>NC_079489.1:45093941-46343941 GCF_020520425.1 Spinacia oleracea
TGCCTTTTTCCGCCAATAGGGGGGTGCATACGCCGCGCATGTTGCCCACTCGGTACTTGTGCAGGTAGTACACATATCCCGAACCCAATCGCTCGCTCATTAGGTCCCTCTCGCCCGCATGCCCCCTTGGCTTGCACTTGCGGGTTGGCCTCTTGAGCGAAATTCGTCTGTTGAAGACACTACCTCGACCGGGGCATGTGTTGGATCTACGATAGAAGCGGTACCAAGCCAGGCGCAAATAACTACCCATAGAAGCCTATCACAAACTACATGACATGTTATTATCGCCTCATGATGAATGTTAGTTATGTGTAGCGAAATATGTGATTGTGTGTGACAAGCTACCCTAGAAAAAAAACCAACGACATTAAAAATTGCCTAAACATTCATAGACTAATTTGCCAAAGAGTTATACCGAAATACGTGTTCCGCAAACCCGAATGATCGCCACAAAAATAAGCGACGTTCGGGATGGCCCATAACGAATCCCACAAACGCTGTACAACGCGTAAAGGACGTTATAAGGCAAGCGCGCAAAATCAAGTCGCATAAACAAAAAAATATACGCAAACAGAAATCGAGCACCAGTCAAGGACGCATTTTCAGCGTCCCTGGCTGGGCGCCAGAATTTCTCACGCCCCTTGCTGGGCGCTGAAGTTGCTTTATGGCCTTCTGGTCAGGCGCAGCAGCCTCGGTACCCGCGCAAAAGGAAAATACGTAACACAAAAAATGTCCGTAAAAAGAATTGCTACGAGGGCGTAAGAAAAGCACTCGACTTCAAAAGCGGCTCGTAAAAAATTAATAACTCTTTGCGTCGTTGTTAGGCCTCCTACGACGACAATGCTCGGCACTAAAAAACCGAACATGCTAACAACTATGAATGTCACACGGGCAAATGTTTCGAAAATCCAAAGAATGACCAGAAAAAAAAAAACCAAAAAGTGTACCAACAAAAGAAAGAGTGAAAAACCAATAGAGAGAGTCGAAGTCTAGACTAAGTAATGCTTGAAACTTTGGGAACCTAAACTTTAGCTTATCTTATGCCTAGGACTGGTCCTGCCACTTGGTGCCGATCAGGGAATCAACGGTTAGTGCGTCTCGAAGATACACCACCAACATCAGGTTTAGCGACTCCAAGCTCCGTCCGTCGTCCCTCATTTCAAGGATCTCCGCTTCCCCAACCTCGATTCGCACCTTCAAACATGTCCATCGAAGATTTGCGAGACCAGATGGTCCAAATGACCCAACTTATGGGCCAATTGAAAATGGAAAATGAAGCTTTAGCGGCTGCGCAAGCCAAAAATGACCTCGATAACGAGAAGAGGATTGAAAAAATGGTCCTACAGCAAACCATGGGGAGCAAATACTTCTCCCTCAATCCTGAACCTTTTCCTGGCAAACTACCAGAAAAGTTCAGTTCATCTGACTTACCAAAGTTCAAGGCCACGGACAACCCCCGTGATCATCTACTGAGCTTTGTGAATGCCATGAACTTGAAAGGCGTGGATAAGTCCATGTATTTACCTGCCTTTCCCTTGTCCTTGGAACCTGTGCCGCTCAAATGGTACTATCACCAGGACCCTAAGCTCTTCCCCACTTGGGAAGACTTTGTCAATGTCTTCATCAAGCAATACTCGTCGAACATGGATTTCCAAGTCACCATGCGCGAGCTGGAAGTTCTCTTCCAAAAGAAAAATGAGGGTTTCACGACCTACTTTGCTAGATGGAGGGACCAGGCGGCCCAGCTAATCAATAGGCCTCCCGAAACAGAATTGGTCCAAAAATTCATTGACAACCTGGACCCGGCTTACAGACAACACCTTAGGTACCTGGGACTTGACACTTTCAAAAGAGTTTATGATGTGGGAATAAAGATCGAGGACGACCTCGCCAAAACCATACAAAGCAAACCCACATATAAAAACAACACCTATAATCGGGGTAACACATCCCAAGCCCAAGAAGTCCATGTTGTAGAAGAGACTCCCGCCCGAAGAAGCCCTGAAAGATGGGTCCGAGACCGAAAGTTTGCCCCACTCGGGTCGACTTTGGTACAAGCCTTTGAAAGACTAACCAATCAAGGAAAGTTGAGACCTATAGGCCCCACCCGTGACCCTCCTGTCAAAAGCAAATATTGGGTCGAAGATACTTACTGCAAGTTCCATCAAGGAAATGGGCATGACACTGAAAACTACTGGAATCTAAAACATACGATCCAGGACATGATAGAGGATGAAGTGATACCTCTCCCTAACGTTGGCAAACCCAACAACAACAAGAGCCCACTCGGCTCTTGTCACATCTCTCTCGACCAACCAGAGAATTTCGACCCCACGGTATACATCACGCCTCAAGGTGCACCACTCGCTGTGGTCCCTCTGGATCGAATCGAGAGAGAAGTGTGCGGTGTGTGGAATGATGATGCTGAAGATATTTACCTATCTCAAATATCGGGCCAGGACCTCTTCACCGAAACTTGGCCCGGGTATGCTCTCATTGACACCACCCCTCAGGAGCCCGAGGTCGACAACCTCACCCGATCCGGGAGAATATACCAACCGGATATTCACCCACCTCCTATGGACGACATCCCGGTTAGGCAAACTCCTGAGAATGGATGGCACGCCACCGTCGCAGAAGTCATTGAAAATCCTCTCCTGAAACAACTAAAAAGAACCAAGGCCGAGATTACCATCTGGGATCTTATGTGTACTTCAAAGGAACATCGCGAAAAGCTTATTCGCTCACTCGACCTCATCTCAGTACCTACAGATATCACACCTGACTAATTGGTTAGCCATGTCACGAGAGATGCCGGAGAAAAAGCCATAGTTTTCACTGACAAAGACTTGCCCAAAGAAGGGAGTGCTCACAATAAAGCCCTTTACCTAGTGGTTGGATGCAAAGGACAAAACATCCCCCTAGCGCTCGTAGATAGTGGTTCGGCGGTTAATGTCTGCCCATTGCGAACCGCCCATTGCTTGGGGCTAGGAAACGATGACTTCCAAACCTCCACGCAAGGGGTACGAGCTTATGATAACTCCCGAAGGCCTGTATTGGGAAAAATCAACCTTACCATACAAACCGGGCCTGTGGCACGCACCACGGAGTTTCAAATAATCGACATCAAGCCCACTTTCAACCTCCTCTTGGGGCGACCTTGGCTCCATGACTTAGGAGGTGTGGCTTCTACCTTGCACCAAATGGTTAAACTTAACCATAACGGGGTAATACTAGAAATCCGCGCCCCTCCTCTCGACGTCAGTTGCACTATGGTTGGAACGGCCGAAACTGCAGACGACCTTTACGGGTTTCAAATGGAAGAAACAATCCAGTTCATCGAAGATTATGATCCAGCATTCCTAGACCCGCATGCATCCCGAGTCATCCCTAGAATGCTGTTAGCTCAAGGTTATTTCCCAGGAACCCCATTGGGCATAAGGAAGAAGGAATACACATTCCATCCTTTTCCCAACAAATCTACTCCCTTTGGCTTAGGCTATGAACCAACGGAGGAAGATATTGCTGACCGCCTGTCTAGGCTACACCTTAACAAAGCCAAACAAACCACCCTCCTTCCCCCGTATCAAAGGACCCTTAACGGGATGTTCGTTCGGGAAGGAAAGGAACACCCATGCTGTGATTTCCCTGAACCCTTCGTTCAGGATGGCTTGCTAAAACCCGGATTTGAAATTTTCCATGACTGCCACACCTTGGATGAGGCACCCCACCTCACCAAGACTAAAACAGCTGAAATATTAGACAACCAGGCTCTATGGACATTGTTTAACGAATCGAGGCCTATGGAGAACGAGACTGTGATGACTACCCTAGCTTTACAAGATGAAGGTTTCGATCCAACCCGGTTAATCTCTCCTGCATCAACACTAGAAGAGGTCGAGAACGGATGGGTGAAGACATATCAGTGGGTCAATGCAAAAGGAATGGAATTCAAGATGAGTACCGGTGAAGGACCGAAGTTTTATGAGACTAAACCCCAGGCTTGAGAGCCACATAGAGCACCATTAGTAAAAAACGCCTAGTAGTTCTTTAGATTGATAGAAAAAATAATAGAGACTTTAGATGGTCCTAAGGCCCCTTAGAATATAGGTCAATTTTATTTCAGTGTGTTTTCCTTACTTTCCGAATCAATAAAGGCGTAATATTTCTCCTAAAATTTTTTATTCTAACACTAAATAAAGCACCAAATGTACTTGCAAAATACAAAAATATAGAGGCGGCCCACTCTAGGCCCAACAAACGAGGCCCATTCGGTCTTGAAATAGTGCCATGGGAACCAGTTCCCGAAAACCCACAAAATAAACCACACTATCCCATTCATATCCCCAAAACCTAAAAAGCCAACCAGTGTCATCATAAGAGTCAATCCATGCAACCCAAAGAAATCAAAGGAAATCAAAATCCAAAACAATGCAAATATTACCAAAAAAAACAGATTCATAAAACATAATTCCATCATACCCTTCACTAACAAACACGCACTTCAACTCACCTCGAAAGCCTACACAAAGATCTTCATAACTTCCGCACCCTAACCCCATTTTTAAAACTGTTTCGAGTCACGAATAGAAAAAATTAATCCGGACAAGAATGCATTTCACGCTAACAGTCAAAAAAGCCTCCAAAATAGCCTCAAAATTGACTTTAAATACGAGCAAAATATCAAGGCACAAAAAAGAAATAAATGCAAGAACATGTGAAGCAAAGCGTCAAAAATTGACCGCCCAAGTCATTTTCAGCGCCCAGGGCTGGGCGCCGAAATTTCTGACGCCCCAGCATGGGCGTTGAAACTCTCTGCCTGAAAAAAAAATTCTTTTCAGAAGTGCTCGTCATTTTATCCGCACACAACGGAAAAATAACGAACACTTGGGGGGTACAGTACGTATCCAAAGAGGCTTACCAAGAATATAGCCATACAAATTAGTCGAATTTCGAATTTCATATTTTACGCGACTTATGGCAACAAAAAAAAAAACGGCAGACGAAAATAATGATAATACTTCACTCATTTGACCGGTTAAGTAATATGCTACCACCTCAGGGCATATCTATTAAAATCTGGCATCCTAGAACTTATTCAAAAAGCTAGAACTACGCGCGACCTGATTCTGACAAGATACGTAGGCAATCCTTACCAAGGATTCGGTCCAATAAAAAAAAAAATTCTTTGTACAAAAGTGTTAGACATATAAAAACATAAAAAAGAGGAGAAACAAAAATAAATGAAAATGAAAAATAAAAATACGCCTTTATTGAAAAAATAATAAGAAGGAAAACAAAAGTGCTAAGAATAAAAACAAACACAACTGAAATAAATAAAGGGCACCTACACCCTAGCAAGAACTACACTACTCTAGTTCTTCCGGATCATCAAATAAAGTCTTGTAGAGGGCAATGTTCGCAGGATCCACTCCCACAGTCTTCTGCGCTGCCCCAATATCAATCTCCATAAGAACCGGCTCCTGGACACTAACTTCCAAAGATGCCAAGGCTTCAGAAACATTCTCAGTTATAGCCCGCTCAGCCTCAAGGGCACAGACAATGGTGGGAGAAGGATTATTATCATCAACTAGACTAGCCACTGTTTCTACAGGCGGCTGAGCCTTCCTAACCCATACATTGTTCCGGCGACGATCCCCCCGAGTGCCTGCATTTCTTTTAACAACAGCAGGCCCCTTCATGTTAGGCATCTTTTTAGGCCTGAAACTGGAACGGGGAGGAACTTCCTTTCGTTTTCGATCAGGACGAGCTTTCACAGTCTTAATACTATAGGTACGAGGTCTGGCAAAATCAGGACCCTCATACTTAACACGAATACGAGGTATCAAAAGCTCAGCCGGCTCCCCATTACGAGCCTCGGCCCTCACATCTTTATCATCGGAGCTCATCCACAACTTGTAGTTTTCAGAAAGACCCACAAAGCCATTTGTAGCTACGGCCCAACGCGGGAGACCATCATAATACTTAGCCCACGCTAGGACCCGTGTTTGTGAAAAGGCCGCTACCTTAAGGGGTACCGTATCTGAAAAGGGGATAGTCTGCCTTAAACCATATTGACGCATGACTCGGTAAGGGAAAATATAAATGGGACGAGATAGCCCCAACAAAGAAACATAAACCGATACATCAGAACCCCCTGTCATAGTAGTCAAACCCCACCATGGTACCACCCACTTAATGGAACAAATGCCGTAAGTAAAAAAGGAGGTCAATTCGGCCTCGTCCTGGCCTTGGTGCAAGTATTTTCGGTTACCCAAGGCTATAGGGCGATAATGTTTAGGATCGGCAGGAGCTTCCAAAAGTCTAAGCCGTTCCGCAAGCCGAATCTGCAAAAACAGGGTACGATCGAATTAAAAGAATGAAAAGAAAAACAAAACGGTCCCTGGGGCGCAGTTTCAACGCCCAGGACCAGGCGCCGAAAACTCCAGCGCCCAGCCCTGGGCGCTGAAACTCAGCCCCAGGCAAAAGAAATATATGCAAAAGGGGCGTATGCGTGCGCAAAGAAGAAAATCGATTACCTGCAGTAATAGGGGGCTTCCCTTAAAATGTTCAGATTTGGCATCCTTCTTCAGCTCATCCGCACTCAGCAAAGTCTCGGCAACAACCAACGGCATGATAGAATAGCAACTTTCCATCTGGCTAATCAAGGGGATCAACCTTAAGTCACCGAACTCATGATTGTTATTCGATAGCAAATAGTGATTCAACAAGCAAATTACAAGGGCTCGGATATTCAATTTCTGTTCGGTCATATTCCTACTAGGCCTAAAATGATGTTTTACAAGTTTTGCCAAGTTAACCTCGTCACCTACAACAATTTCAGCAAACATGTTATCATCTAGTCCTAGGAAAGCCCTTATGGTTGTTTTACCCTCTTCAATAGTGCCAGGAGTAACAGGAGTAGCATTAGTAGGATAACCAAGGATCGAAGCAAATTCATCGGGCAAAGGACATATTTTGTTGCCCCGAAAGGCAAAAACATGATGATCGGAATCCCAAAAGCTTAGGGCAGCATGCAGAAAGTTATAATCAATCTTAATTTGTTGTAAGCCTAAAAGTGCCTCTAAGTGGTATTCTTTTAACAAAGCCTTTTCTGTGGGAGTAAGGGCCCGTAGCCAACGCCTAACAGTCCGTTGGAGTGAGAAAGTAGGGATCGACATGGCAAAAGAAATGAGTAATTAAAACACAGCAAAAAAGAGAGAAAGAATTTGAGAGTGGTGGAAAATAGGGACGTATCTAGCCCCTATATATAGCTTAGGCACCCAATGACATCCTGATCCCATTCGGAAACATGTTAGGAAATCCGAAAGTCAAATATCACAAGGAAAAGACTTTCAGAGCCCAAGGCTGGGCGCCGAAATGTTTAACGCCTGGCCTTGGGCGCTGAAAATGCAGCCCAAGGCCCGGATTTCACAGAACGCGGAACAGGAAAGGACTTAAAACCGTGTTGCTAAACACGAGGCCCTATTGCAAGTAGGATCAAGCCCAAAGCACCTTTAGCTCCCAAATAAGCAAAAAATAAACATTAAAACTTGGTCGAAACTTATACTTGTCTGAGAAAATGCTTATGTACACTTTTCAAAAAACAAATAAAATATCATGGTCATTCTTCGAAACACCAAAAATATGTGTATCGTTAAGTCGTTGGTTTTCTAAATAAAAAATGTTTGTCTGTCAAAGGATTAATCCGGGCCAAGCTAAAACCGGATGTCGCCTGAAAACTAAAGTCGCACTCCACGGCTTCGCTAAAGTAGCACACTACTATAAAAGGTCGCTCGCACATACGAGCATGACCCCAAACATGATTACAAAATGCGAAAAACGACCGACGAGCACCAGTGCTTGGGGGCTCGCGAAAGATAGACTCCAACATGGAGCGCACGATCGAAATCACATTCCCGGACTGCGCCATACACCATATCATGTTTGGATATCTCAAAAAAAAAAACAACAGGTTCGACCTCAGGGAAAGGTCGTCATTGACACTTGTGCACGGTCCTCTGATCGAAGACCAAGTCGAGCCGTAAAGACTAGCTCAAAATCACGAAAGCAGACGGTCGCAAGACAAAGGTCCGTCTGAACGCGTTGTCAGCCCACGTTCAGGTTACAACTAAATTCGAGCATCCCTCGAAAGAATTCGCTCTTGCAAGAATGAATAAAAAGAAATTCTCAAAAGAAATCACAAAGAACCAAAGAAATAGGAACTTGCCCATCTTCAGTTAGCAAGACCGCGGCACGCGAATCCCAAATCAAAAGACAAATTCAGGTTCGCTCACCTCCAGCGAGCGGGGCTTCCACCCTTAGCGGACAGGGCTCGCCCACCTTCAGCGGGCGGGGTCTGCGTCACTAGCCGCGCAGGTCCTCGGTTTTCCAAAAATGAAGTCTTCAAAAACAAAATGAAGCAGGCTCGCCATCTTCAGCCGGCGGGGTCTACGGCGCAAACCACGTAGGTCCTTATTTTCAAAAAAATAAACACAAAACAAATTTTAAAATAGATTCGTCCTCTTCTATCGGACGGGGTGTCCACCCTTAGCGGACAGGTTCGCCATCTTCAACCGACGGGGTCTACGTCACAAGCCGCGTAGGTCCTTATTTTCATAAAATCAAAACAGATTCGTCCAATTCTATTGGACGGGGCGTCCACCCTCAGCGGACAGGCTCGCCCACCTTTAGCGGGCGGGGTCTGCGCCACTAACCGCGCAGGTCCTTAGTCGCTGCAGCGATAACTTTTTCCTGGTTTTCCCTTTTCCAAAAAATTAAAAGGATTGGTTTTCCATTTTTTCCAAAAAAAGAGCGATGTGCTGGATTTTCCTTCGTTTTACGTCCCATAAAAACAAGGGGGTTTTCTCGTTTAGCTAGCCCTGAAAATGAGAATCTTAAAAAAAAAACATTTTTACCTCGTGTTTGGGCTTGGCCAGGCCCAATTACACTTTATAGCTTTGATTTCGAAAACATCTGTAGCTACTCCCAATGACAAAGTGAGGGAGTTTCTACGCACCTTTAGATCCTTCCAATGACAAAGTGAGGAAGTTTCTATACTATCAGTTGACAAATCCCAATGACACGTGAGGGATATGTCGACATTTCAAGTGATGACCCTTAAGTCAAATGTTATCACTCGGGGGCTCGTGAGACCCTCGCAAAACAGGTCACATACACCATGGCTTGTGTGACGCACTCCGTCTAATACTTTGACCATCGTCTCATCCCGAGACTAAGTCAAAGTGGGGGCTAACTGTAGACACCTACTTTTGTCCCCATTCCCGAAAGGAAAAGGTTCGATGATGAAAGCGTAAATCTCCACTTGACAACGCATCTCCTATAAAATAAACGAATCTCAATTCCCCTTTTCATTTCACCCGAAACCTGCTATTTATGGAAACCTGCTAAAAATAGTAACTGTCGTAATGGGCAGCTGTTAAAAGTGGCAAGTCATAAGAGATAGAAACCTGTCAGAATTAGGTGTTGCACTCCAACATAAATCCTAAATCAGATAGAAAACTGCGAGAATCCTATTCCTAATATGATTCGGAAATAAGAGTTACGTATTAATTAAAATCCTAACGAGCCTAGAGTTCGTAATGGGCCCAGACGCATCCCGTCACAAGGTTAATACGCACTAAAAGACTCGATTAAGTCTCAAACACAACGGATTTCAGGAATCCGAATCTGACTAAGAAAACAGCCCAGACCCTATTTTCAACGCCTGGCTCTGGGCGTCGAAATCTTCGGCGCCCAGGCCTGGGCGCTGAAAATACCTGGATACGTGTTTTTTCCTAATTCTTTGTGGATTAGAACTCTGTAATTCTATCTTTCCACGAACTCTTCCCTATAAATACAGCCCCAAATTCGACGTGAAAAGAACACACAACACACAATTCATATTCTGAGTATTGACTCCAACCCTTAGCCTAAGCCTCACGCTGCGAAATTGTTCACGCGTTCTGTCGCAATCGATCCATAAATCGAACAGAACGTATCCTGTCCCGTAATTGAGATTCGTTAAATAAAAAGGAGAAATAGCAAAGTCAAAGTGGTTAGTTTTCTGAGAACCGTGACGCACCTCTCAAGGGTGCGTCGTAATGTGTCCCTTTTCGATGATTTAACTGCTTTCCTCGCCCTTTTTATGAACTGTTAAACTAACTATATCTGATTGTTCTATCACGCCTAACAAATATAATATTTTTGGGAAATTGTATTATCATGCTAGGTCCCTTAATGCAATCTAAATCAGATAATCGCGATCGATCTAGTATTATATGTTGCATATTGCTAAAATCAACTCAGATTAGTTTAATAGTTAACGCATGTCCCTTCAATTATTTATGCTGAGCTAGTAAAGATATCCTGCCTCTGGAGTTATCGACGAGCGAAGTACTCCTCTCGGTAGTTACAGTCCCCCGAACCCTCAATCTCTACCTTGCGGGTGTATGTTGAGAGATCCCCACACCAGGGATCACAAGGGAACCTACGACCGTCGTGGTCAAACATAATTGCACTCCCTTTATGTCACGATAACCGGGTTTTGTCAGTTTTTCTCATTGTCGTTAAAAACTGAATGGCGACTCCTATATTACTAGTCAATTGGGTGTAAACTCACAGGAAATCCAATTACATTTGATTGAATAAAAAGAATCGTCACACCCACGAGGGACGAGGTCACGCATTAGCCTCGTGCTTTTTCGACCCCCTCACACTTCTTGGTATTATTGTTGGTCACTTTGTTGTTGATGTTGCTAGTTCTGCCTTCTATGTTCCTTAAGGGTATAACTCAATCCAAACTTTATTCTATCTACTTTTCAGTTTATCCATTTTCATAAAGTTATGAGAATTTAATTTGTTACTGATTATTAGTTTGATTTCATAGAAATGATTTTCTAAATAACGAATTAAACAGGTTTTGATAATGTAATTGAGTAATTCAGATTTTTGTTTCGAGAAAGTTTTTGAATAGTTATGTAATTAAGATTTCCAATTTGATAATTTGATCGATTAATATTCATCAAGTACATAAATTTAATTGTTGAATTTTATGTTTTCAATCAGGAACTATGATTAGCAAATCCAATATGGTTTTCTTAAACTAAAATTCGTGCTATGTAGTTCTAAATTAAGTTTTTCGAAAATCAATTGAGATTTCAAAAGGAATTCATTAAGTTCTAGATAGATTAGAATGAGTAGTTTATTAATTTAAGTCTTTCTTGTTGAGGTGGAATGTTGGAGAATGGTTTAAGAAGATTTGAGTCATGAAGTTAAGCGAAGAATGATGATCGAATATGTAGCTTTGAGATTTATGAATGGTTATTATAGGTACACATTGTCCAACCATCTCCGGTATTTGAAACTATAATTTGTGTTTTACATCTGAGAAAGCATTAGTAGTATTATGCATTATATAAATGTATGTTTGAAATTGTGATTTCCAAATGAACATGTTTTGCTGATTTGTTCAAATGAAATGATTTATTGAATTGATTTAATAAAATGGTTTCGTTTTGAATTCGTCATTGATGTAATGAAGTGATTTTCGATTTTAATTGCAAGTAGGAAACACATTTGGAGTTGAAATGCTTGTGAATTAAGAATATACGGTCAAGGAACCGAATCTACCAATTAAGAGTACTAGATATTGAAATTCTGGATAAATTAGTGACATGGTTAATTTCATTAAATGTGAATGAGCATCGAGGGTTAAGGAACGATCTTGGAATTGTTACAAAAAGGGTGGAGTAAGGTCTTGTAAAGAATAAGAGTAATCTCACTTGAGTTCCTAAGTTATTAATGTTCAATAAACTGTGAGAGGTCCAAGATTAAGATTTAGTGGAATCAATGCATAAATGAAAACGGTCTTAAAAGGGTTGGTTTTACAAGAAGAGTTACTTTTTAGTTTTCTGAGTTATGCTTGCTTTAAATTTCTCAAAAGACGTATGTTTTCCTAATCAATGATTAATAATAGGCGAGTTTTCAACGTGGAATATGAGAAGTTCTAAACTATATTAAGTATAATAAAAATTGTGTTTTTAGTTAATCTTTAGCGAGTCATTTCAAAGATTTACAATCATTCTTAACAAGCTGCCTTATTTTGGAATTTTCTAAAATCGCATAGTTTTTATTTTATTTTATGAACTATGAAATTTAAACTAGTTTTGAAAAACGTTTAAGTATTTTAGTGAACTTAAGAGTTAGAAGGGCTATAACTAAAGACGTTTTAGTTCTGTTTTGAATTCTTTAAATGAGAATAGTTTGTAAATAAATAAATCTTTAACAAGTTTTAAAACGGAGTTTATTCTAAAGATTATTAATAATATATCTTAGGATAAATGATCAGGTTTTCATACTTTTATAACCTATGAATAATAAAGTTTATTTTGAATAATTGAATTTATATAAACGTTTCTAAAACACATTTCAGGCACACTAAGCTCACCTAATTGAACTTAACTATTATAATTAAACCATACTACGAGCCAAATTAATATTATATTAGAGTCTCAAGTTGATTTATGTTTAAGGACGTTACTCTCTTAAGGTCAAATTGTGAGTTTGTTGGTTAAGAAGTTTGATCAAAGGAATAAATCAATAAGAGTGAATTCATGTGTTAACTAGATCTTACGGTGTGAGTGGTGTAAGTTCAAAGAGCCACCGAATTTTGAGGATGATTTTTTAATTGAGATATTGTTCTGAGAAGGGAATTTACTGAAATATAATGAGTAAAAAGCTAGTATATGTTTAAAGAGCGCAAATGATATTTTTGAGAGCGAATTCAGATAAATTGGTAATAAATGCTTAAGTAGGGGAAAGTAGCCTTGTATGTGTGGCATAGTGCTCACATGCATCGGTGATGAAAAACATTGGAAGCTAATGCTACATCAGTAGACTCGTGGTAAATGGGCTTGACCCATATTTGGAAGCGAGTGCTATATCAATAGACTCGTGGTAAATGGACTTGACCCATATTTGGAAGCGAGTATTACTCGTGGTAAGCGGGCTTGACCCGTAGTTAGGGACATGTCCTAGTAAAGTCTTGCAAGCGTATGTTAATCGGGAGGGTGACGACCCCCACCGTATAGAGCAGCTGGTCATGCCTCTTTATTCGTGTTCACTTTCCCCAACAACACACTAATATGTTGAAATAAATTATTTCTTTTCGCTTTGAATTATGAAATTATTTCGAATGTGCTTTGTGAGTTTGAAGTGTGTTTGTGGTAATATCATGTAGCAAAGTTACATGACTTTTGGCAGTACTGTGGCAATAAGTTTCGCATTGAGTTGTGAATACATATCATGTATTTCACCTAGCTTGTGGCAAAAACTATAGATTGGGAAAAAGATTTACTTATAATTACTCAAGCTATCGTTATGAGTCATTGTCGAATTAGGTTATGATTGAAAATGATTAAGAATATGAGAATGACAAGATGAATCTTAAGTTGGGAGTCTAATTCAGTCGATGTGATCGTAAATTTAGAAACTTTGTGAGATGGTAAGTACAGTCTGAAGCTTTTTCGAGTAATGCTAGTGTATCGTTTTCCAAATCGTTGTTTGAATAATAAGGATTTCGCGAAATAGATTTCAAAGAAGTTATAATGTTTTATCAAGTTATGTTTTTCAATTGAGTTTGATACACGAAGTTGTTTTTCAAAACAAAACATAAAAACTATAAATAAAATTATTTTGAGCCACCTATCAAATGCATTTCAGGTTAGATGTGTGTACTCGGATTTTCCGCTGATTTTGTTCTTTGAACCTGTCCTGGTGGGGGCAGAGTTAAAATGTTTTGCAGGTAGCAAGAGTTGGGTCTCAGTTCATATTCAAGGTTCGTAGAGTTCTCCAATGGCCTTACGTGTCCAAGGTTGGATTATGGATTCGCCAAATGTAATTTAGTTCCTAGAGTTTGTTAATGGGCTGTATAATTTCTTCTTAAAACTTTTGGTTTATAATTTATGGGTTATATATCTGTATTGGAGTCGTAGTGAAGTTAAGTTTCTTTGGTTTAAAGTTAAGTGTGCTTAGAAGTAGCTCATTAAGTGTGGGTTGTGCAGTGACACCCTGGTGATGTTTGGGATATGTTATATGTTGAAATAATGAATTTGAAGCAGGTGAAAGAGAAAACTGACGTAATTTCCTAAATAGTATTTTAGGTTGTCCATGTTTAGGGGAAGTGCTGCCAAAATTTTTAATAACTAATTAAGTTTATGGGTCTTAATTAGTGTCTTTAAGATAGGCTAAACCCGTGATTAATCCTTGAAGTGGTAGAGTGAAAGTTTGTTTAGCAGGCTTTAAAGTTGTAATTACATTGAGTTTGTTTAAATTAAGACTAAGTGTTTTTAGGAAGCAGCTCGTTAAGGGCGGGCTGTTACAATGAAAGTGGCAGTATAATTTAGGGTCCCTGCTTTCCGGCGGCGATTTCATTGGCAAGGGCCGATCAATCTCAAATTTGGAACCAACGTCCATGAGGATGGTGTACAGATTCGTCTTATATTCAAAGCGTTCCCGATCATAAGTCATGGGCCTCTTCTGCCCGGCTGCCGCTGAGGCTCTATCCGGCTCTTTTGTGATAGCCCATGTTCCATTTGGCCGACTATTTTTCTCAAACTTTTCTTTCTTTGCAGTTGGTTCTGCGGTGTCACTTCCCCTGAGATCTTTTGGAACGCTACAAATTTCAGTTGCGTGGATGAAGGCCTCGGCCTCATCCAACACTTCAGCCATAGTCCGCACACTTTTCTTCACTGGATCAAACTTGGAAGAGCCCCTTTTCAGTCCCCGAATAAAATTGTCAAATGCAATCCCATCCGGCAAATCCGAGATTTGCCCCGCTTCAAGGTTGAATCTCTTTACATAACTCCTCAACGACTCATCTTTCCCTTGTTGAATCCGACTCAGATGCATACTTGTCTTTTTTTCTTCTTTGTGAGCCATGAACCAAGTGGAAAACAATAGCTCAAGCTCGGAGAAAGAACTAATGATCTCAACAGGGAGTCTCTAGAACCACTTAGACGCTACACCCTTCAATGTTCCTGGAAAATACTTGCACCATGTGGACTCATTTGTTCCTTGCACGTACATGTGATGCCTATAAGCTAGAAGATGCATATCTGGATAAGTCGTCCCGTCATAGGCATCAATGTTAGGCGGCTTAATCTTGGGCTCTTTAGGTGCTCTCGTGATGTTATCTGTAAAGGGGGTGGAGTGACCGATGGCCAGATGGGATACTCCTTGTTGAATGTGATACATAGGGTCTTGGTACTGCGAGTATGGCTATCGCCGAGAAGGTTCCTGCCGCCGGGTATCCATACTCGGGTGGGTAGCTCGCGGACGCGTCTGACTTAAGTGTGTGTAAGGCGGACGAGGAAGAGGTCGGTCCTGTATAATCTGGGTGGAACCCGTATCAGAGAGCTCAGATTCAGAATCGGGCACTAGCTCGGCCTGTGGTTGTCCACGTCCTCGAGACGTTTCTCCAATCAGCCGCTGAGGCAACCTGCGCAGAAGGTGAGTTTGAGTCGGATTGGCTTGATTCCATCGTAACCGTCTTCTGGCGTCTTCCTCCGCCTGCCTAGTCCTGACATTCGGGGGACGCAGGGAAAGTGGTGGTCTGATTTCCATCGGCCGCTCTCTGTCGTCAGGTGCCCTTATGTTATAAATTAGCATATTCCTTTGCACCTCAGCATTGACCGTCTTACCTATGTTAGCCTGGAAGCCGACCAAGATGGCCCGTAGGGTTCCAACCGAGACGGGCGTATCTGGGTTCTCTTCTATTATGGTGTCAACCGAGGGTCCAAGTGTCCTCCAGAGGGCCGGTGGTTCGCCTGATCGTCTTCCTCACTGGACACTTCTAACTCGGTGGCATGACGAGTGTGTCCTGCAGCAAAAGTCCGAGCGGCATCACTCGTGATTCTTTAGATGGGCGTCTACTGGTGCTCAGACGACATTTCCCTTTCTAGGGGCGGTCGCTCCTCTCGAACAGACCGCCCAGGTTCATTTTCAGGTCGTTGATCTTCCATATTACCATACCTCCCCACAAACGGCGCCAAATGTTGTGGGGTTTTTCCGATCAGCTGATGACAAGGAGGTTTACGGTAGAACACAGCACGATCTCAGCTCCGACCTGCAAAATAAGAATATTCCTCTTGGAATATTCCCTTTGATGCCTAAGTAAGTATGGGTTTTTAGAGAGAGAAAATAGAGAGAAGGCAGAGCATATATAATATTTGTGGTTGTTGTGCATTGAATGTCCTTGTCCTTGGGATTTGGTGCTTTATATAGTACTAGGTTTTAAAGGAATGACCTAGAATTCTCCCCATATGATTGGCTGAGCTTGGAGGAGAGGACATGTGTCCTCTTCTTGTGCAGTCACATTGATAAGAGACATATATGGACTTTTTGGGCCCTTGCGTGAAGTAAGAGAGTCCAAAAGGCTGATCTCAGTCCCTCTGTTTAGAGGAATAATTCATCCACGTGTAGGGCAGAGAGGAGGACACGTAGTCTTTCCTTTCGGTCTGTAGACTTCTTACGGGGCATAGATAGTGCCACGTGTCACCATCTTACTGGTACAGGCTGACACGGTAATTTTACCTACAACAGAATTCACCTTGATTCCCTTTGTGGTTGTTTGGTTCAAAGCAGGGAAACTGTTTTTTTTTCTTTCTAACCATGTATTTATGAATAACCTGTTTAAAATATAAATATAACATAACTAAAGTTTCTTCCCTAATTTTTATTTATTTTAAATAAATAAATAAAAAGAAAAAATAAGAAATATTTTTACCCATCCAAATTGTTCAACTTAATTGATAACAAGTACTAAACAAGGGATTTTTCCTTAGTTAGGCCATAGCCATTAACATTCATGTACAACAATATATTAGGGAATACATAATGGAGCTCAAGACCTCCCTAAAAATAAAGCTAGATAAAAGGAGCTTTTTGCCAAAAATACATCAAAGACCTCTTGCATTTATCTTAACACCCACAAAAGAGAGAGCATTAGTAGGACATACTTGTCCTTCGAGCCATTTCTGTAGAAAAGAATACCAACAAGACCATATCATAACATTGATAAATACAAGCTACATATATAAACACAAATTGAATATGCATAATTAACAATACGAATCTATAAATCGACACCACTAGCTTTTCCTCTAGATTTGTATGCATCAGATCGAAATGTAAGTTATCAAATAATATGAAAATGTAAGTTATCAAATAATATGCATTAGTGAGTCCAAAAATTACAGGAAGTTTCGGAGGTCGTAGGTCTGAGTTTTGTGGTCGTGGGTTGGAGTTTTGTGGTCGGAGGTCGTAGGTCGGAGCTTTTTGGTCGGAGGTCGGAACTCAGATGAAATCAAAAACGAAAATTATACAAAAACAACAGAAAAAGAGAGGAAGGAGGAGAGAGAGAGGGACGTCATACCTTGACAGCGGTCGGATATAAGTGAGTTGTTGGAGCCCGTGTGTCACACCTGTGGTCGCCTGGTGGGATACTCCAATGTCTCCAAGTTGGGTTGTTGAAGACGATTTGGAGTTAGAGGAGAGAGAGGGGTGGGGAATTGAAGGGGAAAGCGAATGCCTACGTCTAGGGGGGTGGGTAATCAGGTTAGAAGGTTTTAGGGTAATCCAAAAATGAAATTGGGCAAAGGTAATGATGAAATACGCCTAACAAATACTCCCTCCGTCCCTTAATACTCACACCGTTTTCCTTTACGAGTCGTTCCTTAATACTTGCACCGCTTCTATAAATGGAAGTTCTTACCAATATTATATTATTTCTCCCACTTACCTACTAACCCACCTACACCCCTACTTCCTACAAAAAATATTTTAAAAATTCTCACACCTCATTCACCACTCCTCATCCCTTACACATTTCTCGCTAACTATATTAAAAAAATACTCCACTATTAACTAACACTCATTAAATAAATAAGTCAATTCAAGCTTCTTAAACTCCGTACTAGTCAAACTGGTACAAGTATTAAGAAACGGAGAGAGTAAGACCATAGTTATCAAACACCTTGGTTTGGTGTTTAGGAGAGAGAAGTGAATAAAAAATAATAAAAGAGGTAAAGAGATGAGTGAGAAAGTTAGAGAGATAATGAAACCAAAAAAAATTGGTGTTCAAGAACACCAAATGGAAAACCAAAGTCTTGCTTGGAGATATTGACATGTGTTCTATGGGGACCAAAATTATTGGTTATCTATTTTTTAAAAAAAATTGCAATGTGATTGATGACATAGATTTGTTGTGTTAAAAATACATACCTATTGCAAATTTACAATGTCTATAAAATAAAAATATTACAACTCAAAAAAAAAAAATATATATATATATATATATATATAAATGTCTTTGTTTTTTTTATGCTCTACAAATAGACACTAATATTGATCCACGTACTTTAATCACAAAAAAAATCTTTATTTTCTTCTCTCTTGTTTAATTTTTTGTTGTTAACAAAAACTTAAACAATGGCTAACAACTCATTTTTTGTTGTTTAATAAATATGCACTCTAGTACTCTACTATGATCCAACACAATATGAGGAACAACAACCAGAACCTTCAACTAGTACAAGGCTAAGGCAAAATAGGACGAACACCGATGAACCTTTTGAATATTCCTCAAACCGCGCATTGGAAGTTTATCAACATATATGGCCAATAGAGCTCGAGTGTGTGATCATGAAGTACACAAATCTCTCAAGGAAGACCTTATTGAAAATGTATGGTAAAAATGTAGACAAACTAGTGATTCATTAGTTATATGTTAGTAGTATGCAATACCACTTATTTAAGGGTTGTAATGATCGAGTTTTTAGGTAACAAGTTAAGTTTATTATTAATATAAATTATATACCTTAACAAGTGAAGTTTTACTTAGTTTAATTTTTAAATATTTTTAATTAAATATTTATTAGCCGATTATAAAATTTAATTAATAAACAATTAATATGTCACTAACTTAATTAATAACGATTAATTATGCCACTAATAATTTGATTATATATACTTATCCATAACAATATCATGATATATAAATGTAGGTGGGGTATGGGTGATGTAGAGATATGAATTTTTGGTGTTTGATAAATGTTGTTAAATGTTTTTTTTTTTTTTTTTTTTGGCAAATAATGATGAGCTTTATTTACCAAGTAATCAGAGTGTTAACAAACTCTGAAAACACCAACTGTCGAACAGACACAACCAAACACCTAGCTAACCAACACAAGCTAGCTAATGAGCACAGAGACTACTACTGACATCTACACTCAACATTAAACATTATGTTGCTAACAACACTCTTAACTGGATCAACATGATCCCTAAAGACCTTAGCATTTCTTTGCAACCAAATACAATAAACAGACTCAATGAAAGCTATACTATACTTGCAAGCTTGCTTCTGTGTGCTTCTGCTTTTCTTCACTGCAATATGAACTTCCTCATGCCAAGGCAACACAGTTCTATTCACACCTAAAGAAAGCAGAACCTGCTTCCAAATCTCCTGAGAATAGGAGCAAGAGAAGAAAAGGTGCTCCAAGTTTTCATTTTCCACCTGACACAGACCACAAATACCATCAATATTCAGCTGCCATCTTATCAATCTGTCTTTTGTAGCAAGTCTGTTCTGCACTGCTAGCCACACAATGAAGGTGCTCTTTGGACTAGCATGGCTATTACAAATCAATCTCTTCCATCTCACCTGAGCTCCAACTGGATGAAGAAACTTGTACATTTTCTGAATTCTGAATTTACCAGCTTGCACAAACTGATCCACTCCATTTGCCTGCAGAAATACTTCTCTATTATGCCAAATTTTCCTTAATGACCAAGTTAAACCATTAGGAATTGGCATAGTCCAGAAGTCTCTATGCTGAATGTAATAAGCATGAATCCACCTCACCCAAAGCCTATCCTGCTTCAAAGCTAAAGCCCAACAGTGTTTCAAAACTGCTGCTTTATTCCACACAGTTAGATCTTTAAGATTCCACCCTCCACAACTCTTAGGGAAACACAATTGCTCCCAAGAGATAGAAGCTTTCCTAGAATCTGCATCAGCACCAGTCCACAAGAAACATCTACAAATTCTCTGAATCTCCTTCATTACCTTTTTAGGCATAACAAAAATCTGACACCAGTAGAGCTGTATACCAAAAAGTACAGATTTCACCAGTTGCAGCCTACATGCATAGGAAAGGAACTTAGAAGTCCAGCTCTTAATTCTAGCAACAGTTCTATCAATGAGAGGCTTGCAGTCTGTGAAGGAGAGCTTCCTAGTTGTAAGAGGGACACCCAAGTATCTGAAAGGGAAAGAACCCTTAGGAACCCCAATTGAGCTAACAATACTGGAAGCAACATGATCAGAAACACCTGCCAAATAAACTTCACTTTTGTGCAAATTAGCTTCCAAACCAGAAGCCAAAGAAAACTTGGTAAAAGCATCAAAAAGAGCTTTCACAGCACCCTCATCAGCTCTGGAGAACATCAACAAATCATCAGCAAACATCATATGGGTGAGATCCAACTTTTTGCATCTAGGATGATAAGAGAAGTTAGTATCTTCAGCAAGAGCAGCAAGACACCTTGACAGATATTCCATACCCAAAGCAAACAAATAAGGTGAAATGGGATCACCTTGTCTCAACCCTTTCTTTGCAGGAATTGGTTTAGTGGGACAACCATTTATCAGAATGGAATAAGAAACAGAATAGAGGCACTGCATCACCCAATTCACAAACTTCATAGGGAATCCTAGCTCTGACAGCATGGTTTTCAAGAAAGGCCACTCTAAGGAATCATAGGCTTTTTCAGATCCACCTTGATCATACACCTAGGAGAAACATGTTTTCTAGAATAGCACTTCACCAACTCACAAGCCAGCAAAATATTATCAGAAATGGATCTACCAGGGATGAAACCAGATTGAGAACAATTTACCACTGTACCAATAACACCTGGCATTCTAGCAGTAAGAATTTTGGAGATAATTTTGTAAACAACTGAGCAGCAAGCAATTGGCCTAAAATCCTTCACACAAGAGGCATTCTGAATCTTAGGAACCAAAGTAACTGAAGTGTTGTTCACTTGCTTTAACATCACCCCAGTTCTGAAAAACTCTCTTACTGCTTCATAAACATCAGCTTTCACAATCTCCCAAGCTTTAAGAAAGAACAAACTATTGAAACCATCAAGCCCAGGGGCTTTATTGATATCAATACCTTTGATAGCTTCATCAATTTCTGCATCTGAAACAGGAACCACCAACATTTCAGCATCAGCAGCAGACAGCTGCTTCCCTTTCCTAACCACTCCAACATCCACACCCATCAATGAGCTAGCTGCAGTACCAATCAACTTCTTATAGAAAGAGCTAACTTCTTCCTGAATTTCCTGAGTAGTGCTAAGCTTCTTCCCAGAATCATCATACAAAATATCAATGTTATTCCTAGCTATCCTCTCCTTCATTGCACTGAAAAAGAATTTAGAGTTAGAATCTCCTACTTGCAACCACTGAATTCTTGCTTTCTGTCTATATGCACTCTCCTGAATATGCAAAAACTTCTTAAGAGTCTCGCTACAATCCCTCTCACTTTGTTGCACACTACTATCAGTAGGGCAAGAAGCTAACTGGATCTGAATTTGACCCAAATCAGCCCTTAACCCCTCAATTCTCTCATCAAGCTTAGTAAAATCTTTATGATGTAACTCCTTCAATCCTTGCTTTACTGCTTTCAGCTTAGTCCACACCTTGAACATGGCTCCACCCCTTGGACAAGACACATCCCATCCCTTTTTAACTACATCAAGGAACAGAACATGATCAGCCATATAGTTAAAAAATTTAAAGGGTCTACTCCCCCCTCCCATATGAATATTGCAAGACATAACCAGAGGTGAGTGATCAGATATTCCTGGAGGCAAATAATCCACCACAGCATCAACAAACTTAGAATGCCACAAAGCATTAGCAATGGCCCTATCTATTATGGAACAGATTCTCAAGTTACCTTGCGCCTTATTGCTCCAAGAATAGTAACTCCCACAACTCTTAAGCTCAGCCAACCCTGCAGCATCCATACAGCTATCAAAATCCTTAGTTTCCCCTTCTGTAACTGCATTGCCATTTACTCTATCAGCAGCTAATAAAACTGCATTGAAATCCCCCATGACAAGCCAAGGACAATTAACAGTACTACTGAAAGTAGTGATCTCTCTCCACATTGGTCTTCTAGTATCAACAGAGTGCAAACCATACACAGCTGAAAATAAAGCATCAAACAAGCCATTCTTAGTAGCAACATGACAGTGAACACAAAATTCAGTTTTTTGGATAAGCTGAACTGACACCAATGCATGCTTCCAACCAATCCATATCCTTCCCCTAGGAGAGTGCTCATAATTCATAATCCACTGCCACCCAACCCCTATTTTCTTCTGGATTTTACAACTATTCTTCTCCTGAACTTTAGTTTCTAACAAAGCTACAACACTAATGTTATTACTAGCTAAAAACTTCTTTATTTCAACTACTTTAATGGGATCATTCAATCCCCTCACATTCCAGGTACTAATATTCATGGTGGATCAATTGGGAATTCCACTCCATCACTACCAGCAACCAATTCCTCCCCATTCAAATGGACTTCAGCAAGCCCCACAGTCTGAGCTGGAGTTCTAATATCTCTTCTTCTCCTTGAAACAACTCTCCACCCTTCATCAAGCACTGGAGCAATTGGAGTAAAAGGCTTATCATAAACAGATAACTCTCCATTCTCCCCATCATCCTCTTGTACAACATCATTAGCAGTCAACTCATCAGTAGTTTGTGGTTCAACATTTGGTTGCACTGCTTTAGGTTTCCACACCTTCACAACCTTCTTTCTCTGAACATCAGCTGGCCTAAATCTTGTGGTATTGACTCTTGTCTGAGTACAGTCATGCCCCACAATCTTACACTTCTGGCAATAAGGTGGTAGCCATTCAAACTCAACCACCTGTTTAACAATGTTACCCATAGGGTCCTGAATCTGCACAGATTTAGGCAAGTCACCAGTTACATCCACCTCAATAAGAATTCGAGCAAATGAAATTCTTTGCTGTTTAGAAGTACATTCATCAGCATATAGAGGATCTCCAAGCAAACTCCCTATTCTGCTCAATGAATCACCCCCCCAACAGCTCAATGGTAAGTTAGGCAACCTAATCCACACTGGTACTACCCTCAATATTTCCTCCTGGAAATTAAAACTTGCTGTCCAAGGTTTAACAATCATAGGTTTGCCAAAGAACATATGAGGACCAGCCACCAGAACTGATTCCTTATCCTTCTTTGACTGGAATCTGATTACAAAATAGCCCTCATCATGGAGGAAAATCTGAGGTTTACCCACTTGGTGCCATTCTTTTGCAATGAATCTCAAAATAGACCCAATCGAAGGTTTTTCCCCAACTACATACATGACAACTGCATTTCCCCATAGATCATTCATTTTTTGTATCTCATGCTTATCAAGTACAGCTATGGGTTTACCATCACAGACTGTGGGAGCAATAAAATTCAACGCAAAACCTTTAGAAGGGAGTGAACTACCTTTGAATAGACTCACCCATGGTTTTGGTTCCATATCCAATCGCCTTTGAGCTGGCTGCGCACCATTCATCTCACACTCTGTTTCTGTACGGACATCCTCTGTTTTCTAGGCTGGATCTACACCTGGGTTCTCCTTCATCACACTCTGGTGGTGCATTTCCTTGAGTGCAGCATTAACACTTCTCACCAGGAGGTCCACCCTATCCTTTCCCACCACCATTCGATGGCTATCTTCGTAAAACTCTTCCAGAGCTTCAACCAGCGATGGCGGTCGATTTACATCAGTACGCACTGACCGCGACCAACCAGCCAAGTCCTGGTAAGCTTGAGAGTTGTCTAGACGTTCCATCGACGGCAGCACATGGTCAGAATGAGGCAGCGTAACTGGTGTCACCAGACCCGCATTAACCCGAGGTTCATCAGGAATGGGTATTTGTTTTCTGAGTTGGTTCTGGTTCTTAGGCCTCGAAACTTCTTGATGAAGAAGAGAAGAGGCTTCCTCATTCACTTGAGCAATCTCAAGCTTCTGCGTTTTCTTCTTCCTCGCCATTTTCAAGATTGTTAAATGTTATTGTTGTTGGTGTTGAGTTTGGTGTTGGGGAGAGAGAAATGAAAAAATATTATATTTTATTAGGTTGAAGACCAAAACCAAGTTGTCTGATAACTATGCTCTAATAACAAAGGAAATTATACCAGCCAATTCTCATTCCTTTTCCTAAAGACTCCAACCAAACGTCCCCTCAAGGGAAGGGAAGAATCCCGGGCTGAGGAGAGTTGAAAATTGGCCAAATTAAAATATTTAAAAATAAAGAAAAGTCAGAACCGGAGCTTCTGGTATCCAGGAAAATAAAAATATATTGAGAAAACAACCTGGGGTCCACCTCCACCTTCCTCAATTATAATTTGGACTATTCTCACATTAAAAGCTGTTAAAAGGTCAACCCTTACACCTCTGTCCCCAACTATCCCTCCGATTTTAACGATCCTTTAATCCAACGGCTCTCCATTGACCTTTTAATGATCATCATAAACAGATACACTCCATTATGTATAACTTTTTCTTCTTTTTTATTTCCCCTCCCAAACACGGTCTTCCCTCGATTGTCGTGTTTTCCTCTTTCGCGACTCCCGCAGCGTGGGTCCCACTAGGAAAGAGGTAAACATAAAAAAAATAAAAAATGTTAGGAGAAGTGCGTGGTCAAACGTACCGGACATTTCTTTATAGGTAAGACTCGTTGAGAATCTGAACAAACTCCTCTGACACCCGTGTTTGATATGTATTTGTCGATGTGTTTGACTAAGAAATGAATAGAAACGACAATATGAGTTGAGTCATCCGATGCCACCCTTCCTTCACTATTGAAGCCCATCATCAATTCACTTTGACTATCTCCTCATCTCCTTTATTATCATTTCAACTCTTGAGTTTCCCCTCTCCATTTCTCATCTCTCTTCTTACTTTCTCTCTCCTCACAATGGCTGTAGAGTTGATGATGGGAGCTTACAAGAGTAGCAGCGATAGTTTCGCGGCGAGGATGGAAGAGAATGCGGTACGAGAAGCCACGGCTGCCGGACTTCAGAGCGTTGAGAAACTCATCAAATTACTCTCTCAAAGTCAGCATCAACACCATAACCACCTCCAAAACCAACAACACCCAACTTCCGAAGACTCTCTCGCCGCGACGTCAAATCAAGATGATGATTCTGATTATAAGATGGTTGCTGACCTTGCTGTAAACAAGTTTAAAAAAGTTATCTCCCTCCTTGACCGCACTCGTACAGGCCACGCTCACTTTCGACGCGGTCCTCTCCACCACCCTCAGCAACTACAACAACCACAACCTAAACCAATTCAAGTCCAACCACCGCAACCACAACCATCACAACAACTACTACCGCAACCAAAACAACAACAACAACCACAGCTGGTGTTAGAAAGTAAGCCATCACACGGCTCAGCTTTTACAAGAGTATATAGTTCATCATCTCAGATCCAACGGCTACCACCTCTTCCTCACAATAACCATCCTGTGCAGTACAGTGCGCCCCTTGGCCTCCCTAAACCAATCGACCGAAAAGACTCATCCACAACCATAAACTTCTCATCTTCACCGGCCATTTCAGCGACTAATTCATACATCTCATCTCTAACCGGTGACACAGACAGCGTACAACCGTCGATATCTTCGGGATTTCAAATTACCAATTTGTCCCAGGTCTCTTCTGCCGGTAAACCCCCACTTTCTTCCTCCTCTTTCAAAAGAAAGTGCAACTCCATGGAGGATTCCAAGTGCGGTGGATCCTCTGGCCGTTGCCATTGCCCCAAACGAAGGTAACCTTTCAATATTTATTTTTTGTTTATGATTTGCTTCAATTTAATTCACATGCTCGTTAGACCTTCCAAAGTAATTGATTGGTTTGGCTTACTTTTTTTTGTTAGATCTTCCTTATTTTACCTCTTTGTTGATTTAATTGGAATGGACAGCCATTAATTCCCCCCCCCCACCAAATTTTATGGGTTAATTGGTTGTGTATATTTCTGATGTATACATGTTATCTACTCCGAATTAATAGGCATTATTAGGAAATAAGTTGATATTTTTTATATACCAAAAACAAAAAATGGTTGTAATATATGCTAATCGGAGTTGACTTAATCAGGAAGTCAAGAATGAAGAGGGTTGTAAGAGTACCAGCGATCAGTGTTAAGATGGCTGATATTCCACCAGATGACTATTCATGGAGAAAATACGGTCAGAAGCCGATCAAAGGATCTCCACATCCAAGGTTAGTTTCGTAAATTCAATTCAGAAGGTATTTTTACGGTATAAAATAGTGGTGGAGAAATTTCAATTCAACTAAAATCGATCTCTTCTTTTGCGAAACCCAGGGGTTACTACAAATGTAGCAGCGTTAGAGGATGTCCAGCCCGCAAACACGTGGAACGCGCGTTAGATGACGCGGCCATGTTGATCGTGACATACGAAGGCGATCACAGCCACCCGCAGTCCGTCACCGATGCTACCGTTGCGGCCGCCCTTGTACTCGAATCGTCATAGTCAACTCGAACGGGTCGATCAAAAGAGTAGAGGCACAGATGAGAGGGGGTTTCACAAGATCAACGCCTTAATCTTGGACCAGTTCAGTTTGGACCCAGTAATTCGTCATCAGATCAGAACCGTCAAAAACACTGATTTATTTATTTGTGATGATGAAGATCTTAAACACAGATTCATTGTTTTGGTTAAACGTTTTGTCAACGGGTCAACTGAATAGAAAAGTCCCAGCCTCTTCAAGAAGATTAATTAAATTTATTAGTGGGTGGTGTAGGTGGGTTTACGTCATCCACCAAATATTGCAAGTTTAAACCCCACTATCTTCTGTCTCTCTTTTCTAAATTTTTTTTAGTTTATTTTACGGTTGTGCCCTTTTACTTTAATGTGGAAAGAATTAAATTACTGTAGATGTATTTAGTTATGAAAGAAGATACTCCATATATTAATGTTAGTGAAAGTTGTGGATTTGGTGGGTGTTGAATTACTTAGGAAAAAGTCACCCTTTAATTCTTTGGGTTATTTTGGTAATTGAGTTTGTTTCTTTGTTTTATGCCCTTTGTATTGTATACAAGGACTTTTTACTTTTTAGAAAGAAGGGCTAACTCTTTAAACAAAAAATTGATTTGGTCTACGATTTGTGTGCAAGAGATGCTCAGAAATTTGAGTTAGACTCCACCTAAAGATGCTCAGAAATTTAAAATTTAAAAATGGTAAGAGATGTATGTTGCCCTGAAGTCACGTTACAATAGTCCAAAAGTCAATGGGAATGTGTAGATTTGTGTAGTTGCCACTTGCAAGGTTGTAAGTATATTATCTCTATTATATAAAGGAACAGTTGAGGGCGTTTTGGTCACTCCATTTCGTGTCCCCAAACAAAAAGACGAATATAGCCTTCACACTTCAGTTGCAACACAAACCCTTCGACCTTCTGTCTTCGCTCTCCCCTCCCGTTTTCTTCTCTCTCCTCCCTCCCTGCAACACAAACCCTTTGCTCTCCCTCCCGTTTTCTTCTCTCTCCTCCCTCCCGTTCGTTTTCTTCTCTCTCCTCCATTAGATTCTCTCCTTCAATCTTATTCATCTTCTGCAAAATCAACATGCTTGAAAAATCCATACAAAAAAAAATTTAAAAAAAATCGAGATCTAATTGGTGAATGGCGGGTTCCAATTATCTTGGGTAGAAATGGGGAAGAACGAGTTAAGAATCACGCTACATCCCTCTCTCTTAGGTAAACATTCAATTTCTCTTATTTATGAGATCTAATTGTTGAATGGCGGGTTCCAATTATCTTGGGCAGAAATGGGGTAGAAATGGGGAAGAACGAGTTCAGAATCACGCTACATCCCTCTCTCTTAGGTAAAACATTCAATTTCTCTTATTTCTTAAATCTTTTGATTTCAAATTTTTATGATTTGGGGGTTTAATTTTGTTCCAGCTCCATTGATTGATGATTAAGATTTGGCGAAGAAATCGAGTTACAGAATCACAATATTTCTCTCTTAGGTAAATCACTCAATTTCTTTACTATTATTGATAGTTGTAGTTGATCAAGGGAATACTGGGATTCGCTAACATTAACTGAGCTGTGTTATAATCCCGTAAAAGTGTTATATTACCAACCTGTATTTTTGTGTTAATTCTTTGAATTTGGTTGTTTAATGCCATTGTGTTTGAATTTTGATTACATTTTTGTGTTAATTCTTTGAATTTGGTTGTTTAATGCCATTGTATTTGAATTTTGATTGCATTTTTGTGTTAATTCTTTGAATTTGGTTGTTTTATGCCATTGTGTTTGAATTTTGATTGCATTTGTGTGTTGATTCTTTGAATTTGGTTGTTTGAATTGATAGGTTGCTGCTACTGGAGTTATGATTATTGGGGATGATTTATCCAATATGGTTCTGAGGCTTCGTGGTGAAATTATTGAGCCAACTCTGATGGCCCTGGCTAGGAAATTCAACCAAGAGAAGATGATATGCAGCAAGAAAGTATCTCGGAATTGATTGACTGCTTGATGCTTTTTCGTTTTAGCAAGCTTTCTATGGTGATTGGCATTGAGATTATCTATTGTGTATATAGTCCTTTTGCAATCCTCTTCTTACTGTCTTGCAATGAGTATAGTAACTGTTGAGCTTTGACTCAGTCATTTTGGTTGAATCCCATGAAGTCATGAGCATCTAATTCTAATAAGATTAGGTTAATAAAATCCAAGTAGGTTTCTAGTTCCGATGATCCTACCCTATAAATAGGTGATGACAATCACAATTTATAATACATCAATTCAGATATTCATATAGTTTTGAGTTAAAAACTAAAGTTAATAATTTGCCACAAATTATAATCGAATAAACATAAAACCTTAGGCTAAATTCTAGTTAATTGAATCTAAGGCGGATCCGAACGTGTTGTGGACTATCTACGGAGGGACTACACTTGGAGTCCTAAACTTGTTCTTGTTCGGTTCGGGAGCAGCTAGGGAAGGCACGCTTCGAATGTATGCATCATAAATTATGCTAATTGTTATGTGGCAATTAATTTGGATTCCCGGCTTTATGGTTTTTCCGCATGAAATATATATGTTTTATATTTGTCATAACCCAACAGTGGTATCACGAGCCTCTAATTAATTCCATAATCAATTATAGTTAACATGGTTAAATTTTATAAACTTGCAATGAATTAAAGGGGTGATTAATTTCGATTTTTGTAATAATTGCAAATTCGTGCGATTATTTAATTATATGTTCGCAGGATTTTCGGCAGTTTAGTCAATAATTGTCGGAATCGTATAATTTTATAGTGAATTTCGCATGTAAACGGCGTTTTAAAATATTGACTAAAATCAAAGATTTGATGCCGAACTCAGAATTCCCAAATTCGAAGCCTAACTATGACATTTCGGAGGTTTTAGTTTTTCGAACACAAAATTTGTAATTTTTAAGATGTTAAATTAAATATTTGCGATTCTTGTTTGTAAATCTTGAATCTATGATTGACCTACTGTATATGTTTAACAATTTTAATACCTAAGCTTGTTAATTATACAACCTAATTTGTAATTGTAATTAATTTGTTGAAATTCGAATAATTTAGAATTTGATTTGATTTTCATAATTAATTAGCAATTTAATTAGGAATCCATGATTAAAAACCACCATAAAATTTTTAAATTTGGAAAATTTTAAAATTTTATGACCTAGGTTTGAATCCATGAAAATAAACTTGATCGGAAATTAATTTGAATAAATTTTCGATTTTTCGCCCTAAATTTATGAAATTAATATGATTTATTAATTCGTCTATAAATTTAAATTATAAAGTTTTAATTTTTATAAAATCCGCTCACGAATCTTGCACGCACAAAGCAATGGACGCTAAGTGTAACCCTTAAGGGGTGTTGTATAGTGCGGGCATGCGACGACGAGCAAGGGAGCTCGTCGCCCATGTGGTACGAATGCAGCGAGCAAGCGCGTGGTACGATAGCACAAGGCAGCAGCCCTGCCTTGCGTCGAGTGCTGCGACGAGTGGGCGGATGGGGTGAGAGGCAAGGCACCAAGCGAGCAAGCAGGCTGCGCGCGCGGGCAGCGAGGGATGCCTCGCCCAGCGAGCGCTGCCTCGCCACAGCGAGCGAGCTGCTGCTGCGCGTAGGCGTGGCTCGGCTTGCTGCGTCTACGCGTGGCTGATCGTGCCTTGCTGTGCGATCAGTTAAGTGGGGCGTTGCTGCTACGTGGACTCGACGGGGCATGGGCGCGATCCCATGGCCTCGTCTTGACCCGATTGGTTCATTTTAATTTAATTTTAATTTTCAGTTGAAAAACGATTTTAATTAAATTTAAAATTCGTAATTTAATTTTATCTTGGAATTTAATTTTGAATAATTTAAATTTTATAAATTTTATTTATACTAATTATTTTACTAAAATTAAAACCTTGATTAAATTTAAATTAATTAATTTAATTCAACGAAAATAAATTAAAGGATTTAAATAATAAATTTAAACGAGCTTTAAATTTTAATTAAATTTGTATGTTTCTGGTTGGACTAGGAAATACAATTTTATGTTTAAAATTAGTAAAGCATGTAAATTTCTTGGTTTTAGTGAGCGTTTTAGTCATAAACTCTTGATTAGGTCTACATTCCTTTAAGGTTAAAACAACTCGATTAAAATTAATAAGGATTGAATAATTTGTAGATTATTTGAAGCCTTGATTGATTGCTGCAAATATTTATGTGATGCATTATATGTTCAACTAACCAGCTATGTGGGCCATTCATTGATAAATGGCCATTCATTGATAAATGAATGGGTGAATGGTATATTGTAAATGTACTGTTTTGCAGGTTATGGAAAGTGACTAGTATGGCCCAAATAGGATAGAAAATATGGTCTCATACCATTAATTTGAATGTAACATTGGTCTAAAGTACCAAATTTAAAATTTTATTGCTTTAAAATGGTCTGCGTACCATCAAACAGTTGTAATTAGTTTAAATTATAGCTTATCCTATTTGAAGAAAATGGCGCCTCCCATGGTGAAATTCAAGACGGAGTTTCCAATCCATTTTCAAGACGGAGTTTGAAGTTGAAGCTTCAAGATGAAGTCGGGCCATACTAGATCACATTTTTATATCTTATGCATGATTTAAGTTATTTATTGCTTTTAAATATGTCTTAATTATGCATGAGATTATGGCTTGATTATGTTGCATGATTAAGGATTTTAGTTCACTTAAAATCTAACCAACATAGTAAGAGCCTTAAGTTCCAAACTTTAAAAATTGAGTTAAAAGGTGCCATGCCAAAATAACACTTACTTGGATAACCTTTACATCAATCTTAGTAATAGTTTTCCGCCATAGCGAAGTGTTACTTATTGATCGTAAAGGGGTAAGGTACACAAATAATTGTGAGTACATGTTAGTTTTGGTGAAACTCAACGATATAAGTAAGGAGTCCTTTTATGTCGTGGAAAATGAGATAGGTTTACCTAATAAGTTCTTAGACGTACCTATCAACCAAGAGTAGTTTCTAGACTATTAGCAAAGGCTTTGCTTACCTAAAATATTTTAGAATTAAGTCTAAATACATAATGTGCTTAATTCTTCAATGATTTAAGGATCTTGGAATCATTTTATTCCCCCCCCCCCCCCCCCCGGGAACATATAACTTGAATAAAATGCTTAATAAATAATAAATTATGCATGAATGCTAGAATTTAAGTTTATTAAGAGAAACTGTGAATGGTTATTTTTTTTTATTCTTTTTCAATTGTAGTTTTTACTATGGCAAACAACAATTCATTCAACATCCGCTCAATTCTCGAAAAGGAGAAGTTGAACGGGAAAAACTCCTTGACTGGCAATGGAACTTGCAAATAGTTCTTATGCAGGAAGAAAAGGAGTATGTCCTGGAAGAGGCGATCCCCGAAGCCGCAGGCGACAGGGTCACTCAGGCAGCCCTCAATCGTTAGATTGATGCCAACAAGGATGTAAAATGTCTAATGCTTGCAACCATGAGTGCAGATCTACAGAAAACGTTCATCAACTCAGATGCTTTCACGATCATCAGTGAGTTAAAGAACATGTTCCAAGATCTGGCTCGAGTCGAAAGATTCGAGACTCATAGGCAAATTCTTGAGACTAAGCTTAAGAAAGGCGAGCCCGTAAGTCCACATGTAATGATTGGACTCATTGAGAATATGAGTCGGTTGGATCTGCAATTCTCTCAGGAAATGGTTGTAGACACCATCCTCCATTATCTTCATAGCGGGTATGATCAGTTCAAAGCTGAACTACAGTATGAATAGTCTGGACAAAATGCTCACTGAGATTCACGGTATGCTGAAGACCGCTGAAAAGACGCTCAAAAGTGATAAGCAGGATGTGCTTATGGTGCGTGGGGGCATGTTCAAGAAATCTGGAAAGAAGAGGAATGCTAAGAAAGGTGGCAACAAGGCCAGCCCGACTAAGCAATCTGGCGGCACCAAGTCTGAAAAGAAGAAGGTGAGCCAACCCACTTCTGAATTTGAATGCTTCTACTGCAAGAAGAAGGGGCATTGGAAGAGAGATTGCTTGAAGCTTAAGGAAGATCAGAAGAACGGAACAGTCGTTCCATCTTCAGGTATTTTCGTTATAGACTGTATACTTGCTAATTCAACTTCTTGGGTATTAGATACAGGTTGTGGCTCACACTTATGTTCCGATTCACAGGGACTGAGAAGAAGTAGAAGGTTAAGCAAGGGTGAAGTCGACATACGAGTGGGAAATGGAGCACGGATTGCTGCATTAGCTGTAGGAACTTATTATTTGTCGTTGCCCTCTGGGCTAGTTTTGGAACTGGAAGAGTGTTTCCATGTTCCAAGTCTTACTAAAAACATCATTTTTGTTCCTTGCTTAGATGCTAAGGGATTTTCCTTTTTAATAAAAGACAATAGTTGTTCGTTTTATTTTAAAGAGATGTTTTATGGATCTGCTAGATTAGTCAATGGACTTTATTTATTAGATCACGACAAACAAGTTTATAACATAAATACCAAAAAGGCCAAAAAGAATGATTCAGATCTCACCTATCTGTGGCATTGTCGATTAGGCCATATTAACATGAAGCGCATACAAAGACTTCAAAAAGAAGGAATTCTAGAACCATTTGACTTAGAAGATTATGGTAAGTGCGAATCATGTTTACTTGGCGAAATGACAAAGCAACCTTTCTCTAAAGTTGGAGAAAGAGCAACTGAACTATTGGGTTTAATCCATACAGATGTATGTGGACCAATGAGTACAAATACTAGAGGTGGTTTCAGCTACTTTATCACTTTCACTGATGACTTCAGTAGATATGGTTATGTCTACCTAATGAAGCATAAGTCTGAATCCTTTGATAAATTTAAGGAATTTCAGAGTGAAGTAGAGAATCAATTAGGCAAGAAGATTAAGGCACTGCGGTCTGACAGAGGCGGTGAATATCTGAGCTATGAATTTGATGACCATCTGAAAGAATGTGGAATTTTATCAGAATTGACTCCTCCTGGAACACCTCAATGGAACGGTGTGTCAGAATGGAGGAATAGAACCTTGCTAGACATGGTTAGATCAATGATGGGTCAGGCCGAACTTCCAATAGAATTTTGGGGACATGCACTAAATACAGCTGCACTCACTATAAATAGAGCTCCGTCTAAAGCTGTTGAAAAGACTCCATATGAGTTATGGTTTGGAAAGCCTCCAAATGTGTCTTTTCTTAAGATTTCAGGTTGTGAAGTATACGTCAAACGATTAATTTCAGACAAACTTCAACCAAAATCTGACAAATGTATCCTTGTGGGCTATCCAAAGAAAACAAAGGGGTATTACTTCTACAATACATCTGAGAACAAGGTGTTTGTTGCTTCAGATGGTATCTTTTTGGAAAGAGATCACATTTCCAAAATGACAAGTGGGAGAAAAGTAGACCTCGAAGAAATTCGAGTCGAACAACAAACTCTAGAGAATGCTCAAGATGACATCCAGGATGAATCAGAGATCTTTAGAAGTATCTGGTGAGAATCAAGAACCATCTAGAAATGTAACCCTGCGTAGATCGCAGAGATATAGGTTTCAACCGGAAAGGTACTTAGGTATTTTGACGAACGAGAGCCATGAAGTTCTATTGCTTGAAAGTGATTAACCTGCGACTTACAAACAAGCTATGACGAGCCCTAGCTCCAAGCAATGGCAAGAAGCCATGCAATCTGAATTAGACTCCATGTTAGAAAACCAAGTTTGGGATTTGGTCAATTTGCCAGATGGCTACCAAGCCATAGGAAGCAAATGGGTTTTCAAACTGAAAAAGGTCAAGGATGGGAAACTAGAAGTTTTCAAAGCTAGATTGGTTGTGAAAGGTTATAGGCAAGTCCACGGTGTGGATTACGATGAAACCTTTTCACTAGTTGCAATGCTAAAGTTTATTCGGATAATGTTAGCAATCGCTGCATATTACGATTACGAAATATGGCAGATGGATGTCAAAACCGCTTTCTTAAACGGCGTTTTAACAGAAACTGTGTTTATGACACAGCCTGAGGGTTTTGAGGATCCAAAGAATGCTAAAAAGGTATGCAAGCTTAAGAAATCAATCTACGGATTGAAGCAAGAATCAAGGAGCTGGAATATACGTTTTGATGAAGCAGTCAGTGACTTTGGTTTCTTCAAGAACGCAGACGAATCTTGTGTATACAAGAAGGTCAGTGGGAGCAAAATTTCTTTTCTAGTATTATATGTCGACAACATATTACTTATCGGAAATGACATTCCTATGTTGAAATCTGTCAAGATTTGGCTTGGGAAATGTTTTTCGATGAAGGATCTAGGAGAAGCACAGTACATATTGGGCATCAAGATTTACAGAGATAGATCTAAAAAGATGATTGGACTTAGTCAAAGCACTTTTATCAATAAGGTGCTTCAAAGGTTCAATGTGGCAGACTCCAAGCGAGGCTACCTACCCATGTCTCATGGAATGACTCTAAGCAAGACTCAGTTCCCAAAAACACTGGATGAGCGTAGACGAATGAGTGGGATTCCATATGCATCATTGATTGGTTCAATAATGTATGCTATGATATGTACACGCCCGGATGTTGCGTACGCATTCAGTGCTACGAGCAGATACCAGTCAGACCCAGGAGAGGCACAATCGACTGTTGCCAAGAATATTCTGAAGTACCTGAAAAGGCATGACAGGCTAAAGTCGTATTACCTAATAAAAAAATAACCTAAGTCCACTAGCTAGGTAGCAAGGGAAGTCAGGATTGAATCCACAGGGAAACAGGCGTTCTTTCTACTATAAATTAATTAATCTAGACTATTGGGAACAGGAATTGGTTGGTGGTTTGTATGCTAAAGCTACGAACAATAATTAAACGAATAAGAATCAATAGATTAAGGAATCTAGGGCATAGGTTCACCAACAAATAACAATCCAGGATAATGAACAATCACGATAATCAACAAAGTAATTAATTAGACTATCATGCTCCCTCGAATCGATAATATTCATAGACTTAGAACTAACGGGCTCTCGCTACATATTAACTCTAATTCCACCTATTGACACCAGCCTAAACATCAAATTGCATCTCTCAAATCTTAATTTGATATTGCATAACTACCACAATTAAACCTGCGCAAATCTAATTGTATAGTGAAATAAACCATTCAATAGGAATTAATTACAATGCCAACAATCACAATTATTCAATATCCCTTCATATTATTCATGGATCCCCAAACCCTAGAAGTTAGACTACTCAAGCATATTAACAATAAACAAAGCAATTAACATAATTGGAAACATGATTATAGCAAAACAAAGGATTGAAATAAAGAACAATACCTAATTGAAGAGCAATGACAATAGAAAGCTTGAATTTTTATTGAATTTAAAACTAAGTGTTTTGAACTAATTTAGAGAGAAAACAAAGCTAAGAGAAAATAAACTAAGGGGCTAATACTAGAAAATAAGATTTCCACTAAAAATAATGAAGCCTAGTATTTATAGTTTGCCCATAAAAATAAAGAAAAACCGGAAGAAAACCGCGGAAAAAGGGCCCTGGGTTGTCGTCGCCCGGTCGGGCAGCCTTCCGCCCGTCGGGCGACCAGCTCGTAACCCGCCCGTCGGGCGCAGGTCTGCCCGCCGGGTCGAGGGAGACATTCTGGAAATCATCGGCACGCGCCCGGTCGGGCATCTCCCGCCCGTCGGCCAGACGTTCGCCCGTCGGGCAGCCATTCGCCCGCCGGGCGCGCGTACAAACTGCACGATCCTCTATCTTTAAAACGCCATATCTCCTTCGTTATTCGTCGAAATTAGGTGAGTGACCACTCGTTGGAAAGCTATTGAAGTCTAGAATTCAACCTGTGAGGGGGGTCGAAAAAGCACAAGGCTAACGCATGACCTCGTCCCTCGTGGGCGTGACGTTGTCAGATCAAGTGTAGTTAGATTTCCTGTTAGTTTACACCCAATCGACTAGTAATATAGGAGTCTCCATTCAGTTTTTAACGACAATGAGAAAAACTGACAAAACCCGGTTATCGTGACATAAAGGGAGTGCAATTATGTTCGACCACGACGACCATAGGCTCCCTTGTGATCCCTGGTGTGGGGATCGCTCAACGTACACCCGCAGGGCAGAGATTGAGAGTTCGGGGGACTGTAACTACCGAGAGGAGTGCTCATCGATAACTCCAGAGGCAGGTTATCCTTACTAGCTCAGCATAAATAATTGAAGGGACATGGGTTTAAACTATTAAACTATTCTGAATTGATTTTAGCAATATGCAACACATAATACTAAATCGATCGTGATTATGTTATTTAGATTGATTTAAGGTACCTAGCATGATAATTCAATTGTCCAAGGTATTATCTTATTAGGCGTGATAGATCAATCAAGTTAATAGTTTGACAATTTTATAAAAGGGTGATGAAATAGATTAAATCATATGAGGGACACATTACAACGCACCCTTGAGAGGTGCGTCGCGGTTCTCAGAAAACTAACCACTTGGCTTTGCTATTTCTCCTTTTATTTAAAGAATCTCGGGTTTCTAAGCAGTGTTCCAGTATTTGGGCTTAATTCATCAGCTACAAGGGACAGGATGCGTTCTGTTCGACTTTTGGGTCGATTGCGACAGAACGCCGGATCAATTTCGCAGCGTGAGGCTAGGCTTAAGGCTAGAGTCAATACTCAGGTTATGGAATTGTATCTTCTGTTCACGTCGGTTTTTAGGCTGTATTTATAGGGAAAGAGTTTGTGGAAAGATAGATCTTTAGAATCCGAATCCAAAAAGAATTCGGAGACAACACGGCCCCAGGTAGTTTCAGCGCCCAGGGCTGGGCGCCGAAGATTTCGGCGCCCAGACCCAGGCGTTGAAAATAGGATCTGGGCCGAGCTTTTTATCAGATCTGGACTCTTAAACACGGAGCTTTTGAGACTTATCCGAGTTTCTTAGTGCGTATCAACTTATGACGGAATGCGTCTGGTCCCGTTACGAACTCTAAGTTCGTTAGGAATTTAATTAATACGTAACTCTTATTTTTGAATTATAGCAGGAATAGAATTCCTTTTGCCAATTCTATCTCTTTTAGGACTTATGTTGGAGTGCAACACCTACATCTGACAGATTTCTATCTTTTATGACTTTGCCACTTTTAACAACTACCTCTTACGGCAGTTACTATTCTTAGCAGGTTTCTATAAATAGCAGTTTTGGCTGAAATGAAAGGGTGATTGAGATTCGTTATTTTTTAGGAGATGTGTTGCCAAGTGGAGATTTACGTTCTCATCATCGAACCTTCCCTTTCGGGAATGGGGACAAAAGTAGGTGTCTACAGTTAGCCCCCACTTTGACTGAGTCTTGGAGTAAGACGATGGTCAAAGTATTAGACGAAGTGCGTCATACAAGCCATGGTGTTTGTGACCTGTTTTGCGAGGGTCTCACGAGCCCCCGAGTGATAACATTTGATTTAAGGGTCATCACTTGAAGTGTTAACACATTCCTCACGTGTCATTGGAATTTGTTAAGTATAGAAACTCCCTCACTTTGTCATTGGAAGTACCTACAGATGTATAGAAACTCCCTCACTTTGTCATTAGAAGTATCTACAGATGTATATAAACTCCCTCACTTTGTCATTGGAAGTATCTACAGACGTTTTCGAAATCAAAGCTATAAAGTGTAACCAGGCCTGGCCAAGCCCGATCACGAGGTAAAAATATTTTTAAAGATTCTCATTTTCAGGGTTATCTAAACGAGAAAACTCCCTTGTTTTTATAGGACGTAAAACGAAGGAAAATCCAGTACATCGCTCTTTTTCGGAAAAGCGGAAAACCCAATCCTTTGATTTTTGGAAAAGGGAAACCATCTTTTGATTTTTGGAAAAAGATAAACCATCCTTTGATTTTTGGAAAAAGATAAACCATCTTTTGATTTTTGGAAAAAGATAAACCATCCTTTGATTTTTGGAAAAGGAAAACCATGAAAAGTTATCACTGCCGCGACTAAGGACCTGCGCGGTTAGTGACGCAGACCCCGCCCGCTGAAGGTGGGCGAGCCTGTCCGCTGAGGGTGGACGCCCCATCCGATAGAAGTGGACGAATCTGTTTTGATGTTTTTGAAAATAAGGACCTACGCGGTTTTTGACGTAGACCCCGCCGGCTGAAGATGGCGAGCCTGTTTTTTTGTTTTTGAAGAATTTATTTTCTTTTCATTTTTCGAAAACTGAGGACCTGCGCGGTTTAGTGACGCAGACCCCGCCGGCTGAACATGGCGAGCCTGTTTTTGTTTTGTTTTGAAGAATTTTATTTTCTTTTCATTTTTTGAAAACTGAGGACCTGCGCGGTTTAGTGACGCAGACCCCGCCGCCTGAAGATGGCGAGCCTGTTTTTGTTTTGTTTTGAAGAATTTTATTTTTTTCGGGGGATGCTCGGATTTAGTCGCAACCTGAATGTGGGTTGACAACGTGCTTAGACGGACCATTGTCTCGTGGTCATTATCTTTCATGGTTTTGAGCTAGTCTTTACGGCTCAATTTTGCCACTACCTGGGTCCTTGATTAGGGGACTATGTATAAGTATCAACGGCGGCCTTTGTCTTGAGGTCGTAATCCAATTTTATCTTTTGAGATTATCCAAACACGGGGCTTCGTACAGCGTAGTCTGGGAATATTATTTTTAACTTTGTATACTCTATATTTTCTTTCAAGCCACCAAGCACTCGTGTTTGACGGTCATTTCTTGTAAAAGAGGTTCCTTGGGGATACGCAATTTGTAATGTTCTTGATCGTGTTTGGGATCGTGCTCGTAAGTGCGACCGATCTTTGTAGTGGTGTGCTACTCTTAACAAAGCCGTGAGGTGCGACTTTCAGTAAAGGAATCGGCAATTTTCAAGTCGAATGGATACGGCAGGACCCTATAGAAATCCGGGCTTCTTTTGGGCCTGGGCTCATTTTCGGCGCCCAGGCTTGGGCGTTAGAAATATTTCACGCCCAAGTGGGGCGTTGAAAATATTGCTTGGGCTGGTCTTTTGATGACACAGTTGGCCTCTCGTTCGTTCGTTTATTTCACTTGTTTTTCTTTATTTTGATTTTCAGCGCCCAGAGCTGGGCGTCGGAATATCTGGCGCCTGGTCCTGGGCGTTGAAAGTGCGTCCCAGGCAGGTCTTTCTCGTGATGATTTCTCGAGAAGCCGTAGCCGATTGGTGGGCTACGGTGTTTGTCGCTTTGGGGCGATTATTTAAAGGAATTGTCGCTCTTAAGGCGTACCGTTATTGCAATAGTTGGGCGAGTCTATATGGCCCGAGGAATATGCCTTGAGGCGTAAGACTTTGATCGTTGTTGTTGCTATTTTGAACATATATTTTTTCTTTTGAACGTGTTCGTGAATGTTCGATAATTAGAATGTATGTGCGAACGAGCGTTCATAGGATGGTCGTTGCGTGCGGTCCATTAATCAGTTTGCTTGAATCATTTTTTTTTTGAGCAATGACTGATGTTGAATAGTTTGCTTAGAAGCTTGATAGGGTTCAGGCCCATTCATGAAGTGGGCTCAGGCATCGTGCCCTTTTGATCGTTCAAACATTTGCTTTGAGACTTTTTTTTTATTTTGCTATGGTCGTTTCGTAGCTTGGAGCCCCCAAGTATGCATGTTGGGATGCTTCCTTTTGGCGTACTATTTTTGTAGGTTCTTTCGAGAAAGATGCCTTGGGGTTCCGCTCGTGTAGGTGCGAGCTATCCCTTCCGTGGTAGGTAATATTTTGCTACCTTTAATCCTTAATGTAGAAGTCGCGTGGCTTGCATTTTGAATTTGGGCGATAAGTAGTCTTTGCCTCATACTCTTGGTCGTGCCCGCATTAGTGCAATATGCCTTACTCTTTTTTTTTAGACTTGTACCGTGGGATGTTTAAATTTATGGTGCGACGTAGGCTTGTGTGGCCTAACAACGTGTCTTAGAACATTCCTCCAGGTGTTGGGATATATCATGATTATATTTTTTTGCATTGGAGTATTTCATCACGCCTCGTTCAGGTGTTCGAACAAGTGTAGCACCTTCTGCGTGGGTGTGCACGGCTTATTACTTCGTTCGATGCGAGGATTCATAGATGTTTCTTTCTTGTTTTTATCCTTGATTTTTCTTTCGCTTTTGCTTTGGGAATGACGTAGACTGTGTAACGGACGCTTGTAGGGCGAGCATTATGTGCAGTAGTTTGATCGCAGTTTTGGTGACTCGCGATTTTCAGTTACCCTTGTTAGTGGGGTGATTTTATATATTCTAAGTAGTGCTTAGAATTTGGGAGGGGTTGTAGCCATTCTAAGGTTTGTTTTACACGATCAAACCTTAGGATTGTGCCCTATGACGTGTGTATAGCATTAGCGTCGAGAATTTGCGATAAAATCGTCATTTCGAGCATTTTTAGAGTGTTTTTCTCAAGCCTCCAATTGTAGCTACGGGTTGGCTTGGTGCTATAATGCTTGGCATACGTTTTTATGCATTCATGGTGACATGGATTATGAATAATTTGAACAAGACTCGTTTAATGCGAGGTACGTTCGAGTAGTGATTTGCTACTTCTCTTGTAAATGTCGTATTGTGCGACATTGCCATGGTCAAGGTAGTCACATGTTGAAGTGTGCCTTGACCAAAAGCTAGGTGCCTTTCTTTACCCATAGTTATATTTAGAAATCCTTTTGACTTACTTGCAACATCGAGATAAACGCATACTTAGCTTAAACCAACGACACTTTATTATGTTCGAAGAAGTCTTTGAAATTTATTTGAAATCCGAGTCCTACTGTGTACAATCCGAGGTGTCCTAAGTAAGTTAACTTATAGAAGGGTTCGTACAGGATTACATAAGTGAATCAGGATACTGTTACGATTTTCGGAATGCTGTCTAAGGATTTGCTGGAAGCCAGGGTACAGGCGTCAAGATATTACTTGTGCCCGTGTGGCACATGCTTTAGGCTTTTAGGGCTATCTTTTCCAGAATTGCGGGAATATAAACCGTTTTCAAATTGACTTAGATTTACTTGGTGTATGTCTGTACAAAAGGTCAAAGTATACTTAGTTCTTTCCCTAGCTCTTTCATTTCAACTTTTAGCCCTCAGTTGCTATTATGTCTTCTCATTAATGATGCTTTCAGATTTCGATTTTAGATGCCCGTGTCACATGTCTGAGTAGGGTGAGCCTTGGTTAAGTGCCAAGTCCTATTGACAATGTCTGATTTTTTTCAAAGGGGATTCGCAAGGATTTGAATTACCATGAACGGGTGCCCTGAGTTCGAAGGAACGATGGGGCGATGCCGTAGAACAATCCTCTTTATTGCAAGCTTACTGCCTTTACTACTTTTTGGCGATTATGATTGTGTCTAGTGGTGAAAGAAGGTCTTTAAGTGAGTTAGTTCGATTTTAGGGAGGGTCAAGCCGAGTACTTTAGAGGTCATGGACGCTCGCGCTAGCCCCCATTCAATTGAGGCAAAGCGATCTTTTGAGTATTGGCTAAGCGCCTAGGAGTGTGAGTGCTCCTTCTGGAAAGGGTACGTGCCTTTATTATTTTTCGATGTGTGCTCATTTTGGCATCTTGATGACTTGGATTCTTCCTTTGACTTAAATTTTTCTTTTGATTTGGATTGCAAGTAATTAAATTTCAATAAAGGACTCTATTTTTTATTCTATAGGCTTTAACATTTTTGCAAATTGGTTGGACCGAATCATGGATTGCCTACGTATCCGCCTTAAATAGATTTAATTTGGAATCAGGTCTTGCGTAGTCCTTAGCCAGAAAATGGTTTCTTAGAATGCCGATTTTAAACAAGTACGTTCGGGTGGAATCGTATTGTTTGAAATAGGATGAAATAAGTGTACGAAAATTTTGGAGCGCGCGTATTTTGCGTATTTTATATGATCTTCTACCCCCAAGTGTTCGTTATTCTTCCGCATGTATATAGGAAAATATACGAACACTTTTAGGAATTGGGAGTTGAAAAGTGATAAGAAAGAACGGCGCCCGGGCCTGGGCGTTTATTATTTTCGGCGCCCAAGGCTGGGCGTTGATAATGTGTTCTGGGCTGCCTTTTTGCGCTGCTCCTTTTCATTTTGTGTCAAATATTTTTATATATTTTTTTACGTTAAGCGTAGAATGTACTTTTCATTTGTCTCTTTTTTTATTCGTGACTCAAGACGGCTTGAAAGATGGGTTGAATGAGATAGGATAATTTGTATAGATATTAGTTAAGCATGAGGATTGGGAAGGGTAGAAGATCGTAGAACTTTATGTAGTTTTTGTGGTATGATTTGGGTTGGTTGACTCAATTCTTTTCCTTCGTTTACTTGGGTAAATTTCGCACTTTGGGAGGTACGGGCTAAGTATTTCATGGCTCACTCTTTTCGTTTTCCCTTTTCTCTTTCTCTTTTTTCTTTTTTTGTTTGGGATTTCCCCCCTTTTTTTTGGGCTAAAAGGTAGATGGTTGTGGTCTTTGAGTCACGAGGCGAGACTGAGTGAGCCTCGTTTGGTAGGCTTATAGTGGACCTTTAATTTTAGTAGGCCTAGGGTGGACCTTTAAATTATCTTACTTTGCAAGCGTTTTTAGTCGTTTCTTAAAATGTGCAAATAGCGTAGATTCAAAATATTGTTTTTACTTTATTGAAATTTAACGAAAGAATTACATCGAAAATAATTTTTGCTTCTTTTCGGATTCCAGTTTCTGGGATTTAATTGGAAGTTTTAGACTCGAACTTTCATTAATTTTTCTGACTATAACCCGTGTATGAATACAAGGAGGTGTCCTAGACTCAAAATAATGACGTGGCGTAAGCCTATAATACTTGACCAAGCGACTTTTAGACTTAGGCTAATTGGACCATAACTTTCGTTGATTGACACTTTAGATTTTAACCCTTGGGTGTTCATTTGTCATGCGCCATTTTGCTTAATGTTGGAAAGGTAGTTAGTTGGGGAGATCGAATTTTCATTTTTGCAAGACTAGAATCATTAGTGCGGCTGCCCTCTTAGTGTGTATTGCTTTACCCCAATGGTAGCCTTATGGCATGCCGATTTGGGTACTTTCATGGTTCGTCATGTTGCATTCATGGAAAATCTTTTAGTCCGTACTTAGGAGTATTTCAAGGAGCGAGTGGCTCGAGAGGACTATGATAGTCGTGACCCAATGTGATCATAAGCCTTGAGGCCATTAATTTTTTTGCCAATGGTATTGACACCTTAGGTTCACTTTGGGGGTTGTGCGACTATGGAGGAATGATTTTCAGAATGTGACTGTTTCCATTTTGCAAATACTTGAATTACATAATATATTTTTTGTTGGTGAGAGAGAGTATTGAGGCCGTAGATTCTTAGCAAGGGATGACAATTACATATGGGTGCTTATTGATTTAAATGTTAGGAAGGGAGACTCGATATGTTTTAACCTTTTAACTTGCAGAACGACACCAAGCATTAGGACCGATTCTATGTATGAGACAACTAAGACTTAGGATTTAGATTGTACTTTGGCATAGCCTAGTCTAGACTCGGATTTATTTATTTTTTATTCGAACATTATTTTTCCTTAAAAACTTTATTTGAATATTATTTTTTGAATACTTTGCCCATGTGACATTCAAGGCCATTTAATTAGCGTGCTCGGTTTTGGTGCCGAACATTGTCGTCATAGGAGGCCTAATGACGAAGCAAGGAGTTATTTTTTTTATAAGTCGTTCTTAGAATTGAGTGCCTCTTTCATACTTCCTCGTAGCAAATTTTTTATGAATTATTTTTATTGCTACGTATATTTTATGCGCGGGCACCGAGGCTGCTGTGCCTGACCAAAAGGCCAGGCAGCAGCTTCAGCGCCCAGCAGGGGTGATGAAATAATTGGCGCCCAGCCAGGGGCACTGAAAATGCGTCCCTGGCTGGTACTCGTATTCTGTTCGTCTATTTTTTTTTTTGTACATACGACTTAATTTTGCGTGCTTGCCCAATAACGTCCTTTGCGCGTTATGCAACGTCGTGGGATCCATTACAGGCCGTCCTGGGCGTCGCTTATTTTTGTGGCGATTGCCCGGGACTGTGGGACACGTATTTAGGTATAACTCTTTGGCCAATTGGTGTTTATGAATGTTTGGGCAATTTTTAGGGTCGTTGGTTTTCCGGTATTATTTGTCACACATAATCACATAATTCGCTACACATAACTAGCATTACAACATGAAGCAAAAAAATAATATGTCACGTAGTATATGATAGGCTTCTATGGGTAATATTTGCGCCTGGCTTGGTACCGCTTCTATCGTAGATCCAACACATGCCCCGGTCGAGGTAGTGCATTCAACAGACGAATTTCGTCCCAAGAGGCCAATCACGATGTAAGCCAAGGGGGCATGCACCAATGAGAGGGACCTTAGTGGGCGAGCGATTGGGTTTGGGACGGGTGTACTACTGCAAAAAGTGCCGAGTGGACAACATTCGAAGCGTATGCACCCCCCGGTTGGCGATGGGTATCCTTAGTCCCAACTCCCGAGATGAAACATGCCAAGGGAGCCGAGATTCGTTATGCAGTTCTGTCCGTTCACATTAATATGCTGATTTTCAGGTCGTCCCAACTTGATAAGGAAATAAACGCGGAGTAGGATCGTTTCACCCTTCGGCTATTTTGATTACCTACGAGCACGAGTATTTCATTAACGTTCCCCAGCAGAGTCGCCACTGTGAGGGGGGTCGAAAAAGCACGAGGCTAATGCATGACCTCGTCCCTCGTGGGCGTGACGTTGTCAGATCAAGTGTAGTTAGATTTCCTGTGAGTTTACACCCAATCGACTAGTAATATAGGAGTCGCCATTCAGTTTTAACGACAATGAGAAAAACTGACAAAACCCGGTTATCGTGACATAAAGGGAGTGCAATTATGTTCGACCACGACGGCTATAGGTTCCCTTGTGATCCCTGGTGTGGCGATCGCTCAACGTACACCCGCAGGGCAGAGATTGAGAGTTCGGGGGACTGTAACTACCGAGAGGAGTGCTCATCGATAACTCCAGAGGCAGGTTATCCTTACTAGCTCAACATAAATAATTGAAGGGACTTGCGTTTAAACTATTAAACTATTCTGAATTGATTTTAGCAATATGCAACACATAATACTAAATCGATCGTGATTATCTTATTTAGATTGATTTAAGGTACCTAGCATGATAATTCAATTGTCCAAGGTATTATCTTATTAGGCATGATAGATCAATCAACTCAGACCCAGGCGTTGAAAATAGGATCTGGGCCGAGCTTTTTGTCAGATCTGGACTCTTAAACACGGAGCTTTTGAGACTTATCTGAGTTTCTTAGTGCGTATCAACTTATGACGGAATGCGTCTGGGTCCGTTACGAACTCTAAGTTCGTTAGGAATTTAATTAATACGTAACTCTTATTTTTGAATTATAGCAGGAATAGAATTCCTTTTGCCAATTCTATCTCTTTTAGGGCTTATGTTGGAGTGCAACACCTAATTCTGACAGATTTCTATCTTTTATGACTTTGCCACTTTTAACAACTACCTCTTACGGCAGTTACTATTCTTAGCAGGTTTCTATAAATAGCAGTTTTGGCTGAAATGAAAGGGTGATTGAGATTCGTTATTTTATAGGAGATGTGTTGCCAAGTGGAGATTTACGTTCTCATCATCGAACCTTCCCTTTCGAGAATGGGGAAAAAAGTAGGTGTCTACACAACCCGATTGGAATCACTTCATTTAGAGTTGTAGAACGTAAGTTATGATCAAAAGAGTAGACGAGTGTCGGTTTTCTAGTTCTTTCACTATCGGCTTTGCTCGAAAACTCTTCCAACTCAATGTGTGTGCTCTCGAAAGTACATAATCTCTTGTATTGATTCAAATGAGTAGGAAATGCACAAAAACATGCTGATTCCTAAAATGATGAACCTGAAACTACAAACACACTACAAGGAGCACATTAGTACTAAAAATCGCTCCGAAGAGCTCATTTGAGATCAAAAAGTACTAAGGGACGGGGGTAAAAACACTATAAAATATGAACATATCAAACTCCCCCAAGCTAGATCTTTGCTTGTCCCTAAGCAAAGAAATCATCGATGAATACATAAATCAACTTCACCCTAAACACAATTTAAAACAATGGATACGATTCAAGGTAAAATCCAAGAAGCATGCATCAATGTCAACCGATCAAATCTATTCGACCGCTAATCCACCTTAACAATCGTCACGCAAAGAGAACCACAAATGCACAATGGAATTCAAGACTAGTGCTCACACACTCGTCACTCATTTATGTGGCGGATAAAAGATGTACCCGTTCGCTCTCCTCCCAACATATAAGTGAACAATGCCCTCCCAAACTCACAACACTCGTGTGTCTAGAAAAACATACACTCAACCTAGTAGTCGACTCGGAATGTGTCATGTCATAACTTGCATTGATAAACAACTATTTTCACATAAGTACGACTCTATGCACAAAGGTCGGAAGGTCTTCAAAGCTTGTAATGTTAGGCTTAGGTAAGGGTGCGGTAAATTTGGGAAAAATGTGAGCTTAAAGCCTTGGCTTTGGAGAGCATAAATCCTAAATACAACCATGATCAACCAATATAATTACCATAACTCTCCCACTCAACAAATGACAAAACAACAAATAACCAACACCATACTTTCTTGCCTTTTTCATAGTTATTACCAATCACTTATAAGGATATGAATATGCAAAACTCGATTGAAACAATGCTTTGAACTTTTTCTGAGAGTAATAGATTTTTCTCTTTCTTTTCTTTTTTCAATCTCTTTTTTTTTTCCTTTTCTTTTAGAAACCTTCACATTTGTTTTGTTCTTTCATCTCTTTCATTTTCAACTCATTTTTCAACAACAAACATGATAAGACAAACTCCTTTTTCAACAATACTACAACTCCCTCACCTCACTACTATTAGCTCCCCCAAGCTAGGCTTGGGACTAGTAACCAATGGGGTTTTCGCGGGCTTGTAATGTGGCTAGTCACCGAATAAAGGGCACAAGCAACAACATGGGTAGAAAAGGAGGGAACAAATGTATCTAATTTCATCTGAAGGCTACCTAAATAGAAAAATGCCTTCGTCCTCCACAATGTGCATGTATATGAGTCATAAAACACTACTAATAGTTGCGAATCAATACTCAAAATCAATGACACACCAGGAAGCTATCACACATTCCTAACCAAATCAACTAGCCGAGCACCAAGTCCACAAATAGTTAGTCAGAGTTGACTCATGTTAAGGCATCAAAGCAATCGGATATCAAATCATGGCTAACACATTTACATTGCTCATCATCAAATACCAAGAATCAAAACAACTTTCGATCAAGGGGCACAGGGAAGCATGGTTTTGTATTCATTGGAACGTATTTTTGTATATTTTTTTTCAAAGCAATAAACTACTCTAGAAAGCAATAAACACACATAAAAATAAACACACCAAAATAAGTAAATGCAAAAATAATAAGAAAACATACCTAAAATGTACAAGTGAGTGAAACACCCCCCCAAGCTAAATCAGACAATGTCCTCATTGGCTAAAAAAAGGAGATGATTGAAAGGAGAAGTGAAGTAATGGGAGTGAATCCCGTGTTTAAATCAGCCTTTTCTCCTCTCGCCCGCCGGGCCAACGCCCGCCCGACGGGCCAGCAGCTCGTGGGCCGCCCGACGGGCACAGGTCCGCCCGTCGAGCGAAGGGCGACGCTTGGTTAAAATTTCCGCACGCGCCCGGTCGGGCGCCTGGCTGCCTGTCGGGCTAAGTGAGATTTTTCTTTTTCTTTCGACACGCGCCCTGTCGGGCGGCTTTCGCCCGTCGGGCCATTTGCGAACTTGCTCCTTACGATGTTTTCTAACTTCTCGCGCTTAGGAGCTAACACCTGTACATCATCAAACACCCAAAATAGTAAAAATACCCTCTCTTCACCATCTAAAGCAAAGAATAAACTACAAAACACACGAAATAAAACTAAACTATCGAAAGCAATGAAGTACACTACGGAAAGCAATAAATGGATAGTGAAGTACTCATCCCCCGATTAGATTGATGCAATGTCCCCATTACACAATCTCAGTTTATGCACAGACAACGAAAAGAAGGGGATGAGAGCCACGACAACTCATCGAATGGGGGCACCAAAGATGGTGCCATCTGGTGTCAATTCAAATGCCTTGGATGAGCTATGTGGTGCGGGAAGTGACAGATCACGACCCCGATCATGAATACGGTGCCCACCGTTTACAGAACTTTCGGCCTTTTGGGCCGCAGCACTATCAAATCGTGCTTCCTTTCGAACCCATGCCAAAGAGTTGATATTCTGATCACCTCCACCTGCAAAACAATTCGAAACACGTGCTTTTTCCGAAGGATTGTTAGAGTTAGTATGAGTCAATTCAGTATTAAAATAATCATTAGAAACATTGACTCTAAAACATGACTCCTCTACCATAGGGCTCTTAGCAACATGGGTTAAATTGAAAGTAACCTTGTCATCCCCCACATTTAAAGTCAGCTTGCCATTCTTGACATCTATGATTGCCCCCGCAGTGTGTAAGAAAGGTCGACCTAAAATAATAGGAATTTGCCTGTCCTCTTCCATGTCTAACACAACAAAATCAACAGGAATAAAAAATTTACCTACTCTAACAGGCACATCTTCTAGGACACCTAGGGGGTACTTTACAGATCTATCAGGCATTTGCAGAGTTATGTTGGTAACCTTTAAATCACCCATGTTCAATTTTGTGCAGACAGACAGGGGCATGACACTAACACTGGCACCTAAATCACATAATGCTTTGTCAATACAAAGATTGCCAATGTTACACGGGATAGAGAAACTCCCGGGGTCCTTCAACTTGGGTGGAGACTTATTTTGTAGTAAGGCACTGCACTCTTCAATAAATGCAACAGTCTCCACCTCACTAAATGCTCTCTTCCTAGTCAAGATTTCTTTCATATATTTAGCATATGCAGGTACTTGAGTAATTAATTCAGTGAAAGGGACCGTTACCTGCAGATTCTTTACCACTTCTAAGAACTTACCAAACTGCTTGTCTAGCTTGTTCTTTAGCTGACGGTGAGGGAAAGGAAGTTTGATAGGCGGAACGTGTATTTCAACTTTCTTCTCAATCCTTGTGCTAGCTTCCTTCTCCTTGAGCACTTTCCCACTGTCTTCTGTCACACCATCACCGATAGGTACTTCAACCTCTCCTTCAATAGTCATAGGCGGCCCATCATACTCATATCCACTCCGCAAGGTGACAGCATTTACAGACTCTCTGTGCACGGGCTGTGAAGGGAGTTGACCTTGGGGTCTCTCAGCAAGAGTAGTAGCCATTTGTGCCAGTTGTTTATCCATGATCTTGTTATGAGCAGTGAGGGCATCGATTTTGGCATCCTTTTCGCTCAGAGACCTCTGCAATTCCAACATTATATTCCTCATCTCTACAAGCATGGGATCAGGCTGTGTGGGTTGAAGTTGTGGAGGAAACCCAGGTGGTCCACTAGGCTGCGGGTTGTAGTTACTCCGCGGTTGGTATGACTGTTGTGGTGGTGGTTGGTAATGTTGTTGTGGTGGTGGAGGGTGTTGAATCTGATGGAGGTTCTGAACATTAGTACTCCTATATGATAGCAGGGGGTTGTTTTTATACCCCTCATTGTAAGAGTTGGAGTACGGATTGTTCTGCTTGTAGGATTGGAATGCATTGCATTGTTCGATAGAGCTCTTGCATTCCTGTGCATAATGGCCTAGCATCCCACAACTATTACAGACATTGGCAGATTGGGCACTCATTGCAGCAACACTAGCATGTTGGGTGGATTAGGAAGATGCGATCTGTATATTATCTAGCTTGTGATGTAGGGAAGTTAGCTGAGCAGTAAGCTGTTCAATAGAATTCATCTCATGCTTAACACCCCGGTCGGCAAAACCTCTAGGATTCCCATATTGGGCACTATGGATGGCCATCTCCTCAATCACCTCCAAAGCTCTAGGCACCTCCAGTTGCATAAATCTCCCACTGGCAGCTGAATCCAAAAGACACCTAGACTCATTACCCAGACCATTATAGAACTGCTGAACCAGGAACCAGTCATCCAGACCATGGCGCGGGCACTCTCTTTGCAAGTCCTTGAATCTCTCCCAAACTTCGAACAAACTCTCATCTGCTTGTTGAGAGATTCCTAGTATCTGACCCCTCAGACGAGCTTTCTTTTCAGGTGGGAAATATTTAACATAGAACACAAGGGCAAAGGAATTCCAATCGGTGATTTTCATAGCTGCGCGGTTGAGACTGTTAATCCATAGCTTTGCCTTCCCACTCAATGAAAATGGAAAGAGTATCTCCATAGTCTGCTCCGGTGTTAAATTCTTCTGCTTAATGGTGGCACAATACTGAATGAAAGACTGAATATGGAGATTAGGATCTTCACCCTTTTCCCCACCGAATTGGTGTCTCTCGATCATGTTTATCAGCTGGGGTTTGATCTTGAAATTCTCGACCGCAATGGAAGACATGTTTGCCTTGGGAAGCATAGACAAACTTGGTTTAGAATAGTCTGTAAGCCTTGGCACAAGTGGGGGTGGCGGTGGTGGTGCTTGGTCACCCATCTCTGAATCTGTATGAAATAGATTGCTAATCATATAGTCGGATTCAGAGTCAGAATAGTCTCTCAACTGTTCAACGAATCTACGCCGTCTACGAAAGGTCCGTTCAGGTTCAGGATCGAACGAAGTCAGATCGCTGGTATGGACAGTCCTGGGCATAAACAAGAAAAAACTAGAAAACAGTCGTGAGATCCGATCTCAAGGAACGGGAGTCCCTTGAGAAGTAACAAACAATAATCTAGAAAAACAATTAATAACAGAAAATAAAACCGTTTCCCCGGCAACGGCGCCAAAATTTGACAGGCTAGAGTCGTATTACCTAATAAAAAAATAACCTAAGTCCACTAGCTAGGTAGCAAGGGAAGTCAGGATCGAATCCACAGGGAAACATGCGTTCTTTCTACTATCAATTAATTAATCTAGACTATTGGGAACAGGAATTGTTTGGTGGTTTGTATGCTAAAGCTACGAACATTAATTAAACGAATAAGAATCAATAAATTAAGGAATCTAGGGCATAGGTTCACCAACAAATAACAATCCAGGACAATGAACAATCACGATAATCAACAAAGTAATTAATTAGACTAGCATGCTCTCTCGAATCGATACTATTCATAGACTTAGAATTAACGGGCTCTCGCTACATATTAACTCTAATTCCACCAATTGACACCAGCCTAAACATCAAATTGCATCTCTCGAATCTTAATTTGATATTGCATAATTACCACAATTAAACCTGCGCAAATCTAATTGTATAGTGAAATAAACCAATCAATAGGAATTAATTACAATGCCAACAATCACAATTATTCAATATCCCTTCATATTATTCATGGATCCCCAAACCCTAGAAATTAGACTACTCAAGCATATTAACAATAAAAAAAGCAATTAACATAATTGGAAACATGATTATAGCAAAACAAAGGATTGAAATAAAGAACAATACCAAATTGAAGAGCAATGACAATAGAAAGCTTGAATTTTTATTGAATTTAAAACTAAGTGTTTTTAACTAATTTAGAGAGAAAACAAAGCTAAGAGAAAATAAACTAAGGGGCTAATACTAGAAAATAAGATGTCCACTAAAAATAATGAAGCCTAGTATTTATAGTTTGCCCATAAAAATAAAGAAAAACCAGAAGAAAACCGCGGAAAAAGGGCCCTGGGTTGTCGTCGCCCGGTCGGGTAGCCTTCCGCCAGTCGGGCGACCAGCTCGTAACCCGCCCGTCGGGCGCAGGTCTGCCCGCCGGGCGGAGGGAGACATTCTGGAAATCATCGGCACGCGCCAAGTCGGGCAGCTCCCGCCCGTTGGGCAGACGTTCGCCCGTCGGGCAACCATTCGCCCGCCGGGCGCGCGTACAAACTGCACGATCCTCTATCTTTAAAACGCCATATCTCCTTCGTTATTCGTCCGAATTAGGCGAGTGACCACTCGTTGGAAAGCTATTGAATTCTAGAATCTAACCCAATTAGAATCACTTAATTTAGAGTTGTAGAACGTAAGTTATGATCAAAAGAGTAGACGAGTGTCGGTTTTCTAGTTCTTTCACTATCGGCTTTGCTCGAAAACTCTTCCAACTCAATGTGTGTGCTCTCGAAAGTACATAATCTCTTGTATTGATTCAAATGAGTAGGAAATGCAAAAAACATGCTGATTCCTACAATGATGAACCTGAAACTACAAACACACTACAAGGAGCACATTAGTACTAAAAATCGCTCCGAAGAGCTCATTTGAGATCAAAAAGTACTAAGGGACGGGGGTAAAAACACTATAAAATATGAACATATCAAGGCACAAAGATGATTTCCTGGTCTATGGTGGAGATGATTAATTAATTGTTAAAGGCTATACGGACGCAAGTTTCCAAACCGACAAGGATGATTTCAGATCACAGTCTGGGTTTGTCTTCTGCCTCAACAGAGGTGCAGTAAGCTGGAAAAGTGCTAAGCAAAGCACCATTGCGGATTCTACAACTGTACCGGAGTACATTGCTGCACATGAAGCAGCAAAAGAAGCTATTTGGCTAAGGAAGTTCATAGGTGAACTTGGTGTAGTCCCCTCCATTATGGACCAATAGCTCTATATTGTGATAATAACGGAGCTATTGCACAGGCAAAGGAGCCTAGACACCACCAGAGAGTCAAGCATGTACTTCGTAGATTTCACCTCCTACAAGAGTTCGTTGAAAGAAAAGAAGTCGAGATAAGCAAGATTGGAACTGACGACAACATCTCAGATCCATTAACTAAACCTCTGCCGCAAGCGAAGCACAACTCGCACACTGCAGCTATGGGAATTAAACATATTGGAGAATGGCTTTGATGTCCTTATTTAATGTTTTAAAGTTTTAGAGTTTAAAACTTTGTAAAACGTTATTGGTTAACGATTCATATAAATGAATAGAATTCATTTTTCCATTTAATTTGTGGTTTATTAAATGGTAAGTCCCTTCAATTTGACGATATATTCAAGATAGACTGTCAAGACCAGTCCTGTGACTAAGAAATGTCTATCAAGTGAACTTGAATGTCAAAAGTTGAAAATGGTCCCTGGTCGGAGTTTTCTATAAAGATGGACGCATAGAAAACGCTAGACGACTAGAATGCAAGATGACTAGTAGTTCTGTTTCTTGAACTATGTGGACATGGCAATGTCGCAATCATTTGCATAGATACTTACTTTGGGAAGAATAGTATCAGACAGACCTATGAAACTTTACTGTAAGAGATGAAAATCTTTCATAAGTAAATTTCATTAAAATTATTAGACACTAATCCTCAATACCTGAGTGATTTGAGTTTACTTGTTTGAGAACTGGTTACTTTGACGTTGTCAACCGCCGTACCGTAAAAGGAGGCTATAACGGCAACGCTCGGGTAATCACCTATCAAACGAAGTCTAATCTCAAGATCACAAGATTGGAATTGTCCTCCCATAAATCGGGATGAGATGCTGAAAGTTGTACAAGGCCACTCGGAGAGCTAGAAACTATAAAATGCATGGTCGTGCTCAGTTGAATCATAAACTATGATTATCTGTTTATTTGATCAGTTGAACTCTGAAACCGAGAAATACCTCTGGACATAATAAGGATGACAACTCTTACCTTATGTTCATGAGTAAGCATCAAGCGACAAAGGAATTAGGCAATGCACACTTGTCCCTAAGGACAAGTGTGAGACTGAAGGAAATAATGCCCTTGGTCCAATTATGCATTCAATGCTAAGTCTAATAAATGTGGTTCAGTATTAATTAATTATACAAGTTAATAATTCAGTGAGATCAAGTGAACTGTATGCCTAGCTAGAGGCCGCTTTAGTTCAAGTGGAATTAATAATATTAATCCACAGCTTACTTTTGACTGAACCCGTAGGGTCACACAAATAATACGTGAACGGATCAAGTATTTAAGTGAATTAAGTACTCCATTTATGGATATTTAGAATTGACGGATCTCGGTTCCAGTGGGAGCTGAAATCGTCAAAAGGTAAATTATGAATACTCCGGAAACGATGATATTGCCGGAAACGGAAATATGGATCGTATCGGAAATATAAATATTATCCAAGTCGTAGATGTTGCCGAAAACGGAAACATGGTACGTATCGGAAAATATTATCGGAAATGGTAATATTGCCGGAATCGAAAATATTGCCGGAAACGGAAATATTGCTGGAATCGGAAATATTGTCGGAATCGGAAAATAATTCCTTTATTCGAAACGGAAATGAATTCCGGAATCGGAAATATTAAATATTGTTCGAATCGGAAATGAATTCCGGAATCAGAAAATTAATCGGAAGCGCGTCGTACGAATAAACATCGGACGAGCTTGCTAGACGCAAGGCCTAGCACGAAACCAGGCTTGCGCCTAGCGAAGCCCGCGCACAGCAAGGCAAGCAGCAGCCCTCCAAGCACCGCAAGGCCCAGCCAAGAAACACGCAAGGCCATGCCCAGCGAGGCCAGCAGGCTAGCACGCCCAAGCGTGGGCTGCAGCGCTGCTGGGCCGAGCCCTCGGCGCGCGCGCGCCCAGAGCCCCTCGTGGGCTGTGCGTGTGTGTGCGTTGAGTTCGTGCATGCATCAAATCCTTAAGCGTTTAGGATTAGTTTGATTAATTATTATTTTCCTAAAACTACTAGAGTTAGTTGTTGAATTAAACACTAACTTAATAGATTTAATTAGTATCTAATTCTAATAAGATTAGGTTAATTAAATCCTAGTAGGTTTCTAGTTCCGATGATCCTACCCTATAAATAGGTGATGGCAATCACAATTTATAATACATCAATTCAAGTATTCCTATATTTTTAAGTTAAAAACTAAAGTTAAAAATTTGCCACAAATTATAATCGAATAAACATAAAACCTTAGGCTAAATTCTAGTTAATTGAATCTAAGGCGGATCCGAACGTGCTGTGGAATATCTACGGAGGGACTACACTTGGAGTCCTAAACTTGTTCTTGTTCGGTTCGGGAGCAGCTAGGGAAGGCACTCTTCGAATGTATGCATCATAAACTATGCTAATTGTTATGTCGCAATTAATTTGGATTCCTGGCTTTATGGTTTTTCCGCATGAAATATATATGTTTTATATTTGTCATAACCCAACACCCTGTTCATGGCCAGCATGAAACTCCGCCCCTACTTCCTAGCTCACAGACTAGTGATTTATATAGATCAGCCGTTGAAGCTACCGTTCACAAAATTAGAGGCATCAGGCAGCTTGTTGAACTTGGCCATTGAATTAAATGCGTTTGATATTACTTATGAATCGAGGAAGGCCATCAAAGGGCAGGCATTAGCAGATTTTATTGTGGAAATGACAAGGCATGTCTTCTCTGGGAATACAAAAATTGTGTGGACAGTCTTTGTGGACGGATCATCCACACAAAACGGGTGTGGAGCTGGTATAATATGTCAGTCACATGAGGGGGATACGTTTGAATATGAAATGCTCTTTAATTTCCAGGCGTCCAACAATGAGGCCGAGTACGAGGCCCTACTTAGCGGCATCAAAATGTGCAAGGCGGCAGGAGCCGAGGAGATTCTGGGACTATCTGATTCTCAACTTATTGTGAGTCAAGTTAATGGAAATTATGAGGCAAGAGACCCAACAATGATAAAATATATGAAGGTCGTCCACCAAGAAGTAGAAAATCTGAAGAGTTTTGAAGTAAGGCAGGTCCCTCGGTCAGAGAACAATCAAGCTGACGCGTTGTCCAAATTAGCCAGCTCCGCATCTTGTGACACCCCCTGGCATGTATTTTGGGAGGTAAAAACCCGGAAAAGTATTGAGCAGCTTGAAGCGGTAGTTCTAGACAGAACGTCCACCTGGATGGACGATATAATTAACTTCAAGATGAATGGAGTCCTACTAGATGACCCAAAACAGGCGGCAAAGGTCCAGAAAAAATGTCCCTGGTTTGAAATGTGGAATGGAACACTGTACAAAAAGGCCTACTCCCGTCCTCTACTACGATGTGTGACGCTTGATAAAGGACAAGAGATCCTAGAGGACATTCACCAAGATTTGTGTAGTTCGCACATTGGGGGAAGGGCCTTAGCTGAAAAGGCACTTCGAATTGGCTATTATTGGCCAAATCTGAAGGATGATGCACTTTCACTGGTTAAAAGTTGCAACAAATGCCAGCACTTTTCCCATCTGATACACCGGCCGGCCCAGATTATGACACCCATCACAAGCCCAATACCCTTTGCTAAGTGGGGAATGGATCTCCTAGGCCAATACACCACCGCGCCGGGAGGGAGGCGCTATGTCATTGTTGTTATTGATTATTTCACCAAGTGGGTGGAAGCGGAAGAATTAATGAACATCAAAACCTATGATGTGAAGGCATTCATATGGAAAAACATCATCACCCGGTTTAGAGTGCCGCAACCGATCATCTTTGACAATGGACCACAGTTTGAGACACCGAAACTCAAGGATTGGGGCTCTAAAGACTTATTCTTGTTCGGTTCGGGAGCGGCTAGGGAAGGCACGCATCACATAGTATGTATACTAAATTATTCTAATTGACTATGTGGCAATTGATTTGGATTCTGGCTTTATGGTTTTTCCGCATGAATTATATTGTTGTATTTTTCATAACCTAACACTTTCTACTCTTTCTGTCATTATAATTTTATAATCAATGCTTCTAATAGTTGCAGGCTTACAGTTGGTGCAAGATGATACTGATTTCAATTCTCCTAAAATGTTTCTTCTCCTTGATTTAAGCCCTTCTGTCCCTAGTGAACTTTGTAGGAATGAAAGACCATTTGTCTACGAGTTGGTCCTTGGATAAACATGGTGATTGTCTAATCTTGTTGATACACCATTTTGATTATCTCTAATTTCATCCGAAGTTTTGCTAATCATTTGGCATAATATTTGTATTGTGTGTTGCGATGTATTCATTGTAGAGATATATTTTCATAGTGATATTAATTATGCTACATTCTTTTGAATGGCATACAACTCTTTATTAGGCAAACGGTAAAGTCCAACTTATTTGGGTCAGCACATGATGTTATTTAACATAACATATACATGTACCTAGATTCTTTGTAAGGCGTATCAACGAACATTGGTGTTGCATGCCATGAGATCCAAGCATTTTTCCACTCGCTTCTTTTCTTCTTTGTATGTTCTTATTTTTACCACAATTATAAATTGTGATTAAGTACTTGAGGATTGAAAGTTTTAAAACTTAAATTACTTGTTTTCTCCAACTACGCTATATAATTTTAAAACTTTAATTACTTGTTGTTTTCTAGAGAAGCGTATAAGACCCAATTGTTCTTGCGGATATTTGGAATCAATCCCCTGGTGAAAAATGGGTTGTCAAATTAAATCGGTATGGACAACCTATTGGTGAAGAATACACCATTGGGAGAAATCCAGAGCTAGCACCACTATGTTATTCATACTGGGAGCAAGAGAAGAACAAGGTATATTTTTTCCTTGCTATTAAGACCTAGCTTATTACTTCGTATTACTGAAGCTCTTTTGTAATATTCTATATTAGAAGTCTTAAGATGACTGTAATGCATGTTCATTTCCAGACTGCGTCAGTATTTCCCGCCTTTGATGTCTGCAGTTGTCAACACACAAAAATGGATTGGAATAGTGATAAAGAGAAAACTAGGTCGTTACTAGTCTCTCCTAATCAAAGAAAAACCTAAACTAATAACTAAACACAAGTAAAGCGATATGTAATGGTCGAAATCCACAAGGACTAAGGTACACTAGTTAATGCTAATTAATCGATAAGCTAGGTCGGAACAAGTTGGAAAGTCAACTAACTAACTAAGACTAAATCAACTAAACTAACTACCAAAGACAAACGAGGTTAGGGAATGGGGTCAAACAACAATGAATCATGGAATGAGAACAATAGGAATGAAAAAAGATCATAGAACATGAACACCACATATATGAACGTTGAATTCACGAGTAGCTACATCCACCTCCCGGTATCTAGAAATTTCCCTAAGCATCAAGCATGAACTCTCGTACTACACTATCACCCCGGGCTAAATCAAAGTCCAATTCAACCAAATAGTCAAGGTTAGGTCTTTAATCCCTTTCGAACCCAACTAGACTACCTAAAGAATCAAGTAACACCCAAGTAGCTAATTTGAATGCAACAAGTATTGAGAATGCTCAAACATGTAATGATTTAATCATGAAGAATCCCTAAAATCCAATCAAAAATGCCTAAACCAATCATTGTTGGATTTTCACCCAAACCCAAACCAATAACTACTCAATCAACATAAAAACAATAAATTTAAAGACTTTGACAACTAATAAGATGATACTAAGCAAGAACAACAACTAATTTAAAGATTAAATTATAAAACTAAACATAATCAAAGAATTAAATGAAACGATAAATAAGACAATGAATGAAGGGATAAGAGTAAGAAATTCTCATTGATTAATTGATGGAGATCTCCAAAGCATTAATTCCCATCTTTGATTCTTTAAAATCCATCAACAACCCATTATTTCTCTCACTTTCTCTCTCCAAAAACTAACTAAACCCCTAGAAAAATTAGAAACTAAGACTATTATGTACATGGTTCGTCATAACCCAAATTTTGGTATTTATACTAACTGAAGGAAATATGCCCTTGGTCTAAATTTGCAATTAATGCATTTAATGCTAACTCTAATAAATGCGGTTCATTATTCATTAAAAAAGTTAATTATTCAGTGAGATCAATTGATCTGAATGTCTAACTATATGCCGCTTCAGTTCAAGTGGAATTAATATAATTAATGCCACAACTTATTCTTGACTGACCCGATAGGGTCACACAAATAGTACGTGAATGGATTAAGTATTTAGGTGAATATTATATTCATTAAATACTCTTATAATGGATATTCGGAAATGATGGATGTTGGTTTCAGTGGGAACTAAACAAACCATCAAAAAGGCAAAACAAGAATATTTGCCGGAAATGAAGATATTGCCGGAAACAGAAATATGGTTCATATTGGAATTATAAATATTATCGAAGTGGAAGATATTTCCGGAAACAGAAATATGGTTCGTTTCAAAATAGTATGGGAATAGAAACATTGCCGGAAGCTGAAATATTGTCGGAATCCAAAATATTACTGAAAACGAAAATATTGAATTGGAAATAATTCCGGAATCGAAAAACCAATCGGAAGCACAACGAGCGACAGGCCAACGCGCAAGCGACGACCCGTCGCTCGACGAGCCAGCCCGCAAGCGCAGCATAGTTTCGGGCACAAGGCCCAGCGCCAACACCAGCACGCCAGGCCGCAAGGCCCAACGCGCATCGCCAGCGCACAGGCCCAGCGCACATGCGCGCATGTAGTTGGTCGGTGCTGCTAGGCCAGCGCGCATTACTGGTTCACAGCAAGCCCAAACGTGGATTTTCTTGTGCACCAAGTAATGCGGCCGTCTTCCTTAGGGTTCCTCAGGGTTTGGGGATTTTCCCAAAACTGCCAAAATTACTTCTAGGGTTTTGGCACTTTAGGGTTTTCCTATTTCCTATAAATACATGGTCCTTGACCGTGAATTAAAACATCACAACAACATACTTTGCCTATCACAAAAGAGAGATCCAGAATTCATAATACCTTAGTTAAAATCCTAGTTGGTTGAACCTAAGGCGGATCCGAACGTACTGGGGACTTTCTACGGAGGAACGACGTTTAGAGTTCTTGTTCGGTTCGGGAGCAGCTAAGGAGGGCACGCATCATAAAGTATGTAAAAAAAATTATGCTAATTGATTATGTGTATTTAACATAGATTCTGGCAATTATGGTATTTCCGTATGACATTGGATTGTTCATAACCTAACAGGAAATGATGTTGACGACTCTTAGTTTTAATATTAATTATAAATTGTACGTGGCCATTACCAAACATATATAAGGTTGGACATTACTAAACAAATAATCAGTGTAGTGAAAATTGGTAATGACCATGCATAATATTGGACATGACCAACCATATAAAGTATTAGAAAAATTATCAAAAAAACTCACGAGTCGGTAATGAGAAGATATATTGAAATTACCAAATCACGAACAAGAACTTTGTTCTTGGCTTTGTGTGCTGGTAATATCCATATGTATTGTTTCTAGTTACCTTAAAAAAATTAAATATAAGCTATTCTTAATTTTCTAGGTTATTTTCCTATACATTTTTTTTTATTCATTTTACCCTTGTATTTCTTTTATTGTAGGTTAATTAGGTTAAGTATTTTATTCTTTAAACTTCTAATTATATAATTTATTCATGCAGTAAACCAATAAAAATAATATTCACAACAACTCGTTTAAGTTCGCTCTGAAGTGTGTTCATGTTTAGGCATAACTTATTTATTCTCGTTAAATTCTAAAAAATATGTGATATGATTTTAAAACTATTTCAGTATCCAGTCGTTATGCTTAATAAGTCAATAAATCTCCATATAACACCAAGCAAACAAGGAGTTAAGCTTATATTTTAGTGGTTTAATGGATAAATAAATTATATAATCAAGATCTAAAAATGAATAAAAATTGTTAATCGAACTAATTATATTAAGCTACAAAATAAGAAATAAAGATAAAAATGAATCCTTAACACGTGTTTAATTTTATATGTTTATGTTTTTTAGTTGAAAATATGTTATAAATTTGTTACAATAAACGAGGTAACCTTAATTTGGGAGTAATGTTCTTTCGTGGTCACTATGACCAACCATTACATTTTCCACATATTATCAATATTTAGTTCTAAAATTTGTTTAAGGTTACTATCAACAATATAGACCGGCATTACTATCGCAAAACTCAACAACAATGTCCATATATATTTGCGTTTTTGATAATGTCCTTATATTTTCTTGCAAGTTACCACAAACAAATAGAATATAATATTAATTGTTATAATATTAATCTCACGAGTGATTCACTTTTTATGTTAATCACTATATGTCCAAGACTTTTTATTTTTATAATAAGATAACAAGTAATGTCAAACCTCAGGTAATGACCACATTTCTATAGTTAAACTTAAAAAATCTAAATAACCTAAAATGCAGCTTGGATCTTTATGTTCATGGATTTTGTTGTTGATTGATTTTAAGTTGTGATATTAAACAACTTATTGATGACTTCTCCAAGTTTTTAACCCATGATCATGAACGATTTTAATAGAATATGGTTTGAAGGAATTTAATTGAAGTTTTGTTCATTATTTAATTAAAGTATATTGGTTTCGCATATTAATTGAAGTAATTAATTGAAAACAAAGAAAACAGAACACATATTTTGAAATATTTAGATCTAAAATATTTTGTGGTAACTGTCAACAACATACATGGACACAACCAATATACCTGCCCAAAACAATATCAATCTATATCGTGTTTTGGAAAGTTTCACCTACGCTGTTGGTAGTTACCAAACAAGTGTTAGAACTAAGTATTTCTAAGTAAGTGTTTTGTCAAAATAAATCTCAAGATGGCAAGGAAAATGAGCCAATAAATCTCCATATAAAACAAAGCAAACAAGGAGGTTAATCTTAATTTTAAGTGGTTTTAATGCGTAAATAAATTATATAATTAAGAGCTCGAAATGAATAAAAAATCGTTAATCAAACTAATTAAGCTACAAAATAAGAAATAAAGGTAAAAATGAATCCTTAGCACGTATTTTATTTTATATTTAAATATTTTTTAGATGAAAATATGTTATAAATTTGTTACATAAACTAGGAAATTTTTAATTTGGGAGTAATGTTCTTCGTGGTCACTGTGACCAACCATAACATATTTTCAACATAATGTCAATACTTAGTTCTAAAACTAGTTTAAGGTAACTACCAATAATGTAGACGGACATTACCATTGCAAAACTCAACTACAATATCCATTTATTTTTGCGTTTTGGTAATGTCCTTATATTTTCTTGCAAATTACCTCAAACAAATATATTGTAATAAAAAAATTATAATATTAATCTCACAAGTGATTCACTTTTCAAGTTAATCTCTATATGTCCAAGAGTTTATATTTATTAAAATAAGATAAAAGGTAAAAGTTTGATATTTAATTAAAAGAATATTATAAATAATTTTCCTAAGATTTATCTTTTTATTCTATAAGATTTAAGTAAATCTCAAAAATAAAAACATAAAAATAAAAAGAAAAACAATGGTTACACCAACGATTGAACCTCAAATCAAGTGTGTCAAAGATTAGCATGTTTAGAACCACTAAGACAAAATTATTTTGATATCATTTGTTGCAGATTTATATTATATATTTATTATAGACTGGGAGATTTTAAAAAACCATGGGCCCAAAATTAACCCAACCCGGTTAAGGTTTCCAGCCACCCCCTTCGCCTCCCCCCCCCCCCTCCTTGTTGCAACCCCCTCCCGTTGTAGTCCCCTCCCCGTCGCCGTCCCCTCCATTCGCAACCCTCCCCAGTCGCATCCCCCTTCCCGGCGCGCCCCTCTCTTGTTGTTTTTCGCATCCAACCTTGACCCCTCCCCCGCAACCAACAACTCGGACCAGCAGCCCAACAATGCTAGTCGCACGACCATCCCTGCCTACCTGTCGGGCCCACCTACGCTTGGTGGTCCGACGACGGGTTGGCCAGAGGAGAGAGAAATTTACAAACCCCATTCTTAATTAAATTTGGATAATTATCTTAATTATCCTAATTATTAATTTTATTCTTTTAGACAATACAAATAATTGATTTTTGAAAATTTCATAATACAAAAATTGTTTTCATAAAAGATATTTGGCATTTAAATTTAAAGATAAAAACAATTAAAATCATTAAAATGTATTATTTAATTTTTATTTAAAGATAAAATAAATTATTTTATGTGGCCAAAATTAATAGCTAGTGGTGGTCATTTTTATTACGGATTTTTCATGAAATAACCCCGACTTTTAGCATAATTCACCAAACGCCCATTAAGTTTCAGAAATACATAAAATGCCCCTCACAAATGACTTAATACCCAAGATACCCTTACCAATGACGTGTCGTTAGTCCGCCGTTAGTGCTCCGTTAGCCTAGTTTCATAATTTACCAAATATCCCTATTTTAATACTTATTTCACCAAATACCCTTATTCTGAAACATAATTCACGAAATACTCATAACTTAAAACTACCAATTTTGATGCTCAACGACTAGGTTTTGTGTTTGAAAATTAGTTGTTGCTTACTGTTTGCTTATAAATACAACTTTTCTGACTGTTTATTGCGGCTTAGACATTATTTTGTTGATTTCATATCATTTTTGTCATGAGTTTCTGATTCTCTTTATTTTTATTTTTACTTTTATTTTATTTTTAAAATTCTTTCAATTTTTATTTTTATTTTATTTTTATTATTTTTTTTGTTAAAAAAAATGTTCACATGCTATTTTGAAATGTACTTATTTTACTTATTCATTTATTTTAAATCTTACTTATTTTTTATAAGCTCTTACAATATTTCTTCTATAATATATATATATATACATTTTTTCTCTTATCCTACTTTCATTAATTTAACTTTCTCTTCCTTGTTTTTTTCTTTTTACTTCATGCTCCTTTCTGGTTTGATTGGTGACAATGACGATCTCCTACGGCGATTCATGTTAGCCGACCCCAAATCATTTTGGGACTAAGGCTTTGCTATTGTTGTTGTTGTTGTTGCATTATCCACACCCTACGAGTCCACGTATGTAAGAGTCTCGGAGGTAAGAACCTTTTCGTTTTGCACAATGCCTTCTTGATCCACTAAAGTACGTCATGATAATATCAAAGTCTAATTATGAACAAACGTAGTTAGAAGAGAAAATAATAATATTGATTGTGTGTTCCATTCAATACAAAGCTACACAATTTATAGGAATCAAAATAATAAACTAAGCCTAACAACGAGGGAGATATTCGCATGATCAGATTACATAACTAATTATTAATCCTATGCTTTATTAACCAAGTAAACATAACAAAATGCTCCTAAACATTAGCCACTACTATTTTCAATCAATCGATTGTTGCTCCATATAACATCATTGTGTCTTCTCACATAAAAATCTCACATTTCGTAACGAGTACTCCATTCGTTCTAGCTAACATTAGCTTTGGAGTAGTTGTAGTTGATTTTTTAGGATGTACAGTAACTATCACACAAAGATATACAAAGATCTCATGATCAACCTTAACTACTCTTTATGTGATTAAATTAGTATTTGCAGCTTATAACATAGATTTATGTGATCCCTGCAGCAAAATTGGGAAGATGCATGGTACGGTTCTACTAGAGACTACCTGACAAGTTTGTCGTCATTTACATCTATTATCTATAGTCTAAATATTTTATACAACCTTCATCCCTTACTTTGTCTTAAAAGTTAAAACCGATGAGTATCTTCACTTCTCCATCATTTGTGTGATAGTTTGGGACTCTTACATATGTGTGGATTCATAGGGTGTGGATGATGATTTTGAAAGAAAACTCATGACAAAAATGATATGAAATCAACAAAACAATGTCTAAGCTACAATAAACAGTCAAGCAACGGCTAATTTTCAAACAAAAAACCTAGCGGTTGAACATCAAAATTGGTAGTTTTAAGTTATGGGTATTTGGTGAATTATGTTTCAGAATAAGAGTATTGGGTGAAATAAGTATTAAAATAGGGGTTTTTGGTGAATTATGAAACTAGACTAACGGAGGACTAACGGTGCGTCATTAGTAAGGGTATATTGGATATTAAGTAATTTGTGAGGGGCATTTATGTATTTCTGAAACTTGATACTAAAACTCAGGAGCATTTCATGAAAAATCCGTTATTATTATGACCATTGTAGAAAGGTCCTCCCAAATGCGATTTATGAATAAGAGATTTCCCTTTCACCTTGAAGGAGAATGCTAGAGCGAAGACTAAAAGGCAACCGCAAGTTCACTACTTGGTATCATTAGCGAATAGCTACTGCATACCAAATCCAAGCCTACTTGGGCAGCAACTTGATGCAAATTTTTATTTTCTTTTTTGTTTTGCTTTGAGGTTTAACACCCCCCCTGCTTTTTATTATGACAGTATTGGCCTTCTTTTAGAACCTTACAGTAGGGAAGCAATAGATTGAGGATTTAGTAGGGAAGCAAATTCTGCATGTTCTGAAGTATCAACACAATAACAAGTCATTGATTGACTGCTGAGAGAGTACAGTAAAATCCCTTTTTGCTTGAAGGATTTTGAAGGTTCACTAGTTCCTTATCATTTCTTGTCATATTGACATTTCCTATTTCTCCTTGTTCCTAAACCAATACAACTCATAAAGATATATAGATGGCTAATATAGTTGCCTTAATACAAACAGCTTGTAGTACACACATACGAGCAAACCACAAGTTATAGAATGCTCGAGTTTTCAACATAGTATTTATTAGTTCACAAGAAACACCAAAAGTATTGCAACATTTAAACTTCTCTAAAAGGTAATAAGAGGAGAACCACTGCATTGGATATTGGAAACATCAGAAAGTCTTTGCCTCTGGGGCTGTTTTCCGTTTGCAGGACTGTCGAGATCAATGCTTTTTCGCTTCTGATTTTCAACCATTACACTATCTTCTGAGACCTCGACGATAGGACTCAAAAGCTTTATGTGCTGTGACATCATGGCTTGTGCTTCAGCCACCACAGATGTTTCATCATCTGTAGCATATAGTATCTTCTGCATTGCTGCCACAATCTATAGAAGAAGAGAAAAATGTAAAACTTTATATTGCATTCTTTCAAGTAACTTAGAACACAAATACAAGGCATACCGGTGAATTTTCTATCTCTGGGGTTTGACACAACATCTCGATATCCCTCAACTTTGAGAAATAAAAATCGCGCTCTTTCTCAAGACTGTCAACTGATAACTTCAACTCGGTAATCTGCTCAGTCAGTGTAGGATTAGATTCAGGTACAAAGATGTTAAAAAATGCACAATCTTTGAGACATATACTGACAATTACCTGTTCTTCATATATAGATTCAGCAGCAGAACTGGGTTTCACAGCTTTAAAAGAGTGATTCTTAGTGTTAGCAGAACACACATCAGCTCGGCGGTTGTTGTGAGATGAATGAGCCTTGTTGGTAGAACTGATTGGTTTGTTGGAAGCTTGGAGGTTTACTGATTTCCTAACCATTTCTTTTCCACCTTTCCTGCTCTCTCTCCTTTCTACAGGATTGTAACTATCATTCATAAGAACAAACAGCATTTTAACATTAGTATGGAATTCAGACATATGCAATGAAGCGTTTGTTTAACTACTTTCCACACTAAACAATAGGTCACATTTTAACAAATTTGCAATACTATCATTTTGGGACGAAGGAAAACTCATGTCTCTTCATTTGCCCCTTTATCAGCAAACTTAACACACAGAAATTCCAATTTACCACAAATAGCACCAAAAATCGAGCTGCCAGTCAAATTACTTCCAATATTTAGAAGATTATACATATGTGCGCACTTGTACAGCAAATCCTTCACAAGGAGCAGCAAAGAAGAAAACAAGCATATTGACATACATTTTGGTAAAGACTTCATGAACATAATACGAAACCAAATTAACCACTGAAACAACTTACAAATTATTTTAAAAAAAAATTGAGTAATTTCTGAAAGTTAAACCTAATTTCCGAAAATCAAGTATGATTAATTCAACAACATAAAAACAACCCAAATCCCAAAACTCCAAATTGAAATAAGTACGTTTTAATTAGGACAGCTTGAATATGAAATACAAAAATAAAAATCACACAAATAATGATTAATTTCTAAAAACAAACCTATTTTCCGAAAATAAAGAGAAATTGAGATTCACTACCTGTGGAGACCACCATTAACAGAATCAAAATATTTCTTCATCCATTGCATAAACTCCAGATTATCCAATGGCCTCCCTTTTATGAGTTTGTTAACTTCTATATGCTGAATTCAACATCCCCGGAAAAAAAACCAAAGAAAATCAATAAATGAACAATAGACGAAATCAGAAAAGAAAACAAAATTAATTGAAGAGAACCTTAGTGATCTTGAGCTTATTGAAGACATCTTGAAGAACCTTGTAATTCTGGATCATATCGTACTCGTTCTTCGCCTCGAAATTGACCTTGTGCATTGGCACCGTCCCTGGGTGGGCGGCGTCCATCAATTGACACTGCACTGCCCCTGAAGCTGCCTGAAAATTACCCATCAATTTTGATTTAGCGATTGTATTGAATTAAATAAGAATAATCAAAAGAAGGGGAAAAGAGGAGTAACCTCTTCGACTTTGGAGAGATTGAGATGGAGGGTGGAATTGATCCACGAAAGTATTTCAGATCTTCCGACGAAGTACGCGGAATCCATCATTCCTATGTTGCTCGCCATTTCTCACACTTTTTCTTGGAGAAATTAGAAAAAAGGATTTCAGAAAATTAGGTTTTGTTAGAGAAAGAATGCCCGTTGAGAAAGAATATATTGAGCGCCGGTTCCTTTTTATATATTTAATGTTTAAACTATAGTGCTTTTGAAAATTCAACTTTAGGCATTTCTAGCCGTTAGGCCCTTTTTCTTAGTGACTACAGTGCCGAATCTGGTGTCTGATGGAGTGTTGGGCCTGTAGAATATGGATTCCATCCAAAAATTTCCTATCTATATACTTCCTCCAATGCGTCTTCGTGACCGGCCACACCATCAACTTGATGGTGTGACACGCGCGTAATTTTTCACGCGCAGCTACTATGGAGAAAGTTATTGACTAGTGTTACTTGATTTCTATGCTGGTGTTACTTTTAGTTATTTCAGTTTCTTCAACATCATGTTAGAGGTTCTTTGTATAAATTGATGCTACTTGACTTCTATGTTGGGGCTACTTATACATTGTATTCGCCGTTACTTTTCTTGTTTTATTGCAGTTTCATGTTAGAGGTTCCTTGTATAGATTGGTCGGTGTTACTTTGTTTTCTATGTTGTTGTTACTTTTAGATTTCGTTAACCAACGTGTTGTGTTTATTTAAAGTGTGAATACGTCACACCATCAAGTTGATGGTGTGACTGGTCACATATAAGACTTGAGGTACTTCCCCTGTTCTTTTGTAAATCACACAATTATTTATGCACGTTTGCCAATATATGATTTCAAACGTTAATATCTCCAAGTATGGATTAGACCTGATCAAACGTCGGGCCGGGCTAGGTTCGGGTCGGGCTTGGGCATGAAAAATAGGCCCACTATGTCGGGCCGGGCCAAGATTCGGGCCAAAATTTTGTGCCCAAACCCGCTATTTTCGGGCCTAAAATACCGGGCTTTTCGGGCCATTTTCGGGCCGGGTCAAATTTATAACTACAAAGTGTATTTTTGTGTTTCCCAAACCCGTCAAAAAAAAAAAAATGTTTCGGGCTGGATCGGGCCGAGCCGGAAAATTCTGCCCAAACCCGTAAAAAATTTGGGCGGGCCGGGCTGGACCGACGGGCCGAGCTAGTCTTGATCAGGTCTATTATGGATAATAAAAAGTTGATATTTAAAAAATATTTATTGAGACGAATCTAATAAGACCCCATACGACTATGTTTTTTCTTAAATATAAATCACAAAATAAAGTCAAAGAAGCTTGTATGAATAGTGTCATAAACCCAATTGTGTCATGTAAATAAGAACGGAGGAAGTACTTCCTATGTTCAAAAAAATTGCAACACTTTAACTAGTACGTTTGCCAAGATATAATTTTGACTATAATTATCTCTAATTATCTTGTTCTAAAATAATCTTAAAATTTAATATTATAACAGTATATAATGATATCAATTAAAAAAGCTTTTAACTTGATAACATTTGCTTTTAATGGATTAATAAAATATATGGTGAAGGTTGGTGTATGAATAGTGGCAAAAGTAAAAGTGTTGCAAAGTTTTTTGAAACGGAGGAAGTATAAGGTTCCTAACTATATTAGATCAATTCAACGATTTTTTTGATAACATTTGATTTTATTAGATTAATAAAATATATGGTCTAGGTTGGTGTATGAATAGTGGCAAAAGTAAAAGTATTGCAATGTCTTTTTGAAACAGAGGAAGTATAAGGTTTTGAAAAATTCCAAAAATGCATATGTTTAAACAAAAAGCTTATGAAGTATAAGATTTTAAAATAAATTAAATAAAAAGAAAATTCTTTTCAAAACTTTACTTTCTCTCTCCATAAATTGCTCTCTCTAAATTCATTTCTTTCTAAAAAAAAACAGAAATTCTTCCTCTCCAAAGTTCGATCAAACTTCTAACAAACTTTATGTTCATCCATTTCATTGCCATAACCACTCACAAAACACTAACATTCGTCGACATATGCATTAAAATTGAAAAAAGGATAGCATGTCACCAATGTTTTTGAGATTTCAAGTAAAATTAAGGAACAAATAATTGATGTTTGAGAGAAAATCAACTTGAGCAAGATTTTGGATGAAAAAAAACGTAAAAATAAAAGGTGAGTTAAACCAACTTTTTTACCCATTTTTAGTTAATTTTAAGTGGTTTAAAAAATTTCTAGTTTACATTTCCATTTTTCCTCTCCATTTTTCTTGTCAAATTCGAGAAATTCAGATCTAGAATTTAACTTTTGTTTAGTTCAGATTTTTTTTCGAATTTCAGATTAATGCATATTAATGTTCTTTTCATGTGATTCTAATGTTCATATATGTTTATTACGAAGATTGAACATATGGTTTTTGATTAAATGTCGGAATATAAAATGTTCATTTCTGGAAACAAAATTTTAATTTTCTGAGAATAAGATGCTCATTTTTGTTCTTTATAATATTGCCATTCGTCTTAAAAATTATTTTGTTAATACGTAAGATATTTTTAAAAATTCTGGTTGAGATCTCCAATTTCTTTCTCTATTTCCTTACCAATTTTCTTAAAAAGTTTCAAATCTAGATATTTTTTGTTTGTTTTGATTTAGAACTAGTTTTGTTTTTCCCGGGCGATGCCCCGGGTTACTATATTAATAACATTGCCATTTACTCTTTTTCTCCGCAATGATAACATGAAACGTGTCATGTCATAGGGGTAAAAGCTTTATTGTTTAAACACAAAATTGGGGGTTCAAACCTTATACAAACCATATTTAATAATTTTTTATGCATGTGAAGATCACATAGAGTAAATGACTCATAAGTAGAGCGCCACATGTCACATAAACTTCCTTAGAAATGCCTTTTAATGTATAATATAGATCTTTAAAGCTCGTATTAATATATAAAGTCCATTGACTAATCTTTAAGATCCATAGAACATCTCTTTAAAATAAAATGAGCGTAAGTGTGAGCCACAACCGTATCTTATGCCCAAGAAGTTGAAATATCAAGGTTACAGTCTATAGCAAAATTACCCGAAGGGGGAATGACTGTGCCATTCTTCTCATCTTCCTTGTATTTGGAGCACTCTCTTTTGTAATGGCTGGTTCCATCGCAATAGAGACACTTTGATGTGGACTTGTCCTGTTTTATGTAGCATTGCGCTTGGACTTCCCACATTTTTTTAATGTTCTACCTTTATCCTTGAGTAAATATTTGGCTTCACAACTAAGTACTATTTCAGCATTTTTTATAAGCTGAATAAACTCACCAAGTGTTTCTTCTTTAGGTTCACTCAAGTAGAACCGCCTGAAGCGTTCATAGCCATCATGGAGTAAATTGAGTAAGGTGTAGACATATTCCTTCACTCATTGGAGAACCCACCAGACTCGAGCGATCAAACAACGATAACATGTACTTCACATGAGCTCTAAGTGTCTTTCTAACTCTAGGCTTATAGCAAAGGATCCGAGCATTTGTTTCATGGACTTCCATCCTGAAAATCTGTTTTGAGGATCAACCTTCATGCCTTTCATTGATTCAATCAATTCATAAACATTATGGTTTCTTTCTTCGGTATTTCCACGAGAGATATGCCTCAAATGCTTGATTAGCATAAATCGCCATGTGCTTCCCTTCAAGTGCGGCTCATTTAGTAAATTGGCAGCACTTGAGAACATTTTTAAAAAAAAAAAAACCATTTTCACAAATACAGTTCATTTGAGAAATTTGGCAGCACTTGAGTTCAAGTGCGGGCTTTAAACTCAAGTGCGGGCTTTAAACTCAAGTGCGGGCTCATTTCACAAACGAGTCGCCCAAAAAATTTCACAAAAAAAGTTTCATTTCCCACTTCTCCTCCTTCCCTTATGTGGATTTCTTTTCCCTAAAAATGAACGCTTTTTTCCCTCTGGTTTCGAACAAGGCCACAAAACTCAAAATTCACAGCACTCACCGAGACTAGCCCCGGTGCCGCTGCTCTTAGGATTTCTGAGTTATCTGAATGTGCGTTTTCGACGTCGAATTATTCGTATTGTTAAGAGTGAGGGTTCTTCCGATTTCAAAATTATTGGAGAAGCTGTGTTTCTCATTAACAAAGTTGTTGTAATCTCTCTTTCTCTCAATCTCCATTGTTTTATTGGTTAAAATTGCTGGAATTTGAAATCGGTTTGCTCTATTCTTTTGATTTTGCTGGGTTTGTATTTTGAATTTAGTCTGAATTTTATGCTCGTATTATTGTTGAACTATCAATTCGCCTGCTTGCAGGTTGCAACTGCCTGCAATTTGTTTCCTCTGTTGTCCGTGTTAGGGTTTAATCTGTTGAGAAACAATTTGTACAAATTGTTGAATGAATAGTTAAATTGTTGGTTAGAATTGTAGAAATTTGAACTGGGTTTACTGTATTTTTTTTATAAGAAATTATGTGCGTGTAGTTCAATTGAATCGGAACTTAATGCATGCATGCTTGCAACGGCTGCAATATGTTCATTGAATACTGAGTGATTGAAAACAATTTGTAAGATACTACTGATTTTCTAGTGAAATTGCTTCTCCACTACCTGTCGCGTCGCCGTTGCTGTTCCCCCACCACCGAACTCTTCCTCTTCCTCTTCCTGCCAATTGGTAATTCCTTGAACTTATCCCCTAAATTAGTTGAATAGAAAACCCCAAATCACCTAAACCCTAACTTCTCCTTGATTCTATCACTTCTCTGGTTGTTGTTGCTACTTTGTTGTTGTTTCAGGTTCGATGGTGCGCCGCCACTACCACCATCCCTTATGACTGCCCGCGTGCGCATTTTATTGTTTTCAATTGGTTGTAGATGCAGTTTGTGGGCTAAGTAGGTGGGGGGAGGGGGTAGGAGTAGGGGTTGCCTCTGCCCCATGGTTTATGACAATCCTATATGGTGTGTGGTTAGAACATAATTTACACTTCATTTTATGAACCACATTATTATGCAATTTGCTTTCAGATGAAGTGATTTATCTAGTATCCTTGTGGGCTAAAGTATTATTGCATTTTAATTCTGTAGTCTGTTACTAAATGCTATATCCATTTCAGGACATGATTGAAAATGTAGATCAAAGACACGCATGTTAGGGAGGTTATGACACCACTTGTTGATGCTACGTTGTTCAAGTCATACTGTAATACCCCGAATTTTTGGGTATTTTATAATAAATTATTTTGATAAAGTAAGATAATTTTACAATTAAAATAAAGTTTTTAATGAGTTTTAACTACAAGTATATTTTCATATTTATTTTTTAAATTTTCTGAAATTAGTCTTCTAGTTATACCCTAATACCCTAAGCTATAAATACCCTGTTACTCCCTCCGTCCCGGAATACTCGACCCGGTTTGACCGGCACAGAGTTTAAGGGACTTGAATTGACTTATTTAATTTAATAGGTAGTAGTTGATAGTGGGGTATTATTTTAATGTAGTTAGTGGGAAATGTGTAAAAGGGTGGGGTTGGGGAGAGTGGGGGTTGAATTTTTAATTATTTTTTGTATGGAGTAGGGGGTAGATGGGTTAATAGGGGCGGAGTGAGAAATAATATAATATTGTTAGAATATTTCCATTTTTAGAAACAGGTCAAGTATTAAGGGACGACCCAATAAGAAAAACAGGTCAAGTATTCCGGGACAGAGGGAGTATAATCAAAAGTTCTAGTACATAACTTCATTAATCCTCTCAAAACCCTTCTTCCTCCATCAGTTATTCTCTGTCGTCATCAATTTCCACCATCATCACATCATCCTTTGGGTAGGTAATGGATTATATCTCCTCTAACTTTAATTTTTTAGCATGATCTCCATAGTAAGACCATATGATTCGGGTAGTTAAGTTTTCCTTTTTTTTTTTCCATGTTTTAATTGGTCATTAGAACGGCATCAATTGTTTACAGCAAAGTATTTCAAGGATTTTAAATTGGTTTGACATGATTTCCTATGCACTTCTCCCTTCCATTAGTTTCACAATATTGCACTTCCTTCGTCTTTCATCAATTAGGGGCTTATTGAGTAAGTTAGGGGTTAATTAGATATTAATTAAAAGTTACTTAGTGCAGTTAGAGGTTAAAGACTAACGGCGTTAACATCCATTAGTCAATAGGGATGTTTGATGCATTTTTACAAACTTGATGGGTACTTTGTGGCTGGTGCATTTCGGAAAAGTTAAGGGTATTTCGTGTATTTCGTTAAACTCCGGTGCATTTTATGAAAATATCGTATAATTTCTCCATATAGAAATACTCGCAACGTTAGTACTTTTTATGTACACTATTAACATATTCTACTTTGACTATTGTTGGTAATTTATATGTCGGAAAATTTGCCAAATACAACATAATAAAGTTTTCTATTTGTCAATTACAACCTCAAATTTCTAATTTTGCCAATTACAATCTTAAACTTATACATCCATTTTAATTTACAACCCAAAGTTATTTTCCGGCAAAAATCAACAGAAGATGATGTCATAATGTTATTACAAAAATTACATAATGTCTAAAAAAAAAATTAAAACCAAAAAAATAAAAAATAATCGATTTTTATTTTATAGATATTATGTACTTCGTAATTTTTTTTTAATAACATTATGACATCATCTTCCGGTGATTTTCGCCGGAAAATGATTTCGGGTAGTAATTTAAATTAGATGTAAAAGTTTAAGGTTGTAATTGGAAAAATTAGAAATTTGAGGTTGTAATTGGCAAATAGAGAACTTTATTAGGTTGATTTAGCAAATTTGCCTTATATTTGGGATCTAATTAGATTCTTCTCAATACGTATTTTCAAAATATCAAAAAAAAATTATAATTTTTGCTTTAATATTATTTTTGATGTTAACGATCAAAATTGTGCATTGTCATGCGTGAAAGTGACCAACATGACGAGTATTTCGGAATGGAGGAAGTATTATTGTCATTGACTATACTTTTAGTATTGTCTAAGACTTTCTCATAGGCCCATAGTCATGTCAACAATCAATGATATCTACCAACTTACTATCACCATTTCAAAATAATCTTTACCCATTACTTTTAGTCCATTTCATAATGCATTTTACACTTTACTATACACTATTTTTGGAGATGAACATGTACCCCACAAAATTTACATTTTTACACGGACTTCTTCTTACTTTATTCATTTTTTCTTACCCATATCTACCTTTTTACATACTTTAGGTTACTTTATTAATTTTTTCTTATACTCACTTATTTTTTACACATTTATTTCATTTGTCATCACTAATATAGTAATATTTGTGCAAACAGTGAAGGTAAAAAACATTATGGAACTTAGGTAGTACATAGTCCATTTATGGTCTAACTTTTTTTCTATTTTGAGAAGTCGTATTTGGTGTTCGCTTGCCTACGGAGTACTACACGGCACCTTTCATCCTTATTGCTGAGCAGTCACTAGATCTGAACATTGATTTTAAAATTCAAATACTCTCATCTCAGAAAACATCCGTCAGTACAGTAGTAATCAAATAAGTTTGCTTAGATTTCACATTATTCACATTCCTTGAAACTTTAAAAATCTTAGATATGGACTAATCCCCGCGTAGACGCCTACCCAGTACCCACACACCCACCCACCCACCCACCCACCCACCACCTAATTATTTCTTCACGACCATGTTGAAGACCAATATCTCATCTTACCTGCATTGGATTTTGTTATTATCCTATACCTTGAATTTGGATCGAAGTAGTTGTGAGTTTAGATCCAATGATAAAACCATAATCTTACTAGCCGGGCAGAGCAACATGGCAGGACGAGGTGGCGTAATAAACGACAAATGGGACGGTATAATCCCGGAGGAATGCGGGCCAACCCCATCCATACTTCGCCTAGACGCGAAGCATCGATGGGTGGAGGCAACGGAGCCACTCCATCGGGATATTGATACTAATCATACTTGTGGGGTTGGGCCGGGTATGGCATTGGCCCATGCGGTAGTAAGGAAGTCTTTTGAGATTGGTACGGTGGGGTTAGTGCCTTGTGCTGTAGGTGGGACCAATATTAGTCATTGGTCTCGTGGTGGTCATTTGTATAATCAATTGATTAAAAGGGCAATGGCTTCATTGCGTGAGGGTGGGACTATTCAGGCTTTGGTTTGGTATCAAGGTGAGAGTGATACGCTTTTAAAACAAGATGCTGATGCGTATAACAGGAGATTGTTAAACTTCTTTTTAGATTTTCGGACGGACCTTCAGTCCCCTATGCTTCCAATTATTCAGGTACGCCCACTACTAATAAATCAATCTCCCATATTAAATTAGTGTCCATGTTGTTTTCGTCATATTTTAAGTAAGGCTGTTAGTGTAATTTTTTTAACTTCATTTAGAATTATACACTTTAGTATGCTGATTTTATTTTATTAAAATAACATGGAATTATACATTTTAGTATGCTGATTTGATTTTATTAACTATACATAATGAGTGGATTATATATTGTAGGAAAAAAAATGATGTATTAAAAAAAATGATGTTGAGACTATGAGAAGATAACGACAAACATAACGGAATAATTGGGAATGGGGATCATGAAAAACCAAAAATAGAAAATGTAACTGATACTAAAATATGACCGTTTTTAAAAATACGTATTAAAATAAGGAGGCAGCAACCGATTGTGCTTGTCATAAAAAGTCATGTATACTCATTTTATTACAAGTTACACAGTTTATTTTACTTGATATAGAATTTCTGTGGAATCATACACTTGAATTTGGAATAATAGCCAATTGGGCTTGGCTAATAAAAGTTATGCATGTCATGTAAAAATGTAAAATGTTCCTAGATTTTTTACTCATTTTATTATCCAAAATTTGGTTCTATTGCCGGTCTATATATATGAAATTACGGAGTAATAGCTATTGACAAAATGATTCCGTTATTAATAGTTGGGGCCGTATTGTGTTTTCATGTGGGGTTTGCTACTTCGTGTAAAAGGTGCTATACTATTTTGATATTGCTGTTCAGTTTGAAATTTGAACTTTTTTGGGAAATCACTTTCTTAAAATTATTTACCAAGTGCAAACACTCTATAAATTACAAATGGGGTTAAGATTTAAAGTTGCGACTTATCATACACTGGTTGTTAGTCTTAATTATTAGGTTATGAACTCATTGACTTCCTAGATTTTTTTTCAAGCATAAGAGTAATAAAGTTATATTTCAAAAATTGCCTTGGCATCATGGCTATCAACTACTCGTATTAGCTAATACTCTATCCGTATTTTAAAAACAGATACACTTTCTTTAAATGACCGTATTTTAAAATGGGATACACTTTATTTTTCTTTTGACATGTTATGGTCTCCACTTCCAATCATATTAATGTTTCTCTCTTTGTTGTGACTCTCACACTTACTCACATCATGTTTTTACTATAATAAATAATTCAACCACTATCCTACTTTCATCTTATTTTAATAAATTCAGCTCACTCTCCTAAAACTACGTGCCGATCAAAGTGTATTTCTTTTTAAAATACGGAGGGAGTACTTGGAATACTTATTACTTGTATTATTATTGATTTCATAAAATGTTAACACTTATAATATAGGATGTGAGGAAAAATAGTTTGTAAATAGATTTCATAAAATGTCAAACACTTGATCAAAATCGGAATTCGTTGAGCGGGGAAAGAGAACAAAAACGATACAACAATAGGAGGCGAGTATATAATATAGCTAGTACTAGTGTGGCAACTTGGCAAGTCTACATCTCCCTCTGCATTCAGGGCGTTAAGAGTCGTTTTTAACCTTTTGATCATACCACACTAAGGAGATTGAGAGATTCTATATGTGGTTGATGGAAATTGGGTTGTTTTTCAGTCATAAATCACCTGATTAAAACCCAAGTGTTTGGTTGTCAAAGCAGTAACTTGATGCGTCATAAAAATTGTATTTGTTGAATGCAGGTTGCCATAACATCAGGAGAAGGGCGTTTTATAGAAGACGTGAGGCAGGCTCAGATGGCAGTTGATCTTCTGAATTTCCAGACAATTGATGCCAAAGGATTGCCCTTAGAGCCAGATAACTTGCATCTCACTACGCCAGCACAAGTCCAACTTGGACAGCAATTGGCCCATGCCTTTTTGCACTTCCTCCCTGGACAAGTACAAACTAATGCTGGCAGTTTGTTGGTACAGAATGCTGCACCTAGTATTTCACACTATAATTTCTTTTACACCGCTCTTATTGCTTCAATTATTCTTATTTATCACATTTCACTACCAGTACATATACTATAGATTATTCATTTACGGGTCCTCGACTTTATACACTTTTAAATAATTGTTGTACCAAAAATTATTTTTTATATTTTATTTTTTCAAATTAATTGTTGGATATTAAAAAGAAATATCAATTGAAAGGTGAAACATCACAAAGCAAAACATTGTCCATAAACAAGCAGCTGTAGTGTTCCATTTTATTTTAATTATATAATATACATTTTTTTGACATAAGCTTATAGAAACGAACTACTAAAATTACTAAAAGACAAAAGTAAAGTAGAAGCCGTTTTCGCCAGGTCATGTGCTTGTTGAACTCGATCTCGATCCATCTTGTTGATGCAACACCAGCTAAAAGTTTTACCTATCTTCCTAATCTAAGCGATTGTCTAGATGATTTGCACAACTATCAAATCATTTGACCTTAGCAATTCCACCAGACGTTGAGAATCTGTAAGAATTGTAGCTCTTCCAAACCCTACCTGTAAAGCCCATCTCAAACTTAGAAGACAAGGCATAACCTCTGTTTGAAGAACAGAATTTGCTGAACATGTTTCTGCTCCACCTATATTCTACTAGAGATGATTTGTTGGCTATCCAAAACCCAACCCATGCCTGCATTCCTAGTATTCCTGTGCCAAGATTCGTGGATCACAATTGTAGATGCATGCCCTTGGTAGCCAACATTCAACGGTTGTTTTTGTTTACTTTGGATATGAGACTTTCTGTGTCCAAACAAAAAATTGATTATGTTGATTAATGGAACAAAATCCAAATAAGTTCTAGCGTTTTGAAGGATTTTAAAACAAACAAGATGACCCTACAACTAATGTAGAACAACTTTGCTTAATTTTCCACTCGTAGGTCAATAATCGGGCTTAGCTTCCAAAATTTGAGTTCTTAACAAAAGTTAGAACCTCAAGCGGTAATACAATACCATAGGAGATCAATTGCTAGGCCGTTTCTCTTTAACAAAAACATTTAGGTAGTAGAATTTTGAATTCATTTCTTTTATTCCCTTATAGTCCAAAATATTTTACCCTTTGCTTGATCTTCTTACTTTGATATGCTTACAAAGTCTCTTTCCCCCCACGTGTTGGTTCTTGGTTCAGTGGTATTTGAGACTGAACTTGGTAGGAAGGACCGCGTATTCGATCCCCCGCAACAACAATTGGGAGGGGACTAGAACCTATCCACCCAGATTTCTCCCCGAATCCGGATTAGCACTAAAGATGAACCGGATGGTAACACCTGAAAAAAAAAACAAAAAACAAAGTCCTTTCCTTTTATTCATTTTTAATGACCACATCCAATGAGTCTAGTTTTGAATCAAAAGGCAATTTGTTGTTAACCATTGGTAATACATGAGCCTTTAAATCAATACTTAATTATTCCAAAACTGTAATGCCTAGTATTTTTGAAATGATTATAAATATATTTTATTATATTTATTAAGCTTTTTGGGATTTTGTGAATTTAAATCGCATTTAAATAAGTTATTTAAATATATTTAATTAATTAAAAGTATTTACTATTTTAATTAATTATAAGATGAATTTAGTTTTTGAGTCGAATAGTTATTCGGGTTTTAAAATTAGAATCCAAGAAGCATAGCTCAAAGCCCAAAAGAAAAGCCCTACCCCAAATGTGGGAAAGTGTAGGAAATTCAATAAACTTCCTTGATCTTATCCTTAATGACTCATCACTATGATTAAGGGAACTCAACCAAGGTTAACTAAGTTTCTAGGAAACTTCCTTAGCCCTGATCCCCAAGTATTTCCACACTATAAAAACCCATGAACATCCTTATTTCTCCTCACAAATTAAAGAATTCTTTTTCTCTCTATTTTCTTCTCTCCCATCTTTTCTTTTTCTCTTTCTTTCTCTTCGGTGCTGCGCCCAGCTCACGAGTGCTGCTGCCCCAAGCCTCGTGCATCGCTACACTTAAGTGTGTGAGTGTGTTTCTTCTCCGCACAACATTCCCCGCGCACAGCCCCGCGCTCAGCCCAGCCTCCCTCGCACGTCGTTGCGCGTCTAGCTACCCATTGCGCGTCTGTCACTGCCCGCAAACAAGCCGAGCTTGTTGCTTGCTCGTGCTTGCTCTTCTCTCTCATTTTGTTGCCCATTTGCGCCCGATTACATATTTTGTAATCGTACCGTGCTATTAGGCCTGTTAGTTATAATTCTCTTCTTCCGAGCCTTCTCTAGGATTAAAGTTTTAATCTATATTATATTTTGATGATGGATTGTGATTAATTATATATGTGGGATTGGTTATGAACACCAAAGTTGAGGATGGTGATGATTAGATTGTTGAGGATTATTTTTTATTGAAGATTAGTGATTTTCAGATTTGATTATGAGATAAAGTTCCAATCTTTATGGATTTTTAACGATTTTAATGATGATTTAAAGTTAGGGTTTTTCCCTAAACCTTATGGTTAAATGATTAGCATAATTAGATGACAATTTTAATTATGATAATCAATTGTAATTTTCAGCTTTGGTTTAAGACATAAAGTGTCAATTTTTAATGGTTTTAAGCATGAAATGAGCCAAATTTCATGCTAGGGTTTTAAGAGATTAATTAGAACTACTATTTTATCGATTAACGATTAATTTATAATTAGTTCAAGTGTTTCAAAACTTAATAAAATTGCTAGAAATTTAATGAACATGGATAATAATTAAGCCTCACTATTTTAACGATAGGAGGAGATTTCTAGAGAATTAACTTGAATTGCAAAGTGGCCCCAACTCTTACAACTTTAAGGTACGTGCAAGTCTAGGGTGATCACCTTATTTCCATGATGATTCATGTGATGATTTTATATTGCGGTTCATGTATTTGGACTATGTAATGATTCTTCTTTGATTGCGTGAACAAACATGTTAAAGGTATTGTTTATGTTTGTTGAATTGAAGTAAGCAAGCATGTTATGATTGGTTTATGTTTGTTGAATTTGAATAACAAGCATGTTGTCCAAGTATGGTTATGCATGTATGATTTGTTCACATGCAAGGAAGAGTTTATGCTATTGTACGTAATGTGTAGCTTGTTTTGAGCTAATTTATTGTGCCTAGTTGCACTATTGCTATTTACCACATATGAAGGGATAGCTTTTGTTAGCCACCGCATATGTAGGGTAGACTTTCGAGTCAATTGGAGTAAGGACTCATTCGTGCCTAGTGCACAACCCGCATGTTAATGTGCATGTCGTGAATTACTTAACAAATGTTGAGAAGGAACCAATTCACTAGCGTCTTGATTGATTGATCACAAGTCCTAATGAATTAAAAAGGGAGTCTTGTTTGGTTGTCTGTTTATTAAATGCCTTGTTTGACGGTGTCTTGAGTCGACTTTGTGAATAAAATATTAATAAACGTAAAGTGCAACCAGAACAAGCTTCAAAACTCTTGGAACGTATATACCTCGAGTATGGACATGGGGGGGGGGGGGGTCTTGCTGTAAAACTTAACTCCTATGAATGATACAATACGTTGTTTCATTCTTTTTATGCGCTGGAATTCCGTCGGCATGGCCCGACAACTTTTATTATTTTAGGTGTGTGGTTAGCCCCAACACCTGTCCTTTGGACATTTTTAGGCCCGTTCGAAACTTATTCTAATTAATCTACAAGTCAAGAGTCAAGTCAAGAGTCGAGTCGAGATTCGAGTCTTGTCTTCATGATCAATTGTTATTGATTGGCTTTTGCATATGATTTAATTATTGTTGGTGTGAAGCATGTTAGCATAAGATTTCATTCTAGCTTGTTTATACTCAGCTTTTGCTGATTACGTGCTTTGTGTTGGTCATGGCCTACACCTAATGACCCTATGATGATCCTTCAATTGCATTCGCATTGTTTGGGAGTTGAATTGGTAACATGTTGGTAGAGTTAATTAGCAAGAGAAGTCATCTTGCATGGGGATGGTTGAGCGAGTTTCTTTTCTCGTGCATTATTTCAAACTCTATTTATTTCATGTTCCTAAACTATGTTAATGGATTTGGTATTAAGGGTTGGTTTGGGCCGAGATGGTTCCAACTTGTATGGAAACCATTAATTATCTTTGTTTATTTTAAAAGTTTATTTTATTCCGCTGCGTAACTTTGGTAAATAGCCTTAACCATTTCTACGGTGGCAGTAATATTTCAGTAGTTACTTATTATTAAGTTGGAATTAGGTTTTTTTATAGTAAGGAATTATTAGGGTGTTACACCAGCCTTGTTGTTGTCGTTGCTACACAAACACGCGCCCAAGTCAAATAATGTCCATTTGACTTTTGGCAGCGACATTACACTTGATCCATATTCATTACTCTGTAATTTTTTTTTTTTAATGTAAGTGGTAGACTTTTATTCATTAGTACTCACTCCGTCTCTTTTTGTTCTTTACGTTTGATATTTTGCAGGCGTTTTAACGATTAATTAATGTGCATTGACATTCTTCTATTTTTAAAAAAAAAATTTAAACAAGGCAAATTACATTTATTTGCATTGTTTTTACTTTTATAAAAAATTTAATATTGGAAAAATGAAAAAAATTAGAAGTCCAAATGGATAAGTGTGAGATTAAATGTCCCAATATATATTTAATTGGTTGAAATAATCATTGAACACAAATTTTGATAGATATTAAAACATTTATGTTATAATATACGGAGTAATGAACAAAAAGATATTGAGGGAGTAAAATTGCAAAAGTCTGAAAAAATTAAATCAGAAATCCAACACTAGCGGAAAGAAGTCTGTGATACGCTGAAAGTGGGCCTATACGTTTTAAGGGGGCACATTTGATGACTCTACAAATGTTCCGTTTATGAAGCAAATTATCACAATAGCTATTCTTGAAACTTATTAAAATTACGGATTTTTCATGAAATACCCCCGAATTTTGGCATAATTCACCAAATGCCCCTCGACTTTCAGAAATACATAAAATATCCTTATTTCAATACTTATTACACGAAATACCCTTATGACGTCATCAACACTAATTAACCCAATTAACCCACCCATTAACCTATTTTTTCCCTAATTACTTTTTCGTTTCTCTCACCCCCTTCCTCTTCCCTTCCCTCCATGGAAATTACTTTGCTGCTACTCTGCCCTTCGTCTTCGTCGAACCCGCAGCCCAGAAACGACCAAGTCACCTCCTCCAAACACAACCATTTCCAACCGATGTGCCTGCAATAACACCTGCAACAGCACTTTGTTTTCACGTTCGTTCGTGCTCTTTTGCGGAGGAGCAACTCAATGCAGTGGAGAGTGTGGTTTTCCGCGGCGGTGTGAAGCGGAGCGAAGCCGAAATCTCCGTCGACGTCGTTAACTGAAGGAACGACGGCGCCGCCGGTAATTTCGCCGCTAATCAGAACCTCTGTTGAGTTCACCGAGTCGAACTCATAGCAGAGGTGAAGGAGTTTCGACATCATCACTCGATTGGACGATTCCGACCATTTTTCTTCAATCCTCTGCATTTTCTGCCAAAAAGAAATCCCACAAACAACCAAATCGTCCGAATTTAATTTTCTGCCAAAAAGTAAAAGTAATCCCACAGACTACCAAATCGTCCGGCAAAAATGCTTGAAAATGCTTGAATTGAAAAAATAACTACAGCTCAAACATAAATTCAGAGAAATATGGAATGAATTAAGAGAAAATTGAAGAGATTCAGAGAAAAAATGAAACGGTGGCAAGGTGGTGGAGGAATCTGGGTTGCTTGATTCGTGAATCTGGGTTGCTTGATGTTTGAGGGGTATTTTAATAGCAGTGGTGGTGGTTGTTACGGTGGCAGGAGGAGATAGAAGAAATGAAACGGTGGGCGTGGTGGGGAGGAATCTGCAATCTAGGTTGCTGATTTTTGAGGGGTTAATGGAAGAAGGAAGGGGAAGAGACCAGTGAGTTTATGGAAGAAGGAAGGGAGAGAGAAAAGAAAAAGAAATGGGTACGTGGGTTGGTGGGTTAATGGGTGGGTTAATGGGTGGGTTGTTAGTGGGTGGGTTGATTAGGGGTGTTAATTAGGGATTATGTACTTTAATTACACGTTAAGAGGTTGATTATGGGGTTGATGACGTCATTAAGTATATTTGGTGTACTTAGTTTTGAAATAGGGGTATTTCAGTCGAGGGGCATTTGGTGAATTACGCCAAAATTCGGGGGTATTTCATGAAAAATCCTTTAAAATTATTATGCTGCTCATGGGCAGTCATTCCATCCATTTATCAGTCGAACCAGTCTCAAGCTGCTGCTAGTAGCTTTCCCTCCCTCTCTAGAATCCAGCCTGCCATATCAGCAAAATCATAAGATGACCTGATGCAGAGTGATCACTGCAAACCAAACCAGAAATAAAATAAAAAACCTCAAAAATCACAGGGAAAAAGTACATTAAATAGGCCAATGTTTGTAAGGCTAAAAACTCACCAGTATACCTCTACCATTACGTGTCTGTGTACGAAAACCTAGGTTTTTTAAATATAGTCCAGGAATATTTCAAATTCCAGTAACTTATTCCACACCATTGACCCCCCCTGCAAGATTTCCCCTCCACGTGGAAACTTATATTCATTCATAAAAGAACCAAAAATGTTCTCAGTTCCCCTTAATTCAAACTACCATTCTTCATTGAGTTCATCCGTCAAAAACTATGCAATGTGGCATGGTAATAAACATTACCATCACTCAACTTTCTTATCATAAAAAACGAAGTTCAATAAAACTTCAAAGCAAATAGAAGTCTAGTGACTTGACTCCCTCTTCAAAAACATAATAAGGGACTAGCTGCAGAAGTTGAACCTCATTGTATTTAAGTTTGAATGCTTTATCGATAGAAGCCCGTGCTTAATAGATACGGAGTATGGAGTATTCATGAGCAAAGCATTATCTAATTTTACACTTAAAAGAAAGCCCAACATCCCAAAAACCGAAGACGGAAAATTTCACAGGGGCGAACGAAAGCATTATCCTTTGATATTCCGATAATTCTTTAGTTTTCTCCTGTGATATTGTACAAATTAGATGTTCGATAATGCTTTCGTTTTCCCTGTGAAACTTGTAACAATCATGCCTTCCGTTGTATTGCATAATACTTTTTGTACCAACTTCTTGATTTCAATACAATCCGTTCATATGATTAATACTCCACGGTAAGTAGTTGGTATAAGTGGTAGCTTACTGAATTGCTGCTGAGGTGTGACAATATGGATGTGCATTGAATTAAGTGTGCCTAGATACACTATACAACCTAGAGATCAAGTGTCTTATAATCTAGATGATGGTTAATTGATTCACGCATGTTTTGAGAGTAAAACATTTTACACCAAACCATTTTACTCTCTTACTCAATCGAAAAACATTTTACACCAAACCAAACATTCCCTAAATGTAATAGAGTTAAGAGAGAAAGAGACTCCTTACCTGACCAACACTCGTACACGCTCTTATCAGAAGCCAATAGTAAAGTGATCAGGGCTAATAGGCTGTATTTCTGATCCAATTTCTGCCAGCACGTCAAAAGCGCGTTCTACTGCTCCAGACTGGCCACAAGCGGTGATAACTGCATTGAACACAACTCGATCTGGCTTCACATTCTACTGCACTATAGGTATGCTATCATTTGGCTTTTAAAGTTACTGAGCAGGTAGTCTAGAAATCAACCAAAGATGTACAATAACTGCATACCTTAAACCTTATCACCTTAAATCCCATAGACCAAAGGCTTTAGCTACCTGGCCCGCTCTTGCAGAACCATCAATAAGAGCTCGATATATGAAGATTTGGTTCTACTCAAACACTCACCATTTCAGGAAAGACCTGATGAACAAAGTTCAGAGTGAACCATAAGAGATTTCAAATAAGAAAATAAGGACAATATTACATGGAAATCCATAAACAAATACTCCGTAATACTCTGGACAAAAATTGTGACTTTAAAAGGAAACGAAAATTACAAGAGGAAAAGGAAGAAAGATCTTAATCAAGATATAAAAGAAGAGCGAAGCATAAATAATCGACAATCCCTGTGACGTTTGCATACGTGTCTTTGATCTGTACCCTAAAACTATAGATCAATTTAGTCATTCCTGTAGGAAATAAAATATCATTGATATATTTTTTTTTTGGTGTACCACCTAGTTCACCCTTAGGGCTAATCCGGATTCGGGACGATTCAGAGTGGATAGGTTCCATTCCCCTCCCAATTGTTGTTGCGGGGATCGAACACGGGTCCTCCCTACCAAGTTCAGTCTCAATCACCACTGAACCAACAGTCAATTGGTAATATCATTGATAATTTGATTAATGAGAAGCTGCTTATCTCATCATAGCCAAATCATGAGTGATAGAAACAGCACCCCCATTTCCGCTTAATTTTTTAAAGCAATCCACGAGCCATTGCAAAGTTCTCAGTCACTAATAAACTAAAATATAAACCATAAGACTAAAATTCAATTGAAGAACGAAACTTGATCCTTCTGCTTATGATTGTTGTGATTCTTGTGAATAATTTTCACTGTTCTCAAAATCAAGCAATTCAATAAAACTTCCCCACTTTAACTACCTACCTGTACATCAATGAAGGGAAATGGGTGCAATTATAAGCATCAAATTACCTGAATGCGATTATAAAGACGATGAATATAGAATTGTCGTTAACCAAACTCATCCGCACAGAACCCTAATTTTCATAAAATGTAACACAATTAGAAATAGAATTCGAACAGTAATAGTTGAATACTAAAAATTTGAAAAGGTGAGGAGAAATCAACCTTAATACTGCTAGGAAACAACCTAGCTATCGGTTAATCCGCAACAAATCATCCGCTCTAACTGCATATTCGACTAACCTCATCGGTTCATCAAGAAAGTACTAGAATGAAACCCTAGAATTTGGATCCAAGCAATTGTAATCAAAGAGAAAGAAAAACGTAGGTTTCGATTGTGATTAATCAAAGAGAATACGATTTCGATTATACTTACCTCGGCGGTGACTCTTCATCTTCCTCTGGTTATCGCCGACGAGGAATATTTTGATGAGACGCTTGCGGTTAATTTCAGTAGTACCCAGATTCTGGAGATATGAAAATATCCTGAAGAACCCTAGAATTTGGGGATTCGAAAGGAATAATCAGTGAATGAAATCAGAAGATATCAGGGAAATTAAAAACCCTAATTTGTCGAGTTTTGACACAATTCGAGAAAAAGAAATGAAGTAGAAAATTTGGGGATAAATTGATGAGTTCAATCGAACGGAAATTTTACGCGGAAATGAAGAGTTTAGGAGGAAAGAAGAAAACAAGAACAGAGAAGGGAAGCCATTGACGAGCTTACTCGCCGTTGGGTGTAATGGCCGGAGAACGAACTGGGAGGCCCGGAACGATGGTGTTTCTGTTCATCTTTTTGTTTGAAGATTGATATCTCGGTTCTTAAGTTATTTTTTTTAGGACAAATTTTTTTTACCACCTATCGAAAAATTATTTTTTACCATCTAAAAAAACAAAACTTGTATTTTACCACCTAATAATAAAATAAAAGTTGTTTTTCACCATCTAAAATTGAAAAAATGGAAGAAACCGTTACGTGGGACAATTACTCATGCGAGTTATTTCGACTTGACATCTACTATGGCTACTGCTTTGCATTGGCTATGCTTAATATCTATCTGCTTTGCTTCTCCCAAAGGTTCACACCATCTTTGCACCTGTTGTCGAAATGCCATGCCCATATCATGTCAAAATCATCTATAACCCCTGTAACCAAACTAGTTGCCTTCAATTTTTCCAGAAGGATGTCGTTAAACACCTCCATTTTACTAGGATTGAATGAAAGAACTCGAGCACATCCTCCTGTAGTGATTGTTGACCTGAAGATAAAATTTGATACTGCTAAACCCCTCTTCTTCACCCCTTCCATAATCTCTTTCCAGAATGAAGCTGCATCTTTTGTTCCGCGAATAAAACCCCTACCGTTATGCCAATGAATCTCATCGTGTAAACTGAATTAATATGACAGTGTCAGGTACAGCAGACCCACTGAAGAAGCTTTTCACCAAATCCCGATATCCTTCATCTAATAGTCAATTCGGGCCTTGATAGTTCGTGGTCATATTCCAATGCCCATTGAAGATGTTTGTGATTCTAATAGACTGTGACTCGTTTTTTGAGTGGGTAAAATGAAGGAAATAATGCCCTTGGTCCAAGTATGCATTCTATGTTAAGTCTAATAAATGCGGTTCAGTATTAATTAACAAGTTAATAATTCAGTGAGATCAAGTGAGCTGAATGCCTAGCTAGAGGCCGCTTCAGTTCAAGTGGAATTAATGATATTAATCCACAGCTTACTCTTGACTGAACCCGTAGGGTCACACAAATAGTACGTAAACGGATCAAGTATTTAATGGCATTAAATACTCCATCTATGAATATTCGGAACCGACGGATCTTGGTTTCAGTGGGAGCTAAGATCGTCACAGGCAAGAAATGAATACTCCGGAAACGATGATATTGCCGGAAACGGAAATATGGATCGTATCGGAAATATAAATATTATCCAAGTCGTAGATGTTGCCGGAAACGGAAACATGGTACGTATCGGAAAATATTATCGGAAATGGAAATATTGCCAGAATCGGAAATATTGCCGGAAACGGAAATATTGTCAGAATCGGAAATATTACCGGAATCGGAAAATAATTCCGGAAACGGAAATATTAAATATTTGTTCGAAACGGAAATTAATTCCGGAATCGGAAATATTAAATATTGTTCGTATCGGAAATGAATTCCGGAATCGGAAAATTTAATCGGAAGCGCATCGTACGAATAAGCATCGGACGAGGCCTGCCGGACGAGGCCCAGCACGAAGCCAGGCCATCGCCCAGCAAGCCAAGCGCGCCGCACAAACAGCCACGCCAGGCCCAGCGCAAGGCCAGGCCCAGCAGGCTGCGCAGCGCGCACAGCGCGCACAGCACGCGCAGCGCGCGCGGGCGCTGCGTGGGCTGCTGCTCGCGCGCACGCATGGGGGCCCATCGTGGCTGCCGTGCGTGTGTGTGCAAGTGTTTGTGTTCGTGCACGTTTCCTAAAACATGCAGAGTTCGATTAATGATTAAATTCCTAATTCTATTTGATAAATTAATTAAATTAGAGTTCTTGTAGGATTCTAGGTTTAATTAATTTGTATCTGAATAGGATTTCGATTCCCTTTCCATACCCCTATAAATATGAGGCTAGGGCTCACAATTTATAACAAGTTTCAAAGTATTCAAAAAGTGAGTTTTTAAGAGAAAACTAAAACACACATCTTGCTCATAAAAGTGCCGAAATTTTCTAGTACCTTAAGGGCGATTCTAGTTGGTCAATCTTAAGGCGGATCCGGACGTGCTGTGGACTATCTACGGAGGGACGACACTTGGAGTCCTAAAGACTTGTTCTTGTTCGGTTCGGGCGCAGCTAGGGAGGGCACGCAACAAAGAGTATGCATCTAAATTATGCTATATGATTATGTGTAAATAATATGTTGTCCTGGGTTAATGGTTGTTTCCGCATGATCTATGTAATGTCATATGTATCATAACCTAACAGTGGTATCACGAGCCCCTTATTATTTTCATAATCTAAATTGCATGAACATGGTTAAATATTACAAATTTGCAAGAATTAAAAGGGGTGATTAATTTTCGTAATTGTTAATTAATTGCAAATTGCGTTTATTTAATTATACGTACGCAGTTTTTCGGCAGTTTCTTCGTTACTCATCCGAATTGAGTGATTTTTGTGTTAATTCCGCATGTAAAAGGCATTCTAAAATTTTGACAAAAATAGTTATTTTTCTGCCGAACCCAGAATTCTCAAATTCGAAGCCTAACTATGACTTTTCGAAGGTTTTAGTTTTTCGAATGCAAAATTTCGTAAATTTAAGATGTTAAATTAAATATTTGCGATTCTTGTTGATAAATCTTGAATTTTTGATTGACCTACTGCATATGTTTAACAAGTTTGAATGCCTAGTCTTGTTAATTATGCAATCTAATTTGTAATTATGATTAATTTGTTGAAAATTAGAATAATTTAGAATTAATTTGATTTTCATAATTAATTGTAATTTAATTAGAAACCTATGATTAAAAACCACCATAAAAATTGTAAATTTATGATAAATTTTAAATTTTTATGACCTAGACTTGAATCCATAACAATCGGAAATCAATTGGATAATAAATTTTCGATTTTTCGCCCTAAAATTATGAAATTAATATTATTTATTAATTTGTCAATAATTTTAAATATAAATTTTAAATTTTTATGCGATTCGTTCATAAAACTTGCACGCACGAAGCAATGGACGCTTCGTGTTACCCTTAAGGGGTGTTGTATAATGCGGGCATGCGACGACGAGCAAGGGAGCTCGTCGCCCGTGCGGCACGAATGCAATGAGCAAGGGCGTAGTGCACGAGCACAAGGCAGCAGCCCTGCCTTGTGTCGTGTGCCACGAGCAATGGACGAGTGGGCATGGGCGAAGGGCGAGCCAAGGCAGTGGCGTGTGGGCAGCAAGCGAGCTGCGCCACAACGCGCGCTGCCTCGCACAAGAGCGCGCAGCCTCGCGCGCAGCGAGCGCAAGCTCGCGTGCCACGAGCGCTGCGCCCAGCATTGCTCACGCGCACAACGAGCGAGGACTCGCGCGCACAGCCAGCATTGCTCGCGCGCACAGCGAGCGATGTCGCCCGCCCAGCGAGCGATGTCGCGCGCCCAGCGAGCGATGGCTCGCGCGCCCAGCGAGCGATGTCGCGCGCCCAGCGAGCGATGTCGCGCCCGCACTGCGAGCGATAGCTCGCGTGCGATGAGCGCTGGCGCGCGCAGCGAGCACCAATGCGTGCGGAGGCTTGCGATGGGGATGCAGCAGCTATGCGACGAGCGCATGGGCTGCGCGCACATGGCCAGCAATGGCTGTGTGCGTGCGGCCCATGGGCGTGCAACGCGTAGGGTGTTTGCGTTACGATTAAAGATCGTTTTGAATGTTTAATTTGAAAATTTCAGTTCACGTAATTTTAATTAATTTTAAAATTAATAATTTAAATTATTTTCTTGGATTTTAATTTTGAATATTGTAATTATAATAAATTTTATTTATTCTAATTATTTTACTAAAATTAAAATCATGAATTAATTTAAATACGACTGAAATTAAATTAAACTTTTGGATTCAATTATAAATTGATATGAGCTTTAAATTTTAATTAAATTTGTATGTTTCCGGTTGGACTAGAAATACATTTTTATGTTTAAAATCAGTAAAGCATATGAATTTATTGGTTTAAGTGGGAGCGCTTTTTAGTCATAAACTCTTGATTAGGTCTACAAATCCTTAAGGTTAAAACAACTTGATTAGAATTAATAAGGACTGAATAATTGGTAGATTATTGGTGCCCTTGATTAATTGTTGCAAATGTTTACGTGATGCATAATGTGTTTTACTAACCAGCTATGTGGGCCATTCATGATAATGAATGGGTGAATGGTATATATTGTATATGTACTGTTTTGCAGGTTATGAAGTGACTAGTATGGCCCAAATAGGATAGAAAATATGGTCTGCGTACCATTAATTTGAATGTAATTGGTCTGAAGTACCAAAGTTATTTTTCAATTCAAATATGGTCTGCGTACCATCAAATAGTTGTAATTAGTTATAGCTTATCCTATTTGAAGAAAATGGTGCCTCCCACGGAGATTTTCAAGACGGACTTTGAAGTTAAAGCTTCAAGATGAAGTCGGGCCATACTAGATCACAAATATCTTATGCATGTTTTAAGTTATTTATTGCTTTTAAATATGTCTTAAAATGCATGAGATCAAAAGCTTGATTATGTTGCATGATTAAGGATTTTAGTTCACTTAAAATCTAACCAACATAGTAAGAGCCTTAAGTTCCAAACTTAAAAATTGAGTTAAAAGGTGCCATGCCAAAATATACACTTGCTTGGATATCCTTTACATCAATCTAGTAATAGTTTTCGCTCAGCGAGGTGTTACTTATTGGTCCTAAAGGGGCAAGGTACACAAATAATTGTGAGTACATGTTAGTTTTGGTGAAACTCAACGATATAAGTAAGGAGTCCTTTTATGTCGTGGCAAAATCGATAGGTTTACCTAATAAGTTCTTAGACGTACTTATCAACCAAGAATAGTTTCTAGACTATTAGCAAAAGGCTTTTGCTTACCTAAGATGTTCTAGGATTAAGTCGACAAACTGTGCTTAGTTCTTCAATGATTTTAGGATCTTGGAATCATTTTATTCACACCTGCCGGAACACATAATTTGAATAAAATGCTTAATAAACATTGAATTATGCATGTATGCTAGAATTTAAGTTTATTAAGAGAAACTGTGAATGGTTATTTATTTGTTTATTCTTTTCAATTGTAGTTTTTAATATGGCAAACAACAATTCATTCAACATTCGATCAATTCTCGAAAAGGAGAAGTTGAACGGGAAAAACTTCCTTGACTGGCAAAGGAACTTGCAAATAGTTCTTATGCAGGAAGAAAAGGAGTATGTCCTGGATGAGGCGATGCCCGAAGCTGCAGGCGACGGGGTCACTCAGGCAGCCCTCAATCGTTGGATTGATGCCAACAAGGATGTGAAATATCTAATGCTCGCCACCATGAGTGCGGATCTGCAGAAAACGTTCATCAACTCAGATGCTTTCACAATCATCAGTGAGTTGAAGAACATGTTCCAAGATCTGGCTCGAGTCGAAAGATTCGAGACTCATAGGCAAATTCTTGAGACCAAGCTTAAGAAAGGCGAGCCCGTAAGTCCACATGTTCTCAAAATGATTGGACTCATTGAGAATATGAGTCGGCTGGATCAGCAATTTTCTCAGGAAATGGCTATAGACACCATCCTCCATTCTCTTCATAGCGGGTATGATCAGTTCAAACTGAACTACAGTATGAATAGTCTGGACAAAACGCTCACTGAGCTTCACGGTATGCTTAAGACCGCTGAAAAGACGCTCAAAAGTGATAAGCAGGATGTGCTTATGGTGCGTGGGGGCAAGTTCAAGAAATCTGGAAAGAAGAGGAATGCTAAGAAAGGTGGCAACAAGGCCAGCCCAACTAAGCAAACTGGCGCCAAATCTGCAAAGAGGAAGGTCAGTCAACCCACTTCTGAATCCGAATGCTTCTACTGCAAGAAGAAGGGGCATTGGAAGAGAGATTGCTTGAAGCTAAAGGAAGATCAGAAGAACGGAACAGTCGTTCCATCTTCAGGTATTTTCGTTATAGACTGTATACTTGCTAATTCAACTTCTTGGGTATTAGATACAGGTTGTGGCTCACACTTATGTTCCAATCCACAGGGACTAAGAAGAAGTAGAAAGTTAAGCAAGGGTGAAGTCGACCTACGAGTGGGAAATGGAGCACGGATTGCTGCATTAGCCGTAGGAACTTACTATTTGTCGTTGCCCTCCGGGCTAGTTTTGGAACTGGAAGAATGTTTCCATGTTCCAAGTCTTACTAAAAACATCATTTCAGTTTCTTGCTTAGATGCTAAGGGATTTTCCTTTTTAATAAAAGACAATAGTTGTTCGTTTTATTTTAAAGAGATGTTTTATGGATCTGCTAGACTAGTCAATGGACTTTATTTATTAGATCACGACAAACAAGTATATAACATAAATACCAAAAAGGCCAAAAAGGATGATTCAGATCTCACCTATCTGTGGCATTGTCGATTAGGCCATATAAACTTGAAACGCTTAGAAAGACTTCAAAGGGAAGGAATTCTAGAACCATTTGACTTAGAGGATTATGGTAAATGCGAATCATGTTTACTTGGCAAAATGACAAAGCAACCTTTCTCTAAAGTTGGAGAAAGAGCAAATGAACTATTGGGTTTAATCCATACAGATGTATGTGGACCAATGAGTACAAATGCTAGAGGTGGTTTCAGCTACTTTATCACTTTCACTGATGACTTCAGTAGGTATGGTTATGTCTACCTAATGAAGCATAAGTCTGAATCCTTTGACAAATTCAAGGAATTTCAGAGTGAAGTAGAGAATCAATTAGGCAAGAAGATTAAGGCACTGCGGTCTGATAGAGGCGGTGAATATCTGAGCTATGAATTTGATGACCATCTGAAAGAATGTGGAATTCTATCAGAATTGACTCCTCCTGGAACACCACAATGGAACGGTGTGTCGGAACGGAGGAACAGAACCTTGCTAGACATGGTCAGGTCAATGATGGGTCAGGCCGAACTTCCATTAGAATTTTGGGGACATGCACTAAATACAGCTGCACTCACTATAAATAGAGCTCCTTCTAAAGCTGTCGAAAAGACTCCATACGAATTATGGTTTGGAAAGCCTCCAAATGTGTCTTTTCTTAAGATTTGGGGATGTGAAGTATACGTCAAACGATTAATTTCAGACAAACTTCATCCAAAATCTGACAAATGTATCCTTGTGGGCTATCCAAAGGAAACAAAGGGGTATTACTTCTACAATACATCTGAGAACAATTGTTGCTCGAGATGGTGTCTTTTTGGAGAAGGATCACATTTCCAAAATGACAAGTGGGAGAAAAGTAGACCTCGAAGAAATTCGAGTCGAACAACAAACTCTAGAGAATGCTCAAGATGACATTCAGGATGAAACTCAGAGATCTTTAGAAGAATCTGGTGAGAATCATGGTCAATCTAGAAATGTTACCCCGCGTAGATCGCAAAGATATAGATCTCAACCGGAAAGGTACTTAGGTATTTTGACGAACGAGAGCTATGACGTTCTATTACTTGAAAGTGATGAACCTGCGACTTACAAGCAAGCTATGACGAGCCCTAGCTCCAAGCAGTGGCAAGAAGCCATGCAATCTGAATTAGACTCCATGTCTGAAAACCAAGTATGGGATTTGGTCGATTTGCCAGATGGCTACCAAGCCATTGGAAGCAAATGGGTTTTCAAACTGAAAAAGGACAAGGATGGGAAACTTGAAGTTTTCAAAGCTAGATTGGTCGCAAAAGGTTACAGGCAAGTCCACGGTGTGGATTACGATGAAACCTTTTCACCAGTTGCAATGCTAAAGTCTATTCGGATAATGTTAGCAATCGCTGCATATTACGATTACGAAATATGGCAGATGGATGTCAAAACTGCTTTCTTAAACGGCGTTTTAACAGAAACTGTGTTTATGACACAGCCTGAAGGTTTTGAGGATCCAAAGAATGCTAAAAAGGTATGCAAGCTAAAGAAATCTACGGATTGAAGCAGGCATCCAGGAGCTGGAATATACGTTTTGATGAAGCAGTCAGTGACTTTGGTTTCATCAAGAACGCGGACGAATCTTGTGTATACAAGAAGGTCAGTGGGAGCAAAATTGCTTTCCTAGTATTATATGTCGACGACATATTGCTTATCGGAAATGACATTCCTATGTTGAACTCTGTCAAGATTTGGCTTGGGAAATGTTTTTCGATGAAGGATCTAGGAGAAGCACAGTACATATTGGGCATCAAGATTTACAGAGATAGATCTAAAAAGATGATTGGACTTAGTCAAAGCACTTATATCAATAAGGTGCTTGATAGGTTCAAGATGGCGGACTCCAAGCGAGGCTACCTACCCATGTCTCATGGAATGACTCTAAGCAAGACTAAGTGCCCAAAAACACTTGATGAGCGTAGACGAATGAATGGGATTCCATATGCATCATTGATTGGTTCAATAATGTATGCTATGATATGTACACGCCCGGATGTTGCGTACGCACTCAGTGCTACGAGCAGATACCAGTCAGACCCAGGAGAGGCGCATTGGACTGCTGCCAAGAATATTCTGAAGTACCTGAAAAGGCACAAAGATGACTTCCTGGTCTATGGTGGAGATGATGAATTAATTGTTAAAGGCTATACGGACGCAAGTTTCCAAACCGACAAAGATGATTTTAGATCACAGTCTGGGTTTATCTTCTGCCTCAACGGAGGAGCAGTAAGCTGGAAAAGTGCTAAGCAAAGCACCATTGCGGATTCTACAACTGAAGCGGAGTACATTGCTGCACATGAAGCAGCAAAGGAAGCTATATGGCTAAGGAAGTTCATAGGAGAACTTGGTGTAGTCCCCTCCATTAAAGGACCAATAGCCCTGTATTGTGATAATAACGGAGCTATTGCACAGGCAAAAGAGCCTAGACACCACCAGAGAGTCAAGCATGTACTTCGTAGATTTCACCTTCTACGAGAGTTCGTTGAAAGAAAAGAAGTCGAGATAAGCAAAATTGGAACTGATGACAACATATCAGATCCATTAACTAAACCTCTGCCGCAGGCGAAGCACAACTCGCACACTGCAGCTATGGGAATCAAGCATATTGGAGAATGGCTTTGATGTCTCTGTTTAATGTTTTAAAGTTTTAGAGTTTAAATCTTTGTAAAACATTATTGGTTAATCATTCACAATAAATGAAAAGAATTCATTTTTCCATTTAATTTGTGGTTTATTAAATGATGAGTCCCTTCAATTTGACGATATATTCAAGATAGACTGTCAGGACCAGTCCTGTGACTAAGAAATGTCTATCAAGTGAACTTGAATGTCAAAGGTTGAAAATGGTCCCTAATCGGAGTTTTCTATAAAATTGGACGCATAGAAAACGTTAGACGATTAGAATGCAAGATGACTAGTAGTTCTGTTTCTTGAACTATGTGGACATGGCAATGTCATAATCATTTGCATAGATACTTACTTTGGGAAGACTAGTATCGGACAAGACCTATGAAACTTTACTGTAAGAGATGAAAGTCTGTCATAAGTAAATTTCATTAAATTATTAGACACTAAATCCTCAATACCTGAGTGATTTGAGATTACTTGTTTGAGAACTGGTTGCTTTGACGTTGACCAACCGTCGCACCGTAAAAGGAGGCTATAAAGGCAACGCTCAGGTAATCACCTATCAAACGAAGTCTAATCTCAAGATCGCAAGATTGGGATTGTCCTCCCATAAATCGGGATGAGATGCTTAAAAGTTGTACAAGGCCACTCGGAGAGCTAGAAACTGTGAAATGCATGGCCGTGCTCGGATGAATCATAGGCTATGATTATCTGTTTATTTGATCAGTTGAACTCTGAAACCGAGGAACACCTCTGGACATAATAAGGATGACAACTCTTACCTTATGTTCAAGAGCAAGCATCGAGCGACAAAGGAATTAGGAAATGCACACTTGTCCCTAAGGACAAGTGGGAGACTGAAGGAAATAATGCCCTTGGTCCAAGTATGCATTCTATGTTAAGTCTAATAAATGCGGTTCAGTATTAATTAACAAGTTAATAATTCAGTGAGATCAAGTGAGCTGAATGCCTAGCTAGAGGCCGCTTCAGTTCAAGTGGAATTAATGATATTAATCCACAGCTTACTCTTGACTGAACCCGTAGGGTCACACAAATAGTACGTAAACGGATCAAGTATTTAATGGCATTAAATACTCCATCTATGAATATTCGGAACCGACGGATCTTGGTTTCAGTGGGAGCTAAGATCGTCACAGGCAAGAAATGAATACTCCGGAAACGATGATATTACCGGAAACGGAAATATGGATCGTATCGGAAATATAAATATTATCCAAGTCGTAGATGTTGCCGGAAACGGAAACATGGTACGTATCGGAAAATATTATCGGAAATGGAAATATTGCCAGAATCGGAAATATTGCCGGAAACGGAAATATTGTCAGAATCGGAAATATTACCGGAATCGGAAAATAATTCCGGAAACGGAAATATTAAATATTTGTTCGAAACGGAAATTAAATCCGGAATCGGAAATATTAAATATTGTTCGTATCGGAAATGAATTCCGGAATCGGAAAATTTAATCGGAAGCGCATCGTACGAATAAGCATCGGACGAGGCCTGCCGGACGAGGCCCAGCACGAAGCCAGGCCATCGCCCAGCAAGCCAAGCGCGCCGCACAAACAGCCACGCCAGGCCCAGCGCAAGGCCAGGCCCAGCAGGCTGCGCAGCGCGCACAGCGCGCACAGCACGCGCAGCGCGCAGCGCGCGCGGGCGCTGCGTGGGCTGCTGCTCGCGCGCACGCATGGGGGCCCATCGTGGCTGCCGTGCGTGTGTGTGCAAGTGTTTGTGTTCGTGCACGTTTCCTAAAACATGCAGAGTTCGGTTAATGATTAAATTCCTAATTCTATTTGATAAATTAATTAAATTAGAGTTCTTGTAGGATTCTAGGTTTAATTAATTTGTATCTGAATAGGATTTCGATTCCCTTTCCATACCCCTATAAATATGAGGCTAGGGCTCACAATTTATAACAAGTTTCAAAGTATTCAAAAAGTGAGTTTTTGAGAGAAAACTAAAACACACATCTTGCTCATAAAAGTGCCGAAATTTTCTAGTACCTTAAGGGCGATTCTAGTTGGTCAATCTTAAGGCGGATCCGGACGTGCTGTGGACTATCTACGGAGGGACGACACTTGGAGTCCTAAAGACTTGTTCTTGTTCGGTTCGGGCGCAGCTAGGGAGGGCACGCAACAAAGAGTATGCATCTAAATTATGCTATATGATTATGTGTAAATAATATGTTGTCCTGGGTTAATGGTTGTTTCCGCATGATCTATGTAATGTCATATGTATCATAACCTAACATAAAAATCTTGACAAAACAGAAGATAGCAAAGCAGAAGCAAAGAAGATACCAAAGCAGAAGAAATTTTTTGTTTAGGTGGTAAAAAACAATTTTTACACATTTTTTAGGTGGTAAAATACAAGTTTTGTTTTTTTAGGTGGTAAAAAACAAATTTTCAATTTTTTTAGGTGGTAAAAAATAATTTGTCCTTTTTTTAAAAGTATTTGTGAAATTAATTCAGTAAATTTTTTTTTAACACATAATTGGACTTATATTAAACTAAAAATAGAAGGTTCGAATACAATATCGGGACAAAAACCAAAAACTTGCCACCCCGATTGTTAACCCATGAAATCCAGCCCTTCTATTGTCCCAAAATATATACAAATTTAACAAAATCATGACCAAGCTTCCTAAAGTAAAACAACAGTGAGACATCCAAGCTTGGGGTAAACCATGCACTTAAGTGAACTATTTTCCTGGATCACGAATACTCTCTGCATCTTCATCGTGTAACTGCTCTCGCACTTGGGTAGTTCTTGTGAGTCTTGCCGCCGTCGTTGTAACTGTAGTGGAGATCGTTCTGAACATAATTTCCGTTGTAAAGGTTGGACTATGCTGCTCCTCAGAAATGTTTTCCTCCAAATCAATTACATTACAGCTGCTAGATCCCTGGTGTTGCCTTCTCTTCTCTGCATTTTCCATTTTTTGTAGATCACCTTGGTATGCGATGTTAGAAAAAGGAGGGGGGTTGAGGAAGAAGTTGTGACCAACTGCCATCTCCAACGCATAATGAGCAAGGGCATGTGCCACTTTGTTATTTGCCCTAGGGGTATGTTTCACCACCAAGGATTTGAACTTGCCCATAAGATTAGCTACATCAGTTAACACAGGTTTGAGCTCCTCATGGTACTTTCCATTCACGGATCCTAACATTTGTAATAAGGCTTGTGCATCTGTTTCCACTTCCAGATTCTGAATTTCATATGATACAGACATGAGCAAACCTTCCCTCATTGCATAGAGTTCAGCAGCAAGGGCGGTGATTGCATTGAACTTACTCGAGAACCCCATGTACCATCTTCCAGTGGCTCCCCTGAAAACTCCACCCCCACCAGCATTGTTGTGAGCACTAGTAGAAAAAATGTCATTTGCAGCGCACGTAAAAGGGGCTTTTTGCAGCGTTTTTTAGCGCTGCAATTGTGATGGCTGCAAATAGTGGACTTTTATTTGCAACGAACAAAAACGCTGCAAAAAGCAATTAATTGGAGCGCATGGTGTTTCACGCGCGTTGTAATTAATGTCTATTTACAACGCTTTGATGTACATAGGCACTGCAAAAAGAGGTTTTCAAAGGGAATTTTCTGCCACTATTTACAACTTTGGTCTACCAGCACGCGCTGTAAATAGTGCATTTATTTTACAAAATAAATAAATTCCTGCACTAATACATTGGTACTACTACTCGATACTAGCCTCCATAATTATGGCCTAACATCCATAAATACATAAATAAGATCCATAAATACATAAATAATATCCATAAATACATAAATAAGTAATACAGATGTACCTTCTCAAACCCTGCGAATAAAAGGAATCTACATCTGTACCACTAAACACCCCTAAACAGCTAGCATGTTAATCTGCCACCACTAAACACCCCTAAAAGATGATTAAACTGTGTATCGATTAATCTCAGCAAGAATTCAGCAGTAGCAATATTCCCGTCGATTCGCCAGGTTGATTAATAAGATATCCAGTCACACAGATGGGTCTTGGATTCCTAGAGAACTGTGGTAAAGTGAGAAAAAGTTTCATTCGTACACTTAAACTTCTTTTAGAAGTACAAGCTCCCAAAATGCCTATGATTATGAAACCTAATAATAATAGTCATCCTTTGATAATCTAAATGATACAGACAAGCAGCTAGCGAATATACAAATAAGGAGAGAGGAACTTACTGTCAGTGGGCTCAGTAGACAGCAAATTTACCTCATGTGTTACTATAGCATCCAGTCCCTCCTGATCATCTGGAGCCTCTTCAGATAGCTCTTGTACATCAAACCCTGATTTAATTCACATTGCAAATAATTATGTCAGCATTGCAAAACTGCAAAATTTCAGCTCTGGTCCATAACAGCTAATTAGCAATTTTATTAATTGACATATAGAAAGAATTACATAAAGTGAGAGCATGCACATAAGCCTCCATTGTGCACAACTATACAAGGTAAAGACCTTGTTCAACCCACTTCACAAGGTGATATCCAAACAAAATAGTTCCCAAACAAGCAACACCAACATACGGCAAAACTGATGCAGAAGATTTCCCTTGATATTTGATAGGAGTGGCATCTTCAAGATCTCCTCCTAAGATGTACATGCGGTGTGGATTATGAGAAAATAACCAAAATACAATGCATCATAGAAAACCTAAAGACATAGAAGTGATATAACACCTAAAGACATTGTCACTAAAAAGCGTTTTAGATGGTTCGACTACCAAAACTCCAGAATTCAATCTTTCAGAATGATTCAGGTTAGCACAAAACTTCCCACAACTAAAGATCTTCAATGTTCTTGATCACAATTGTATCTTCATCAAGATACGCAACTGCACAACACACATACAAATTGTTTATCATCATTCTAAGAAGCCGGATTCAGGAAGTCAATTGTAATAACAGATAAGCAGAACCTGATAAGCATTAGTATATATATATCTCAAAATCAAGTTACCTTTTTTGTAATTAGTCATGTTGAATATCTTCATCTTTGTGTAAACACCCCAAAACCTTATCGGACGAACACAATTGGGATTCTCCAGCAAAGAAATCATCTTTACAATCCAACGATCAGCCTGTCCAACAAGTCAAAGTTAAAACCTTCTTAACTCCTTGCGTTAAAAGATGCTAGTGTATAATGCAAAATATAGCACCACAATACAAAGTACAACAAGCTGCTCAAATCATAATCCAAGATAAAAAGAACATACACATAAACATTATAAATAGTTCAGTACATCGAAATCATATACGGCCAATTCTCTAACTACACCAGGTACAACCTCATGCTATAAATTAAGCTTTAAGTTAAAAATACAGGGAGTTGCCCTAATCGTCATTCTAGATCTCACAAAACCACATAGAATTGTCTAGGTAACCAATCGAGTCAGAAATCTGACAACTAAACTTGTTACCTGAGAGGTCGTCTAGACTAGAGTTTGAAGTTCTTGGAGTTTTCCAATTTCATCTTAACTAATATCTACCCCTCGTCGTAGTTACTCCAACTCAACCACAACTACTTCAAGGCCTAACCTGCTGCCTCGTCATCTCCTACAGACCACACACAGCAGCAGCCATTTCACACATACAAAAAAATGTCAAATGTTACCAATTCAATACAACAGAAAATGAAGGATAACACAACATCAAATAAACCAATTCAATGACAACTGCATAGTAAGCTTCGAAGATTTTTTCAGAATGCATAACCATATTGAGTATTTTTGCTAAAGATTCAGAAAATCTACTTAGAATTTGGGCATAGTGAATCCTTAATATTCCACATTAAGCACGACAATAACTTAAATAATTTCTATTAAAACACCCTTAAACATGAAGACAAAGACTGAAACAACTTGAAAAATGCAGGAAATTAAATATATATATATATATATATATATATATATATACAGTTAGAGAATGTAGTTGTAAAAAGTTCCGCCACGCAAATGCAGATAAGCTCCCATGGGCACGTAATCAAAGACAAGAAGCCTCATTTTCCCTACAGAACAAAAATTCACAAGAGTTTAAAGTTGGATAGTAAGAGTACTTTTGACATCGACCTACCACTATTGCAATTAGATTGATGACAAAAATTGATTTAGATAATCCAATGCCCCTAACTTCTATAAAGCAACCTTACTATGTTATGTCCACCCTTTTAATCAATTGTATACAATCCTTAATTACAACTGACTGAAAAAAGAAAATTAAAAACAAATGATTACAAGTACTTTGTGATTCTTTATTCAGATAATGAAACAACCCAATTCTATAATTAAGGCAAAAATTACTTCTCGGCTACACGGGATTCAAAATTTAAGACGGGCAGAATCATACCTTGAGCCAGAAGGAGAAGGAACAACTTCACCTAATCCGTCTTCCTCCAATGCTAAGATGATCAAATACCGGCCCTTTCTTCTAATTTATCTCGGCCAGTTCCCAAAGCAGTGCCCCCTTTGAATAACTGAAGAGTTCTGGTACCGTATTTGGTGATCTTTTGGTTCCCTAGACTTAACTGGTACAACGCTGTCATCTCCAAAGTTCTTCTCAGGGACACTGAATTCCTGCTGCTGGTTATACGACGGTCGCAGGACTGATTACCTGCACTTGAATTATATTCAAATAGGTCCAGGTACTCATCAACCTCTCCTCCTCCCGTTAAAAACCCATTTGTATTTAGGTTGTTTCTGTTCTTACCTGGGTAAAGTAGCAACCATGAAGCAGCTTCATGCTCATCCGCTTCATTATCAGTGGTCTGATCATCTCCCTTAGGCAGGTCCAAGAATCCGAGTAAATTCCAAAAACTCAAACCAATTTGGCCAGAAAAATTAACAAAATCGACCTAAATAACATAAAAAAAACAAACAACAAAATTAATCGAAAAATGACCCGAATCGGTCTTCCAGTCAATAAAACCACCCAAAATTACATCAAATCAAACGAAGAACAATCAACCCTAAAATCAATCAAATCACCCAAACATCATAACCCAAACAAACTTCCAAGAACAAATAGAGATTAAGACTCGAATCCATACCGCAAAGCCAACAACGAAGGTTGAACATCGAGCCGCAGAAGGTCGAATTCTTTCTCTCTCTTCTGCCCTTTTTTCATCTCTCTGTAGACCGCTATTGAAATCTTGATGCAAAATTGAAAGATTACGAGATATTTGGAGGAAGATTAAAAGGGAGATTCACAATGAGATTTACAAAGAGAGATGAATGCTGGTTGGGGTTTCAGATATTAGATTTGCGATGGAGTAGATCAAAGATAAAGAGGAAGTAATAATCGTCGGTGAGATTTGCGAAGGAGAACTGTAAATGAGTTTTGGAGATTTGATAATTAGGGCTGAGATCTGAGAATGGATCAACTCAGAAGGAAAATGTCGGTTGAAGTTCTATTGCAGCGAACACTAAAGGGAAAAACTGCAATTAATTGCACTAATTGCATCTTATATTACCCCATACGCGCTGCAAATTTTTTTTAAAATATATTTTTCTTAGCGCGTTGTTCATATAATCGCTGCGAGTAATTCATTTATACCTTGACCCGCGTTGACCAAATCCTTATCGCAGCGAGTGTAACTTGTATGAGTTGTAATTGGTGAGTTGCAAATGAATATTTCTCTACTAGTGGAGCCCTCCAACTTCCATCAGTATTGAGTTTTAGGTAATCATATGCTGGAGGAGTCCACAACGTTGGCACCATCTTTGCTTTGCCTTTATCCTTACCCTGAAAAATCTTGTTAGTAGTGGTGTAATCAACATAAAAGGCATTATAAATAGAAAAGGCCTTGGCCATTTTTTGTTTAAACACTGCCTGATTTCTAGACTTCCAAATATGCCAAATGGCGATACAGAAAATGGTTCTCCAAGTTCTAGATTGGCTTAGATTAAAACTAATCCAATCAATCCAAGGAAGGTGGAAGAAGCTATGGAGATTGATACAATTGTGTTTGACTAACCTGCTGAAACTATAGTTCCATAGGATACTCGATTCCCAACAATCTCTAAAGAGATGCAAATGATCTTCTTCCTAAACAAAACAACGAGTACAAATTGCAGAAATACAGTTAATTTTGATGTTCAAATTTTTTGCAACAGGAAGGATTTCATGACAACAGTTCCAAATCAACATCTTGTATTTAAAAGGAATTTTGATTTTCCAGAGCATTTTCCAATTAAAAGTAGAACCTGAAAAGGAAGATTGGTTTGTAGGTTGGGTAAGAAGATAATAGGCAGTTTTGACAGAGAACTCACTATAGGGGTATTTTTTTTGTATGCAATTCCCTACAAGGGAGGCGGTTTTTAGAAACCATCGTATTTTTGTATCTCGAAGGAGTCGCCACCAAACATTGTTTAGGGTCTTGTTTGGAAAGACCGTAAATGACTCTATTAGGATAAGACTTGAATCTTCGAAACGGATAGGTGAGATCCGGGCACGGGAACGAGATGCTTATTGCGCGAGCTTTGGAAATTATTCAAGTACGTGACACAACATTTTCGAAAATACCCTAGTTTAGACTATGTGGGTTTGAATTTAGAGCAAATAGAATCTCTACTTTGTATGGTGGTCACTTTGCTTTAAAGTTAATTTAAGGGAACCTAAGATCGGTTTGTCCAAGAAATTATCTTTGTTAAGCGTGATGTAACCTTGCATTTTGTTGTATTTAGCATGTATGGTGATGAAAGCAATAAAGCAAATAAAGCAACATCACAATAGTAAATAAGTGCGGAATTAGTAAATACAAGACCCCCTAGAGATGGACTAGGGAGTAGGTCCACATTGCCTAGAAGGACTAGGCAAGTAAAGATGCGGAATTGAAAGTGCGGAATTGAAATGCGGAATTGAAAGTGCGATATTGAAATTGCGGATTTGAAAGGTGTATAATTGAAATTTGTACTTGGGCACATGAGATTCGAACGCCAAGCGGCTCCGTAAAAATAAGTGCGCCCGACACGAATTCAAAGCCAAAAATCTCAACTTGGGAGAAGTTTCTCATCCCAAAGTATCCTAGATTTTGCATATAGAACTTGAACTTGAAAGTTTGAATCTTGAAATATTGAACTTGAAATACTTGAACTTGAACTTGAAATATTGAACTTGTACTTGAAATATTGAAGCTTAAGAGACTTGAATCTCAAAGATCGGGCCTTTTAATGTTGAAAAGGTTAGACCTTTGATGTGCTCTTATTTTGAAAGGATCCTAGTTTAGGGAAGTAGTCATGAGCAACCCTAAACATTATCGGATCTTGAAATTTGAAAACTTGAACTTGTATATTGAAAAATGGAGTCTTGAATCTCAAAAGACTAAACCTTTAAAAGTTAGAAAGGTGTCATCTTTGATTACTCCATACTTGAAAGTGATTCTAGTTCAAAGAAGTGATTACAAAAAACTTTGAACATCCTTGAATCTTGAAAGTTTGCATTTTTGTATTTTGAAAAGTTTGAATTTTGAAAGATGTATGATTGTTGCAAGTGACATTTTTAGTAGTAAAAATGCCAACTTGCTAATCATTTTTGAAATAGAAAAATCAAAGAAACATGATTGAATATGGTGGGGTTCGAAATTACCTATTTAGGTTTAGGCAAGAATTCCTTTTAGAGCTTCCAATTGCTTAGACTTGAAGTTTGTATGTGTTTTTGAAGGATTTTTTGATTTGGATTTGAGGCGTAATTTTTGTATTACGACGTTGTATATCGAATCTGCCTCCCTTAATGCTTGGAATTAGGGGGTATTTATAGGGAAAATGGCTGCTAAACGCCAGCCATTGCCAGCGCAACAGGCAGCTGGCAGCGCTGGGCGCTGGTGACATGGCGTGAATGCCGCCAAAACAAGGACGCGGGCTCCGTCCTTGATTTGTCTTGTATTGATGTACCTTCGTACGAATAGTACGATGTTTGGCGTGTAGTGTTTTCTTGGAGGTTAAGACTTGATTTTGCGTCTAAAAACAAGCCGTTTTGGGTTTTGAATTTCGGTTTTACGGGACGAGGCCCGACTTGCTCGGTTTTGTGGGTCGGCGCCCGAATTTGACTTGCCTTATATGATTTTGAGTGGAAAAGGCTTAGTAAAACCAATGAAATGGTCTACTAGATGAGATTGTACTTGGATTTTAAAATTGGTTTTTGAAAATTGTATTTTGTACCGAGTTCCGGGAGGGGAACGGCCTCGGGAGTTGGATTTTGGATTTTGTATTTTGGACATGTTCTTAGGAATTGAGATTTCCGCACGGAGTTGTTCCAACCGCCTAGTAAGGATAATGGTATCGTTATCATCCCAGAGGGGAGACACGATTTAGGTGTCTACAGAATCCCCCACTTTGACTAAGCGTTCGGTTAGGAAAGCGCTAGTCAAATTACTCGACTTGGGACGGAGAACGGTCAAGACGTTCTACGATCAAGACCATTCTTTGTACGCCGGTACCTGCACAAAAAAGGCGTTAGAAAAAAGGATAGAGTCTACCTCCGTGCGGTTGTGATGACTCCGATTGTACTTGTACTCTTCCACCTTTGGTTCGGGACGGAGCTTGGCATCGAAAATTTGAATTTTGAATTTTGGAATCTTGAATTTTTGAATTTTAAATACCTGGAGTTGATCCGTTGGGGATGTGCTTTACTGGGGATAAGAGCTTTTTACTGGCCCTTAAGATTTTGAAATTTCGGCTGACTTTCCTGGAGCTTGGGTCCGTTGGGAGTCGAACGCCTGAGTCATTGTATTTTTTGGACTTTGTATCCTTGAAATATTCATCTGTTTTTACTTGGAGATACGGGTGTATACCCGTATTTTCGAAAGATGGCCTGATGCGACATTTGATGCTTGGTGCGGAAGACCGTAGCAGTAAAGGACGTGCAATCAGCACGGGAGACCGTGCGCGGCAGATTCTGCGCATGCAGCAGGCAGCGTCCGGCGCGGAGCTCTGTGTCAGGCGCGGGGTTGAGCTATAAAAGCTCCCCTTGCCGTGCCATTTTGAGGCACACTCTCTTGAATTCTTTGCTCTTCTCTCTCAAAGGTCGATTAGCCTCTCCCCTTGGTCTTGTTCTTGCCTTGTCCATGTAAGTATTTCATGTTTTTTCTTATGAAATAATCTCTAGGATTGCATGTAGATTTGAATTTTCTCGTACTTTGGAATGACGCTTGTGTGCTTAAGCTTCTTGAATTTGAGAATTGTTTGATAGCCACTGGAACTGTTGGAACTTGTAGATTTGAACTTTTGAAAATTTTCTTGAATCTTGTACCTGGTATTTGTAGATAGTAGTCTCACTGGTGACCTTGCGGGGTCTCAGGAGAGAATAGGCTAGGATGCCTGGATGTTGTTTGTAGAGTTTTGGAATGCTGGCTTCGGCATGGGTATCCTAGGCGTTGTGTTGAACTTGTATACCTGCTTTGGCGTGGATAGCCTAGGCGTTGATGTCGAACTTGTATACCTGCTTCGGCGTGGATAGCCTAGGCGTTCGTGTGGAACTTGTATACCTGCTTCGGCGTGGATAGCCTAGCCGTTGGTGTAGAACTTGTATACCTTCTTTGGCGTGGATAGCCTAGGCGTTGGTGTAGAACTTGTATTTTGAACTAGAGGTCCCTGGCTGAATTAGTACTGCCATTGGGGATTTTTTGAATTTTTGACTTTGTACAGGCTAGTATAGGATACCCCCCAGTTTAGGATTTTGACACTTTGTACTCTTCTTGATTTAGTATGCCTCGTCATACTCGGAGGAAGCTCGCCGAATCTTCGGTGGTTCGAGATGCTGAGGAGGATGCTTCGGACGATGAAGCGACTGCGGTAAATGCACCGGATGGGGGTATGGTTCCCCGGAGTGCACCTGCCTTTGTTGGTACTGGTTGGAGTTCTTCCGATCTGGTGTTTCGATCGGAGTTTCACTTGTCTCAGCGGCCTCGCGCTGGCTTGGTGAGTCTTGTACTATGCTTTGAATTTGTATTTTGTACTTGTATAAGGTTTGAGCTGATTCGTTCATCTGTAGGCCGATGGAGAGCCGTTTCGCACCTTCTGGTCCTTGACGGAGCTTCAGAAGGCCTTTAAAGCCATCCGTGCTGACAAGGAGGCTATGGGAATCTGGTTGCAGACGGGCCTGGTTGATTTCTGGCGTGCCATGGGAGGTACTTCGAGGAGAATAGGGATCAAACCCCGGCTATGGGCTTTGCTGGAGCGGTGGTGGGATACCACCAACACTTTTCATATGGCATGGGGGGAGATCACCATTACCCCTTTTGCGTTTTCCATGATTACGGGTCTTCCTTTTTCTGAAAGGAACGTGACCTTTGATTCGGAGCTGACGTGGCGCTCGGCCGCTGCCAGGGACTTGCTCGGCCCTGTTGTTGACTTGTTAGACGACGACACCCACTCTTCTGTGACGGTGATTACGGACGCTATCCGTGGTGTGGGTGTGTCTGCAGAGCAGAGGGTTAGGCTATTCCTCTTAGCTTTGGTGAGTAGGGTGGTGGCCCCGAGAAGGAACAGTCGGGTGCACATTAGATTCTTGTCAGTTTTGCAGGACTTGAGAGCTGTTTCGAGCTACAACTGGGGTGGTTTGGCATATAGCCACCTCTTGTACGAGATGAAGTGGGCCTCCCGGACTGCGCCGGAGAGTGAGCCGAGCATTGCTGCTCTGTGGAGTGTGCTGGAGGTATTTAAGACTCCTTGTACTTTGTGCCTCGTACTTGTATGTTTGTATTTTGAACTTGACTGATGTTTTGCTTGCTTTTTGAAAGATTTGGATATACGAGCACTTTCCGACTTTGGCGCCGGATCGTACTGGAGATGCGGCTTACCCGTATGCTGCCTCTTGGATAGGAGCGGTGCGCATGAGGGTGCCTCTGGCTGCCTCCCGCAGAGCTTGGAGAGTTCTACCTGCTGATGAGGTAATATTTTTGTACTGTTTTGCTCTTTTGTATTTGTATTTGTATAGTTGTTTGAGTTGTCTGCTTTGCAGGTGGTGTGGCGTCCTTTTGCTAACGCGCCTGTACCTGCCTCGGCTGCTCGTGCCCATTTCTTGCCTGGACGGCGGGTTTTTCTCCCAGGGGTGTATCGCCACATGTGGTATCTGGGGGAGCGAGTGTCCCTTCAGCACAGTTCGGGGAATAGGTTTGTCCCCAAGGACCCACCGGAGTCCATGCTGGCGCCGGATGAAGAGCTTGCCCGGCTCTATGTGAATGCTAGGGGCGATGTTGTTTGCCGTTCTTGGAGGGACTTTGTACAAAGGAAGGGTAGCTATGACGACTTCCTGAGGAGGCTGGCTCCACCAGTACGCTTTGTACTGCCGGTGAGCTTTCGAACTTTGTATCTTGTATTCTTGTATTCTTGTATTCTTGTATGTCGGTTTGATTGTATGATTGTATGAATGTTTGTAGGAGGAGGAGGTTGATCCTGAGGACATTCCCTATGCTGATAGGGTCATCCGCTATGAGAACTCGGACGGGGAATAGGTGGAGGTGACCATCCCTGTAGCTTCTCCTCCGCATCGGAGATCGCATGATGCTGTACCCGAGCATTATGCAGCTGTAAATACTGTTGCATTTTCTTGAAACTGATTGTAATCTTGTATCTGGGAATGTAATACCTCGTATTTTTCTATAATTATAAATATATTTTATTATATTTATAAAGCATTTCGTTGTATTTTTACAAATTAATTTCATTTAATGAGAATTAAATGCACTTTTATTTTTAATTAATTTAAATATTAGTTATTTCGAAAACCGTATTTTTATTAAATAAATTCAAGGAATTTATTTAATCGGGAATTGTTGGGTCGTATTTCAAAAATGAATTTAATAAACTTAAAGCCCGGTCGTTTTGTTTTAATTAAACCCAACAAAGCTTGCAAGGAAATTAATGAACTAAGCCCGAAAGCAAGCCCAACTCAAAATTACCCTAACCTAGCCCACAGGGGAAAGAAAACCTATAAATAGACCCTCTCATTAAACCCTCACAAATTTTTAGCACTCCCTCTCTCTCCTCACTTTCTCTCTCCTTGCGGCACCCTTCCCTCTCCTCTCGTCCGACCCCTTTGCTTGCAGCACAAGGCACGCTGTCGTGCCATGTGTGCTCGCCCAACCACACGCGTCGTGCCTCGTCCAGCAGCCCGCAGCGCCCCGTGTTGCTGCTGCCTTGTCCCTCGCCCAGCACTTCGCGTGCCCCCTCTCTCTCGTCGCCTCGCCCCCCAGCGCCGCGCCCTCGCTGCTGCTGTGTGTTGCGTGCGCGTCGTCCCGCCCAGCAGCCACGTGAGCTCGTGCCCGCTCGTCGCTGTGTTGCGCGCCCAACGCCTGCCTGCCCCTCTCGCCCTCGTCGCGTGCTCGTGCGCACTACTGCTGCGGTGCGTGCGTGTGTTGTGTTGTTGCGTTGATTGTTCGACGCACACGCACACAACACAATTAATTTTTGTGTGCGTGTGTGTTGTTGAATTGGGACAATCAAATTATGTTTTCAAAAATATTAATTTTCAGTTTTAAATTGATTTAATTATTGTGATTGAGTTTAATTATTGGATTGTTTAGATTAATTAAAACGATTATGAACACCGTATTGGGTTAGTATTGTGTTCTAATTAAAGAGATTGGTTTTGATGATTTAAATTATGATTTTCAGATTTTATATGTTATAAAGTGTGGATTTTTGAAGTCAAAACATGTTTTCGGATTAAACTATTGCTAGGGTTTTGGTTTCAAACTGATTAAGAAATTGATTTACATAATTAATTTAATGGCAATTTAAATTATGGGAATCAATCAAAATTTTCAGAATGTTTATGAGCTTTAAAAGTTGGTTTTTAAGGGTTTTAAAGCGAAAAAGTCAATGTTTTTATGCTAGGACTTGAGTTGACTATTTGAGACTATTAAATTACCAATTAATGAATGAATTTTATTTAAACTAAGGGTTTTAGTTTCTTAAATAGTTGCTGGAAATTTAGTAAACATGGATAATAATTTAGTTCTCTTATTTTGTTTTATAGGAGTTGATTTGTAGTGAGTCGTGATTCGCACAGTGGCCCCCGTACTTAGGTATTCCAGGTACGTACAAGACTAGGGTGACCACCCATCCCTTGAGGACTTTGTGAAGTGTATTGAATGCGAATCATGTGAACTTATATGCTATGAATTCATGTTTGATGATTGGGAATGATTATGTTATTATGAATTCATGTTTAATGTTGAGAACGAGCATGTTATTATTATGGGTGAATCTATGTCAACGAGCATGTTATGAATTGAATTATGCCTTATAGATTCTATTGAACTTTCATGTTATGGACTTTTATAATCGTTGAATTATGTCAAGCATGTTGTTCAAGTTGGTTTGCATGTATGAGTATTGCGCATGCAAGTTGTTATGATTATTATTATGCTATAGTACAGGATGTCTAGCATAATTATTGAGCCAGTCGAATATTGCCAGTGAGCAATATATATTCTACCAAAGGGGTAGAATATGTTAGAGAGTCTATGTGAATTGAATTAAGGACAATTCGTGCTAAGGGCACACCCCGCTTGTTAATAAGCAATGTCGGGTTATCTCAAACAGTGTTTTTGAGAAGGAACAATGGGAGTAATTTCACTTGAGTCTTGTTTGATCACAAGTCCTAAAGAATTAAAATAAATAAAGAAGTGTCATTGTTGAATTGTTTAATTGTTCAATTGTTTGTATGTTGTGTCTTGAGTCGCCTTGAACATAATATACTAATTAACGTAAAGTGTAACCCAAAGAGCTTCAAAACTCTTGGAACATATATACCTTGAGTATGAACAATGGGGGGAGTCTTGCCGGAAAACTTGTACTCCTAGAATGATACAAGACGTTGTTTCATTCTCTTTTATGCCGTTGTGCATTGGAATTCCCGTCGGTATAGCCCGACTGTCGGTAGTAGCCCGACTTATTTTGGTGTATGGTTGGCTCCCATCACCCTTTCTTTCCTTTTGAGGATACTTTACTTTACCCGTTCGAAGCTACTTTTTATTAATCTGTGAGTCAAGAGTCGTGTCTCGTGTCGAGTCTTGTCTCCATGTTTACTTGTTTATTATATGGCTTTTGCATGTGGATTATCTAATTTGTCGAGTGAAGCATGTTAGGATAGAATGTTATTCTAGCTTGTTCGTACTCAGCTTTTGCTGACTTCGTGCTTCATGTCTTCTGGTCATGGCCTTCGCCTTAATGACCCTATGATGATCCATCAATTGCATTTGCGTTGTTGGGGAGTAGATTTTCAATAAAGCAGGTTTGTAGAGATAACTTGCGGGAGAAGTTATCATGGGATTCGAGTTGAGAGTTTATTCTTCCGTAATTTATAAACTCTATTTCTATTTATAGTCATGACTAATACTACTATTTTCAGTTAATGGATTTCAAACGGTTTGTTTTAGTTTGGGCCTCAACGATTCCAACTTGTTTTAATGACCATTAACTATTTATTTAATGTGTTTTGAAAGTTAGTTATTTCCGCTGCGTAATTCTGGTAAATAGCCTTAGCCGTTATCACGGTGGCGGTAATATCTTGGTAATTCCTGTGTTTTAAGTCGGAAAATGTTTTATAAAAAGCAAGGAATTATTAGGGTGTTACAGGGAATTGATCTTGAATTTTGTATGCAGGCGCCTCGGGTGAGAGTGCGTCGCTGGATGCTTTTGATTGATTCTTTGAAGAGGCATTGTGCCAAGCTGACCCAGAAGCTTTCTGGCCAGGATAGAGAGATGCTTTTCTGGATTTTGAAATTTGTATTCTGGAAACTCGAACTTGGATGTTGATTCTCGAAATTTGTATTTTGTATAGGAGCGCCGTCGAGGCCGCAGAGGTTCCGTTGGTAGGGAGCCCCAGGCGGAGACTTCCTCGAGGCAGGAGGGACGGAGTTTGGACCTAGGACAGGGGTCCGGTGCTGGTACTCATCAGAGGCATTCGGATGCTGATCGGGGAGCTGCCCCTTTTGTATATGTTGATCCTACCAGGCATTCGTTTGGAGGTGCAAGCAGTTCGAGGCCCTTTGTTCCTCCTCCCGGTTACTACTTCGGAGGGAGTGGTCCTCAGCCTTGGGGTGCGGATTCATGGGCTTACTGGTCAGAGATGGAGAGGATGCGTCAGGCTCAGATGTTTGCGCCGTACCAGTTCATGGCGATCCCGCCGTCTTATCAGTATCCTTCTCCTCAGCAGGGAGTTCATCCCTCTCCTGGCACTCTTCTTATCTCGGAGCAGGATCCTGGTACCCCTGGGAGAGAGCTGGATCGAGATCTGGAGCGCCTTAGGAGGCGGAACAGGGACAAGGAGCCTGTGGTTGACATTACAGCTGATGGTGACTCAAACTGACCCTGCATGGTAGCGAGTTCCAGCTTACCTGGGTTGATTTTGTATAGGCTGGGTTGTATTTGTATGGATTTGTACGGTTTGGAACTTGAATTTTGTACGGTTGTATGGTTTTGAACTTGAATTGGTTTGGAAATTTTTTGAAGATTGGCTTTTGTATGTTTGAATATTTGAACTTGTATGCGTTGTGTGTGCTTTGAAATTTGTAGCTATATGCATGCATGAAAAATTTGCAAAAAAAATTGGAAAAAATTTGCCCATTTTTTCGGGTGTATATACCCACTATAAGCCCCCACTTTGACTGAGGTTTTTTGGTTAGGAAAAGCGCAAGTCAAAGTATATTCAACTTTTGGTATGCATATGCAGACTCGACTTAGGACGCCGATCTAGGACTAGAATGTTTGAACTTTGAATAATTTGAACCGAAATCTGCCCGAAGCGTTGATCCGGACTGCTTGAAATTGCGCGGCTTGCGGCTTTGGAATCTTGAATAATGGAAGTTTGTACTTTGCTGTCCGAGACACTAAAGAGTGTGTACTCGGAACCATAAAAGAGGACGGTGGCCTCGTCCTTCGCTGCAGGCCCCTGCGCTTGGCGCAGGATATGGCGCCTGGCGCTAGCGGGCTGTCGTGCAAGCCAACTCTTGTATAAATAGGGAGTATTTCGGATCATTTCTTGCATCAATCCTTCCTTGCTATTCCTTGCACACTACTTCCTTACGAAAAAGAAGAGAAAATATGGCTATGTCCTTTGATAATGCCTTGAACTCGTGGCTTGGTTCGCTAGGCAAATTGGAGAAGAGGGAGCTTGATGGTATGCATCTTGGGGTGCTCGCCTCCTTCCGGTTTGTAAAGATGGATGTGCACTTCATTCTTGCTGCTTTGGAGGCTTGGGATCCGAATCATCATGTCTTCCTCTTTGGGAATAATGAGGTATGTCCCCTCGCTGAAGAGTTTAGCGCCATATTGGGGTGGCCCATTATGCTAGAGCCATGCATGCCCAGTGTTGAAGAACACTTCTTCTTGGGTTTTAAAAGATATTTGGGCTTGAAGCCCCCACTTTTGAGTGCTGTTGTATATAGAAGAGGGGTGGCTTTGTCCCTCCTTGTCACCTACTTTGCTGGGCTTGATGTTCCCAAAGTTTTCCGCTTGAGGGCCTTGAGTTTTTGTCTCTTTGCTCGCTTCCTCTTTTCGAAACAGGGGTTTGGCAATGGTGATGCCTCCCTAATAGAGATTGTAGAGCAGTTTGCTAACGGTCGGGACCCAATGCCGCTTGTGATTGGCGAAACACTGATGGGCCTTGACATGATAAAGTCGGACCCCTCTTCTTTGCCGTCGGGAAGTCCGGTATTACTCCAAGTAAGGATCTGGAGCCTTCTTGCATGTTGAATTTGTACTTGTATTTTGAATGTTGAATTTTGAATGTTGAATTTTAAAATGCTTTTCTTGTATATTCCCCAAGGTCTGGCTTATGGAGAGGCTGATGCTGGTGGCACCACCGGAGAACATGGAGAGCTATAATAGAAAAAGGTTCACCGTGCGGCCCATGATGTATGGCCGACTTTCATTGGACGAGTGACGAAGTGCACTCTCTGGGTTTGAATCTTGTATAAGGTGGGTAGTTCCTTGGTGGGGAATTGCTGCTATGAGACATGCCCCTGGTTCCACTGCTTTGAGGGTGCCAAGCCTCACAATGCTGGTCTTCTACTCGCCTGCTCGAGTGATGAGACAGTATGGCTTGAAACAGGAGATCTCAGATTGTACTGAAGAGAACCTGAAACCTGTTGCGCTGAATGCCAATCGACTTGAAGTTTGGAGGCGGTATTGGGTCGCCAAGCCATTCTTGAGTATTCAGTTCCCACCTGAGCCAGTTACTCTGTCTGCGGGGTACATTGTATGGATGAGAGGCCTAAGACAGAGGGACATTTCTCTCTCCGGACCAGCTAGAGTCCGAGGTTCTAGAGCTAGACCTCCTGCATCAGCTGACTATGAGGAAGGTGACGGGAGTGTGGCCCATCCGGTGCTTGACCGTTCGGAGTCCAAAGGAGGTTCGTCGTCCTCCCGTCTTGGAAGGCTAGCAAGTTCCTTCTCCCGCCGCTTGGGCAAGGGGAAGATTGATGATTGATTGCGGGAGGAGCCAGGGGATAGTACTCAAGGTGCCAAGACTCGAGAGCTTAGTCACCCGACCCTAGATCTTTGTAGGCTAAATGTGTTTGAAATTGTATTGGAAGGAATTGTGTTTAGAATGTGTTTGGAATATGTGTTTAGAAAATGTGTTTAGGAAGTGAAAAGGCTTTTGAACTTTGCTTCACTTGATCCTGACTTTGTATTTGAATTAGCTTTGAAGGCCTTAGGGCCAAATAAAGAGTTATTGTGTTAAATTCCGCTTGAACATGCTTTGCTTTGAATTGGAACATTTGGAATAAAGACAACAATAGAATTTTGAAATTTGATTTGATTTTTAGGATGCCCTTAATTGAGGAAATTTTGAATTTTTTTGTATTAAAGTGGCTGGGCTTCGAAATGAGGTTGCTTACGTGTCCCGTTAAGGAATCAGGCCGGACGTAGTTCTGACGACCTTACGGGACTTTGAATTGGATTCTTGAATTTGAACATGGAACTTAGACATAGAACTTCTTGAGTTGATCGAGGTTTGTCAGAGATCTGAATTCTATTCCATCGACGTCTGTTAGTTTGACTGCTCCCCCGGAGAGGATCTTCTTGAAAATGTATGGGCCTGCCCAGTTGGGTTTGAATTTTCCCCTTGGGTCCATGGTGCTTTTGCGAAGGGCTTTCAGGACAAGCTCGTTTTCCTTGATGTTTCGGGTTCTGACTTTGTTGTTGAAATGTCTGACCACTCGGCGCTGATAGACTTGTACATGGTGAGCGGCTTGAAGCCGACGCTCATCGAGCATGACTAGCTCGTCATATCTTGCTTGTACCCATGCAGCTTTTGGGATTTTGCTTTCGAGGACTATCCTTAGAGAAGGTATCTCCAGCTCGATAGGTTGTACTGCCTCCATTCCATAGACCAACAAGAATGGGGTTGCACCAGTTGAAGTGCGAATTGAAGTTCGATACCCCCTCAATGCGAAATGCAACTTCTGGGGCCAGTTCTTGTAATTTGTAGTCATTTTCATGATGATGGTCTTGACATTCTTGTTGGCTGCTTCGACTGCCCCATTGGTTTGTGGGCGATAAGGCGAAGAGCGATGATGTTGAATCTTGTACTTGGTGAATAGATCTTCACACTCTCCTTGAAAATGGGTTCCCTGGTCACTGATGAACTCGTGAGGAACGCCGTATCTGCAAATGGTGTTTTCTTGTATGAACTGGGCCACTTGCTTGGAACCTAACACTTTGAATGATCTGGCCTCGACCCATTTAGTGAAGTAGTCGATAGCAACCAGTATGAACTCATGACCCCCGGTGCCTGTTGGAGTGACTTTGCCAATGACGTCGATATCCCAGGCTGAGAATGGCCACGGTGATGATTGAGAGTATAACAATGATGGGGGAATGTGCTTTAGATTCGCACACTTTTGGCATGTAGGACATTTCTTGACAAAGAAGTAGCAATCCCGTTCGAGGGTAGTCCAGTAGTATCGAGCCCTGATGATCTTGAGGGCTAGCATCTTCCCATTCATGTGGGTGCCACAGACTCCAGCATGTATGTTGTCCATGACTCTTTGAGCTTCGTGCTTGTCAACACATCGGAGGTTAGGACCGCCAAGGGACCTTTTGTATAGAACGCCGCCTTCTATGACGAAATTGGCTGATTGTAGTCGTAGAGCCCTTTGATTCTTGCTTGAAAAGTGTGGGGGATACTCTGAATTTTGTAGATACCTTTGAATGTCTGTAAACCAAGGTTCATCTCTGTCTTACTCGACGTCGTCAATAGCATGGACATATGCTGCTTCTTGACGCGTTTCAATTGTAAGCGGTATTTCAGCCATGCTGTTTGGGATGTTGATCATTGAGGCCAGCTTTGCCAGTGCATCGGCGAATTGGTTTTCCTCTCTCGGGAGGTATGTATAGCGAAGCTTTTCTATTTGCTCAGACAGCTGCTCAAGATAGGACTGATATGGAGCCAAGCTCTCGCTCCTTACTTTCCATTTTCCGGAAATTTGATTGATGATTAGGGAAGAATCCCTGTATACTCGAAGTTTCTGGACACCTAATGCTAAAGCGGCTTCCAGGCCCATGATGCATGCTTCATATTCTGCCGCATTGTTTGTGACGTTGAATTGCAGTTTTGTTGACATAGGAATGTGAGTGCCGTCTGGGGCTACTAGAATTACTCCAACACCACATCCGTTCTGATTTGAAGCACTGTCAAAATGCATTGACCAACTGTCATCACTGGTCATTAAGATTTGCTCGTCGGGTAAGTCGTAATCTTCCTCTTCTGCCTCGACAGGACAGTCGTCTAGGAAGTCTGAGACCGCTGAACCCTTGATAGACTTCTGCGGGATGTATTTGAGGTCGAATTCTGCTAGCATGACCAACCACCTGGACAACCGTCCGTTGAGAGCTGGTTTTTCAAATAGATACTTGAGCGGATCCGCTTTGCTGATCACATGTACTGTATGGGAGAGCATGTAGTGACGTAGTTTCTTTGTGGCCCAAACCAAGGCGATTCTGAGTTTCTCGAGCTGAGTGTACTTGGTCTCGTACTCGATCAGTTTTTTGCTTATGTAGTATACGGCGTTCTCCTTGCCTTCAACTTCCTGGGCAAGCATAGCCCCTACTGCTGAATCTGTTGTTGCGAGGTAGAGCCTGAGGGGAATCCCTGGCAAGGCTGGCTTTAGCACTGGCGGGTTGGAAAGGTAGTTTTTGATAGTGTCGAATGCATGCTGACAGTCGTCATCCCACACTTTGGGCTCGCTTTTTCGGAGCTTTCAAAATACCGGTTCACAGATCATTGTGAGTCTTGAAATGAACCTACTGATATATTGTAGTCTGCCGAGAAAACCCCGAATTTCCTTTTCATTCCTTGGTGGTTGCATCTCGAGAATTTCTTTGATTTTCGAAGGATCAGCCTCTATGCCCCGAGAGCTGATAACATATCCGAGTAACTTGCCTGACGTTACCCCGAATGCACACTTTTGAGGATTGAACCTCATGTTCTATTGCCTGAGCCTGTTGAAAAACTTTCGAAGTACTGAGGTATGCTCGTGTCGCTCTTTGGATTTGACAATCATGTCGTCGACATATACCTCACTTTCCCTGTGAATCATATCGCTCATGATGGTTGTGGCTGTTCTTTGGTAGGTTGCTCATGCATTCTTCATTCCGAACGGCATAACTGTATAGCAATATGTGCCCCACTTAGTGATGAAGGTTGTTTTCTCCATGTCCTCCTCTGCCATGGGAATCTGATTGTAGCTTGCATACCCATCCATAAAAGAGAGTAAGGCATGATTTGCGGTGTTGTCGACCAGGATGTCGATGTGGGGTAATGGAAAACCGTCTTTAGGGCTGGCCCTGTTAAGATCTCTGTAGTCCACACACATTTGTACTTTGCCGTCTTTCTTTGGAACTGGGACGAAATTTTCGATCCATTCTGGATATTTTACTTCTCGGATAAACCCGGCCTCTAGCTGCTAGGAGACCTCTTCTTGAATTTTGAGGGAAACGTCCGGTTTCATGCGACGGAGTTTCTGCTTGATGGGCTTTGCACCTGGAATGAGGGGAATTGTATGCTGACCGATGCTTGGATCAACCCCCGGCATATCATGATAGGACCATACGAAGACGTCTATGTACTCTGAAAGTAGCTTGATAAGATCATCCCGCTCTGCTTGAGAAAGAGTTAAACCAATCTGAACTAGTTTTGAATCACTGTTGTTAGAAAGGTTGATTTTTTCTGTTTCCTCAATTATGGGCGTCCTGTTTTCATGATTTTCGATAGATTTTAGAATTTCAAGGTCAGTTTCTTGTGAAGCAAAGATGTTTGGATTAGGATTGTGTTTTGAATTAGAACTCGAGGAGTAACTAGAAATTGAAGTGTTATTGAAATCAGCAATCATTACATCGACTGTTTTGACTTGAAGCTCGGGCTTTAGAGGCTCTTGATTGATGCAAGACTCTAGTTCTAGACTCTTAGACTCATTGCTAGACTCGAAAATTGAAAGACAGACTCTGGACTTGGACAAAGACACTAATCGTAAAGATAGTTCTCGGGGTATTCCCAGATATCCACATCATCGTCATAATCATCGTAGACGGGGCTACATGCACAGATCTTCAAGGCTTGATCCCAGACCTGGTCCCATGTGATGTAAGGAAATGCGGCGAAGCTGCCTTTGCATGAAGTGTTGAGCCCTAGGAGGAACATTCTCACCATTTTGCCCTCTGACAGCTTAGGCTCGATCGTACGAGCGGAGGTTGCCCATTTGTAGTAGTATTCTTGAATGCACTCATCCTTTTCCTGGCGTACAGCCGGCTTTTGTTTGATGGAAGTGTCTCGGAAGCTTGAACCTTTGAGGGTGAGGCAGGCAGGGCCATCCAATATTTCCTCGAACCAAGGCTCTCCGAATAGTAGATCGAAGTTGGAAGGCACATCGATAACTAGGAATTCAGCACTGTTGTAATAGGTGTCGAAGGAGAAAACCAGTTCGAGGACTCCCAGGACCTTGTATGTGACACCCTGGAGTTTGACAGTCTGTTGAGCACTCAGCATGAGGTCGTACTCGGAGAAGCCCAAAGCCTTCAAGGTGGCGAGGGGACAGATGTTTTCTTGAATGTCGGTGGTTACCCTAGGTTCGGGGATCACCCAGTTTTAAGCACTTGGAAGGAGATGGCAGAAGCTTGGAACCATCAGTTCGTAACCTGGCTTGTATATTGTAGAGATTAAGTTGCATGGAAATTCCTCACCTTCATCTTCACAGTCATAGGAGATGGCTTGGACCGAGGGAGTTTGTTTGGCTCCGAGAGGTAGGGGTAAGGTCTTGTTGTCGACCATGTTCTTGATCAAATGCTTAAGCTTGTAGCAGTCTTCGATGTCATGACCCTTCCCTTGATGGTACTTGCAATGGGCTGCCGGATACCAGCTCTTGGACCTTTTGTCGACTGGAGGATCGAGTGTTGGACCGATTGGTGTTATGACTTGCTTTTCGACCAGCCGATCGAATGCCTCGTTGTAAGACATTCCGAGGTTTGTAAAGACCCTTTGTGGTCTGCCTTGATAGTTGCGCTGGTTAGCATTGTTCTTGAAATTGTTTGACTTTGGACCTTGAGGAGCCTCTAGGGCGTTGACCTCGTGAACTTTGTGTGTTGCTTCAGGTCTCTTACCCTTCCACTTTTCAGCTTGTGGAGCCGGGGGTGCTGGTGCTTTCATCAGGTCATCCTCTATGTCGACCCCGATGTCGTAGGTTCTCTTGAAGCTTTCCAAGCCTAGGTACTTCATGTGAGTATTGTATTTCGGAAGAAGACCAGCAATAAAGATCTTGACCAATTCTCTCTCGGAGGGTCGAGTCACCATTTGGGATACCATTTCTCTCCACCGGTTGAGGTAATTAGTGAATCCTTCCTGAGGCCCTTGCCTGAGAACCTCTAGTTCCCTTAGAGTAGTTTGAAGTTGAATGTTGGGCTGATACTGCTCCATGAATGCTCGAGCAACTGCTTCCCATGTACATGTTTGATGTTCTTTGAGTGAATAGTACCATTTCTAGCAGACAAGTTCTAGAGACATAGGGAATACCACAGGGTATAGCTCGAGTTCGACCCCCTTGATGGCCATTGTAGCTCCGAAGTTCTTGAGGTGGTATTTAGGATTGTCGGTGGACTTGAACTTTGGAATATCATTGGTGGAGAATTTGTCCGGTAGATTCGCCCTCCCCTTGAGGTTGTCTTCCATTGAGGTGTCAAAATAGTTCTCTTGATTAGTGACCTTACTGACCAGACTCTCGATCTTCTTGGTTAAGTCATCAGTGGGCGCGCCCTGTTCCACAATACCCAGTCGATTGCTTATGTTCTCCACATTGGCGCTGAGGCTGGTGAAAGCTTCTAGGAGTTGAGTGAGTTGGTCGGGGGCAGACATTTGGACTGATTCTTGAAAGGGACTGGAAGTTTGATTTGTAGAAGATGATCTGACTGCTCGTTCGATGCCGGCTATGAGGCAGGCTAGGGCTGATGGAATTCTTTTCAACCTCTCTCCTCTTCGGCGAACCCACAGGATCCTCAGACTCCTATTTAGGACACACCACATGATTTAGAACTTGGACTTCCCGACACATGATATGATATGCATGCAATGAATGAGACCTAGACTTGACTCTAAGTGCCACTCCGAAGATTCGGGATTTTGAATTTTTGTATTTGTATTAAGGATTTGCAACCCGTTGGAAGTGTTTGCAAGGAATCTTCATTCTTTTGTGGAAGTTGACTCTTTGTACTAGAACTTGGAATATCGAAAGGATATTTCGACCTATTGGAACTTGGACTATTTTAGGGGAATTTCAACCCATTGAGAATTTCGAAATTGGACTTGTACTAGGAGATTGAATTTTGTATTATTTCAAGGGAATTTCAACCCGTCAATATTTTAGGGGAATTTCAACCCGTTGGATTTTGGAATATTTTAGGGGAGTTTCAACCCATTGAAATATTTTAGGGGGATTTCAACCCGTTCATAGGACTTGGAATATTTTAGGGGAGTTTCAACCCAAGAATAGGATGCGAAATTTGAACTTGTACTATTTCAGGGGATTTTCAACCCATTGGAAAGTTGTACTTGTATTATTTCAGGGGAATTTCAACCCATTGGAAAATTGGAGGGCTTTGAATTTGTATTATTTCCAGGGATTTTCAACCCATTTGACAATTGGACTTGTATTATTTCAAGGGATTTTCAACCCATTGGAAATGTTTGGGATTTTGAATTTGAGAGTAATGGAAAGCAAGGATTTGTAGCTCGAAAATGAGTTTGAAGTTTGAATTTGATTCGAAGTTTGAACTTTGAAATGGAAAAGACGCACTTTTGTATACAGAATGTGAGGCTTTGTGTTAGGTTATGATACATATGACAATTCATAAATCATGCGGAAAAACCATTTAGCCAGGAATACATATTATTTACACATAATCATATAGCATAGTTTAGATGCATACTCTTTGTTGCGTGCCTTCCCTAGCTGCGCCCGAACCGAACAAGAACAAGTCTTTAGGACTCCAAGTGTCGTCCCTCCGTAGATAGTCCACAGCACGTCCGGATCCGCCTTAAGATTGACCAACTAGAATCGCCCTTAAGGTACTAAAGATTTTCGGCACTCTTAGTCAAGAAATGTGTCTGAATTTTCTCTCAAAAACTCACTTTGAATACTTGAATAATCTCTGAAAATATGTGACCCTAGGCACCTATTTATAGAGTTATGGAAAGGGTTTTGGAATCCTATTAGGATACTAATTTATTTAATTATAACCTTACCAGGACTCTAATTAAATAATCATTATCTAATAGTTTTAGGATTTAATCACACTTCGAATCCTGATTGCTTCAGGATTCCCGCACAAGCATTGCACGAGCACCGTACACCCGCGCAAGCCTTGCGGCCCACGCTAGGCGCACAGCGCTCGGCCCATTGCTGCGCTCCGCGCGCGCGCGCCCAAGGCCTTGGCTGGGCCTGGCCTTGCGCTGGGCCTGGTCGAGGCTTGGCGTGCGCTGGTGTGCGTTGGCTCGCTGGGCGACGGCCTGGCTTCGTGCTGGGCCTTCGTCTAGCGGGCCTCGTCCGATGCTAATTCGTACGATACGCTTCCGATTAAATTCCCGATTCCGGAATTCATTTCCGATACGAACAATATTTAATATTTCCGATTCCGGAATCAATTTCCGTTTCGAACAAATATTTAATATTTCCGTTTCCGGAATTATTTTCCGATTCCGATAATATTTCCGATTCTGACAATATTTCCGTTTCCGGCAATATTTCCGATTCTGGCAATATTTCCATTTCCGATAATATTTTCCGATACGTACCATGTTTCCGTTTCCGGCAACATCTACGACTTGGATAATATTTATATTTCCGATACGATCCATATTTCCGTTTCCGGCAATATCATCGTTTCCGGAGTATTCATTTCTTGCCTGTGACGATCTCAGCTCCCACTGAAACCAAGATCCGTCGATTCCGAATATCCATAGATGGAGTATCTAATGCCATTAAATACTTGATCCGTTTACGTACTATTTGTGTGACCCTACGGGTTCAGTCAAGAGTAAGTTGCGGATTAATATCATTAATTCCACTTGAACTGAAGCGGCCTCTAGCTAGGCATTCAGCTCACTTGATCTCACTGAATTATTAACTTGTTAATTAATACTGAACCGCATTTATTAGACTTAACATAGAATGCATACTTGGACCAAGGGCATTATTTCCTTCAGTCTCCCACTTGTCCTTAGGGACAAGTGTGCATTTCCTAATTCCTTTGTCGCTCGATGCTTGCTCTTGAACATAAGGTAAGAGTTGTCATCCTTATTATGTCCAGAGGTGTTCCTCGGTTTCAGAGTTCAACTGATCAAATAAACAGATAATCATAGCCTATGATTCATCCGAGCACGACCATGCATTTCACAGTTTCTAGCTCTCCGAGTGGCCTTGTACAACTTTTAAGCATCTCATCCCGATTTATGGGAGGACAATCCCAATCTTGCGATCTTGAGATTAGACTTCGTTTGATAGGTGATTACCTGAGCGTTGCCTTTATAGCCTCCTTTTACGGTGCGACGGTTGGTCAACGTCAAAGCAACCAGTTCTCAAACAAGTAATCTCAAATCACTCAGGTATTGAGGATTTAGTGTCTAATAATTTTAATGAAATTTACTTATGACAGATTTTCATCTCTTACAGTAAAGTTTCATAGGTCTTGTCCGATACTAGTCTTCCCAAAGCAAGTATCTATGCAAATGATTATGACATTGCCATGTCCACATAGTTCAAGAAACAGAACTACTAGTCATCTTGCATTCTAGTCGTCTAACGTTTTCTATGCGTCCAATTTTATAGAAAACTCCGACTAGGGACCATTTTCAACCTTTGACATTCAAGTTCACTTGATAGACATTTCTTAGTCACAGGACTGGTCCTGACAGTCTATCTTGAATATTTCGTCAAATTTGAAGGGACTCATCATTTAATACTAAACCAAGATTAAATGGAATATGAAAATACATTTCATATATGATAAATGTTCAACCCCAATGTTTTACAACCATGGGCCTCTAACCCATCTTTAAAACATTTCATGCAATTCAAAGCTATGCTTGATTTCCAGTGCTACAACGTGAGTGTTGCTTCTCACTTGTTGCATAGGTTTAGTTATCATGCTTTGCCAATCTTAACATCCTTTTCATCGAATGTTCTTTGAGATATGATGATAAGATCTTTTCGAGTTTGTTTATTATGTGATCTAGTCTTTCTTACTTCGATGGTGGTTTTACTCATTTTGCAATGAAGAACCATCAAGTTAGCAGACGTTTTTCTTGCTTCAAGAGTGGTTCTACGCATTTTTCAATGAAGAACCATCAAGCCAGCAGATAGGTGATCTACCCAAGTTCAGTGAAGAACTTTAAACAACCCTGTTTTATTGCTTCTTAGGCAATAATTACTTTTACTTCAACTGTATAGGTTGCTAGTGATGCTTTGTTTGGATTTACCTATCCAAGAAGTTCATAGATATGTGGAAGACTCTCTAACTATATCTTAGAACATAGAAATTATTATTTTAATTTCCCACGCAACAACTCATGGTCTTCAATCCATGTTGCCATTTCAAAACACGATGCTCTTTAGCTCGTCCTTGTCAATGGTTAACTCCAAAGGGTCTTGCTTGATCCTTTGCCAGTGTTTATGCGTGTAGCATCAATATTTAGCATATCTTTATTTCCTTGAATCAAGAACTATTCCTATGTACCTTTTCAAGTACCATAAGTGTTCTTGATCTCAATCTAGTTGATCTTCACTTAGATCAATAGAGATTGGTATATGTTCGTCATGCCTAAAGTCATACGATACGTTTTTGGCGATCCTCATATTATATTATATACATGATAAATTCTTTTGCAGAATAATTCCCAATTGAATTCTATTCATGTAACTTTAGGTCATTTAGTTACAGTAGATACTGAATCCAACTAAATTCTTTGACATATAATATAGGTGAAGAATCTCATTAGATTCTTTGATGTTTAACTTAGTAAATGCTTATACATAGTTCAAACATTCATTACTTAGATTTATTCATATGGATCGAATATCTCTAATGGAGTCTTTCGTGTTTGATTTAGTAAATGCCATTACTAAACAATATCATAAGATCTTTGTAAATAGATCTTAATACCCAGTATGTACTAAGTTTCGCCTTGGTCCATCATTGATGAATAATTTCAAACCTAAGTCATTAGCATTTGAATGTTATTTCACAATAGAGAGATATGTGTGATACACATAGGACCAAATAAGATTTACGTACTCCCACTAAACTTCTTATATATCTATAAGAATTATGTATATTTTATGAAACTAAAATGCTTATTAGCTTCACTAAAATACAGTTCCAATTCCCAATTGCTTGCTTAAATCTGTACTTAGATTTCATAAGTTAGCATTCCTTTTCAAGCATTTATTTGGATCCACAAATCCTATGACATGCCATGTACATAGTTTCTTCCAACATTTGACTGAGGAAGATGTTTTGTCATCCAATTTCCATATGTACCAATATGCAATCATTGCTTGAATTATAGACTTAAGCATTACGATTTTGCATGAGGTTTCAACACAATCCATATCGTGAATTTGCTTGTAACCTTTAGCAACTAATCTAGCTTTGTGTGTGAACACAATTTCATGTTTGATGGTTTTTATCCTTAAAACAAACTTGCAACCAATAGGTGTGAAACTATTCTTGCAAATCAACAAAATTTCAATTTTGTCATCAAAACATTGAGTATGTTTTATGGCCTCTAACCATTTAAAACATTTGAGTCTATATATGGCCTCTAACCATTTTAGGGAATCTGGGTTTCGTCATAGCTTTCTTACAGGTCACAAATTCATTAATCTACATGATAATAGTTTGACTGCAAGTTGTAGGTTTCTTCACTATCTAATAGAAGAATTGCATAGTTTCAGTGACCTGAACTCCATGTTTCTTCACTATCTAATAGAAGAATCTCATAGTTTCAGTGACTTGAACTCTATGCCTACATGGGTATAGAACATCAAACAACAGAATATCAATAGCCACTTAAAAGTCCTTTGAATATTCTGTTCTCCTTGAAGCACTTGTAAAGTCTTCTAAGAGATGTCTATTCTTTAAAAGCCACTTCTAAAGTCCTTAAAGAATAAGTTCGGATTTTCTGAAGCACTTCGAAAAGCCTCCGGAATGTCCATTTATGTTTGTTGTTCGCCTCGAAAACTTTCGAGGTCTATTTTCTCCCACTTGTCATTTTGGAAACGAATCTCCAAAAGGACATTATTCCGAGCAAACAAACATTATGTTCTCAAAAATTCGTGGTAGAAACAATACCCTTGTGTCTCATTTGAATAAATCACAATGAAACATATATCTATACTTGGGCCTTAGTTTGTCGAATGACAAACACTAAGCTCCCACTGAGTTTTGCAACTCTCTAGATATATTTTATGAAAAGTTATTCTGAAATTTCTTTTCAATAGCTTTGACGAATTTGGTTTAGTTTGGTGGTAGTTGAGCATTTTGTTTTAGAAATTATAGGAAAAAGTCTTTATGATTCATCATTGATCGAATCAAGTACCAATTGACTTCGATCATTCCAACGTAGATATGCCATATCTTATGGAGCTAGATTGTGAAATTACAACACACAATCATTGATGATCATATTTGGTCTCAAGTAATCATCAACATGATCTAACCTAGATCTTTATGATTTCTTGCCAAGTGGATTTTATACTTCTGAATCTTTGAACTAGCCAAACAGATTCAACTTATATCACATTTGAGTAAATAAACCTATATTCACTCAAATCCATGTGAAATAATAAAGTCATAAAATCTTTCTTTAGCTTTGAACTCTATTGTCTAGGCGTTCTAACAATAGTTCATATCTTTTGTTACTTTCAACAAGTAAGACTAGTTGTCTTAAAATGATCTAGAAATCAATCAACTTTCTAAACTCCATTAAAATAGAGCTTGTGAATGTTAACTTGTTGACATGGTCTAAGCAACAATGCCAAAGATTAGTGGAACTCAAATCAAGGGCTTGATTTGAACCTAGTAAAGTTCTTTAAAGAGTTGTTTGTTTTAATCAAGCATATTGACTCAACCTGTAATTGACCATTTCATTCAAATAAACAAACAAACATTGTTTTTGTTTTTCTTGAATGTGAGTCTTTCTGTGTTTGAAACAGAAATTTAGGTATGCTGATTATGGAACAAAATAGCCATTAAGTTCCAGCCTTTGAAAGGACTTAAAACAAACTAGATGACCCTACAACTAATGTAGCATTGCCATGCTCCATTTCCCACTTGTAGGTCATTAGTGTATCCTAGCTTCCATTGTTTGAGTTATTACCGAAGTAAGAACCTCAAGCGGTATATGATACCAAGGAAGTTTGATTGCTAGGTCACTTCTCTTTAAACATAAACTTATAGGTAGAAACGGAATCGTAAATTCCTTTCATTTGTTCCTCATTTTCCTATTTCTTGTACCCTTTCTTATAGTCTTAAGAATTGATTTCTTTAGTGTTGACTTTTATATTTTGTTAGACATGTCCAATGTCACCAACAAGGTTCTTTACCATTTTAATTTATGTTGAATTTTTTTGTTTCAACTAGATGATCTTACCAGAAGCTTCTAAAGTTCTCTAAGCATCGATCTATTCGAATGTCTAGGGACTAGACTCATTCGAGAATTAAATGGACAAAGATATTAGGTTGTTAACCATTGGTGAAGCTGAGCGTTTAAACTCAATGCTTTATGATCTCAAAACTACATTGTATTTTGAATTCACAAGCACCAATCGGTTTGCCATTCGATTTTGATATTCGAAAACAACCATAAAAGTTGCTAAAAGAAACGTACATTTTAAATTGCTCACTTTCTCTCATTCTCGTAAATCGTTCTTGGATTCACTACCAATCGAGGAAATTTACTGTTACCTTTCTAAAAGGATTTACTGCAGTGCAAGATATTTAATTATAAACAATAATTAAAACATACATTGAAGCATGCAAAGTCTAAACATTTATCATGAGTAATAACTTGAAAAGCAATCATGCAATTTAAACAAGTTATTAGCATTTTATTCGAATTTATTGTTCCGGCAGGTGTGAATAAAATGATTCCAAGACCCTAAAACCATTGAAGAACTAAGCACAGTTTGTCGACTTAATCCTAAAACATCTTAGGTAAGCAAAAGCCTTTTGCTAATAGTCTAGAAACTACTCTTGGATGATAGGTACGTCTAAGAACTTATTAGGTAAACCTATCGATTTTGCCACGACATAAAAGGACTCCTTACTTATATCGTTGAGTTTCACCAAAACTAACATGTACTCACAATTATTTGTGTACCTTGCCCCTTTAGGACCAATAAGTAACACCTCGCTGAGCGAAAAACTATTACTAGATTGATGTAAAGGATATCCAAGCAAGTGTATATTTTGGCATGGCACCTTATAACTCAATTTTTAAGTTTGGAACTTAAGGCTCTTACTATGTTGGTTAGATTTTAAGTGAACTAAAATCCTTAATCATGCAACATAATCAAGCCGCAATCTTATGCATAATTAAGACATATTTAAAACAATAAATAACTTAAAGCATGCATAAGATAAATGTGATCTAGTATGGCCCGACTTCATCTTGAAGCTTTGACTTCAAAGTCCGTCTTGAAAATCTCCGTGGGAGGCACCATTTTCTTCAAATAGGATAAGCTATAATTAAAACTAATTACAACTATTTGATGGTACGCAGACCATATTTGAATTGAAAAACAACTTTGGTACTTTAGACCAATTACATTCAAATTAATGGTACGCAGACCATATTTTCTATCCTATTTGGGCCATACTAGTCACTTCATAACCTGCAAAACAGTACATATACAATATATACCATTCACCCATTCATTATCATGAATGGCCCACATAGCTGGTTAGTAAAACACATTATGCATCACGTAAACATTTGCAGCAATTAATCAAGGGCACCAATAATCTACCAATTATTCAGTCCTTATTAATTCTAATCAAGTTGTTTTAACCTTAAGGATTCGTAGACCTAATCAAGAGTTTATGACTAAAAAGCGCTCCCACTTAAACCAATAAATTCATATGCTTTACTAATTTTAAACATAAAAATGTATTTCAAGTCTAACCGGAAACATACAAATTTAATTAAAATTTAAAGCCCATATAAATTTATAATTGAATCCAAAAATTTTAATTTGATTTCAGTCGTATTTAAATTAATTCATGATTTTAATTTTAGTAAAATAATTATAATAAATAAAATTTATTATAATTACAATATTCAAAATTAAAATCCAAGAAAATAATTTAAATTATTAATTTTAAAATTAATTAAAATTACGTAAACTGAAAATTTCAAATTAAACATTCAAAACGATCTAATCGTAACGCAAACACCCTACGCATCGCACGCCCATGGGCCACACGCACACAGCCATCGCTGGCCATGTGCGCGCAGCCCATGCGCTCGTCGCATAGCTGCTGCATCTTCCCATCGCAAGCCATCGCACAAGTGGTGCTCGCTGCGCGCGCGCCAGCGCTCGACGCACGCGAGCCATCGCTCGCTGTGCGCGCTCGCCAGCGCTTGATGCTGGGCGCAGCGCTCGTGGCACGCGAGCTTGCGCGAGGCAGTGCACGTTGTGGCGCAGCTCGCTTGCTGCCCACACGCGACTGCCATGCCTTGCCTTCGCCCATGCCCATTCATCCATAGCTCGTGGCCCACGACACAGGGCAGGGCTGCTGCCTTGTGCTCGTGCACCATGCCCCTGCTCATTGCATTCGTGCCGCACGGGCGACGAGCTCCCTTGCTCGTCGTCGCATGCCCGCACTATACAACACCCCTTAAGGGTAACACGAAGCGTCCATTGCTTTGTGCGTGCAAGTTATATGAACGAATCGCATAAAAAATTTAAAATTTATATTTAAAATTAATGACAAATTAATAAATAATATTAATTTCATAATTTTAGGGCGAAAAATTGAAAATTTATTATTCAATTGATTTCCGATTATTATGGATTCAAGCCTAGGTCATAAAAATTTAAAAATTTATCATAAACTTACAATTTTTATGGTGGTTTTTAATCATAGGTTTCTAATTAAATTATAATTAATTATGAAAATCAAATTAATTCTAAATTATTCTAATTTTCAACAAATTAATCATAATTACAAATTAGATTGCATAATTAACAAGGCTAGGCATTCAAACTTGTTAAACATATACAGTAGGTCAATCAAAAATTCAAGATTTATCAACAAGAATCGCAAATATTTAATTTAACATCTTAAATTTACGAAATTTTGCATTCGAAAAACTAAAACCTTCGAAAAGTCATAGTTAGACTTCGAATTTGAGAATTCTGGGTTTTAGAATGCATTTTACATGCGGAATTGACACAAAATTTTAGAATGCCTTTTACGTGCGGAATTGACACAAAAATCACTCGATTTGGATGAGTAACGAAGAAACTGCCGAAAAACTGCGTACGTATAATTAAATAAACGCAATTTGCAATTAATTAACAATTACGAAAATTAATCACCCCTTTTAATTCATGCAAATTTGTAATATTTAACCATGTTCATGCAATTTAGATTATGAAAATAATAAGGGGCTCGTGATACCACTGTTAGGTTATGATACATATGACAATTCATAAATCATGCGGAAAAACCATTTAGCCAGGAATACATATTATTTACACATAATCATATAGCATAGTTTAGATGCATACTCTTTGTTGCGTGCCTTCCCTAGCTGCGCCCGAACAGAACAAAAACAAGTCTTTAGGACTCCAAGTGTCGTCCCTCCGTAGATAGTCCACAGCACGTCCGGATCCGCCTTAAGATTGACCAACTAGAATCGCCCTTAAGGTACTAAAGATTTTCGGCACTCTTAGTCAAGAAATGTGTCTGAATTTTCTCTCAAAAACTCACTTTGAATACTTGAATAATCTCTGAAAATATGTGACCCTAGGCACCTATTTATAGAGTTATGGAAAGGGTTTTGGAATCCTATTAGGATACTAATTTATTTAATTATAACCTTACCAGGACTCTAATTAAATAATCATTATCTAATAGTTTTAGGATTTAATCACACTTCGAATCCTGATTGCTTCAGGATTCCCGCACAAGAATTGCACGAGCACCGTACACCCGCGCAAGCCTTGCGGCCCACGCTAGGCGCACAGCGCTCGGCCCATTGCTGCGCTCCGCGCGCGCGCGCCCAAGGTCTTGGCTGGGCCTGGCCTTGCGCTGGGCCTGGTCGAGGCTTGGCGTGCGCTGGTGTGCGTTGGCTCGCTGGGCGACGGCCTGGCTTCGTGCTGGGCCTTCGTCTAGCGGGCCTCGTCCGATGCTAATTCGTACGATACGCTTCCGATTAAATTCCCGATTCCGGAATTCATTTCCGATACGAACAATATTTAATATTTCCGATTCCGGAATCAATTTCCGTTTCGAACAAATATTTAATATTTCCGTTTCCGGAATTATTTTCCGATTCCGATAATATTTCCGATTCTGACAATATTTCCGTTTCCGGCAATATTTCCGATTCTGGCAATATTTCCATTTCCGATAATATTTTCCGATACGTACCATGTTTCCGTTTCCGGCAACATCTACGACTTGGATAATATTTATATTTCCGATACGATCCATATTTCCGTTTCCGGCAATATCATCGTTTCCGGAGTATTCATTTCTTGCCTGTGACGATCTTAGCTCCCACTGAAACCAAGATCCGTCGATTCCGAATATCCATAGATAGAGTATCTAATGCCATTAAATACTTGATCCGTTTACGTACTATTTGTGTGACCCTACGGGTTCAGTCAAGAGTAAGCTGTGGATTAATATCATTAATTCCACTTGAACTGAAGCGACCTCTAGCTAGGCATTCAGCTCACTTGATCTCACTGAATTATTAACTTGTTAATTAATACTGAACCGCATTTATTAGACTTAACATAGAATGCATATTTGGACCAAGGGCATTATTTCCTTCACTTTGAATATGGAAAATCCGGCATTATGCCGCCATGGATTTGAGACATTGAATTTGGGAATTTGAAAGTCCGGCATTATGCCGCCGTGGACTTGGAATTTTGAAGTGTTTGAAAATGAGATTGAATGAGGGAAATCATGCCATCATGGATTTGGAATTGGAAGCTTCAAACATAGGACTTGAGATTTGAAGGTTTATAATTTTGAACTCCAAACTTGAGGTTTCAAATATGGAATGGAAAAGTCGGCATTACGACGGTATGAATTTGGAACTTGAAACTTTGAGCATAGGACTTGAAACTCGAAAGATTGACATGGGATTTGAGGTTGGAAAGTTGGAGTTGAAAAGTTGGCATTACGACGATCATGAGCTTGGACATTTGAACTTGAGGTTTTGAGATTGGAATTGGAAACTTGAGTTTGAGGTTTGAAGACTTGAATGTTTGAACTAGAAAATCCGGCATGATGTTAGGGGGGAAAATACCCTCTGGGTGACGTGGACAGATGTGGCAAGCAGTGCTTAAGTGGTTCCAGCAGGGCGTATGGTAGCATCGTTCTAACTTACTCTCAATGGTTGGGCTCAAGACAACCGTTACGAACTATTGATGAAGTCAGCCTTCATTACGTATTTATTGTTCAATTATGTGTAATTAAGCACAAACGTTACATTCTTGTTACAAAGGCCTATAAAATGGCTTAGTTTTGTCAGTTTACATATACGATTTTCAAGCAATAAAAGTACTATCATTCCATGCTATTACAGCTTGCTCTCGTTACTCTAAATTATCTAGCTCGATCGATTGTTAGCACCATCATCAATGCAAGTTCGTCTCTAAGTAGAATTTGCCCAAAATAATTTGGTGCCCACCGTGGAGCTGACAATAAAAAACAGCTTGATAATACCATTCCAATCACCATGGCCGGAAATGCTAGCTCATCCGACGATATCACTCGTCGCTTCGAAGCCATGGAGCAGCGCATCAACATCCTCCAAAAGGAAAACGAAGCGTTGCACTCCCAAGTCAGATCCACCGCCTCCATCGCTACCGGATCCAGGTTCCAGTACCGACGAGACACCTCTGGGCTAAACCGCCCCTTGGATCTTGACCCCGCTCCGGATCATCCCCTCCATATACCCTTTGGCGAGCCTGGGGGTCCAGTTCTCGAGCAAATCCGCGAGTTCGACCCGCTGCCAAATCAGCCCCGCTCTAACCCGAGTTGGCTTCCCCCGCCTCCAACTCAACCATCTTCTGCAGGTACATCGGTGGTCGCCGTCACCACGACAGCTGCCCGGGTCGCCCCATCTCAGGTCGGCATGACGACATCCACCATGATGTCAGCTCCCGCCTCCGCTCCGGCATCTCGTCCGTTACCATCCCCAATGGTAACCATGTCGATGCCCCTGCCCGTTACAGTCCCAACACAATGATCGGCGCCGGCGACTCAAATGTCATGGGATCAACTCTTCTCTCAACAAGTCGTTCAACCTGTCGACAACCTAGTCACTTCGTGTTAGGTTATGATACATATGACAATTCATAAATCATGCGGAAAAACCATAAAGCCAGGAAAGCATATTATTTACACATAATCATTTAGCATAGAATAGATGCATACATGTTGTAGCTTGCCTTCCCTAGCTGCGTCCGAACCGAACAAGAACAAGTCTTTAGGACTCCAAATGTCGTCCCTCCGTAGATAGTCCACAGTACGTCCGGATCCGCCTCAAGTTATTCCAACTAGAATCGCCCTTAAGGTGCTTAGGATTTTCGGCTCTTATTGCAAGTGTATGGCTGATTTATATTTCAAAAACTTACCCTTTGAATACTTCAATCGTACCCATAATTTGTGACCTTAGGCACTTATTTATAGGAGTATGGAAAAGGAATTGTAATCCTACTTGGATGTGGATTTGTTAATTAGAATTTTATTAGGACTCTAAATAACAAAGAAAATCTAATAGGATTAGGATTTTAATCTTCGCACGAATCCTAATAGGATTAGGATTTCCCGCACACGCATCGTACAAGCCGTGCACCCGCGCAGGCCTTGCGGCCCACGACAGGCGCACAACCCATGTGCGGTGCTGCGCGCGCGCGCGCCCTTGGCTGGGCCTGGCCTTGCGCTGGGCCTGGTCGAGGCGTGCGTTGCTGCGTGCGGCTCGCTGGGCGATGGCCTGGCTTCGTGCTGGGCCTTCGTCTATCGGGCCTCGTCCGATGCTAATTCGTACGATACGCTTCCGATTAAATTCCCGATTCCGGAATTCATTTCCGACACGAACAATATTTAATATTTCCGATTCCGGAATTAATTTCCGTTTCGAACAAATATTTAATATTTCCATTTCCGGAATTATTTTCCGATTCCGATAATATTTCCGATTCTGACAATATTTCCATTTCCGGCAATATTTCCGATTCGGACAATATTTCCATTTCCGATAATATTTTCCGATACGTACCATGTTTCCGTTTCCGGCAACATCTACGACTTGGATAATATTTATATTTCCGATACGATCCATATTTCCGTTTCCGGCAATATCATCGTTTCCGGAGTATTCATTTCTTGCTTGTGACGATCTCAGCTCCCACTGAAAACAAGATCCGTCGATTCCGAATATCCATAGATAGAGTATTTAATGCCATTAAATACTTTATCCGTTTACGTACTATTTGTGTGACCCTACGGGTTCAGACAAGAGTAAGCTGTGGATTAATGTCATTAATTCCACTTGAACTGAAGCGGCCTCTAGCTAGGCATTCAGCTCACTTGATCTCACTGAATTATTAACTTGTTAATTAATACTGAACCGCATTTATTAGACTTAACATAGAATGCATACTTGGACCAAGGGCATTATTTCCTTCAGTCTCCCACTTGTCCTTAGGGACAAGTGTGCATTTCCTAATTCCTTTGTCGCTCGATGCTTGCTCTTGAACATAAAGTAAGAGTTGTCATCCTTATTATGTCCAGAGGTGTTTCTCGGTTTTAGAGTTCAACCGATCAAATAAACAGATAATCATAGCCTATGATTCATCCGAGCACGGCCATGCATTTCAAAGTTTCTAGCTCTCCGAGTGGCCTTGTACAACTTTTAAGCATCTCATCCCGATTTATGGGAGGACAATCCCAATCTTGCGATCTTGAGATTAGACTTCGTTTGATAGGTGATTACCTGAGCGTTGCCTTTATAGCCTCCTTTTACGGTGCGACGGTTGGTCAACGTCAAAGCAACCAGTTCTCAAACAAGTAATCTCAAATCACTCAGGTATTGAGGATTTAGTGTCTAATAATTTTAATGAAATTTACTTATGACAGATTTTCATCTCTTACAGTAAAGTTTCATAGGTCTGTCCGATACTAGTCTTCTCAAAGTAAGTATCTATGCAAATGATTATGACATTGCCATGTCCACATAGTTCAAGAAACAGAACTACTAGTCATCTTGCATTCTAGTCGTCTAACGTTTTCTATGCGTCCAATTTTATAGAAAACTCCGACCAGGGACCATTTTCAACTTTTGACATTCAAGTTCACTTGATAGACATTTCTTAGTCACAGGACTGGTCCTGACAGTCTATCTTGAATATATCGTTAAATTGAAGGGACTCATCATTTAATACTAAACCAAGATTAAATTGAATATGAAAATACATTTCATATATGATAAATGTTCAACCCCTAATGTTTTACAACCATGGGCCTCGAACCCATCTTTAAAACAGTTCATGGAATTCAAAGCTATGCTCGATTTCCAGTGCTACAACGTGAGTGCTGCTTCTCACTTGTTGCATAGGTTTAGTTATCATGCTTTGCGAATCTTAATCTCCTTTTCTCGAATGTTCTCGAGATATGATGATAAGATCTTCTGAGTATGTGTATTTTATGATCTAGTCTGTCCAGCTACAAGAGTGGTTCTACGCATTTTTCAATGAAGAATCATCAAGTCAGCAGACATGTGATCTACCTAAGTTCAATGAAGAACTCATTAATACAAACAACTCTGTTTTATTGCTTCTTAGGCAATAAGTACTTCTACTTCAACTGTTTAGGTTGCTAGTGATGCTTTGGTTGGATTTACTTATCCAAGCAGTTCACAGATATGTGGAAGACTTTCCAGCTGTATCTTAGAACATAGAAATTATTATTTTAATTTCCCACGCAACAACTCATGGTCTCCAATCCATGTTGCCATTTTCAAAACACGATGCTCTATAGCTCGTCCTTGCCAATGGTTAACTCCAAGGGAATCTTGCTTGATCCTTTGCCAGTGTTTATGCGTGTAGCATCAATATTTAGCATATCTTTATTTCCTTGAATCAAGAACTATTCCTATGTACCTTTTCAAGTACCATAAGTATTCTTGATCTCAATCTAGTTGATCTTCACTTAGATCAATAGAGATTGGTATATGTTCGTCATGCCTAAAGTCATATGATACGTTTTTGGCGATCCTCATATTATATCATACATGATAAATTCTTTTGCAGAATAATTCTCAATTGAATTCTATTCGTATAGCTTTAGCTCATTCAATTTCAGTAGATACTGAATCCAGCTAAATTCTTTGACTTATAATATAGGTTAAGAATCTCACTTAGATCCTTTGATGTTTTAACTTAGTAAATGCTTATACGTAGTTCAATCATTCTTTACTTAGATTTATTCATATGGGTCGAATATCTCCAATGGAGTCGTTCGTGTTTGATTTAGTAAATGCCATTACTTAATCCAAAACAATATCATAAGATCTTTGTAAATAGATCTTAATACCCAGTATGTACTAAGTTTCTCCATGGTCCATCATAGATGAATAATTTCAAATCTAAGTCATTTAGCATTTGAATGTTATTTCACAATAGAGAGATATGTGTGATACACATAGGACCAATTAAGTTTTACGTACTCCCACTAAACTTCTTATATATCTATAAGAATCATGTACATTTTATGAAACTAAAATGCTTATTAGCTTCACTAAAATACAGTTCCAATTCCCAATTGCTTGCTTAAATCTGTACTTAGATTTCATAAGTTAGCATTCCTTTTCAAGCATTTATTTGGATCCACAAATCCTATGACATGCCATGTACATAGTTTTCTTCCAACATTTGATTGAGGAATACGTTTTGTCATCCAATTGCCATATGTACCAATATGCAATTATTGCTTGAATTATAGACTTAAGCATTACGATTAAGCATGAGGTTTCAACACAATCCACGCCGTGAATTTGCTTGTAACCTTTAGCAACTAATCTAGCTTTGTGTGTGAACACAATTCCATGTTTGATAGTTTTTATCCTTAAAACCAATTTGCAACCAATAGGTGTTAACTTATTCTCGCAAATCAACAAAATTCAATTTTGTCATCAAAAACATTGAGTATGTTTTATGGCCTCTAACCATTTAAAACATTGAGTCTATATATGGCCTCTAACCATTTTAGGGAATCTGGGTTTCGTCATATCTTTCTTACAAGTCACAAACTCATTAATCTACATGATAATAGTTTGACTGTAAGTTGTAGGTTTCTTCACTATCTAATAGAAGAATCGCATAGCTTCAGTGACCTGAACTTTATGCCTACTTGGGTATAGAACATCAAACAATAGAATATCAATAGCCACTTGAAAGTCCTTTGAATATTCTGTTCTCCTTGAAGCACTTGTAAAGTCTTCTAAGAGATGTCTATTCTTTAAAGCCACTTCTAAAGTCCTTAAAGAATAAGTTCGGATTTTCTGAAGCACTTCGAAAAGCCTCCGGAATGTCCGTTTATGTTTGTTGTTCGCCTCGAAAACTTTCGAGGTCTATTTTCTCCCACTTGTCATTTTGGAAACGAATCTCCAAAAGGACATTATTTCGAGCAAACAAACATTATGTTCTCAAAATTCATGGTAGAAACAATACCCTTGTGTCTCATTTGAATAAATCACAATGAAACATATATCTATACTTGGGCCTTAGTTTGTCGAATGACAAACACTAAGCTCCCACTGAGTTTTGCAACTCTCTAGATATATTCTATGAAAAGTTATTCTGAAATTACTTTTCAATAGCTTTGACGAATTTAGTTTGGTGGTAGTTGAGCATTTTGTTTTAGAAATTATAGGAAAATTCTTTATGATCATCATTGATCGAATCAAGTACTAATCGACTTCGATCATTCCAACTTAGATATGCCATATCTTATGGAGCTAGATTGTGAATTTTATTACACACAATCATTGATGATCATTCTTGGTCTCAAGGAATCTTTAACATGATCTAACCTAGATCTTTTATGATTTTTTGCCAAGTGGATTTTATAATTTTGAATCTTTGAACTAGCCAAACAGATTCAACTTATATCAAATTTGAGTAAATAAACCTATATTCACTCAAATCCATGTGAAATAATAATAAAGTCATAAAATCGTTCTTTAGCTTTGAACTCTATTGTCTAGGCGTTCTAACAATAGTTCATATTCTTTGTTACTTTCAACAAGTAAGACTAGCTTGTCTTAAGTTGATCTAGAAATCAACCAACTTTCAAAAGTCCATTAAAATAGAGCTTGTGAATGTTAACTTGTTGATATGGTCTAACTAACAATGCCAAAGATTTGTGGAACTCAAATCAAGAGATTGATTTGAACCTAGTGAAGTTTTTATTGTTAAAGAGTTGTTTGTTTTAATCAAGCATATTGACTCAACCCGTAATTAACCATTTCATTCAAATAAACAAACAAACATTGTTTTTGTTTTTCTTGAATGTGAGTCTTTCTGTGTTTGAAAACAGAAATTTAGGTATGCTGATTATGGAACAAAATAGCCATTAAGTTCCAGCCTTTGAAAGGACTTAAAACAAACTAGATGACCCTACAACTAATGTAGCATTGCCATGCTTCATTTCCCACTTGTAGGTCATTAGTGTATCCTAGCTTCCATTGTTTGAGTTATTACCGAAGTAAGAACCTCAAGCGGTATATGATACCAAGGAAGTTTGATTGCTAGGTCACTTCTCTTTAAACATAAACTTATAGGTAGAAACGAAATCGTAAAATTTCTTTCATTTGTTCCTTATTTTCCTATTTCTTGTACCCTTTCTTATAGTCTTAAGAATTGAATTCTTTAGTGTTGACTTTTATACATTGTTTAGACATGTCCAATGTCACTCCAACAAAGTTCCTACCATTTTAATTTATGTTGAATATTTTGTTTCAACTAGATGATCTTACCAGAAGCTTTTAAAGTTCTTTAAGCATCGATCTATTCGAATGTCTAAGGACTAGACTCATTCGAGAATTAAATGGAAAAAGATTTTAGGTTGTTAACCATTGGTAAAGATGAGCGTTTAAACTCAATGCTTTATGATCTCAAAACTACATTGTATTTTGAATTCACAAGCACCAATTGGTTTGCCATTCGATTTTGATACTCGAAAACAACCATAAAAGTCTCTCTAAGAAACGTACATTTTGAATTGCTCATTTTCTCTCATTTCCGTGAAGCGTTCTTGGATTCACTACCAATCGAGGAAATTTACTGTTACCTTTCTAAAAGGATTTACTGCAGTGCAAGATATTTAATTATAAACAATAATTAAAATATACATTGAAGCATGCAAAGTCTAAACATTTATCATGAATAATAACTTGAAAATTAAAGCAGTCATGCAATTTAAACAAGTCATTGGCATTTTATTCGAATTTATTGTTCCGGCAGGTGTGAATAAAATGATTCCAAGATCCTAAAACCATTGAAGAATTAAGCACAGTTTGTCGACTCAATCCTAAAACATTTTAGGTAAGCAAAAACCTTTTGCTAATAGTCTAGAAACTATTCTTGGTTGATAGGTACGTCTAAGAACTTATTAGGTAAACCTATCGATTTTGCCACGACATAAAAGGACTCCTTACTTATATCGTTGAGTTTCACCAAAACTAACATGTACTCACAATTATTTGTGTACCTTGCCCCTTTAGGACCAATAAGTAACACCTCGCTGAGCGAAAACTATTACTAGATTGATGTAAAGGATATCCAAGCAAGTGTATATTTAGGCATGGCACCTTTTAACTCAATTTTTAAGTTTGGAACTTAAGGCTCTTACTATGTTGGTTAGATTTTAAGTGAACTAAAATCCTTAATCATGCAACATAATCAAGCCACAATCTCATGCATAATTAAGACATATTTAAAGCAATAAATAACTTAAAGCATGCATAAGATAAATGTGATCTAGTATGGCCCGACTTCATCTTGAAGCTTCAACTTCAAAGTCCGTCTCGAAAATCTCCGTGGGAGGCACCATTTTCTTCAAATAGGATAAGCTATAATTAAACTAATTACAACTATTTGATGGTACGCAGACCATATTTGAATTGAAAAACAATTTCGGTACTTTAGACCAATTACATTCAAATTAATGGTACGCAGACCATATTTTCTATCCTATTTGGGCCATACTAGTCACTTCATAACCTGCAAAACAGTACATATACAATATATACCATTCACCCATTCATTATCATGAATGGCCCACATAGCTGGTTAGTAAAACACGTTATGCATCACATAAATATTTGCAGCAATTAATCAAGGGCACCAATAATCTACAAATTATTCAGTCCTTATTAATTCTAATCAAGTTGTTTTAACCTTAAGGATTTGTAGACCTAATCAAGAGTTTATGACTAAAAGGGCTCCCACTTAAACCAATAAATTCATATGCTTTACTAATTTTAAACATAAAAATATATTTCTAGTCTAACCGGAAACATACAAATTTAATTAAAATTTAAAGCTCATATAAATTTATAATTAAATCCACATATTTAATTTATTTTCAGTCGTATTTAAATTAATTCATGATTTTAATTTTAGTAAAATAATTAGAATAAATGAAATTTATTATAATTATAATATTCAAAATTACAATCCAAGAAAACAATTTAAATTATTAATTTTAAAATTAATTAAAATTACATAAACTGAAAAATTTCAAATTAAAATTTTAAAACGATCTAATCGTAACACAAGGTACGCAACATCACCACGCAACGCACAACCATAGGCCACACGCACGCAGCCATTGCTGGCCATGTGCGCGCAACCTATGTGCTGCGTCGCATCTGCTGCTGCTCACCATCGCAAGGCATCATCGAAGCACGCTCGCTGCTCACCATCGCTGGGCGCGCGCCAGCGCTCGTCGCACGCGAGCCAGCGCTCGCTGCGCGCGAGGCTTCGATGCAGGCGTAGCGCTCGTCGCACGCGAGCCAGCGCTCGCTGCGCGCGAGGCTTCGATGCTGCGTGAGGCAGTGCGCGTTGCACGCGACTGCTCGCTGCCTTGCTCCTCGCCCTCGCCCAACGCACATAGCACACGACACAAGGCAGGGCTGCTGCCTTGTGCTCGTGCACCATAGCCTTGCTCATTGCATTCGTACCGCATGGGCGACGAGCTCCCTTGCTCGTCGTCGCATGCCCGCACTATACAACACCCCTTAAGGGTAACACGTAGCGTCCATTGCTTTGTGCGTGCAAGTTATATGAGGGAATCGCATAAAAATTAAAATTTTATTTTCAAAATTAATGACAAATTAATAAATCATATTAATTTCATAATTTTAGGGCGAAAAATCGAAAATTTATTAATTAATTGATTTCCGATTAACATGTATTCAAGTCTAGGTCATAAAAATTTAAAATTTAACATAAATTTACAATTTTTATGGTGGTTTTTAATCATAGGTATCTAATTAAATTATAACTAATTATGAAAATCAAATTAATTCTAAATTATTCCAATTTTCAACAAATTAATCACAATTACAAATTAGATTGCATAATTAACAAGGCTAGGCATTCAAACTTGTTAAACATATACAGTAGGTCAATCAAAAATTCAAGATATATCAACAAGAATCGCAAATATTTAATTTAACATCTTAAATTTACGAAATTTTGCATTCGAAAAACTAAAACCTCCGAAAAGTCATAGTTAGACTTCGAATTTGAGAATTCTGGGTTCGGCCGAAAAACACTATTTTTGTCAAAATTTTAGAATGCCTTTTACATGCGGAATTGACACAAAAATCACTCGATTTGGATGAGTAACGAAGAAACTGCCGAAAAACTGCGTACGTATAATTAAATAAACGCAATTTACAATTAATTAACAATTACGAAAATTAATCACCCCTTTTAATTCTTGCAAATTTGTAATATTTAACCATGTTCATGCAATTTAGATTATGAAAATAATAAGAGGCTCGTGATACCACTGTTAGGTTATGATACATATGACAATTCATAAATCATGCGGAAAAACCATAAAGCCAGGAAAGCATATTATTTACACATAATCATTTAGCATAGAATAGATGCATACATGTTGTAGCGTGCCTTCCCTAGCTGCGCCCGAACCGAACAAGAACAAGTCTTTAGGACTCCAAATGTCGTTCCTCCGTAGATAGTCCACAGTACGTCCGGATCCGCCTCAAGTTAGACCAACTAGAATCGCCCTTAAGGTGCTTAGGATTTTCGGCTCTTATTGCAAGTGTATGGCTGATTTATATTTCAAAAACTTACCCTTTGAATACTTCAATCGTACCCATAATTTGTGACCCTAGGCACTTATTTATAGGAGTATGGAAAAGGAATTGTAATCCTACTAGGATGTGGATTTGTTAATTAGAACTTTATTAGGACTCTAAATAACAAAGCAAATCTAATAGGATTAGGATTTTAATCTTCGCACGAATCCTAATAGGATTAGGATTTCCTGCACACGCATCGTACAAGCCGTGCACCCGCGCAGGCCTTGCGGCCCACGACAGGCGCACAACCCATGTGCGGTGCTGTGCGCGCGCGCCCTTGGCTGGGCCTGGCCTTGCGCTGGGCCTGGTCGAGGCGTGCGTTGCTGCGTGCGGCTCGCTGGGCGATGGCCTGGCTTCGTGCTGGGCCTTCGTCTAGCGGGCCTCGTCCGATGCTAATTCGTATGATACGCTTCCGATTAAATTCCCGATTCCAGAATTCATTTCCGACACGAACAATATTTAATATTTTCGATTCCGGAATTAATTTCCGTTTCGAACAAATATTTAATATTTCCATTTCCGGAATTATTTTCCGATTCCGATAATATTTCCGATTCTGACAATATTTTCGTTTCCGGCAATATTTCCGATTCGGGCAATATTTCCATTTCCGATAATATTTTCCGATACGTACCATGTTTCCGTTTCCGGCAACATCTACGACTTGGATAATATTTATATTTCCGATACGATCAATATTTCCGTTTCCGGCAATATCATCGTTTCCGGAGTATTCATTTCTTGCTTGTGACGATCTCAGCTCCCACTGAAAACAAGATCCGTCGATTCCGAATATCCATAGATAGAGTATTTAATGCCATTAAATACTTGATCCGTTTACGTACTATTTGTGTGACCCTACGGGTTCAGACAAGAGTAAGCTGTGGATTAATATCATTAATTCCACTTGAGCTGAAGCGGCCTCTAGCTAGGCATTCAGCTCACTTGATCTCACTGAATCATTAACTTGTTAATTAATACTGAACCGCATTTATTAGACTTAACATAGAATGAATACTTGGACCAAGGGCATTATTTCCTTCACTTCGGCACCAGGAGCACCCCCCCAGTTGATGGCGGTCCCCTTAGCCGGTCAGGCGCCGCAAGCAGCGTTCCCAAATGCCCTAATGCGCCCGGACTCTTCTCGAAACTATTCTCCATACACTCCTCTTAACAGGCCAGTCGTTCCAGTTAGCCACGGTTTCATAACTCCTTTTCCTTATGTTGCAGGTACCCATGCTACCCAAGGAACACCCCCTTACATGCAACAGGTGGTACCGCAGTTCACTCCTCACCAACCTCACAGTGTATACCCACAAAACACCTATTATCAACACCTCCAAGCTAGCCTCCCCGAAACATTCAGCCCCCTAGTCCCGGTGCTCAACAACATATGTGAAAACACCAATCATCAACTCCAACAAATCTTGACTATCATAAAAAAAATCCCAGGAGTGCCAACACCAATCAAAGAAGCCAGCCTAGATAGATATGCCGACTCACCATATGCCGACCCCATTGATGTAATCGACATCCCGAAACGATTCAGCCCACCCAACATGCCCATGTATGACGGGACGACCTACCCAAGGGAGCATATCTTGACCTACAAGCAGCGGATGATGACTATCCCAGTTCCCAAGAACATGAGGCACTAGTAGAAAAAACCCTTATTACAGCGGGCTTTTACACCCCTGTTGCAGCGTACATCGTATGCTGCAACTGGGGGGCCTGCAACAAGTCTGAACTTGTTGCAGCGTACAATGTTCGCTGCAAAAAGTACTTTTTTGCAGCGTACATATACATGTACGCTGCAACAAGTGTCAAAAATTTGGCAAAAATCATGACTTGTTGCAGCGCACAAATTTATGTACGCTGCAAAAGACCCCACCTGTTGCAGGGTACATCTATTTGTACGCTGCAACAAGTCTGAAATTTTGATAAAGTTTACACCCTTGTTGCAGCGTACACATATATATGTACGCTGCAACAAAGTATTTTTGGCGGGAAAATTATAGTTTTGTTTAGGGATACCTAGAGTGGCTTGCACCAAATATAGAAACCTGTCACAACAATAATAGAATATCGCAACCTGTATAACAAATATAAAAAGAATAACTATTGTTTTGTATATATCCCAAAAACAAAGTGCACGTACCACATACATTTAAATATATGTACGGTCCAATTTCAACGTACACATACATTTTAATATAAAAGATGCTACAACATCAGAACCAACTCGATCAAGCGCGCTCAGGCAAACAATAAATACTTCCTCGTAATAAACTTATTCCATTGCTCACGAACCACTTCAATTTCCTCACTAGCATAAGGCGCATTCCTCGAGTATAGACCTTTACAAAAACAAAAATTTGATGGGAGCATTAGATTAAATGCAAATTAAATGTCACATTTTAACATTCAAGCATCTAATGACAATGTACTAATAGTCTAGAATACGACTCAAGAGTAAGGAAAGTTAAAACTCTGCATATTAATCATGTAATAAGAATCAAATGAGTCCTTAGGTTCTTTAGTTCAAAGTTGGGAGCGGAAATGTCATTTTAGCTCTAAATATAACCTATAACGACCCAATGAGCCTTAAAAATTTGCATAAATAGATTCGAATGAGTTTTTGAAAGTTAAAACTCTGCATATTAATCATGTAATAAGAATCAAATGAGTCCTTAGGTTCTTTAGTTCAAAGTTGGGAGCGGAAATGTCATTTTAGCTCTAAATATGACCTATAACGATCCAATGAGCCTTAAATGTGCATAAATAGATTGGAATGAGTTTTAGAAAGTTAAATATATTCATATATCATGTAATAAGAATCATTCGAATCCTTGGGTTCTTTAGTTCAAAGTTGGGAGCGGAAATGTCACTTTAGCCTAAATATGGGCTATAACAACCCCATAAGCCTTAAATGTGCCAAAATATATTGGAATGACTCTTGAAAACTTAAAACTAAGCATATTAATCATGTAATAAATTTAAAATGAGTCCTTAGGTTCTTTAGTTCAATGTTAGGAACGAAAATGTCATTTTAACTTAAATATGACATATAACGACCCAATGAGTCTTAAATGTGCATAAATATATTGGAATGAGTCTTAGAAAGTTAAAACTATATGTATAATAATCATGTAAAATAATTAAAATGAGTCCTTAGGTTCTTTAGTTCAAAGTTGGGAGCGAAAATGTCATTTTAGCCTAAATATGGCCTATAACGACCCAATGAGCCCTAAATGTGGGTAAATAGATTGGAATGAGTCTTAGAAAGTTAAAACTATACATACTAAACATGTAATAAGTATAAAAGAATCCTTAGGTTTTTTAGTTCAAAGTTGGGAACGAAAATATCATTTTAGCCTAAATATGACCTATAACGACCCAATGAGCCTTAAATGTGCATAAATAAATTGGAATAAGTCTTGGAAACTTAAAACTAAGCATATAAATCATGTAATAAGTTTGAAACGAGTCCTTAAATTCTTTAGTTTGAAGTTGGGAACAAAGATATAATTTTAGCCTAAATATGAGTGTTTATAAATGAGATTCTTCACAAATGATTCAATCATGCATATAAAAATAGTTGTGCTAAGAATAACCATCTTTCAATTTACTCATGATGTGAGTATCAGTATAAATCTGTAGACTCACAGATTTCAGTATAGAAATAAGATCTATAAGAAAAACAGTCTCCCCCCAGTTTGTAAGTTCTCTTTTGATACTAGTATTAAAGAACACATTACTCTTTTGATGCGGGCTTGGTTGTTTCTCTCAGCAATAATACTATGTTTATTACTCCGTACTTTGTATCTATTAAGGACCAACAAGAAAAGTAGGAAACACTCCACTTGTTACTGTATATTAACCATGTTCTAGGACTTGATTTCAGCAAATAGTACTGCATTAATCTCTAACTTGCAGCATCCTCAAGTCTTAAATCTCCAAATTTTAATGTGTGGTTCATTATTAAAATTTGATGTAACAAAGGGTGAATTTAAGTGTTCTTGAATTGGGTTTTATAGTTTTGATGCTTGACTATTTCTGGAATAAGATTTAAGACACCCCGTTTAGCAGGACAGGGAGAAAGAGAGGGGGAAAGAGAGAGGGCTTGGGTTTTAGACTTTTTTGGACACATTCACAAAGTCACAAATTACACAGAACAAATAGGGAACATGATTTTTCATCCTCATATAGACATGGAAAATAAGTCATTTGGGCCAAGTTCAACACAAGTTAATACAAAGATAAATATACCTTATTAGAAGGTTCTGTAATGCAGAACACAATTCGGTCCTCACTTTAACATAGCTTTTACATCCTGAGGTACTGACTTGATTGCTGTACGAACACGTCCGGATACATTATCCCCAAACTTTGATTTCATTGAAGTGATCCATTCTCCATGATTTGTTTTAAACTCATACCTGATAGAGATTTTAGCAAGTCAGAACAATGTACAAGAATCAAATTAACTTATAAATTTATCACCAACAAACCATAAAAACTAAGGAACCACAGAAACCATAAGAATCAAGAATGAAAACAGTCATCATTATTTTTTCAAACATGCATAAAAGGTGAAGAGAACTAGCTTATTTTTACAGTCCAATATCTCAAAGCAAAATATAGCATATTTGTCAAAAGTGCATTTCATCTGTACAGAAAGATAAATAGTCTCTCACACTACAAGAAAATTTATATACAGAGGCAACACCTTGAGGCAATTCATTTTTTATGGCCTCTAAAAGTGCCTTTTAGCATTAGTTAATTATGGTAGCCTCTAAAAGTTATTTTTAGGGTCGGTGAAATTTAGCCTGCCCCCAAAGGTACTTTTTAGCATTAATAAAATAATGGTTGCCCCTAAAAAGTTTCTTTAGCATCAAAAGAAATTAAGTTGCCCCTAAAAAGTACCTTTTAGCATTAATGAAATAATAGTTGCCTCTAAAACTGTTTTTTAGCGTCAATGAAATTTACGTTGCCCCTAAAAGGTACTATTTAGCATTAATGAAATAATGGTTGCCTCTAAAACATTTTTTTAGCATCAGAAAATAGTGGTTGCCTCTATAACCTTTTTTTAGCATCAACAAAATTTATGTTGCCCCTAAAAAGTACTTTTTAGCATTAATGAAATAATGGTTGCCTCTAAAATATTTTTTTAGAATCAGAAAATAATGGTTGCCTCTAAAACTTCTTTTTTATCATCAATTAAAATTTTGTTGCCCCTAAAAAGTATTGTTTAGCATTAATCAAATAATGGTTGCCCTTAAAAAGTATTGTATAGCAGTAGGATTCCGTATACAATAATTAAAAAAAATTATTTTTATGTCAAAATTAAAGAAATAATCTTATATTAGAGAAATGTTATAATTTTAATTCATGGTCAACTCTAATTAGATTAACTAAGTCAAAATTATTGAAATAATGTTATATTAGAGAAAACTTAGATTACTAAGGCTATTTTAGAGAAAGTGAAAAAATATTTGTTATCAATGAGAATTTGCAAAAGTATAATGCTACCAAAGAGAATTTTCCTATTTTTTTAGTTTTAATAAAGTAATGTTTTCCTCTAAAACCTTCTTTTTAGCATCAATGAAATTTATAATGCCCCTAAAAAGTAACTTTTAGCATTAAAGAAATTTCGGGAAAGTCTTTGATTTTTATTGTTTGTTTTTTATCCATATTATGTGCTCGTAACCGTGATTTTTATATTCTTCTGTTCATTTCTCCGACTTATTTTTCATGAATTAGGTTTCTGATTTTTTTTCCCCTTGGATTAATAAGGGTATAATAAACTAAAGTAAATGATCAACCAATAGGAGAATAATATTATGAATTGATAGTAGCCTATGTAGGATTCGAACCTACATCATTGTGCAATTGCACAAAGCTCCGCCAATTGAGCTAATAGACTCTTTTTATTGGTATAGTATCATGGTAGTTTTAAGAAGAAAAAATAAAGTGTAGTGACATTAGTTTACATAGTCGTTTATTATCTTAAGTGAGCCCATGCGAACCAGAATTTTATCTAGCCTAACTGATCAAAATAACGAGCAATGATCAACAACCCCACATACATTGTTAATTACAGTTGGACCGCAGTCTTTATAAACTATAAAATGAAATATATATATCACGTATATACTCAGTTGCAAATGGAAATGAATTTGGCATATTTGTTTACTTATACAATCATTAAAAGAAAGGAGGGAAAAAGAAAGGAGGGGAAAAATACTCTTTTACCGAACACATTTCCTAAAATATTGTAAGTATGATTAAAATAGTTCTAGGACCTTAGTCACAGGTATTTGGGGAACATTATAGTATTATACACATAAAAATAATCTTCAAGTCTTCATCCGAATCATCCCTACCAAATGTCATTTTCTGAATCAAGACTAATATATTTCCAGAAGACTTTACCCAAACCCAGCTTGTGCTTAGTGAAAAATGAAATGGCTGGGAAGATTGAAATTTATCAATTCGACTAAAAATTACAAGCAGTTTACTAATTGATTAAGAATCCCACTGCAACAAACTAATTGGTTGCAGCTCACAGCTAGAACAGAATTACAACTTCAAACCCACTGCACGGCCAGAACGTTGTATATATAATAAAGAACCAAGTAGCAACTCTCACCTGTACCTCAGATGAATAAAAGAATCGAACACTATTGTAGAGTAGTCTAACAACCCTTATAGGATGGCTCCTAAGACTAAACTTGTTGCAATACTGCCTGAATACACCCACAACACCGTGTTCTTCAACCCAGCATTCGAGAGCCTGATTGTTGGGTTAACTACAGCAACCACGAAAGACTGGAAGCTATTTCCATAAACCCATATCTGAAACAGACAGATAAGCTCAGAACAAAGCAAACTATATAATTCAAATGATGATACAGAGCTGCTTATTCTTATGTGCAGCATAGATCAGACATACTGCATCGATTTCTGAGGCAAGATTGTAAGTATTCTCTAAGTTTTCAACTGAAACATATTATTGCAATTCCAATTTGAGACAATATCCTTACAATACCAGAAATGTAATAGTCAATGATGTACGGAAGACAGACCTTTGACGTTGGATCGGCTTCATGAGTGGAAAGAGCACACAAGTAATACACAACAACTAATTGATTGTACATCTAACGTCTGAGGACGAAAGAGAAAATGTTCCGCGGTCGTTTCATGTCGGCCTATTCATGCCAGCAGATATATCAGCAGTTATGCCACATGAGACATCCTGTTGAAAAACTAATCCATGTCACACACAAAATAAGAACCAGAAAATTTTCATATGTTTAATGCTGGACCTGACCAAAGAACAGAGTGCACATACATCCATGTGCATTAGATTTTTACTCTCAGTAAACAACAAGTTGTTGAATGGGAAGACAGAATCAGTTAGAAACATCTCTTTACCTGCAGATTCAAGTTTTGAAGAGCCTGATGAAAAGTTAAGATGGCTTGCTGGGTACTTCAGTGAGTGCGAACCAAAATTCCTGTGCTAACTGATGAGAACAATGCTGCCCAGGTAGTTAGAACTAACTGGAGAATGGATTAAAGAAGTTGAAAGAGGCTGCTGACATTTGGGAGAACAAGTTGCACGAGGTACAGTCGAGCAGAAAGTCCTTGAAAGATGCACTATCAAAGGCTTTTGATGAAGACAGAACCATACAATTGCAGAGAGATCATACCATGAATTGGTTGAAAACCTCGTAGGAGTATAGAAACTTGATTTCAATTCAAACGAAACATGCTACGTACAATTGAGAATTTACTCTTTTAGATCAACTGAATGCAATTTCAACAGCCACAAACAATTCTTAATAAGACTGCTACCTCAAAAATGCTTGAGTTCAAAGCTAAACGCGCAACAAGTGCATCTGTTTTAATCTAATTTTAACACAGGACACATCAACACATTAAGTTTATAGTGAGACTTGGACCTTTGGTCCTTTACATACTTACAAACCTGAGTACCTGACCACTATAAACATGAAAGTGTAACGTAAAACGGACAAATGTATACCTTATTGTAACATCTTTCTAGTTTAAAGGATAAGAGTACACCTTTTATAATTCAGATTTCTGAATGAAAAGAATAGAAAGTCATACTCAAATAAGCCTAAATAGGCAGAGAGCTTTATAAAATTTAACAAGTTAGATAATACTTCCTTAATACCTTAACCAACACCACACTACTGCAGCTTCTAATAAGGCCCCCGTAGCACAACAGAAACATCAATAGGCAACAATGAGCTGGGAACAATACCTGACACAGTGACACCTGCATGACTCCCATGAGCATCTAGTAGCAGCAGCCGCAGATGAAACAGAATTTCCAGCAAAACCAGCAGCTCCCTGGCTCACATTTGGTGACAGACTACTAGGAGGAATTCCTTGAGCTGAAACATAAGGCTAGTCTAAATGAATTCACCTGCCATAATTTTTCAGATGAGATAATGATATACACAAGCTAAACAAATACAACAAATACCAGAAATCAACTATGGTCAACTCTGATCATATAGTTTGAAATTCCAATTGAATAAATCAGTAAATAGCTTCAAAACCTAGTTGAACCTTCAACTGTAGTAAACTTATAACGGATTTAATCGTCATTTCCAACACAGTTGTAATTCATGAATAAATGATAAGCAAAACCCTAAATAACTGAAATTCAAAGTCGAGTAGTTCTGTTAATTGCAATAGATACCAGTAGAACCTTCACAATTGGTGAACTTTGCTGTATTTCTGACAGCATTCTAAATCTAAATTCAAGCAAAAACCTAAAGTTTGAAATTCAAGTCGGTCAGATCAATAAATTGCTTCAGATTCTAACTAAACCTTCAAAATTAACAAAAACTAGAAACAATTGAAACATGAACCTTTGCATTTTCAGAAAAAAAAAATCAACAACTTCAATTTGTTCAAAGAGCAATAATACAGTAGATCTTATTCAATCAATAACAAAAATCAAACTTCAGAAGTTTGAAATCGACTCACCTGCTCGAGGCCTCGATAACAACCCAGTATATATAAAAACTCATTATAATTTATACATACACAAAATTAAAACCAGAAATCATGACAATGAAGCAGAAAACGTATTTCCTCACAAATAAGAATCAAATTCAAACACAGAAGACTAATCAAACTATAATCAGCGTATTTAAACCCTGGAAATTCATGGTCCGAAACGAACTTGAGAAAAGCGGAAAATTAGATAAATAATTCAATGATAAAAGAAGAAATACCTCATCAGAGACTTGCCGCTAATCAAATCACCGATTGATCTTCTTCAATAGGGCAGGGCAGTTCACAAGAGAGTAGGAATTGAGGGAGAGACGCGGTGACCTGAAATTTCTGGCGCTCAATAGCTATTTAACTCCCACTTTGGTGAAATTTTGGGGGAAAATTTTGGATTAAGGGTTTAGGAAGGAGTAGATGATGAGCGCCGAATAGCTGAAGCGGTTTCCTTTCAATTCTTTTGGGAATTTTATGCCCGCGCTCTGATCCCGCGTCTCTTGAAGCAATAATAACGACAAATTTATTTTATTTTAATTTTAACCTTTTTTTTTGGAATGTATAATGACTTGGGCACCCGATTTTCTTTGCACTCGGGTTCTTCTTATCTTTTCAAAAAAAAAAATATTCTACTTATCATTCAAAGAAAAAAAAAACCTATTAAAAATCGATCAGATTCAAAACCGACCCGAACCCGGCCCAAAAATACTGGATCATGAACAAGTTTTTGTGACCAGTAATCCGATTTTATCCAAACTCGAGCAACCCTAAAAGTAATAGGTCAAAACCCAACCGAATTCGTTTTGGACCCGACCAATTGAAAATCATTGTAGTTATAGTAATAAATTAGATGTTGAGAAAAATTTAAACATAATAAACACGTTGTTTTTACTATTGTTGTGTGCAATATGATTTTAATTTGAATTATACGCCATTTTATGGTTGAATTTGACAAACTATAAACTTGTGTAGGAAAATTTGTTAACTCGTGCCCATATTTTGTATATTAATCACCTAAATTAATGAAAATATAATGCGCGTTTCAAAATCTCTCAACTCGTTGGGTCAACCCGAACCCGGAAGTTTTGGGTCTTGAACAAGCATTTGTAAACCTGAACCCGAAAGTGACCGACCCAATTGAACCAGAACCCGAAAATATTTTTTTACAACCCGACCCGACCGACTTGTTTGACAGGTTTAATAATGACGGTTGAATTTAGTAACAACAACTATTGTTTGTTCCGTTCGGATATTGATCGGTCTTGGTTTGACATGGTTCGCCAAGGTAGAACAAATTAATGACATGAAAAGAGTCAGTCTATACATTGACTTTCTCTTAAGACATTGGTAGAAGTGAAATCGAACCTCATAGCCTCTGTTGCATCTTGTTTGGAAAAATCATTGTCGAAAGCAGCGCGTAAAAAAGAATTGGCCCATCAAAATGAGAATTCTATTTATATATATATGGAGGAAGTATGTCCAACCATGATTGGTAAGATGATAAATTAAATTAGGCTAAATGGAATAAATAGAATGAAAAGAGAAAAAAAAAAATGTCTGGTTAGTTCAAGATTGAAATCTTTATCCAGGCCAGATTAATAATAGAGGCTATAGAGCAACATTTAGGTAATTACGACTAACGGATAAGTTTGTCGCTGTAATTGGTACATTAAAGTTATATACGAAAACATTTCTAGTTCGTCGTTATAGTTTTGTCATTAAAAATTGAAATTCTAGTAATGATATTCTCAGGTGGCTATGTTTTACTTTGTTAAAACAATTGGTCTAATTTGAAATATACCAAAAGGTGCATGTGCTATGTTCAAATTATAACATTTGAACTTTTTCTAACTATAACTTATCTTATTGGACCCGATTGACCTGATTGAAACTTGCTTATTGTATAACATAGAGAAATTTATCACTTTAACATTAATAAAAAACAATACGTAATTTTAGTTTACACTCTTGAATATGAGCTTGTTATTATTGTAAATAAAAGACATGAAAAACAAATTATGCCAAAACCCTAAACCCTAAAACCTCAACCCTGAACTTAACTGAACTTAACTGAACTTATTGAAATCGATTAAACTTGAATATTTGATTGATCTGAATTGAAGTAATTGGACATATTCATACATGCTTGCAAGATAGTAAACCATAGAGTTAGAGTAACCTTGTTGACCTGTTTGAAATTTATTTGGAACTCATTGACTCATGGTAGAACCTTACTTTAACTTTGTTTGAATTTATTATTGAACGCATTACTACAAACCTTCACCCGTGCCACAAGTTATGCTACCTATTTAAGAGCTATCATCCATAAATTTTTTAAGTAAAGCTTGCTAGCTCGTGCTGCATACATAATAGTTGTATAACTTGCAAATTTTTTAGCTTAAATGAACTCTTTTTATACTTACATTTATAAGTTCTACTTATTTCAATTGTTTATAACTAAAAGTAACTAGTAACTATTTTTATATTAATGACTTAAGGTTTTACATTTTTAAGTTTTGGGGATGAAACTTAATCTAAGGGTGGTATAGCGTAATATCCCACAATTTGAGAAACTTTTAACTTGATAATTAAATTTAAATATTGTCTTAATGTTTCTCTTAAAATTTCTTTCTAAACGAATTTGAGATTATGGTTTTGAAGTTTTAAAAATAAGTAAGGGAATTTGAATATTTTATTATTAACTCTTAAGTGAATTTAGATATTCTATTATCGATGATCAAAACTTAATGAGTGAATTTAAATATTTTATTATTACATTAGATAAATTTTTTGAAAATCTCATTTAATAATTTTGGATTTTGTTACTCGAAAATTATTTATTTAAATTTAAGGATTAGCTAAGAATTTAAATTAAAAAATCAAATTATAAAATATATTCATTCATGTAGGTATATTTTATTTAAATAAATAAACATTCTCTAAGATAATTGACTTGACTTTATATAATTTACATCACCCTTTCAAAACCATTTTTCAGAAATATCAGTTTGGAGACCTACCTTATGCCCGATTCACCTCCTCTATCTTCTGCCCCTCCAATTCAATTTTCGATCTCCTCCGTGTCACTGCGCCGGAATGGCTGCTTCCTCCCCTCCCTTTCTGGCTGGTCGTCGCTGATGCGGTTCTTGTTGTTGTTGCGCTATTGTTGTTGGTGTTGCTTCGCTTTCCCTCTCTCGTTCTCGTTCCCAGTACCGCCGACGATGGTGGTCTCAAATTTTCGTCTTCGACAACCCACCACTCTATTAGGTAATCTCTTTAATCTTGTTAATTGATTTGTTGAATTTTAGAAAATAACCTAATTTACAAAATCTAATCAATCGATTCTGGCGAATAATTGCTGACAATTTACGGACTTCCATCTCGATTCCTTCGTGGACTTCGGAGCCGAGGTGCGGATGAATTGAACTCGTGTGCAAGAATTCAGGTAAGTGCAGTAATCTTCCAATAATTTTTTGTACGTTGTGTTAATTTGTCAAACGTGTGTTGCTGTCTTTGCAATTGAATTTTTCTTTTTTGAATTTGTAATTGAATGCGGGGTAATTTTTTGATTCATTATCGTCTATATGCTATGAAACTTATTGATTGTGATGAAAGCTTTGCGTTGTTGATCCAAAAGCTTAAATGAGGGTTGTCAATGATCAAAGGGACAGTGTTGGGGTGTTGAAATATGGCTAACGAGAGGGTGTTGGCTTTTTGTTTGTCAGAAAGTATTTTGGGAAAGGTCTGCAGGGACTTAAGCGTTGTTGTAGTTTTGATGGTGGGTTGGACTGGTGTTCAAGACTGCTGTTGGTTCCTGCATTCTTTCCTAGTTTCTTGACCTTTTGAATTGTGGGAACTGGGAAAGAATGAATTTGAACTGAGCAGATTGTTAATTTGAGCAGACTGGGAGGATACCCTTGATGGTTAAAACACCAGCTAGAGTGATTGAATTGTGTTTTTGCTAGACTTTCACAATTCCAACTAGTTGTCCTTTGCTTCTCTTTGGCTTTGGCTGCTGGGCTTTTTAACGAGCTTTGTTAAACGAGCTCTCAAAAGTTATAATCATATCTAATAATAAAAGATTAAAGTACATTACTTTATTTGATAAACGAACTAATAATTAAGTGCACTAATTTAACAATTAAAGAAAAGAAGAGTATGAAATATGGAGAATTGGAGATAATCGTATAAAATTTGATTCCCTTCAAACATGATTTAGATTAGTTTCAGGCCTTTCTTGTTAGCAACTGACTGCACTTCTGTGTTTCAGCAATTGATAGTGCTTAGGTAATTGATTGAGTTGGCTTGCTTTGTTGGAGAATCAGATTAGTTTGAAGTGCACTTTTATATTTAGTTTGTAGCTGTGTTGGTATTCTGATCCATAAGGACTAGCATATCCATTCCCTTGTATCTTAAACATGTATTGTTATTTACTATGCGGTATCAGATGTACGTTAAAACGTTACAACATGTAGTGATGGGAATAGTTGTAATAAAAAGAAATTTGTGCTTTGTTTAACCTGAAACATATAATGGAATCATAGGATTTTGGATATATAGTTTGTTGCGCTATTGTTGTTGGATCTCCTAGTGTAAAAGGTTTCTTTCTTGATTTTCACTTGTGTTGGGGTCTATCAAAAACGTTTATTTGCAGCATTCCTTGTTTAACCATCTGGTGAAGAGTTGGGTGGAGGGGCGTGTCTTTTAGAGTTAAGTTTATGAGATTTTGTCTCAAGTTATTGAAGCAGATATGATGATTAATTACCTAGGGAATAACATGATAGAACATGGGTTTTGATTCCGGTAACTTAAAAACGTTTACAGTGCAGCACGATTGAACTTCTGTTTAAGTTTTCATTTTATTTTCTCAAAGCTACTCTTGTTTATTTGTCTAATTGTTTTGTTTTCCTGGATGATCGGGTCTGTCTGCTTTCCTGCATCACATTTTGTGCACAGTTGGAGATGCATGTCTGCACTATTTTTTTTATTGTGGTTGACGATGATTTCCTCATCATCTTATGCATTTTCATCATTTGTTGTATACAAGTATGTTTTAGGACCATCATGTGAAGCTAAGCTTCTCACTTGAGTTGTGACTGGAGCTTGAAATAATTTCCCCCTCCTCAACCCCTTCACTGAGCGAAAAGTTGCATTTGCGCCTCCTCGCTTCTGACTACAGATTACCGACAGCTGCTAACCACTGCAATCTTGTAAGCTTACAATTGCAGTGTGCTTGTTTTATCTTAAAAGTTTACAATAGATGTAGATTCACCAGCACATATACACCGTAAAACTATCCTTCTGCTGATTGCTCTAACAGAACAGTTACTTTCTTGAATGAGACTATTTTGAATGAGTATTCTCATGTTACCAACACTCAATGCGATTCTTGAATGGTAGCTTTTGTGTATATTATCCATTGCGTACTTACTTTTTATTGTTAAAACTTGTTCAGGTTAAAAGTAATGAGTAAATTTATTCCATCGATGTCAGTTCCTAAGTTATTAAAACCTTATGTTGTTTATATTATGATTTCACATCTTTCTGAAAGATAAAAGAGCCTACTTGAGACTATCTTGAATGAGTATTCTCATGTTACCAACACTCAATGCGATTCTTGAATGGTAGCTTTTGTGTATATTATCCATTGCGTACTTACTTTTTATTGTTAAACTTGTTCAGGTTAGAAGTAATGAGTAAATTTATTCCATCTATGTCGGTTCCTAAGTTATTAAAACCTTCTGGTGTTTATATTATGATTTCACATCTTTCTGAAAGATAAAAGAGCCTACTTGAGACTATCTTGAATGAGTATTCTCATGTTACCAACACTCAATGCGATTCTTGAATGGTAGCTTTTGTGTATATTATCCATTGCGTACTTACTTTTTATTGTTAAAACTTGTTCAAGTTAAAAGTAATGAGTAAATTTATTCCATCGATGTCAGTTCCTAAGTTATTAAAACCAAGATCGAACAAGGAAAAATAAGCAAAACATGGAACAAAAGAAGTCGGAACTATTGAAGCAACCCTTACAGCTTTACGAGAAGGTTCATTTTGTATGCTCATTAAGTCATTAGAGTTTTCATGTTATTTAATATATGATCAAATTACACATTTATTAGGAATTGACGAATTTATAATTCATGTTTGCTAGAACTTCAACGAAAAAAGGCGTTAAAGGATGATAAAAACAACAGTCATTTCCATGGAGGTAAGTTATTCTTTATTATTTGGTAATGGTAGCACAATATCCCACCGCTAACAGTCATTTCCATGGAGGTAAGTTATTCTTTACTTTAATATCATGAAGATTTTTATTGTGTTTTGATTAACTTTGGTGTATAGTTTGAATTAAATTTCCATTTGAATAAGTTGTAGACTAATTGATCAATTTTTGGACTTTTCCATGTCGCCCAAGTGTATTGTTGCATATCTCATATTCGTTGAGATTGAATCCTCCGCCTCCATAGCAGCATTTAAGTAAGCTAGTTTTGTTTGATTGCATAGACTTGCTTTAATAATTGGTACTCTGATTTTTTGGTTTGTAAGTTTTTTATGCTTTGAACTTTATCATTTCTGCTTCTTGTTGTCTTCGGGCTTAGAGTGAGGAAATGTATCGTGGATCCTTTTATATTTACAATGTCAGGAGGTACATCCATTCTGAGTACTCTAATTATGGTTTTAAATCTTGAATCTGGAGTCATATTTCTGCAATAATATCTCATATGATGGGATAGATTATGCTAATTCTGGTTGGTTGGCTGGCCACTGTACATGCTTCCATTATGTCTGAAAAAGTTTCTGGTGCACGGGCAAGAGATCTATGTTGCTCAGTTTAGGCGACATCATTTGAAAAAAAAAATCTGCTGTCCTGCTGTATTGCTTCTGTATTGCTTCTCACCCTATTTGTTGAAATAGCTTGTCTAAATAGTGCTCTTTATATGACCTTCAGGATAAGAGTTGCTGCTATATTGTGTTACACACTGATAATGTGCTGTCTCGCTGCTAAACTGTTGTTGTCTCGCTGCTACACTGCTGCTGTCTCGCTGCTACACTGATGTCCTGTCCTGATGTCCAGCTGTTGTCTTGTTGTTGTCATACTATTGTTCTGCTTGTGAAAATTTTGTTTCTGCGATTTTTGCGATTGGTATATTACACGAAAGCATATTTGTGCGCTTTTTGTTAGTTTTGGGCTTGCGGGTTGTTGCAAGCCCTAAAGTGTTTTTTTGGCTAAGATTGAATAACAATTGTTCTCATTTGGTTAATAATATTACTTGTAGTTGATAAATTTTCAATTCCTATGAAATTTGGTGTTTTACTTTTGTTATCTTATCATGGTTATTTCTTATAGGTGGTCGTGGCTACAAATGTAAATACGCTAGCAATTTTCGGGGTCTTTAAACACTTTTTATGATGATATCAAATTATTCAAGTATCATTATTTTTAAAATAAGATACTGTCTCTAATCATATATAGTCATAATTAAATGGTTGCCTCTAAATATACGTCGTTTTAGAAACAACCTTTTATATTGCCTCTAATTATATTTCGAGGAAAAACCATATGGTTGCCCCCGAATTTTTATTTTGCCTCTAATTATATTTTGAGGCAAAATTATATGGATGCCCCTAAATGTATAGTGTCTTTAGAATCAACTTTTAATATTGCCTCTAAATATATTTTGATACAAGATTATAGGTTAGCCTCTAATTATATTTTGGGACAAGAATATACGGATGCCTCTAATTATATTTCGAGGCAATAATATGTGGTTGCCTCTAATTATATTTTGAGGCAAAGATATATGGTTGCCACTAATTATATTTTGAAGCAAGTATAAATGGATGCCTCTAATTATATTTTGAGGCAACAATATGGGGTTGCCTCTAATTACATTTCGAGGCAAGGATATATGGTTGCCTCTAAATGTATGAGCTTTTAGAGGCAACACATTGTGTTGCCTCAAAAAGGGGCTTTTAGAGGCAAACACTAATTAGCGACGGAATTATTAGAGGCATCCACTTTTTTGCTTCAAAAACCCATTAGAGGCTAAATCCCTATTTTTAGAGGCAATTATGACTTGCCTCTGTATCCGATTTTTCTAGTAGTGTCACTAGGCTAAGAAGTAAGGTCTCCAGAAATGAATTCAGCAGCTTACAGAAGCTTATCCAAATAAAAGAAGCAATTATGGGATCCCAATAGATTAGCATTGGGAGATTGAGAGAAAGAGAAGGCTACAGCATTGCACATATCAAACTTGGAAACCATCATATAAATAGAGTGGGTGTGACACTGTGGCAGATACATTTAGCTTTACATAGGCCTGTTATTGTTTGTAATATATTCAATCCAATAATGGACTCATTTACACTTTTCAGATATTTCTCAAGAGCCACATCAACAGATTTCATGACTGATCAAACTCTGTCCTTTTTTTCAGAAAAATAATGTAATTGTTCAGTAAGATTCAATGAAAAATCTGATGAATATGAGAGCTTCTTTCAATCTTTGTACATAATGTAAGAGGAAACTGGGGTTGACCCAAGAGTGGTGGTTGCAAGGACAAACAATCTCCTGGGTGAAGTTATTGCTGCTGGGGAAAGGGAGAAAACGCAAGAGGAAACTGGGGTGAGGGACGTGTAGGGGTGGACACCACCGCCTCGGGGTGTATGCAAGATCAACACAGATGTTGTAGTATCAGTGGAAGGCAAGATCGGTGTGGGGATGGTGGTTAGGGATGAATTGGGAGACATTTTAATGTCTGCGGGACGAAGCTGGAATGCACGAGTCACAGCCCTGCAGGCTGAAGCAGAAGCTATATGGTTTGGGTTACGATATGCCTATGATGCAGGATTCAGAAACGTGCAGCTACAGTCCGACTATTTGGTACTGGTTAATCTGCTGCAGTCAAGAGCCAAGGAGAAATCAAGGACGCAAGTCATTGTGAATGATATTTGTAATTTTTGTATGCTCTTTCTCAGCTTGTGTGTTGGGACTGTTTTTGTGAATTTGGCTCATAGTTGGGACTGTTTTTGTGAATTTTGCCTATAAAATAAGTATCACTTGAAGAATCTGTTCAAGTCATTAAACTATCCACCTTTCAAATGCAATAACCCAAGGAACCTAAGAGCAAGAAGTAAAACATCATCTTAAGAGTCAAATCAACTGACCTCCAAACCCAGCTCAGTAGCTTTCTTTGCGACCAAAGCAGCACCAAGCATAACACTTGGGTTTGATGTGTTTGTGCAACTAGTTATAGCAGCTATGACAACACTACCATGTTTCAATTCAGCAGGCTGGCCATTAAATTAAAACTTAACAGTTTTTTCCTGCTCGTCTTTGGAAATAGCAAATCCCTACATGATTGTAATGTCGTTAGGAAAGAATCAACACCAAAAGAGAGTCAATGACAATAAATGCGATTTGTGTAGGCCAGACTGGAAAAGTGAAATGACACTACAAGAAAAACTCTCATTCGCGACCAAACATTACGACCATAAGCGTTTCTCGTCGTAAAAAATCAATATCAACGACGAGATTTGGAAGTGGTCGCGAATAGTTACATTAGTTACGACCAGACAACAATCTTGTTGTAATTATAAATATTCTCGTCGTAAAAACTACGGAGTATGAAAATTTTGCCAAAAGTAAAGCGTGATTTTTCCCGGGTCTACAATAAAATCTGCGACGACCAAAATTCTAATTACGACAAGTAACTCGTCGTAAGAGAAATTTAATAATTTATTTTTAGAAAAAGCTCCAATTACCCAAAGAACAAATTAAATAGATAAAAAAAAATATCTGAAGTAACACAACAAAACCCCTCATCTTCCCTCTCGTATCTCCTTTTCTCTCTCCACCAAACATGGCAGCCAAATTATTGCTACCCTAATTCTCGCAGCTAAAGAGTGTGAATTTCTCCCAAAAACCTCAATTTCTTGCTCTATTCGAATAGATCTGGTCATAATCTATAGTTTCAATTCTGAATATTGAGTCAGCGATTCCAATTTGCTTTTCAATTGGCGAATAAGATAAGTCTGAAATTGGCTCTCTTTCGAGGATTCTGAACCGTTTTAGAGGTAAGACTAGTTTTTAATTTTGTTAATTATGCTTTATTTTGCTTTTCATTACTGCCTCCAACCCTCAATCCCGATGAACTGGCCATTTCGAAAGTGGGTCTTCTAGTACTAATGGGTTCATCAAATTGGGAGATTCACATTGTCTTGATATTGTTTTTAGGTGATTTTACAGTGACACAATCTAATGGCACTGCGATATTTGCATGATTGTTATGGATCTTCAAAGACTAGTAACTTGGGGTAATGGTTGTGTGACTGCTTGTTTACCCATAAAGATAGTGTTTATTTGTTTTGTTGTGATTTGTTTTCCGTATTATTTACCACAGCGTTCTGTTTCGCAGGGGAGGGGAACTGTACAATTCCAGGGTCATATCCAGTGTCTCTTGACAGGTAACATTTGGACCATTCTTCTTTGTTCTGTTATGTTGAACAAATTTATCCACTTTTTAATGGTATGAAAATATACAATATCATTTTTGTAAAAGTAAATAAAATGTTTTAAATTTAGAAAAAAGAATCCAGTTTAGATTAAATACAAAGTTCCAAGAACAACCGTTTTTATAAATTGGGAGGTTATAAAAAGTTTAAAACATAATAAGGTTCCAAGAACTACAGTTTATATAAATTGGGATGTTAGCAGTTTATATAACTGCTTTAGTATATGTTGTTTTCTCTTCTTTTAAATGGGTTGAGTCATTGTTATGTGAGATTTCATACCTTTATTTAACTAAGTTTTCTTTTTCTCTGCCTCTTACTGCATTGTGATACATGTGGTTGTGATAGTGAGTTAGCGACCAAGTAGCTTTGCATGTACTATATAGTGAAGTTTTGAACCACCATTTATTTTATGCCTTGGTGTTCAATGTTTGATCTCATCGCTTCGGTCCTTAGATGGGTAATTAAATTTATGTGCATGTTAGTATTAAAAATTGGTATTCCATCCTTTGATTATCTTCCAAGATAAAGATCTTCTTGCAGAATTGGTATGATACATGTTCCGGATTTAATTGGACGCAATGAATAAAGAAGTAAATATGTTTGATGACTATTTATTTAATTGTCTTGCTCTAATGGTAGTCATACGTTTTATTTTCTAACATTTAATTCATAGTTTTTTTTTTATTGTCCATCTTAATCATTCCTATTTTGTGTATGAATGCAGGTAGTTGATGACTATTAGAGCATTATATTCAGCATATATATAATTGTTCAAGGCTTAACATGGACAAGGCTTAACATGGATATTGGTTGTGTCCTCCATCTAATTGTAGCTTGTAATACTTTTTGGCATACTCTAATTTTAGCTTGCAAATGTAATGGGGCGCAAGTGTTTTTGCATTAGTATCCTTTTGTTGGGTAACATACTGTAATCGACATATTATTGTTAATGAAAATTACAATGTTTGAGGTGATTATGTTAAAGTGTATTATAATATTTAGTTTTACAGGTATTTTTGATATATTATTAAGAAAAACAATGGTTGTGAGAAAAACAATTAGGTTCATTCTTGTTGGTAATACAAATCCTTTTACGACGAGAAATATGGTCGCAATTATAAAGTAATAGGTCGTAAAAAATAATTCTTTTAACCGGTAAAAACAATAGTTACGACGAGAAATCTCGTCGTAGATAAAATTATTTGCGACAAGATTAGATTCTCGTCGTAAAAAACTACTTACGACGACCTTTACAATCTCGTCGTAAAAGTGTCCAATACTTTTCGCGACGGAGCCTATAGCGACGACTGGCGACCATACGCATTTCTCGTCGTAAAAGGCTTTTTACGACCAATATGGGCCTTTTTACGACCAAATTACTCGTCGTTGATGAGAGTTTTTCTTGTAGTGTGAGTAGCAAAACAAATTAGAAAAACAACTTAACAAATTAAGTGGATGATTTTACCTTAAAACCAACTTTGTTGTTTAGACATGCATTCCAATCAGCCTTCATTTCCTTCAGGGGAACGCAATCATGTGGCCTATTGTTGTTGTGGCTGATACCTCACTGTAGTCAACAAACATTTTGTTAGCCCGTAAATATTGCTCAATCATAGTAACCTGTAATCAAAGGAACACAAAATTTAGTGATGATCAAATTGAGGTAAAAGTGTAAGAGAATAGAAAAGGTTAAAAGAATTACAGAAGATCCATCTGATTTTCATTTGATTTTCATTTCCTTACAGCTCACTGACTCCAATAAGATCGTTGAGATTCGGTGGAAGGGCCCCACTCAATAAATTCCTGCCGTAGTGACTGATACAGAAAATATATTAACAAATAATACGTCAGAGTTAAATAAAAAACAACCTAAACTAACACTCATACTGCCTGTAATGTATGAACAAGTCCTAACGATTCAGGAATGCTTCCTGTGAGGCGATTATTATCAAAAAGCTTGTTGTTAGACATCAAGGATTAGTAGAATATAATAAAAACATGCATAAAAAAACTAACTTAGTAAAAAAGGAAAAAAGTTGAGTTAGTTATGTTAGAAACAAATCCAGTCTTTATTAAGAGCTAGAAAATGCATGGACAGGATGTTAAGAAAGCTAAATTAAAATAAGACAAGCAGAGGTGAACTAATACTAGTAGAAGAGACCAGATATGTAGCAGGGGTCTGATTATGAAGTATGAGAAAGTTTGAAGAAAATTCTTTATCCAGGAGTCTGTAATGATTCTTCGGAGAGGAACAATTGCATTTTAAAATATACAACTATCATCACGAATTATAAAAATAAAATTTCAGACTGTATTTTCTTTCTTATGCCAATCAAGAACATCAAAGATGAAAACTTTAAATGTCTGAAAATTATAAAGAAAGAACAGTTCAATAATCTAGAAGATGCAATCAAATAGCTTTCTTGCAAGTACTTAACTTTAACTGGGAGACAACTTGTTTGGAAATGATTGATCTAAAGTCCCTTTAACAATAAATGGTGGTAAAGGTGATGAGCTTATAAGAATTTTCGCAAGGAAATTCCATGTGAAAGTCCATAATAAGAATTTTGTATCTCAGGATGAGTTATTCATGGACAAGGAAGGTGGAGGGTATTTCAATACCCCAGGGGAAGACCCTTCTGTTCTTTTGCGTGTAAAAGAAGATCATGATGGTGCGGAGCCTTCTGGAAACTCAGTTGCAGCAATCAACCTTGTCAGGTTGGCCTCAATTTTTGAGAAGCAAAAAACCTAAGCTGTATAGAAACGGGTATACGTAGAGAATACATGCTTATAAAGGGAACCCGATATATAGAAAGGGTCATTCTCCTCTTTCTGGAGAATCAGATGACTTGAAAAATGAGAAAGCCAGAAAAGAAGACAAAGAAGGTGAAGAGATATACATGAATCCTATATAGAAAGGCTCATTGCTAGTGTGTTAAGTCAGTTGGGAGTGAGTTTGTTGGATACTGTTTGCAGTTGTTAGGTCAACATGGGCCATTGTTGACTTGAGCTGTGTATGGTCTGGTGTCAAAAAGTTAGCAACTTAATTAGTTTATATCTACTTAACAATCAGTATGTCATATAAGAATAACAAAAAACCTCAAACATCCACTAACCTCAATATAATACTAAAAACTATGTAAACCATGTAATAATACAAATCTTGAAGAAGAAAGAAGAGAAGCATACATTTAGCAGCACATTCAGAAACAGATTCAGTACAGGAATGAGTTCCAACTCCAGCAGCATTTCCAACACCAGCTGTCTTATTTAATCATTAAAAACACCATCAATTTATGAAACCTAATCTCGACGCCTCTCCATTTGCTTTGCTGGCGTTGAACAATGAAACCCAAATTATCACAAATCTATACTATTGTAGTGAAATTGCAAAGCTATATTCAATCCTGAGACATTAACATCTCAATGAAAGAAGAATTTTAGTAAAGATGGATTCAATTCTTCTAATAATATGAAGTGAACATCCTAATTCCCATCAAATGACAGTATTACTTGATAAACATGGTATTTCTCAGCTCTAATCGTTCCCTAACTAAAACTTTAAGTCTTATTTTATTTTAACATAAATTCACTTAAATTCGAAGAAAAACGGGCGGTGGTGGTGGTGGTGAGAAACGCGATTGGTGAGAAACGGTGGTAGTTGAACCCAATTGGATCTCCATCGGAAGGTGGTGGGACGGTGGTGAACGCGGCAGAATTCCGAGATTACAAATCCCTCTTACCCTTGGTGGCCGGCTTTCGTGAAAGAAAGGTACAGGTTCAGAGAATTGAAGATGGGAGGACTGAGAGGGTAGGCTGGTAGCTCACTAGCTGCTCGTGGTTTTTCTTGGAAGAGGAGAGGGTTTCGAATAAAGGTGGCGACTGGCGAGGAGGCCAGAACCACCGACGAGGAAGCTATGGCGACACAGGAAGGGTTTTTTTAGGGGACTACGCAGGAAAAGGTAAGGGAAGAAGAGGGGAGTTAAGCGCGAGAAATGAAATTTTAATATTGCAGCTTTTTTTGACCCGGGCTATTGCAGGGGGCTTTTAAATGTACGCTGCGACAAAAATAGGTTATTGCAGGGGGCTTTTAAATTGTACGCTGCAACAAACTTTTTTGCAGGGAACAATTAAATTGTACGCTGCAACAACCCTTTAAAAGGTTTGACCCGCGTTGACCGACTGGTTATTGAAGCGTATTAATACATGTACGCTGCAACAAGGGGGCTGCAACAGGGGTTTTTTCTACTAGTGAGGGAAGCTAGCCTTTGCAAAGGGTTCGGTTCGACACTGATTGGACCCGCCTTGAAGTGGTTAACCAGCCTGCCAAATGGGTGCATCACCTCTTTTGCTCATCTCAACAACATGTTTAATCAGCAGTTCGCTAGCAGCAAGTGTCTGGAGAAGCAAACGAGCGACATGTACCATGTGATCCAACGCCCTGACGAACCCTTGAAGGACTACATAGCCCGGTTCATCAGGGAGAAGGTAACTGTACCTGAATGTGATGTCCCGACAGCAATCGAAGCTTTTAGACAAGGATTGTACGGCGAAACCGACCTCTGGAGGGATCTAATTAACCCTGCAAGACGTTCGAGGATGCTCAAGCCAAAGCAATGGCCTAAGTTAGGTTGGAAGAAACTCTCTATTCCCGGAAAGGGGGCAATGACTACACAAAGACGGAAAGGCGATTGCCCTACCCCAAGAGAAGCAATGATCGTCCTGCCCCTTATTCCCAACCTCAACACGTAGCAGTGGTGGAAGATGACGACGACTCCGACTGGAAGAACAGCCCGGACCTGCCTCCAAAAATTAACGAATATTCTTTTTGTGTTGACACTGTAGGTCTGATGAACCATCTCTCGAAGATGGGGAAAGCAGTGCAGTGGCCACCGAAGTCCAGCAAACCCGAATCAAAGAAGGATCCCTCAAAATGGTGTGATTTCCATGCCGACATCGGTCACACCACCAACGACTGCGTTGCATTGAGAAGAGAAGTAGCCTATCTATTGAAAAACGGATACCTCAAAGACGTCATGTCAGACAAAGCCCGTGGCGTCGTCTGCAAAGAAAACTCTAACTCTCCATCTCGACCTCCTCCACCTCCCCCTCATACTAAAACTGTGAATTTTATTACTGGAGGTTCTGACATATGTGGTTTAACTTATTCTGCAGCAAAGAGGCATGCTCGAGAAAACGAGATAGACAGACCGGCCCGAGCCGTAGCCGCGAAGTATCTAACCCCTATATTTTTTATGAATCTGATGCAGGGGACATCTCGGACAAACATCACGATGGCCTGGTGATATCCATTCCTGTTGGAAACTGCATGATCAAACGAGTCCTAGTCGACAACGGCAGCTCAACTAATGTGATGATGCTCGACGCCCTCAAAGAGATGGGACTCAACCCGGATACAGATGTCGTCAAGAATGAAGGAAATATGTCCTTCACCCAAGGTCCATTAAGTCTAATACCAAGGTTCAGAATAATTGCGAACAATTAACTCAGTGAGATCAAGTGATCGGAACAGCTAGCTGGAGCAATGCTTCCGATCAGTGAGTTCTAATGGATATTGAACTCACAGCTTACTCTTGACTGAACCTACAAGGTCACACCAATGACACGTAACATATCAACGGATTAAATGAATCGAAAATTCATTTAATAGCTTTTCGGGAATTAGTTGGAAACGTATTATACGATACGACCTTCATCGGATTCGTATATCGTATCGCGAATATTCGTAAGCTGGGCGACACGAATAAACCGTATTGTCTGACGGTGATTCGTCGAATACAAAACGATAAATAATATATCTGAAATATATTAAATCGCGAATACGAAGGGCATCGGAGTTGCCGGCCCGTCGAGCCAAGCACGTAAGCGTACAAGGCCCAACGAGCCAGCAAGACTCGCGAGCAAAGGCGAGCAAGGCCAGCCCATTGGGCGAGCACGCAACAACACGCACAACAAGCAACGCAGCGCGAGCGAGTAGGCCCACGGCCTAGCTGCTCGGCGCGCGCGCTGTGGGCTTCGGCCTGCAGTGTGTCGCTGGGCGGGGCTGTGTGGTCCGTGTGCTTGCGTGATGTGGCCGGTCAAGGCCTTTGGTTCTTGGCCGGTTACATCATTTAATACAATAGGTCAATTGTATTATTCCAACACACACAATTCATATTACTCAAACCCTAGACACAGAGAACCCTAATTCTCTCTGTGCCTCCAAAGTGAGTTCTTCCCAAAAGCAAAGTATCTTGATCGATTGTCTAAGCTACGATAATCAAGACGGATCTGAACGTGTCGGTGAACCAAGTAGAGGAACGACAAGTGGAGTTATTTGTTCGTGTTCGTTGACATATTATTGTGGAAAACACGCTTCGAATGTAAGTTTGCTTAATCTGTGCTTTATACATGTTTCCTGGCTTTGGGGATTGTTTCCGCACATGTTATTATGTTTAACTGTATTCCCGTACAAAGAAATCTACCGTGCTGATTGGGTTTAGCGGCGAGGCAAAGACCACCTTCAGAGAAGTCACCTTACCTGTTTATGCTCAAGGAATCAACCAACAGGTAAAATTCTGTGTTATTGATTGCCCTTCATCTTACAACATTATTTTGGGCAATCCCTGGATCCACGACATGAAGGCCATCCCCTCGACATACCATCAGACCATCAAATTCCCAACTCGATGGGGGGTTCAAGAAATCAAAGGAGATCAACAAGAATCCAAAGAGTGTTAGAAGGCAGCACTAAAACCCTGAGCCACCAATAAATCTTCTTTATAGCAACTACGGTCCAGTTCCGACCCAGCAGGCTACAAAGAACCCAAGTCTGAGCGGCTTGACGAAGTCATCTTAGATCCTGCAAAACCAGAACAAGTCGTTTTCATTGGATGCGACGTACCCGACGACATCAGGTCGGAACATATCACATTTCTCAAAGCCAACACAGATTGCTTCGCATGGTCCCATGAAGATATGCCATGCATCAGCCCAGACGTCATTACTCACAAGCTAAGTGTTGATCCACATCATAAACCCGTCGAGCAGAAACGGCGTAAGTTCGCTCCAGAACGTAAACAAATCATCAACGACGAGGTTCATCAACTGTTAGATACGGGAAAAATTAGAGAAGTCAATTATCCAGATTGGTTAGCCAATGTCGTCGTGGTTTGAAAGAAAAACGGGAAATGGCGTGTTTGCATAGACTTCACCGACATCAACAAAGCATGCCCCAAGGATTCCTTTCCTTTACCCCACATCGACGCCATGGTTGATGCTACTGCAGGGCACGAAATACTCACATTCATGGATGTATTCAGTGGGTACAACCAGATTTTAATGCACCCGGAAGACCAGGAAAAAACCGCCTTCATCACGGAGCGGGGAACTTATTGTTACAAGGTCATGCCATTCGGTTTAAGAAATGCAGGTGCCACCTATCAACGCCTAGTCAACAAAATGTTCAGAAAACAGCTAGGCGACACAATGGAAGTCTACATCGACGACATGTTGGTAAAATCCAAGAAAGCCTCTGATCACATCTCACATCTCCAACAAGCCTTCGACGTACTACGAGAATACAGCATGAAGCTCAACCCCACCAAGTGCTCGTTCGGAGTCTCCTTCGGGAAGTTCTTAGGTCATATGGTTACTCAAAGAGGCATCGAAGCTAGTCCGGATCAGATCCGTGCAATCATCAATCTACAATCCCCTCAAAATCAAAAAGACGTACAAAAGTTAGCAGGCAGAGTAGCCGCCCTCAACCGCTTCATCTCCAGGTCGTCCGATAAGTGCAAATTGTTCTATGACATCCTCAGGAAGAATGAGAAGTTCAGTTGGACCGATCGACATGAAGCTGCATTGCAACAACTCAAGCAGTACCTGTCGAACCCTCCGCTACTGTCCAAACCAAAAGACAATGAAGAATTACAGATATACCTTGCAGTTACAGAGTCGACCGTCAGTGCAGTGCTAGTACGAGAAGAAGACGGGAAGCAGCTACCTGTTTATTACGTCAGTAAGTCTTTACTTAGCGCCGAAACAAGGTACTCTCATCTCGAAAAACTTGCCCTTGCACTAGTTGTTGCTTCCGTTAAATTACGCCCTTATTTTGAATGTCATCCTATCACTGTTAGAACTAACTATCCTATGAAGTCAATCATGAGGAAGCCCGAGTTGTCTGGCAGGATGTCCAAATGGGAAATACAATTAGGTTGTTATGATATCAGATACGAACCTCGCACAGCCATCAAGTCCCAAGCTCTAGCGGATTTTGTGGCTGACTTCAGCCCAAGCCTCCAACACGAAGTCGATCAAGAAGTCAACATACTGACCGATGGTGGATCCTCATCGACATGAACTCTACACACTGACGGCTCCTCCAACATACGGGGGACAGGCCTCGGCATTGTGCTAAATTCGCCACAAGGGGACACCGTAGTACAGTCTGTCTGTTGTGAGTTCAAAGCCACCAACAACGAAGCGGAATACGAAGCCTTGATCCTAGGATTATGATTAGCACTCGACATGAATATCCGCCGACTCGAGGTACGTTGTGATTCATTATTGATTATCAGTCAGATTAACGGTTCGTATGCAGCAACGGACTCAAAGATGCAGGCTTACTTGGAAATAGCAAAAAGGCTCGTGAACAAGTTCGACTCATGCACCTTACAACAAATACCAAGAGATCAGAACACCCAGGCTGACGCCTTAGCCAACCTCGGCTCAAATATCAAACCTAAACTCACTTCCATCCCCGTAGTCCACTTAATGTATCCAGCCATCACCAAAGACAACCTACCCATCACTGAACAAACCCAACCAACCCAAATGCCTTCATAGCGCGAACCCTACATACACTGGCTCAAACACAACACCATCCCACCTGGAGTCACCCACGAAAAATCCTTCCGCATGAAAGCCTCCAGATTCATCTTAATCCATGGAGTATTGTTCAGAAAATCAGTTGCAGGGCCATACCTGAGATGCATAGATCACGACGAGATTGAGTCAACATTGCGCAACATACATGATGGAGAATGTGGAAACCACGCCGGAGGAAGAAGCTTAGCCCACAAAACTCTTACCATGGGATATTTTTGACCCACCATGAAGAAAGACGCAGTCGACTTTGCCAAGAAATGCGACTCTTGCCAGCGGTTCGCATCTATCTCTCACCAACGTTGTGAAGTACTCTACCCCATCCTATCCCCTTGGCCCTTCATGAAGTGGGGGATGGACATAGTGGGACCCTTACCACAAGCATCAGGGCATCGTGTCTTCATGTTGGCAATGACTGACTACTTCTCCAAATGGATCGAAGCAGAAGCATTAAAACGAGTTCGAGATACCGAGGTCATCTCGTTCATCAAGCAGAATGTTCTTAGCCGGTTTGGTATCCCTTCCGAAATCGTCTGCGATAATGGTTCTCAGTTCATCAGCAACAAAACCAAGGAATTCTGCAGTAGGTACAACATCACCTTGCATACCTCAACACCAAGATACCCTCAAGCAAATGGCCAAGCCGAGTCAAGCAACAAAATCATCATCAACAACCTCAAGAAGCGCCTCGATGACGCTGGGCAGACGAATTACCTATGATCTTTTGGGCCGACAGGACAACACCTAAGACGGCGACCAATCATACTCCCTTCTCCCTAGTCTTCGGTTGTGAGGCAGTCATCCCCCCTGAAGTCGAGCTCCCCACAGCAAGAAGCAGTTTCATGGCACCAGGAATGAACGATTCAGTCTTGGCCTACGACATCAATACTGTCGACGAACTCAGAGAAGAAGCATTGGTCAGGATGACGTCCTACCAACAAGCAGTTGCAAACAGCTACAACAAGAATGTGAGGATTCGAGTATTTCAGCAAGGAGATTGGGTTCTGCGCAAAGTCTTTCCAAACAAGAAGGATCCTCGACATGGTAAGTTGGCTTCGACATGGGAAGGTCCTTACCAGATTATAAGACGAACAGGTCATGGCGCGTACGAGTTGGTTGAAAAATATGGTACACCTATCCCAAGAAGTTGGAACGCAACACACCTGAAACTGTACCATTTCTGAACACTCGAATCTTTTGCTTTTTAATTTTTCCTAACACACAGGAACTCTAGCATCCATCGCCATCATGTCGACACCCCCAGAAACGGTGTGGGCATCACGAAACCGAGAACATCTCGGACAATATATATTTACAAGTAACAAAAGAAGTTAAGTCCCTCTTCTCTGTCTTTTCTACTTCTTTTCTTTTTTACATATTATTATCATTACTGACTTAAGCATCGGAGGGCCGTTGGCTCCACCAACGGCCAACCCTGACGCTCTGCTATGTTGACAGTATGATGCCCACATGATGATGGATTCAACAAGGAGAGAATGGATGAGTTGAAGTATATAACACATAATACAGGAAAGCAAAAACTCGAAATTGTGCACACGTGTTCAAGGAAACGAAGTGAAAGAAAACATTGTCGATTTTATTCAAACATGATTGTATACACTACATATTACAATTTTACAAACTACAAAACACAATTTAGGCCATTACAAAAACGCCTGGTACACTACAATGTACATTACATACACATTGGAATACAGATCTACATTTTCTACAGTATACATTTTGCAGCATCTTGCCGACAGGCTGGAGGCGTCGCCAAAGTCGAACTCGAGGTATGTGCCCAACCTGCAAAACAAAACACAAAACAAAGCACAATTTTTCCAAACACAAGCAAACAACACAAAAACCGAAAATCCACAAAATATTTACATAACTTTCCCCCTTGGACAAGCCCAAAAAACACCCAAAAGACTGCCGCCATTAAGGCGAAACACAGCCACAATATCTTTTTGACCTCCTCAAAGGCCAAACACACAAAATATTGTTTAAAACAAACCATTGTTTAAAGAAAATACCATTGAAATTTTTTAATTGTTTAAGGAGGGGGGACAGAGCTACTCCTGGGGACCTGCTGGACCTGCATTTTCCCCTTGTTCACCATCGCCTGGTGCTGCCACCGTCTCGGTATTGGGGTTGGTTGCTGTTGCACCCTCCTCAACGTCTTCTTCATCGCTAACGGCACCAGGGGTGATATAGTCCTCGGGGAATGCAGTGTTGAACTAAGCAATATCGTCGTCAGGAGTCCAGCTCACATGTTTGCCCGCCTTGAATTCCTCCATCATCTCGGCCTTCATCTTCCAAGTGTAGTAACCAGCACACTCGAAAATCCTTGCCTTGACTTTGGAGAGAGACGTCTTCAGCTCGTCGACCTCAGCAACCAGCGTCTCCTTCTCGGCATTCAGCGTTGCAATCTCAGCAGCCCCCTTTTCTTGCGCCACCTGCAGCGCCTCAGCTCTGGCCGTCGCCTCCTTGGCCACGCCGCTAAGGTGACCAGCTTCCTGCTTTGCCTTCTTCATGTCGTTTTTCAGTTTTACTATTTGATCTTCTAACATTATGACATGATGGCGTGTAGCTAAAGCAGATTGCAGGGCCTATTTAAACAGGAAAGGAAAATGTCTAAGTCACTAGATGACGAGACGATGATGGCACGCAACAAAAAGGAGACAAAGAATAAGGAAGCAAAACATACCCTCCAAGCATCCGAGACGCTCTCGACAGTTGCAACAACTGGGGACAGGGACTCTTGACGCTCTCGGCTGGACGGCATCCACAGACGGTCGACATCAGGCCAAAGCTGGACCCGTGGCGCATCTGCCGACCCGTAGTCGTCAGGAAACTCCACTGCAAGCTTGCTCTTCCGAGAAGGAGGCGGTAGCTTTTTTTCAGCAGGCGGGGACGAACCAGTCTCCCCGGTCACCGTGGCATCGATTGAAGCCTTTGGCGGCCTCGGAGGTGATAGCACGGTGATGGGTTTAGGTCGAGACACACTCCCCAGTGCCTCCAACCTTTTTCTCAGCAACGTGCCCGCAGAGGGAGCCTTGCCAGAGCGTGTCGACGGGCCAGTTTCTGTAGAAAGCATTTCCGATGACACAATCTCGTCATAAAAGTTGTAATTTATATATTTATTTTGAAAAGGGCAACGAACCCGAAGTTGTAAACTAACCCTAACACATGTTTACCTGTTGATGTCGACATATTCGCAGCTGCAGAGATCTCTTCTTCTTGAGAAGGTTCCTCACGCTCGAACTTGGTACCAACAAAAGCTCTGTCCTTTAGAGGGACTCCCAACAGCACGGCAGTTTTTTCTACAGCCTCGGCATCGACTCCAACCGTGTCGAAGGATGCACCTACAAAAACAGAAAAGTGAGACAAAGTCAAATTAACAAGCCCAAAAAACACAAAAAACAAACAAAATACCTCTAGCCATCCACTCCCCCGTCAAGAAGTCGGAGTCGGACCCTAAACTAGCCAACTCCACAAAAAAGAACCGACCCATCCACCCGCGGTCATTCGACTTGTCCGCACCAAGAAGAGCCTCGCTGTCATCTTTGACATGCAGCAAGTACCTACCAGCCCCATAATTCTGGACTTTGTAGGTGTAATCCAGGTCTTCAACCCGGAACTCCATGTCTAGTTGGCCAGCCAAATGGTCGACCAGGCGCATCACTCTCCAAACTTGCGGCATTAACTGTACCGCCAAGGCCCTCAAAACACCCCGCACCAGTGGCGAGAAAGGGGTACTCATAAAAGTGTACCCAATTCTGAAGGGGTACTCATAAAAGCACACCCAGTCGTCCGATATCCAATCGGCCCATTCATCGGGCCCAGGCAATCGAATTACCGCCGACGGAGGGAAGCCACACTCTTCCTTGAGCTCCGCCACATCTTGGTTCCCCCAAGTGGTCGGCCGATCATTCTTCTTGTCCAGCATGTGGCTGGGACTGAAAATTGGCCCCTCGACCAGATCGCACTCAACCACTGCCCTCTTGTTCTTCGCGCGGGTGGATTTCGTCCCCATTCGTTGCGACATAAAAGGAATTGAAGAAAGAAAAGAGAAAGGAAGAAGATGGAAGTGAAGCGGTTACCTGAGGAAAGGAGAGAGAAAGGGCGCCGATTTTTTTTTCTGGGAGAGAGAAGAGAGAGAGTGCAGAAGTGAGTAGGGGTGGTTGGACGGACAGGCCTATTTATTGGCGCAGTTGGGCGGTTGATCTTTCCAAAGCAAAGTCATCATTACTCTAACGCCGTCAGCATTGGGAGGATCAAGGGGCAGTTTCCACCCTTCCTTCCGAGAAACCCATTTCTCCTTTTGAACTTCCCGGAATAAAATCAAAATGAGTTTGGGGACAATTGTTAGGGGGGAAAATAACCACTTGCTGACGTGGACAGATGTGGCAAGTAGTGCTTACGTGGCTGCCAGCAGGGCATATGGTAGCACCGTTCTAACTTACTCTCAACGGTTGGGCTCAAGACAACCGTTACGAACTATTGATGAAGCCGGCCTTCATTACGTATTTATTATTCAATTATGTGTAATTAAGCACAAATGTTACATTCTTGTTACGAAGGCCTATAAAATGGCTTAGTTTTTTCTGTTTACATATAAGATTTCCAACCAATAAAAGTACTATCATTCCATGCTATTACAGCTTTCTCTCGTTACTCTAAATTATCTAGCTCGATCGATTGTTAGCACCATCATCAATTCAAGTTCGTCTCTAAGTAGAATTTTTCCAAAACACATGACGCCGTTAGATTTGAGTTTTGAACTCGGAAATAGAAGTTTTGACTAGAAAATCCAGCATTCTGACGCCGTTGGATTGAATCTTGACTTGAAATTTGAAAATCGAAATTTGAATTAGAAAATCCGGCATTATGACGTCGTTGGATTTGGACTTGAAAATTGAGGTTTGGACTAGAAAATTTGGATTGGACTTGAAACTCGAAATTTGGACTAGAAAATCCGGCATTATGACGCCGTTGGATTTGAGCTTGAATTTGAGATTTGAGGTTTTGAAATGGAAAATCCGGCATTATAACGCCGTTGGATCAAATTTTGTATTTGAAGTTTGAAATTTGGAGTGGAAAATCCGGCATTATAACGCCGTTGGATTGCATTTTGAATTTGGAACTTGGAATTTGAACTCAAAAATCCGGCATTATGACGCCGTTGGATTGAATTTTGAATTTGGCATTTGTGCGTGAGGCGTGTTTTGAGGGTTTTGAATCAAATGGAGTGGCACTCCTAAAAGATCTTAAATCGGCGATTTAGATGCATGAGGTTTGAATGATGCTCCTAGGGGTTTGGTTTCCTAGTTGGAGGCTAATTGGTTTTGGCAAAGCTAGAACTCGAGGTTAGCTATTCACGCGTGCAAAGATGCCCACACAATGCACAAGTAGCACGTTGTCACACTAATCATGAATATGAATGCGACATGCAAATTTCTCAACCTAAGGTCGGTCTAAGTTTTGTATTATGCAAGTGGTCCGCTTTGGGTGTCAAAAGGTACTTGACTAAGAGACGGATCCGGCGAAAATGTGCACATCCGCCTAAGGGACGTGTGTGTCGGCAGACGGCCTCCATACTTGACATCGGGAATGTCAAGCAAATGCCAAGTTTCGATAGGCACGGAAATGGTCACACACTTTGGTCGGGAACCTTATGGAGAGTCACCATTTCGTTGCCCCCGGGGCTAGCCCGAATGTAGAACACATCCGTTTGGGCTAGGTAGAAATTCATTTTGCACAAATATGGTTTTCGAAAAATGCATGAAATGCCTAGAAATTGAAATTTGAAATCGTACTCGAATTTGTATTTATAAAGCTCGTTTTTCGACATTCGTTCTCGAGGTTTGGGAGCGTCCTTTAAGATTCAAAAATAGACTAACTCCCAACACGTGAGCAAAAGTGGGCGACAAGCCACTGTGAGCCACTGTCCTGGATGCAGGCAGCGGTGTTGGGCGCAGGTGGCTGCGCCTGGCGCCAGTGCTGGCATCCAGTACTTAAGTAGATCAGTGGCTTGCTGCTCGAAATCTGCTCGCATTTTCGAAATTGAAATTAGAAAAGTCCCCAGTGGAGTCAACAGAATTTTAGGGGTATTTTTTTTTGTATGCAATTCCCTACAAGGGGGCGGTGGAAAAGAAACCATCGTATTTTTGTATCTCGAAGGAGTCGCCACCAAACATTGTTTAGGGTCTTGTTTCGAAAGACCGTAAATGACTCTATTAGGATAAGACTTGAATCTTCGAAACGGATGGGTGAGATCCGGGCACGGGAACGAGATGCTTATTCCGCAGCTTTAGAAATTATTCAAGTACGTGACACAACATTTTCGAAAATACCCTAGTTTAGACTATGTGGGTTTGAATTTAGAGCAAATAGAATCTCTACTTTGTATGGTGGTCACTTTGCTTTAAAGTTAATTTAAGGGAACTTAAGATCGGTTTGTCCAAGAAATTATCTTTGTTAAGCGTGATGTAACCTTGCATTTTGTTATATTTTGCATGTATGGTGATGAAAGCAATAAAGCAAATAAAGCAACATCACAATAGTAAATAAGTGCGAAATTAGTAAATACAAGACCCCCTAGAGATGGACTAGGGAGTAGGTCCACATTGCCTAGAAGGACTAGGTAAGTAAAGATGCGAAATTGAAAGTGCGGAATTGAAATGCGGAATTGAAAGTGCGATATTGAAATTGCGGATTTGAAAGGTGCATAATTGAAATTGCAATATTGAAATTTGTACTTGGGCACATGAGATTCGAATGCCAAGCGGCTCCTTAAAAATAAGTGCGCCCGACATGAATTCAAGGGCAAAAATCTCAACTTGGGAGAAGTTGCTCATCCCAAAATATCCTAGATTTTGCATATAGAACTTGAACTTGAAAGTTTGAATCTTGACATTTTGAACTTGAAATACTTGAACTTAAACTTGAAATATTGAACTTGTACTTGAAATATTGAAGCTTAAGAGACTTGAATCTCAAAGATCGGGCTTTTTAATGTTGAAAAGGTTAGATCTATGATGTGCTCTTATTTTGAAAGGATCCTAGTTTAGGGAAGTAGTCATGAGCAACCCTAAACATTATCGGATCTTGAAATTTGAAAACTTGAACTTGTATATTGAAAAATGGAGTCTTGAATCTCAAAAAACTAAACCTTTAAAAGTTAGAAAGGTGTAATCTTTGATTACTCCATACTTGAAAGTGATTCTAGTTCAAAGAAGTGATTACAAACAACTTTGAACATCCTTGAATCTTAAAAGTTTGCATTTTTGTATTTTGAAAAGTTTGGATTTTGAAAAGATGTATGATTGTTGCAAGTGACATTTTAAGTAGTAAAAATGCCAACTTGCTAATCATTTTTGAAATAGGAAAATCAAAGAAACATGATTGAATATGGTGGGATTCGGAATTACCTATTTAGGTTTAGGCAAGAATTCCTTTTAGAGCTCCCAATTGCTTAGAACTTGAATTTTGTATGTGTTTTTGAAGGATTTTTTGATTTGGATTTGAGGCGTAATTTTTGTATTACGATGTTGTATATTGAATCTTCCTCCCTTAATGCTTGGAATTAGGGGGTATTTATAGGGAAAATGGCTGCTAAACGCCATCCATTGCCAGCGCAGCAGGCAGCTGGCAGCGCTGGGCGTTGGGCGCTGGTGACGTGGCGTGAATGCCGCCAAAACAAGGACGCGGGCTCCGTCCTTGATTTGTCTTGTATTGATGTACCTTCGTACGAATAGTACGATGTTTGGCATGTAGTGTTTTCTTGGAGGTTAAGACTTGATTTTGCGTCTAAAAACAAGCCGTTTCGGGTTTTGAATTTCGGTTTTACGGGACGAGGACCGGCTTGCTCGGTTTTGTGGGTCGGCGCCCGAATTTGACTTGCCTTATATGATTTTGAGTGGAAAAGGCTTAGTAAAACCAATGAAATGGTCTACTAGATGAGATTGTACTTGGATTTTGAAATTGTTTTTTGAAAATTGTATTTTGTACCGAGTTCCGGGAGGGGAACGGCCTCGGGAGTTGGATTTTGGATTTTGTATTTTGGAGATGTTCTTAGCAATTGGGATTTCCGCACGGAGTTGCTCCAACCGCCTCGTAAGGATAATGGTATCGTCATCATTCCAGAGGGGAGACATGATTTAGGTGTCTACACTAACCATTTTTGCTTGGGTGCCAGCGGATGAAGTCTGCTAATTCAGAACTGAGAGACAGAGGGACCGCCTTCATTACCTCGCAAATATCAGCAGGAACAAGGTGCTCAATTTTCCTTAAATCCCACCTCCCATCCCTAATTATATCATTAACCAGATAATGTCCCACAGAATCAGGTATATCTCGATCTATAACCTTATAAAGTGGACCTGATCCCACCCAATGGTGATACCATAACGATGTTGTTTTTCCATTTCCTATACCAACGATTAAACCTTGTTCAAGCACAGGACGTCCTTTCAAAATGTCTCTCCAAATAGGGGATTGATGAGTGCCCGAAACACAATTAAAAAAAATAACAATTACGCAAATACTTTTGCGAGAAAATACGTACCCACAACTTATCCGAGTTAGTCAGCATTTTCCAACCTAACTTACCCATAAAGGCGATATTCCAAGGGGCCAAACTTCTAATACCCAAACTGATATGTGTGTTTTATATAGAGTTTCACCCCCGTCCCTTAGTACTTTTATGCATAAAATGAGATCTTAGGAGCCGTTCTTAGTACTAATCTATGTTATTGGGTGTGCCTTGAGTTTCAGGATTTCTTAGTGAGAATTTGGTCTTTTTAGACCCGTTTCATGGTGATTCAGGCCACTACACGAGCCCGAGAAAGTTCGGGACAACTAGCGTCGACTTTCGGGATCCTTAGATGCTTACGGTTGAGCCCCGGGAGTTAGACTCGGTGATATGGGCGAAGGATGATGACTTTTGCAAATCGCCCTTTGAGCTGAGGGAAAAATGAGAAGATCGGGCGAAACAAAAGAACTCTGAAGTCCTCAACGCGCGCCCGATCGGGCGGTCATTCTGGGTACTGTTGTGGACTTTTCGCAACCGCTCGATCGGACGGATTTTGGCCCGATCGGGCCAACTATCGAGCACTTCGCCAGGTCGGGCGAAGCTCTGCCCGATCGGGCGACGCCAACCCCTGCTGCTTATGCGCGTGTTTTAATTCCGGTTTTTGGCTTTTTTTTGGGCAAACTATAAATACTAGCCCTTTTTATTTTTAGTGGACATCTTTCATTCTAGTATTAGCACTTAGTTTTATTTTAGTTTTCTCTCTAAATTGTTCCAAACACTTATTTTTAATTTCAATCAAAGCTTGAATTTTAGTTCACCCTTTCTTTCTTCATTTAGGTATTGATTTCTATTTTGCTTTATTAATTGCTTTCGATCATGTTTTCCATTACATTAATTGTTTTGTTGTTTGTTATCATGCGTGAGTAGTTTAATTTCTAGGGTTTAGGGGATCCATGAATGCATGATTGGGATTAATTGTGGACTTGATTAGTTGATTAATTAGTTGTAATTTCTATAGCTTATTATTATTGCTCGTCAATTCTATTCGGCCGGACTATTTTGATTGAGTTTGATTAACCTTAGATTATGCGCCGAGAGGTATAAATCTGATGATTTTGGTCTGTGGCTATTAGATAGGAATTATTTCTAGTACATAGCGAGAGCCTGCTAGTTTTATTATCCTAAGGAATTCATAAGATTCGAGAGATGCATGTTTTCCTAGTTATGATTATTAATTGATTGTTGTTGTCCGTTGTCCAATCCCGGTCTACATTTGTGGTGAACCGCTGCCCTAGATTCCCTTAATATTGATATTTCTCATTTCGATTATTGCTTTAGTTCAATCTACAAACCAATTCAAAACTTTCGTTACCAATAGTCTAGATTATTTAATTAATAGTAGAAAGAATGCATGTTTCCCTGTGAATACGATCCCTACTTCCCTTACTATTTTGTTAGTGGACTTTGGTTTATTTTTGATAAGGTGATACGACTTTAGCCTGTCAAATTTTTGGCGTCGTTGCCGGGGAAACGGTTTTATTTTCTGTTATTGATTGTCTATTCTAGATTATTGTTTGTTACTTCTCAAGTAACCCCCGTTCGTTGAGACCGGATCTCACACCTGTTTGTAGTTTCTTTGTCTATGCCCAGGACCGTAGGTACTAGTAATCTTACTCCATTCGATCCTGAGCCCGAAAGGACCTTTCGTAGACGAAGAAATTTCATTGCACAATGTGGGAATTACTCTGATTCTGATCATAATATTGGCGGTCTTTTTCCTTCAGATACAGATTCAATTTCAGAGATAGAGATGGGTGACGAAACACCACCACCACCTGAGCCAAGGCTTACAGACTATTCTAAGCCAAGCTTGTCCATGCTACCCAAGGAAATCATGCCTTCTATTTCCGCTGAGACCTTCAAGATTGAGCCTGCATTGATTAACATGATTTAGAGACGCCAGTTCGGTGGGGAAGTAGGTGAAGATCCAAATCTTCACATTCAGTCCTTCATCCAATACTGCTCTACCATTAAGCAAAAGGGATTGACTCCGGAGCAGACTATGGAGATGCTTTTCCCGTTCTCTCTGAGTGGGAAGGTAAAGTTGTGGATCAATGGGTTGAATCGAGCAGCCATGAAAATTACTAACTGGGAGTCTTTAGCCCTTGCGTTCTATGAGAAATATTTCCCACCTGAGAAGACAGCTCGTCTGAGGAGCTAGATAATTTCCATTACTCAACAAGCAGATGAGAGTTTGTTAGAGATCTGGGAGAGATTCAAGGATTTGCAGAGAGAGTGCCCACACCATGGTTTGAGTGACTGGTTCTTGATTCAAGGATTTTACAATGGTCTGGGTAATGAGTCTAGACTTATTCTGGATTCAGCCGCTAGTGGGAGATTCATGCAACTTGTTGTGACTAGAGCTATGGAGGTGATTGAGGAGATGCCTATTCATAACGCCGAGTATGGGATCCTAGAGGCCTATATAATAAGGGTGGTAAGCATGACCTGAATTCTATAGAACAATTAACTACCTAATTGACTGCTTTACATTACAAGTTTGATAATATGCAAGCAGCAAATATTCAATCTGCCCAACCTGTTAGTGTAGCTGCAATGAATTCTCAAACTGTCAATGTCTGTGATAGTTGTGGGATGTCTGGTCATTATGCACAGGAATGTAGAAGCTCTATTGAACAATGTAATGCATTCCAGGCCTACAAAAAGAATAACCCGTACTCCAACTCTTACAATGAGGGGTATAAAAACAATCCCCTACTATCCTACAAGAGTACTAATATTCAGAACCCCCATCAAGTCCAACACCCACCACCACAACAACCATACCAACCCCCACCACAACAATCATACCAACCCCAGAGCAACTACAACCAACAGTCTAGTGGGCCACCTGGGTTCCCTAGACAAAACACATCACCTCCACCACCACAACCTCAACCCACACAGTCTGACCCTATGCTAGTAGAGATGAGGAATATGATATTACAGATACATAAATCTCTAAGTGAAAAGGATGCTAAAATTGATGCTCTTACTGCTCACAATAAGATCATTGATACAAAGTTGGCACAGATGGCTACTACTCTTGCAGGGAGACCCCCGGGCCAACTCCCTTCACAGCCTGAAAATAGGGAAACTGCAAATGCTATTACATTGAGGAGTGGTCGGGGTTATGACGGTCCTTCTATGCCCGTTGAGGTTGATTCTGGGGTGTCTGCTAGTGGTCTGGTTAGTGAGGAAATCCCAAAGATAGTCATGGATGACAAGGAAGCTGAGAAAGTACTCTGTGAAAATGAGGCTACAACTGAGGTTAGGAAGGGGACATATATTCAAGTACCACCTATTGTACTCCCCTTCCCAAACCGGCAACTCAAGAATAAGCTAGACAAACAATTTGGCAAATTCTTGGAAGTGGTCAAAAACTTGCAGGTAACGGTTCCTTTTACTGAATTAATTTTACAGGTTCATGCATATGCTAAATTTATGAAAGATATCTTGACCAGGAAACGTTCTTTTTGTGAGGTAGAGACTATAGCTTTTACTGAGGAATGTAGTGCCTATTTGCAAAATAAGTCTCCACCAAAACTTAAAGACCCCGGGAGTTTTTCCATCCCATGTAACATTGGCAATGTATTTATTGATAAGGCTTTATGTGATTTAGGTGCTAGTGTGTCTGTTATGCCTTTGTCTGTCTGTACTAAACTGAATATGGGTGAGCTTAAGGTTACCAATATTACTCTGCAATGGCCGACCGTTCTGTTAAATACCCCTTAGGTGTTTTAGAGGACGTCCCTGTTAGAGTAGGTAAATTTTACATACCTGTAGACTTTGTAGTACTAGACATGCAAGAGGCCTCTCAAATTCCCATTATCTTAGGTAGACCCTTCCTTCACACGGCGGGGGCGGTCATTGATGTAAAAAGTGGGAAATTGACTTTGTCTGTTGGGGATGATAAGGTGACTTTTAACTTGAATAGTGCCTTAAAGAGTCCCATGCTAGAGGAAGAACAATGCTATAGAATTGATGTAGTTGATTTTATTATGCGTGATAACGTCTCCAAGTTCTCGAAATGGATCCCTTGGAGGCAGTGCTTTGTTGTGAATCTTCTGCAGGTGATAGCAGTTCTTGGAGTGCTGAGGTGGATGCTCTAGAGTTGGCTCTTGATGGTGGAGAGTCTGAACCCGAGGAGAGCACCAAATTGAAGAGGTTAGTTCGGCCGGTTTGTCCTGTAAAAGAGGTAAAGAAACCCGAACTTAAGCCTCTTCCTGCTAATCTTAAATATGCATTTTTGGACGATGAACAACTTTGCCCTGTAATCGTCAGTACTGCACTTGATGCAGACCAGTTGTCCCAACTTCTTACTGTGTTGAAAAAGAAAAAAAAGGCCATTGGGTACAGTATTGATGATTTAAAGGGTATTATCCCTGATTTTTGTATGCATAAGATACATCTAGATGATAATAAAAAAAACCATGCATTCAACCCCAGCGTCGTTTGAATCCCATCATGCAAGATGTTGTTAAAGCTGAAGTTATGAAATTGCTTGATGCGGGTATTGTTTATGATGTGTCTGATTCTAAGTGGGTAAGTCATGTTCAGGTAGAACCAAAGAAAGGGGGGACAACTGTGGTTAGGAATGAGAAAAATGAGTTGATCCCAACTAGGTTAGTTACAGGTTGGCGCATGTGCATTGATTATATGCGTCTAAATGTTACTACTAAAAAGGACCATTTTCCCCTTCCCTTTATTGATCAAATGTTAGAAAGGCTAGCCTGTCACAAGTTTTTCTGTTATTTGGATGGTTACTCTGGTTTTTTCCAAATTCCTATACATCCAGACGACCAGGAAAAGACCACTTTTACCTGTCCCTACGGTACTTTTGCATATCGTAGGATGCCCTTTGGTCTGTGTAATGCACCTGCTACTTTTCAACGTTGCATGATGAGCATTTTTTCTAAGTTTATTGAGTCTATCATGGAAGTGTTTATGGATAACTTTAGTGTCTATGGTACTTCTTTTGATTCCTGCTTGATTAACTTGACTAAAGTTTTGAAAAGATGTGAAGAATGTAACCTGGTCCTAAATTGGGAAAAGTGTCATTTCATGGTTACTGAAGGGGTGGTATGATGAGTGACATTTATGTCACTCCTAGGGGGTAGTTTTTAGGTATTTTTCTAGGTTATTTTATTATATATTTAACTAATTTTTATCATTTTTAGCCTTTATTTATTTTATTTTATATTTTGTAGCTTAATTAGCGTAAATACTAATTTTTCTTTGTTTTTAAGTTTTAATTTCGTAATTGGTTTATTTCATTGTTTTGTTAATTGTATAGTCTAATTAGTTAGTTTTAATAATTTATTCCTATTTTTATTTCCTTTTAGTTAGTCGTATTTTTATTATTTAATTTTCGTTTTATTTTATATTTCCATTTCTCTCCTTGTCTTTGTTTATTTTGTGTAGGTAAGAATCAAGGTCCAAATCGAGTTTCAAAGGCCGAGTCAATTGCAATACATGAACAAGCAAAGTCAACTTTTACTACGATTTGAAGAGCAACTACACTACACAACCAGCTTATCCTATACTCCACCTGATCCCTATCCTACACCACACTGCCATCTCATCTCCCTCCCCTTCTCTGCCACAGCAACACAGCAACACCAACCACAATGACGACCCTCCTTCTTCAACTCGCACCACCACCACCTGACCTCTAACACCAACAGCCATGGCTGCCGCCACGTACTTCGCTGCTCCCACCCCAGCACCGCCACCATCACTTCTCGCAGCCAACCTACCACCTTCTCTCCTCACCAACACCTCCCACATGCATAACCACCAACATCACGCAGCAACCAGCAATTCGCACCACCAGCAACACCAAAACAACACCAAAATGTCCAAAAATCGCAGCCAAGGAAACAGAGAAAACAGAGTAATTTGAGTTTGGTCGAACCCGTATTAAGTTCGGCCGAACCCAAATTTTTGAGTTCCTGACAAGGCCGGGTCCGGCCGAACATTCGTTGAGTTCGCCCAAACTAGAAACGGGTTCGCCCGAACCTATTTTTAGTTCGTCTGAACATTTAAACGCGTTTGGTTGTACGGAATTAATGAAGCTAAATGGCTGCGATTTGATGACGATTAAGCTGCAAATTGGGCCGTTCGATTGAAGGAGAAGTAATGATGATACACGATGATGGTCGTCGATGTGTGATGGACGATCGATGATGATTGATGATAATTGATGATCGACGGCCTTGATCGAATACGACGCTGATGATGGATGATGATGGACGATTATAATTGAGGAGGGGTGTGCGTTCAAATTGCTGGGGAGAAACCCCATGGCGGCTGCGAAGGAACGCTAGGAGCGAAAGGGACAAAGGAGAAGACGAAGTGCAGGGGCTGAGTTAGTTTTTTTTTGGGAATTTTGATTCTTACATTTCTTTAGGTTCCTTTTTTATTTTATTTTCATTTTTCTTTTAATCTTCTTTTAATTCTTTATGTTTATCTTTTCTTTTAATTCCTTTCTTTTTTAGTTTTACAATTTCTTTTTCTTTTCTTTTTTTTCTTTCTTTCTTCCTTTTAGTTAGAGTAGTATAAATAGAACTTAGGGACCCATATTACAAGGGACATAAATTAATCTTAGCTCTCTCTTATCTTAGGGTTTAGGGTTTTAGTTAGTTTTTGGAGAGAGAAAGTGAGAGAAACATGGGTTGAAATTGGATTTTGAAGAATCAAAGATGGGGAACTTGATGATTTGCAGATTTCCATCATTTAATCAATGAGATTTTCTTTACTCTTCTCTCTTCATTTATTGTCTTATTTATTGTTTTATATGTTTCTTGATTAGATTAGTTTCATGTTTAGTTTTATAATTTAATCTTTAAATTGGTTGTTGTTTTTGCTTAGAATCATGTTATTAGTTATTAAAGTCTTTAAATTTATTGTTTTTATGTTGATTGAGTAGTGTATTGGTTAGGGTTTGGGTGAAAACCTAACAATAATTGATTTGGGTGTTTGAGTTTGAATTTGGTGATGTTGCATGATTAAATTATTGTTTGTTTGAGCATACTCAAACTTTGTTGTATACAAATTAGCTACTTGTGTATGACTTAGATTTTTGGGTAGTTGACTTTAGGAAAATCGAGGGATCGTGACCTAAGTTGACTATTGTTTGGTTTGTGCCTAATCGTGACCTAAGGGTAGTTGTGTGTAGGACGGGAGTTCGGATTTAGCTATTCTAAGAATTGATCCAAGGCGGGAGTCATTTGGGGATCTATTTCTAACCAACGCATCATTCATACTTTGCTTATGCATCATCATTCTTAATTGTTGCTCGTATACTTGTCTCATTATTGTTGGTGTTTGACCTCATTCCTTGACCATGTTTTTCCTTTGGTAGTTAGTTTAGTTTTAGTTGGTTAGTTAACTTTTCCAACCCTATTTCGACCTAGCTTGTTGTTCGATTAGCATAAATTAGCGCACCTTAGTCCTTGTGGATTCCGACCCTTTCTTACCGCTTTACTTGTGTTTAGTGGTTAGTTTAGGTAATTTGTTTGAGTAGAGAGACTAGTAACGACCTAGTTTTCATCTTGATCATGGTCTTGGGGAATTTAATATCTGATAAGGGCATTCAGGTGGATCGAGCTAAGGTCCAAGTGATTGAACAATTGCCCCATCCAGTTAATGTGAAGGGCGTTAGAAGTTTTCTTGGTCATGCGGGGTTTTATCGCCGCTTTATCAAGGACTTTTCTAAGATTCTTAAACCACTGACCCATCTCCTCCTCAAGGATGCCCCATTTGTGTTTACTGATGCTTGCCTTAAGGCTTTTGACAGGATTAAACAGGCACTGATTTCGGCTCCTATCATCCGTTCGCCCGAATGGGATCTTCCGTTCGAGATAATGTGTGATGCAAGTGACTACGCAGTTGGGGCAGTTTTGGGTCAGAGAAAGGAAAAGGTTTTGCATGCTATTTAATATGCTAGTAAGACCCTAGATGAAGCTCAAGTTAATTATGCTACTACTGAGAAGGAGCTTCTAGCCATAGTCTATGCCTTGGACAAGTTTCGCACTTATCTGATTGGGTCCAAGGTGATATTCTATACTGACCATGCGGCCCTTAAGTATCTGCTCTCTAAGAAGGAAGCCAAGCCTAGGCTTATTCGATGGATACTACTGCTACAAGAGTTTGATCTAGAGATTCGCGACAAGAAAGGGGCTGAGAATGTGGTTGCAGACCACTTGTCTAGATTAAGATATGATGATGGTAAAGTGTCTATACCGATCGATGATTCATTTCCGGATGATCACTTACTTACACTTGCCAGTCAGTCACCATGGTTCGCAGATTATGCAAACTACACTGTAGGGGGTCTTCTTCCGGCCGATCTTACATATCAACAGAAGAAGAAGTTCCTACATGATGTTCGGTTCTACTTTTGGGATGACCCTTATTTATTCCGGGAAACTGCTGAAGGGTTGTACAAGCGATGCGTTCCAGAATGGGAAGTCCATGGTATTATCAGTAGGTGTCACTCTTCAACTTATGGTGGTCACCACGGACCTTCAAAGACCAATGCTAAGTTGTTGCAGTGCGGTTTCTACTGGCCTACTATGTTCAAGGATGCACAGGCTTTTATTATGGCTTGTGATGCATGCCAGAGGGGCGGCACTATCTCGCGGAGGTATGAGATGCCACAGAACGGGATTCTGGAGGTCGAGGTTTTTGATGTGTGGGGGATTGACTACATGGGATCATTCCCATCGTCCAAGGGTAATCTGTATATCCTTGTTGATGTAGATTATGTGTCCAAGTGGGTGGAAGCCGTTGCCTCACCTACTAACGATGCTAAGACAGTCATTTCTCTATTCACAAAAATCATTTTCCCTAGATTTGGAGTTCCGCGGGCTTTGATCAGTGATGGAGGATCACACTTCCATGAGAGGTATCTGGATGCGCTCCTGCGCAAGTATGGGGTTTATCATCGCACAAGACTAGGCTACCACCCTCAGACGAGTGGGCAAGTTGAGGTCTCCAATCGGGAGATCAAATCTATACTTGAGAAAGTGGTGGAAAAGTCTAGGAAGGACTGGAGCGATAAGCTTGATGATACTCTGCGGGCATATAGAACTGCCTTCAAGACACCTATTGGTACCTCCCCGTATCGGTTGGTGTATGGCAAGGCATGCCATTTGCCGGTAGAAATTCAGTATAAAGCCTATTGGGCAATCAAACAACTGAACATGGATGCTAAGTTGGCCAGAGAGAAGCGGTTACTTCAGTTGAGTGAGTTAGATGAGTTTCGCTTACAAGCTTATGATAGTGCCCGAATTTACAAAGAAAAGACTAAGCGGTGGCACGATAGTCGCATTCTGCATAGAGAGTTCGCGGTGGGCAACAAGGTTCTATTATTCAACTCTAGACTTAAGTTGTTTCCTGGAAAACTCAAGTCTAGATGGTCTGGGCCGTTCACCGTGACTATGGTAAGTAAGTTTGGATCAGTTGAGGTAGAAAACAACAATGGTGAGCGCTTCAAAGTAAATGGGCAACGTCTGAAGTTGTACCATGAAGGGGCTACTGTAGGAGTGGTTGAGGTTCAACACCTCAATCCTTCCGCCCCATGAGCTGCATATTTGAGGTAATAAGGTCAAGCGGGACCTAGAAATAAACCAGCGCTTTGTGGGAGGCAACCCGTATTTTATCACTTTTAGTAGTATAATGTTTCAATTTTTGCTTTCTTTTGTGTGTTTTTTTTAGTGTTTTCTTTTCTTAAGTGTATGTTTTAGTGAAGTTTTTGGTTTTGGAGAGGTGAGAAGAGGGTATTTTACTGTTTGGGTGTTTAATAGTGTGCAGGTCTAAGGCTCCAAGTTCGTAAAAGTGAAATTATAGCTGAAACAGAGTACCCTAGAAATTGCCCGGTGGAGACCGGGCGAGGTGATCCCGATCGGGCGCGCATCGATACCTGAAAAATAGCTGAATTTTGCCCGACCGGGCGAAAGTAACCTGATCGGGCCGGTTGTCGAGTAGGATGCCCGATCGGGCGAAGCTCTGCCCGATCGGGCGAAGGTCCGCCCGATCGGGCGCGTGCTGAAAGAAGAAAGGGAGCCAAGTTTTTCCCGACCGGGCAATTGTTTCCCGATCGACTCGAATGGCGAGAAAAAGTCCCGATCGGGCGAAATTCCGCCCGATCGGGCGGTTGGTGATGACATCATTATGAGGTCAGGGGTGGAATTCTGAGTTGAAGAGGCAGTTAGAAGGCGGATTCGCAATCGCCCGGTCTGGATCGGGCGAGGTGCACTCGATCGGGCGCGCATAGATGCATCGAAATTCTTTTTATTTCGCCCGATCGGGCAGATTCTTTTTATTTCGCCCGATCGGGCGGAATGCTGCCCAATCGGGCGAAACGTAATTTTCACGGACCAAAGGAATCTCAAGGATTAAACCCACGGTTTTCCTTCTTTCTTTAATTCTCATCTTCTTCTTCAACCTAAATTCTCTCTCTTCCTCCATTAAACCTCAACTTCACAACACTTCAAACCCTCATATCTCCTTCATCTCTCCACCAAATTCAACATACCTTACATCAAAATCTTCCTCTCATCATCCTCTACAACCTCCACCTAATTAATTTCAGATTCTTCCACTCTCCACAAAATCCCCAAATTTCACCCAAAACCCCAAGAACTACAAAAAAACGCAGATTTTCAACCATGGCTAGTCGACCTAAGAGAAATTGCACCATCTCAGGAAGAAATCAACGAGAGGCTTCCACAAGCCGGGCTCGTGAGCCGACACCACCACCGCCGCCGCCCTAGTTCGAATCGGATCCGGATTTTCCGGAAATTATCTTTACTACGGAGTGGCAACGGGATCGGTTCGTCCACCTCAAAAAGAGGGAGGTAATTCCTACCCGTTTTATTTGTCAAAAATCATTACATGATATGGGTATTGAACAGGATGTCAAACGATTCTTTTAGGGTGTTGGTATGAAGAGTATGTATATTATGTTGCGTCTTACTTTTAGGCGATTAACTTTGGAGTTCTTGAGTTCTTTGCATTTGAATAAGAATGGGTATAGGGATGCTTCTACGGTTCATTTTCGTTCGGTGAACCGTGATGTGCATTTGAGTATCCGTGACTTTGGTAGGATTTTTGGTTTGTCAACTGACCCCAGTAGGAAGCCTGTGAATGCCCATAACAATTGTGAAATGTGTGGAAAGCTGACCGGAAATAGTGAGCCCGGTAGTATGCAACACTTGCATGCTTCCCGGATTCAACACCCTGTCCCCACAGTGTTCTATAGATTCTTGGGGTTCACCATATTTGGGAGGGAGGAGAACCAAAATGTTAGGAGCACCGAGTTGGAGATTTTGGGTGGTTATGTGTTAGATGGGGAGGATAGGTACGTGATGAACTTGGCCCACCATATGGCTTCCCACCTTTACTCGGTAGCCACTAGCTCACACACCACCAGATCACCATTGGTGGGTTGATCACCCACATTGCTAAGGCCACGGTGAACTTTGTAGAGGCCAACCAGATACCGGTATTGGGTAACAATTTGCTGGATTTGGCCTATTTTGCTGGGCTTCGCCGCTTGCAGGGCGAGCATGGGCTTCGCCGCTTGCAGGGCGAGCATGGGCTATTTCGCCCGGGTGCCATGTATTGGATGTTCGATGGGAGTAGGCTTTTCACCTTGCCTGATTCTCAGGGCCGCACCCGTTTTAGACCCTGTCAGGCCCACTACTTGTTTGTTGGGCTTGAGCAAGAGCAGGAACCCGAGCCCCAGCCCGACCCACAGCCAGAGCCCTCCAGTTTGAGCACGAGCCCCGCACCTACTTTCGGAGGGGGAGTCGTGAGAGTGAGGGGAGGCCACAGGGTGGCCCGACACTAGAGGAGGAGCAGCGCTCCATTCAGGAGCGGTTGGACAGGCCCAAGATCAGATTTGATCACTTTGAGAGTGATCACCAGAGAGCCATGTTCCCCATTTATGATCAGTATGCCAGGCAGGGCTATGTTTCTCAGGATACCCAGCACCCTTCCTGGTTTACCTATCCCGCGGAGGGATATGGAGCTCCCGGTGCCATGGGAACTTTCACACCCACCCACTACTACGGTGGGTATGGAGAGGGCCCTAGAGGTCATGGTGGTCGTGGTGGTGATGATGGTGATGATGGTCAAGGCCATCAATGATGCTGAGGTTGATAGAGATGGTTCGGTACCCCTTGAGCCAATGAGGACATTGTCTGATTTAGCTTGGGGGGGGGGGTGTTCACTTACCTGTACATATTAGGTATGTTTTCTTTTCATTTTTGCATTTACTTATTTTGGTGTGTTTATTTTGGTGTGTTCTTGCTTTCTAGATTAGTTTATCGCTTTGAAAAAAAATACAAAAATACGTTCCGATGAATGCAAAATCATGCTTCCCTGTGCCCCTTTGATTGGAAATTGTTTTGATTCTTGGTATTTGATGACGAGCAATGTGGATGTGTTAGCCATGATTTGATATTCGATTACTTTGATACCATGACATGAGTCAACTCTGACTAACTATTTGTGAACTTGGTGCTTGGCTAGTTGACTTGGTTAGGAATGTGTGATAGTTTCCTGGTGTGTCGTTGATTTTGAGTATTGGTTTGCAACTATTAGTAATGTTTTATGACTCATATACATGCACATTGAGGAGGACGAAGGCATTTTCTATTTAGGTAGCCTTCAGAGGAAATTAGATACATTTGTTCCCTCTTTTTCTACCCATGTTGTTGCTTGTGCCCTTTATTCGGTGACTAACCATATTACAAGCCCGTGAAAGCCCCGTTGGTTACTAGTCCCAAGCCTAGCTTGTGGGAGCTAATAGTAGTGAGGTGAGGGAGTTGTAGTGTGGTACATTTTGACCATAGTAAGTTGTGAAAAATGGAGTTCTTCTTATCATGTTTGTTGTTGAAAAAGAAAAAAAAATGAATTGAAAAATGAAAGAGATGAGAAGAATATAATGTGAAGGTTTCTAAAAGAAAGAAAAAAAAAAGAGAAAAATTTGTTACTCTCAGAAAAAAATTTCAAAGTATTGTTTCACTCAATTTTTGTAAGTTCATATCCTTATGAGTGGTTGGTTGTAATTGTGAAAAAGGCAAGAAAGTATGGTGTGGTTTATTTGTTGTTTTATCATGTATTGAGTGGGAGAGTGTGGTCATTATTTTTGGTATCATGGTTTTATTTAGGATTTATGCTCCCCAAAGCCAAGGCTTTAAGCTCACATTTTACCCAAATTTACCGCACCCTCACCTAAGCCTATCATTACAAGCTTTGAAGACCTTCCGACCTTTATGCATATAGTCGTATTAATATGAAATTAGTTGTTTATCAATGCAAGTTATGACATGACACATTTCGAGTCGACTACTAGGTTGAGTGTATGTTTTTCTAGACACACGAGTGTTGTGAGTTTGGGAGGGCATTGTTCACTTATATGTTGGGAGGAGAGAGAACGGGTACACCTTTTACCCGCCACATAAATGAGTGACGAGTGTGTGAGCACTAGTCTTGAATTCCATTGTGCACTTGTGGTTCGCTTTGCGTGACGATTGTTAGGGAGGATTTGTGGTTGGGTGGATTTAATTGGTTGACATTGATGCATGCTCGTTGGATTTTGCCTTGTATTATGTCTTTCGTTTTGAAATATGTTAGGGGTGAAGTTGATATTGTATTCATCAATGGTTTCCTTGCTTAGGGATAAGCAAGGATCTAGCTTGGGGGAGTTTGATATGTGTGTTTTATATAGAGTTTTACCCCCGTCCCTTAGTACTTTTATGCATCAAATGAGCTCTTAGGAGCCGTTTTTAGTACTAATCTATGATATTGAGTGTGGCTTGAGTTTCAGGATTGCTTAGTGAGAATTTGGTCTTTTTAGACCCGTTTCATGGTGATTCAAGCCACTACACGAGCCCGAGGAAGTTCGGGACAACTAGCGTCGACTTTCGGGAGCCTTAGATGCTTACGGTTGAGCCCCGAGAGTTAGACTCGGTGATATGGGCGAAGGATGATGACTTTTGCAAATCGCCCTTTGAGCTGAGGGCAAAATGAGAAGATCGGGCGAAATAAAAGAACTTTGAAGTCGTCAACGCGCGCCCGATCGGGTGGGCTTCGCCCGGCCCGGATCGGGCGGTCATTTTGGGTACTGTTGTGGAATTTTCGCAACCTCCCGATCGGGCGGATTTTGGCCCGATCGGGCCGACTATCGAGCACTTCGCCCGATCATGCGAAGCTCTGCCTGATCGGGCGACGCCAACCCCTGCTGTTTATGCGCGTGTTTTAATTCCGGTTTTTGGCTTGTTTTTTGGGCAAACTATAAATACTAGCCCTTTCTATTTTTAGTGGACATCTTTCATTCTAGTATTAGAACTTAGTTTTATTTTAATTTTTTCTCTAAATTGTTCCAAACACTTGTTTTTAATTTCAATCAAAGCTTCAATTTTTAGTTCACCCTTTCGTTCTTCATTTAGGTATTGATTTCTATTTTGCTTTATTAATTGCTTTCGATCATGTTTTTCATTACATTAATTATTTTGTTGTTTGTTATCATGAGTGAGTAGTTTAATTTCTAGGGTTTAGGGGATCCATGAATGCATGATTGGGATTAATTGTGCACTTGATTAGTTGATGAATTAGTTGTAATTTCTATAGCTTATTATTATTGCTCGTCAATTTTGTTCGGCCGGGCTATTTTGATTGAGTTTGATTAACCTTAGATTATGCGCTGAGAGGTATAAATCTGATGTTTTTGGTCTGTGGCTATTAGATAGGAATTATTTCTAGTACATAGCGAGAGCCTGCTAGTTTTATTATCCTAAGGAATTCATAAGATTCGAGAGATGCATGTTTTCCTAGTTATGATTATTAATTGATTGTTGTTGTCCGTTGTCCAATCCCGGTCTTCATTTGTGGTGAACCGCTGCCCTAGATTCCCTTAATATTGATATTTCTCATTTCGATTATTGCTTTAGTTCAATCTACAAACCAACCCAAAACTTTTGTTACCAATAGTCTAGATTAGTTAATTAATAGTAGAAAGAACGCCTATTTTCCTGTGGATACGATCCCTACTTCCCTTACTGTTTTGTTAGTGGACTTAGGTTTATTTTTGATAAGGTGATATGACTTTAGCCTGTCACAAACCACCCTCACCCAAAGGCTAAGTAACATTGGTCCAACTTGTCCTAACCATATAACGGGATCGATCCACCTTGTTCCAAAGGAATTTCCTACTAGCCTTTTCTAAAGATTTGGTCACCATAGAAGGTAGGATAGAGGTTTGCATATTATAAAGAGGATAGGTGTTTAAGACCGACTTAACCAGTGTACAGCGACCCGCCATATTAAGCAACACTTTGCCTGCCAGCCTTTGATCCGGTCTAAGGTTTTATCTAAAAGGCTCATGTAGTTTGCGATTTTTAAATTATTAGGGCAAATATCCACACCTAAGTACTTACCAAAACAACTAGTCATACACAAACCATAATCACCAGCCAAATTGTTGCGCAAAACATGACTCATTTGTTGAGGGAAAATAATACTAGGTTTACTAATGCAAATACGCAGACCTGACATATTACCAAAGTGATTAAGGGTGCTGAACATAGCCTCTATATTCTGATGAGTTGCATTCACAAATAAAAAAACATCATCTGCATAAAAGGCGTGGGACACACTGATGTTTTTGGACAATTTTAATGGTTTCCAGGATCCCTCCAAAACAGCATTTTCAATCATAACCGATAGTCTATCTAAGCACAAGACAAAAAGATAGGATGATAGAGGGTCTCCCTGTCGAATTCCCCGAGTAGGTGAAAATTCTGAGGTTATCTCCCCATTCCATAGAACATTTATCCTAGGGGAATTAACACAAGACATAATAAGATTAATCATACTAGAAGGGAAATTAAAACTGACGAGGGTATCCCTAATGAAACTCCATTCCATACTGTCGTAAGCTTTGGTTAGGTCTAACTTAATCGCCATTATACGTCTCCCTTTCTTGCTTTTATGAAAAACATGGGCTATTTCTTTTACCAGAATGACATTGTCCTCGATACCCCGACCTTGAATAAAGCTAGATTGAAATGGGCTAATGATTTTACCTAAAATTGGACGGAGGCGATTAGTAATTACTTTAGTTATTAATTTATAAATAGTATTACAAAGCCCAATTGGACAAAAATCACTCATAGTTTCAAGGCTCTCCTTTTTTGGGATAAGGGTAATATTGGAATTATTAATCTCTATAGGGATGCAACTATTGGTAAAGCAATCTACACAAAACCGGGTTATACTGTCCCCTAATTCTGGCCAAAACCTTTGATAAAAAACCGGTTGGATCCCATCTGGGCCAAGGCTTTTTATTGGGTCCATGCAAGACAAATTGAATTTGATCTCTTCTTTTGTAACTGGACGGCCCAAGTCAGAGATATTCTCAACACTTAAAACTTTGCTGATTGGAAGTAAAGCCCCAAATTTACTATGGTCATGTGTGGTCCTAAACATGTTGCTATAAAAATTTGCCGCCAAATTTTTTAAAGTATCAGGATCAGTTACCCATTCACCAAGTTCATTTTTAAAAGTTAGAACTTTACCTCTACTTTTTTTAATGTTAGCCAAAACGTGAAAGTATTTAGTGTTATAATCTACAAACTTTCTCCAATTAATCCCTGCTTTTTGGGCCCAAATTAGTCTCTCTTTATTAAAAATATCCGTTAATTCCGTGATTAACTTAGCTTCTAAATTAACTAAAAAGGTACTATAATTCTTTCCTAAGGCTATTTGAATTCAATTGATACGAGCTAATAATCTTTTTTCTGATTAGGAAGATTTCCAAAAATATTCTGGTTCCAATTACGAATATTATTTAAAAAATTATTACGCCCAATTAGGAAATCTGTATTTTCAGGCAACTAATTACTAATAAAGAAATCTTTAAAATCTGGATGTTCCATCCATACTTCTTTGCTACGAAAAGTAAAAGGACCCTTAAGAATTGGATTATCTAAGGAAACAATAATTGGACAATGATCGGAATGAATGCGAGGTAAGTGATGTACCTTAACATGAGGGAATGCATCCAAAAGTGGTGGATTAGCAAGAGCTTTGTCGAGCCTTTCCATGATCAATTCTGCACCTTCTGTCGCATTTGTCCATGTATAGGGACATCCATTGTATCCCAAGTCAATTAAACCTGCTGCATCCATGAAATTATTAAGATCACTTCATTTCCCCCTGCGAAATGGTCTGCCACCCTACTTGTCTAGTTGTCTGCTTGCGATGTGAATTCATTTAAATCACCCACCACCAGCCACGGGGTTTCTGGCGGAGGGAGATTCTCCTCCATACTTCTCCACAACCTATGCCTTGGTGCAGGAACGCTCGGTGCATGAATCCCAGTAACCAAAACCTCTGGTTTAATGTTATGAAACTTAAACAGGACATGAAACATATTCTCCGCAGAGGAAAACAGAATTAGATCAATTGTGTTTTTCCAGAACAACCACACACCTCCTCTTTTGTCAGTTGGAGGTACCACCCTATAATCATGGAATCTCAATTGCTGCATCACCTCTCGAGCTTTGTGGTCATCACTTCTCGTTTCCAATAAAATGAACACTAAAGGGTTTTGCGCATCAATAATACTCCATGCACTGTGGATGAAACCATTCCTAGATGCTCCTCTCACATTCCATAGACACACCTTCATTGTTAAGTTTGGAAGTGGGCGTTGTAACACTACACTTGGCTTAGCTCCTGGTCTCGGATTCGGGGGAAGGTAATACTCCTCCCAATCCCTCCATTCGTGAGATAATCCCATCATGCCCAAATCCTCCAACCTTATGGGAGTCATGTAGGTGATGATTTTCATCATCTCCCCTAGTCGACGGAAGTATGTGGCTTGAATTTGCACCCCCACCACGTCTCTCTGGGTTTCATAAAGTGCTATAAGGCGATCTGCTTGATCTATGTCGTGAATTTGAGTTTCTAATTGTAAGGGAATGATCGGAACTTCTCTTGGAAGTCTTTGAACTAGATGGGGTCGCATGTTGATCGGATTGAAATCAGGCACCGATCTGGTCAAGTGATTGAAATTTCTCGGCATCTCCAACCTTGGCCTCTGCATGGGCTCCATCTGCAATTGTTCCCTGCACCACAGTGAATCCAAAAGGTCTCTCGTCTCTGATGATTGAGTCTTGCTCGTCTGTTGAATTTCTTTCCCCGTTGAACATGAACTCATATCCGACTGTGTCGGAAATAGGGAAAGGAGTTATGGTTGTGTTATCTCCGGAATTAGATTCCGTTGCACCTCTATCACATCTTCTGAAGGACCCCTGTTCCTGAAATGCCTTGGCCCCTTTGAACCCAATTTTGCCTCGAACGATTCTGAACCTGCTTGGAATTCTGGTTGGTCAACATGCATGTCGTTTTCGGAGGGTTGTTGTTCGCCATTGATGAGAATTTTAGAGTGAGAGTGGGAATCTTGTGAAGGAAGACTTGAAAGAGTTTGAATAGAAGGGGAATTGGGGGTAGATTTAAGTAGAGTCTTATCCTGGTTAACCTCTTGGGTGGAATTAACCACCAGAGGTAACTCAGATGAAGGTGAATCATCATCCTGTGCCAAGTGTTGGAATGCTTTCTCCACGTGTACGGCAACCTCCGAGCTTCCTTCTCCATCTTTTCTTGTTCTTGTTAATTTAAAATTTTCATCATTAGATTTTCTCTGGTGATTAATTATCACCGTGTTTTCAGAAGAAGCCCATTGGGTAGTTCGTTGCCCTTTAGTATTCCCAGGCTGCTTTATTTGGAAATTATGTTTGGCTGCTGGTTTCGAAACTCCATTTTTCTTGTAATCATTGATCTTGGAATTAGGATCCCGTTGATTAACGCTCTTCTGTTTCCCATTTCGTTTTTTATTTACCAAAGTCCAAGGCCCATATGTGTCATTGTTTTCTCTTCACACGTCTTTGGGCTTTTCTAGTGTAGATACTTGGATGGGGTTTTGCTTTTCTTGGGCCAGCACTTGAATGTTTGGACCCATTGTATCTGAATCGGGTACCTTACCCGGATCCTTCAATGAAGAAAATTCTCCTCTTACAGGGCATTGAAGGTGAACATTACCAATTCTTCCACAACTAAAACACAACAATGAAATGTTTTCATATTGAATAAGCTGCCATCCACCTCCAACCCACACTTTGGTAATTAACAGTTTCGATAAATCAATTTCCACACACACACAAGCATATCTTCCCCGTGTTATTTTATCCGTTGCATAATCAACCTTTATAGGCTTTCCCACTACTTTTGCGATCTCAAATAATGCTTCTTTATCATAGTATTCAACAGGTAGTTCGTCAATCCGAACCCATACCGACATGGTGTGAAAGGCGTTTGTCGATGGTCTAAAGTTTGGTTTCCAAGTTGTAATCATCAGGTAATGATCCAATATGAACCAAGGACCCCCAAAGAGGACCCTCTCATAATCATCCGGTTGTGTGAACTTAAACAGATAAACTTGTTTCCCTAGGTCTATAACCTCTAAAGATCCTTTGATTCTCCACATCGCTCTTTCCCTTGTTTCCATGTATGAAGGTCAAATATTTATTCCAAGACATTTACCCATGAGGGTTAACTTCCATGGAGCTCTCAATCTTTCTAATGTATTTTTATGAAATTGAATCGAGTGTTTACCTTCCGGTGCTATGTCATCTGATTCTTCCCATTCGGTGGAGGATGTTATGATCTTTCGAGCCTCCTCAAACCACTGGCTTGAATTTGCTACCACTTCACGGAAAGAGGTAATCTTTCTTGTTGATGCCAGAGTGAATTGATCCTCTTGTATGACAGATTCCTCATGTTGGTGATCAAGCATATGTATATCGTCTGGCGGATCAGATTGATTAGGGCTATTGTAGACACCTAAGTTGTGTCTCCCCATTGGGATGATGACGATACCATTATCCTTGTTAGGTAGTTGGAGCAACTTCGTGCGGAAATTCCAATTGCTAAAAGCATGTCCAAAATCCAAGAGCCAAAATCCAATCCCCGAGGTCGTTCCCCTTCCGGAACTCGGTACAAAATACAAATTTCGAAAATCAAGTTCAAAATCCAAGTACAATCTCACCCAATGGACTATCCCATTGGTTTTACAAGGCCTTTTCCACTCAAAATCATATAAGGAAAGTCAAATTCGGGCGCCGACCCACAAAACCGAGCAAGCCGGGCCTCGTCCCGTAAAATCGAAATTCAAAAACCCGAAACGGCTTGTTTTTAAACGCAAAATCAAGTCTTAAGCCCCAAGAAAACACTACACGCCAAACTGCGTACAAATAGTACGAAGGTACATCAATACAAGACAAGGCAAGGACGGAGCCCGCGTCCTTGTTTTGGCAGCATCCCTGCCACGTCACCAGCGCCCAGCGCTGCCAGCTGCGTGCTGCGCTGACAATGGCTGGCGTTTAGCAGCAAATCCCCCTATAAATACCCCTAATTCTGAGCAGTTTGGGGAGGAAACAAATCGACACATAACGTCGTAATACAAAAATTGCACCTCAAAATTCAATACAAAAATCAATACAAAATCCTCCAAAAAACACCATACAATCTTAAGCAATGGGGAGTTCTAATCGGAAAGCTTGCCTAAACCTAACTAGGTAATTCCGAATCCCAACCTTGATCTATTCAATGTTGTCTTGATTTTCTATTTCAAAATGATTAGTAAGTTGGCATTTTTACTCTTAAAAATGTCACTTGCAACAATCATACATCTTTTCAAAATCCAAACTTTTCAAAATACAAAAATGCAAACTTTCAAGATTCAAGGATGTTCAAAGTTGTTTGTAATCACTTCTTTGAACTAGAATCATTTTCAAGTATGGAGTAATCAAAGATGATGCCTTTCTAACTTTTAAAGGTTTAGTCTTTTCAGATTCAAGACTCCATTTTTCAATATACAAATTCAATATTTCAAATTTCAAGATCCAACAATGTTTAGGGTTGCTCATGACTACTTCCCTAAACTAGGATCCTTTAAAAGTAAGAGCACATCAAAGATCTAACCTTTTCAACATTAAAAGGCCCGATCTTTGAGATTCAAGTCTCTTAATTTCAATATTTCAAGTTCAAGTTCAATATTTCAAGTTCAAGTTCAAGTATTTCAAGTTCAATATTTCAAGATTCAAGCTTTCAAGTTCAAGTTCTATATGTAAAATCTAGGATACTTTGGGATGAGCAACCTCTCCCAAGTTGAGATTTTTGGCTTTGAATTCGTGTCGAGCGCACTTATTTTTAAGTAGCCGCTTGGCGTTCGGATCTCATGTGCCCAAGTACTAACTTCAATATTGCAATTTCAATTATGCACTTTCTATTCCGCACTTTTCAATTATGCGCTTTCAATTCCGCAATTTCAATCCCGTACCTTTCAATTCCGCACTTTCAATAACGCATTTCAATTCCGCACTTTCAATTATGCAATTTTACTTGCCTTGTCCTTCTAGGCAATGTGGACCTACTCCCTAGTCCATTTCTAAGGGGTCTTGTATTTACTAATTCCGCACTTATTTACTATTGTGATGTTGCTTTATTTGCTTTATTGCTTTCATCACCGCACACGATAAACACAACAAAATGCAAGGTTACATCACGCTTAACAAAGATAATTTGTTGGACAAACTGATCTTAGGTTCCCTTAAATTAACTTTAAAGCAAAGTGACCACCATACAAAGTAGAAATTCTATTTGTCCTAAATTCAAACCCACATAGTCTAAACTAGGGTATTTTCGAAAATGTTGTGCCACGTACTTGAATAATTTCTAAAGCTCGCGGAATAAGCACCTCGTTCCCGTGCCCAGATCTCACCCATCCGTTTCGAAGATTCAAAGTCTTGTCCTAATAGAGTCATTTGCGATCTTTCCAAACAAGACCTTAAACAATGTTTGGTGGCGACTCCTTCAAGATCCAAAAATACAAAGGTTTCTAAAAACCGCCCCTTGTAGGGAAAGAGCAATTCAAAGCCTCTTCACAACAAAAAAAAAAAACCTACAGCTATCCACCCCCATATTTAGTTACGTAGAAAATTTGATCACTAAGAAGCTTTCTCACTCTAAAAATTTCTCACTCTAAAAACTTTTTTAATTCAGTAAAATATTTTAATATTAAAGAAATGAATTTTCAAATTTCAGAAATTATAAATTAAAATTACAAGCAAAAAGAAAAAGAAAAAGAAAATAAAAGTGGGCCATACCCCTGGACCCCACACCATATTTTTGTTGTGGCTAAAAATGATCAATTTCGGTGGACTGAAATTTTCGTAGAAAATGGCGAAGACTACAACGACCCACCGGGTCGTCCACCCAGCTGAGGTGGAGTTGCTGAATCATCAACATTAAGCAAATAATACGTATTAATTATATCACCATTTGTGCCTAGGATGCCAAGTTGCCAAGAATTGCAATTAATACTAGACAAAAAATTAATTAGCTCCTTTGCTACAAATTACTAAGCAAATTACGGTTTACTTTGCACCTCATATTCATAAATTTAGTTTAGCCCATAAGGATAATTTCTAATTCGATTATTTTAGCTTCTTACTAAATTTTGATCAGTGATAATTGATTTTTAGTTTTTTTAAGCTTCTTAATGGATTTTGATCAATGGTAATGGATATTGTACGAATTAGAGTTTATTCAGCTTAGTATACCCAATTTGTGGTAAAGTGATAAACGTCCTAAGTCGTAACTTACGAAACATTATTTGTGCCGTAATTATTAAATCACTGTAGACACCGAAATTTTGTAAATTTGTGGTGTCGGTTATATCTCAATAAAAAGATAATATTTCAAAGATTTAGGAAATTTTGACCTAGTAGGACTCTCAACTTTCCTATATAAGAAGTTCTAATATTAGGGTTTCGTCAGGCTCAGATGGAATAAGTCACAAAGACCTCATCACCTCCCTACTATCAAATTGTAGGTATGCAGTACTGGAATAAGTCGATCAGACCCCAGTATTACAAACCCTAGAAGAGAAGAATCAAGAGAGTTACGAGAATTGTAATCTCAAAAACATCAATAAAATTATATATTCCATATTCTTTTGCCTCTTTAAATTTATTTTTGCAGGTTTGAATTTTTATGGTTTACAAATTGGCACGCTCGGTGGGACGATTTTCGCTCTTCATCTCCTCTCTTCAAGGTTAAAAGTTCTTAGAATCAATGGAGGCAAGTCAAATTTGTTTTCAAATTCTACATCAAAGTTTCGAGACCAAGTTGCATCCGACATCAAGTCTCCACAACAGTGAAGGAAATAATGCCCTTGGTCCAAGTATGCATTCTATGTTAAGTCTAATAAATGCGGTTCAGTATTAATTAATAAGTTAATAATTCAGTGAGATCAAGTGAGCTGAATGCCTAGCTAGAGGCCGCTTCAGTTCAAGTGGAATTAATGATATTAATCCACAGCTTACTCTTGACTGAACCCGTAGGGTCACACAAATAGTACGTAAACGGATCAAGTATTTAATAGCATTAAATACTCCATCTATGAATATTCGGAACCGACGGATCTTGGTTTCAGTGGGAGCTAAGATCGTCACAGGCAAGGAATGAATACTCCGGAAACGATGATATTGCCGGAAACGGAAATATGGATCGTATCGGAAATATAAATATTATCCAAGTCGTAGATGTTGCCGGAAACGGAAACATGGTACGTGTCGGAAAATATTATCGGAAATGGAAATATTGCCAGAATCGGAAATATTGCCGGAAACGGAAATATTGTCAGAATCGGAAATATTACCGGAATCGGAAAATAATTCCGGAAACGGAAATATTAAATATTTGTTCGAAACGGAAATTAATTCCGGAATCGGAAATATTAAATATTGTTCGTATCGGAAATGAATTCCGGAATCGGAAAATTTAATCGGAAGCGCATCGTACGAATAAGCATCGGACGAGGCCTGCCGGACGAGGCCCAGCACGAAGCCAGGCCATCGCCCAGCAAGCCAAGCGCGCCGCACAAACAGCCACGCCAGGCCCAGCGCAAGGCCAGGCCCAGCAGGCTGCGCGCAGCGCGCAGCGCGCACAGCGCGCACAGCACGCGCAGCGCGCAGCGCGCGCGAGCGCTGAGTGGGCTGCTGCTCGCGCGCACGCATGGGGCCCATCGTGGCTGCCGTGCGTGTGTGTGCAAGTGTTTGTGTTCGTGCACGTTTCCTAAAACATGCAGAGTTCGGTTAATGATTAAATTCCTAATTCTATTTGATAAATTAATTAAATTAGAGTTCTTGTAGGATTCTAGGTTTAATTAATTTGTATCTGAATAGGATTTCGATTCCCTTTCCATACCGCTATAAATATGAGGCTAGGGCTCACAATTTATAACACAAGTTTCAAAGTATTCAAAGTGAGTTTTTGAGAGAAAAATTCAGTCACACATTTGCCTATAAAGTGCCGAAAATAATAGTACCTTAAGGGCGATTCTAGTTGGTCAATCTTAAGGCGGATCCGGACGTGCTGTGGACTATCTACGGAGGGACGACACTTGGAGTCCTAAAGACTTGTTCTTGTTCGGTTCGGGCGCAGCTAGGGAAGGCACGCAACAAAGAGTATGCATCTAATCTATGCTAAATGATTATGTGTAAATAATATGTTTTCCTGGGTTTATGGTTTTTTCCGCATGATTTATGAATTGTCATATGTATCATAACCTAACAGTGGTATCACGAGCCCCTTATTATTTTCATAATCTAAATTGCATGAACATGGTTAAATATTACAAATTTGCAAGAATTAAAAGGGGTGATTAATTTTCGTAATTGTTAATTAATTGCAAATTGCGTTTATTTAATTATACGTACGCAGTTTTTCGGCAGTTTCTTCGTTACTCATCCGAATTGAGTGATTTTTGTGTCAATTCCGCATGTAAAAGGCATTCTAAAATTTTGACAAAAAAAAAAAATTTCTGCCGAACCCAGAATTCTCAAATTCGAAGCCTAACTATGACTTTTCGAAGGTTTTAGTTTTTCGAATGCAAAATTTCGTAAATTTAAGATGTTAAATTAAATATTTGCGATTCTTGTTGATAAATCTTGAATTTTTGATTGACCTACTGCATATGTTTAACAAGTTTGAATGCCTAGTCTTGTTAATTATGCAATCTAATTTGTAATTATGATTAATTTGTTGAAAATTAGAATAATTTAGAATTAATTTGATTTTCATAATTAATTGTAATTTAATTAGAAACCTATGATTAAAAACCACCATAAAAATTGTAAATTTATGATAAATTTTAAATTTTTATGACCTAGACTTGAATCCATAACAATCGGAAATCAATTGGATAATAAATTTTCGATTTTTTCGCCCTAAAATTATGAAATTAATATTATTTATTAATTTGTCATTAATTTTAAATATAAATTTTAAATTTTTATGCGATTCGTTCATAAAACTTGCACGCACGAAGCAATGGACGCTTCGTGTTACCCTTAAGGGGTGTTGTATAATGCGGGCATGCGACGACGAGCAAGGGAGCTCGTCGCCCATGCGGCACGAATGCAATGAGCAAGGGCGTAGTGCACGAGCACAAGGCAGCAGCCCTGCCTTGTGTCGTGTGCCACGACCAATGGACGAATGGGCATGGGCGTAGGGCGAGCCAAGGCAGTCGCGTGTGGGCAGCAAGCGAGCTGCGCCACAACGCGCGCTGCCTCGCACAAGAGCGCGCAGCCTCGCGCGCAGCGAGCGCAAGCTCGCGTGCCACGAGCGCTGCGCCTAGCATTGCTCGCGCGCACAGCGAGCGATGTCGCCCGCCCAGCGAGCGATGTCGCGCGCCCAGCGAGCGATGGCTCGCGCGCCCAGCGAGCGATGGCTCGCGCGCCCAGCGAGCGATGTCGCGCGCCCAGCGAGCGATGTCGCGCGCGCACTGCGAGCGATAGCCCGCGTGCGATGAGCGCTGGCGCGCGCAGCGAGCACCAATGCGTGCGGATGCTTGCGATAGGGATGCAGCAGCTATGCGACGAGTGCATGGGCTGCGCGCGCATGGCCAGCGATGGCTGTGTGCGTGCGGCCCATGGGCGTGCTACGCGTAGGGTGTTTGCGTTACGATTAGATCGTTTTGAATGTTTAATTTGAAAATTTCAGTTCACGTAATTTTAATTAATTTTAAAATTAATAATTTAAATTATTTTCTTGGATTTTAACTTTGAATATTATAATTATAATAAATGTTATTTATTCTAATTATTTTACTAAAATTAAAATCATGAATTAATTTAAATGCGACTGAAATTAAATTAAACTTTTTGGATTCAATTATAAATTTATATGAGCTTTAAATTTTAATTAAATTTGTATGTTTCCGGTTAGACTAGAAATACATTTTTATGTTTAAAATTGGTAAAGCATATGAATTTATTGGTTTAAGTGGGAGCGCTTTTTAGTCATAAACTCTTGATTAGGTCTACAAATCCTTAAGGTTAAAACAACTTGATTAGAATTAATAAGGACTGAATAATTGGTAGATTATTGGTGCCCTTGATTAATTGCTGCAAATGTTTACGTGATGCATAATGTGTTTTACTAACCAGCTATGTGGGCCATTCATGATAATGAATGGGTGAATGGTATATATTGTATATGTACTGTTTTGCAGGTTATGAAGTGACTAGTATGGCCCAAATAGGATAGAAAATATGGTCTGCGTACCATTAATTTGAATGTAATTGGTCTAAAGTACCAAAGTTATTTTTCAATTCAAATATGGTCTGCGAACCATCAAATAGTTGTAATTAGTTATAGCTTATCCTATTTGAAGAAAATGGTGCCTCCCACGGAGATTTTCAAGACGGACTTTGAAGTCAAAGCTTCAAGATGAAGTCGGGCCATACTAGATCACAAATATCTTATGCATGTTTTAAGTTATTTATTGCTTTAAATATGTCTTAAAATGCATGAGATCAAAAGCTTGATTATGTTGCATGATTAAGGATTTTAGTTCACTTAAAATCTAACCAACATAGTAAGAGCCTTAAGTTCCAAACTTAAAAATTGAGTTAAAAGGTGCCATGCCAAAATATACACTTGCTTGGATATCCTTTACATCAATCTAGTAATAGTTTTCGCTCAGCGAGGTGTTACTTATTGGTCCTAAAGGGGCAAGGTACACAAATAATTGTGAGTACATGTTAGTTTTGGTGAAACTCAACGATATAAGTAAGGAGTCCTTTTATGTCGTGGCAAATTCGATAGGTTTACCTAATAAGTTCTTAGACGTACCTATCAACCAAGAATAGTTTCTAGACTATTAGCAAAAGGCTTTTGCTTACCTAAGATGTTCTAGGATTAAGTCGACAAACTGTGCTTAGTTCTTCAATGATTTTAGGATCTTGGAATCATTTTATTCACACCTGCCGGAACACATAATTTGAATAAAATGCTTAATAAACATTGAATTATGCATGTATGCTAGAATTTAAGTTTATTAAGAGAAACTGTGAATGGTTATTTATTTGTTTATTCTTTTCAATTGTAGTTTTTAATATGGCAAACAACAATTCATTCAACATTCGATCAATTCTCGAAAAGGAGAAGTTGAACGGGAAAAACTTCCTTGACTGGCAAAGGAACTTGCAAATAGTTCTTATGCAGGAAGAAAAGGAGTATGTCCTAGATGAGGCGATGCCCGAAGCTGCAGGCGACGGGGTCACTCAGGCAGCCCTCAATCGTTGGATTGATGCCAACAAGGATGTGAAATGTCTAATGCTCGCCACCATGAGTGCGGATCTGCAGAAAACGTTCATCAACTCAGATGCTTTCACAATCATCAGTGAGTTAAAGAACATGTTCCAAGATCTGGCTCGAGTCGAAAGATTCGAGACTCATAGGCAAATTCTTGAGACCAAGCTTAAGAAAGGCGAGCCCGTAAGTCCACATGTTCTCAAAATGATTGGACTCATTGAGAATATGAGCCGGCTGGATCAGCAATTTTCTCAGGAAATGGCTATAGACACCATCCTCCATTCTCTTCATAGCGGGTATGATCAGTTCAAACTGAACTACAGTATGAATAGTCTGGACAAAACGCTCACTGAGCTTCACGGTATGCTGAAGACCGCTGAAAAGACGCTCAAAAGTGATAAGCAGGATGTGCTTATGGTGCGTGGGGGCAAGTTCAAGAAATCTGGAAAGAAGAGGAATGCTAAGAAAGGTGGCAACAAAGCCAGCCCAACTAAGCAAACTGGCGCCAAATCTGCAAAGAGAAAGGTCAGTCAACCCACTTCTGAATCCGAATGCTTCTACTGCAAGAAGAAGGGGCATTGGAAGAGAGATTGCTTGAAGCTAAAGGAAGATCAGAAGAACGGAACAGTCGTTCCATCTTCAGGTATTTTCGTTATAGACTGTATACTTGCTAATTCAACTTCTTGGGTATTAGATACAGGTTGTGGCTCACACTTATGTTCCAATCCACAGGGACTAAGAAGAAGTAGAAAGTTAAGCAAGGGTGAAGTCCACCTACGAGTGGGAAATGGAGCACGGATTGCTGCATTAGCTGTAGGAACTTACTATTTGTCGTTGCCCTCCGGGCTAGTTTTGGAACTGGAAGAATGTTTCCATGTTCCAAGTCTTACTAAAAACATCATTTCAGTTTCTTGCTTAGATGCTAAGGGATTTTCCTTTATAATAAAATACAATAGTTGTTCGTTTTATTTTAAAGAGATGTTTTATGGATCTGCTAGATTAGTCAATGGACTTTATTTATTAGATCACGACAAACAAGTATATAACATAAATACCAAAAAGGCCAAAAAGGATGATTCAGATCTCACCTATCTGTGGCATTGTCGATTAGGCCATATAAACTTGAAACGCTTAGAAAGACTTCAAAGAGAAGGAATTCTAGAACCATTTGACTTAGAGGATTATGGTAAATGCGAATCATGTTTACTTGGCAAAATGACAAAGCAACCTTTCTCTAAAGTTGGAGAAAGAGCAAATGAACTATTGGGTTTAATCCATACAGATGTATGTGGACCAATGAGTACAAATGCTAGAGGTGGTTTCAGCTACTTTATCACTTTCACTGATGACTTCAGTAGGTATGGTTATGTCTACCTAATGAAGCATAAGTCTGAATCCTTTGACAAATTCAAGGAATTTCAGAGTGAAGTAGAGAATCAATTAGGCAAGAAGATTAAGGCACTGCGGTCTGATAGAGGCGGTGAATATCTGAGCTATGAATTTGATGACCATCTGAAAGAATGTGGAATTCTATCAGAATTGACTCCTCCTGGAACACCACAATGGAACGGTGTGTCAGAACGGAGGAACAGAACTGTTATTCCAGTAGGAACACGCACAAGAGGGGGGGGGGTGAATTGTAATTAGAACTTTGATAAAGTTTCTTGCGGAACTTAAGAAACAATCAAGAAACTGAGAATAGAGAAGACAATAACAACAATTGTGAAAACTTCTTGATACTAATCAAGAAGAGAATTCTTTTATTATGGTAATGCCTCGATTACAATAATCTCTCCAACACAAGTTCCTCTCAAACTCGTGTTCCTCACAGTAATCTACTTCGATTACAACTCCTTAACTTCTCTCTCTCAGACTTAAACTCTAAGTCTAAACAGGATAACTCTATCCTTACTAATACAAAATATAATTCGTGTTTGGATAGCTCTAGATATTAATAATGCTTTTGTGAGGATATAAGAAACTTAGGAACTTTGAATTAACTAGGACACAAACTGTTTTAGAAAATCTTAGACAAAACGTTTTTAGGAAAGCAAAAACTCTCAGAATGTTTGTGTACTTTAAACCAAAAACGATTTCCCTTTTATAGTGTTTATCCTTAGGGTTAGTTCCCTTCAAAACCTCAACTGCTAACTGCCAGCACTTTGGTCTCCACGTCCCTTGACTTGAGGAACAAGGGGAAGACCACTTCCCACGTTCAGCCATGAAGCAGTTGGAGATTTGACTCAATCAAACCCTAAAACATTTCTTTAAAACAGATTTTATTTATCTACAAAAACTTAGGAGTATTTTTAGGAAAATAAGTTTTGTTTAAATAAAATAAAACGTAAATCTATTTTATATTAAATATGCAAAACTTGTTTTTATTTATGAAATGTTTTCCATAAAAATCGCTTCCAATAAAATAAATGGCCTAATTAAATCATAAGTTCCTTGAGTACTCTATATACCATTAGCATAATTAATATTTACATAAAATTCTAAGTACAGTGGACTACCTAGACTTCATGTCTTCCCTTTGTCTGGAACTTGCAACTCAGAAGCTTCAGACGTTCCAGCCAAGGAACATTGATGAGTTCCTCTCTAGCTAACACAGGAACTCTTGGCTATGAGTCTGTAATAGTTCTTGTGGATATTCGGAACTCTTGATATGTAACTGTGTTGCTCCTCTTGTGACTTCAAACTGGAACAGATACAACTTCCATCTCTGAAACTCCATTGACTGTTCCAAGTGTACCTCAGGAACTTCACCAGTTTATTCAAGTTCCTATCCTAATAGAAACTTGGGCATATGCTTGTTCAAAGTCATTTAGCAACCATAATCAGGAAGTTTGCAATATGTGTGTGTCATCAACCAAAACATAGGAACAACAATATTCCCCCTTTTTGGTGATGACAACACTTGCAAACTTTTTACAAAGAGAGTAAGTACAAACAAACAAGAACTTATACAGACTATTGTGAAACAGAACATAAAAATTGAAAAACAGAAGAGAAAGATTAGAGAGAAGAAAGAGGAGCACCCTTGGCTTACAGAGAGATTCAGAGAGATTGATTCAGGAACTGGATTGAGTGTGCCTTGGAAGTTTGCACCCATGACTTCCCCCTGTTGACATCAACAAAAAGCATAGCACGAAATATAGCCATTCCAAACACAGTGCCCCACGATCAACGTTTGGCAAGTTAAGCTAGCCTCAAAGTATTAAACTAACTCATACAATAAATTGAAAGCAAGCAGTAATGATCAAGACTAGAAAGCATAGATATGTGTAACCAAGCAAGTCAAAATAAGATGGAACAAATACCCAAGTTTAAAAATTATACAAACCGAAAGCAAAAAAAAAATTGTTCCATGGCAAAAGATAAAAGAAACATGGGATAGGGTGATTTAGGCTTGGGATGGGGAACCAGAACCAGCAGTTTCTTCTATCACAGTCTCCTCAAAAGATTCCAGATTGTTGATCTTGGTGAGGATTGTGGCACGAGTTGCATTGGCTTGTTCTGAGTAGTGGTGAAGATCGTTTTGGAGAGTCTTGACACTTGTAACCAATGCACCTATGTGGGCCTGCATTGAGCTAATCCTGTGATCTGTTCCCTCCTGTAGTTCCACCAGACGAGCAACTGTTGCCTTTAGCTCCAATATCTGATCATCCTTTGTGTTCCAGGCACCCCCATGATCTTGAACATGTTCCTGTTCAGATGGAACACAACGAGCTTTGGGCTTTTTGGAGGATCTGGGCGTCCTTTTTCTTGGCCTAACAGTTTCAGGCAGTTCCTCTTGATTCAGGGGAACAGCATCCTCCTCTATGGGCATCTCCTTGACATCTCCTTCCTCATTTATTTCCATGAAGACAGGCCCTCTTTTCTTGTTCTCCTTCATTGCTACCCTCATGCTCTTTTTTCTTCCTACACTCTTCCTGTTCCCTCGAGGTAAAGGGACCTCTATTTGTTCGAGTTCCTCCTCCTCCTCCACTTCTTCTTTAACTGCAATTCCTTCCTGATCTTCCTCATCTTGTTTCTCTTCCTTTCCAGCCCTAATGACTTTACCCTGAACCACTTTAAGATTTAACAGATGGAGCATTTCAAGTTGAAGGATTTGGGTGGATTTTAAGGGAATCACAAAGTATGGGCTAAGGTCAACTGAGAAGCTTTTGAAGATTTCTGTGAGAAGGGAGGAGTATGGAATTTTGAATTTGGGGATACAGGTGGATAAGTGTTTGATCATGATTGCAGGAAAGTTTATGGGAATTTTCCTTTCTAGACAATACATGAGACATGCATCAAACAGACTTGCTATGTTCCTTTTCTGAGTTCGAGGAACTACACCTCTCCACACAATATTAAACAGTAATTTTTGAAGAGGTGAAAAGCAGTTGTGTGAGGTGGAGGTGGATACTTTAGAATCTCCTCCAATGGAACCAACTATATCTTTCTCATCTACATTATCTATGGTCACTGTGATTTGACCTTTGAGCCACATATCAAAACCCCTATTGGGTGTACCAAACAGCTGTTCCAGATAAGAGGCATCAAATTCGATGCGAGTTCCATTCACTTTACTTGAGCATACATTATCAACACATGCAAAGTTCTTGCAAAATTCTTTCATAGCTTCAGGAATTAAGGGGGATTTGGCATAGGTACTCAACAGACTTACCCACTTTTGTTGTTCAAGGATTTCCATCAACTCTTTAAATTTCGTGGCTTCACACCATGTTGAGTTGATTGCGAACCCCTCGACCAGATTGTTTTCCTTTGCAGTGAGTTTCTTGGACCCTTTTACTTCCCCCTGAGTTTGAGCAATCTCCTCTGTTTCCTCGATGTTTTCACCAGAAGTTTCCACTCGTCGTTTTTTGGATTTTCTTGTGGAGGATCTAGGGTTTGAGATTGGGGATTTCATTTCGATGTCAGTGTTGGTTTGTTCCCCCTGAGTGATTGCGAGCATTGGATTGTGGGATCGAAGAGGAATTGGCGATTGAATGGGTGAGGTATCCATGGGAACAGGTGATGAAGGGTTTCTCTTTCGTTTGAGGGATGTGAGATCAGTGTTGTTGCTTGTGAGAACCATGGTTGAGGTTTTTTATTTTATAGGTGGAAGGAGAGGTGATGTCAGTGGAGAAGGCGTGTGAGAGAGAGAAAGGGGGTTGCATGGATTGATTGTGGAAAGTGAAGAGTTTCTCCTATTTATTGCCAATGGAACCGTTCCAAACATTCTTTGAATATGGGTATTCGGTTTTTAATTAAAAAAAATAGATAAAAATAAAAGGGAAATAAAAAATTGTGTTTGACTTTGACTTGCTTAATTTCGTATCTCTGACTTAACTAGTTTGAAAGGAACTGCTTACCTTGCTCATTTGAAGTGTGAGTGAATTTGCCACGATGGTAAGCTTCAACTATGTTTGCACACAAGATTTTGTGTTTGTAATAGTCTATATGTACCATGATTTCTGCTTTTGCCTTAGAGGAACTCCAATTTGGCAATTACCTTAGCTTGATCATTCCGAGTTCCATTCTCATTTTCTCATGTTTCTCTCTGTTCAAAGGCTTAGTTAAAATATCAGCAATTTGGTGATCAGTTTGGCAAAAGTCTAATTTGATCAAACCTTTCTCAACATTATCTTTAAGGAAATGGTGTCTGATGTGGATGTGTTTGACTCGGGAATGATGAACCGGATCTTTTGAAATACAAATAGCACTAGTGTTATCACAATAGATAGGAACACAATCATAGATAATACCAAAATCTCTTAACTGTTGTTTTATCCATAGAATTTGTGAGCAACAAGCTGCAGCAGCTACATACTCAGCTTCAGCTGTGGATAGAGCAACAGTATTCTGTTTCTTGGAACCCCAAGAAACCATGCATGGACCTAGGAACTGTACCATACCTGATGTGCTTTTTCTATTCACTAAGTCACCTGCATAATCAGCATCTGCATATCCTCTTAGCTCGAAGGATCCACTTCTTGGATAGTAAAGGCATAGGTCATCAGTTCCTTTGAGATATCTTAGTATTCTTTTCACTGCAGTTAGATGGGACTCCTTTGGATTTGATTGAAATCTTGCACATAGTCCTACACTAAAAGAAATGTCAGGTCTACTGGCTGTTAAATATAATAGAGATCCAATCATACCTCTGTATTTTGTTTGATTCACACTTTTCCCATTTGGATCAGTGTCTAATCTGGTAGCAGTTCCCATGGGAGTGTGATTTACTTTGGCTGACTCTAGCTCATATTTCTTTAGGAGTTCCTTCACATACTTTTGTTGGTGTATCATGATTCCCTCCTCGATTTGCTTGATTTGTAAACCAAGGAAGAAGTTGAGTTCCCCCATCATACTCATTTCAAATTCACTGCTCATCAAGCTTGCAAAATCCTTGCACAAATTTTCATTAGTTGCTCCAAATAATATATCATCAACATAAATTTGAACTACTAACAAGTCAGTTCCTCTAGATTTTAAGAATAAGGTTTTGTCTATTCTACCTCTTTTAAAATCATTTTGAAGGAGGAACTTTGATAATCTCTCGTACCAAGATCTAGGGGCTTGTTTTAGTCCATAGAGAGCCTTATCTAATTTGTAAATGTGATTTGGAAATTCGGGATTTTCAAATCCAGGGGGCTGTTCCACATACACATCTTCCTCTAAGAAACCGTTTAAGAAAGCACATTTAACATCCATTTGATAAAGTTTAAAACCCATGAAAGCAGCAAAAGCAATTAAGATTCTAATGGCTTCTAATCTAGCAACAGGTGCAAATGTTTCTTCAAAGTCAATGCCTTCCTGTTGATTATAACCTTTAACCACTAACCTTGCTTTGTTCCTTATGATTGTTGCATGTTCATCTTTCTTGTTCCGGAACACCCATTTTAGCCCTATCACCTTCTGGTGCTTTGGTTTGGGTTCCAAGTGCCATACCTTGTTTCTTTTGAATTCATTTAATTCTTCTTGCATGGCAATGATCCAGTCAGCATCTTCCAGAGCCTCAGTGTGATTTCTTGGCTCAAATATGGAGAGGAACGCGTGGAATGCGCAAAAGTTCCTTAGTTGTGACCTTGTCTGAGTTCCTTTTCTGATGTCACTCACAATGAGTTCCATTGGGTGGGACTTTAGATGCTTCCAAGGTTTAGGTTGAAATTGAGCTACTGGTGTTGTGGTATTTTCGTCAGTTCCTTCTATGACCTGAGTTCCCTGTTGGGGTTCCTCTGGTGTTGTTTCTGGATCTTCTTGGTTTTCTGCTTGTTCCTCTAGTATGGGAACTTCTTGATTTTGTTGAGCAGTTCCTCTTGCTGTGTGTTTGCTTATTTGGAACTCCTCATCATTTTCTGCAGCACGAGATAAACCAATCTCGAAAAATTCTTGTTCCTGTACTATGTCAGTTTTGTTAGATTCATCAAATATTATATGTACACTTTCCTCAACACACATAGATCTTTTGTTATAAACTCTATAAGCCTTGCTATTTAAGGCATATCCTAGGAACACTGCCTCGTCGCTTCTTTCATCAAACTTCCCCAAGTTCCTTTTTCCATTGTTGTGGACAAAACATTTGCTCCCAAAGGCTCTAAAGTAAGAGATGTTGGGTTTTATACCTTTTAGTAGCTCATAGGGGGTTTTGTTTAGGATTGCTCGAATCATAACTCTATTTATAATGTAACAAGCAGTATTGACTGCTTCAGCCCAGAAGTTCCTAGGCAAGGAACTGGCTATTAGCATGGTTCTTGCCATGTCCTCTAGGGTTCTATTTTTCCTCTCAACAACTCCATTTTGTTGTGGAGTTCTGGGAGCTGAGAAATTGTGGTCCATACCTTGTTCCTTGCAGTATTCATCGAATTTGTAGTTTTCAAATTCTGTTCCATGATCTGATCTTATATGGATCAGTTGATGACCTGTGGTTTTCTGGATTTTCTTTGAAAATGTAACAAACTCATCAAACGTTTCATCCTTGCTTGTTAGAAATATGACCCAAGTAAAGCGAGAGTAATCATCAACAATAACTAATACATATTTTTTCCCACTTCTGCTTTGAATTCTCATTGGTCCACATAAGTCCATATGGATGAGTTCCAATGGTTTTGTGGTGCTTACCAATTTCTTAGATTTAAAGGAACTTCGGACATGCTTGCCTTTTGCACATGCATCACACACTTTATCAGTTAGGAACTTGATTGAGGGGAGTCCTCGAACCAGTTCCTTTGATCTTAGTTTGTCAAGCAACGAGAAACTAGCATGTCCAAACCTCCTGTGCCATAGTAGGGAATTTTCTTCAAGGGCACTGAGGCAGGTTAGATTGTTCCTGGGAACTGTATTGAGATCCACAGAATATGTGTTCCCTTTACGAGTTCCTTCCAAAATAACCTTCCCAGTGTTATTGTTTATAATTTGACAGTTTTCAGAAGTAAAACTTACAGAGTTTCCTTTGTCACAGAATTGAGAGATGCTTAGTAGACTGTGCATCAAACCCTCGACTAAAAATACATTTTCAATGGCGTAGGAACTTGACCTTCCAACTTTTCCAATTCCAATAATTTCTCCTTTCATGTTGTCTCCAAAGGTCACAGTTCCTCCATTGTAGGCTTCTAGTGAGAGGAATTTAGATTTGTCTCCTGTCATGTGTTTGGAACACCCGCTGTCGAGATACCACGAGCTGTTCCCCTTCACTAGAATCTGTAAAGAGATCAAAGGTTAGTTACAGGAACTCGGGTTTCCTCGAGTTCCTTTTCAACTATAACTTCAGACTTCTTAACCCATTTTTGTTTTACATAATTTATGTTTCTTTGATCCTGTTCCTTCATCTTGGAACACTCAGTACTTATGTGACTTCCACTTCCACATGAGAAGCAGACTTTTGCACTAGGAAGATCCACATACTTCTTCTTATGACTATTTTTATGGTTAAAGCCCAATCCTTCTGTTCTCTTAGATTGAGCATTCTCAATCCATTTGGGAGGAACTTTAGGTGGTTGTCTCTGTGCCCTGGCCATGGATAGTTCCCTTTCCAGTTTCTCTTTTTGTTCCTTTGTGGTGATCAGATCTTTGTTTAAATTTTCTAAGTCGATGTTAAAAATTCCCATGTTGATTTCCAAGGATTTTGTAGGATCTAAACTTAAATTAAACATCTTATATTGACTGAGTTGAACTTGTAGAAGGATGTTTTCATTTCTAATTTTTTCGAATGACTCATTAATAGAGGTATTTCTATCTAGTAATTCAAAGAACCTGCCTTGGACATCAGATCTAATATTGTTCAGATAATTTATGTGGTCTTTACTGAGTTCCAAGGCTCTATCACTTTGTGCTTTTAATATACTTAGCTTTTTGTAATCATCTAGAGTTTCTAGCAACAGTTCAATTAGTTTTGACTTTGAGAGACACTGAAGAGTGGAGGAACTTACTTCTTCTGATGGAACTTGGTCAGTTCCTTCTGTTCTAGCCATAAGGCAGAGATTTGCAGTTTCTTCATTTGGTTGTTCCTCATCGTCTTCTGAGTCTGTTGCTTCGCCCCATGCAGCTATCATGGCCTTTTTGAAGTTTGGTCTGTTGAAGGTAGACTTGTTAAAGCGATCTTTGACCTGTTCCTTCCCTTTTCCTCTGGTCTTGTCGTTCTCCCACAGAGGGCATTCACGAATTTGGTGATCAGTTTCTCCACATTTGAAGCAACCTTGCTCAGTTTTGGAACTAGTGATTTTCTTGGCAAAGTTCCTTCCTTTCTGGTTTCCTGGTTTGAAGTTCCTATAGAGCTTTCTCATTCTTCTGACCAGCATGGCAGCCTCTTCTTCATCTGGTTCAGATTCATCGAGTTCCTCAGCCTTTAGAGCAAGTCCTCGATTTCTTGAGCTCTCGGGAACAGCAGCTCCAAGATGCAGTTCGTGTGTCATCAAGGAACCAGCAAGTTGTTCAATGTTGAACTTGGTGAAGTCCTTGGTCTCAAACAGTGCAGTGACCTTTGTTCTCCAGCGATCATCTTGTGGCATGCTTCTTAGTATTTTTCTTACCTGTTCATCTGTGGGAATGATTCTACCAAGAGAAACTAATTCATTGGTTATGTTAGTAAATCTAGTGAACATTTCTTGAATAGTTTCTTTTGGAAGCATCTCAAATCTTTCATATTTAGACATCAAAAGGTCAATTTTGGAACGCTTAACTTCATTAGTTCCTTCGTGGGTTACTTGAAGTAGTTCCCAAATCTGTTTTGCGTTCTTGCACCCCATGACTCTGTTGTGTTCATGAGGTCCAAGCCCGCAATGCAAGATTTTGACAGCCATGGCATTCATCTCATATTTATCAAAGTCTTCTTTAGAAAATTCAGACATTGGTTTAGGAACTACCTCGTTTTCAGCATTGGTCTTTGTTACCTCGAAGTCTCCAACTTCAATTACACGCCAAACTTGGTAATTTTCAGCTTTGATGAATATCTCCATTCTATTCTTCCAGTATGAGTAGAACTTGCCATTGAACATAGGTGGCCTTTGTGTCGAGTAACCTTCTTCCAGTTTCTCTTGTGAGTTCATACTTTCAGGAACTTGACTCAAACAGGGTTTCCTGTGTTTTGGTGAGTACTGGCTCTGATACCAACTGTTATTCCAGTAGGAACACGCACAAGAGGGGGGGGGGTGAATTGTAATTAGAACTTTGATAAAGTTTCTTGCGGAACTTAAGAAACAATCAAGAAACTGAGAATAGAGAAGACAATAACAACAATTGTGAAAACTTCTTGATACTAATCAAGAAGAGAATTCTTTTATTATGGTAATGCCTCGATTACAATAATCTCTCCAACACAAGTTCCTCTCAAACTCGTGTTCCTCACAGTAATCTACTTCGATTACAACTCCTTAACTTCTCTCTCTCAGACTTAAACTCTAAGTCTAAACAGGATAACTCTATCCTTACTAATACAAAATATAATTCGTGTTTGGATAGCTCTAGATATTAATAATGCTTTTGTGAGGATATAAGAAACTTAGGAACTTTGAATTAACTAGGACACAAACTGTTTTAGAAAATCTTAGACAAAACGTTTTTAGGAAAGCAAAAACTCTCAGAATGTTTGTGTACTTTAAACCAAAAACGATTTCCCTTTTATAGTGTTTATCCTTAGGGTTAGTTCCCTTCAAAACCTCAACTGCTAACTGCCAGCACTTTGGTCTCCACGTCCCTTGACTTGAGGAACAAGGGGAAGACCACTTCCCACGTTCAGCCATGAAGCAGTTGGAGATTTGACTCAATCAAACCCTAAAACATTTCTTTAAAACAGATTTTATTTATCTACAAAAACTTAGGAGTATTTTTAGGAAAATAAGTTTTGTTTAAATAAAATAAAACGTAAATCTATTTTATATTAAATATGCAAAACTTGTTTTTATTTATGAAATGTTTTCCATAAAAATCGCTTCCAATAAAATAAATGGCCTAATTAAATCATAAGTTCCTTGAGTACTCTATATACCATTAGCATAATTAATATTTACATAAAATTCTAAGTACAGTGGACTACCTAGACTTCATGTCTTCCCTTTGTCTGGAACTTGCAACTCAGAAGCTTCAGACGTTCCAGCCAAGGAACATTGATGAGTTCCTCTCTAGCTAACACAGGAACTCTTGGCTATGAGTCTGTAATAGTTCTTGTGGATATTCGGAACTCTTGATATGTAACTGTGTTGCTCCTCTTGTGACTTCAAACTGGAACAGATACAACTTCCATCTCTGAAACTCCATTGACTGTTCCAAGTGTACCTCAGGAACTTCACCAGTTTATTCAAGTTCCTATCCTAATAGAAACTTGGGCATATGCTTGTTCAAAGTCATTTAGCAACCATAATCAGGAAGTTTGCAATATGTGTGTGTCATCAACCAAAACATAGGAACAACAAGAACCTTGCTAGACATGGTCAGGTCAATGATGGGTCAGGCCGAACTTCCATTAGAATTTTGGGGACATGCACTAAATACAGCTGCACTCACTATAAATAGAGCTCCGTCTAAAGCTGTCGAAAAGACTCCATACGAATTATGGTTTGGAAAGCCTCCAAATGTGTCTTTTCTTAAGATTTGGGGATGTGAAGTATACGTCAAACGATTAATTTCAGACAAACTTCATCCAAAATCTGACAAATGTATCCTTGTGGGCTATCCAAAGGAAACAAAGGGGTATTACTTCTACAATACATCTGAGAACAAAGTGTTTGTTGCTCGAGATGGTGTCTTTTTGGAGAAGGATCACATTTCCAAAATGACAAGTGGGAGAAAAGTAGACCTCGAAGAAATTCGAGTCGAACAACAAACTCTAGAGAATGCTCAAGATGACATTCAGGATGAAACTCAGAGATCTTTAGAAGAATCTGGTGAGAATCATGGTCAATCTAGAAATGTTACCCCGCGTAGATCGCAAAGATATAGATCTCAACCGGAAAGGTACTTAGGTATTTTGACGAACGAGAGCTATGACGTTCTATTACTTGAAAGTGATGAACCTGCGACTTACAAGCAAGCTATGACGAGCCCTAGCTCCAAGCAATGGCAAGAAGCCATGCAATCTGAATTAGACTCCATGTCTGAAAACCAAGTATGGGATTTGGTCGATTTGCCAGATGGCTACCAAGCCATTGGAAGCAAATGGGTTTTCAAACTGAAAAAGGACAAGGATGGGAAACTTGAAGTTTTCAAAGCTAGATTGGTTGCAAAAGGTTACAGGCAAGTCCACGGTGTGGATTACGATGAAACCTTTTCACCAGTTGCAATGCTAAAGTCTATTCGAATAATGTTAGCAATCGCTGCATATTACGATTACGAAATATGGCAGATGGATGTCAAAACTGCTTTCTTAAACGGCGTTTTAACAGAAACTGTGTTTATGACACAGCCTGAAGGTTTTGAGGATCCAAAGAATGCTAAAAAGGTATGCAAGCTAAAGAAGTCAATCTACGGATTGAAGCAGGCATCCAGGAGCTGGAATATACGTTTTGATGAAGCAGTCAGTGACTTTGGTTTCATCAAGAACGCGGACGAATCTTGTGTATACAAGAAGGTCAGTGGGAGCAAAATTGCTTTCCTAGTATTATATGTCGACGACATATTGCTTATCGGAAATGACATTCCTATGTTGAACTCTGTCAAGATTTGGCTTGGGAAATGTTTTTCGATGAAGGATCTAGGAGAAGCACAGTACATATTGGGCATCAAGATTTACAGAGATAGATCTAAAAAGATGATTGGACTTAGTCAAAACACTTATATCAATAAGGTGCTTGATAGGTTCAAGATGGCGGACTCCAAGCGAGGCTACCTACCCATGTCTCATGGAATGACTCTAAGCAAGACTCAGTGCCCAAAAACACTTGATGAGCACAGACGAATGAATGGGATTCCATATGCATCATTGATTGGTTCAATAATGTATGCTATGATATGTACACGCCCGGATGTTGCGTACGCACTCAGTGCTACGAGCAGATACCAGTCAGACCCAGGAGAGGCACATTGGACTGCTGCCAAGAACATTCTGAAGTACCTGAAAAGGCGCAAAGATGACTTCCTGGTCTATGGTGGAGATGATGAATTAATTGTTAAAGGCTATACGGACGCAAGTTTCCAAACCGACAAAGATGATTTCAGATCACAGTCTGGGTTTGTCTTCTGCCTCAACGGAGGAGCAGTAAGCTGGAAAAGTGCTAAGCAAAGCACCATTGCGGATTCTACAACTGAAGCGGAGTACATTGCTGCACATGAAGCAGCAAAGGAAGCTATATGGCTAAGGAAGTTCATAGGAGAACTTGGTGTAGTCCCCTCCATTAAAGGACCAATAGCCCTGTATTGTGATAATAACGGAGCTATTGCACAGGCAAAAGAGCCTAGACACCACCAGAGAGTCAAGCATGTACTTCGTAGATTTCACCTTCTACGAGAGTTCGTTGAAAGAAAAGAAGTCGAGATAAGCAAAATTGGAACTGATGACAACATATCAGATCCATTAACTAAACCTCTGCCGCAGGCGAAGCACAACTCGCACACTGCAGCTATGGGAATCAAGCATATTGGAGAATGGCTTTGATGTCTCTGTTTAATGTTTTAAAGTTTTAGAGTTTAAATCTTTGTAAAACATTATCGGTTAATCATTCACAATAAATGAAAAGAATTCATTTTTCCATTTAATTTGTGGTTTATTAAATGATGAGTCCCTTCAATTTGACGATATATTCAAGATAGACTGTCAGGACCAGTCCTGTGACTAAGAAATGTCTATCAAGTGAACTTGAATGTCAAAGGTTGAAAATGGTCCCTAATCGGAGTTTTCTATAAAATTGGACGCATAGAAAACGTTAGACGATTAGAATGCAAGATGACTAGTAGTTCTGTTTCTTGAACTATGTGGACATGGCAATGTCATAATCATTTGCATAGATACTTACTTTGGGAAGACTAGTATCGGACGAGACCTATGAAACTTTACTGTAAGAGATGAAAGTCTGTCATAAGTAAATTTCATTAAATTATTAGACACTAAATCCTCAATACCTGAGTGATTTGAGATTACTTGTTTGAGAACTGGCTGCTTTGACGTTGACCAACCGTCGCACCGTAAAAGGAGGCTATAAAGGCAACGCTCAGGTAATCACCTATCAAACGAAGTCTAATCTCAAGATCGCAAGATTGGGATTGTCCTCCCATAAATCGGGATGAGATGCTTAAAAGTTGTACAAGGCCACTCGGAGAGCTAGAAACTGTGAAATGCATGGCCGTGCTCGGATGAATCATAGGCTATGATTATCTGTTTATTTGATCAGTTGAACTCTGAAACCGAGGAACACCTCTGGACATAATAAGGATGACAACTCTTACCTTATGTTCAAGAGCAAGCATCGAGCGACAAAGGAATTAGGAAATGCACACTTGTCCCTAAGGACAAGTGGGAGACTGAAGGAAATAATGCCCTTGGTCCAAGTATGCATTCTATGTTAAGTCTAATAAATGCGGTTCAGTATTAATTAACAAGTTAATAATTCAGTGAGATCAAGTGAGCTGAATGCCTAGCTAGAGGCCGCTTCAGTTCAAGTGGAATTAATGATATTAATCCACAGCTTACTCTTGACTGAACCCGTAGGGTCACACAAATAGTACGTAAACGGATCAAGTATTTAATAGCATTAAATACTCCATCTATGAATATTCGGAACCGACGGATCTTGGTTTCAGTGGGAGCTAAGATCGTCACAGGCAAGGAATGAATACTCCGGAAACGATGATATTGCCGGAAACGGAAATATGGATCGTATCGGAAATATAAATATTATCCAAGTCGTAGATGTTGCCGGAAACGGAAACATGGTACGTGTCGGAAAATATTATCGGAAATGGAAATATTGCCAGAATCGGAAATATTGCCGGAAACGGAAATATTGTCAGAATCGGAAATATTACCGGAATCGGAAAATAATTCCGGAAACGGAAATATTAAATATTTGTTCGAAACGGAAATTAATTCCGGAATCGGAAATATTAAATATTGTTCGTATCGGAAATGAATTCCGGAATCGGAAAATTTAATCGGAAGCGCATCGTACGAATAAGCATCGGACGAGGCCTGCCGGACGAGGCCCAGCACGAAGCCAGGCCATCGCCCAGCAAGCCAAGCGCGCCGCACAAACAGCCACGCCAGGCCCAGCGCAAGGCCAGGCCCAGCAGGCTGCGCGCAGCGCGCAGCGCGCACAGCGCGCACAGCACGCGCAGCGCGCAGCGCGCACAGCGCGCACAGCACGCGCAGCGCGCAGCGCGCGCGAGCGCTGAGTGGGCTGCTGCTCGCGCGCACGCATGGGGCCCATCGTGGCTGCCGTGCGTGTGTGTGCAAGTGTTTGTGTTCGTGCACGTTTCCTAAAACATGCAGAGTTCGGTTAATGATTAAATTCCTAATTCTATTTGATAAATTAATTAAATTAGAGTTCTTGTAGGATTCTAGGTTTAATTAATTTGTATCTGAATAGGATTTCGATTCCCTTTCCATACCGCTATAAATATGAGGCTAGGGCTCACAATTTATAACACAAGTTTCAAAGTATTCAAAGTGAGTTTTTGAGAGAAAAATTCAGTCACACATTTGCCTATAAAGTGCCGAAAATAATAGTACCTTAAGGGCGATTCTAGTTGGTCAATCTTAAGGCGGATCCGGACGTGCTGTGGACTATCTACGGAGGGACGACACTTGGAGTCCTAAAGACTTGTTCTTGTTCGGTTCGGGCGCAGCTAGGGAAGGCACGCAACAAAGAGTATGCATCTAATCTATGCTAAATGATTATGTGTAAATAATATGTTTTCCTGGGTTTATGGTTTTTTCCGCATGATTTATGAATTGTCATATGTATCATAACCTAACAAACAGATCTCGAGGGGGCATCTGTAGACACCGAAATTTTGTAAATTTGTGGTGTCGGTTATATCTCAATAAAAAGATGATATTTCAAAGATTTAGGGAATTTTGACCTAGTAGGACTCTCAACTTTCCTATATAAGAAGTTCTAATATTAGGGTTTCGTCAGGCTCAGATGGAATAAGTCACAAAGACCTCATCACCTCCCTACTATCAAATTGTAGGTATGCAGTACTGGAATAAGTCGATCAGACCCCAGTATTACAAACCCTAGAAGAGAAGAATCAAGAGAGTTACGAGAATTGTAATCTCAAAAACATCAATAAAATTATATATTCCGTATTCTTTTGCCTCTTTAAACTTATTTTTGCAGGTTTGAATTTTTATGGTTTACAAATTGGCACGCTCGGTGGGACGATTTTCGCTCTTCATCTCCTCTCTTCAAGGTTAAAAGTTCTTAGAATCAATGGAGGCAAGTCAAATTTGTTTTCAAATTCTACATCAAAGTTTCGAGACCAAGTTGCATCCGACATCAAGTCTCCACAACAGATCTCGAGGGGGCATCTGTAGACACCGAAATTTTGTAAATTTGTGGTGTCGGTTATATCTCAATAAAAAGATAATATTTCAAAGATTTAGGAAATTTGACCTAGTAGGACTCTCAACTTTCCTATATAAGAAGTTCTAATATTAGGGTTTCGTCAGGCTCAGATGGAATAAGTCACAAAGACCTCATCACCTCCCTACTATCAAATTGTAGGTATGCAGTACTGGAATAAGTCGATCAGACCCCAGTATTACAAACCCTAGAAGAGAAGAATCAAGAGAGTTACGAGAATTGTAATCTCAAAAACATCAATAAAATTATATATTCCATATTCTTTTGCCTCTTTAAATTTATTTTTGCAGGTTTGAATTTTTATGGTTTACAATCACATAAAAGTATATTATTAGGCTATGTTCTGTTCGACTTATTTTGACTTATTTTAAACAAAATAAGTTCAAATAAGTTCAGATAATCTCCTATAAGTTCAGATAAGTTCAGTTAAGTTCAGATAAGTTTAGATAATTTCCAATAAATTCAAATAAGCTCCTATAATTTCGGATAAGTTCCAATAATTTTCAATAAGTTTCAATAAGGTCATATAAGTTCCAATAAAGTCGTATAAGTTTCAATAAGGTCGTATAAGTTTCTATAAGTTCTTAAATAAAATATTTAATATTATGATTATTTGCGTTGTTATACTTCGTATTAAATGCATCATATTTATGTTATTGTATTAAAATTCTTTGTGATCACTAATTGAAATTAATAATCATCAATTATTTGTAATTATTAATTGATATGTTATTATTAATTATTATCAATATAGTTTTAAGGAAAAAAACTTACTTTTAAATATTACGTGTACATCACAAATCAATTCATGATTTTTTTGGTGAGACATACAACAACTAACATGTACGTATTAGTAATCACGACATTTTGCAACACTGCCTGTAAACATTTAGAGGTAACATATTTTGTTTCTTAATAATAATGATACTTATATATCTTATAAATTGATTGCTTCAATCATTAGAGTATAAATTTTGGATAATTATTCTCAATATTCTAATGGTTAAAAGTTTAGTAATAATCTAATAAACTTTAAATAAAGTCTAATAAGGTTTAATAAGATTATAAGGTCTTATAAGGTCCTATAAGGTCCAATAAGGTCGTATAACTGTATAAGTTCCTATAAGTTCCAATAATGTCCTATAAGTTCCTACAGGGTTCTATAAGTTCAGATAAGTTCCTATAAATTCACATAAGTTCCTATGAAAAAGCACAAAGATTGCTAACTTAACATATTTGGGAAATTGTAAAGAAATTTAATGAGTTGAAAAAATTGGACCAATTAAAATTAAAAGTTGGTACAAAAAATGATAGTATAATAAGTTTATAAAAGGAATGATTCTCCCATGTAACAAACATTGTGAAACACCCTAAAAGGATTACTTAACAAACAAAAAGAAACGGAGGGATTAAAAATTAACTCCTTGCTTTTAAAGGTTGTAAGATTTGTGAAATTAATTTTCATGAATTTTCTAAATTTTACATAAATTCAGTAAAATATTAAGTATTAAAGAAATGAATTTTCAAATTTCAGAAATTATTTACTTCGTATAAAAATTACAAGCAAAAAGAAAAAGAAAAAGAAATCATCATTTTTTTTTGTGGCTCTGAAAATGGTCAATTTCGGTGGACTGAAGAATTTTCATACAAAATTGCATCGATTAAAGTGTTCCCACACCATAAAATGTGTAAAATATCTGTAAAATACCTAGGAAACTCAAACAGAAATTGTAGGTAGTAACTATTGCAAGAAAATAAACATAGGATTTGTTTCCTAAGTCTTTTATGAAAACGATTATGATATATTAGGTATTTGTAAGGCCAAAAAGGTGTTGGCTCTTTAAAAACATAAAAATTGAGTAGAGAAGATGACGATAAGCATGGTAATGATGATGGTTTTGTTTTTGATTAAAGCGGCAGGCAGCAATGGTGAGGTGCCTGGGGACAAAGCAACATGGTCGGTGAAGGCGGAGTGATGAACGGAAGATGGGACGGTTTCGTACCACCCGAATGTCAGTCGAGCTCCAACATCCTCCGCTTTGACGCCCAACAGAGATGGGTGGTTGCTCATGAACCACTACATGTCGACATCGATGTGAATAAAACTTGTGGGGTTGGCCCTGGCATGGCCTTTGTCAACCGTCTAATTTCCTTTGGCAATTTTTCGAAATCTGATGTTGTCGGCTTGGTCCCGTGTGCAATTGGCGGGACAAAGATAATTCAATGGGGTAAAGGAAGTAACTTGTATAATCAGTTGGTAACACGGGCGAAAGCGGCTGTTCAAGGCGGTGGAAGAATTCGAGGCGTATTGTGGTACCAAGGGGAGAGTGATACAACTAACATTCAGGATGCTAATGCTTATAGAGGAAGGATGGAGACCTTAGTTGCCAACTTGCGTTCTGATCTAGGAGAACCTTCTCTATTAATAATACAGGTACATTTGCTTTGCTTTATTCATCTCAATAAATTCATACACTAACTTAACATATAAATCAAATTACTTCACCAGACGTACTACTAGATTCTAATACATAGTGATACTACTATAATTTAGTAACCTAAAATAACTAGAATTTAATCTAAAATTTGGCAACCCAATTTTGACTCAAACCAAATTTACCAAACTTGGATATGAATCACTATCGCTTTACATTTTATCTAATTTTAAAATAAGAAAACCATAAAATGCTAGTGATTTCAAAACAATAATACACTTTAAGGTAGTAAATTGCAATAAAATTTTCATTAAATAATTAATATAAAAGTGGTGGATTTATTAAGGTAGTACTACCAAATTTTTCATAGAATAAAATGACTTCAGGAGGAAAAAAAAACTTTCTATTTAGAATATATCTTCAACCTATTTAGAATTTGAAAGAATTTTCTAATTTATGCCAACGTGTATATAAAGAAAAATATAAATACGCAGGATCTTGTTTGATTTTTAAGTGCTTTAAATGTATCAAAATTTTATAAATTTTACCAACAGATCGAAAATTATGAATATTAATGTGAAAAACGTACATTTATTATACACCTTCAAAACAAGAAGACAAATAAGAAAAGGCTACTAATTGTGCTAGCTTATCTTTGGATTAGTCTGAGAAGATACCATAAAGTTATACTCCATTATTTTTAGAAACGTGATCAAAATTGGAACCTTTAATGTGCATTATTATAAATTAGTCCGTCTTGAAACTTAAGACAATTCAATATAATTACAATTGTCACATAATTCTAATCCATGTGGGTAGGAAAGAGAAAATTAAAGGGTTTAATGGGGATAGAAGTTTATTTGAGAGAAAACATGCGGATTGTCTCGATATTAATGATGGTATAATGAAGATAAATGTTGAACAAACAAAGAAAGATTATAAAACGGCCTAATAAAAAAAAAACCCAATATGAAAAAAAGACTAACATTTTTAAAAATTTACTACTACGTATAAATTTATTAAAACGTTTTCTGCTACCTTTAAACGCCACTAATTTTAACGTTTGACAAAAATTACCCGACCATTACCTGTACCGCTAACCGTTATCTAAAATGCTACTTTACCGAACATTTACAAATTTTACAAGTAAAATCTTAACTAAATCAAAACTGATAAAAATATTATTTGGAAAATATAATGTTGTGTTGTGTTTTTTGTTTTTCATTATTCGTGGGCATACACCTCTATTTATAATACAAACTAGATCTCCTAGTCTTCGTAGGTTTCCTAATTCATATAGACTTCTATCATATACTATCATATAGCTCAGTTATAACATAACTCTACTACATACGATTCTATCATATAGGATAACTTAGTTATCATCAATACCCTCCCGCAATCGGAATGACAGTTTCACAAACGTTGCGATTTGAGAAATAGAAAAGAATGTTATATGCATGTCTTTTCGTGTCAAGGACTCTTGCCGTTACTGTCATTTCAAGGAGTCATGTCGTTACTATCGTTTCAAAGAGTCACTTGCGACATTTGATGGAAATTCTGGTAAAGAACCAAATAAATGTCGCCTAAAGTCTTTTGGTATATTGAACCCCATTGCTCTACTTTCTAGCATATATAATCTGAAATCCTCATTTATGTGAAGCCTATACACAATTATAAAACCTGAGCAATTCATATTACTTATAATTTTACCAAAATAATACTCTGTTGAATTTCATAAACGTAGGAGTGTTAATTACATCAAATATCCAAAGCTCTTACATATTCCAAAGTTGAACTTGAAAGCCATTAGGAGTTCCATATACAAAAGACGTTGGAATTCAATCACAATTAAAAGAAATTACATGGATTACATGGTAACGGTAAACCTTAAAACAACCTAATAGATAAAGTTTTCAAAATACAACATTAAATAACCCTGGTTATAAAAGACTTGCCATGCTCATTGAAATATATCATCATCATTTGCGTCCGAATAACATGAGGAAAAAACATGGACACAATTAAAATTAACAAATAGAAAAACACAAGTTAGTTACCTCCTCTCTTTTTTAATATGAAACTAAGTGGTAACCAGTGATAATAAAATACAATAAATGTATCGAAAAAATTGTAAAAGCACAAGTTTACTGTTATTATTCAATTTCCTGAACTCGTAATGATTGTGCAACCACTCACTGATACTATCACAACACGTTTTGCTGTAATGAAATGAGAAGAAAAGGTTGCCTTGTTTCCGGGGCATTACCACATAAAGATCAGGAAATATCTTGATACACCCCATATTTCGACAACCTTTTCTTAGTCTTTAATCTGGAAAGGGTAAATATGAAACTATATTTAGGAATCCACAGCCTATTTCTAACCCATCTATCCCACTTTACTTTAACGGACGAGGATTATCCTCTTCAGAATTCTAACACAAGATATCAATACCATCCATATTGAAACAATCCATACCCTCTAAACTACCCTCTAATTTAAACAATCCATACCATCCATATTGAAACAATCCATACCCTCTTCAGGATTCTAACACAAGATATCAAGTCCTGTCGTTACAGTCGTTTCAAGGAATCATGTCGTTTCATATAAGGAAAATCAACCCTGTCTCACGGTACAAGGAGAACCAAAATCCTGTCTCACGGCACAAAGATAACCAAAACCCTGTCTCATGGCACAAAAAGAACCGTCCATATCTTACGACACATGGAGAACCGTCCATATCATGCGACATATGGAGAACTGATAAATCATGACAAAGGTTAATTAATCACCTAGAGCTCCAACATGAGATGCACAAACATAAATTCCCTTTTTTAATTAAAATAAAAAATAAAAATCAAACTTATCACTAATACATATTGCACAGCGGAAGTAATTAATTGAAAAACTCTTTTAAAAAAAATTCTTACTTTTGGATAAAGACTTATAAATTCCGCCGGTGGGTCTAATTTCCCTACCAACTAGCAGGGGAAAACTTTTGTAGATAATCTCAAGATCTCAACTTACTCTTGATACCATGATAAAAGTATTATTTGGAAAATATAATGTTGTGTTGTGGTTTTTATTTTTCATTATTCGTAGGCATACACCTCTATTTATAATACAAAATAGATCTCCACTATCTTTTAACTCAAAACTACTGCCGAACACGCTTGTATCAAAAGCAATAAACTTATAAATCCAATATTAATTATTTTGGGATATCAGGTAGCATTGACATCAGGAGAAGGCATGTATGTGGAAACAGTAAGGGAAGCACAGCTTGGGATTCAATTGCCAAATGTAAAATGCGTGGACGCAAAGGGGCTACAATTAAACCCAGATAACTTGCACCTCACAACTATGGCACAAGTCCATCTTGGCCTCATGTTGGCTCTTTCTTTTTTGGATACTAGTGGTTGAGGGCCGCGTGCGGTATGCTTAGGAATAATTAATTTCATATCAATTTTGTTTTAATGCTCTATATATATTTGTACTATTACTAATGATATGTAGAGTGACGAGTTGTACCAACTTTGATTTAATTCTTATTACACAATATATGCTATGACGTTTGTTATGTTATTAATTTTTTTGGGAGAAAAAAAGGTGTAGAAATTGGATTTGGTTATCTATTTAGTTAAAATAGAACAATGCTAGATTAATCTTTGTTACAATACAAAGAGTTTAATTTAACATACAGTAAAGAATATTTTTATTCCATGGTTTGTGTAGAAAGAACAATTCTTAATCTTGACATAACAACAAATATCATTTTTAAACTCTTTAACTTGAATAATAAATAAGTAAATAAGCTTTTAAAGCCATTTTCTTGTCAAAGGTTGTTTATATACAAATTAAGGAATATGTGGATAAATTCGAGAGTTACTTCACAATAATTAATACATTGATTCAACATCACTGAGTAAATAGATTCCCTTTACACCCCTTCAACACAAACCAACACCTATTTTTGAAATCCATATAGAGCTAGATCTATTAATTTCTTTATCTTTCACCATGCCTCTTAAATAGTGAGCAATTGACACTCATTCAATATCGAATCAATAATAAAAACTACCTCTTTATGTAGACACCTACTTTTGTCCCCATTCCCGCAAGGGAAAGGTTCGATGATGAAAGCATAAAAACTCCACTTGACAACGCATCTCCTATAAAATAAACGAATCTCGATTCCCCATTTCATTTCACCCGAAACCTGTTATTTATGGAAACCTGCTAAAAATAGTAACTACCGTAAAAGGTAGCTTCTAAAAGTGGCAAATCATAAAAGATAGAAACCTGTCAGAAATTAGGTGTTGCATTCCAACATAAATCCTAAATGAGATAGAAAACTGCGAGAATCCTATTCCTAATATGATTCGGAAATAAGAGTTACGTATTAATTGAAATCCTAACGAGCCTAGAGTTCGTAACGGGCCCGGATGCATTCCGTCACAAAATTGATACGCGCTAAAAGACTCGAATTAATCTCAAACTCTACGGATTTCAGGAATCCGAATCTGACTAAAGAAAACAGCCCAGACCCTATTTTCAACGCCTGGCTCTGGGCGCCGAAATCTTCGGCGCCCAGGCCTGGGCGCTGAAAATACCTGGGTACGTGTTTTTTCCTAATTCTTTGTGGATTAGAACTCTGCAATTCTATCTTTCCACGAACTCTTCCCTATAAATAGGCCCCTAAATTCGACGTGAAAGAGACAACAACACATAATTATATTCTGAGTATTGACTCCAACCCTTAGCCTAAGCCTCTCGCTGCGAAATTGTTCACGCGTTCTGTCGCAATCAATCCATAAATCGAACAGAACGTATCCTGTCCCATAATTGAGATTCGTTAAATAAAAAGGAGAAATAGCAAAGTCAAAGTTGTTAGTTTTCTGAGAACCGTGACGCACCTCTCAAGGGTGCGTCGTAATGTGTCCCTTTTCAATGATTTAACTGCTTTCTCCGCCCTTTTTATGAACTGTTAAACTAACCTAATATGATTGTTCTATCACGCCTAACAAATATAATATTTTTGGGAAATCGGATTATCATGCTAGGTCCCTTAATTCTATTTAAATCAGATAATCACGATCGAATTAGTATTATATGTTGCATATTGCTAAAATCAACTCAGATTAGTTTAATAGTTAACGCATGTCCCTTCAATTATTTATGCTGAGCTAGTAAGGATATCCTGCCTCTGGAGTTATCGACGAGCGAAGTACTCCTCTCGGTAGTTACAGTCCCCCGAACCCTCAATCTCTACCTTGCGGGTGTATATTGAGAGATCCCCACACCAGGGATCACAAGGGAACCTACGGCCGTCGTGGTCAAACATAATTGCACTCCCTTTATGTCACGATAACCGGGTTTTGTCAGTTTTTCTCATTGTCGTTAAAAACTGAATGGCGACTCCTATATTACTAGTCAATTGGGTGTATACTCACAGGGAATCCAATTACACTTGATTGAATAAAAAGAATCGTCACACCCACGAGGGACGAGGTCATGCATTAGCCTCGCGCTTTTTCGACCCCCTCACACTTTATAGGACATTAATAAAGTTGTAACGCTTTAATCTTCACCCTCATGACCCAAAATGGGGATATATAACTGTATATACTCCTAATTATGAGATAAAAGAAAGAAAATAAAATGAAAAATAATTAAAACAAAACGAAAAATGAAATAAAAAAGAGGAGAGAATAAAAGGAAAAAGAAAACTAAAACCACTCAATCTCACACCCCGTACTTCATTTCTCTCCTTATTTTCCTTCGATGCACCCCTCATTGGGTTTCAATCCCGTGCTTTGCAAATGCTCCCTCTATCTCCTCCGTTCACCATCAACGATCATCTGCCGTCAATAATCATCAATCCATCATTATCTTAAGAAAATTAAACGCTCAAATTCGTCGCGCCACATAATCGATTTTCAAATGAATCGCAACCGCTTGATTTCATTTAATCTATATAGAAACTCACGCTCAAAGGTTTGACCATACTCCTATATTTTTTCTCTGTATTTGGTTGTTCTTGGCTATGGTTTTAGGCGTAATTTAGGGTCGTTGTCGCGTTGGATGGAGTTGTTGGTACCGGTGAAGGAATCGTTGTGTGGTGTACGGTGGCTGGTCTAGGGATGAGGTGTTAGTGTTGTTGGTGTCGTTGGTGAGGCAAGGCAGGGAAGGTATGATGTTGTGGTGATGGACTAATGGGTCAGAGAAGACTGAAGAGTACTCACACGTGGGAGATGACACATGCGGCTACCGCATTTAATACTTCATTAGTTAGTCGTTAACTTGTTGAATTGTTAGATCTTGATCATCATAGTAGATTTTTTTTTGGCAGTTGATAATCATTGCAGATTGTATATATCTTAGAGTTACTTACTGCCAGACTGCTTTAATTTAAATTACAAGAAACACCATCTCAGGCTTAACGTGCCCAACCTGCTAGTTGGGAGGGGTTAGAAAAAAACGGGTTTAGGGCCTCTTTCGTTATGGGGCCAGAAATTGAAGAGGTCTTCCCTCGCGGATGCGTGGCAAGAAATATTAATTAAAACGGGACTAACTGTGGGCGTTAGCCTCTTTTTACTAGTCTTAGGAGTCGCCATTCAGTTTTCAACAACAATGAGGAAAACTGACAAAAACCCGATTATTGTGTACGGAAGTAAAAGCTTGAGAGTCCAGGCTCACGTATATGACCACAACGGTCGTAGATTCCCTTGTGATCCATGGTGTGGGGATCTTTCAATATACATCCACCGGAGTAGAGATTGAGGGTTCGGGGGACATTTACTAATAACGGGAGTGCCTATGCAGTGGTCCTTTCTAGTTCAATGTAACGAATACGAGACACCCGTTATACTACATTACTAATCATAATTTCTTTTATTACACAAATATTAACTAGAAAATGTCAAAAGGATGATTTAAATTGATTTACGGTACCTAACAATAATCGTATTGTCCAAGGAATATCTTATTAGGTGTTATAAATAATCTTTGACAGATTTATAGTGGTGATTAAAGCGATAAAACAGATAATGGCACGTTACAATATAGTTTTTGGCTATGTTGCGGTTCTCAGAAAACTAGCCACTTGACTTTACTCTTTTTCCTTTTATGCAACGTACTTTCCTCGACTTGACTACACTCTTGGGCAGGATTCAGGCTTAGTTAAGTGGCCGGTTAGACGGGCAGAGTTCCGCTTAACAAGATTTAACACGGTGGAACTACGGAATATACGGAGTATACGGAACTCTTAGGCTTAGGTTTAACTTGTGTATAGTATGAGAATTATATTTTGTGCCCTTTAATCGTCCGAGTAAGGCCTTATTTGTAGGAAATAAGTGCCGAGGAAGATAGAAATATTCAGAATTTGAGAACCATTGAAAAGCATTGGTGCGCGAGAAAATTCTCGAGCATAGGACGGGTCCGTGAAACTTTTCTCGCGCACAATTTCGTGCGCGAGAGTTGTTTCAGAGTTTGTTTTTTAGTTGGAATGTAGCGGGTACGTGAGATAACTTTTGCGCGTGGAGGTTGGCACGAGTGATTAGTTGCGTTGGGCCATGTGCGCAAGAAATTTCATGCGCACAATCTATTTCCACGTGTTTTTACCTGATTTAATCCAGTATGAACCGGTTTTATTCCGGATTAGGACTCTTTTTATGCTTTCAATCCTTATTTCAAGATATTTCCAACTAAAACTCTTTTTCCTTTATTCATCTTTTTAGGAACTTAGTAATTTAATTGGAATGCAACTAATTCCTTTATGCTTTTAAGTCTCTTTTAGGTACTTAATTGGAGTGCAACTAAAATTCCCTTGACGTAATTCTATCTTGGACAATTTACTATTTTAAGCAGATACTTAGGATGGCAGCTACTATAAATAGCAGTTACTATAAATAGAAGCATGGGTTAGGGTAATGAGTCAGTCAGTCTTAGAATGTTCGTTCTGTGATAAGAAATACGTTTTTCTAGTGGATGTTTTGTTTCATATATCATCGAACTTATCGCTTCTATCCAGAGGCCAAATGTAGGCGTCTACAGTTAGCCCCCACTTTGATTGATTCTGATTAAGACGAAGATCAAAGTATTTGTAGACAGAGTGCGTCTAACGAATCTAATCTTGGAAAACTAATTCGGGTGCAAGGGTCTCACGAGCCCCTGAGGGATAATATTTTACTTAAGGGTCGATCATCACTAGGAATGTCATTGTAGGTGTTCAGATAGAGGTGGAGCTTTTTGAAAACCTGATACGTGTTTAAAACTTAGATAGATTGAAAACTAACGGTCCTGCTTTATGAGGAAGAAAGCGGAAAACATCACTTGACTGTCCTACTTTTTGAGAAAGAAAGGGGAAAACTTTATTTTTTTTAGAGAAAATGGGAAAACTCGGCTTTAAATATCGCTTTTTAGAAGCAGAAAGTCTCCTTTTTAGAAACGAAAATTGGTTTTGACTCTGGCTTTTTAGAAGCGGAAAAATTGACTCACGCTTTTTAGAAGCGAAAAACTTGACTTTCGCTTTTAGAAGAGGAAAACTTGACCCTTGCTTTTTAGAAGCGGGAAACTTGACTCTCACTTTTTAGAAGTCGAAAACTTGACTCTCGCTTTTAGAAGCGGAATTTTGGAATTTTGAACTTAGATTTTAACTTTTGAAGACATAAACTTTTAAATTTAACACTCGTTTTTTACAAAAAGGAAATATTTTACTGAACTTTTTTTTTTTGAAAGCGGAAAACTTCAAATTTCAAAAATGATTTAGGATTTTTTTTTTCTTAGAAAATAAGAAACTCTGACGAAAATGACTCAGGTCATGACTGTAGACACCTACTTTTGTCCCCGTTCCCGAAAGGAAAGGTTCGATGATGAGAACATAAAATCTCCACTTGGCAACGCATCTCCTATAAAAAACGAATCTCAATCACACTTTTCATTTCACCCGAAACCTGCTATTTATAGAAACCTGCTATTTATGGAAACCTGCTAAAAATAGTAACTGCTGTAATGGGTAGTTGTTAAAAGTGGCAAGTCATAAAAGATAGAAACCTGTCAGAATTAGGTGTTGCACTCCAACATAAATCCTAAATGAGATAGAAATTGCAAGAGGAATCCTATTCCTAATATGATTTGAAAATAAGAGTTACGTATTAATTTAAATCCCAACGAGCCTAGAGTTCGTAACGGGCCCAGACGCATTCCGTCATAAAGTTAATACGCGCTAAAAGACTCGGATAATTCTCAAAGACTCCGTATTCCACGAGTCCAAATCTGACAAGGAAATACGGCCCAGACCCTATTTTCAACGCCTGGCTCTGGGCGCCGAAATCTTCGGCGCCCAGCCCTGGGCGCTGAAATTACCTGGGTACGTGTTCTTTCCTAATTCTTCTTGGATTAGAGCTCTAAAATTCTATCTTTCCACGAACTCTTTTCTATAAATATAGCCCCAAATTCGACGTGAAAGGGACACACAATTCATATTCTGAGTATTGACTCCAACCCCTAAGCCTAAGCCTCACGTTGCGAAATTAATCCCGCGGTCTGTCGCAATCGATCCAAAAATCGAACAGAACATATCCTGTCCCTTGTAGCTGGAGAATTAAGCCCAAAAACTTGAGATTCGTTAAATAAAAGGAGAAATAGCAAAGCCAAAGTGGTTAGTTTTCTGAGAACCGTGACGCACCTCTCAATGGTGCGTCGTAATGTGTCCCTTCGCATGATTTAATCGCTTTCCTCGCCCGTTTATAAAACTGTTAAACTATTAAATCTGATTGTTCTATCACGCATAATAAAGATAATATCTTGGGAAATTGAACTATCATGCTAGGTCCCTTAAATCAATCTAAACAAGATAATCACGATCGATCTAGTATTATGTGTTGCATATTATTAAAATCAATTCAGATTAGTTTAATAATTAAAGCATGTCCCTTCAATTATTTATGCTGAGCTAGTAAGGATATCCTGTCTCTGGAGTTATCGAAGAGCGAGTACTCCTCTCGGTAGTTACAGTCCCCGGAACCCGCAATCTCTACCTTGCGGGTGTATGTTGAGAGATCCCCACACCAGGGATCACTAGGGAACCTATGGCCGTCGTGGTCAAACATAATTGCACTCCCTTTATGTCACGATAACCGGGTTTTCTCAGTTTTTCTCATTGTCGTTAAAAACTGAATGGCGACTCCTATATTACTAGTCAATTGGGTGTAAACTCACAGGAAATCCAATTACACTTGATTTGACAAAAAGAAACGTCACGCCCACGAGGGACGAGGTCACGCATTAGCCTCGTGCTTTTTCGATCCCCTCACAGTGGCGACTCCACTGGGGATAGTGAAGGATATACTCGTGCTCGTAGGTAATCAAAATAGCCGAAGGGTGAAACGATCCTACCCCGCGCTTATTTCCCCATCAAGTTGGGACGACCTGAAAATCAGCATATTAATGTGAACGGGCAGAACCGCACAACGAATCTTCGCTCCCTTGGGATGTTTCTGAAGGAATTATGTCCTTAGACATTTCCGGCAATTACTAAATATAAATAGGAATTAATTATGAAGATAATAAATTAATTATTTTAGTAATCATATTTGCTTGCTAGAGAATAAATGTGATTAGTAGGACAATATTGATTGGACCTACAACTAAAATATATTAATCCTATAAGGTCACACATATAAGCATTAATTGGAATGGGGCCAAAAGGTCCTATGGCAACCGGCCTGCTAAGAGAAATAAGGTTGGGCTTTGTATTAACTTAAAAGCCCTAACATTATAATAATTATAATGTCAGGGATTCAGAAATCACGTTGATTCAAGATATCTGACAAAAGGGAAAACATAAAAAACCCTAATTCTTATTTCTCTGAAACGCCGTTCTTCCCAAACAAAGCAAGAGATTGATCGTGATCGTTCTCTTCCGTACTAGCATACGTGGGATTCAATTGGTGCTTGTGGACTAAGTAGAGGAGCAACAAGTGGGGTTCTAAGATCTTCGAAGCTTGCATACGAACGGGAGAACACGCTACAAAGGTGATTGTTCTTTCGACTTAATCTGATCTATACTATTGTTATGCATGAGATCCTGTGATAGATGTTAGGAAATTGTTTCCTGAAATTCCGCTTTATGCATCTATATGTTCCTACAGTGGTATCAGTTTTAGCCTCTTGCATAATTTTTTATGATCATGATTGTATGCAACATTATTATTTTGATTCAATTAAGGGAAGATTTATTTATGGCTTGAATTTGCAAAATTAATATATGATATTAATTGATTGGAATCATTAAATCGTTATTTAATTAATTTTTGCTCAAAATAAATTTATAAAATTCCGAAATTTTTATCACAAGGTCGAAATTAACAGTTAATATCAGATAAAAATTTTCGGATTTTTAAAAATTAAATTCGTAAGATTTTAAATTATTTATTGGTTAATAAGATTAATCATGGAAATAATTTGTTAACAATTAAAGATTTGATTTTTAATTTGTTAAATAAATCTACTGATTATCCCCTAATTTTTATGCAACAGCCGAAATTTTTTGGTAATTTTTTAACTAATTTTCGGAATTTTGGTATATTAGTTATTGAATTTGGTTAATTTTTATGTTTAATTCGATCAATCATAAAATTTAAGGATAACAATTAAAATTCTTGATTTTATTTGTTAAGAAAATTCAATAGATCAGCCTGGTAATTTATTTCGATTTTTTCGGAAAATAATTGTTATTTTTCTGAATTTTTTGAATACAATTAGATAATTATGTCCTAAATCTTGAATTCTTATTAGATTTAATTTTAATAAAGATTATAAATTGAAATCTGATTCTTAACAACCCTAAAATTCAGTTTAAGGTTTGTTGATTTATTCAAAATTTCTAGCATTATTTTCGGATAATTAAACCCTAATTAAATTGTTAATCTTTAACAAAAGTTAGATAAAGATTAATTTAATTTAAGAAATTTTTACCCAAATTAAAAGAACAACCCCTATGGGTGGGTGGCCACCACCTGCGTCGGTGGAGCCACGGTGGCGGGTGAATTAGGGCGACTTTCCGGCAGGAATACGGGCGGCGGCAGGGTGGCAGGACAGGCGGCGTATTGACGTTGCTTGCGCCTGGCTGTTGCGACTGGTTGCTGTCGCGGCCTGGCTCGCCGGTGGGCTTGGCTGCCGGATTCTTCTGGTGGCTGGGTCGACCGGCGTGGCTGGGTCATTCCCGTGGAAGCTGGTCGGCGGCCCTGGTGGCTGCTAGCCGGCGATGCTTGGTGAAGTTGTCCTGCTTCATTCTTTTCTCAGGTGAGGCAGGGGATGACCCTTCCTGCTGGCCTCGTGCGTTTAACTCATAATAATTAAATAAATAAATAAATAAATAATCAGTTTGACAGCACATTGAAAGGAAAATCTGATTTTCGTCCAATTTCGAAAAGTTGGAAATTAATTTTTTTTTTTTGAAATTATTTTAGTTTAGCCATTCTAAATTTAAAATAGTCTTATTATTATGAGTGATTTGAAAGTATTATTTTTAGAAAATCATATTTTCTTTGTTGAGCGTAAATCAATAAATTTCATTTAAATGCAAATTAGAGATTAATAAGATTATTCTAGCCATATTTAAATAAGTAATTGAATTAAAATAATAAAGTTTCCTAAGTAATATTGAACTTAAATTGTTTAAGTTCTTATAATTATTTTGGAAAAGTTATTTGCTTATTAACAGTTAATAAGTAAATAATTTGTGTTTAATATAGTTTGATATTATATGCGTGTATGGAATATATATGATATTTTGTTACAGGCGAGTGACTAGTCTTGCCTTAATTTGTGCTCAACTTAGAAAATCATATTTTCCAAAAAAAAATATTTCCAAAATTACCAAAACTGATTTTTTTTTTTGGGAAATTTATTCAATTTATAAAGGTTGATTTGGGAAACTAGGATAGAAAATACGATCTGCGTATCGTTTTTGTATTCTTGTAAATTTTGAAATACGATCTGCGCATCGTTCTGTATTATTGTAATTTAATTTAAAAGTTTAAATTAGATTATAAAGTTCGTATCATGAGCTCGATAGAGTAAGAAGGTTCAATCCGAAATTCAAGGATGGAGATCCAAGAAAGATGAACAGGAACCCAAGAAGATTTGAGCTTATTTTAAGGGGCCATACTAGGATCACATTTATTTTATGCATTTTATATTGCCTTAAAATGCTTATTGAGTTTATGTATGTGGTTATTTAAAGCAATGTGTTCACTTTTAATTAACCAACATAGTAAACTTAGGTCCCAAATAATATTGAGTTTATGTGCTTTTCCATACAACACCTATAAAGCCTTAGATCATGAGTAATAGGTTCTGCCAAAGCAGGGTGTTGCTTATAATTCCGGGGATAGTAGGGTAGGTTTTTGAAACTTACATGTTAATGTTTGGTTTAACTCAACAAAACTATCAAAAGACAAAGTTTTGGGTTTTGAAGCTAAGAGATAGGAAAATACAAAGAGTTGTTAACCTGTCTACCAAGAGTTATAATCAGTTATAATTAGTAAAATGTTTACTTACCTCAAATACTATAAATTAAAGTAGCAGGGCCAAAGTCCGTTTGATTGTAGTGGGAGGGGATCTTGGTTAATTCCTTATTCAATGGGGACCTCTAATTTTGAATAAAGGGTAGTAGTAAATTGAATTTGTTTAATTGCTACTTTTGTTAAACATTATATTGAATCTTGCTTTCCTTTTTATTGTAGTTATCATGTCTGGTGCAAACAACTCTACTTTTAACTTGCGCCCTCTAATTGAAAAAGACAAACTGAATGCTACCAACTTCCTACAATGGCAAATGGCTATGAGAATTGTTCTCAGAGCGGAAGGAAAAGAAAGTGTTCTTGATAATCCTCTCCCTGAACCCCTGCCACAAAATGCTACTGCAGCTCAAAGGCGAGCTAGACAAACTCTAGAGGATAACTCCCTGCAAGTAACATGCTTGATGCTTGCTTGCATGGAACCAGAGTATCAAAAACGTTTTGATGCTCTGGATGCCTATAGCATAATCCAGCAACTGAAAACTTTGTTTCAGAAAAATGCTAGATTGGAGAGATTTGAAGCAAACTGCAAACTTCTGGATTCCAAGTTGGAAGAGGGGAAGCCCGTTGGTCCGCATGTGTTCGATTTGATTGGACATTTTCAGACCATGGAGAAATTGGGCTTCCCTTATCCTAAGGACCTGGCAACTGACATAGTCATCAGATCCTTGCCTGAAGATTTTCATAACTTTAAGTTGAACTTCTACATGCAAGGAGGGGAGGCTACCCTGCAAGAGTTGCATGGTTCACTAATTCAGGCTGAGAGAAACTTACCAAGTAAACCTAAACATAAGGATGTTCTAATGGTTAGTAAAGGTAAGAAATTCAAGAAGAAAGGGGCTCCCATGAAGAAGAACAAGGGCAAGGTAGTTGCCAATGAGAACTCTTCAACCAAGCCAAAGGCCACTCCAAAGGCTAAGGTAGCTGCTCAACATGAGTGCTACCACTGCCACAAGATTGGTCATTGGAAGAGGAACTGCCCCAAGTATCTGGAGGATAAGAAGACTGGTGCTATAACTTCAGGTATCTATGTCATAGAAGTTAATTTAGCTACAACTGCTTCTTGGGTATTTGATACCGCTTGTGGATCTCACATTATTGGTAATGTGCAGGGACTAAAAAGAAGTAGGAGCTTGAGCAAAGGCGAAGTGGATCTCCGAGTAGGCAATGGAGCAAGAGTTGCTGCTTTAGCTGTAGGATATTATAGTTTACGCTTGCCTTCTGGTTTAATATTAGAACTTTATAATTGTTATTACGTTCCAGTTATTACCAAGAACATAATTTCTATTCCGATTTTGGATTCGGAAGGTTTTTCATTTCAAATTATGAATAATTGTTGTTCAGCATATTTGAATGGTATGTTCTATGTCTCTGCTAAATTATCAAATGGTTTATATGTACTAGACTTACAAAACCATATCTATCACATAGAAAACAAGAAACACAAACCAAATGATTTGAACCCTACTTACCTATGGCATTGTCGATTAGGCCATATAAGCTCAAAGCGCATAGAGAAACTTCATAAGGATGGAATTCTCAAATCATTTGATTTTGAATCATTTGAAGTATGTGAATTTTGCTTAATGGGAAAAATGACAAAGTCTCCTTTCACAGGCTCAAGTGAAAGGGCCAATGATCTTTTAGCCCTCATACATACTGATGTTTGCGGACCTATGAGTACTTTGGCTAGGGGAGGGTACGGGTATTTCATTACTTTTACTGATGATGTGAGCAGATTTGGATATGTTTACCTCATGCGGAATAAGTCGGAATCCTTTGAAAAGTTCAAGGAATTCCAAAATGAAGTACAAAACCAACTTGGAAAGAAAATTAAAGCATTGCCATCCGATCGTGGTGGTGAATATTTATCTCAAGAGTTTGGTGATCATTTGAAACATTGTGGAATACTTTCGCAATTGACTCCACCAGGGACACCACAGTTGAATGGGGTTTCCGAAAGAAGGAATCGAACTTTATTAGATATGGTTCGGTCCATGATGAGTCTTGCTAACCTTCCTGCCTCATTTTGGGGATTTGCGCTTGAAACAGCGGCATTCACACTCAACAGAGCTCCGTCCAAAGCAGTAGAAAAGACGCCATATGAGATGTGGACTGGAAAAGTTCCAAAATTGTCTTTTCTAAGGACATGGGGTTGTGAAGTTTATGTAAAACGTTTACTTTCTGATAAGCTTTCACCCAAGTCCGATAAGTGTCTTTTTGTGGGTTACCCAAAACAGACTAAGGGATACTACTTCTACAACCAAAGCGAAAACAAAGTGTTTGTTGCTCGCGATGGTGTCTTTCTGGAAAAGGAATTTATTTCCAGAAAAACAAGTGGGAGTAATGTATATCTCGAAGAAATTCGAGATGAGAAACAAATGGATGAGGTTCACACCTTGTCAAAGACGACCCAACATGAAAATGCTCAGGAGGCGGTGCATTCCATTCATGCGCCTTCTACCGTCCCACTTGGAGATAATCCATGCGAAGTCCCTCAACCTAATGAGGTGGAAACTTCTCCTGTTGTTCCCCAACGTAGGTCTAGTAGGACCGTCATTCCGTCAAAGAGATATATTGATTTCCTTTTGACTGAAAGTTCTGAAATAGAGATTTTAGAACATGAGGAACCTACTAGCTACACAAATGCTTTGACGAGTCAAGACTCCGAGAAATGGCTTGAAGCCATGAGATCCGAAATTGATTCGATGTTTGAAAATCAAGTATGGGACTTGGTTGCTTTGCCTGATGGGGTTAAACCCATAGGTTGCAAATGGATTTTCAAACTGAAAAAGGACAAAGATGGAAACATTGATGTCTTTAAGGCAAGACTAGTGGCAAAAGGTTTTAGACAAATTCATGGTATTGACTATGATGAAACCTTCTCACCAGTAGCCATGCTGAAATCCATTAGGATAATTCTTGCGATTGCTGCCTTTCATGACTATGAGATCTGGCAGATGGACGTCAAAACCGCTTTCTTGAATGGGTTCTCGAAAGAGGATGTGTACATGACACAACCACAAGGTTTTGAAGATCCAAACAATCCAAGAAAAGTTTACAAGCTTAAGAAGTCCATTTATGGGCTTAAGCAAGCATCCCGGAGTTGGAACCTCAGATTTGATGAGGCAGTCAAATCTTTTGGCTTCCTCAGAAATGAAGAGGAATCTTGTATATACAAGAAGTTGAGTGGGAGTAGTATTGCTTTCCTAGTCTTGTATGTGGATGACATACTTCTCATAGGAAACGACAAGACCATGCTTGAGTCAGTCAAGGAATGGCTTAAAAGTTGTTTTTCCATGAAAGACCTAGGAGAAGCTGAATATATCTTGGGAATGAGGATCCATAGAGATAGATCCAAAAGGCTGATTGGACTTAGCCAAGAGACTTATATTGATAAGGTTCTTGCAAGGTTCAAGCTGGAAAACTCCAAAAGAGGTTTCATTCCCATGCAACATGGCATTTAATTTCACTTGGCAAGACTCAGTGTCCTTCGACACCTGATGAGGTCAAGCGCATGAGTAATGTTCCTCATGCCTCTGCAGTAGGGTCCATTATGTATGCCATGGTATGCACTCGACCGGATGTTACATATGCTTTGAGTATGTGCAGCAGATACCAGTCAAACCCAGGAGAGGCGCACTGGATGGCAGCAAAGAATATCCTTAAGTACTTAAGAAGGACTAAGGATGATTTCTTGGTCTATGGTGGAGATAATGAGTTGGTTGCCACTGGATACACCGATGCAAGCTTCCAAAGTGACAAAGATGATTTTCGATCACAATCTGGTTTCATATTTTGTCTAAATGGAGGGGCTGTGAGCTGGAAGAGTTCTAAGCAGAGTACCATCCTAGATTCTACAATAGAGGCTGAGTATATTGCAGCAAGTGATGCAGCAAAAGAAGTTGTTTGGATCAAAGAGTTCATTAGTGAACTTGGTGTAGTTCCTAGCATTGAAAATGGCATTGAGTTATATTGCGACAACAATGGTGCCATTTCTCAGTCCAAGGAACCTTGATCGCACCAAAAATCCACACATGTGCTCAGGAGATTCCATCTTATTCGAGAGATCGTTGAAAGAGGGGATGTGAAAGTAAGCAAGGTTCATACTGAGGATAACGTGGCTGATCCTCTGACTAAACCGCTTGCTCAACCTAAGCATGATAGTCATACTAGGTCTATGGGGCTTAGGCATATGGGAGAATGGCTTTAGTTTGTTTACTTTATGTTTACAATTGTAAAGACATTTATTATGCTTTGAATGTTTATCAATAAAAGTTCATTCTTATTTAATTGTTTGGTTTAGTATTAAATAAAATGTCCAAATAACTTGTGTTTTCAAATAGGATTATCGAAAACGTTTTCATAATGGAACCCTATAAAGTGAACTGAAATCACAACTTATTAAGTCCCTAGTCTAAATCACTAAATTGGACATAAGTGATTTATGTGAAGACTAGCATGTAATTAATTGATAGTGCAGTTCCATGGGCTATGGAGACATAGGGATGTCTAATTGATTATATGGATGTATACTTGATGCATTGAGACTTGACCTAAATAGATTCTAAAAGTAGAATCAAACTTCTATATTTAGTGGATTCCTTAGACATGAGTATGTCTTAATAACCATGAGACAATTAGTTTAACCTTGACGCTGTTAAACGTCGCGCCGTAAAAGGAGGTTATAAAGGCAGTGATCAGGTGGGCTAAGAATTGAGTGGGAGTTATGGTCATACAAGAGTGAATAAGTCCTCCTATTTGATAGGAATGGTGTCTGGGCCTCTTGATGAGCGAGAACTGAAAAATTGCATGGCCATGCGGAATGAGATTAAAATGTTAATCTTTATTTGAACAGTTCGAACTCGGCGATCAAGAAACTAGAATTTGAGAATAACAGTGTGTTTTCAAATTTTGGCATTAAGAGACTTAAGGAATTTAGCATTGCGTTCTTGTCTTCGGACAAGTGGGAGATTGAAGGAATTATGTCCTTAGACATTTCCGGCAATTACTAAATATAAATAGGAATTAATTATGAAGATAATAAATTAATTATTTTAGTAATCATATTTGCTTGCTAGAGAATAAATGTGATTAGTAGGACAATAATGATTGGACCTACAACTAAAATATATTAATCCTATAAGGTCACACATATAAGCATTAATTGGAATGGGGCCAAAAGGTCCTATGGCAACCGGCCTGCTAAGAGAAATAAGGTTGGGCTTTGTGTTAACTTAAAAGCCCTAACATTATAATAGTTATAATGTCAGGGATTCAGAAATCACGTTGATTCAAGATATCTGACAAAAGGGAAAACATAAAAAACCCTAATTCTTATTCATCTGAAACGCCGTTCTTCCCAAACAAAGCAAGAGATTGATCGTGATCGTTCTCTTCTGTACTAGCATACGTGGGATTCAATTGGTGCTTGTGGACTAAGTAGAGGAGCAACAAGTGGGGCTCTAAGATCTTCGAAGCTTGCATACGAACGGGAGAACACGCTACAAAGGTGATTGTTCTTTCGACTTAATCTGATCTATACTATTGTTATGCATGAGATCCTGTGATAGATGTTAGGAAATTATTTCCTGAAATTCCGCTTTATGCATCTATATGTTCCTACAGTTTCATCTCGGGAGTTGGGACTAAGGATACCCATCGCCAACCGGGGGGTGCATACGCTTCGAATGTTGTCCACTCGGCACTTTTCGCTAGTAGTAAACCCGTCCCAACCCAATCGCTCGCCCACTAGGTCCCTCTCATTGGTGCATGCCCCCTTGGCTTACATCGTGATTGGCCTCTTGGGCGAAATTCGTCTGTTGAAGGCACTACCTCGACCGGGGCATGTGTTGGATCTGCGATAGAAGCGGTACCAAGCCGGTGCAAATACTACCCATAGAAGCCTATCATAAACTACATGACATATTATTCTTTCGCCTCATGATGTAATGTTAGTTATGTGTAGCGAATTATGTGATTGTGTGTGACAAATGATGCTAGAAAACCAACGACCTTAAAAATTGCCCAAACATTCGTAAACCAATTGGCCAAAGAGTTATACCAAAATACGTGTTCCGCAAACCCGAACGATCGCCACAAAAATAAGCGACGCTCGGGATGGCCCGTAACGAATCCCACAAACGCTGCACAACGCGTAAAGGACGTTATTAGGCAAGCACGCAAAATCAAAGTCGCATAAACAAAAAAATATACGCGAACAAAAAACGAGTACCAGTCAGGGACGCATTTTCAGCGCCCCTGGCTGGGCGCTAATAATTCTCACGCCTTTCGCTGGGCGCTGAAGTTGCTGCCTGGCCTTTTGGTCAGGCACAGCAGCCTCGGTGCCCGCGCATAAAAAAAATACGTAGCAGTAAAAGAAAATTCGTGAAAATTGCTGCAAGGGCGTACAAAAAGGCACTCAATTCTAAGAACGACTTATAAAATAAATAACTCTTTGTGTCGTCATTAGGCCCCCTATGACGACAATGTTCGGCACCAAAACCGAGCACGCTAATTAAATGGCCTTGAATGTCACATGGGCAAAGAATTCAAAACATGATGTTCAAATAAAGTTTTCAAATAAAATAATGTTCGAATAAAAAATAAGTAAATCCGAGTCTAGACTAGGTTATACCAAAGTACAATCTAAATCCTAAGTCTTAGTTGTCTTATCCATAGAATCGGTCCTAATACTTGGTGTCGTTCTGCAAGTTAAAAGGTTAAACCATATTGAGTCTCCCTTCCTAACATTTAAATCAATAAGCACCCATATGTAATTGTCATCCCTTGCTAAGAATCCATGGCCTCAATACTCTCTCTCACCAATAAAAAGAATATATTATAGTATTTGCAAAATGGAAACAGTCACATTCTGAAAATCATTCCTCCATAGTCGCACAACCCCCAAAGTGAGCCTAAGGTATCAATACCATTGGCAAAGAAAAAATTAATGGCCTCAAGGCTTATGATCACATTGGGTCACGACTATCATAGTCCTCTCGAGCCACTCGCTCCTTGAAGTATTACTAAGTACGGACTAAAAGATTTTCCATGAATGCAACATGACGAACCATGAAAATACCCAAATCGGCATGCTATAAGGCTACCATTGGGGTAAAGCAATACACACTAAGAGGGAAGCCGCACTAATGATTCTAGTCTTGCAAAAATGAAATTCGTTCTCCCCGACTAACTACCTTGCCAACATTAAGCAAAATGGCGCATGACAAATGAACACCCAAGGGTTAAAATCTAAAGTGTCAACCAACGAAAGTTATGGTCCAATTAGCCTATGTCTGAGAGTTGCTTGGTCAAGTATTATAGGCTTACGCCACGTCATTATTTTGAGTCTAGACCACCTCCTTGTATTCATACACGGGTTACAATCAGAAAAATTAATGAAAGTTCGAGTCTAAATCACAACTTCCAATTAAATCCCGAAAATTGGAATCTGAAAAGAAGCAAAAAAATTATTTTCGACGTAATTCTTTCGTTAAATTTCAATAAGGTAAAAGCAACATTTTGAATCTACGCTATTTGCACATTTTAAGAAACGACTAAATACGCTTGCAAAGTAAGACAATTTAAAGGTCCACCCTAGCCCTACTAAAATTAAAGGTCCACCCTAGGCCTGCTAAAATTAAAGGTCCACTATAGGCCTACCAAACGAGGCTCACTCAGTCTCGCCTCGTGACTCAAAGACCACACCATCTACCTTTTAGCCCAAATAAAAAAAAATTGAAGGATTTATGTTGGGGAGTAATCCCAAGCAAAAAGAAAAAAATAGAAAGAGAAAAGGGAGAGCGAAAAGAGCGAGCCATGAAATACTTAGAAAGAGAGAGAAAAGGGAGAGCGAAAAGAGCGAGCCATGAAATACTTAAAAAGAGAGAGAAAAGGGAAAGCGAAAAGAGCGAGCCATGAAATACTTAGCCCGTACCTCCCAAAGTGCGAAATTTACCCAAGTAAACGAAGGAAAAGAATTGAGTCAACCAATCCAAATCATGCCACAAAAACTACATAAAGTTCTACGATGTCTACCCTTTCCTATCCTTATGTTCTTAGACGCCTTCGCTCTGGGGCCCCTGTTCAGCTCATTTAACCCATCCATGTTCTCATTGCCATAACCCAAGAAACCATTACCTCGACCCTTGTTCTTGAACTTGTTATCAACTGCAAACCACGTACGGCCATTGACACGTGCGTCATACCCACTATTTCCAAAACCTGCTCTTATATCACCATTAGCATAATGGCCATATAACTTGTTTGAATACATCCTGTTGATATACCTTGGAGCCGTCCCCATGCTATTCATTGGCCTTGGTTGATGTAATCCTCGTGCTTGACTAATACCTATACAACTCATTCAACCCATCTTTCAAGCCGTCTTGAGTCACGAATAAAAAAGAAGACAAATGAAAAGTACAAAAAAAAAAAAAATAATAAAAAAGAAAACTTTGCAAAGCGCCTTTAAAAGTTCGTCTAAAAAGAAAAAGAAGCATTTAGCGCACCAAAAAAGATCCGCCCAGAAACCATTTTCAGTGCCCACAGCTGGGCGCCGAAATCTTTAACGCCCTAGCCTGGGCGCTGAATCTCTCTGCTTGCCAAATTTTGTCCAGAAGTGCTCGTCATTTTATCCGCACATGCACGGAAAAATAACGAACACTTGGAGGGGTACAACACGTATTCAGATATACGTACCAAAAAACACATGAAAAGATATACGTACCAAAAAACACATGAAAAGATTTTTGTGCAAATACATGTACTTAAAAAATATAACAAAATTTTGGCTTACGGCAAAGCGGCAGATTAAAATAATAATAAACTTCACTTATTTTACCCTATTTCAAACATTACGATTCCACTCGAACGTACTTGTTTAAAATCGGCATTCTAAGAAACCATTTTCTGGCTAAGAACTACGCAAGACCTGATTCCAAATTAAATCTATTTAAGGCGGATACGTAGGCAATCCATGATTCGGTCCAACCAATTTGCAAAGATGTTAGAGCCTATAGAATAACAAGAATAAGAAATAAAGTCCCTTATTGAAATTTAATTACTTGCAACCCAAGTCGAAAGAAAAATTTAAGTCAAAGGAAGAATCCAAGTCATCAAGATGCCAAAACGAGCACACATCGAAAAATAATAAGGGCACGTACCCTTTCCAGAACGAGCACTCACACTCCTAGGCACTTAGCCAATACTCAAAACATCGCTTTGTCTCAATTGAATGGGGGCTAGCGCGAGCGTCCATGACCTCTAAAGTACTCGACTTGACCCTCCCTAAAGCAAAGTAACTCACTTAAAGACCTTCTTTCACCACTAGACACAGTCATAATCGCCAACAAGTAGTAAAGGCAGTAAGCTTGCAATAAAGAGGATTGTTCTACGGCATCGCCCCATCGTTCCTTCGAACTCAGGGCACCCGTTCATGGTAATTCAAATGCTTGCGAATCCCCTTTGAAAAAAAATTAGACATTGCCAATAGGACTTGGGACTTAACCAAGGCTCACCCTACTCAGACATATGACACGGGCATCTAAAATCGAAATCTGAAAGCATCATTAATGGGAAGACATAATAGCAACTGGGGGCTAAAAAATTGAAATGAAAGAGATAGGGAAAGAACTAAGTATACCTTGACCTTTTATACAGACATACACCAAGTAAATCTAAGTCAATTTGAAAATGGTTTATATTCCCGCAATTCTGGAAAGATAGCCCTAAAAGCCCAAAGCATGTGCCACACGGGCACAGGTATATCTTGACGCCTGCACCCTGGCTTCCAGCAAATCCTTAGACAGCATTCCAAAAATCGTAACAGTATTCACTCATGTAATCCTATGCGAACCCTTCTATAAGCCAACTCACTTAGGACACCTCGGATTGTACACAGTAGGACTCGGATTTCAAATAATTTTCAAAGACTTCTTCGAACATAATAAAGAGTCGTTGGTTTAATCTAAGTATGCGTTTATCTCGACGTTGCAAGTGAGTCAAAAAGATTTCTAAATATGATTATGGGTAAAGAAAGGCACCTAGCTTTTGGTCAAGGCACACTTCAACATGTGACTACCTTGACCATGGCAATGTCGCACAATACGACATTTACAAGAGAAGTAGCAAATCACTACTCGAACGTATCTCGCACTAAACGAGTCTGGTTCAAACTATTCATGATCCATGTCGCCATGAATGCATAAAAACGTATGCCAAGCATCATAGCACCAAGCCAATCCCGTAGCTACAATTGGGGGCTTGAGAAAAACACTCTAAAAATGCTCGAAATGACGATTTTATCGCAAATTCTCGACGCTAATGCTATACACACGTCATAGAGCCTCAATCCTAAGGTTTGATCGTGTAAAACGAACCTTAGAATGGCTACAACCCCTCCCAAATTCTAAGCACTACTTAGAATATATAAAGTCACCCCACTAACAAGGGTAACTGAAAATCACGAGTCACCAAAACTCCGATCAAACTACTGCACATAACGCTCGCCCTACAAGCACCCGTTACACAGTCTACATCGTTCCAAAGCAAAAGCGAAAGAAACATCAAGGATAAGAAAATAAACAAAAAAAGGAACATCTATGAATCCTCGCATCAAACGAAGTAATAAGCCGTGCACACCCACGCAGAAGGTGCTACACTTGTTCGAACACCTGAACGAGGCGTGATGAAGTATTCCAATGCAAAAAATAATAATGATATCCCAAAACCTTGAGGAATGTTCTAAGACACGCCGTTAGGCCACACAAGCCTACGTCGCACCATAAGTCCAACCATCCCACGGTACAAGTCTAAAAAAAAAAAAGGACTAAGGCATATTGCACTAATGCAGGCACGATCGAGAGCATGTGTAAAAGAGGCAAAGATTACTTATCGCCCAAATTCAAAATGCGGGCCACACGACTTCTACATTAAGGATTAAAGGTAGCAAAATATTACCTACCACGGAAGGGATAGCTCGCACCTACATGAGCGGAACCCCAAGGCATCTTTCTCGAAAGAACCTACAAAAATCGTACGCCAAAATGAAGCATCCCAACATGCATACTTGGGGGCTCCAAGCTACGAAACAACCATAGCAAAATAAAAAAGATCTCGAAGCAAATGTTTGAACAATCGAAAGGGCACGATGTTTGAGCCCACTTCATGAATGGGCCTGAACCCTATCAAGCTTCTAAGCAAACTATTCAAAATCAGTCGTTGCTCAAAAAAAATGATTCAAGCAAACTGATTAATGGACCGCACACAACGGCCATTCTATGAACGCTCGTTCGCACATACATATCATCATTCTAAGTATCGAACATTCACGAACGCGTTCAAAAGAAAAAATATATACGAGCGATCAAAAATATACGCCTCAGTGTATGTTCCTCGGGCCATATAGACTCGCCCAACTATTGCAATAACTGCACGCCTTAAGAGCGACAGTTCCTTTAATTAAGCGCCCCAAAGCGACAAACACCGTAGTCCACCAATCGACTATGGCTTCTCGAGAAATCATCACGATCACTCAGCTCATTGTGATCTCTAATAAAATTCTACGTTCCAAAAATAAAGAAAAACAAAAGAGAAGAGAATACGTAGAATCTCCAAGTGAAATAAGTGAACGGAAAAGAGGCAGATCTGCCCAATAATCAACTCCGACGCCAAATCCCACGCCTGACTTTGGGCGTTGAAGATTAATCCCACAATCGTTCTAAGCTAAGAAATGGCGAACGAATAAGGAAATAATAAACACCATTGGTCCACTATTAGGCTACGATTTCTCGAGAAATAATTATTCACCAATCAACGATGATCTCAAATGAACGGTTCGTTCCCAAAAAGAATCTCTAGACGAAAAGGAAAAAAAGAAAATGAACGAACAAGAGGCCAACTGTGTCATCAAAGACTAGCCCAAACAACATTTTCAACGCCCCACCTCGGCGTGAATTATTTCTGACGCCCAGGCCTGGGCGCCGAAAAATGAACCCAGACCCAGAAAAGGCTCTAACTTCTATAGGGCCCTGCCGTATCCATTCGACTCGAAAATTGCCGATTTCTTTACTAAAAGTCGCACCTCACGGCTTTGTTAAGAGTAGCACACCACTACAAAGACCGCTCGCACTTACGAGCACAATCCCAAACATGATCAAGGACATCACAAAATGCGTATCCCCAAGGAATCTCTTTGACAAGAAATGACCATCAAGCACGAATGCTTGGGGGCTCGAAAGAAAATATATATTTCAAAAGAGAGTATGCAAAGTTAAAACAATATTCCCAGACTATGTTGTACGAAGTCCCGTGTTTGGATAACCTCAAAAGATAAAACCGGATTACGACCTCAAGACAAAGGTCGCCGTTGATACTTATACATAGTCCCCTAATCAAGGACCCAAGTAGTGGCAAAATTGGGCCGTAAAGACTAGCTCAAAACCATGAAAGATGATGACCACGAGACAATGGTCCGTCTAAGCACGTTGTCAACCCACATTCAGGTTGCAACTAAATCCGAGCATCCCTCGAAAGAAAATAAATTCTTCAAAAAACAAAAACAGGCTCGCCCACCTTCAGCGGGCGGGGTGTGCGTCACTAACCGCGCAGGTCCTCAGTTTTCGAAAAATAAAATCTTCAAATTCAAAATAGGCTCGCCATCTTTAGCCGGCGGGGTCTACTTCACAAACCGCGTAGGTCCTTATTTTCAAAAAAAAGCAAACAAACTTCAAAACAGATTCATCCACTTCTTTCGGACGGGGAGTCCACCCTTAGCGGACAGGCTCGCCATGTTTAGCCGGCGGGGTCTGCGCCACTAACCGCGCAGGTCCTTAGTCGCTGCAGCGATAACTTTTTCTGGTTTTCCCTTTTTCAAAAATTAAAGGATTGGTTTTCCGTTTTTCCAAAAAAGAGCGATGTGAGTAGTTTTCCTTTTTTCCTAAAATTAAAGGATTGGTTTTCCGTTTTTTCCAAAAAAGAGCGATGTGAGTAGTTTTCCTTTTTTCCAAAAATTAAAGGATTGGTTTTCCGTTTTTTCCAAAAAAGAGCGATGTGAGTAGTTTTACTTTTTTCCAAAAATTAAAGGATTGGTTTTCCGTTTTTTCCAAAAAAGAACGATGTGCTGGATTTTCCTTCGTTTTACGTCCCATAAAAACAAGGGGGTTTTCTCGTTTAGCTAACCCTGAAAATGAGAATCTTTAAAAAAAAAATTACCTCGTGATTGGGCTTGGCCAGACCCAATTACACTTTATAGCTTTGATTTCGAAAACATCTGTAGCTACTCCCAATGACAAAGTGAGGGAGTTTCTATACTATCCGTTGACAAATCCCAATGACACGTGAGGGATATGTCGACACTTCAAGTGATGACCCTTAAGTCAAATGTTATCACTCGGGGGCTCGTGAGACCCTCGCAAAACAAGTCACATACACTATGGCTTGTGTGACGCACTCCGTCCAGTACTTTGACCATCGTCTCATCCCGAGACTCAGTCAAAGTGGGGGCTAACTGTAGACACCTACTTTTGTCCCCATTCCCGAAAGGGAAGGTTCGATGATGTGAACATAAAATCTCCACTTGGAAATGCATCTCCTATAAAATAACGAATCTCAATCACCTTTTCATTTCACCCGAAACCTGCTATTTATAGAAACCTGCTATTTATGGAAACCTGCTAAAAATAGTAACTGCCGTAATGGGTAGTTGTTAAAAGTGGCAAGTCATAAAACATAGAAACCTGTCAGAATTAGGTGTTGCACTCCAACATAAATCCTAAATGAGATAGAAATTGCAAGAGGAATCCTATTCCTAATATGATTCGAAAATAAGAGTTACGTATTAATAAAAATCCTAACGAGCCTAGAGTTCGTAACGGGCCCAGACGCATTCCGTCATAAAGTTAATACGCGCTAAAAGACTCGGATAAGTCTCAAAGACTCCGTATTCCACGAGTCCAAATCTGACAAGGAAATACGGCCCAGACCCTATTTTCAACGCCTGGCTCTGGGCGCCGAAATCTTCGGCGCCCAGCCCTGGGCGCTGAAATTACCTGGGTACGTGTTCTTTCCTAATTCTTCTTGGATTGGAGCTCTAAAATTCTATCTTTCCACGAACTCTTTTCTATAAATATAGCCCCAAATTCGACGTGAAAGGGACACACAATTCATATTCTGAGTATTGACTCCAACCCCTTAGCCTAAGGCTCACGCTACGAAATTAATCCCGCGTTCTGTCGCAATCGATCCAAAAATCGAACAAAACATATCCTGTCCCTTGTAGCTGGAGAATTAAGCCCGAAAACTTGAGATTCGTTAAATAAAAGGAGAAATAGCAAAGCCAAAGTGGTTAGTTTTCTGAGAACCGTGACGCACCTCTCAAGGGTGCGTCGTAATGTGTCCCTTCGCATGATTTAATCGCTTTCCTCGCCCTTTTATAAAATTGTTAAACTATTAAATCTGATTGTTCTATCACGCCTAATAAAGATAATATCTTGGGAAATTGAACTATCATGCTAGGTCCCTTAAATCAATCTCAACAAGATAATCACGATCGATCTAGTATTATGTGTTGCATATTATTAAAATCAATTCAGATTAGTTTAATAATTAATGCATGTCCCTTCAATTATTTATGCTGAGCTAGTAAGGATATCCTGCCTCTGGAGTTATCGAAGAGCGAGTACTCCTCTCGGTAGTTACAGTCCCCCGAACCCTCAATCTCTACCTTGCAGGTGTACGTTGAGAGATCCCCACACCAGGGATCACAAGGGAACCTATGGCCGTCGTGGTCAAACATAATTGCACTCCCTTTATGTCACGATAACCGGGTTTTCTCAGTTTTTCTCATTGTCGTTAAAAACTGAATGACGACTCCTATATTACTAGTCAATTGGGTGTAAACTCACAGGAAATCCAATTACACTTGATTTGACAAAAAGAAACGTCACGCCCACGAGGGACGAGGTCACGCATTAGCCTCGTGCTTTTTCGACCCCCTCACAATGACCGGTTAGTGGATCACGGTTATTTCTTGAGAGGTCGTTGCCTATTCGTGAGCTAACGATATTTATTTATTATGCCAAACTGTTACTTTTCGTGGGGAATGAAATAATGCGTTTAGCTTGCAGTTGATTGCAGGTGAAGTGGCCTGTTTTTTTTAACGAATCCGAAAGCGCATGATTTTTAATGCTTAACTTGGCGGTCATAAGACTTCTTTGTGTTTGAATCCTTATCACTTATATTGTTGCCTTGCTCGATATTTCTTTTTAATATTTCTTGCTCATTTCCTTGCTCGGATTTATTTTTGTCCTTTCATTGTCTTTGGGAGCAATGATCAAACTGTGCGAATAGTCTTATGCATGTTCGCTACAGTAGAGTGATCGAAGTATGAAACTCAATACTTGACTTCTCGGGACTTAATTGTGCTTGTGGGCTGTATTTTGTATCCTACATTTTTGTATACATGTTTGCTTGTCAGACATATACGTATGCAATAGTTTTTTTTTTTTTTTTTACTTTTCTGTATTTGTATTTTGTCTGACAGAAATCACAATTTTGCGAAAACTTGGGCCTACTTTGTGGGCCTTAAATTTCCTTATTTGTCATAGAGGTACCTGGATTCACCATAAACAACGGAAATGACAAACACACACTTAAGTTTTAAAGTCAATGATTTACTTTAGAAATGATCGAAAATATATTTTTTATTTATTATATATTTTTGGAAATTTTGGTATTTACTACCTTAAAAACATACCACTTTTGTTTTTACTAACTTATGAAAATTTTATTTTAAATTACTACCTTAAACTTCCAATTTTTTATTATTTACTACCACTTTACAGTTTTCTCATTTTAAAATTAAGATATCTCTTTCGTTTCTTAATTGTTTAAAGTGATTCAAAGTTCGTTATTTTCGATAGGGATTTCACTGAGAACGACATTTCAAAACAATTCGTTTAAGAATTTATAAATGTTTTAAAATTTTACAAATAATATTTAATTCATTTTACCTTTTAGAAAATGTTAAAAGGAAGATCCCTTTGGAATCCTTATACATAAATGAGAAGAATGGGTTTTGAATCACTTAAAATGATTAAGAAACGAAAGAGATATCTCAATTTTAAAATGACAAAACTGTAAAGTAGTAGTAAATACAAAAAAGTCAGAACTTTAAGGTAATAATTTAAAATAAATTTTGATAAGGTAGTAAATACAAAAGTGGTGTATTTTTAAGATAGTAAATACCAAAAAATCCTATATTTTTTAAAAAATAAATAATCTGAGTACAACTAGTTCTAGGTATACACAATATGAGTTAGCTGAATTATATAGGTGTAGACACCTACTTTTGTCCCCATTCCCGAAAGGGAAGGTTCGATGATGAGAACATAAATCTCCACTTGGCAACGCATCTCCTATAAAATAACGAATCTCAAATCACCCTTTCATTTCAGCCAAAGCTTCCATTTATAGAAACCTACTAAAAATAGTAGCTGCCGTAAAAGGTAATTGCTAAAAGTAGTAAGAATAAAAAGATAGAAACCTGTCAGAATTAGGTGTTGCACTCCAACATAAATCCTAAAAGAGATAGAAATTGTAAGAGGAATTCTATTCCTATCGCAATTCGATAAAAGAGTTAACGTATTAATTAAACTCATAACGAACCTAGAGTTGGTAAAGGGCCCAGACGCATTCCGTCGTAAATTGATACGCACCAAATAACTCGGATTAAGTCTCTTAATGGACTCCGTACTCTAGAGTCCAATCTGACAAAGAATTCTGCCCAGAACCTATTTGTAGGGGAATACAGTTAAACATAATAACATGTGCGGAACAATCCCCAAAGCCAGGAAACATGTATAATGCACAGATTAAGCAAACTTACATTCGAAGCGTGTTTTCCACGTTAATCCGTCAACGAGCACGAACAAAGAACTCCACTTGTCGTTCCTCTACTTGGACCACCGACACGTCAGATCCGTCTTGATAACCGTAGCTTAGACAATTGATCAAGATACTTTGCTTTTGGGAAGAACTCACTTTGGAGGCACAGAGAGAATTAGGGTTCTCTGTGTCTCTAGGGTTTGAGTGTATGAATTGTGTTGTATGTTGGAAACTAGGTTGTAAGGTTATATCATTAACCTTACTAACCGACCAAGCAAGAAACAACGCCGTCGAGCAAGCCGTGCGAGCCAAGCAACGGACACACGCCCGCGCCCAGCGACACACTGCAGGCCGAAGCCCACAGCGCGCGCCGAGCAGCTGGGCCGTGGGCCTTGCTCGCTCGTCGCTGCTGCTGCGCTATGCGTGCTGTTGCGTGCTCGCGCCCAATGGGCTTCCCTTGCTTGCTCGCGAGCATGCTGGCTCGTTGGGCCTTGCACGCTTACGTGCTTGGCTCGACGGGCCGACAACTCCGATGCCCTTCGTATTCGCAATTTAATATATTTCCGATATATTATTTATCGTTTCGTATACGACGAATCAACGTCGTACGATACAATTTATTCGTGTCGCCCAGCTTACGAATATTCGCGATACGATATACGATTCCGACAAAGGTCGTATCGTATAATACGTTTCCAACTAATTCCCGAAAAGCTATTAAATGAATTTCCGATTCTTTTAATCCGGTGATCTGTTACGTGTCATTGGTGTGACCTTGTAGGTTCAGTCAAGAGTAAGTTGTGAGTTCAATATCCATTAGAACTCACCGATCGGAAGCATTGCTCCAGCTAGCTGTTCCGATCACTTGATCTCACTGAATTAATTGTTCGCAATTAATCTGAACCTTGGTATTGGACTTAATGCACCTTGGGTGAAGGACATATTTCCTTCACTATTTTCAACGCCCAGCCCTGGGCGCCGAAATCTTTGACGCGCAGTGCTGAGCGCCGAAAATACTTGGGACGGATTCTTTTCCTAATCCGTTTCGTATTCATATTCCTGAAAATCTATCTTTCTACGCCACTTTTTCCTATAAATAGACCCCTAAAGCCGACGTGAAAACAACAACACAACACACAATTCATAATTTGAGTATTGACTCCAACCCTAAGCCTAAGCCTCACGCTGCAAAATTGATCCCGCGTTCTGTCGCAATCGACCCAAAAGTGGAACAGAACGCATCTTGTCCCTTGTAGCTGATGAATTAAGCCTAAATACTGGAACATTGCTTGGAAACCCGGGATTCGTTAAATAAAAGGAGAAATAGCAAAGCCAAGTGGTTAGTTTTCTGAGAACCGTAACGCACCTCACAAGGGTGCGTTGTAATGTGTCCCTCATATGATTTAATCGCTTTCATCACCCTTTATAAAATTGTCAAACTATTAACTTGATTGATCTATCACGCCTAATAAGATAATACCCTGGACAATTGAATTATCATGCTAGGTACCTTAAATCAATCTAAATAACATAATCACGATCGGTTTAAAGCATGTCCCTTCAATTATTTATGCTGAGCTAGTAAGGATAACCTGCCTCTGGAGTTATCGATGAGCACTCCTCTCGGTAGTTACAGTCCCCCGAACTCTCAATCTCTTCCCTGCAGGTGTACGTTGAGCGATCCCCACACCAGGGATCACAAGGGAACTTATGGCCGTCGTGGTCGAACATAATTGCACTCCCTTTATGTCACGATAACCGGGTTTTGTCAGTTTTTCTCATTGTCTTTAAAAACTGAATGGCGACTCCTATATTACTAGTCGATTGGGTGTAAATGAAGGAAATAATGCCCTTGGTCCAAGTATGCATTCTATGTTAAGTCTAATAAATGCGGTTCAGTATTAATTAACAAGTTAATAATTCAGTGAGATCAAGTGAGCTGAATGCCTAGCTAGAGGCCGCTTCAGTTCAAGTGGAATTAATGATATTAATCCACAGCTTACTCTTGACTAAACCCGTAGGGTCACACAAATAGTACGTAAACGGATCAAGTATTTAATGGCATTAAATACTCCATCTATGGATATTCGGAATCGACGGATCTTGGTTTCAGTAGGAGCTGAGATCGTCAAAGGCAAGCAAATGAATACTCCGGAAACGATGATATTGCCGGAAACGAAATATGGATCGTATCGGAAATATAAATATTATCCAAGTCGTAGATGTTGCCGGAAACGGAAACATGGTACGTATCGGAAAATATTATCGGAAATAGAAATATTGCCGGAATCGGAAATATTGCCGGAAACGGAAATATTGTCTGAATCGGAAATATTATCGGAATCGGAAAATAATTCCGGAAACGGAAATATTAAATATTTGTTCGAAACGGAAATTAATTCCGGAATCGGAAATATTAAATATTGTTCGTATCGGAAATGAATTCCGGAATCGAGAATTTAATCGGAAGCGCATCGTACGAATTAGCATCGGACGAGGCCTGCCAGACGAAGGCCCAGCACAAAGCCGGGGCCATCGCCCAGCAAGCCAAGCGCAACAACCACACGCCAAGCATGCGACCAGGCCCAGCGCAAAAGCCAGGCCCAGCCGAAGCTTAGGCGCGCGCGCGGGGCTGCGACGAGTGGGCTGGCGCTGTGCGTGGGCCGCAAGGCCTGCGTGCGGTGCTAGCGTATTACTCGAAGTGTGTTACTCGAATCCTAAAGCGTATAGAATTCGTTTTAATGATTAAATTCCTAATCCTAAAAGATAAATTAATTAAATAAGAGTTCCACTAGGATTCTAATTTAATTAATTCGTATCCTAGTAGGATTCCAATTCTCTTTCCATACCCCTATAAATATGTGGCCTGGGTTCACAATTTATAACGAGTTTTCAAGTATTCAAAGTGAGTTTTTGAGAGAAAAATTCAGTCACATACCTTGCCTAAAAGTGCCGAAATTATTAGTACCTTAAGGGCGATTCTAGTTGGTCAATCTTAAGGCGGATCCGGACGTGCTGTGGACTATCTACGGAGGGACGACACTTGGAGTCCTAAAGACTTGTTCTTGTTCGGTTCGGGCGCAGCTAGGGAAGGCACGCAACAAAGAGTATGCATCTAAACTATGCTAAATGATTATGTGTAAATAATATGTATTCCTGGCTTAATGGTTGTTTCCGCATGATTTATGAATTGTCATATGTATCATAACCTAACAGTGGTATCACGAGCCTCTTATTATTTTCATAATCTAAATTGCATGAACATGGTTAAATATTACAAATTTGCAAGAATTAAAAGGGGTGATTAATTTTCGTAATTGTTAATTAATTGCAAATTGCGTTTATTTAATTATACGTACGCAGTTTTTCGGCAGTTTCTTCGTTACTCATCCAAATCGAGTGATTTTTGTGTCAATTCCGCATGTAAAAGGCATTCTAAAATTTTGACAAATAACCCAGAATTCTCAAATTCGAAGCCTAACTATGACTTTTCGGAGGTTTTAGTTTTTCGAATGCAAAATTTCGTAAATTTAAGATGTTAAATTAAATATTTGCGATTCTTGTTGATAAATCTTGAATTTTTGATTGACCTACTGTATATGTTTAACAAGTTTGAATGCCTAGCCTTTTTAATTATGCAATCTAATTTGTAATTATGATTAATTTGTTGAAAATTAGAATAATTTAGAATTAATTTGATTTTCATAATTAATTATAATTTAATTAGATACCTATGATTAAAAACCACCATAAAAATTGTAAATTTATGATAAATTTTAAATTTTTATGACCTAGGCTTGAATCCATGATAATCGGAAATCAATTGAATAATAAATTTTCGATTTTTCGCCCTAAAATTATGAAATTAATATTATTTATTAATTTGTCATTAATTTTGAATATAAATTTTAAATTTTTATGCGATTCGCTCATATAACTTGCACGCACAAAGCAATGGACGCTACGTGTTACCCTTAAGGGGTGTTGTATAGTGCGGGCATGTGACGACGAGCAAGGGAGCTCGTCGCCCATGCGGCACGAATGCAATGAGCAAGGCCATGGTGCACGAGCACAAGGCAGCAGCCCTGCCTTGTGTCGTGGGCTATGAGCAATGGACGAATGGGCATGGGCAAAGGCAAGGCACGGCAGTCGCGTGTGGGCAGCAAGCGAGCTGCGCCACAACGCGCACTGCCTCGCACAAGCGCGCGCAGCGAGCGCAAGCTCGCGTGCCACGAGTGTTGCGCCCAGCGTCGATGCCGCGCGCAGCGAGCGCTGGCGAGCGCGCACAGCGAGCGCTGGCGAGCGCGCACAGCGAGCGCTGGCGAGCGCGGACAGCGAGCGCTGGCGAGCGCGCACAGCGAGCGCGCACAGCGAGCGCTGGCGAGCGCGCACAGCGAGCGCTGGCGAGCGCGCACAGCGAGCGCTGGCGAGCGCGCGCAGCGAGCACCAGCTCGCGCGATGGCTTGCGAAGGGTAGAAGTAGCAGCGATGCGACGCAGCGCATGGGCTGCGCGCACATGGCCAGCGATGGCTGTGTGTGTGTGGCCCATGGGCGTACGTCGCGTAGGGTTGTTGCGTTGCGATTAGATCGTTTTGAAATTTTAATTTGAAATTTTCAGTTTACGTAATTTTAATTAATTTTAAAATTAATAATTTAAATTATTTTCTTGGATTTTAATTTTGAATATTGTAATTATAATAAATTTTATTTATTCTAATTATTTTACTAAAATTAAAATCATGAATTAATTTAAATGCGACTGAAATTAAATTAAACTTTTTGGATTCAATTATAAATTTATATGAGCTTTAAATTTTAATTAAATTTGTATGTTTCCGGTTAGACTAGAAATACATTTTTATGTTTAAAATTAGTAAAGCATATGAATTTATTGGTTTAAGTGGGAGCCCCTTTTAGTCATAAACTCTTGATTAGGTCTACAAAACCTTAAGGTTAAAACAACTTGATTAGAATTAATAAGGAGTGAAATATTGGTAGATTATTGGTGCCCTTGATTAATTGCTACAAATGTTTACGTGATGCATAATGTGTTTTACTAACCAGCTATGTGGGCCATTCATGATAATGAATGGGTGAATGGTATATATTGTATATGTACTGTTTTGCAGGTTATGAAGTGACTAGTATGGCCCAAATAGGATAGAAAATATGGTCTGCGTACCATTAATTTGAATGTAATTGGTCTAAAGTACCAAAGTTGTTTTTCAATTCAAATATGGTCTGCGTACCATCAAATAGTTGTAATTAGTTTTAATTATAGCTTATCCTATTTGAAGAAAATGGTGCCTCCCACGGAGATTTTCAAGACGGACTTTGAAGTTAAAGCTTCAAGATGAAGTCGGCCATACTAGATCACATTTATCTTATGCATGTTTTAAGTTATTTATTGCTTTTAAATATGTCTTAAAATGCATGAGATCAAAAGCTTGATTATGTTGCATGATTAAGGATTTTAGTTCACTTAAAATCTAACCAAAATAGTAAGAGCCTTAAGTTCCAAACTTGAAAATTGAGTTAAAAGGTGCCATGCCAAAATATACACTTGCTTGGATATCCTTTACATCAATCTAGTAATAGTTTTCGCTCAGCGAGGTGTTACTTATTGGTCCTAAAGGGGCAAGGTACACAAATAATTGTGAGTACATGTTAGTTTTGGTGAAACTCAATGATATAAGTAAGGAGTCCTTTTATGTCGTGGCAAAATCGATAGGTTTACCTAATAAGTTCTTAGACGTACCTATCAAGCAAGAATAGTTTCTAGACTATTAGCAAAAGGCTTTTGCTTACCTAAGATGTTTTAGGATTAAGTCGACAAACTGTGCTTAGTTCTTCAATGATTTTAGGATCTTGGAATCATTTTATTCACACCTGCCGGAACAATAAACTCGAATAAAATGCTAATGACTTGTTTAAATTGCATGATTGCTTTCATTTTCAAGTTATTATTCACGATAAATGTTTAGACTTTGCATGCTTCAATGTATGTTTTAATTATTGTTTATAATTAAATATCTTGCACTGCAATAAATCCTTTTAGAAAGGTAACAGTAAATTTCCTCGATTGGTAGTGAATCCAAGAACGATTCACGGAAATGAGAGAAAATGAGCAATTTAAAATGTACGTTTCTTATAGCGACTTTTATGGTTGTTTTCGAGTATCAAAATCGAATGGCAAACCAATTGGTGCTTGTGAATTCAAAATACACTGTAGTTTTGAGATCATAAAGCATTGAGCTTAAACGCTCAGCTTTACCAATGGTTAACAACCTAAACATCCTTGTCCATTTAATTCTCGAATGAGTCTAGTCCCTAGACATTCGAATAGATCGATGCTTAGAGAACTTTAGAAGCTTCTGGTAAGATCATCTAGTTGAAGAAAAATATTCAACATAAATTAAAATGGTAAAAACCTTGTTGGTGACATTGGACATGTCTAACAAATTATAAAAGTCAACACTAAAGAAATCGATTCTTAAGACTATAAGAAAGGGTACAAGAAATAGGAAAACGAGGAACAAATGAAAGGAATTTACGATTCCATTTCTACCTATAAGTTTATGTTTAAAGAGAAGTGACCTAGCAATCAAACTTCCTTGGTATCATATACTGCTTGAGGTTCTTACTTCGGTAATAACTCAAACAATGGAAGCTAGGATACACTAATGACCTACAAGTGGGAAATGAAGCATGGCAATGCTACATTAGTTGTAGGGTCATCTAGTTTGTTTTAAGTCCTTTCAAAGGCTGGAACTTAATGGCTATTTTGTTCCATAATCCACATACCTAAATTTCTGTTTTCAAACACAGAAAGACTCACATTCAAGAAAAACAAAAACAATGTTTGTTTGTTTATTTGAATGAAATGGTCAATTACAGGTTGAGTCAATATGCTTGATTAAAATAAACAAACTTTAAAGAACTTTACTAGGTTCAAATCAACCCCTTGATTTGAGTTCCACTAATATTTGGCATTGTTGTTTAGACCATATCAACAAATTAACATTCAAAAGCTCTATTTTGATGGACTTTTGAAAGTTCATTGATTTCTAGATCAATTTAAGACGACTAGTCTTACTTGTTGAAAGTAACAAAAGATATGAACTATTGTTAGAACGCCTAGACAACAGAGTTCAAGAAAGATTTTATGACTTTATTATTTCACATGGATTTGAGTGAATATAGGTTTATTTACTCAAATGTGATATAAGTTGAATCTATTTGGCTAATTCAAAGATTCAGAAGTATAAAATCCACTTGGCAAGAAATCATAAAGATCTAGGTTAGATCATGTTGATGATTACTTGAGACCAAATATGATCATCAATGATTGTGTGTTGTAATTTCACAATCTAGGTCCATAAGATATGGCATATCTTAGTTGGAATAATCGAAGTCAATTAGTACTTGATTCGATTAATGATGAATCATAAAGACTTTTCCTATAATTTCTAAAACAAAATGCTCAACTACCACCAAACTAAACCAAATTCGTCAAAGCTATTGAAAGGTAATTTCAGAATAACTTTTCATAAAATATATCTAGAGAGTTGCAAAACTCAGTGGGAGCTTAGTGTTTGTCATTCGACAAACTAAGGCCCAAGTATAGATATATGTTTCATTGTGATTTATTCAAATGAGACACAAGGGTATTGTTTCTACCACGAATTTTTGAGAACATAATGTTTGTTTGCTCGAAATAATGTCCTTTTGGAGATTCGTTTCCAAAATGACAAGTGGGAGAAAATAGACCTCGAAAGTCTTCGAGGCGAACAACAAACATAAACGGACATTCCGGAGGCTTTTCGAAGTGCTTCAGAAAACCCGAACGTATTCTTTAAGGACTTTAGAAGTGGCTTTTAAAGAATATACATCTCTTAGAAGACTTTACAAGTGCTTCAAGGAGAACAGAATATTCAAAGGACTTTCAAGTGGCTATTGATATTCTATTGTTTGATGTTCTATACCCAAGTAGGCATAGAGTTCAAGTCACTGAAACTATGAGATTCTTCTATTAGATAGTGAAGAAACATGGAGTTCAGGTCACTGAAACTATGCAATTCCTCTATTAGATAGTGAAGAAACCTACAACTTGCAGTCAAACTATTATCATGTAGATTAATGAGTTTGTGACTTGTAAGAAAGCTATGACGAAACCCAGATTCCCTAAAATGGTTAGAGGCCATATATAGACTCAAATGTTTTAAATGGTTAGAGGCCATAAAACATACTCAATGTTTTGATGACAAAATTGAAATTTTGTTGATTTGCAAGAATAGTTTCACACCTATTGGTTGCAAAGTTTGTTTTAAGGATAAAAACCATCAAACATGAAATTGTGTTCACACACAAAGCTAGATTAGTTGCTAAAGGTTACAAGCAAATTCACGATGTGGATTGTGTTGAAACCTCATGCAAAATTGTAATGCTTAAGTCTATAATTCAAGCAATGATTGCATATTGGTACATATGGCAATTGGATGACAAAACATCTTCCTCAGTCAAATGTTGGAAGAAACTATGTACATGCTATGTCATAGGATTTGTGGATCCAAATAAATGCTTGAAAAGAAAAGCTAGTTTATAAAATCTAAGTACAGATTTAAGCAAGCAATTGGGAATTAGAAATGTATTGTAGTGAAGCTAATAAGTATTTTAGTTTCATAAAATGTACATGATTCTTATAGATATATAAGAAGTTTAGTGGGAGTACATAAAACTTAATTGGTCCTATGTGTATCACACACATATCTCTCTATTGTGAAATAACATTCAAATGCTAAATACTTAGATTTGAGATTATTCATCAATGATGGACCAAGGCGAAACTTAGTACATACTGGGTACTAAGATCTATTTACCAAGATCTTATAATATTGTTTTGGATTAAGTAATGGCATTTACTAAATCAAACACGAAATACTCCATTGGAGATATTCGACCCATGTGAATAAATCTAAGTAAAAGAATGTTTGAACTATGTATAAGCATTTACTAAGTTAAAACATCAAAGGATCTAAGTGAGATTCTTAACCTATATTATATGTCAAAGAATTTAGCTGGATTCAGTATCTACTGAAATTGAATGAGCTAAAGTTACATGAATAGAATTCAATTGGGAATTATTCTGCAAAAGAATTTATCATGTATGATATAATATGAGGATCGCCAAAAATGTATCGTATGACTTTAGGCATGACGAACATATACCAATCTCTATTGATCTAAGTGAAGATCAACTAGATTGAGATCAAGAACACTTATGGTACTTGAAAAGGTACATAGGAATAGTTCTTGATTCAAGGAAATAAAGATATGCTAAATATTGATGCTACACGCATAAACACTGGCAAAGGATCAAGCAAGACCCTTTGGAGTTAACCATTGACAAGGACGAGTTAAAGAGCATCGTGTTTCGAAATGGCAACATGGATTGGAGACCATGAGTTGTTGCGTGGGAAATTAAAATATTAATTTTTATGTTCTAAGATACAGCTGGAAAGTCTTCCACATATCTGTGAACTGCTTGGATAAGCAAATCCAAACAAAGCATCACTAGCAACCTAAACAGTTGAAGTAAAAGTACTTATTGCCTAAGAAGCAATAAAACAGGGTTGTTTATGTTAAAGAGTTCTTCACTGAACTTGGGAAGATCACCTATCTGCTGGCTTGATGGTTCTTCATTGAAAAATGCGTAGAACCACTCTTGAAGCAAGAAAAAGGTCTGCTAACTTGATGGTTCTTCATTGAGAAATGCGTAGAACCACCATTGTAGCGAGAAAGACTAGATCACAAAATAAACATACTCAAAAGATCTTATCATCTATCTCGAAGAACATTCGATGAAAAGGATATTAAGATTGGCAAAGCATGATAACTAAACCTATGCAACAAGTGAGAAGCAACACTTACATTGTAGCACTGGAAATCAAGCATAGCTTTGAAATTCCATGAACTGTTTTAGAAGATGGGTTTGAGGCCCATGGTTGTAAAACATTGGGGTTGAACATTTATCATATATGAAATGCATTTTCATATTCCATTTAATCTTGGTTTAGTATTAAATGATGAGTCCCTTCAATTTGACGATATATTCAAGATAGACTGTCAGGACCAGTCCTGTGACTAAGAAATGTCTATCAAGTGAACTTGAATGTCAAAGGTTGAAAATGGTCCCTAGTCGGAGTTTTCTATAAAATTGGACGCAAAGAAATCGTTAGACGATTAGAATGCAAGATGACTAGTAGTTCTGTTTCTTGAACTATGTGGACATGGCAATGTCATAATCATTTGCATAGATACTTACTTTGGGAAGACTAGTATCGGACAAGACCTATGAAACTTTACTGTAAGAGATGAAAATCTGTCATAAGTAAATTTCATTAAAATTATTAGACACTAAATCCTCAATACCTGAGTGATTTGAGATTACTTGTTTGAGAACTGGTTGCTTTGACGTTGACCAACCGTCGCACCGTAAAAGGAGGCTATAAAGGCAACGCTCAGGTAATCACCTATCAAACGAAGTCTAATCTCAAGATCGCAAGATTGGGATTGTCCTCCCATAAATCGGGATGAGATGCTTAAAAGTTGTACAAGGCCACTCGGAGAGCTAGAAACTGTGAAATGCATGGCCGTGCTCGGATGAATCATAGGCTATGATTATCTGTCTATTTGATCAGTTGAACTCTGAAACCGAGGAACACCTCTGGACATAATAAGGATGACAACTCTTAGCTTATGTTCAAGAGCAAGCATCGAGTGACAAAGGAATTAGGAAATGCACACTTGTCCCTAAGGACAAGTGGGAGACTGAAGGAAATAATGCCCTTGGTCCAAGTATGCATTCTATGTTAAGTCTAATAAATGCGGTTCAGTATTAATTAACAAGTTAATAATTCAGTGAGATCAAGTGAGCTGAATGCCTAGCTAGAGGCCGCTTCAGTTCAAGTGGAATTAATGATATTAATCCACAGCTTACTCTTGACTGAACCCGTAGGGTCACACAAATAGTACATAAAAGGATCAAGTATTTAATGGCATTAAATACTCCATCTATGGATATTCGGAATCGACGGATCTTGGTTTCAGTGGGAGCTGAGATCGTCAAAGGCAAACAAATGAATACTCCGGAAACGATGATATTGCCGGAAACGGAAATATGGATCGTATCGGAAATATAAATATTATCCAAGTCGTAGATGTTGCCGGAAACGGAAACATGGTACGTATCGGGAAATATTATCGGAAATAGAAATATTGCCGGAATCGGAAATATTGCCGGAAACGGAAATATTGTCTGAATCGGAAATATTATCGGAATCGGAAAATAATTCCGGAAACGGAAATATTAAATATTTGTTCGAAACAGAAATTAATTCCGGAATCGGAAATATTAAATATTGTTCGTATCGGAAATGAATTCCGGAATCGAGAATTTAATCGGAAGCGCATCGTACGAATTAGCATCGGACGAGGCCTGCCAGACGAAGGCCCAGCACAAAGCCGGGGCCATCGCCCAGCAAGCCAAGCGCAACAACCACACGCCAAGCATGCGACCAGGCCCAGCGCAAAAGCCAGGCCCAGCCGAAGCTAAGGCGCGCGCGCGGGGCTGCGACGAGTGGGCTGGCGCTGTGCGTGGGCCGCAAGGCCTGCGTGCGGTGCTAGCGTATTACTCGAAGTGTGTTACTCGAATCCTAAAGCGTATAGAATTCGTTTTAATGATTAAATTGCTAATCCTAAAAGATAAATTAATTAAATAAGAGTTCCACTAGGATTCTAATTTAATTAATTCGTATCCTAGTAGGATTCCAATTCTCTTTCCATACCCCTATAAATATGTGGCCTGGGTTCACAATTTATAACGAGTTTTCAAGTATTCAAAGTGAGTTTTTGAGAGAAAAATTCAGTCACATACCTTGCCTAAAAGTGCCAAAATTATTAGTACCTTAAGGGCGATTCTAGTTGGTCAATCTTAAGGCGGATCCGGACGTGCTGTGGACTATCTACGGAGGGACGACACTTGGAGTCCTAAAGACTTGTTCTTGTTCGGTTTGGGCGCAGCTAGGGAAGGCACGCAACAAAGAGTATGCATCTAAACTATGCTAAATGATTATGTGTAAATAATATGTATTCCTGGCTTAATGGTTGTTTCCGCATGATTTATGAATTGTCATATGTATCATAACCTAACAGTAAACTCACAGGAAATCTAACTACACTCGATCTGACGATGTCACGCCCACGAGGGACGAGGTCATGCATTAGCCTCGTGCTTTTTCGACCCCCTCACAGTGGCGACTCCGTTGGGGAAAATTAATGAAATACTCGTGCTCGTGGGTAATCAAAATAGCCGAAGGGTGAAACGATCCTACTCCGCGTTTATTTCCTTATCAAGTTGGGACGACCTGAAAATCAGCATATTAATGTGAACGGACAGAACCGCATAACGAATCTCGGCTCCCTTGGCATGTTTCATCTCGGGAGTTGGGACTAAGGATACCCATCGCCAACCGGGGGTGCATACGCTTCGAATGTTGTCCACTCGGCACTTTTCGCTAGTAGTACACCCGTCCCGAACCCAATCGCTCGCCCACTAAGGTCCCTCTCATTGGTGCATGCCCCCTTGGCTTACATCGTGATTGGCCTCTTGGGACGAAATTCGTCTGTTTAATGCACTACCTCGACCGGGGCATGTGTTGGATCTACGATAGAAGCGGTACCAAGCCGGCGCAAATATTACCCATAGAAGCCTATCATAAACTACGTGACATATTATTTTTGCTTCATGTTGTAATGTTAGTTATGTGTAGCGAATTACGTGATTGTGTTGTGATTGTGTGTGACAAATAACGCTAGAAAACCAACGACCCTAAAAATTGCCCAAACATTCATAAACACCAATTGGCCAAAGAGTTATACCTAAATACGTGTCCCGCAATCCCGGGCGATCGCCACAAAAATAAGCGACGCCCAGGACGGCCTGTAACGGATCCCACGACGCTCATAACGCGCAAAGGACGTTATTGGGCAAGCACGCAAAATTAAGTCGTATGTACGGATAAAAAGACGAACAGAATACGAGTACCAGTCAGGGAGGCATTTTCAGCGGCCCTGGCTGGGCACCAATTATTTCAACGCCCCTGCTGGGCGCTGAAGTTGCTGCTTGGCCTTTTGGCCAGGCACCGCAGCCTCGGTGCCCGTGCAAAAAATATACGTAGCAATAAAAAATTCGTGACAAATTTGCTACGAGGACGTATGAAAGAGGCACTCAATTCTAAGAACGACTTATAAAATAAATAACTCCTTGCGTCGTCATTAGGCCTCCTATGACGACAATGTTCGGCACCAAAACCGAGCACGCTGATTAAATGACCTTGAATGTCACATGGGCAAAGTATTCAAAAAAAAATGTTCAAATAAGGTTTTCAAAAAAAAAAAATGTTCAAATAAGGTTTTCAAAGAAAAATAATGTTCGAATAAAAAATAAATAAATCCGAGTCTAGACTAGGCTATGCCAAAGTACAGTCTAAATCCTAAGTCTTAGTTGTCTTATACATAGAATCGGTCCTAATGCTTGGTGTCGTTTTGCAAGTTAAAAGGTTAAACCATATTGAGTCTCCCTTCCTAACATTTAAATCAATAAGCAGCCATTTGTAATTGTCGTCCCTTGCTAAGAATCTACGGCCTCAGTACTCTCTCTCACCAATAAAAAGAATATATTATGTAATTCAAGTATTTGCAAAATGGAAACAGTCACATTCTGAAAATCATTCCTCCATAGTCGCACAACCCCCAAAGTGAACCCAAGGTGTCAATACCATTGGCAAAAAATTAATGGCCTCAAGGCTTATGATCACATTGGGCCACGACTATCATAGTCCTCTCGAGCCACTCGCTCCTTGAAATACTCCTAAGTACGGACTAAAATATTTTCCATGAATGCAACATGACGCACCATGAAAATACCCAAATCGGCATGCCATAAAGCTACCATTGGGGTAAAACAATACACACTATGAGGGAAGCCGCACTAATGATTCTAGTCTTGCAAAAATGAAAATTCGATCTCCCCAACCAACTACCTTGCCAACATTAAGCAAAATGGCGCATGACAAATGAACACCCAAGGGTTAAAATCTAAAGTGTCAACCAACGGAAGTTATGGTCCAATTAGCCTAAAGTCTGAGAGTCTCTTGGTCAAGTATTATAGGCTTACGCCACGTCGTTATTTTGAGTCTAGGCCACCTCCTTGTATTCATACACGGGTTATAATCAGAAAAATTAATGAAAGTTCGAGTCTAAATCACAACTTCCAATTAAATCCCGGAAACTGGAATCTGAAAAGGAGCAAAAAATTATTTTCGATGTAATTCTTTCGTTAAATTTTAATAAAGTAAAATCAAACATTTTGAATCTACGCTATTTGCACATTTTAAGAAACGACTAAATACGCTTGCAAAGTAAGACAATTTAAAGGTCCACCCTAGGCCTATTAAAATTAAAGGTTCACTATAAGCCTACCAACCGCGGCTCACTCAGTCTCGCCTCGTGACTCAAAGACCACAACCATCTACCTTTTAGCCCAAATAAAAAGGAGAGAAATCCCAAGCAAAAAACAAAAAGAGAAAGAGAAAAGGGAGAGCGAAAAGAGCGAGCCATGAAATACTTAGCCCGTACCTCCCAAAGTGCGAAATTTACCCAAGTAAACGAAGGAAAAGAATTGAGTCAACCGATCCAAATCATACCACAAAAACTACATAAAGTTCTACGATCTTCTACCCTTTCCAATCCTCATGCTTGACTAATACCTATACAAATTATCCTATCTCATTCAACCCATCTTTCAAGCCGTCTTAAGTCACGAATAAAAAAAAAGACAAATGAAAAGTACATTCTACGCTTAACGTAAAAAAAATATATAAAAAAAATAATAAAAAAGAAACTTTGCAAAGCGCCTTTAAGGTTCGTCTAAAAAAGAAAAAGAAGCATTTAGCGCACAAAAAAGATTCACAAATATTTGGCACAAAACGAAAAGGAGCAGCGCAAAAAGGCAGCCCAGAACATGTTTTCAACGCCCAGGCCTGGGCGCCAAAAATAATAACGCCCAGCCTTGGGCGCTGTTCTTGCTTATCACTTTTCAACTCCCAATTCCTAAAAGTGTTCGTACATTTTCCCATATACATGCGGAAGAATAACGAACACTTGGGGGTAGAAGATCATATAAAATACGCAAAATACGCGCGCTCCAAAATTTTCATACATTTATTTCACCCTATTTCAAACATTACGATTCCACTCGAACGTACTTGTTTAAAATCGGCATTCTAAAGAACCATTTTCTAGCTAAGAACTACGTAAGACCTGATTCCAAATTAAATCTATTTAAAGCGGATACGTAGGCAATCCATGATTCGGTCCAACCAATTTGCAAAAATGTTAAAGCCTATAGAATAACAAGAATGAAAAATAGAGTCCCTTATTGAAATTTAATTACTTGCAATCCAAGTCGAAAGAAAAATTTAAGTCAAAGGAAGAACCCAATTCATCAAGATGCCAAAATGAGCACACATCGAAAAATAATAAGGGCACGTACCTTTGCCAGAAGGAGCACTCACACTCCTAGGCACTTAGCCAATACTCAAAAGATCGCTTTGCCTCAATTGAATGGGGGCTAGCACGAGCGACCATGACCTCTAAAGTACTCGACTTGACCCTCCCTAAAGCAAAATAACTCACTTAAGGACCTTCTTTCACCACTAGACACAGTCATAATCGCCAACGAGTAGTAAAGGCAGTAAGCTTGCAATAAAGAGGATTGTTCTACGGCATCTCCCCATCGTTCCTTCGAACTCAGGGCACCCGTTCATGGTAATTCAAGTGCTTGCGAATCCCCTTTGAAAAAAATCAGACATTGTCAATAGGACTTGGCACTTAACCAAGGCTCACCCTACTCAGACATATGACACGGGCATCTAAAATCGAAATCTGAAAAGCATCATTAATGAGAAGACATAATAGCAATTGGGGGCTAAAAATTGAAATGAAAGAACTAGGGAAAGAACTAAGTATACCTTGACCTTTTGTGTAGACATACACCAAGTAAATCTAAGTGAATTTGAAAGCGGTTTATATTCCCGCAATTCTGGAAATGATGGCCCTAAAAACCTAAAGCATGTGCCACACGGGCACAAGTAATATCTTGACGCCTGTACCCTGGCTTCCAGCAAATCCTTAGACAGCATTCCGAATATCGTAACAGTATTTTGATTCACTCATGTAATCCTGTACGAACCCTTCTATAAGTCAACTTACTTAGGACACCTCGGATTGTAAACAGTAGGACTCGGATTTCAAATAATTTTCAAAGACTTCTTCGAACATAATAAAGTGTCGTTGGTTTAAGCTAATTATGCGTTTATCTCGATGTTGCAAGTGAGTCAAAAATATTTCTAAAAATGATTATGGGTAACGAAAGGCACCTAGATTTTGGTCAAGGCACACTTCAACATGTGACTACCTTGACCGTGGCAATGTCGCACAATACGACATTTACAAGAGAAGTAGCAAATCACTACTCGAACGTACCTCGCACTAAACGAGTCTGGTTCAAACTATTCATGATCCATGTCACCATGAATGCATAAAAAGGTGTGCCAAGCATTATAGTACCAAGCTAATCCCGTAGCTACAATTGGAGGCCTGAGGAAAACACTCTAAAAATGCTCGAAATGACGATTTTATCGCAAATTCTCGACGCTAATGCTATACGCACGTCATAGGGGCACAATCCTAAGGTTTGATCATGTAAAACGAACCTTAGAATGGCTACAACCCCTCCCAAATTCTAAGCGCTACTTAGAATATATAAAGTCACCCCACTAACAAGGGTAACTGAAAATCGCGAGTCACCAAAACTCCGATCAAACTACTGCACATAACGCTCTCCCTACAAGCGCCCGTTACACAGTCTACGTCGTTCCAAAGCAAAGGCGAAAGAAAAATCAAGGATAAAAAAAAAGGGGGGGGAAGAAACATCTATGAATCCTCGCATCGAACGAACTAATGAGCCGTGCACACCCACGCAAAAGGTGCTACACTTGTTCGAACACCTGAACGAGGCGTGATGAAGTACTCCAACGCAAAAAATATTAATGATATCCCAACACCTGGAGGAATGTTCTAAGACACGCTGTTAGGCCACACAAGCCTACGTCGCACCATAAGTTCAACCATCCCACGATACAAGTCTAAAAAAAAAAAAGAGTAAGGCATATTGCACTAATGCGGGCACGACCAAGAGTATGAGGCAAAGACTACTTATCGCCCGAATTCAAAATGCAAGCCACACGACTTCTACATTAAGAATTAAAGGTAGCGAAACATTACCTACCATGGAAGGGATAGCTCGCACCTACACGAGCGGAACCCCAAGGCATCTTTCTCGAAAGAACCTACAAAAATCGTACGCCAAAAGGAAGCATCCAAACATGCATGCTTGGGGGTTCCAAGCTACGAAACGACCATAGCAAAATAAAAAATAAAAAAAGTCTACAAGCAAATGTTTGAACGATCAAAAAGGGCACGATGCTTGATCCCACTGCATGAATAGACCTGAACCCTATCAAGCTTCTAAGCAAATTATTCAACATCAGTCATTGCTCAAAAAAAAAAATGATTCAAGCGAACTGATTAATGGACCGCACACAACGGCCATTCTATGAACGCTCGTTCGCACATACATTTTAAGTATCGAACATTCACAAACACGTTCAAAAGGAAAAAATATACGTTCAAAATAACAACAAAGAGAGATTAAAGTCTTATGCCTCAAGGTATGTTCCTCAGGCCATATAGACTCTCCCAACTATTGCAATAAATATACGCCTTAAGAGCAACAGTTCCTTTAAATAATCGCCCCCAAAGAGACAAACACCGTAGTCCACCAATCGGCTACGGCTTCTCGAGAAATCATCACAAGAAAGTCCCGCCTGGGACGCACTTTCAACGCCCAGGACCAGGCGCCAGATATTCCGACGCCCAGCTCTGGGCGCTGATAATCAGCTCAACTCATTGTGATCTCTAATAAAATTCTACGTTCCAAAAATAAAGAAAAACAAAAGTGAAGAGAATACGTAGAATTTCCAAGTAAAATAAACGAACGAACAAGAGGCCAACTTTGTCATCAAAAGACCAGCCTAAGCAATATTTTCAACGCCCCACTTGGGCGTGAAATATTTCTAACGCCCAGGCCTGGGCGCCGGAAATGAGCCCAAAAGGAGCCCTAACTTCTATAGGGTCCTGCCGTATCCATTCGACTCGAAAATTGCCGATTTTTTTACTGAAAGTCGCACCTCACGGCCTTGTTAAAAGTAGCACACCACTACAAAGATCGCTCGCACTTACGAGCGCGATCCCAAAACACGATCAAGGACATTACAAAATGCGTATCCCCAAGGAACCTCTTTGACAAGAAATGACCGTCAAGCACAAATGCTTGGGGGCTCGAAAGAAAATATATATTTCAAAAGAGAGTATGCAAAGTTAAAACAATATTCCCAGACTACGCTGTACGAAGTCCCGTGTTTGGATAATCTCAAAAGATAAAACCAGATTACGACCTCAAGACAAAGGTCGCCGTTGATACTTATACATAGTCCCCTAATCAAGGACCCAAGTAATGGCAAACTTGAGCCGTAAAGACTAGCCCAAAACCATGAAAGATGATGACCACGAGACAAAGGTCCGTCTAAGCACATTGTCAACCCACATTCAGGTTGCAACTAAATCCGAGCATCCCTCGAAAGAAAATAAATTCCTCAAAAAACAAAAACAGGCTCGCCATCTTCAGCCGGCGGGGTCTGCGTCACTAACCGCGCAAGTCCTCAGTTTTCGAAAATGAAAAGAAAATAAATTCTTCAAAAAAAAAACAGGCTCGCCATCTTCAGTCGGCGGGGTGTACGTCACAAACCGCGTAGGTCCTTATTTTCAAAACATCAAAACAGATTCGTCCACTTCTATCGGACGGGGCATCCACCCTTAGCGGACAGGCTCGCCCACCTTCAGCGGGCGGGGTCTGCGCCACTAACCGCGCAGGTCCTTAGTCATTGCAGCAATAACTTTTCCCGGTTTATCCTTTTCCAAAAATCAAAGGATGGTTTATCTTTTTCCAAAAATCAAAAGATGGTTTATCTTTTTTCCAAAAATAAAAAGATGGTTTATCTTTTTCCAAAAATCAAAGGATGGTTTATCTTTTTCCAAAAATCAAAATATGGTTTCCCTTTTCCAAAAATCAAAGGATTGGTTTTCCGCTTTTCCAAAAAAGAGTGATGTGCTGGATTTTCTTTCGTTTTACGTCCTATAAAAACAAGGGGGTTTTCTCGTTCAGCTAACCCTGAAAATGAGAATCTTTAAAAACATTTTTACCTCGTGATTGGGCTTGGCCAGGCCTGGTTACACTTTATAGCTTTGATTTCGAAAACGTCTGTAGATACTTCCAATGACAAAGTGAGGGAGTTTCTATACTTATCAAATTCCAATGACACGTGAGGAATGTGTTAACACTTCAAGTGATGACCCTTAAGTCAAATGTTATCACTCGGGGGCTCGTGAGACCCTCGCAAAACAGGTCACATACACCATGGCTTGTATGACGCACTCCGTCCAGTACTTTGACCATCGTCTCATCTCGAGACTCAGTCAAAGTGGGGGCTAACAGTAGACACCTACTTTTGTCCCCATTCCCGAAAGGGAAGGTTCGATGATGAGAACATAAATCTCCACTTGGCAACGCATCTCCTATAAAATAACAAATCTCAAATCACCCTTTCATTTCAGCCAAAGCTTCTATTTATAGAAACCTGCTAAAAATAGTAGCTGCCGTAAAAGGTAATTGCTAAAAGTAGTAAGAATAAAAAGATAGAAACCTGTCAGAATTAGGTGTTGCACTCCAACATAAATCCTAAAAGAGATAGAAATTGTAAAAGGAATTATATTCCTATCGCAATTCGATAAAAGAGTTAACGTATTAATTAAACTCATAACGAACCTAGAGTTCGTAAAGGGCCCAGACGCATTCCGTCGTAAATTGATACGCACCAAATAACTCGGATTAAGTCTCTTAATGGACTCCGTACTCTAGAGTCCAATCAGACAAAGAATTCTGCCCAGATCCTATTTTCAACGCCCATCCCTGGGCGCCGAAATCTTTGACGCCCAGTGCTGGGCGCCGAAAATACCTGGGACGGATTCTTTTCCTAATCCGTTTCGTATTCATATTCCTGAAAATCTATCTTTCTACGCCACTTTTTCCTATAAATAGACCCCTAAAGCCGACGTGAAAACAACAACACAACACACAATTCATAATCTGAGTATTGACTCCAACCCTAAGCCTAAGCCTCACGCTGCGAAATTGATCCCGCGTTCTGTCGCAATCGACCCAAAAGTCGAACAGAACGCATCATGTCCCTTGTAGCTGATGAATTAAGCCTAGATACTGGAACATTGCTTGGAAACCCGAGATTCGTTAAATAAAAGGAGAAATAGCAAAGCCAAGTGGTTAGTTTTCTGAGAACTGTAACGCACCTCTCAAGGGTGCGTTGTAATCTCTTTCATCACCCTTTATAAAATTGTCAAACTATTAACTTGATTGATCTATCACGCCTAATAAGATAATACCCTGGACAATTGAATTATCATGCTAGGTACCTTAAATCAATCTAAATAAGATAATCACGATCGATTTAGTGTTATATGTTGCATATTGCTAAAATCAATTCAGAATAGCTTAATAGTTTAACGCACGTCCCTTCAATTATTTATGCTGAGGTAGTAAGGATAACCTGCCTCTGGAGTTATCGATGAGCACTCCTCTCGGTAGTTACAGTCCCCCGAACTCTCAATCTCTTCCCTGCGGGTGTACGTTGAGCGATCCCCACACCTGGGATCACAAGGGAACCTATGGACGTCGTGGTCGAACATAATTGCACTCCCTTTATGTCACGATAACCGAGTTTTGTCAGTTTTTCTCATTGTCGTTAAAAACTGAATGACGACTCCTATATTACTAGTCGATTGGGTGTAAACTCACAGGAAATCTAACTACACTTGATCTGACGACGTCACGCCCACGAGGGACGAGGTCATGCATTAGCCTCGTGCTTTTTCGACCCCCTCATAATAGGGGTTTTCTTTGGAAAAGAATTAAAACAATTCCAATTAATCATGGTCCTTTCCTTTTAACTCTAGGCGAAAAATGTCTTCCGGGCGCAAGAAATTTTCGCGCGTAGCTTTCTAGTGTGGAAAATTCTTGTGCACACTGACTGGCGCGAGAAGATTTTCACACTGGTGTCTAAATTTCGGCAGAACTTGAATTCTTTTCCCTGTTTCAGTTTGATTTGGGAAGTACTTGATTCGACTATATTGCTACACCCATTATTCTCCACCTTTGCTTGCTTACTTGCCTTTGTCTTATTGTTTGAGTAATCCCAAGCCCCCAGTTTTTATTAGTTTCAACATGTCTGTCCCTACCGCTTCTCTTAAGTCTGCTGTAGGGAAGTGGTTGCGTGCACTTAGTCCCATTGAGAAGTCTATGCTAAAAGAATATAATCTAGATGCATTCTTAGGTCTACAAATTAAAAAGATAAAAATAAACTTTAGTTTTCTCCATGATGCTCTGAATTTTTGGGATTCTGACCATCACGTCTTTGTTTTTAGAAATAATGAGATAGTCCCTTTGCCTGATGAATTTGTTGCGATACTTGGTTACCCTGTTACTGCTATTCCCGTCACACTTGCTACGGCTGAAGAGGTTAGGGCTTCCATAGGGAAATTGTTGGGTCTAGATAATGATGCGGTTAATGACATATTAGGAGAGAAGAATGTCAATCTCACTAAACTGATTAAACGTTGTAATGTCTCCACAAATAACATAACCCGCCAGAAGTTTAATGTGCGAGGTCTCTGCTTTTGCTTGCTAAATTGCTATTTGTTTCACAATAATGATAGTATGTGGGGAGACATCAGACTGATCCCAATTGTTAGCCAGATGAAAAGCCGCTACTCTATGGTTGTTGCAAAAATCATACTTTGTGCGGATGCATTAAAGAATAGACACTTTTTTTTTGAATAAACACGTTTTTTTGGAGGAAGCCCCCTATTGTTGCAGGTAATCAATCCTTTTTTTCACGTCGAATAGACACTTTTTTTTTGAATAAACACGTTTTTTTTAGTTATTTTGTGCGCGCAACACATTTTTTCGCGCCAGAAACTGGGCGCTGAAGGTTTGTTGTGCGTATCCCATGTACTCTGTAATTGCTAACTTCAGGAACAGGCGCATCAAATTTTCGCGCATGCTTCTATGCGCAAGGAATTTCTTGCGCTGACTTTTGTGCGCAAAAACGTTGTTGTGCACTGCTCTGCGACGCTTCCTTTAATTTTTCTATCCGTATTATTAATTTCGCGGAACAATAGACTGATTCCTGTGTATATTTTTTCTTTCAGATATGGCTCATGGAGCGTTTGAGATTATTGGAGGTTCCTGCGAATCCCCAAATTTACTGTCCTAAGGCTCTTGGCAGTAGGAAGTGCTTGCACCAAGGCGAAAATGAGGCCGAGTGGGCTTCTTATTTTACTCATGGCATTTGCTCCGTGGTGGAATCTGCAGTCTATGGTAGGCGGTTCAGAGACTATTTTTTCAACATATTTCTCTAGTTGACCCATCCTACCTATATTTTTCCGTATCGAGTTCTGAGACAGTATGGTATGAGGCAGATTATACTTTTTCGGACACTACACCACCACTTACAACAGTTTTCCCAGAAAAACGGATCCTTGCGTGGGGAAAGTATTATAATGACTTACCTCTTTGGACTGTTACCCACTAGTGGAAAAAGGCTTATTTGCATCCCCGCATTTGCCACGCCATTCTGAACATGCGAAGCAAATAACAAATTTTAGCATAAAATTTAGTGATTTGCATCGCAGATTTGTTAAACTGCGAGGCAAATGACTCTAGAATGCCCCCCAGAGTCATTTGCCACGCAGAATTATAAATCTGCGATGCAAATTACTCAATCAAGTGCATCGCAGATTTATAATTCTTCGTGGCAAATGACTCTAGGGTGCCCCTAGAGTCATTTGCCACGCAGAATTATAAATCTGCGATGCACAAGCTTTTGATTTTTTTTTTCGAATTCCCGCTCACACTTAATTGCAAAACGAATTAATATTCAACACTACCGCCCTCCCCAACGAAACCACCACGAATTGTGAGCAATAACCTAGGTTTTGCTCGACAAACAACACTGCTTCACACCCAAACTCAACAAACGACAACACTGCTTCACCGGCGGCTTCATTGTCGTCGTTCCTGTCCCGGCCCCTGCGTCGTTCTTCTGTTCGTCCTGATAGCGCATCCCACCACAAGGCCCCTGCCGTCATTCTCCAGACGACGCAGCGCACAACAAGGCCCCTGTTCCGGCCCCTGCCGTCATTCTCCAGACGACGCAGCGCTGGTCCCTGTTGACGTCGCCGGCCACGCCGCCGCACACTCCGCCGGCGCCCCTTCTCAGTCACGTCGTCTCTCCTCTTTTAATAATTAGGTACATTTTAAATTGTTTTTAAATATTTATACTTTCAATATATAATTGGGTTTAAATTTAGTGTTGTGGAATTTATTTAGTTGAATAAAAAAGTTGTTACATTTAAGATTGAATTTAAATTTTGATGTTAAGATTGAAAGTTTGTGGATATTATTTAGTTAAATTTTAATTGAATTTTAATTGTGCATTTTGATTTAAATTGTGGATATTATGATTGAATTTTAGTTGTACATTTGAATTGAAATTTAAGATTGAATTTTAATTGTGGATATTATTTAGTTGAATAAATGGGTACATTTTAGGATTTAGGTTTTGTTGAATTTTAATTGTAGTTTTTGATGAATTGGAATAGGTTATTATAATAGTTGGTTTTGTTGAATTCTAATTGTTTATTACATTTAGGTTTTGTTGAATTAAAAGTTATGAAATGAAGTTTTGGGTTTGTGTAGGTTTATGAGATGGTTTGTGTAGGTTATGAAATGAATTTAGGTTATGAAATGAATTTAGGTGATCGATATATGAAATCATGTTTTGGGTTTGCTACAAAATTTGGGTTTGTGAATTTGTGATGTGAAATGAATTGTACTATGGGAACTTGTTATTAGTTATGGTAGGTTTTGTTGGAAGCCATGGATTTATAATGATATGAATAGCCTAGTTTATATTCTAACATCTTGACAAAATTTGGTCATATTGTTTTATCTTTAGTGGTTGAAAATGGATCGAGAGTTGGATGTATGGTAGTAAACGATTTTCTACAAGGTTCTTACAAGGGATTCAAGAGTTCATTAAGGTTGCCTTGAAACATCAATCAGAACATGAATCAAGTTTAATTCTGTGTCCTTGTTGTGATTGCAATAATTCAAGGGGGTATCGGGATATTGATGATATTGTTGATCACATAGTTCGTCGCGGTTTTAAGGGTAACTACACGACGTGGACATGGCATGGTGAGAGCATAGATCATTGGGCAAGTTCTAGTATGCCGAGCTCGAGTCAGCATAATAATTGTGATAATGGTGATGATAATGAAATTGAGGATGATATTGGTGTTGAAAGTGAGGAAGAAGAGGAGAAAGATAGGATAGATGATATGATGCATGATGTGGAAGACCATCATTTCGTTGAGCGTCCCCGTATGTATGATAGTATAATCAAAGCTTCCGCAACACCGTTATATCCTGGTTCTACACAAACTGTACTTGGTGCCGTCATCGAATATTTCAACTTAAAGGTGGAAAACGGTTGGACCAACAAGAGTTTTTCACAGTTTTTGGAGGCCACGTCCGGTAATCTTCCTGAAGGAAACAAACTTCCAAGGTCTAACTATGAGGCCCAGAAGCTTATGTGTCCTTTGGGTATGGATTACGAGAAGATACACGCGTGTCCAAATGATTGCGTGTTGTATCGAAAGCAGTATGCAAATCTGCGTGAGTGTCCAAGATGCGGATTGTCCCGTTACAAGATCGTGGAGAATGATGCAACATCAACAAAGAAGAAACCTTCTCCGGCTAAGGTGCTTTGGTATCTTCCTATTATACCAAGATTTAAGCGCCTTTTCTCAGAAGAGAAAACTGCAAAACTTTTGAGGTGGCATGCCGAAGGGAGGAAGAAAGATGGGTTAATGAGGCATCCTGCTGATTCTCCACAATGGAGGAACATTGATCGAAAGTACAAGGTCTTTAGGGAAGAAGTTCGGAATCTCAGGCTTGGTCTTTGCACGGATGGAATGAACCCATTTGGGACACTTAGTACCCAATATAGCACTTGGCCGGTTCTTCTCAACATATACAATTTGCCTCCTTGGTTATGCATGAAGCGTAGATACATCATGTTGTCGCTCTTAATCTCTGGGCCTAAACAACCCGGAAATGACATAGATGTGTATCTAGAGCCACTCATTGAAGATTTGAAATTGTTGTGGGATGAAGGGGTGTTGATGTTTGATGCATACACCAAAACCAATTTCACTTTACGTGCCATGATTTTTTGTACGATAAATGATTTCCCGGCTTATGGAAATTTGTCAGGGTATTCTGTAAAGGGAAAGAAGGCATGTCCAGTTTGTCATGATGATTTGGTCTCGAGGCGCCTAAAATTTTGTGGGAAAGATGTGTACATGGATTACCGGATGTATCTTCCTGAAGATCACCCATTTCGAAAAGAGAAGGAAGCTTTTAATGGAGAATTGGAGATGAGAGAAGCTCCTGCCCCCTTATGTGCGTGTGAGGTTTATGAACGGGTTAAAGACATTGAGACAGAGTTTGGTAAGCCTTATAAAGGTCAGCCAAGTGGTGGTTACAAGAAGAGGTCTATCTTTTGGGATCTCCCATATTGGAGAGATTTGGAAGTTAGGCATTGTTTGGATGTAATGCATATTGAGAAAAATGTTTGTGATGCCATTGTTGGGACATTGTTGAATATGCAAGGGAAAACGAAGGATGGGCCTAAAGTTAGACAAGATATGGCTGCTATGGGTCGCTCCGAGTTGGCACCTCAAGAAAGGGGAAAACGCACCTTCCCCCAGCTTGTTTCACCTTGTCTAAAAAGGAGAAAGCTAGCTTTTGTGAGTCTTTGCATGGCTTAAAGGTCCCTGCTGGTTACTCTTCAAATTTTCGTAGACTTGTGTCCATGTCTGACTTGAAATTAGTTGGAATGAAATCTCATGATTGTCACGTGTTGATGCAACAATTGCTGCCGGTTGCAATTCGAGGGATATTGCCGCCACAAGTGAGGTATACCATTACAAGATTGTGTTTCTTTTTCAACACAATTTGTAGCAAGGTGATCAATCCAACAATACTGGATGATTTGCAGGCCGATGTACTTGAGACCATGTGTCGGTTTGAAAAGTATTTTCCGCCATCATTCTTTGACATGATGCCTCATTTGATTATTCATCTTGTTCGTGAAATTAAGCTTTGTGGGCCAGTTTGTATGAGGTACATGTATCCCTTTGAACGGGAAATGGGTACCTTGAAAGATAGAGTGATGAATCCGGCCAAACCTGAAGCTAGTATTGTCCAACGAACTGTCGCGGAGGAAGTTGCTGCATGGGTTTCTCAATATATGGCACGTTTGAAAGAAGTCGGAGTACCAAAGTCTAGACATGATGGGAGACTTGGGGGTCAAGGTACAATTGGCAGGAAAAGGATATCAATCGGTTCTGAAATGATGTGTAAGGTTGAGCTGTTTGTGGTGCAAAGTCTTAGTGAAGTCCATCCATACGTGGCTGAGCACATGAACTTTCTTAGAGAGCAATATCCTTCAAAAAATGGTCCTCAACTGATAAAAGAGCATAATCGTTCATTCCTCACATGGTTCAAGCGTCGAGTGATGGATCAATTTTCCGACACGCCTAATGAGGTATCTGACATGGTGAGATGGTTGGCATATGGTCCTAAATGTCAAGTCATATCTTATGAGGGGTACGACATCAATGGCTATTCTTTTTACACGAAGCGACAAGATGACAAAACGACGATGCAAAATAGTGGTGTTACGGCAATATGTTTGTCTTCAAAGTATGCTAGTGTAAAAGATAGAACACTTGTAGATAAGACGAACTCTTACTATGGAGTCATTGAAGAAATATTAGAGTTAGAATATAAGTATTTTAAGATTCCTCTATTCCGGTGCAAGTGGGTTGATATTAGTCGCGGTGTCAAAAAGGATGAACATGGGTACCTAACACTTGTAAACTTTAGTCGAGTTGGGCATCTTGCAGATCCTTTCATATTAGCATCACAGGCAAAACAAATCTTTTACATGGTTGACCCTGCCGATCGTAGTTGGTCAGTTGTTCTGAAATGCAAAAGAAGAATACTTGGCGTTGAGGATGTAGATGATGAAGAAGAGTATGATGAGCAGTTTAATGAGATTCCACCTTCCTCCTGGCATATCCCTCAAATGATTGACGATGTTGACATGAGTTATACGCGCCGAAATCATGATGAAGGATTTTATGTTGAAAAAGAGAAATAGTGAGATAGGTACTATTTTGGCAACTATTTTTTTCACCAAGTTAATTTGTAGATTAGTTAAAAGTTGGGTTCGAAAATGTCATTTTTGCCTAAATATGTACTATAACGACTCAATTAGCCTTAAATGTGAAATAATAGATTAGTACGAGTCTTAGAAAGTTATAACTATGCATATGAGACATGTAATAAGTTTGAAAACATTCCTTAAGTTGTTTAGTTAAAAGTTGGGTTCGAAAATGTCATTTTTGCCTAAATATGTACTATAACGACTCAATTAGCCTTAAATGTGAAATAATAGATTAGTACGAGTCTTAGAAAGTTATAACTATGCATATGAGACATGTAATAAGTTTGAAAACATTCCTTAAGTTGTTTAGTTAAAAGTTGGGTTCGAAAATGTCATTTTTGCCTAAATATGTACTATAACGACTCAATTAACCTTAAATGTGAAATAATAGATTAGTACGAGTCTTAGAAAGTTATAACTATGCATATGAGACATGTAATAAGTTTGAAAACATTCCTTAAGTTATTTAGTTCAAAGTTGGGTTTGCTATTAAACATAAACTTCTGCTCCCTTTAATTTTGCAGATGCTTGGGTAGAAGAAAAAAAAAGAGAAAACAATCCAAGATAGTCAAATCCGTCATACTGAAGGTAATTTGAGCTTGTTTCGGTGTACCGTAAGGGAAATGGGGTACGCAAATCTGCACGGAACTGATCAGAACTGTGCACTGATCTGCACAGAACTGATCTGAGCTGTGCAGATGAGTACACAGAACTGATCAGAACTGACCAGTTCTGTGCACTAATCTGCACAGCTCAGATCAGAACTGTGCAGATCAGTGCACAGAACTGATCAGAACTGACCAGTTCTGTGCACTGATCTGCACAGCTCAGATCAGTTCTGTGCAGATCAGTGCACAGAACTGGTCAGTTCTGATCAGTTCTGTGCATTGATCTGCACAGTTTTGATCTGAGCTGTGCAGATCAGTGCACAGAACTGGTCAGTTCTGACCAGTTCTGTGCACTCATCTGCACAGATCAGTTCTGCGCAGATCAGTGCACAGAACTGGTCAGTTCTGTATTTTTTTTTAAAATCCTGCTCTTGAAGGTAATTAATTTTGATGATTTTCCAAACTGCAGTAGCGTCAAGCATGGATGAAGATCAACACGCAAATTCAGGGCCATCTAACGAATCACCAAATCAAGTGCCACAAAAGAAAAAAAGGAAGCAAAGAGGCCCTACAAAAGGGCTAAAACCCATGCCCGGGGTTCCAAGAATAATTGAATGGGATCACTTGGACCGACCCACGGGGAAATGGGCAACGGAATACAAGAATCACATTGGCGAGATAAGTCGCGCAAAGGTTTCAATATTGATCAGAACCTGGGAAGATGTTTCACAAGGAATAAAAGACACTTTGTGGGAAGATGTCAAGGTAACCGGTTTTATTTTGGAAATTCATTTGTACATGTCTACGTGTCTTTTTCATGTGCTAAAGGACTTTCTTGTTCCTTTTCTTTTTCTTTCATTTAGAGAGAATTTCATATCACAGATGAAACTAAGAAAGAAGTTGTCTTAAAGAGTTGTGATACGCGGTGGAGGGAATTCAAATCAAGATTGGCGACTGGTTGGATCCATGATACAAGAAAAAGGCGAAAAGATGAACGGATGCCATACGATTTGTATAGTTATATAACTAAGGATATATGGAAGAAATTTGTGAAGATACGTACCTCCGAAGAAGCTGAGGTATAAAAAAATATTCTTATTTAAAGTCTTGGTATAATCTAAGTTTTATTTTGTTGTAATAATTTCTTTTACCCCCCTAAAATTAGGAAATAAGTGAGAAAGCAAGACAGAGTCAATCTTTCAACATATATCCTCATCATATGGGACAGAAATCATATGCTGAAAAGACAAGTGAATGGCAAAGAAAAGGGTACATTCCCTCAGTTTCTTCGTCATCTGATGGTTCCTCTGCGTCTACAATTGCTTCAAGTTTGCCGAGTAGGACATGTTTATGGCTTCTTGCAAGATCGGTACCAGATGAGAAAGGAAATCCTTACTTGCCGGATAAGGGCACACAAAAGGTCAAAGAAAATATTGTAAGTTCATTTAACAATTTTGCGTAATGTTGTGATTCCTCTAATTTCATATATGTTCTTAAATATGAAACCAAGTGTTGAACTTTTCTCAAAACCATTTGATTTCATGTAGGATGAATGGAAAAGGGAAACAAGATGAAGGGGAATTTGTTCCCAAAAGTGCACGAGATGATGTTTTATCTCGTGCACTTGGTAAGACTAAAGAAGGGAGACCACTAACATTTGGTGGTGGAGTAGGCATCAAAGCTGTGTGGGGGACCGCAGAGCGGCGTAGCTTTCGACGGTATGGAGATGCGGAGATGGAGGAAATGGAAGCAAGAGTGACCAAAAGGGTCAAAGATGAGACAATACAAGAGATGAACTCCAAGATGGATGCCATGGTTATGGAGAAATTTATCACATTTGCTAAATAACTTGGTGTCCAAATACCAAGCCAGATGAGGATAGACGCAAATGTTCATAGTAGTTGTCGTTCTGGGGGTTTAGATCCTTTTGCCGACATTACGGTATGATAATTTGTGTCTTTCAAGTAATTTGTTTCTAGTTAATTCTATTGAACTTTTCTAACATGTTACATTGTATTTGCGTTATTGTTCAAAATAAATAATAAGGAACTTGTCCCGTGCCATCTATACCTGAACATAGGCTCCGAGAAAGTCTTTGTTGCCTATGGTACCATATGTCCAGAGTTGATCCTTGATCACTACAACGACGTCACTTCCGATAACGTGAAAGTGAGCGTTGGTGATTTTGAGCCCGCGTACAAAAAAGCTCCCGTCCCCGTGCCTTCTCAATATATTAAGAAACTTGCTCAAGCTCATGGTACCTTCACTCAGTGGCCAAAGAATTTGGTGTCGCTTACGAATGAGGAGGTAACTAACATATGCATGATAATTTGAAGTAGAACTATTATACCATGTATGCTCACTAATATGTATATCGTTATTTGAAAATCATACCTCAGGTAAACAAGCCTACAAGTAAAGAGCCTAAAGGGAAAGGGAACAAAGGGAAAGAGATAGTGCTTGGGAGAAGTGGATGCGAAACAAAAGCGTCCAACACTAAATCAAAAACATATTTCCTTGAAAATTATAAAGTGCAAAATTTGAGTGGTAAGTGCAATGTAATGAAAACTATGATGTTGGGATTAAAAGAAGGGGAGCGCGTTAAGGTGCAAGGCACTAAAAGGACATTCAATATGGAAAAAGACTTTGAAATTAGTGTCACCGTTGAAGACACCGATCAACTTCTCTCGGGAGCATGGCTAAATATATCGATAATACAAGTTTTTATTATGTGAGTTACCTAAATTAATATTTTGCCCCTAAATTTGAATTTTATGATTGTCTTAACGTTCTTATTACACTATATATTATAGGGCTTTGAGTGAGTTGTGTTTTCACGATGATTGTCACTCCAATACTATTGGATTCATGTGCCCGGAGATGATCTCGGCCACCATGTTAAGACCGATGCAGATCGAATTCTATCGTACATGACGAGGTCCATGAGTGCACTTACTTCTAAGACATTCATCTTATGTCCATACTACGAAAAGTATGAAAATTAATTTGAACTTCGTTTTTAATTGATTGTTATAAATTTAACTTTTTTTTTTCTAACTACATATGTTTATTGTTTGTATGTAGGAGTCACTGGATGCTTTTAGTTCTTTGCTTATCTAAACGTGAGGTCTACATATTTGATTCTCAACAGAAGAAGAGAAATTTGATGATTAAGGAGCCACTAAACAAGTAAGTAAAGTATGCATATGAAAATGCCATTTTTGCCTAAATTTTTGCCTAAAAATGTCCTAGAACGACCAAATTAGCCTTAAATGTGAAATAATAGATTGTAAAGAGCCTTAGAAAGTTGTAAATATGCATATTAAAGGTGTAATAAGTTTGAAAATATTCCTTAGGTTCTTTAGTTCAAAGTTGGGTTCGAAAACGTCATATTTGCCTAAAAATGTCCTAGAACGACCCAATTAGCCTTAAATGTGAAATAATAGATTGTAAAGAGCCTTAGAAATTTATAACTATGCATATTAAATGTGTAATAAGTTTGAAAACATTCCTTAGGTTCTTTAGTTCAAAGTTGGGTTCGAAAACGTCATTTTTGCCTAAAAATGTCCTAGAACGACCCAATTAGCCTTAAATGTGAAATAATAGATTGTAAAGAGCCTTAGAAAGTTGTTAATATGCATATTAAACGTGTAATAAGTTTGAAAACATTCCTTAGGTTCTTTAGTTCAAAGTTGGGTTCGAAAACGTCATTTTTGCCTAAAAATGTCCTAGAACGACCCAATTACCCTTAAATGTGAAATAATAGATTGTAAAGAGCCTTATAAAGTTGTAAATATGCATATTAAATGTGTAATAAGTTTCAAAACATTCCTTAGGTTCTTTAGTTCAAAGTTGGGTTCGAAAACGTCATATTTGCCTAAAAATGTCCTAGAACGACCCAATTACCCTTAAATGTGAAATAATAGATTGTAAAGAGCCTTAGAAAGTTGTAAATATGCATATTAAACGTGTAATAAGTTTGAAAACATTCCTTAGGTTCTTTAGTTCAAAGTTGGGTTCGAAAACGTCATTTTTGCCTAAAAATGTCCTAGAACGACCCAATTACCCTTAAATGTGAAATAATAGATTGTAAAGAGCCTTAGAAAGTTATAACTATGCATATTAAACGTGTAATAAGTTTGAAAACATTCCTTAGGTTCTTTAGTTCAAAGTTGGGTTCGAAAACGTCATTTTTACCTAAAAATGTCCTAGAACGAACCAATTACCCTTAAATGTGAAATAATAGATTGTAAAGAGCCTTAGAAAGTTGTAAATATGCATATTAAACGTGTAATAAGTTTGAAAACATTCCTTAGGTTCTTTAGTTCAAAGTTGGGTTCGAAAACGTCATATTTGCCTAAAAATGTCCTAGAACGACCCAATTAGCCTTAAATGTGAAATAATAGATTGTAAAGAGCCTTAGAAAGTTGTAAATATGCATATTAAACGTGTAATAAGTTTGAAAACATTCCTTAGGTTCTTTAGTTCAAAGTTGGGTTCAAAAACGTCATGTTTGCCTAAAAATGTCCTAGAACGACCCAATTACCCTTAAATGTGAAATAATAGATTGTAAAGAGCCTTAGAAAGTTGTAAATATGCATATTAAACGTGTAATAAGTTTGAAAACATTCCTTAGGTTCTTTAGTTCAAAGTTGGGTTCGAAAACGTCATATTTGCCTAAAAATGTCCTAGAACGACCCAATTAGCCTTAAATGTGAAATAATAGATTGTAAATAGCCTTAGAAATTTATAACTATGCAAATGAGACATGTAATAAGTTTGAAAACATTCCTTAGGTTCTTTAGTTCAAAGTTGGGTTCGAAAACTTCATATTTGCCTAAAAATATCCTAGAACGACCCAATTAGCCTTAAATGTGAAATAATAGATTGTAAAGAGCCTTAGAAAGTTGTAAATATGCATATTAAACGTGTAATAAGTTTGAAAACATTCCTTAGGTTCTTTAGTTCAAAGTTGGGTTCGAAAACTTCATTTTTGCCTAAATATGACCCAAGGAAACAAGTAAAGTAGTGATTTATAATTGCACTTACATGTAAAATATTCTTTGCATTTACATGTGTACGTAAACAAAGTATATATAATTGCATATTTTATCGAATGTGTAGTGCTTTTCGGAGTTACAAGAGATTAAGTGGACAATCTAAGGGAACTAAATTAACATGGTTTCCAGCACAGGTATAATTAGTTTATTATTTATCTAAGAATCAAGTTTTTCAAAATTATAACATACAATGTGATAGAAATTTTACTTGTGTTATTTATTTTAATGCCTGTAGTGTGCTCAACAACCGGGATCACTAGAATGTGGCTACCACGTCATGCGTTTTATGTACGACATAGTAATGAATCATGGTAATAGTCAAGATCTTACTAAGGTATGTTCTCATAAACTACGTACTTTATATAATAAATTGAAGTACACAAAACTATTATATTGATCATCGATCGTTGATAAATTGAATTATTTACACTTTTGTAGGATTTTTCAAGAACATTGCCTTATTCACCGGAGGAGATTAATGAGGTGAAAGATTTTTGGGCAGATTACTTCATGAACAATGTCGACTTTTAGCTTAATTTGTAATATGAACTCGATCTCTAGCTAGATACCTTTGTTGTAGTAATTTTATGTTTGTTTTGTAACATATATGTTGGTTGATCTATGACGAATTTAATTGCCTTTTATTGGGAACGTTAATTACGTTGTAAACTATTGTGACAGGTATTATTTATATATGTATTCCCGGTATTGGAAGCGTCTACTTTCAAAGACGATCATGTCGGAATTTCCAATAAAATATTAAAAAACCTATTTAAAAAAAACAAAAAATAAGTCATTTGCCACGCACGTTAGCTTAATGTGCGAGGCAAATGACTTAATTTTTTGGCGCCCAAATTGTCATTTGCGTCGCACATTAAGCTATTGTGCGTGGCAAGTGACTTTTTTTTTCTGGCGCCTGAAAGTCATTTGCCACGCACTTTAAGCTAATGTGCGTGGCAAATGACTTTTCAACATGGTGCCTGAAAAGTCATTTGCCACGCACATTTGCTTAATGTGCGACGCAAATAAGGGTCATTTGCATCGCACTTTTGTGCGATGCAAATGACTTTTAGTCATTTGCATCGAGATCTTTTGCCACGCACAATGTACGATGCAAATGAGCTTAAAAGTGCGATGCAAATGACCCTCTTTCCACTAGTGACCGTAGATGGGAATCCTTCCCTTTCTAAGAGCTACCAGATATGGATGAGTCCTGACGATGTTGCTGAGAGGACTAAAGCTCGTAATGCATAACGTGATGAATTACTCTGCTCAAGGGGCAGGCCCAAATATGAGCGTACCGGTACTTCTAAGCCTCGAGAGGCTAACTCTAGGCCTCCCACGGGCTATTCTGATCGTAAGCGTAAGAGTGATCATCAGTGTTCTGCATCTAGGCCCCGAAGGGCGCCCGTTGAGCGTGTCGTAGCTGCGCACAAGAAGGCGGTGACAGATTCTGCTAGAAGTCACCATCGTGAGAAAAGTAAGTAATAAGCATGCGCAAAGAAGGATCAAGCTCCTATTGCTAAGGTAATTGAGACTCCGATTATAGTTGCACATGTTTCAGTTATTGATGTGCCTATTTTATATAGAGTTTTCACCCCCGTCCCTCGTTGATTATTGGTCTTAATTGTGCTCTTCGGAGCCATTTGTAGTACTAATGTACTCCTTGTAATGTGTTTGTAGTTTCAGATTCATCATTGTAGAAATTTCCTACTCGTTTGAACCACTACAAGAGATGATGTACTTTAGAGAACATGAGCATTGAGTTGGAAGAGTTTTGAAGCAAGGAAGTAGAAAAATGACTATAGTCTACTATTTTAGTTATAACTCAAGTTCTACAAATATAAATTAAGTGATTCCAATTGTGTTGGATTCTAGACTTCAACAGATTTCCAACGAGTGGTCACTCGCCTGATTCCGACTTATAACGAAGGTGATATATAGTTTTGAAGATAGGGGATCGTGCAGTTTGACGAGACGATCGCCCGATCGGGCGACGACAACCCGGACGCGCGTTTTAGCTTTAATGATTCCGTTTTGTTTGATTTCTTGGGAAAGAATATAAATACTAAGCCCTAAGTTGTTTGTAATCATCTTATTTTCTAGTACCTTAGGGTTCGTTCGGCATCATTGTTGTTTTTTAGTTTTAGTTTTTAAAAAACTTACAATTAGTTTTTGTTGTTATTTTTGTATTTTTCAAAACTACCGGAAAACTGTTTCATATTACTCTTAAATACAAGTATTTTTTTATTTGAACTCTACCCAATTCTCTCAATCCTCATTAAAAATCCTATATAAAAATAAAGATAAAATTAAAAATAACAAACCCCTTTGTCTTATCCTCCCCCATCTCCATTATTGTTGATTGATGATTTGATGACCTTTAATATCACCGGCAAAAAACACCCTAACGGGCCTAGCCTCCTTCAAATCCATCACCAAATCTCTTTTACATTAATATTATGAGCATCAACAATGTATTATCATTGTTATAGGAATCAAGGTCGTAGACCTCCATTAATGGAGTTTCTTCAAGCTTATATTTTTTAACTATCAAATTGCAAATAATAATTTCACAAATCTCTTATCTAAGAATCATAAAAACTCAATATCATCAACGAAAGGGATCGAGAAGGGCGACGGTGCGACAAAATATAATTTCAAAAGTTGATTGAAATTAAAAACGAAAAGAAATAGAGAGGCAGTTGCAACTTGAGATGGAGTTGGGTATTTAAAATTGCAAATCTCAAATGTAATTGAGAAATTGAAGAACACGGGATGAAAGAAATTGCATATGATTTTGTTGGGCATTGCTGTAAAAGAAATTTCTAAACCAAAACGAAACAGAACAAACGACTAAAAGTGGTTTCATCTTTTGTGTTTTAGTTTTAGGAAAATTGTAGAATATTTGATTTCCAAAACGTTTTTGCCCAACATGTTTGTTTTGGTTTTATGAGAAAAAAAATGAAAAACTGATTAAATAACCAATGCCGAACGGAGCCTTAGTTTATGACTTAGTTTTTATTCTCTCTCTAAACTTTTGTTAAACACCTTTACCATTTAATTCAAAGTTCAAGTATTATCAATTCCATCGTTCGTTCTACAATTAGGTATTGATTATTTCTTTCCCTTATTATTTAATTTAAATTATGTTTTCACTAAATATAATTGTTTTATTTAATTTAAATATGTGTGAGTAGTTTATTTTCTAGGGTTTAGGGGATCCATGAATTCATGATTGGGATTGGATTGGACTTAATACTTGATTATTAATTGTATTTTCTATAACTTGTTTTAATTGTTCGTCAATTCTATTCGGCGGGACTATTTTGATTGAGTTTGATGAATCTTAGATTATGCACCAAGAGGTATAAATCTAATATTTACGATATGTGGCTATTAGATAGGAATTATTTCTAGTAAATTGCGAGAGCCTGCTAGTTACACATCTTAAGGAATTCATAAGATTCGAGAGATGCATGATTTCCTAGTTATGATTGTTGGTTGTTTATTATTGTCCGTCGTCCAATCCTAGTCTGCATTTGTGGTGAACCGTTGCCCTACATTTCCTTAATATTGTTGTTATCTTGTTTAATTATCGTCGTAGTTATACTAATTAAAATCAACCTTTTTTACCGTTACTTATAGTCTAGACTTGTTAATTAGTAATAGGAAGAACACTCTTTCCCTGTGCATTCGATCCTGACTTCCCTTGCTATTCAGTTAGTGAATTTAGGTTTATCTTTGATTAGGTTAATTATTTGTACTTTTTTTTTTGGTTTGGTTTTTAAATTCAATAAAGGAAATTATATACTTCCTCCGTTCCGGAAATATCGCACCATTTGTTTTTTACACTATTCACACTATGACTTTGGCCATTTTTTGTATTTCGTACGTAAGAAATTTTTAGTCATGCGGGGTAATGTTAGATTCGTATCGATATATATTTTCTAAATTTTTTTTATAACTTTTACTTGCACACGATTTGAGATATTAAGAGTCAAATTAATGGTTAGAGGAGTAAAAGTCAACCATGGTGCGATATTTTCGGAACGGAGGAAGTATATTTTTATTAGTCATTGCTTTAAAAAAAACTTCATTTTTATTTTTATTATTGCTCATGGACATAAAAAATTTTTGCAAATTATTTGGACCGAATCCGGGTTGGATTGCCTACGTATCCGCCTTAAGTAAACTTAATTTGGAATCAGGTCGCGCGCAGTTCTAGCTTAGAAATGGATTTCTAGATGCCGAATCTTAAACAAATAAGTTTTGGTGAAACATAATTGTTAAAATTGGTTAAAATTGCACGAAAAAAATTGGAATTTCATATACGTACCCCCCAAGTGTTATGAATTTTTCCGTAAGTATGCGGAAAAATATTGGACACTTTGAGTTCAGGCCTTAAATATTACACGAGCATAGGAGTGGGCAGAAACAATTTCTTGCGCACAGGAGTGGGCGGAAACAATTTCTCGAGCCAAGTTGCTTGCGCAGGAGTTTTCTCGCGCCTGAGCTCGAGCCCGAAGGTTTTTCTGCGCATTATATGCCTGCGCGAATAATTTCTCGAGCTTGCCTGTGTGCGCATGATTTTTCTTGCGTTACGGGTTGGTACTGCGCTATTCCTTTACGTTTTTCGCGTTGATTTAATTTGCAAAAGTAGAGTTTTGAAAATTGTATGATAATTGTTGTGAAGAGAATTCTCAAGAGTGAAATCTCACTTACTAATCATGTCTTTGAAAATGGTTCGATAAAATCGCAACTTGAAATTACAAGAAGAGTATGGAAGATCTTTTGAAGGGAATTCCAAGAGTGAAATCCCTCCAAAGATTACTCTTTTTAGGTCATGTTCTTAGTTCATATGAGTTACGAACTCTTACGAACATCCTTGGAATTTCGCAAAAGATTAAGGAACTAATGCAAAGAAAAGTTAAAGATTAGAGTTGAGATTGGAGCCTCAGAAGCTAACCTAGGTCTTCTAGGTTGAAGCTTCTTTGCTTGAGCTCTAATTGTTTGATATTAGAACTTGAGGTTAGTGTTTGAATTTTTAGATTAGTACTTGAATTTGTGGAATTTGTATGAGTGACGAGTTGATTATTTTGTAATTTTGAGAGAGTATTTTGGCAAAGTTTTGTTATTGTTTCTCTACTGATTTTCCTTCTCCATTTGTTGAAAAAAAGGGGGTATTTATAGAAAATTGGACGAGGGACAAAGAACATGAGTCTAAGCTTGCCGCAAGAGGTGCACCTAAAGCCTGCAAGATTCCCAACAACAACATCCACACCAAGACTTTGTTGGGTGCTTAACCGGTTGCGCATTTAATGCTACGTACTTTGGATATTTCTTGGTTGGCAAGACTAGTTTTAAATATGTGAGGAAATTAAGGAAAGTGAATGTTCAAGGAGACTAGGAGAGAGAAACTATAAAAATAACTAGATTCTACTTTCGCATTAATATTGACCACTAACTTGCACAAAAAATAAGGTGGCTAGGAAAATTGAGAGATCGGTAGCTTAGGAAGATAAGGTGGAGATTATAAGTTTAGGAAGAGGGTATTATAGGGATAAAAATTTGCAAAAACTGTATAGAGTTCAAATGGTAAAACAAAAAGGAACACCAATTAGAAAAATGAGAATAACTTTCAGAAACATAAGGTGTAGCTAATTGCAGGAAATCAGTCTATTGTGTGGAAATGTAACAAGTAATAAAGTCTATGTTGCTCAGACTCTTATCGGGGTGTTGTGTCCGACAAGAGATTGGAGGATCCGATACTCTAGATGTAACACATTTCGTCCAAGGCCACTATATATTTGGGTGTCATGTCGTGTCGAAGTACCGGAGGATCCGATACCGACAACCTCTGTCAACCAAAGTGTCAAAGTAACATAGAATAAAATGAAACCCTCTTCCTAGAGCCATTGTTGTAGGAAACAACCAAATGAAGCAGTGATCATATCGTCCTTAATTCATCAATCATTGTATAAAAACCAATCTTAACTCGAGTGAAAGACAAAAGCAGAGGAATCTTATGTATGATTATCAAGTGAAGAAAATTTGCATATCATTAATGAACGAAACTTAAAAGCCCAAGTTCACCAACCAAATCACTGGCGAAATAATATTCTTTCTCCTACTACAAAATTCCAGCAATTGTTTGTTGTTAACAACTGTAATGAAAACAAGAAATTAAATTCAATATACAAACATTACAAATACAGACTAGTCATAAATAATGTCAATAACCACCAACCTCTACCACTCTAAGCTTTCTGGTTCCAGAGAGAAGCAAAGCACAATTCAGTAAACACTAAAATTCATCACAAATTCAGTAAGGAAAGCACTGCAAATCATCTTTAATGGGAAACACATCTTGTATCATTACTAGTAATTCAAAAACTAAGGTGCTCAAATGGGATGGAGGTTTAAGAGTCTATAGTAGGCCAGTGAAAGCAGCAGAACTAATGCTGAATAATCCAGGACAATTTGTTTGCCCTTTTAGCATCGTGCAGATAGGCAACCGCGTTACTGGATTGTTAGCTGATGATGAGTTAGAACCTCATAACTTGTATTTCCTACTTCCTATGGATTTGCTTTACTCAGTCCTAACAACTGATGAGGTTAGCTATATGAGTACCAAGGCACAAAAGGCAGCAAAGTTTGGCAGCTTGGTAAAGAAATTTCACCTTTTTGCTGAATTTACCATGTTTCCATCAGAGGCAAAGAGATCAGAAACAGACAGCAAGGTCAACATAAAAGAACCAGATACTTATAAAACAGTTTTCGGCCACAGATCATGGAGACCTGCATTAGAAACCATTTTTGAAGCTACCTAATACATATCATCATAATTGATCCTTTTTTTTCCTCCTTTGGTGAATGGGTGTGTTCAATATTCAGGCTGTTGTACAAATATTACTCAAATTAGAGGTTCAAATTTAACATCAAACGAGAATTTAACTCGATATACTGCAGTCCATAATGAAAGATATGTAGATTTGCAGTGGAAACTTTTTTTGCTTCAAATTACATCAGCAGTATAAAGTGTATCAATCAAAAGCAGATACTATTTCATTTGCACAGCGCGTAGCATTTAGGCATTATAATTAAAACGGCACAACAGTCAGCTGTTTTACTACTCTATACATCAATCTTTCTAATTTTCTCCCAGCTAGCTATCAATGTACATGGTGCCAAGGAGGAATCTCCCTCAGCCTAAAATGGAATTCAACATTCAGGATCTAACAGTATCACTTTGCACCACAGTTTCTACATATACCGGCACCAAGAACCTTTACAAAGTTCAGCTATAAGAGCTCCCATGTATTGTGGATATACAGTAGTTAGATAACACATCTGCACCATTTATCAGTTGCACTCTATATCTGTGCTTCTCGGTGTATGTTCAGGAACATCATACGTAGGTAGGAAAAACACACTTTGATGCATCTGCAAGAACCTGACATCACAAATTATGCGGCAAGCAAGTACTAAGTACTATGGGATTCAGTTTGATAATTTAACAGTGTTTGAAGTCATTAGAGAAAAATAAAATGTACAGTGTCACTTCATATGTAAATAAAAGGTTGTCGTAAATGTTCGACAGAGATGAGGGGGAAGATGTGTTCTACTGAAATGAAAAACATAATTGCAAAACCAGGCAAAAGGGTTGAAAATTATACATTGAAAAATATGAAAAATCAATCCAAAGGATATGAGCTACTTTGTTCTCTGTTGAACAGAGGAGAGAGGTTATGCAAGTTCTAACATGCAACCAGGTACACCTAAAGCTCACTAGCTCAGTACCCAGAAGTATGATTTAGGGACTTTCTCCTTTACAAAGCTCGAAATCAGCAAAAATCTGGAAATGAGGCAAAACATACCCTTGGATACACCAGGTGCATAATAGAGGTGCCAGAGAGGTCTGGAATATTATTAGCGAAAGTGCCACATCATACAAGGCAGGTCAGGCACCCAATTACTCTAACGAGGCTCCTTCCACGAGCAGGGTAAGCTTAAGTTAAGTGTCAGAAAAGAACTTTTGGCCATGCGATCTCGGTAACAAAATGAATGCAAAGAGGCACTTCTTACATCTATAACTGCATAGAGGTTGTTTCCTCTACATCATCAATCCAAAGAAAAATTTGGGAAATTGGAATGCATTATCTAGAAGTTACAATAGTTCATCTTTCATTCCAACTTATTGCATTTCTGCTCTTACGGCCCAGAAGTTGTTTGGGGATTTTGAAGAGAAATGTTAGACTTATGCAACAGAGGAGAGAGAAGGAGAAGTGGAGGGAAATAGGTGTTTTTAGTTGTCATGTGGGTGGTAAGCTCCGGAAAACTACGTCAATCGTCAGATTCCGGCATCAGTTTGGCGTTCACTAAAAAAATTTAATTTCAGGTTTCTTCTTGCCAGAATAATATAGTTTCCTAGAAGAATTTAAAAATAGTTGGTATGTTGAAAAAACATTGAGATCAACCCAACAACAATTAAGATTACGACATTTTTTTTTACTTACTAGTAATAAAATGTGGTCAAAGTAAGCAAGGAGTATATGACTAGTGCAAAAAGTAAAAGAAAGATGCATGTATTGAGAAACAGAAGTAGAGTGACTGCCCACAAACTAATACGATGCATAGAACAAACTTCATTTTCATAATGTTAACCAGTTTGTCTTCCAATGATTGATGATATAACAAGTTAACAAGCAAAGGCACATGATGCTTCTAACAATAAGCATTAATCGAACTGGGTGGTTTGAAAAATCCAGGAAATATTTTAAAATAATATTTATTATCATCTCTATTTTAGGTATTTGGCGCATCTGAGAATGATACGAGCCATGTAAGGAACTTAAAATGTGGTCAGTCCAGTTTCTGCTGTTTCAGATGGGACCATCCAATAAAAAAAGAATGTTTACATCCTATGAGAACACGAATGTGCTCGGCACAAAATTGAAGCAAAAAAAACAAACAAACAAAATACTGACAAGAAAGATTCAGAAAAAAGGGAGAAAATGAAAGAAATTCATACTTCAGAAAGTCATGTATATTCCCCAATAGATTCCGTAGGGTCTCCTCTTCGATGTTTAAATCATATAATAGTGCAGGCAACTTGACTGAAACAACGGAAATCATTATGTGGATGGGTGTAAGAAGACAGCTAATCACTCAAAATGAAAAGAGCCTGACAAGAACTTGTGCCAAAGCCGGAAAACCAACATGAAAAAATCCTGCCCGAATGTTTCCAAGGTTCAAGCATTAGAGACACATACCGAACAGACGAAGAAGATGTTCAGCTCCGTAAACTCTGGATGGAGACGTATTCTCATTGATTGCTTCTTGATATTGTTGACGTTCATTGTTATAAAGAAGCATCATAGGCAAAGCTTTATTAAAATAAGCACATAACCCGCTCAAAATTTCGCCAAGTGAGGTAGACATTCTGTTGTTAAAGAAATGAGGAAACAATCACTCATCAGCTTTATTCTAGAAGAAGGAAAGTTGAAGAATACAAAATGGAATGCAAGATTTTCACAATACTAACTCTAAATCCTTCTAAATTGTCAAGTAGTATTTCAGAAGAGAATAGAGGACTACACTGATGAAAAGAAGCCAAGAAATAGTTGGTTGGGGCTTCGGCAACAGCTAGTGGATTTAAAGAATACAACATGTTAGATAAAAGATAGGGGGTCATCGTAAAACCAACGAAAAGGAAGCCTTGGAATATCTCTCGGAATGCATCAAATTATGCAACCTCAAATGTTTTCATATTAAGCTAAGGGATTCCAGAACTCCCCTACATATACCCAGAATTCTAAAACATGATAGCCTTGCTCTAAAAAAAAGGACCTTAGAGAAATTAGGAATACAACATTATACCTTGAGCGTCCGATAAGAAATTCTACATGTGAAGGTGCTACAATTTTTGTCTAACCATTAGTAGATACCCATAAAATATCCATGTGTCCTGATCTCTATAGAATGTTTCCCCACATCCAGCCAAACTGTAGTATTTAGTTGCAGTCTGATACATGCCAAGCCGGAAGATAACATAGATACACCTACAGGCCTTATTACAAAGATGTAAAGCAATCATACTAAGGTGCTGTAAGAGACGAAGCGGACGAAGGTACTTAGAAAAGACTTTGTTAGTCAAACCCCCCCTCTCCCACAAAGATGTCCCCCTTGAGAGGAAACAAATGCTTCAGGTCTCAAATATAAGGTACTCCAGGATCCATGTTGATCACAGGTCATGCTCATAAGTCATAAGTCATAACTGTTTTCTTATCTCCTTCCCTTTTCTTCCCCCCTCTCGTCCTCCCATTGTTATTTATTTATTTCTTCCAGCTATTATTGAACACCTAACTTGATCACATAATTTTCCCGCTTTAGGTTTATCAATAGATTACAAGGCCTCATTTAGTTCAATAAGCCAGAGGTAGAGCTGCACTCCAGTTCACCACCCATAGGCAATAACTCATGATTGTAATTAAGTTGCTGGTCTCGATCAAGTCATGATCATAACTGATAAGTAGTCTCCCTACTTTTTCTCCTGTATTGTTATTGCTTCATTTTCTTTCACTATATTTTTTGCCATGTACTTTACCAGGCTCTACTTAGTCAGAGGTTGATCTGCATAGATTTTGACATTCAATATGTATTATGTAATGACAAGATATATGTTGGTTGTTTGTGGATTTGTGACTGTTACTGTGGCATGGTTAGTAATGTTTTTGTTGATAATTTAATCATGACATCTGTACAAAGGACCTAATTAGATGAAAAGTGATGCTAATCTTCCCAAAAAGGTGGCTTTACCCGACGGCCCCTACCCATTATAATTGCTGAAACTTGCCATTACCAGGAACGCTGATATCTTGCCTTTTATTACATTCCATATCCAAGTGTTGCCTTTTTTTCACACCACAATAACCCCCAAAAAAAATTAATATATAGTAAAATAAAATCAAACGTACGAAGGGGGCAAGGACAAAAAATACCTTATCGAGAAAACAACGCACAACGCTAGACAGAAAAACCCTAGCATCATATCTTTTGCCAATTTCACAGGGAGAAATTGTCTGTCAGAAATTGGGTGTCCTGGACATGATTATTTCCAAAAACCTAACAGAACACAAGATGGTGGTAAACTTTGTTGGCAGCACAAAGAGTATGACTGTAAAAAAGTGCTGTATCTAGAATGCAGTCTTTCTTTGTAACAAAAGCACAAGCAACGTCATTCCTCCTAATACTTATCACAAAACATATAAAACAGACAAAATTGTACAATATCAGGTTTGGTAAGAAGATACTTTCTCAGTGTTAGCACATCTAATGATGTCACAGCAATGTATCATGTCTGAGGCCTGTACAAACAACCTAGGATGTACACAGTACATACAATTAAACAAAAGTTTAAAACATTCATTCAAAAGAGTAACGTGAACATTTTACCCCAAAACTTACACAAGATCCTTCTTTCTTCTGTAATCTAGATACTTCTCGGTAATATCATTAACATTTGGAGTTCGCGGAAGCTTGACAAGCTGTAACAAAGATACATCAATGAAAGGAATAAGTAGAAAACCAGAAACAAGATGGGCAAATTGAATTTTAGAGTCCCACAGACTTTGGAGCTGGGAGGCCCAGAACAAAGAAATATGCAAAACAAGAAGATTTCGTAATACCAATTCAGGAAATGTTCTGAAAAGCAACTTCACGCAGATTGATGAGAAGATTCTTGACACAGTAACAATTTGGTAACATTTGATTGATTGTTCACTTCCAAGTTTCTTTTGTAATATGAGCATTTTTATTTTTCAATAAAATTAAGATCTGTTTATTTTAAATGGAAAAAAATAACTAGTTCTGATGGAGACATAATGCAATTGAAACCAACATAAAAACATCCTGGAGTATATAGGTCAATCAAGCATGTTGTCCAAGTTTCACTGTTGTTGATTAGCATTATGCATAGTGTATAGTAATTAAAAAAAGGCATTATACTTCATCTTTTCACACAAGAATAACCCAAAAGAATAAACTCACGCAGTTAGTCATCAATTGATTTAAACATGTGATGCAGCCAAAACATCTAACGAACTGGCGTGCATTGCAGAACGGAAGTTCAAAGAAGACAAATAATAATTTCTGCACCACTATTACAGGAAATTGAAGAGGAGTATGTAAAGCAAGTAAGCAACTACCTTTCCCGTTTGCTTAATGAATACAAAATCAGCTATTAGTTGCTTCTTTAGCGTTAGAGGAACAGAAATGTTGATGATCTTTTCTTCTGATTCATTGAATTTACCCTGTAAGGCGATAAAATAGAATAAGAGGGTAACTTTTAAGTAAATGGAAAATGTACACCAGATACTTGGTCAAATTTGCAGGGCATTATCATGAGGTATTAGAAAATTACAAAATGATGATGGTGGACATGTACCTTATATGGTTTGATGTTTTCAGGAGATGGTTGTAGACAGACAACAACCCAACAAATGATATTGGGTTGTCGTATATATATATATAGCGAGAGAGAGAGAGAGAGAGAGAGAGAGAGAGAGAGAGAGAGAGAGAGAGAGAGAGAGAGAGAACCACCCTTATGGTGAGTGTGGTGAGAACCTTAATCTTAACCATTGATTCGGTTTAATCTTGGCCAACAATTACTATCACCATCAATTGTAATCATATTATCTAACATCACCATTAAAGAACCTTTTTCTCCATCTATAATACGGAGTACTTGGTGTTTGATTTCCCTGTCAATGGCGAAGTGAAGGCCCACTGTTTTTGGCGCATTTTTAGGAAATCAGAAAGCAACGGTAGTAATAGAACTTAAATGGAACAAAATCATTCAAGGTCATGGATTATTGTAGTATCGTATATCATTTAGTTTATTCCTTTACAAATCCAGACCCTTAAATTTACAGTGTCTTATGTCTACATGCATGGTCAATCTGGTCATACAAATGATACAAAATTACAAACCAACATAATCGTTAAAAGTTGTTCATCATTGAACCTAATTCTTTTTTATACTTAATATGGAGAAACGAGGTTCACTAATGAACCTAATGCTCATTTAGTCGTTTATCAATACTATGTATAAAAAGAAGGTTCATCGGTGAATTTGAAGCATAGGTTCCCACACTATGAAAAAAGGAGGTTCATTAGTAATGTAATGCATTTTTGTTTATATTATGGAGAAATTAGGTTCATCGATGAAACGAGGTTTATTAGTGACTTAGTGTACCTATTATTGTATGTTTTAACGAGGTATATGAATAATGTTGAAAAGGTGTTCATTATTGATCTTAATGTTTGTATATTATAGTTTTGATTAAAAAAAAAGTTCATTAGTCAAAATACTACATTTTTTTTCTTTTAATTTCATGGTTGAACAAGATTTATTGGGGAACCTAACACTTGTTTGTGTGTTAATCAATACTATGTCGTAGTATTTAAAAAAACAAGGTTTATTGGTGAAACTAATACATGTTTTTATCACACTATGGAAAAAAGGAAGTTCGATAGTGAACTTAATACATATTGTGTTTATCTTATGGAGAAATTAGGTTCACAAATGAACCTAATGCTTGTTTATATATACTATTGAGAAAAAGGTTCATTAGCAAACCAAAAAATGAGGTTCATTAATGAACCTGTATCTTTTTCCTTCATGTCTCTTAATTAAAAAAGCATCCATGAGATTTTAATTCCAAAAGTATCAATGTTCACAAATATGTCATTACTAACATACAAATGTGAACCGTTAGCTTTTGCAAGACAAACTGTTTTAAAGGAGCTCTCACCTTTAGATTGACGACCTTTGATTCTCTCTCTTCAAAAAAGTTCATTAATGAACCTAAATATCTGTTATGTATTCCCAAGAGAAGTAAGGTTCATCAATGAACCAAATGTGAACCAAATGCATGTACGTTTACGATTTATCTATACTGTGGAGAAAGGAGAATAATTAGTTAATTGAAAGGGTTATCCATACTATGTAGAAAACGACGACGAACCAAATGTTTGTTTGCAATATGGAGAAAAGAGGTTCACCAATGAAGATAATGCTGATTTATGCGAATTATGGAGAAAAAAAGGCTCATTAGTGAACTTAATTTATTTATTTTTTAGATCTTGTAGAGCCTAAATTCAACTCTTTATAAACTAATAGCTTAGGAAATCACACCATAAAATAGGTTCATTAATGAACCTAAGGGCGTGTTCGGCGGTAGCGTTTGAGGTAGCGGGTAGCGTTTTGACCTGGTCAAGACGCTACTTGTAAAATTTGTAAGTGTTTGGTAAAGTAGCGATTTAGGTAGCTGTTAGCGGTTGAGGTAGCGGTTGGGTAGCTTTTGTCAAACGTTAAAATTAGTAGCGTTTAAGGTAGCGGGTAGCGTTTAACAAATTTATAATAAAGTTTTAAATAATATTCTTGCTTTTATTTTTATTTTTATAATAACAACCGCTACTTTTACCGAACACTCATATTAGTTACCGCTACTTTGACAGCTAACCGTTACCCGCTACTATTCACCGCTACTCGCTAATTTAACCGCTACCCGCTACTCAACCGCTAACCGCTACCCGCTACCGCTAATTTTGCCGAACAGGGCCTAATGCTATTTCTTTTAATTTAATACTTTAGAATTATGGTAAAAGAGGTTCATTGGAAAACCTTAAATGTAAGTCATAGTTCTTAAATGCCTTTTCATCTGAAGAACAGATAAAGGTTCAATAGTATAGAAAACATATGAAGTATTAAACTAAAATAACTAATCAAAATTTTTAAGGAGTATGAACTTACTGTTTGACAACGAATGAATTTCGCTGATTGAAGAACTAATTTAAAAGAATAATCATCTTGTCTTAGTTGCAAGAGTTCCGCAATAAAATTGAAAGAGTGAGATGAAGTGTTTAGAGAGTGAGTGACAAAGAAAAGGTCAGAGGGATAGGAATAGAGAGAGAAAATGCAACATTAATCTTGAAGGAAGCAGGAAGCTTCCAGGGCATACTTCCAAAAAAAATTAAAAAGATGACGATATTTACTATCATGCCAGTACTAACACGCATAAGGTGTGAGCCACTAGAATCCGATGGTTGTATGTATGGTGGTTCTCACGATAAGAGGGTTCTCACCGAACAGGCTAAAAATTCTCGACTTAAAACCACAACCACAACTGCAAGTCTGCAACACATTAGGGATGGTCCTAAACTGGAAGTTTCTTGAACTACTGCTACAGCTTCAAGAAAGATCAAATTAGTGCTATGATGATCAAAGAATAAGTAATTAACACGTAGAAATATGACATGCAACATCTGCTATCTATCCAAAACTCTTTAAGAAAAGAGTCCAATAGATTATATGTGATTACGAGTTTCTTTATTTCTTCTCCAGAATACTACAAAATCTCCATAACTTATAAGTGCCCAAGGAAAGAAAGAAAAGACACTTGCAATATAACTTTCCTAGAGCATGTGTAGGACATGAGTCCCTACAGACACATAAAATCCATCTTTTTTAGACTATCTCTAGAATCTTTTACGCTAAGCTGGAGGGTTAGTTCCATGTTCACCTGGGAATAGCCAAAGACTTAACCTGCTGAGAGTTTCTTATGTATTAGACATCAAACTACGAAAAATCAGACCTCCCTCTTCCAAATCTTGACAATACATCTTAAGCCACTAGCTCATCTCTTTTCTCCTCCAACACCCCAGATCCAATAAAATATCTCACAACCTTCACCAACCTCGTAGCTACACTGTACAAAACTTTAAAAGGGGCAGATGGTACATGGGAAATAAAACCTTCTTTATTGATGGTACTTGAGAGAAGTCAAAATAAAACCTCTTTAACCATGTCAGTCATTCAGTTTTCTGGTTGAGCCCTAAAAAGGGGCTCCTGCAGCTCCTCTCAATATTTACCTTCAAAGAAAGCCCAAAGTCAGTGAAAGACAGATATCAATCGATCCAAGATGATGAGATGCACATAGACATGGGTAAAAGTATATTTTAAACAGATAAAAACTGTAAGTTTTAAGATAAACTCAAAAATATAGAGTTTTACAACTTTCTTATGTTTCTCTTACTTCAACTGCCATGACACCTCAACCCTACCCACTCCCACACCATCGATGAATCTTATTCCTTTTCCACTAAACAAGATACTAGTGAGAACATCAGCCACAAAAGTAAACAACGAGAGAAGAGCTTACCTTTGTCATATTCCACAAAAATCAACGAAGCACCTCACTCAACGGCAAAAAATAATCCTCAAACTTAGAAATTATTGGATAGGTAACCCCAATCCCACTACTCCCTTCTAGGGCAAAAGTCTTGCTCCCATCACGTGTTCAAAATGCACACAAAGCCTGCCATATTCTATTTCAAAGGCCAAGCTTCAATTGAACAATAAAGAACTTCATCCATCCTAAAATCATCAATTAGCTCATATACGCAATAGCTATATCCACAATCTGCCTGAACTTCACAGAATGCACTCTGGTGAGCATGATTCGTGCTAAAAAGATCAAAAACTACAAAACTAAGTAAAATAGAAACAGAACATGAAAAAAGAATAACGAAGCATCAATTCACGAAAAATGAAGAAATATGGAAGTGTAAATAATAAAATGTACTCCTTGAAAACCTGTTTTAAGCTAACATCAAATTTTTGCACAATGATTAAGGAGAAGGAGAAAGTTTAGAAAATAAGAGAGTGGCTAGGTACATCCGTACATGTTAGCCCCTACTTTTACTTTCGAGAAAATATGAGAGACAAAACTTAACAAAACAGAAGATGTTGACTTAAAGTGGGAGGAGGGACTGAGGGAGTGATAAGTTTGGGGGAAATTCTTAACGATAGCCCTATGGTTTTGCACTTCCATTTAGTAGTCAAAATTGTATATCTTATAAACAGATTTTTGTTCCTTGTTTTTATACAAAGTGACATTAATTAAGTTTCTAGTTAATAAGTTCATCAAATAGAGGAAATTTTGTCAGAGACTACCTTATAAAATCGTGAGAAACTACCTTATACTACGTATAAAACAATTTTGTAATGAACTACCTTTTAAAAGTACAAAATGTTGTAAGATACTATCTTATACCGGATTCCACCGTTGACTAAAAAATTCAGCATTGGCTTTCTTTTTTTTGCCTTTTCTATTCCTTTTCCTTCCATTTTTACCTAAAATATGCATTCTTCCTTAATTTTCTTTCTTCTCTCTCCTAAAATTCCCCAAGTTCATCTTAAAATCAAAAAACGCCACCAAGTTCATCTTATTCCTCCGTGTCCTACACATTGTCGCCTTTCTTTGTGACTCAACTTGTAGGCATAGGTGAACTCAAGCAGCTCAATCATGAGTTTCCTCTATTCCTTTCCTCTAAACTCTAAAGCCACCTTCTATTCTCAATCTTCCCCTTCAAGTAATGAATGCATATGCATATCGCCCTCACAAACAAGCCCTTAACAGCTTCTTTCTCTCTCCTATGCGCTAAAAACAACCTTTTGAAGCTGTCATTGCCGGACAGTCGCAATTGGACACCAACAACATAAACCCAGAAGCAATTGCAATTCCTACCTTACCCTAAGGTTCTAACAAATGTGCAATGTGCTCAAAAGGGTTTTTATTTTAATGAAGTTATATAATTCCTCCCACTAAAAAAAACACCCCTTTATTCCCACCGTAGGATCATCTCTATGGAGAAAAAGAAGACTTAAGGAAATAATTGGTGATTGAGTCAACTGAATGGTGAAGATTAACATAAGATGGAGCATGCTGGCAGCGTACTGATAGAATTGTAATTGGGCAGGTTTACTAGAGGAAAAAGAAGGAAGAAAACTTTGGGTGAAAATAAACCATAGGGTTGCGAATTAAGGAAGAATGCGGAATTCGGGTGAAAATGAAGGGAAAAGGAACGAAAAAAAGTTTGAAGAAAAAACAACGCCAGGATAAGGTAGCATCTTACAACATTATGTAGTTTAAAAGATAGCATTACAACATTTTTATATAAGGTAGTTTTTCACAAAAACTGGTTTTTATAAGATAGTTTTTGACAAACTTTCCTTGAATAAAACAATGATTACTTTTACAATGTCAGCCACAACCACATCTAACATCGCCTTTCACAAATATCAAAATATAAGTCCTAAAATAGTGAACAAATAAACGGCTATCCTAGAACAAAGGATTGTATCTTAAATCATTTAGGAAGAACTTCAAATAAAACACAAAAGCAAGAAACACAAGCAATGCCTTGATGACATTTCTGGGTTGGATTATGGAATCGGAGGAGGATACGGGTGAGGTGGTTTAGAGGTTGGGTTCGGGTTAGGGAGTGGATTTGAAACTGAGTCTGTGTTGATGCAAGTCAATGCAATAGGAATTGGATTAAAACACAAGTGGCTAATTAACGCTAAGACATATACCAATGAGAATATCTAACTTCAACTATGTCTAAAAAATTTAAAGAAAAAAACATTACAATGTACATTCCAATTTTTTTTTAATGAACAATTTTTCATTCCTAAAGCTTTTGCAAAATCTAATGTATTCCTCAAACACTGGAATAAATAATCTTTAATCACATACCACTATGGAACTTTGTGGAAAACAGCAGTCATAAGACTCCTAACACCACCTAGACCTGGTTAAGTAACGCACTCAGAAAAATATTTTTTATCTCCTTATAGACTTCTCCAATGCTCATCTTCACAAGACGAGCAACCTACTACAAGCAATTAATAACTTGTACATCTATAAGGCTACAACAATTAAGAATCTTTTTAAAATTAGGAATTCTCCTTGATCCTACTCACGAAAAAACTACCACTTTCAATCTCTAGATACTTCATAAAACATCCCCTCCCCTACAATTAATATCCTTAACTTTTATTTTGCTTGCTTACCCCAAGTCTATTAGACCAGGTTCCTTGTAAATTACGCCTCCCATCCTATACCAATGAACTACACAAATGAATCGCTTATCTTGTCACATTGGCTAAAGCTTAGTACTTTAAGTTTTATGAAATCTAATTAATAATTCTATCAACTCATTCATGCCCCCACCCACCCCACCCCAAAACTTCACGTCCCCCCTCCGGTCCTCCTTTTCACAAAAAGAAAAAAAACTACATCACCAATTCACCAGCAAGGCATCTTAAAAGTAATTTGCAGTCAATGATTATGACATCTATCCATCATGTTGTAAGAATATATACTAAGGTGGAGTATAAGGCCTGACATCCAATAACTTTGATTTGTTATGCAGGGGATACTTTATACTATACTGTATATTCATATATATTTTTAAGTATTTAACCCTTTTTTATCCAATAGAAGATGGAAAAGATGAATATGTCCCAAACATAGATGTAAAAATCGGTTCCAATTTTACCTTATCCTGGATTGAATGGAAGATCTGGTATATTTAAAATGGAGGTATAACATGAAAAGTGTGACAACAAGTAAATATTATGAATTCGGATCATGATACCTTCGTATCATTACCTAAATTACTTTATTTAGGAATTCTCCTGGTTAGATAATTTTTCCCTAATATACTAACCACATGTCAACATTTACAGTTAGACATTATTAATAAAATTAGATTTTTAAGCTTTGCATGAAGTGAACTCTTATTCGGTGCAAACTACTAGTTAACTAGGGCTTTAGAAAAAAATGCTCTTAAGAACACTTAGATGTCGTTGCCTTCTAAGACTCTGCTCGGTGCTCCACCGTTTTCACTTGAAATTTTCCACCCTTTAAAGAATCCTCAAGATCCGTATCATATTACACATACTTCTATCTCACAGAAAAAAAAATCAACGTTTTTGAACTATTGCACAAAGGTATAAATGCGAATGTTTTTACAGGGTTGAAGAAAGGTAGTAACTATGTGCACCTTGAGCATGTTGTGCTTTCTTTTTCTTTTACGACACAAAAGAGCAGAATCTTTCTTGTGCTTTTTCCCTCCAGCATCTGCCCACATTTTTGTAACCAATTAAAGAGAGTCACAGAAACATGTATAATATGACATAGTATGCAGTTACAATATGGAGATTAACAAAATTTAAACTTTTCACAATATGGAATCAAAGGAACTTTCTTGAACATGAAAAAAAACGAACGGTATATTACAAAGTCTTGCAAGTAAGAAAAGATATTTTTCTCAAATCATACCAACAAAACCAGAAAGACTTGGTGTTTCGGTATGCCCTCCAAATATCTAAGAGTCAAAGCAATAGACTACGGATTAAGGTAAATTACCTAGTCCACAAGCTCACTTTCTATGCCCTTTATTAACATTCTGAATGTCTAATAAATGAGTTATTTTTCTACATATGCCCATTTCAAGTAACCGAGTCCTTACAATTAAAGCATTACTTTCCAGTAGGTACATTTTGAAAAGCTGAATAACACGATGATGTGGTAAAGTTTTTAATAATCATCTTCTAGTACTTTAACTATGTACCAGTCATGACAGTAAAAAAGGGCGGGACGAATTGTAACAGAGAACAATACAGACATTCAGTAACAATCTGAAATTAGTATCCATAACAGTTCAGCCTCTTTGCATGTTACTACCTCCATTTCACAATACATGCATCATTTCTCACTTGCGCACTATTCATCAATCAACTTTGACAATCTTTCTTTCACCATTATGTAAGAAAAAACATAGTTAAGTGAGATTTTGTTAAATTCATATCAATGTGAGGATTCCAAATATCAACTTTTTATATTATTACTTGTACGCATTTAGAGATATTTTAATGTCCAAAAAAGCGTCTTGGAATACGTGCAAAAAGAAATGTTTCATGTATTATGGAACGGAGGTAGTATAAAAGAAAAGAGAAGTGAAATAAAAGCGTTTAGGTTCTTCGACCAATCTGAAAATGTTTCAGCCAATAATAGAGTCATTAATGTTGGAAGAAAAGCTGGCGAGAAAAGGCTTCGCCAGATGACACGGGGCGGATTCTATGGACAGGGAAGGACGTCACCCGATGAGATTGGGACAGAGTCTCCCGACAGGGCGCGAATATAGATATGGGCCCTGTGGTGACTCAAGAACACTGCCAAATTCTGAATGCTCCGTACACTGCCAGAGAGGTGAAAGAAGCCTTGTTCTCTATCCCATGTTCAAAAACACCTGGTCCAGATGGTCCAGATGGCTACAGTAGCAGTTTTTTCAAAAATGCGTGGGACATTGTAGGTAACGATTTGACAAATGCAGTCCTTTCTTTCTTTAGTTCGGGCAGATTGTTGAAAGAATTAAATGTGACTGCTATCACGTTAATTCCTAAACTAAAATGCCCTGAAGCAGTGAGCGATTATAGACTCATTTCTTGTTCTAATGTGGTATATAAAGTTATTACTAAGGTGCTTAGTAATAGATTGAGACAAATTCTACCGGATATAGTAGCTGAAAATCAGGGTGCCTTCATTCATGGTAGACTTATCTCTCACAACATTATGATTTGTCAGGATATTGTAAGGCATTACAGAAGGAAAAATGTACCTCCTGGTTGCATGATTCAGTTGGATCTTCAGAAGGCGTATGATACTGTTGACTGGAATTTTATTGAAGAGATGCTGGTTGCTTTAGCTTTCCCTAGACAGTTTATCAATTTGGTTATGAGTTGCCTCACATCTCCTAAGTTATCTCTCATGTTGAATGGTTCCTTGCATGGTTTTCTCGAGTCAAAGAGAGGCCTAAGGCAAGGGGACCCTATTTCCCCTTTGCTCTTTGTCATAGCTATGGAGTACTTGTCTAGAATCCAGATGAAAATAGCAAATAATAGAAGTTTCCAGTTTCATCCAAGGTGCAAATCTATGAGAATTACTCATCCGTGCTTTGCAGATGATGTTATTCTATTTTGTAAAGGGGATATGGATTCCATTTTTATGATGTTGCGGGGCTTAAAGCTTTTTTCTGAAACCTCTGGCCTCCGCGTTAATGAAAGCAAAACTGCTTTCTATTGTTCCGGTATGAATCAAAATTCAGTGGTGTTAGTTGAAAGAGTTTCCATAAGTTAAGTTTCATTTACACCCCACAACAAAACGATATTGCCAAAAGGAAAATAAATCTTTAAAAGAAACTGTGAATGTCATGCTTCTAAGTTAAGTTAGGGATAATCCAACAACATGTGAGGGGAAGTGGTTTCATCCGTTTGTTATGTACTCAATAGAATACCCATAAGAAGTTGGATAAGACATCCTATAAGCTTTGGAAGGTTATAGTCCTAACATGAAATTTTTTGAAAGTTTGGGGGTGTTTAGCAAAAGTTGTTTTTCCTGATTTTAAGAGAACCACTTTTGGGCCTAAATTTTTTGATTGTGTGTTTATTGGTTATGCGCATAATAGTGCTGCATATATATTAATGCTTTTAAGTGATCATTCAATATGTGAATCTACGGATGCAGTGTTCTATGAGAATACGTTTCCCTTGAATACATCTTTATCTTCACATGTGCATGAGTCTAAGTGTTGATGTGCTTTGGATGTTTCTCTGCCTAGTCTTAGTGTTCTTCCTCCTCCTACTATTGTGGAAAAAGTCCAACCTAGGAAGAGTAAGAGGCTTAGAGTAGAGAGTTAGAGACTACCTATGTTCCGGATTTCTTGACCGCTTTTCTTGTTGAAACTTTTGATGTGAATTATTTGAATGTAGTTGTTTCTTTATTTCTCTTAGAAGAAGACAAAAAGACTTATAGTGAAGCTATGAAATCCATAGATGTCACTATGTCAGTTTTTAGAAAGAGATCATTAAAAATACATTAGAGTGATTAGACACTATCATGTCTAATCATACTAGGAATTTATAAGATTTGCCTAAAGGTCTAAACTCATAAGTTGTAAATGGATCTTTACTAAGAAGAAGAAACACAATGGCTCTATTGCTATGTTTAAGGCTACACTTGCAATTAGAGGTTTCACTCAAAAGGATGAAATTGACTTTTTTGATGCTTACTTACCCAATGACTAAGATTGCCACCATTAGGACTTCGGTTGCTTTAGCGGAAATTCATGACTTAGTGGTCTATATAAGCTGAATGTTAAAACGGCTTTTCTTAATGGTGATCTTGATGAGGAAATTAATATGACTCGACCGTAAGGTTTTGTGGTTAAAAGTCAAGAACATAAGGTGTGTAGAATCAAAAAGTCCTTGTACGGAATAAAGCAAGCTCCTAAGCAATGGTACCTTAAGAGTGATGGCTTTGTGACTAATTCTTCGGACTCTAGTGTGCATTCTAAAGTGTGCATTCTAAAGTGTTTGTTTCCTCGTGTCATTATTTGTCTCTATGTTGATCACATGCTTATAATTGGCACTAACCTTGAAGATGTGAATTACATTTAAGATTTTATGTTTAATACGTTTGACATGAAGGACTTAGGTGAAGCCGATGTGATCGTTGGCATTCATTTGATCAAGTCCAAGGATGGGTTCTCAATGAGTCGAGCTCTGAGAAAATCTTGAAGAAGTTTGATTGCTATGAGAGGCATGTAAGACCCCTTATAATGCAAGCATAAAACTTGCAAAGAATAAGGGTCCAAGTGAACTTCACGAGCAATATGCCAATGTAATAGGGGGTGTGATATTTTTGATGAATTGCACACGACCTGATATTGCCTATGCGGTAAGTAGACTAAATCGATATACTCATAAACCTAGCAGCGGACGTTGGAATGAACTCATCGATTGCTTAAGTACCCAAGGGGTACCATAGAGGTAACTTTGCATTTTAATTGTTTTCCTAATGTTTTAGAAGGCTATAATGATCCAAATTGGGTGATAATGATGAAGTTCGTTCTACTAGTGGTTATGTTTTTATGTTGGGTGGAGGTGCTATTTCATGGAAGTCTTCAAAGCAACCATGTCTAGCTCGCTCCACCATAGAATCTGAATTTCTTGCTCTTGAGTTGGACCATATAGGAGGAGTTGGTATATTATTGAACAAGCAAAATGGGTCTAAAACTGTCAACTGTAAAGGCTCAACTAATATATTATTGATATCTAGAGAGCAGGCCTAGATATAAATCAGACCATTAAGTGTGTCCATATATCTTCATGATGGGGACATCAGACCTCAAGGAAACAAAAGTCAGCAGTAAAATGATGTCTTCACTCTTCAGACAACGCTTGAAGTATTATCCTTCAAACATCCTGATTATGCTTTTATCTTCATGAGTTTATTATTTTTTATTCCAGTATTACCACCTAACATATACTAGGTTCCCAAAAACAGAAAGGGAGAATCATACAAAAATACAAGTATAAAAGACAATGCTCACCAAAAGCACCAAATTTTGATGGGTATAGATACCCAGCCTTCACACCTTCAGCTGTTTGAGAAACTTTCTGTAAATTCTCATCTGTATATTTCATCAAGCGATCAACTTTGACCCATTCATCCCAACTGATTTTATGTAGGAACAAGAAGGATCTTGAGTCAGACTACATCCATTAGAGATTACATAATGCACTAAAGATTTAAAAATTATTAAGACAAAAACAACTAATTCAAATTTGAGAAAAAGGGAATTTACAAGGTTGCCTATTCTGTAACATGCCAATTTTTTACAATTCAAGTCCTCTATGTGAATAACTCCCAAAGAGATACGTGGAATGCTATGAATTTTATAAACTTATAGGTTACGCCAAGAATTCCCTCTAAAAAATAAATACACACATAAACTTATAGGTTACGCCAAGAATTTCATGGAAGAGTATTGTTTACCAGAAAACAAGTAGAAAATATCGAAAAAGATTAGAAATCTGTAAAGCAACCCTCTCCTTTTATATTGTGTAGTCCAATAACATCAGAAAGGAAATGCTAGAAATCTCATTCTATTGATGCTAAAATAACAAGTACCTCAACGACACAGAAACTCAGAAAAGTACACTACAAAGCATGTGTGACAAACAATTACGCCAGTACCTCTTACAAGATGTTCCAATTTTGTTGTAGGAAAGAATTAAGAGTGTTGAATGGATTTCTTAACAGTTCATACTAAGTTCTGTACCAAAAAAAAATATTAAAAAAAGATACTAGGGAGTTATGGTTTTGATTCTCCATATCACCACGAACAAGGGAATAAAGCTTAGGATTTGGACTAGGATTACCAGAGCAAGGAATAATAGCACCACCCACTAAACAACAAAAGGCGATCAATCCCACAAACAAATAAGGGAAAACAAAAATAAAGAATCTTTTTTCAAAGAAACTCGACAAGCCTACGCTTATACAACCTTATACCTCTAAAAGAGAATAATTGAAGGAAGCTAATTAAATAAAAATACCCTTAATTAAATCAATATTAACCAATCATTAAAGAACCTAGGCTGAGATTAATCATGCTAAGCATAATACGTGTTAAAGTACAAACAACAAACAAAACCAAAGCCTAATTCCCAAAATGATGGGGTCGGATGCATTAACAAATAATCTATCTCCTATTAGACCACAAAGATCCTCTCCATTCATTCGCTTATGTCCACTGCTACATGCTCTTGCAACCCCACTTTCTTCATGTCGTTGTTGGCCACCTCGACTTCTTAAGAAATTTCCACTTTCCCAACCCACAATCTTCCTTACCGGCGAATGCTTAAGTCAACACTAACATGCCCACTCCAACGTAGTACTATAGTACAATGAGCTACCAATGACTCAACAATGCTATGCACACTAGCACTTACTAACTAAACAACTCATCTTTGATTACCCATATCTCAACTTTTAATTGGTGAAATCTGGATATCAAACACTCGCTTGGAACCTCTCAAGCCGAACATTCGTCTCCTAACAGAATTTCTCTTTGATAATAACCAATAAAAAGGAGATATAGTCCATGAGTGGGAATCACACCAAGCTCCAAAAACTTTGATTCTAACTACAATCAATTTTAAAAACTAGAGAGAAAACCCAAAATGTCCAGAAATCCCCATATCAAGGACTCAAGGTATGCTCTCAACTTCTTTCTCTTATCTTATTTGTTCTCATAATCCTCATTGTAGCTCTCGATGTAAATGAGACTCCTTATCTACAAAGGGGGCATTTGTACGCTTTCGTAAAAAAAATTGTGAATGATGTTTTTTTCTGCATATTTACCCAGTCTTTTAGGGCCCGTTCAATATTGTTTTTTGTTTTCAGTTTTTTGTTTTTTACAAAACTAAAAACCAAAATATGAAAACCACAAAAAGTAGTTTCCAGTTTTCAAAATCAACATGATTACTATAAGTAAGATTTTTTAGTTTATTATTCAATCTAAATCATCTGACTTATAAAATCAAAAAACCAAAAACTGAAAACTGGCAGTGATACCGAACGAGCCCAGTTTATTGTCTTGGAATTTTCTAAACTTAATGGAATGTTCAAATTCAATTCTTTTTCCCTTAGTTTAAAACTCTAAGCCATCAAGGACATAACCTTAATATATTCTTTTATCCCCTCTGAGAAGCAATATTCATTAAACATTTTTCAAAATTTCATGACCTACAAAATGAACTTTTCTTAGGATGTTGGGCTGAACCAATTTAAAGGGTTTGGAGGTTGGATGGAGAAAAGGATATAGGATTTTTTTGGAATCAAGGAAAATAGAGTAAGGAGGTCTTTCGTGGGACAACTACTAGAGCACATTTTGAAATAACGAAGGGATGAGTGAGTTTTATGAGCAAAAAGGTGCAGCATTGGCCTTCTGATGGCCATAATTACAAACATTGACTATATTTCTAACCAATTTAAGAAAAGACATTAGCAAGTGGAATCGCGATAGATGTTCTTTTGTGTAGGTTCAAAATACCAAATTTTCATAATTTTTACTACTGCATAATGAGATACATAGAAATGGTGAAGAATGAGTTAGTAAAAATAGTGAAAAAACCTATGTTGCACTTATTTGAAGCTTAGTTTTAAAAAGCGTGAAGCGCACTGAAGCGCAAAAGGGCCCTGGAGCTTAAGCACAAAGCGCAAAGCGAAAGCGCACGCTTTTCATAGGTGAAGCGCACCCAGAAAGAAATAATAAAATTTCAAAATTTCAGAAAATATGGAGAAAATATGGAAAGAAAATATGGAAAAAAAAAAAAGAGAAATCAAAACGATGAAAGAAAAATTCAGAATCCGACGGGAGAAATCCGGCGAGAAGGCTAGAGAAATCTGGCTACAAGAGAAAATTGCACTAGGGTTTTCAAACACTTCCCAAATATTCGCTTTTCAAAAAAAAAGAAATCACATGATACTTTAAAAAGGAAGATTAGAGTCACGTGGCTTTATTCTTTATAATAAAGAAGGGTCTGATGTGCTCAGACTACAAGAAGCGCAAAATCGCTAGGAAGCGCAGAAGCACCGAAGCGCTAGGAAGCGCGCGCTTGCGTTTTGCTGTGAGAAACTGCGCTTCCGAGCTTTAAGCGCAAAAAAGCGCGCTTTTTAAAACATTTGAAGATGGAGAAAAGTAGGATTTTGGATAGAAATTTGATGATTAAGAAAACAAAAAGAATAACCGGGTATTAGATTGTAATTAAAAGTGAAATGTTTTTGGTAGGATTTCCACAAAAATAAAGGGAAAGAGAGCAATCGAAAAGGAAATTTTGAGTTACAAATTACAAGTTTAAAGTATAGCCGCATTTATAACAACCTTTAAGTAAATATTTTTACGAATATTTGGTTTTGGCAATAGTTTTGATACAATTTTGAAGGCCTTTAAGGAATTATAGAGATCTTTTAGATTGAACCACAACTATAACAAATAGTCATGAGTATGTCCTTTGTGTTTAATATTCTACGAGAAAATTTATGGTAATATGAATCTAATTTCCTAAATAAAGCAAAACAAAGGAGGATACGATCTAGGTCTCTAGGATATGAACATGGATAAAGATTTCAGTACAAAAATATTAACCCAAGACCTAGTTTGATAATCCAACACAAAGTGCTAATGAATCCAAGTAAAATGAATAACAAAAGATTAAGGATGAACAGATATACTTACCATATACTAGATACGGAAGAAAGAAACAATTTTATAAAACGGTAGCTACTCGTAAAGAGATGATACTGGAGACAAAAGCACCTATAAAGAAAGACCATACATGTTGTAGAGGGAAATGCAACAAAAATTTCCACACAAAGTTCCCATGAAAACTAGATTCCCCCACACTAATATTACCTTCTTCTTTAGTTCCATAAACTTTATCCCATGGTCCCACCCCTAGGGGTGGTACTTCCTCATCACTACAACCTAAACATCCCCAACAAAAATACTCTCTTACCAAAATTGCATATAGAGAGAATATTGCGTCAATACTTAGTAATCCCCAACAAAAGACTTTTACTAAGGATACTAAATAATTAGTAATCCGGCCCTCGGAGAATAGTGGGTCTTTTCCATCGAATAAGTTCTTAAAACTCTTTCCAATACAAGGATCCATCCTCTATCCCTTTAGGCTCTATTTGGTTGAGAGGAATTGGAAGGAAAAGGAAAGGAAAGAAAAAATAACCTTTCTTGTATTTGGTTTTAAATATTATGTGGAAAGTGGAATGAAAAGAAAGGAAATGAAAGGAAAGACTCCTTAACAAAAGTTTCACTTTCCTTTCCTCCCAAAATTGGAGGAATTTGGAAGGAAAGCAAACCCTAAATTTTATCTAACAAAAATATTTAGCGCCTAAACGTTTTCACCGCCTTCTCCCTCCTTCACGTCCCTTCTTCAACCTCTGCTTCATCCCTGCAACCTCTCCTTCCTCTCTGCTTCTATGCCAAAATACAGAAAATATACCACCTGCTAAATGCTGATGTTGCATCCTTCTTCTGCTGATGCTGAAGCTTCGATTGGACTGCAATTCTATGCTTAGGATGCAGAATCGTTTTTCAATGAAACGCCACCATGTAGATTCTGTATTAGCTGATTTATCTACTCCAAGCTTTAGCTTCATAAACGTGCACTGTATAACTTCAGGAAATGTAACTTTTTATTTGTTTATGTAAGTTGTTTATAGTAGTTTATATTTAGAAACTTTTGATTACTTCAATAAATCAACTTACTTAAACTAATTCAGACCACTTTTGTGTAACTTTTGATTGATTTCAGCGGTACTTGGAACTAGAGTTTTTTTTTACTTTTAATTTCTCTTCCCTTCCTTTACTAATATTGTACCAAATATGGAATTCTTATCATTTCATTTCATTTAACCAAACATGGGAAAATGTAGTTTTTTTCCTTTCCTTTCTCTTCCTTTCCCTTCCCTTCCTTTCCCTTCTTTTCCCTTCCTTTCCTAACATTGAACCAAATAGGGCCTTAGGAATACTTCTTCCCTAAAATACTAGTGGACTACGTCGGATATCAGAAATTCAGAAGCATAAATTGCTTGAAGACACACTTCAAATTAATTTTAGGCCTTAAAATAACTTCAATAATTAACAGTTTGAGGGTATTTTTGAAACAAAAAACGACCATTGACAACATAAACAACTCCCATACTCCCCACCCCAGGCTATCAAGACCAACCTTAGCAAAGAAATAAGCAAAATGAGCAAACACCCAGCCTCACCCCTAGTACCACCAACTTGCCTAGGCTGCTATTTACTAAAATTAGATAACACACAAATGACAAGCATTTTCAAATCAATTCTTCCACATTCCGCTAAACTCTGAATCATTATGCTTCACCACTTATTTGAATGACGATATCGTCATCGGAAATAAGTGGATGGCTGAGCGTGATTGGGAGCAATTGTTGTAACTGGCACGTTAAATTTCAGTTGAAAAATAAAGCCTTGTCGGTTGTTTTCTGAAGTTTGGTAAGACGTTAACACTTTTATGTAACATAAAAAAATCATATCCAAGATTTATTCAACACACATGGGTATTAAAAGTTACTCTAGGCCTCTAGGGATACTGAAAACCTAAATTTGTCACATTAAAATGTCACTTGATCTTTCCGTATAACGAATCAACAATTAAATAAATCAGCTGCATCTATAATACATTCGTATGCACAACATTGATACACCACATGAATTAGAGGTCCATCTGACTCAAACACCACATACCTCTTACGTTACATCCAAAAAAGATCAGAAGAAAATTTGATAAGGAATATACTCCCTCCATAACAAAATAAACTTCTCTTAAAATTTCGGATGCAAATTAAGATAACTCATATGACAAGTACATCTACTCATGAAGTTCCAATTATGCACATAATAAAGAGGATTTTCAGAAAATACGTATTCGTACAAGAGGTCAAGAGTACAAATTTTGAAGGGATTGACCTTTTTAGTTCATACATGCAAAAAGCAAAGAGGATAACGAAGTTTTAATAGGAATATGCCAATTATGAATTGAGGAATTCATTGTGAGACAATGGATATACTAGGATTACAAAACTCATTTAATGGCAGACAAAATACAATGACAATTACATCCTATCAAATGCTGGAATTATCAATATGGCATGAAGAAGAAAGTCTAAATAATTTCACAGGCTCACAGCTTCCTCATTAAGTTGAGATTCATCTTACTTCTCCAATCTCCACTAGATCAAATCATACGCAAATATGTGAAAAGTGACACCATGGTGTACATCCCATAAACTAACAAGGCACAACCAATTTTTCACTTACTTGCAAGATGTTATGCTTTATTCAGTATTTTAATCATTATTTCTATATTGGATATAAAGGTCAACGAAATAAATAGATAATGATAGAAAGCATATTGGACATTATCACAAGAATAACATCAGAATTGTTAAAGTTCTGTGAGCATAATCTTTTCGATACTTGCCTTTTCTTCCAACCCTGCAGAGAACACAATAAATCAAATTAATCAATCAAACAACATGAAGGAAACATCTAACAGCTATAAAAGTTTATTTAAACCAAAGAAAGAAACAGAAGACGGTGAGTTGGAGTGATACTCACCATGTAATGAACATAAAACAACCAACCGTCCTCAGATTTCACTTTTACAACCTAACAAACATAGCATGAGAAATAATTATGAAGATAGCTGCGTGAAGAAGAAAATTTAGTGGCTACCTCAAAGGCTCATGGAAGTAATGAAGGTTGCACCCCCAAATATAACATCTACAACATAAGCATTCTTACCACTTACCCCAAAGGCCGTAAGTGCCTTAATTTTTCAAAACAAAAATATTAACACAGCAAAGTTGAAAAAAAGTTCCAAAAATAACAGCCTAATAAAATCTCAGCAATGGTTCCTTCAAAATAAAAATCTCACCAATGGTAAGATCAAAGAAGTTCAATCACAAGCAGCTTTACTGTTGCTCGTGATCGAGCAGGATTCTTCCATTTCAAAACAATATACCTCGTACCAAATTTTATTATCCCAAACCAGATCAAGTTCTTTTCATCCTTATTTTTAAATCAGGATATATTTGTATTATTCATTTCAATACAATTAACGACTTTGTTGCATCAAAGAAATGACCACAAAGTATGAGCAACACCAAATTCGTAAGCGGAAATCATAAGGGAAAATTATAAGGTCTTGTCAGAAGCTCATAAGTACTCCATCCGTATTTTAATGAGATACAAATACTATAGTTGGTCGTATTTTAATATGAACACTTCAATTTTTAGTACGCTTTTACAAACAACAACAACAACAAAGCCTTAGTCCCAAAATGTTTTGAAGTCGGCTAACATGAATCGTCGTAAAAGATCGTCATTATCACCAATCAAACCAGAAAGGAGCGGGAAGTTAAAAGAATAAACAAGGAAGAGGAAGAAAGTGGAATTAATGAAAGTAAGATATGAAGAAAATATATATATTACAGAAAAAAAATATTATAAGGGATAATAAAAATAAGTAAAGTTTAAAATTAATAAATAAGTATATTTCATTAAAAAAAAAGAATAAAATAAAATAAAATTATGCAAGAAGTAAAAGTAAAGAGAGTCAAAATAGAAGTTGTATAAGGCAAATGAAGTCGTCAATGTATATTCTCTCCCTCCACTCTGTCCTATCCAACGCCATATTTTCCTCAATTCCAAGAAGTTCATATCGTGCTCAATCACCTTCCTCCAAGTTATCTTAGGTCTTCCCCTACCCCTTGCAATTCTATCACTTTGCCACCCTTCTAGCCTCCTAACCGGGGCATCACTTGATCTTCTACTTACATGCCCAAACCATCTTAAACGATTTTCCATCATCTTAAACTCAATTGGTGCAACCCCTACTTTCTTCCTAATAATCTCATTCCTCAAACGATCCTTTCTTGTATGCCCACACATCCAACGTAACATGCGCATCTCCACCACATTCATCTTATGCACGTGACAATGTTTCACTGCCTGCATTCCGTGCCCAGCATTTCGTGACAATTTTAGTATGCTTTTACATTTGAATAATATATTTCTCTCCTCTCATGGTCCCACTCTTACCTATTTTTATTTCTTCCTTTCCCTATGGACCCCACTCTCCTCTCATGTCCTTTTCATTTTGAATAATATAATAGTCCCATTTTCTTTTCTTACAATTGCTTGCCCAATATCCTTACTTGCATCTTATTTTAATGGAGTAAAATCAAACTCACCCTCCTAAAACTTTATGCCGATCAAATTATAACTAATATTAAAATAAGTAGGGAGTATAAAAAATCACCTTTTGAGGAATGTAAGAAACAAAAATATAGCGAGAGCATTTTATTAAAATTTATTATATTTGGTCATATTTCCGCCAGATTAGAATGCTATGGGAAACGAGCCAATACAAATTACGAAAAGTATTTTTTTTTACTTACTCCTTACGACATACTTCCTCCGTTTCAAAAAGATCTTTACAGTTACTATTTGCACGAACTCCAATGCAATATTTAACTACTAATATATCCAATTTCGTATGTGAAAAAGTTAAAAAAATTTAATATTCTGAAAATACATACCGAGACCAATCTGACAAGATCTTACATGTAACATTTTGATGTATATAATAGTGAGAATTTACGGTCAAAGTTTTTATACTTTGGACACATTTTCCAAAGCGTAAAGAACTTTCAGAAACGGAGGTAGTATAACAAAGGTTCATTGATGACCTTTATTCATCTAGACTATATTATAATGAGCTTATGATTATGTTTACAACCAACTGGAAAAAATCAACCACCGAACCTAAAATCCTGGCTCCAAGGCTCTGATTGGTAACCATATGATTTTTGTCTACCTGTGAATTATCGTTTTATTTGTATATTAGTGAATTCATGATTTAATAAGAGTCTGTTTATTTTTTGTGAAAATTTATAACTTAGACTAATTGTCCAATTATGTAAATGTTGAACTTATTAGTTGTGATAGTTTCAAAAAACAACTTATAATTCCTATAAGGAAAATTTCGCAAATACAACCTAATAAAGCTCCATATTTGCCAATTACAACCCCAAACTTCTAATTTTGTCAATTACAATCTTAAACTTATACATTCATTTGAAATTACAACCCAAAGTCATTTTCCGGCAAAAATCACCGGAATATGATGTCATAATGTTATTAAAAAAATGAATTATATAATATTTATAAAAAAAATTAAATAGAAAAATAAGAATTCAAAAAATAAGAATTTAAAAAAAGTTCGGAAAATATTTTTTTATGGATTATGTAATTATTTTTTTAATAACATTATGACTATCATATTCCGGCGATTTTTAATGGAAAATTACATCGGTTTGTAATTTAATGGATGTATAAGTTTAAGGTTGTAATGGGCAAAATTAGAAGTATGAGGTTGTAATTGACAAATAGAGAACTTTATTGGGTTGTAATTGTCAAATTTGCCTTCCTATAATGTATGATGGTTTGGCTGACATTGGGACCCCATTTTAGAATTTCTAGATCCACCCCTATTACATGCCCCTTCAACATGTGAAATACTTAGTACTAAAGAAATCAAAATTCAAGCTATTAATCTTGTGTGCCACTTATTAATCCTCGAATATGACCAATAAGAAATTATCGACGCATCCAGTTCTACTTCGGCTTAATAAATTGGCAACATTCCTTTCCAGCATGATCAAACAACAACCAATTCGATGGGCTACAGAAGCTTTTTAAAGATAAAAAATGTTACGGAATAATAAACTCACATGCAAAACAACCCTATAAATTGCTACCGCAAATAATCATTTGAACACAAAATCTAAAGAACTAATGATAAAAAACAACTAAATGAAAATTGACTTTAGAACAACATAAGATGAAAAAACGCTTACTTTGGCTTTGTATAAGAATTCGCCGTGACTAGCAATGACTCTCTCGCCTTCTGCAAATGGACAGGGAAAAGACGGTTGCGCTTGCAGAAAATGTTGGGCGGTGCCACCAGCGGCTGAGATTGTTTCCGCCTCTGCCGGATTCGTCATTTTTCCAGGGGGTGTTGCTGGCTGAGGAGATTTTTGAAGGTTGGGGACTTGGGGCTTTTGGTTCAGTGCGGTGTTTTGGAGGCTACACTCCCCTGAAGATGATCATTGCAATTTCCAATCTTCACTTGAAATTTGTCGCTTGGAGAATCTAGCGTGTTAGAAAAGTGTATCACAAGTAGTCCCTCCGTTTCGAAAGAATAGGAATTTTTTATTTTTCAACTTTGCATATGTAAATGTTTGGATATTAATATCTCTAATTTTGAATTTGTAAAAATTATAAAAAGTTGATATTTTGAAAGTACATATCGAGACGAATTAAACAAGTCCCCACACGACTATATTTTTCTTTACCCATAAATCATAAATGATTTTTTTGTTGAGGGAAATATAGTTCGGACATTTTATTAAGTTAAATCAATTTCGGACATTTTATCAAGTTAAATCAATCTCCGCCAAAGTAATGATACTTTGGGGAAAAGAACTAGTACAAACATACTCAATGTTATCACTAGTGTCCCATCTTGCAACTAGATGAGCAACTGTGTTACATGCCCGTTTCACATGAGAGATATTAAAAGACACAAAAAATAAGTTATCTTGTTTGATGTCATCGTAGATAACGTGTATTGGGGTAGGCTCGCACGTGTTACTCTTTATCGCTTTAACCACATTAATAGCATCACTCTCCACACATATTCGATCGTACCCAAGCCTCCTAGTTGTCTGAAGTCCATACTGAACCGCTAGTGCTTCTGCAATCTAAGGAGTAGTATTGTGAGTTTTCTTAACTGCAACTACTACCAAAGCACCAGCCTCGTCCCAAATTACAACACCTAAATCAGTCCTACATTGCTCGACACAGTGGGCGTCCGTATTCAATTTTACATATCCTTATGGCGGGTGAGTCCATGGATTACTTGCTTACGTCCTCACACCACCAGTCCTAAAAGACATAGGCCGATGGACCTTGCTAGAGTATGCATTATACTCCTCCACCATACGCCAAAGCAAGCCGCTAACATGACAAAATGAGGTCGCTCATTCTCAAAAAATAATAGATTTCTATACCTTCATGAAGCCCACATTAATGCTACCATTTTACCCACAACTATTGAATTGCATTTACGAGTTATCCACAACCACATATCAACAAAGGAAGAGGATGGAGCACCCACCAAAGCATTAGCTAAATTACTATGAAGCCAAATTTCCTTCGCCGCCTCACACTCAAATAAAGAGTGGACAATAGTCTCTGATGGAGCATAACATATAGGACAAGTAGCATCTGTAGCAATGTGATGATATACAAGACGATCCCTCACAGCTAAGTTTCCTTTGCAAGCATTCCATAGGAAGTGACGCAATTTATGTGGCCCCTCGATACCCCACGTAGCCCTCCAAACATCCTCATGAATCGCTGCATTACCCAACTCATCGACACCCATTATAGCTAGCCAATATCCTGACCTTACGGAGTACTTACCATCCCTCGATTGCCTCCAATATAATCTGTCATTAGACTTACGTTGTGAGATATGCAAAGCCAAAATAATAGAGGTAATCTCCGCAGGAAACAAAGCACCAAGTACCTCTCCATTCCAATTGCCATATTCCATATCAAACAAATTAGTCATTCGCAAATCTTTATCATACACCACAGGTGGTGTTGGGCAATATATCTTTCCAGCTTTGATAATCCAAGGGCCAGACCAAATATTAACACCTTCTCCATTACCAATTCGCCACGCTAGGCCATCACGAACAAGAGACTTAGCACCCCACATACTCCTCCACGAGTAACTAGGATCATAGCCACGATAAGCATTTAAAATATTTGAGTGTTTAAAATATCGTTCCTTAAGAATACTATGAAGTAAAGACCCTATATCACATTGTAACCTCCATATTTGTTTTGCCAAGAGAGCTTGGTTAAAACACTTGAGATCCCTAAAACCCAGACTACCCTTCGCCTTTGGCATACACAATTTTTCCCAATTTTGCCAATGTATCTTCCGATCATCTTCTCTCGAACCCCACCAAAAACGACTTAGTAGAATGTGAATTTCGTCAATAAGACCCTCCGGAATTTTGAAAATACTCATCTATATGTAGGAATGGCTTAAGCAACTACTTTAATGAGAACTTCCTTTCCCGGGCGTGATAGTAGACGCTCCTTCCACCCATAAATCATAAATGATAGTCAAATTGAAATTTGTGAATAGTGTCAAAAGTCAAAGCGTCCCTATTATTTCGAAACGGAGGTAGTATATGAGATAAGGGAATGATTGGGTCTAAGTTTTTAGCTTTTTTGGGTTTAAGTTTTTATCTTCCACCTTCTGGGGTCTACCTTTAATTTACTATTAACTTAATTCACCTTTAACTCACTTTTAACCATACTTGAAATAAGAAGATTATTAATATTTATTTTAATTTCTTAAAAAAGTAAACATATATACTTCCTCCGTTCCGGAAATATCGCACCATTTGTTTTTGACACTATTCACACTCCGACTTTGGCCATTTGTTGTGATTCGTACGTAAGAAAATTTTAGTCATGTGATGTCACGTTAGATTTGTATCAATATATATTTTTGAATATTATTTTTTTTATAATTTTTACTTGCACACGATTTGAGATATTAAGAGTCAAAGTAATGGTTAGAGGAGTAAAAGTCAACCATGGTGTGATATTTTCGGAACGGAGGAAGTATACTAAATATAAACTTTGGAACACATTTAATAACCTAGTCCCCTCAAAAATGATATATACTTTGTATAAAAATATAAAGAAAAATTATATCTATAATAATATCTCTACACATTCCTAACCTCTTCCCTTGTTAGAAATAATATATTATGAAGCTTTTTTTTTTACCGAGTAGTCTTTTCGACGAATTTCCTTTTTCAAATTAATTTTTTGTTGTTGTGTAACTTCCATCGCATAATACTCATTTAATCTCATATGGTTATTGTTACTCCCTCCATATTTAAAAAAGAGATACACTTTCTTTAAACGACCGTATTTTAAAAAGAGATACACTTTCGGGTTGATGACGCCAGAACAGAACGACATAGAGCTAAGTGAAAACCTCGACGACACAGAAGAACTTAGAGAATTGAAGCAACACTGATAAGGATAGCCTCCCAACAACAGATCGTCGTAAAGTGCTTGAACAAGAATGTCAAGGCAAAGATCTTCAAAGAGGGCGAGTGAGTGTTCCAGCTTCGAGGGACCAACTTTATTCGCTTTCATTTCATTTCTGCGACAAATGTTCGTCATGTTCTTGTCGCTTTCATTTCATATCTCTTCCTTTGCGTATTTTATCGCCTTCGTTTTCATACCAATCATTACTGACTTAGGCATCAGAGGACCGTTGGGACCCCCAACGACCTATTTTCCTAGTGACCAATGTTCCTCTTGCAGGCTCAACACTCGACAGCTGCAGGCCTCATCAATAGGCAACTACTACACCAAGCGACGACGCATCAACATGGTCATGACCCTCAAACTTTCTGGATCCACAACGATGCGTCGCCACTAAGCGCGACCATTAAACAATGCAAGTACTAACTTTATGTGCGCATACTTTGTTCTTCGAGTACCTTACAAGTGACATCTTCCCACAACGCACTAAAAATAGAAGTCCGTCAAACACTTTTTCAGCCAAACACTTGCGAACCAAATAAACACAAACGACACACATTCATATAAACATCAAAATGCGCGACCTCTAGGGCCACGACTTTAATCCAAACTGCCTCCAGTTTACACGGCTAAACCACACCAAAAACAAAGTATTCAAACACCTCTTCATCACCTTCGATGACAAGTAAAAACATCCAGAAACCAAAAACTAAATCATAGTCAGAGGAAACTAAAAAACTACAAACTATTACCACTGGTCTTACGAGGCCGAAGCATCTTCCACCTCCTGCTCCGGGGGCACGAAAGCAACGACGGATGCCTCTTCCTCATTCTTTTCTCCTTCTCCTTCCTGAGTAGCTAGGGCAGCAGCGTCGTCGTCTTCCCCTTGGACGATGGCAATGTCGTTGTTCTCGGTGCCAACAGTGTGGACGATATCCTCTATTGTGGCCACTAGAGCCGACCCCTGATCAGCCATGTCGCAACCACAGGCGAGATAGGCGCCCACCTCCTTTTCAGCTTCCCAAAGGCTAGCCTCGCCATTCAGGTACTGCCACATTAGTTGCGCCCTTGTCCTCATGACAAATACAGCTTCGTAATCCTTCACCTCTTCTTGGCTCGCCTGATACTAATCCCTCAACCCGTTCATCTCAACAGCCTGCATCTCCAACTTAGCCCTCTCTTCGCCCAATTCTTTATTCATTGCATTCACATGATCACCCTTAGCCTTCACAACTGCCTCCATGTCAGACAACTTCTTATCAGCCCCCTTCCACTTTGCTTCCCACGACGTGCATCCTTATGCGCCGCAGCGACCGACTTCGCAGCCATAGCCAATTCGTTGTTGACCTGAGAGAAATTCTTATGAGCGGCCAAAGAGGCTTGGAACGCTTTTACACCGTAGATGTCACAATATCAAACAAACGCACGACAGTTAAACACTCGACAACAACGCGCGACAATTAAACACCCGACAAACAAAGCATACAAAACAAAACAATTTAACACTACAAAAATGAACATAACAAAAACTAACCATTAGCTCAGCTCAGCTGCAGTGGAGCAGGTAGCCATCGGCGTCGCCACTTGATACGATGCAGACGACGAAGGCAGCAGAAGATGATCGGTATACGGCCAGACAATCAAAGTGTTACCGTCAGACAAGAAGTTTAGGGGTAGAGAGATAACTATATTCTCAATAGCGAACTTCGACTCAGCATGCAACTTCTTGATCGACAGAGAAGGCGTCCTAAAGGGCTTAGGAGGAGACAACGACGCTCTTGGACGAGGACTTGTTCCACCAATGACGACCAACTTTTCCATACTGGCGCCAATCTTAGAATGACGAGCGACAAGAGACAGACTTCGACTACCAGAATAAGCGGTAGCCGTAGCAGTAGTCGACCGTAGTCTCTTCCTCGCCCGTTCAACCATTTCAGAGGGCTACATCCTAGCCATAGGCTTGGAAGACAAGGTATGCTCTGCAAGAAAAACTATATTATCCATCCCACATCCAGAATACGAATCAAAATACAAATATACCCAAAACACAAAAATACTTGTAGTGTTAACCATCTCCCCTTCGGATTTTTCCCCTTTGCCTTCCTCAGATGATGAATTAGCGACAATCTCTTCGGCCAAATTTCTCCTTCTCCTATGTCGTCTCATCTGCTCAACCTCTTCCTCATCTCCCACTTCAGTGTCTCCTGTCTCTTCACCCCCTAAATCCTCGGAGTGACTCACGTCGCGACGAAACTTCATCTCACTGTCAGAATATCCTAGAAACCTCACCGTCTTCTCCTAATAGTTGACTTTTAAATCCACTAACGACACGTCAATAACTGCAAAATAGCACAAAGTAAGGAAACGTTCCATAAAATAGCAACAAAACGCAAAATACGACAAATGTTCACCTTCCCGTGTCCATTCTTCCACCAAAAAGTCGTCGACTTCCCCTAGCAACTCTTTGTTCACAAAAATGAACCTACTTTTCCAACCCCTGTCGTTTACCCTAAAACCACTTGCCAAATTCTTCATCGATTTCTTTGTAACCAGTGTGTACCGATTAACATCCTTCATCTTCATATCGTAAGTGTAGAGTAGATCCGCCAAGTCAAAAGGCTTCTCCCAATCAGCAGTAACCCGGTCTATCACCGAATAGATCCCCAGATCTGGGGCATCAACTGTAATAGACTTAGATTTAGCACCTCAATAAATGATTTGGCCAAAGGGGTAAAGGGAAAGCACAAACCGATAAGGAAGGGATACTCATATAGCACCACATAACCATGGGGAGAAGTGGAACGCTTCTTCACCCGGACCCGGGATCGCAATTTTCGACGACGGTGGTAGGCCGAAAATTGCCAGCAGCTCTTGCGCATCAGTAAAGGTAGTATAGAACGGGTTATTTGAAGCAACCGGGCCAGGTTCGGCCCTATTTCTCCCTCTAACTGCTACTACCTTAGGTCTAGCCATATCTTGCGAGAATTTAGTGAAAAGGCAAAGGGAAATTAAAGGAATTTACCTGAACAGGGTGAAGGAAATATGTCCTTCACCCAAGGTGCATTAAGTCTCATACCAAGGTTCAGATTAATTACGAACAATTAATTCAGTGAGATCAAGTGATCGGAACAGCTAGTTGGAGCAATGCTTCCGATTAGTGAGTTCTAATGAATATTAAGCTCACATCTTACTCTTGACTGAACCTACAAGGTCACACCAATGGCATGTTACAGATCACCGGATTAAATGAATCGGAAATTCATTTAATAGCTTTTCGGGAATTAGTTTTGGAAAACGTATTATACGATACGACCTTGCATCGGAATCGTATATCGTATCGCAAATATTCGTAAGCTGGGCGAAACGAATAATCGTATCGTACGATGGTGATTTGTCGGATACGATACGATAAATAATAGCCGTAAGGTATTAGTCGCGATTACGAAGAGCATCGGAGTTGCCGGCCGAGCTCGGGAGCAAGCCAGCCCGCGGGGAGTGGCAGCGGGCGCACTAACGCGCAGCAGCACAACATCGAGCCAGAGAGGCCCATGGCCCATGCTGCTCGGCTGCGCGCCGTGGGCTTCGGCCTGCAGTGTGGGCTGTGCGCGGGGAGTGTCCGTGTGTGTGTTGTGGCCGGTCAAGGCCCCTTGGTCTTGGCCGGTTACACTAATATAATACTAGTCTTATATGCACGCGATGCGTGCGAAAATATATAAAAAATAAAATTATGTTATGTAAAAAAAAATTATTTGTAAACTTTCTCTATAGAAAAAGTAGACATAAAAATAATCGAGGGATATATATTTTATTACGGAGTATATTTGTTTGATTAAATTTTGTTTTAAAAAATTTATATTAAAATATGATTTATTTGTAACAAGATAAAAATGTGGCATAATAAAATACTTGAAAGAAAAAAGTAAATTATGTTATTAATAAGGAGTATATTTGACTGTGATTAAGTACTTGATTGTGACTTTCTTTTTTTACTTTTGAATTTTTTTCTACTGCATGTGATTAAATCTGATTGACTAACTATTTTTCTTCAATCCCTTTTTATTTTATTTTTCAATTAATGTTAATATAATTGGTAAGTAGTATTAAATTTTATTGACTATTAGACTTTCTTAATTGGTGATTTGCATAAAATAATCGGTTTTTAAATTAATTAAATTCAATGCCATAAAACAATGTAGTATTTTAATTAATTCAATTTGATATGAAATTATGGAGGGTATTTTAGACTATTTTATAGGGGACACCAAAAGTGCATTTACAAAAATAACCTCAAGAATTCCCTTATATAATAGAGATTAGGTTATTATATTTTTCCACAAACTACAACACATCAGTTTTCCAACCAGAACCTAATTCTGAATATTACGTTCTTCAGTTTTCTCCTCTGTGAAAATTGTTCATCCCAAAAAAGCAAAAATCTTGTACTTTGTCTAAGCTACAATAATCAAGGCGGACCTGAACGTGTCGGTGAACCAAGTAGAGGAACGACAAGTGGAGTTCTTTGTTCGTGTTCGTTGACAGATTACTTAGAAAAACACGCTTCGAATGTAAGTTTGCTTAATCTGTGCTTTATACATGTTTCCTGGCTTTGGGGGTTGTTCTACACATGTTATGTATGTTTAACTGTATTCCCCTACATTGGTATCACGGGCCTTATGTATTCAAAGCATGTTTTAGCATGAATTTTATTGCTTTTGCTGTTGTCGAATTTTTGGGAATTTTTGTTGATTTTTCAGAATTTTTTATGAATTATTGGATTAATTGCGTAATAGGTTTTGAAATAAAAAAGATTCGGGTTTTCGACTTTTCTGACCCTAATCTGATTTAAAACGATTTTCTAAGATCAACTCATGTGAACGGAATTGCAAAAACAGGCTTCGAAGTTATGTTTTTTGGGCGTTTTTGTTAATTTTCGAATTAAAATTAATAAATTCGGAAGGTTTTTCAATTAATTGGTCGACCTAAACTACTCGGAATTGATTAAAATTTTGACACAATCTTTCTGGGTATATTCTTGATCTATGGAAAAAATTTCAGCCATTTTCGATAAGTATAAACCCTAATTTTACTTTCCCCAAACTTGTACATTTTAGATCGCTTATTGATTTTTTAAATAATTTATATCTAATAATTTGGTTAATTGGGAAAGGGAACATAATTTCATGGTCAGTGGCTAATTTTAAAACTTATTGGATTAAAATTTTGAATAGTTTCGTTAATTTTAATCGACACTTGAACCAAATTGATTAAAATTTGAAATTTAAATGTTTAGAACGATTTAAATTTTAGATTTGATTATTTAAATGTTCAAATTTTCAGTTGAAATCGTTCGTTCTTAAAATTTGAATAATGTTAGCCTTGATTTAATATTTTACGAAATTGGATTGTCTTTAAATTAATTAAATCGTAAAAATCGTTGTTTTTCAATTCGAAAATAAAAATCGTAACTTTTTATGAAAAATAACTTAAATGCAAACGTTCGTGAAAGTAATTTTTTTTAATTGAGTTGGTCCGTAGTACGAACACAAGGGTGGGGTGGACGTGCTGCTCGTCGAGCCACACGGGCTGCCACATCCGTGCCGAGCCGCAGCGACGCAGGCAGCAGCGAGCATGCTGCGTGCCGCGCACGCTGGGCGAGGAAGGGGCGAGTAAGGCAGGGCCTTGGCTTGCGAAGCAAGGCACCTCGCCTTGCGTTGCGCAGCGCAGCGACGAGCAGCGACGAGCACACAGGGGCAACAGCACGTTGCGGGTACGTGTGCGCGACTGCGAGGTGCATGGGCCTTGCTCGTGTGCCTCGTAGGCCACACCGTGCGATGCTCGCCTAGCCCGCGCACGCACACGAACAAATATTTTTTTGTTTATTTCGTTGGGCTTGACAATTATGTTTGCATTAATTTGGGCTAACGAGATAATTAATAATTATTTTATTTACTTGGGCCGGGCCACGAGTTTAATTTAATATTTAAATAATTAATCATCCGGAATAATTATTGGTTTGAGTGGGAGCCACTAAATGAAATTAAATATGAAATAATTATTTTTAATCATTTTCGTAGGTCGCATTATTTTAATTAAATTCAATTTTAATTAGAATAAAGTCTAAGGATTAATAATTTGGAAATTGATTAATCTTTTAGGACGCGTTTATGTGAACGTGAATTTTTATTAATTCATGTAAATACTTGCATAATTAATTGGGCCATTCGTTTTAGCATACGAATGGGTGAATGCATAGAATGTATATTTTAAGTAATGCAGGTACTTCAAGTGACTAGTATGGCCATTTAGGATAGTTAAATACGGTCTGCGAATCGTTCTATCTTTGAATGTAAAGTTTTAAATGTGGTCTGCGAACCATGAAAATTTTGATGTAATTTTATTTTCAAGTATTTCTAGTTTAGAACTTTAAGTTAGCAATTGAATGAAGATTCAAGACGATGCCAAGCTAACAAGATGGTGAAGAAGATTGGATGCTTCAAGACAAGATGTTTTGGGCCATACTAGTTCACCTATTATATATTTATGCACTTTATATATATTATGCTTGAATGAATGTATATTATGCATGAATGGGTTGTTTGTATGACTCGATTTGATTAAGTTCACTAAATAATTGAACCAACATAGAAACAACTAGGTCCAAAGTAATATTGAGTATAAAAATTGCCTTCCAAATCAAGCACTTACAAAAATCTAAGGATCTAACGTAGTAGGTTTACGCCAAAGCGAGGTGCTATATTAGTTGACTTAGATGGTAAGGCGTCCCAAAGGAGCACGTTGATTGTGGTTTCAACTCAAACAACAATGGTATTATGTTGTGGCAATGGGATAAATTATGGTATTAATTTATTAACCAAGAGTAATTTGGAGATTACTTGCAATAGGTTTTTCTTACCTAGAATCTTAAACTACTTAAGACATGCCAAAGCTGCTTAAGGATTTAGGACTTTTAGGGTCTTGGAATCGTTTCATTCATTTTTGGACCATGTTTTTTTCTTTTGCATGAATGAAATGTTTAATAGCTTTAATGATTGCATGCTAGCTTTTATTTTAAAGTTATTAAGTTATGAATGGTTATTTATTGTGAATTCTTTTCAAATGTAGTAATCAAATGGCCGCAATCAAAACAACACTCAAAGTAAACGAAATTCTGGCTGTAAAATTGAACCTATCAAACTTTCTTGATTGGGAGAGGAAGCTTCGGCAAGTCCTCAGGTGGAACAACATTGAATATGTAGTTGAACATCCCATCACCAACTATTACTCAAAGGATATGACTCCAGAAAAGCACTGTGCGTGGGCGAACCACATGTCGCTAGTGATGGATCTTATTCTTAGCTCAATCCCCAAGGATTGGAGTGCAAGGTTCGTTACATACGAGCCATGGGCACTCCTAAGGTATCTTAGGGATATATGTCGTGGTAGATTCCAACATGGTGGTCAACATGTCGACCAAAATGTCTTTGAATTGGTAAATTCATTTGGGGATCTAAAGCTTGATGCTCCACTGGGTTGTTGCTTTGACGTCGAAAGACAAAAGGCAAGGGAAAGGGTCATTGATCTTGAAATGACAGAAGGAACTCCAATTAGGACTTATACAAAGAAAATGGTTGGGCTTCTCAAACGCCTTGAGTTACTTGGTGATCCATTCCCAGATTCTGCTACTGCAGGAATACTTTTGGATTATCTTCACCCTGGTTATAAGAAATTCAAATTACTCTATTTCTCCAAGAAAAGGGAAAACACTCTTAGTGAGCTAATTTATTTGCTTCATAAATATGAATTGGACTTTGTAAGTGATAAGCAAGCGTCGCTAAAAGTAAAGAGTAAGAAAATCAAGAAAAAGGTTCCGGGGAAGATCCAAAGCAAGGGTGCATCTCCATCTACTTCAGGAGGGCAAGTGGCGCCATCCAAGAAGAAAATGAAGAAGGATCGTTCTCCATCTACATCTCAATGCTTCAATTGTAATGAAATTGGTCATTACAAGCGAGATTGCCCTAAACTAAAGGAAGAGAAGAAGGGCGGAAACGTTGCTTCTCCTTCAGTTATGTATGTATACATTGTAATCTTGCTAATTCTACTTCTTGGGTATTAGATACTTGTTGTGGCTCACACTTATGTTCCGATTCGCAGGGACTAAGGAGAAGTAGAAGGCTTGATAAAGGCGAGATGGATCTACGCGTGGGAAATGGAGCACGGATTGCTGTATTAGCCGTAGGATCTTATTTTATTTCTTTGCATAGTGGTTTTGTTCTGCAACTAGAAAACTGTTACTATGTTCCTAGTATCACCAGAAACATTATTTCCGTTTCAAGTTTGGATTCTAAAGGTTTTAGTTTTCAATTTAAAGACAATAGTTGTTCTTTTGCTTTGAATGGAATGTTTTATGGTTCAGCACAACAAGAAAATGGTCTATATGTGCTAGATACAAGCAAACACATTTATAACATAAATACTAAAAAGGGTAAAACTGGTGATTCCGATCTCACATTTCTGTGGCATTGTCGATTAGGCCATATAAACACAAAGCGCATGGAATTACTTCAACGGAAGGGAAATCTAGAATCATTCGACTTAGAGAAGATTGATCAATGCGAATCTTGTTTACTTGGCAAAATGACAAAGCAACCTTTCTCAAAGGTGGGATAAAGAGCAAGCGAACTACTAGGGCTAATACATACGGACGTATGTGGGCCTATGAGTACGAAAGATAGAGGTGATTTCAGCTATTTCATGACGTTTACGGACGATTTCAGTAGATATGGCTATATTTACTTAATGAAACACAAGTCTGAATCATTTGAGAAATTTCGAGAATTTCAAAATGAAGTAGAGAATCAACATGGCAAGAAAAACAAAATTCTAAGATCGGATCGAGGAGGTGAATATCTTAGTCACGAGTTTGATGACCATCTAAAAGAATGCGATATTCTTTCTGAATTGACTACTCCGGGGACACCTCAATGGAATGGAGTGTCGGAACGGAGAAATAGGACCTTACTCGATATGGTCAGGTCAATGATGGGTCAAGCCGAACTTCCTTTACAATTTTGGGGACATGCGTTGCAAACAGAAGCACTCACACTGAATCGTGCTCCGTCAAAAGCTGTTGAAAAGACTCCATACGAATTATGGACTGGGAAACTTCCAAAGTTGTCTTTTCTAAAGATTTGGGGTTGCGAGGCATATGTCAAGCGGTTAATTTCGGACAAGCTCGAACCAAAACCTGACAAATATTTCTTCGTTGGGTATCCAAAAGAAACAAAGGGGTATTACTTCTACAACAAGTCAGACAACAAGGTATTCGTTGCTCGTGACGGTGTCTTTTTGAAAAGAAATCATATTTCCAAATTGACAAATGGGAGAATAATAGACCTCGAAGAGATTCGAGACGAACAACGAACCAAGAACTCTTTAGAAGCAGTTCAGGATGAAGAACGTCCAAGGTCTTTAGAAGAGCCAGTGGGAGTAGTTCCTCAAAACGTTGTTGCCCCTCGTAAGTCAAATAGAACTAAGGTTCAGCCGGACAGATGGACATGTGTCCTCTTGGTTGAAAACTTAGACGTTCTCATATTAGATAGTGATGAACCTATTACTTACAAGCAAGCTATGACGAGCCCAAGCTCCACTAAATGGTTAGAGGCCATGAAATCTGAAATAGACTCCATGTCTGAAAATCAAGTCTGGGATTTGGTAGATTTGCCGGATGGGTTTACACCTATCGGATGCAAATGGGTCTTAAAATTGAAGAAAGACCAAGATGGAATTGTATACATATACAAGGCTAGATTGGTAGCAAAAGGTTACAAGCAAGTTCACGGTGTTGACTACGATGAAACCTTTTCTCCAGTCGCTATGCTTAAGTCTATTCGGATAATCCTTGCGATTGCCGCTTTTCATGATTATGAAATATGGCAAATGGATGTCAAAACTGCCTTCTTGAATGGTGTTCTAGAAGAGACTGTGTTTATGACGCACCCGGAGGGTTTTGTCAATCAAAAGAACCAAGGAAAGGCATGCAAGCTTAAGAAGTCCATTTACGGACTAAAGCAGGCATCAAGGAGTTGGAATAAACGATTTGATGAAGCAGTCAATAAGTTTGGCTTCATCAAGAATCAGGACGAATCTTGTGTATACAAGAAGGTCAGTGGGAGTAAAATTGCATTCCTAGTCTTGTATGTTGATGACATACTACTTATTGGAAACGACATTCCTATGTTGGAGTCTGTAAAGACTTGGCTTGGAAAGTGTTTCTCAATGAAGGACTTAGGAGAGGCACAGTACATATTGGGCATCAAGATCTATAGGGATAGATCTAAGAGGATGATTGGACTAAGCAAGAGCACTTACATTGACAAAGTGCTAGCTAGGTTCAATATGATGGAAGCCAAGAGAGGCCATCTACCCATGTCACATGGCACATATCTAAGCAAGACTTAGTGTCCCAAAACATCTGATGAGCGTAGAAAGATGAGTGGAATTCCATACGCTTCGGCTATTGGATCCATCATGTATGTTATTATTTGTACAAGGTCGGATGTTTCCTTCTGATATGCATGTTTTATATAGTATTTTTACCCCTGTCCCTTAGTACTTTTATGTGTCAAACGTGCTCTTAGGAGCCGTTTCTAGTACTAATGTGTGTTATTGAGTGTGCCTTGAGTTTCAGGTTTGATTATAAGAAATTGGTCTTTTTAGACCCGTTTCATGTTGATCTAGGCCACTATATGAGCCCGAGGAAGTTCGGGACCTCCATCGCCGACTTTCGGGAGCCTTGGATGCTTATGGTTGAGCCCCGAGAGTTAGACTCAGTGATATGGGCGAGCTACATTGAAGATTGCAAATCGCCCTGGAAGCTGAGGGCGAAATGCAACCATCGGGCGGAATTTAGGCCATCTGGATTCATCAACGCGCGCCCGATCGGGCGGTCATCCTGGAGGCTATGTGGAGAGTTCACAAACCGCCCGATCGAGCGAAGCGACGCCCGATCGGGCGACGCCAACCTCCATCAGTTTTTCGCGCATTTGTTTTCCGTTTTTTAGGCTTTATTTTGGAAAACTATATAAGCAAGCTTTAATTATTTTTAGAGGACACTTTATTTTCTAGTATGGAACCTTAGTATTATTTCCCTTAGCCTAATTTTATCTCTAGTTTATGCAAAAACACTTAGTTTAATTCTCAATAAAAATTCAAGCTTTCACTTTCCTTTGTTCTTCAAATAGGTATTATTTCTTATTTCAATTCATTGTCTTTCTTTAATAATGCTTTCAATTATGATTATTGCTTTGTTTATTGTCAACATGCTTGAGTAATTTAATTTCTAGGGTTGGGGATCCATGAATAATATGAAGGGATGATTGAATGATTATGATTGTTGGCATTGTATTTGATTCCTATTGATTGGTTTATTTCACTATACAATTAGATTTGCGCAGGTTTAATTGTGGTAGTTATGAAATATCAAATTAAGATTCGAGAGATGCAATTTGATGTTTAGGCTTGTGTCAATAGGTGGAATTAGAGTTAATACGTAGCGAGAGCCCGTTAATTATAAGTCTATGATTAGTATCGACTTGAGAGAGCATGCTAGTCTAATTGATTACCTTGTTGATTATCGTGATTGTTCAATGTCCTGGATTATTATTTGTTGGCGAGCCTATACCCTAGATTCCTTAATATATTGATTCATTCTTGTTTAATATTCGTTCGTAGTCTTATCATACAAACCATCAACCAACTTTTGTTCACAATAGTCTAGATTAATTAATTGATAGTAGAAAGAACGCTTGTTTCCCTGTGGATTCGATCCTGACTTCCCTTGCTACCTAGCTAGTGGACCTTAGGTTATTTTTGATTAGGTGATACGACTTTAGCCTGTCAAAATTTGGCGCCGTTGCCGGGGAAACGGTTTTATTTTCTGTTGTTGATTGCTTATCCTAGATTATTGTTTGTTACTACTCAAGGAACTCACGTTCCTTGAGACCGGATCTCACATTGTTTTGTAGTCTTTGTCTATGCCCAGGACCGTAGGTACTAGTAATCTTACTCCATTCGATCCTGAGCCCGAAAGAACCTTTCGTAGACGAAGAACTTTCATTGCACAGTGTGGGAATTACTCTGATTCTGATCATACTATTGGCGATCTTTTTCCTTCAGATACAGATTCAGTTTCAGAGATAGAGATGGGTGACGAAAATCTGATACCGCCACCTACCCCACGGCTTACAGACTATTCTAAGCCAAGTCTGTCCGTGCTACCAAAGGCGATCATGCCTTCCATTGCAGCTGAGACCTTCAAGATTGAGCCTGCATTGATTAACATGATCGAGAGACGCCGGTACGGTGGGGAACCAGGTGAAGATCCAAATCTTCACATTCAGTCCTTTATCCAATATTGTTCCACCATCAAGCAAAAGGGATTGACTCCGGAGCAGACTATGGAGATACTTTTCCCGTTCTCTTTGAGTGGGAAAGCTAAACTGTGGATTAATGGGTTGAATCGGGCGGCTTTGAAAATCACTAATTGGGAATCCTTGGCTCTTGCTTTTTATGTTAAATATTTTCCACCTGAGAAAACGGCTCGTCTGAGGGGTCAGATATTAGGTATCTCACAACAAGCGGATGAGAGTTTGTTCGAGGTCTGGGAGAGATTCAAGGATTTGCAAAGAGAATGCCCGCACCATGGTTTGGAAGATTGGTTCTTGATTCAGCAGTTTTATAATGGTCTGGGCAATGAGTCTAGATGTTTGTTGGATTCAGCTGCCAGTGGGAGGTTCATGCAACTTGAGGTGCCTAGAGCTACGGAGGTGATTGAGGAGATAGCCATTCACAATGCCCAGTATGGAAATCCTAGAGGTCTATCTAATAGGGATGGTAAGCATGATTTAAATTCTATTGAACAATTAACTGCCCAATTGACTGCTTTACACTATAAGTTTGATAATATGCAAGCAGCCAATACTCAATCTGCCCAACCTGCTAGTGTAGCTGCTATGAGTGCCCAACCTGCTACTGTTTGTGAAAGTTGTGGAATGTCTGGTCATTATGCACCGGAATGTAGGAGCTCTGTTGAACAATGTCATTCATTTCAATCCTACAAACAAAATAACCCGTTCTCCAACTCTTACAATGAGGGCTACAAAAATAACCCTCTACTATCCTACAAGAGCAACAATATCCAGAACCCTCACCAAGTCCAACATCCACCACAACAACCATACCAACCCTACCAACCACGAAACAACTACAACCAACAGTCCAGTGGACCACCTGGGTTCCCTAGACAACATACATCACCTCCACCACCACCACCTCAAACCACACAGCCTGACCCTATGCTAGTAGAGATGAGAAACATGATGCTACAAATGCAAAAATCTCTAAGTGAAAAGGATGCAAAAATCGATGCTCTTACTGCTCACAACAAGATCATTGATACACAGTTGGCACAGATGGCTACTACTATTGCAGGGAGGCCACCAGGCCAACTTCCTTCACAGCCCGAAAATAGGGAGACTGCTAATGCAATTACATTGAGGAGTGGTAGGGATTATGATGGTCCTTCTATGCCGGTTGAGGTTGATTCCGGGGTGTCTGCTAGTGATCTGGTCAGTGAGGAAATCCCGAAGATAGTTATGGATGTAAAGGAAGCTTAAAAGGTAGTCAATGAGAATGAGGCTACAACTGAGGTTAAGAAGGGGGCGGATATTCAAGTACCACCTATTGCACTCCCCTTCCCAAACCGACAACTCAAGAATAAGCTAGACAAGCAGTTTGGCAGATTCTTGGAAGTGGTCAAAAATTTGCAGGTAACGGTTCCTTTTACTGAATTAATTTTATAGGTTCCTGCTTATGCTAAATTCATGAAATATATTTTGACCAGGAAACGTGCTTTTTGTGAGGTAGAGACTGTAGCTTTCACTGAGGAATGTAGTGCTTATTTGCAAAACAAGTCTCCACCTAAACTTAAAGATCCCGGGAGTTTTTCCATCCCATGTAACATTGGCACCGTGTTTATTGATAAAGCTTTATGTGATCTAGGTGCTAGTGTGTCTGTCATGCCTTTGTCTGTCTGTACTAAACTGAATATGGGTGAGCTTAAGGTTACTAATATCACTCTACAGATGGCCGACCGTTCTGTCAAATACCCCTTAGGTGTTTTAGAGGACGTCCCTGTTAGAGTAGGTAAATTCTATATACCTGTGGACTTTGTAGTATTAGACATGCAGGAGGATTCTCAAATTCCCATAATCTTAGGTAGACCCTTCCTCCACACGGCGGGGGCGGTAATTGATGTTAAAAGTGGGAAATTGACATTGTCTGTTGGGGATGATAAGGTGACTTTTAATCTGAATAGTGCCTTAAAAAGTCCCATGCTAGAGGAGGAACAATGCTACCGCATAGATGTAGTTGATTTTATTACTCGTGATAACGTCTCCCAAGTTCTCGAAAGAGACCCTTTGGAGGCAGTGCTTTGTTGTGAGTCTTCTGCAGGTGATAGCAGTTCTTGGAGTGCTGAAGTGGATGCTCTGGAGTTGGCTCTTAATGGTGGAGAATCTGAGCCGGAGAGCACCAAATTGAAGAGGTTAGTTCGGCCGGTTTGTTCTGTTAAAGAGGTAAAGAAACCCGAACTTAAGCCTCTTCCTGCTAACCTTAAATATGCGTTTTTAGATGAAGAACAACTTTGCCCTGTGATCGTCAGTACTGCACTTGATGCAAACCAGTTATCCCAACTTCTTATTGTGTTGAAAAGGCACAAAAAGGCCATTGGGTACAGTATTGATGATTTAAAGGGTATTAGCCCTGACTTTTGTATGCATAGGATACATCTAGATGAAAATCATAAACCATGCATCCAACCCCAGCGTCGTTTGAACCCTGTCATGCAAGATGTTGTAAAAGCTGAAGTTATGAAATTGCTTGATGCGGGTATTGTGTATGCTGTGTCCGATTCTAAGTGGGTGAGTCCTGTTCAGGTAGTGCCTAAGAAAGGGGGGACAACTGTGGTGAGAAATGAAAAAAATGAGTTGATACCAACTAGGGTAGTCATAGGTTGGCGCATGTGCATTGATTATAGGCGTCTTAATGTTGCTACTAAAAAGGACCATTTTCCCCTTCCCTTCATTGATCAAATGTTAGAAAGGCTAGCCTGTCACAAGTTTTTCTGTTATCTGGATGGTTATTCTGGTTTCTTTCAAATTCCCATACATCCAGACGACCAGGAAAAGACCACCTTCACCTGTCCCTATGGTACCTTTGCATATCGTAGGATGCCTTTTGGTCTGTGTAATGCACCTGCTACTTTCCAACGTTGCATGATGAGTATCTTTTCTGATTTTATTGAGTCTATCATGGAAGTGTTTATGGATGATTTTAGCGTCTATGGTACTTCTTTTGATTCTTGCTTGCTAAATCTGACTAAAGTTTTGAAAAGATGTGAAGAGTGCAATTTAGTCTTGAACTGGGAAAAGTGTCATTTCATGGTTACTGAAGGGGTGGTTTTGGGACATTTGATATCTGATAAGGGCATTCAGGTGGATCGAGCTAAGGTCCAAGTGATTGAACAATTATCCCCTCCAGTTAATGTGAAGGGTGTTAGAAGTTTTCTTGGTCATGCGGGGTTTTATCGCCGCTTTATCAAGGATTTTTCTAAAATTGTTAAACCACTTACCCAGCTCCTCCTCAAGGATGCCCCGTTTGTGTTTACTGATGCTTGTCTTGAAGCCTTTGACAGGATTAAACAGGCACTGATTTCGGCTCCCATCATTCGTTCTCCCGAATGGGATCTTCCGTTTGAGATAATGTGTGATGCTAGTGATTATGCAGTTGGGGCAGTTCTGGGTCAGAGAAAGGAGAAGGTTTTACATGCCATCTATTATACAAGTAAGACCTTAGATGAAGCTCAAGTTAATTATGCTACTACTGAGAAGGAGCTTCTAGCTATAGTCTATGCCTTGGATAAATTCCGCACCTATCTGATTGGATCCAAGGTGATAGTCTATACTGACCATGCGACCCTTAAGTATCTGCTCTCTAAGAAGGAAGCCAAGCCTAGGCTTATTCGATGGATACTACTGCTACAGGAGTTCGATCTAGAGATCCGCGACAAGAAAGGGGCTGAGAATGTGGTTGCAGATCACTTGTCTAGATTGAGGTATGACGATGGTAAGGGATCTACACCGATTGATGATTCATTTCCGGATGATCATTTACTTGCACTTGCCAGTCAGTCACCATGGTTCGCAGATTTTGCTAACTACATTGTGGGGAGAATTCTTCCGGACGATCTTTCATATCAACAGAAGAAGAAATTCCTACATGATGTCCGGTTTTACTTTTGGGACGACCCTTATTTGTTTCGTGAGACTGCTGAAGGGTTGTACAAGCGTTGTATTCTAGAATGGGAAGTTTAAGGTGTTATCAGTAGGTGTCATTCTTCACCTTATGGTGGTCACCATGGACCGTCTAAAACAAACGCTAAGTTGTCACAATGTGGTTTTTACTGGCCTACTATGTTCAAAGATGCACAGGCTTTTATTATGGCTTGTGATGCGTGCCAGAGGACCGACACTATTTCGAGGAGGTATGAGATGCCACAGAACGGGATCCTTGAGGTTGAGATTTTCGATGTGTGGGGAATTGATTACATGGGACCATTCCCATCGTCCAAGGGTAACTTGTATATCCTTGTTGCTGTAGATTATGTGTCAAAGTGGGTGGAAGCCGTTGCCTCACCTACTAACGATGCTAAGACAGTCATCTCCCTGTTCAAGAAGATCATTTTTCCTAGATTTGGGGTTCCGCGCGCTTTGATCAGTGATGGAGGGTCACACTTCCATGAGAGGCATCTGGATGCGCTCCTGCGCAAGTATAGGGTTTATCACTGCACTGGGCTAGCCTACCACCCTCAGACGAGTGGTCAAGTCAAGGTCTCCAACCGAGAGATCAAATCTATCCTTGAGAAAGTGGTGGCGAAGTCTAGGAAGGATTGGAGCGATAAGCTGGATGATACTCTATGGGCATACATAACCGCCTTTAAGACACCTATTGGTACCTCCCCGTATCGGTTGGTGTATGGAAAGGCGTGTCACTTACCAGTAGAAATGGAGTATAAGGCTTATTGGGCAATTAAACAGCTCAACATGGATGCAAAGCTAGCCGGTGAGAAGCGGTTACTTCAATTGGGTGAGCTCGATGAATTCTGACTACAAGCCTATGATTGTAATCCCCCGTAATCTTATACATTTCATTTATATATTTTGGCGTATATTTAATATATTTAAATAAGAATTTATGAATTTTGGAAATAAATATATAATTAACGTACATTTACTTATTACATTTTAATATTTTCAACGATTTACGAAATCGAAAATGATTTTAGAATTTTAAGTTGAAAAGAATTTGAATTACGAAAGTTGATTGAATTTAGGAAACGATCATATTCAGTTTTGGATTCGAATCATAAAAGCTAAATCCTAATCCTAGCCTACTTGGGAAAGCCCAACATCAAAACCCAAACCTCAAACCCTCACCCAAACTATTTCACGTAAAATAAACCAAGCCCTCCTCTCTCCCCTCCATACTCACGTGAAACCAAAAAAAAAGAGGAAACCCTCCATCCTTCCTCCAATCTCACGCACACCCTCAGACGTCCTCTCTCCCTCCACGCCGTCGCCGAGCCGCCTCCGTCTAGCACTCCTCAGCCGCCGCCTAGTACGGTAACACCCTCCTCTTCATCCTTCTTCTTCGTCTTCTCTCTTTCCTTCCCCTTTGTTTTCGAGCTACCTTAACCCCTTCGTGTGTCGCAGCAACTCGAGTCGCACAGCCGCCTCCAAGTCGCGCCGCCGTGCCCAGCCCCTGCCGCGAGCCACCTCCGTCCGCCAGCTCTCTCTCTTTCCTCCTTCTTGAATTGGTTACTTTCTTAAACCCTAAGTAACTAATTATTTTAAATTAAAGCTTGTTAATTTAGATTATGTTCTTGATATTAAATTTATGATTTTTATGGTTTGAACATGATTTTCAGATTTGGGTTGAGATTAAAAACGAATTAATTTTCAGTTTTGACTAATTAAAATTAAGTTAGGGCTTAATCATGATTTATTAGTTTGAATTATGTTTTCTTGAATTAAAGCTATGGGTTTTGTGATTTAAATTATAAATTTGGGATTATATGAATTTTATAATAAAGTTATTAATTTTCAGATTATCTAATTACATTGAAATATTGATTTTTGATTGTTTAAAGTATGAAATTCAAGGTTTTTATGATTATTAATCATGATAGGTTGAGTATGGATCATTGAATTGGTTGTGTTGAGATACTAGGAACATAGATTGACCATGGTGAAGCTTTTAAATGAATTTATATTGCTGAAAATTTAAAGTACGATGTTTGCAAAAGTTTTCAACGAATTTCAATCACTAATTCAATAATTATGATTCTAGGAAATCAAATGTTTAAGTTTTGATATTGGGGAGAGTTCTAAATATGTTTAGGATGCATTTAGAATGCTCTCTTATGGTTGTCAATGATTAGGAATTGATTGAGAATATTTGTTGGTTGTTTTAGGCGGAGAATTCTCTTTAGGCGACTTTTGAAAGTGTTAAAGTGGCCTATCAGTTTGTTTACACAAGGTACGTACATACCTGCGTGCTTGGAATGTGTGCTAATTGTTGAAACCATGTTGAATTTGTTGTTGAACTTGGTTATGTTGATATTATTGTTGAACTTGGTGATGTTGATATTATGGACGAACTTGGTTATATGGAATGTGCATGTTTAATACTGTTGGACAAACTTATTGAACTTATTTTGCACTAAGAGAACTGTAACATGTTAGTATGGATGATTGATACAAACATGTTGGTTGGGAACACTAGATTATTCTATATGATTGGTTTGGATCGATTGGTTGTTGTTCCCTTTTTAGCTTTTCACTACTTTATGAGGGCCGAGGACCTTGTTTAGTAAGTTGAAACTTTATACCCATATACAGGGTTGATCATGGTTAAAGGAAAGGTTGGGTAAATTGGAATGAGTCTTGATTGATGCCTTTATGATCACGTACTTAATCCCAAGATAAAAACAGTTGTGAACGAATGTGGATTATATGCCTTATGTGATTGTTGAGTCATAACAGAGTCTCAATTTGTAAATCATGTAAAGTGAAACTGAGTAGCAATAGCTTTAGACTGTGCACGTCTAAAGTGACGGACAAACAAGAGTTGGGGTTCATGGTGGTAGCCCATGGCCTTTATCTCGGACCGGATTGATCACCGTGTCCTCTTTTATTTAAATGTTCCTCGATATCGCAGGTCTCTGAGGTTATGGAGTCGCGCCCGTACCTCGTCTTCCTTAGTGAAGGCTGTCGGACGGTCAACTCGGTCCATTGTCTATTTCAACTAAAATAATATTATTGTTGTAGGTCTAGCCTAGTCTAGTCAAGTATGGTCGTCAAATTATCATGTTCTGTCTGTCCTTGTTTATGTTTAATAGTATTATGTTAGGATTATTATTGTTTTTAGTATGTAGTACTCAGCTTTGCTGATTACGTGCTTTGTTTGTGTGTGTTGATCATGGCTATGCCTTATTGATCCTGTGATGACCCAACTTTGGTGAGCAGTCTCTAAGGATCAATAAGCGTTGCCCATCTACAGGTTTGAAGATGATGCATCATTGGGATCGGGATTAGAGAGCTTGTAGTTATATTTGCTTTATTAAGTGATTTGGTTTGTTAACTTAAATTTGAAATTGTCGTACTATTCGTATTTCCTTATTTCAGTTAATTGGTTTTGGACCTAATATGTAATAAGATTATTTATGAACCTAAAAGTTAGTTTTATGTTTTCCGCTGCAAAATTCTGAATAAGCCGTTACGTTTTCACACGGGCGATAATACTTTGATGATTCCCTACAGTTATATTTAAAAAGGGTTATTTTAGAAATTGGGAATTGTCGGGGTGTTACAATGATAGTGCCCGGATTTACATGGAAAAGACCAAGAAGTGGCACGACAATCACATTTTGCATAGAGAGTTCGCGATGGGCGACAAGGTTCTACTTTTTAACTCTAGGCTTAAGTTATTTCCTGGAAAACTTAAGTCTAGGTGGTCTGGGCCGTTCACCGTAACTATGGTAAGCAAGTTTGGGTCTGTTGAAGTAGAGAATGAGAATGGTGAACGATTCAAGGTCAACGGGCAACGTCTGAAGTTGTACCATGATGGGGTTACTGTAGGAGTGGTTGAGGTCCATCACCTCAATCCCTCCGCCTCATAGACTGCATATTCAAGGTAACAAGGTCGAGCGGGACCTAGACATAAACCAGTGCTTTGCGGGAGGCAACCCGTATTTTATCGCTTTCGTAGTATAAGTTTGATTTTTTATTCTATTTTTGTGTGTTTAGTTAGTATTTCCCATACCTAAGTGTGTTTAAGTATTGGTTTTGGTGTTAGTGAGGCGAGAAGAGGGCATTACGCTGTTTGGGTGTTCAATAATGTGCAGGCCTAAAGATCCAAGTTCGAGAAAGTGAAATTACGCACAAGGCCAAGCACGCTGCAAACCGCCCGATCCGAATCGGGCGAGGTGCGCCCGATCGGGCGCGCACTGTGTAGACACCTACATTTGTCCCCATTCCCGAAAGGGAAGGTTCGATGATGAAAACGTAAATCTCCACTTGACAACGCATCTCCTATAAAATAACGAACCTCAATTCCCCTTTTCATTCCACCCGAAACCTGCTATTTATAGAAACCTGCTAAAAATAGTAACTGCCGTAAAGGGTAGCTTCTAAAAGTGGAAAGTCATAAAAGATAGAAGCCTGTCAGAATTAGGTGTTGCACTCCAACATAAATCCTAAATGAGATAGAAAACTGCGAGAATCCTATTCCTAATATGATTCGGAAATAAGAGTTACGTATTAATTAAAATCCTAACGAGCCTAGAGTTCGTAACGGGCCCAGACGCATTCCGTCATGAAATTGATACGCACTAAAAGACTCGATTAAGTCTCAAACACTACGGATTTCAGGAATCCGAATCTGACTAAGAAAACAGCCCAGACCCTATTTTCAACGCCTGGCTCTGGGCGCCGAAATCTTCGGCGCCCAGGCCTGGGCGTTGAAAATACCTGGGTACGTGTTTTTTCCTAATTCTTTGTGGATTAGAACTCTGCAATTCTATCTTTCCACTAACTCTTCCCTATAAATACAGCCCCAAATTCGACGTGAAAAGGATACACACACAATTCATATTCTGAGTATTGACTCCAACCCTTAGCCTAAGCCTCTCGCTGCGAAATTGTTCACGCGTTCTGTCGCAATCGATCCATAAATCGAACAGAACGTATCCCGTCCCATAATTTGAGATTCGTTAAATAAAAAGAAGAAATAGAAAAGTCAAAGTGGTTAGTTTTCTGAGAACCGTGACGCACCTCTCAAGGGTGCGTCGTAATGTCTCCCTTTTCGATGATTTAATTGCTTTCCTCGCCCTTTTTATGAACTGTTAAACTAACTAAATCTGATTGTTCTACCACGCTTAATAAATATAATATTTTTGGGAAATTGGATTATCATGCTAGGTCCCTTAATGCAATCTAAATCAGATAATCGCGATCGATCTAGTATTATATGTTGCATATTGCTAAAATCAACTCAGATTAGTTTAATAGTTAACGCATGTCCCTTCAATTATTTATGCTGAGCTAGTAAGGATATCCTGCCTCTGGAGTTATCGAAGAGTGAGTACTCCTCTCGGTAGTTACAGTCCCCCGAACCCTCAATCTCTACCTTGCGGGTGTATGTTGAGAGATCCCCACACCAGGGATCACAAGGGAACCTACGGCCGTCGTGGTCAAACATAATTGCACTCGCTTTATGTCACGATAACCGGGTTTTGTCAGTTTTTCTCATTGTCGTTAAAAACTGAATGGCGACTCCTATATTACTAGTCAATTGGGTGTAAACTCACAGGAAATCCAATTACACTTGATTGAATAAAAAGAATCGTCACACCCATGAGGGACGAGGTCACGCATTAGCCTCGTGCTTTTTCGACCCCCTCACAGTGGCGACTCCACTGGGGATAGTAAAGGAAATACTCGTGCTTGTAGGTAATCAAAATAGCCGAAGGGTGAAACGATCCTACCCCGCGTTTATTTCCCCATCAAGTTGGGACGACCTGAAAATTAGCATATTAATGAGAACGGGCAGAACCGCATAACGAATCTCGGCTCCCTCGGGAGTTGGGACTAAGGATACCTTTTTTCGCCAATAGGGGGGTGCATACGCCGCGCATGTTGCCCACTCGGTACTTGTGCAGGTAGTACACCTATCCCGAACCTAATCGCTCGCTCATTAGGTCCCTCTCGCCTGCATGCCCCCTTGGCTTGCACTTGCGGGTTGGCCTCTTGAGCGAAATTCGTTTGTTGAAGACACTACCTCGACCGGGGCATGTGTTGGATCTACGATAGAAGCGGTACCAAGCCAGGCGCAAATAACTACCCATAGAAGCCTATCATAAACTACATGACATGTTATTATCGCCTCATGATGAATGTTAGTTATGTGTAGCGAAATATGTGATTGTGTGTGACAAACTATCCTAGGAAACCAACGACCTTAAAAATTTCCCAAACATTCATAGACTAATTTGCCAAAGAGTTATACCGAAATACGTGTTCCGCAAACCCGAATGATCGCCACAAAAATAAGCGACGCTCGGGATGGCCTGTAACGAATCCCACAAACGCTGCACAACGCGTAAAGGACGTTATTAGGCAAGCACGCAAATTGAAGTCGCATAAACAAAAGTAGACGTAAACAGAAAAAGAGAATCAGCCAGGGACGCTTTTTTAACGCCCCTGGCTGGGCGCCAGAATTTCTCACGCCCCTCGCTGGGCGCTGAAGTTGCTGCTTGGCCTTCTGGTCAGGCGCATCAGCCTCGGTGCCCGCGCAAAAGGAAAATACGTAGCACAAAAAATGTTCGTAAAAAGAATTGCTACGAGGGCGTAAGAAAAGCACTCGATTTCAAAAGCGACTCGTAAAAAAAAAAAAATTAATAACTCTTTGCGTCGTTGTTAGGCCTCCTACGACGACAATGCTCGGCACTAAAAACCGAACATGCTAACAATTGTGAATGTCACACGGGCAAGTGTTTCGAAAATCCAAAGAATGACAAAAAAAAACCAAAAAGTGTACCAACAAAAGAAAGAGTGAAAAACCAATAGAGAGAGTCGAAGTCTAGACTAAGTAATGCTTGAAACTTTGGGAACCTAAACTTTAGCTTATCTTATGCCTAGGACTGGTCCTGCCACTTGGTGTCGATCAAGGAATCAACGGTTAGTGCGTCTCGAAGATACATCGCCAACATCAGGTTTAGTGACTCCAAGCTCCGTCCGTCGTCCCTCATTTCAAGGATCACCGCTTCCCCAACCTCGATTCGCACCTTCAAACATGTCCATCGAAGATTTGCGAGACCAGATGGTCCAAATGACCCAACTTATGGGCCAGTTAAAAATGGAAAATGAAGCTTTAGCGGCTGCACAAGCCAAAAATGACCTCGATAACGAGAAGAGGATTGAAAAAATGGTCCTACAGCAAACCATGGGGAGCAAATACTTCTCCCTCGATCCTGAACCTTTTCCTGGCAAACTACCAGAAAAGTTCAGTTCATCTGACTTACCAAAGTTCAAGGCCACGGACAATCTCCGTGATCATCTACTGAGCTTTGTGAATGCCATGAACTTGAAAGGCGTGGACAAGTCCATGTATTTACCTACCTTTTCTTTGTCCTTGGAACCTGTGCCGCTCAAATGGTACTATCACCAGGACCCTAAGCTCTTCCCCACTTGGGAAGACTTTGTCAATGTCTTCATCAAGCAATACTCGTCGAACATGGATTTCCAAGTCACCATGCGCAAGTTGGAAGTTCTCTTCCAAAAGAAAAATGAGGGTTTCACAACCTACTTTGCTAGATGGAGGGACCAGGCGGCGCAGCTAATCAATAGGCCTCCCGAAACAGAATTGGTCCAAAAATTCATTGACAACCTGGACCCGGCTTACAGACAACACCTTAGGTACCTGGGACTTGACACTTTCAAAAGAGTTTATGATGTGGGAATAAAGATCGAGGACGACCTCGCCAAAACCATACAAAGCAAACCCACATATAAAAACAACACCTATAATCGGGGTAACACATCCCAAGCCCAAGAAGTCCATGCTGTAGAAGAGACTCCCGCCCGAAGAAGCCCTGGAAGATGGGTCCGAGATCGAAAGTTTGCCCCACTCGGGTCGACTTTGGTACAAGCCTTTGAAAGACTAACCAATCAAAGAAAGTTGAGACCTATAGGCCCCACCCGTGACCCTCCTGTCAAGGGCAAATATTGGGTCGAAGGTACTTACTGCAAATTCCATCAAGGAAATGGGCATGACACTGAAAACTGCTGGAATCTAAAACATACGATCCAGGACATGATAGAGGATGAAGTGATACCTCTCCCCAACGTTGGCAAATCCAACAACAACAAGAGCCCACTCGGCTCTTGTCACATCTCTCTCGACCAACCAGAGAACTTTGACCCCACGGTGTACATCACGCCTCAAGGTGCACCACTCGTTGTGGTCCCTATGGATCGAATAGAGAGAGAAGTGTGCGGTGTGTGGGATGATGATGCTGAAGATATTTACCTATCTCAAGTGTCGGGCCAGGACCTCTTCACTGAAACTTGGCCCGGGTATGCTCTCATTGACACCACCCCTCAGGAGCCCGAGGTCGACAACCTCACCCGATCCGGAAGAATATACCAACCGGATATTCAACCACCTCCTATGGACGACATCCCAGTTAGGCAAACCCCCGAGAATGGACGGCACGCCACCATCGCAGAAGTCATTGAAAATCCTCTCTTGAAACAACTAAAAAGAACCAAGGCCGAGATTACCATCTGGGATCTCATGTGTACTTCAAAGGAACATCGCGAAAAGCTTATTCGCTCACTCGACCTCATCTCAGTACCTACAGATATTACACCTGACTCATTGGTTATCCATGTCACGAGAGATGCCAGAGAAAAGGCCATAGTTTTCACTGATAAAGACTTGCCCAAAGAGGGGGGTGCTCACAATAAAGCCCTTTATCTAGTGGTTGGATGCAAAGGACAAAACATCCCCCTAGCACTTGTAGATAACGGTTCGGCGGTTAACGTTTGCCCGTTGCGAACCGCGCATTGCTTGGGACTAGGAAGCGATGACTTCCAAACCTCCACACAAGGGGTACGAGCCTATGATAACCCCCGAAGGCCTGTGTTGGGAAAAATCAACCTTACCATACAAACCGGGCCTGTGGCACGCACCACGGAGTTTCAAATAATCGACATCAAGCCCACTTTCAACCTCCTATTGGAGCGACCTTGGCTCCATGACTTAGGAGGTGTGGCTTCTACCCTGCACCAAATGGTTAAACTTAACCATAACGGGGTAATACTAGAAATCCGCGCCCCTCCTCTCGACATCAGTTGTACTATGGTTGGAACGGCCGAAACTGCAGACGACCTTTATGGGTTTCAAATGGAAGAAGCAATCTAGTTCATTGAAGACTATGATCCAGCATTCCTAGACCCGCATGCATCCCGGGTCATCCCTAGAATGCTGCTAGCTCAAGGTTATTTCCCAGGAACCCCATTGGGCATAAGGAAGAAGGAATGCACATTCCATCCTTTACCCAACAAATCTACTCCCTTTGGCTTAGGCTATGAACCAACGGAGGAAGATATTGCTGACCGCCTGTCTGGGCTACGCCTTAACAAAGACAAACAAACCACCCTCCTTCCCCCGTATCAAAGGACCCTTAACGGGATGTTCGTTCAGGAAGGAGAAGAACACCCATGCTGTGATTTCCCTGAACTCTTCGTTCAGGATGGCTTGCTAAAACCCGGATTTGAAATTTTCCATGACTGCCACACCTTGGATGAGGCACCCCACCTCACCAAGACTAAAACAGCTGAAATATTGGACAACCAGGCTCTATGGACATTGTTTAACGAATCGAGGCCTATGGAGAACGAGACTGTGATGACTACCCTAGCTTTACAAGATGAAGGTTTCGATCCAACCCGGTTAATCTCTCCTGCATCAACACTAGAAAAGATCGAGAACGGATGGGTGAAGACATATCAGTGGGTCAATGCAAAAGGAATAGAATTCAAGATGAGTACCGGTGAAGGACCGAAGTTTTATGAGACTAAACCCCAGGCTTGAGCCATATAGAGCACCATTAGTAAAAAGCGCCTAGTAGTTCTTTAGATTGGTAGAAAAAAATAATAGAGACTTTAGATGGTCCCAAGGCCCCTTAGAATATAGGTCAGTTTTATTTCTGTGTGTTTTCCTTACTTTTCGAATCAATAAAGGCGTAATATTTCTCCTAAAAATTCTATTCTAACACTAAATGAACACCAAATGTACTTGCATAATACAAAAATAAAGAGGCGGCCCACTCTAGGCCCAACAAACAAAGCCCACTCGGTTTTGAAATAGTGCCATGGGAGCCAATTCCCGAAACCCACAAAATAAACCGCACCATCCCATTCATATCCCCAAAACATAAAAGTCAACCAGTGTAACCATAAAAATCAACCCATACAACCCAAAGAAGTCAAAGGAAATCAAAATCCAAAACAAAAGCAAATGTTGCTTAAAAGGGGAATTAATAAAATATAACCCCCACCAATCCTTCAAAAACGACACGCACCTCAACCCACCTCAAAAGCCTACACAAAGATCTTCATAACTTCCGCACCCTAACTCCATTTTCAAAACTGTTTCGAGTCACGAATAGAAAAAATTAATCCGGACAAAAATGCATTTCACGCTAACAGTAAAAAAAGCCTCTAAAATAGCCTCGAAATTGACTTTAAATACGAGAAAAAAAAAAATCAAGGCACAAAAAAGAAATAAATGCAAGAACATGTGAAGCAAAGCGTTAAAAACGACCGCCAGAAATCATTTTCAGCGCCCAGGGCTGGGCGCCGAAATTTCCGACGCCCCAGCCTGGGCGTTGAATCTCTCTGCCTGCCAAAAATTTTCTTTTCAGAAGTGCTCTTCATTTTATCCGCACACAACGGAAAAATAACGAACACTTGGGGGGGTACAGTACGTATCCAAATAGGCTTACCAAAAATATAGCCATACAAATTAGTCGAATTTCATTTTTACGCGACTTATGGCAAAAAACGGCAGATGAAAATAATGATAATACTTCACTCATTTGACCGATTAAGTAATATGCTTCCACCTCAGGGCATATCTACCGAAATCCGGCATACTAGAACTTATTCTAAAGCTAGAACTACGCGCGACCTGATTCTGACAAGATACGTAGGCAATCCTTACCAAGGATTCGGTCCAATAAAAAAACACATATTCTTTGTGCAAAAAGTGTTAGACATATAAAAACATAAAAAAGAGGAGAAACAAAAATAAATGAAAATGAAAAATAAAAATACGCCTTTATTGAAAAAATAATAAGAAGGAAAACAAAAGTGCTAAGAATAAAAACAAACACAACTGAAATAATTAAAGGGCACCTACGCCCTAGCAAGAACTACACTACTCTAGTTCTTCCGGATCATCAAATAAAGTCTTGTAGAGGGCAATGTTCGCAGGATCCACCCCCACAGTTTTCTGCGCTGCCCCAATATCAATCTCCATAAGAACCGGCTCCTGGACACTAACTTCTAAAGATGCCAAGGCTTCAGAAACATTCTCAGTTATAGCCCGCTCAGCCTCAAGGGCACAGACAATGGTGGGAGAAGGATTATTATCATCAACTAGACTAGCCACTGTTTCTACAGGCGGCTGAGCCTTCCTAACCCATACATTGTTCCGGCGACGATCTCCGCGAGAGCTTGCATTTCTTTTAACAACAGCAGGCCCCTTCATGTTAGGCATCTTTTTAGGCCTGAAACTGGAACGGGGAGGAACTTCCTTTCGCTTTCGATCAGGACGAGCTTTCACAGTCTTAATACTATAGGTACGAGGTTTGGCAGAATCAGGACCCTCATACTTAACACGAATACGAGGTATCAAAAGCTCAGCCGGCTCCTCATTTCGAGCCTCGGTCCTCACATCTTTATCATCGGAGCTCATCCACAACTTGTAGTTTTCAGAAAGACCCACAAAGCCATTTGTAGCTACGGCCCAACGCGGGAGACCATCATAATACTTAGCCTACGCTAGAACCCGTGCTTGTGAAAAGGCCGCTACCTTAGGTGGTACCGTATCGAAAAAAGGGATAGTCTGCCTTAAACCATATTGACGCATGATTCGGTAAGGGAAAATATAAATGGGACGAGATAGCCCCAACAAAGAAACATAAACCGATACATCAGAACCCCCCTGTCATAGTAGTCAAACCCCACCATGGTACCACCCACTTAATAGAACAAATGCCATAAGTAAAAAAGGAGGTCCATTCGGCCTCGTCCTGGCCTTGGTGCAGGTATTTTCGGTTACCCAAGGCTATAGGGCGATAATGTTTAGGATCGGCAGGAGCTTCCAAAAGTCTAAGCCGTTCCACGAGCCAAATCTGCAAAAAGCGGGTACGATCAAAAAATAATAAAAGAAAACGGTTCCTGGTGCGCAGTTTCAACGCCCAGGACCAGGCGCCGAAAATTCCAGCGCCCAGCCCTGGGCGCTGAAACTCATTGTGTACGCAAAAAAAAAACAAAAAAAAAACGTGTATACGTGCGCAAGGAAAAATCGATTACCTGCAGTAATAGGGGGCTTCCCTTAAAATGTTCAGATTTGGCATCCTTCTTCAGCTCATCCGCACTCAGCAAAGTCTCGGCAACAACCAACGGCATAATAGAATAGCAACTTTCCATCTGGCTAATCAAGGGGATCAACCTTATGTCACCGAACGCACCATTGTCATTCGACAACAAATAGTGATTCAACAAGCAAAATACAAGGGCTCGAATATTCAATTTCTGTTCGGTCATATTCTTACTAGGCCTAAAGTGATGTTTTACAAGTTTTGCCAAGTAAACCTCGTCACCTACAACAATTTCAGCAAACATGTTATCATCTAGTCCTAGGAAAGCCCCTATGGTTGTTTTACCCTCTTCAATAGTGCCAGGGGTAACAGGAGTAGCATTAGTAGGATAACTGTGAGGGGGTCGAAAAAGCGCGAGGCTAATGCGTGACCAGTCCCTCGTGGGTGTGACGATTCTTTTTATTCAATCAAGTGTAATTGGATTTCCTGTGAGTATACACCCAATCGACTAGTAATATAGGAGTCGCCATTCAGTTTTTAACGACAATGAGAAAAACTGACAAAACCCGGTTATCGTGACATAAAGGGAGTGCAATTATGTTTGACCACGACGGCCGTAGGTTCCCTTGTGATCCCTGGTGTGGGGATCTCTCAATATACACCCGCAAGGTAGAGATTGAGGGTTCGGGGGACTGTAACTACCGAGAGGAGTAATTCGCTCATCGATAACTCCAGAGGCAGGATATCCTTACTAGCTCAGCATAAATAATTGAAGGGACATGAGTTAACTATTAAACTAATCTGAATTGATTTTAGCAACATGCAGCATATAATACTAATTCAATCGTGATTATCTGATTTAAATAGCATTAAGGGACCTAGCATGATAATCCGATTTCCCAAAAAATATTATATTTATTAGGCGTGATAGAACAATCATATTAGGTTAGTTTAACAGTTCATAAAAAGGGCGAGGAAAGCAGTTAAATCATCGAAAAGGGACACATTACGACGCACCCTTGAGAGGTGCGTCAGGGTTCTCAGAAAACTAACCACTTTGACTTTGCTATTTCTCCTTTTTATTTATCGAATCTCGATTATGGGACAGGATACGTTCTGTTCGATTTATGGATCGATTGCGACAGAACGCGTGAACAGTTTCGCAGCGAGAGGCTTAGGCTAAGGGGTTTAGAGTCAATACTCAGAATATATTATGTGTTGTTGTGTGTTGTTTCACGTCGAAACTAGGGGTCTATTTATAGGGAAGAGTTCGTGGAAAGATAGAATTGCAGAGTTCTAATCCACAAAGAATTAGGAAAAGAAACGTACCCAGGTATTTTCAGCGCCCAGGCCTGGGCGCCGAAGATTTCGGCGCCCAGAGCCAGGCGTTGAAAATAGGGTCTGGGCAGTTTTTTGTTTAGTCAGATTCGGATTCTAAAATCCGTAGAGTTTGAGATTAATTTGAGTCTTTTAGCGCGTATCAATTTGTGGCGGAATGCGTCTGGGCCCGTTACGAACTCTAGGCTCGTTAGGATTTTAATTAATACGTAACTCTTATTTTCGAATCCTTTTAGGAATAGGATTCTCGCAGTTTTCTATCTCATTTAGGATTTATGTTGGAATGCAACACCTAATTCTGACAGGTATCTATCTTTTATGATTTGCCACTTTTAGAAGCTACCTTTTACGGCAGTTACTTTTTTTAGAAGGTTTCCATAAATAGCAGGTTTCGGGTAAAATGGAATGGGGAATCGAGATTCGTTTATTTTATAGGAGATGCGTTGTCAAGTGGAGTTTTTATGCTTTCATCATCGAACCTTTCCCTTGCGGGAATGGGGACAAAAGTAGGTGTCTACAGTTAGCCCCCACTTTGACTGAGTCTTGGAGTAAGACGATGGTCAAAGTATTAGACGGAGTGCGTCACACAAGTCATGGTGTATGTGACCTGTTTTGCGAGGGTCTCACGAGCCCCCGAGTGATAACATTTGACTTAAGGGTCATCACTTGAAGTGTCGACATATCCCTCACGTGTCATTGGGATTTGTCAACTGATAGTATAAAAACTTCCTCACTTTGTCATTGGAAGGATCTAAAGATGCGTAAAAACTCCCTCACTTTGTCATTGGGAGTAACTACAGATGTTTTCGAAATTAAAGCTGTAAAGTGTAATTGGGCCTGGCCAAGCCCAATCACGAGGTAAGACGTTTTTAAAGATTCTCATTTTCAGGGTTAGCTAAACGAGAAAACCCCCTTGTTTTTATAGGAAGTAAAACGAAGGAAAATCCAGTACCCTTGTTTTTATAGGAAGTAAAACGAAGGAAAATCCAGTAAAAATTATCGCTGCAGCGACTAAGGACCTGCGCTGTTAGTGACGCAGACCCCGCCCGCTGAAGGTGGGCGAGCCTGTCCTCTGAGGGGGACCCCCCGTCCGATAGAAGTGGACGAATCTGTTTGATGTTTTTGAAAATAAGGACCTACGCGGTTTGTGACGTAGACCCCGCCCGCTGAAGGTGGCGAACCTTGTCCGCTGAGGGTGGACACCCCGTCCGCTGAAGTGGACGAATCTGTTTGAATTTTTTTTTGAAAATAAGGACCTACGCGGTTTGTGACGTAGACCCCGCCCGCTGAAGGTGGCGAACCTTGTCCGCTGAGGGTGGACACCCCGTCTGCTGAAGTGGATGAATCTGTTTTGAAATTTTATTTTGTTTTGCTTTTTTTTTTGAAAATAAGGACCTACGTGGTTTGCGCCGTAGACCCCGCCGGCTGAAGATGGCGAGCCTATTTTAAATTTGAAGACTTTATTTTTCGAAAACTGAGGACCTGCGCGGCTAGTGACGCAGACCCCGACCGCTGAGGGTGGGCGAGCCCATTTTGAATTTCTAATTTTGCCTATGTAGAAGGGCTTTTGTGATTACAACCTGTTGGTGGGTCGTAATTTTTCCTGATTAGATGTGTCCTATAAGTGGGTCCACATTGTATATATTTTTGTTTAACGATATTTTATTTTATTATTTCTTATTTATTAATATTTTTTTAAAATACCGTTTTTTTGTTCTTTTTTGGGATAGAAATAAGATAACGGATATCTTTACACAAAGTAGGGGAGCACGCGTGCCCGACAGCGAATATTCGCTGTCTGGGAAGCATTTTCAGCGCCCAGGCCTGGGCGCGAGAATTTCTAACGCCCAGAGCTGGGCGTTGAAAATGCGAAAGGGGGACTGGTCTTTAAATTCGCGGACCGTCTCCTTCCTTTCCCATTTCCGCCATTTTCGCTCAAGCTCTCCACTTCTCTCTACTGATCTTTGCTCGTTTCTTTCACTTTTCTTCACGAGTTCTACTCCAAATCACTTCCTAACCTTCCCAATGTAAGTGATTTTCAATAATTTCGAGCTTTTTTGTCAATTTCAGTATTTTGTCAACTATTTTTGTGCATGAAATTGATTTGGGGGTTTTTGATTTTGTGCCCCTTTTCTTCAATTAGATAGTTGGAAATGTTCCACATAACATGTTAATTAGTTTGTGCATGTTAATTTTTGCAAGTATGTTGATTTTTGTTGAATTTGGGCATTTTCGTGCTAACCCCCAAGTATACCTACGAATCTAGTATTTTCTTATAATGTAGGTGTTCTTGGTATATTGCTTGCGTTCCTCATAATTCATGAATGACAAAGTATGGGAGAATTTTGATTTTGCTGGAGTTAATTTTTTACTTAGGGAATTTTGCTAAGTATGAACTTAGTATCATGTTTTTTTTTAGGGAACAAAAAATTGTATGACTCCATTTCATGAGTGAAATGCACTCTTTTTTAGGGATCGGTATGAGTGCCCATTTGTCAAAGGTATAATGCCTTGTTGTATTGTTGATCAGCATGTCTGACTAGTCGTTACCCCCTCCTGGCGGCCACGAGGTGCGTGGCATGACGCGTCAGTCGACTGGCCCGGGTCCCCTATGGGTGGGCCCTAAGCTTTACGATGGTCGTGATCTACACTACGACCTAGAGCACCATGTGACTTCCCGCCTTCACGCGAGGAGACAGACTACGGTTCGCGGCTATGGCGCCGCGACGAGTGAGACCATTTTCAGCTATCTGAGCTCGGACGCCCAGGCCTTGGTGAGGGCGAGCTCACTGTTTCCGGTGGTTGAGACCTTCTGGGAGATACTGCGGCTCAACATCTCCCCGTCCTTTCTGCGGTCGTTCATGAGGTGGTGGTGGGATACCACCCACACCTTCCATTTTCCTTGGGGCGAGATGATGATCACTCCTGAGGACTACACAGCTTTGACGGGTTTGACCTTTACAGGGAACCCCGTTCGTCTGAGGTCGGACGGCCCATCGCCGACTGTTGCTGAGGGTACCAGGCTCCTGGGCTCGTGGATGGGTAGTAGGTTACCTTCGTACCAGCCCCGTGGGATACCTTTCGCTGACCTGATGTGGGCTTTGGAGCACGGGGTAGAGGAGTCGCCTTCGAGACAGGCTCGGCTGTTCTACCTCCATTTTATCACTTCCACTTTTCTATCGGGTCCGACTGACACCTTTGACCCGAGGTGGATAGGCATGGTGGAGGACGTGTCTACACTGGGTGACTATCGCTGGGGCGATTTGGGCTATGCGACGCTTGTCGGCTAGATGAGTTTGTCGGTGCGCGTCTCGGACCCGAGTATACGTCACTTTGTGATTACATTAGCGGGAGTGCCGCGTTTGATCGAGGTATGTGCCTAGACTTTCTTTTGTTTTTCTTGCTTTTATCCGGCCTCTTTTTTTTTAACGCTTTATTATCCTTTTCTTTTGCAGCTGTGGGCCTTTGAGCACTTACCCTGGCTGGCTCCCCGAAAGGGGCAGAGGCCTTTGGAGTTCCCAGCCGGTCGCCGTTGGGGTTGGAAGAAGAAGCTGACAGTGCGTCCGCCGCCCGATACCGTGTGGGATCTTATCCGGGACGGGAACCCTGAGCATGTACAGAATCTTATCCTCTATCTCGTATTTCGTCATTCTTTTCATGTGCGAGATCTGACTGCGTTTTGAAAACAGGTGGTTTGGACCCCATGGCTCTCTTTTAGGGGTACCCATGCTTCGGTCAGGGAGAGTTATGCCCTGAGCCAGATGCGGGTCTTGTTCGTTGGCCGCCGGGACCCTGTCTGGTACCTGGGAGAGCGGGTACGTATGCAGACGGTCAGGGTTTTTTCGGTGCCCAGGCCTCCGCCTGCGACCATGCTGTCTACTCGCTCGATAGGCGAGTCGTGGAGGGTCCACTCGAGAACTGGTGTGCCGGCGACAGAGTTGGTGGTAGAGAGAGCTAGCTATTACCAGTTTATCCAGGATTCTCTTCGTCTCCCGGAGCCTGGCGCTGTAAGTTGCCTCCTCTCTTTTTTAGTGTTTTCATGTTCGTGCCCATGTGTTTATGCCTACTGTGTTTTGTGCAGGAGGGTCCTGACCCTTTGTTGGGGGGATGGGTGCTTCCCGATGCTCGGATCTCGTATACCGGAGAGAGTGGATCCGAGATTGTGGAGACTTTCCCGGAAGACCGGGTTTTCCATGCTCCGCTCCCTGAGGGAGTAGAGGCGGTATGCACCTTTCATTTGTGTACTCTTCTTTATATTTTTTCTTTCTTTTTTACTGACATTCTTGTTTTAGGTTCCGGCCCGTACGGCCAATGCGATGGTGGGAGTGATCAACCGGTTGAAGTCCGCGTTGATTCGAGCTCGGTCTGCACTTTCTTGCAGGAGCCCCCACTCTACTCGGGTAATGTGCCCTCTCTTTTTTTTCTTTTGATCTGTACCTTTGGTTTGGCTTTTGGTTATTCACTCTTTTTTTTCCCTTTTTGCAGACGGCTACTGGGCGTGCTGGGGCCGACGACGCGGGTCCCTCGGGCAGGGGACACGGTCGTCGCGAGAGAGAGAGAGCACAGCACTCGCCCCTATGGCATCGCCGTTCTGACGCGGGGGCGAGTTCTTCTGGGGAGAGGTCCGAGCCGGAGCGTAGGCGGCGTTCCGTGTCGGTGGCCCGAGAGCCTAGCCCCGAGTTGCAGTCGCAGCCTCATTTTTGGGGTGACTCTGGCTGGGGTCCCTCATACCACGGGGAGTGGAGTGGGTGGACCGGCGAGGCTTGGAGACATGGAGTCGATGACGAGTCTTAGGCTTACCTCCTTGCTTTATACATATTCATTCTTGTGTTCCGCATGTATATATATATTTTTTTGCGATTTTTGGTGCAAGAATGTTTTGAGCCTTCCGTGGGCTTTGTTTTAACATATTATAGCAATATTAGCTTCCTAAACCAACGACGAATTTTTAAAAGGAAAAGACTTTCGTAAAAATAATGAGTTCATTTAAGAGTGCACATATATTTTTAGACTAACCGACTACTTGGGGTATTACATATGCATGTTCACTATTTTTGTTTTTTTGCCGACTCGTGTCATACTCCTTTGTTGGGCTTTTTCCTGGAAACTCTTGTGGCTTTTTTTATTTTATTTGGTCTTGCCCGTGCATGGGTTAGGGTAGAGTGCCCTTTGCGATATCTTTTCTTCTTGATGTGTTGCATGACTTTATTATTTTATAATTTTTTATTGGACCGAATCCTTGAGAAGGATTGCCTACGTATCTTGTCAGAATCAGGTCGCGCGTAGTTCTAGCTTTTTGAAAAAAAAAAACTTTTTTGAAAGGGTGTCCATTACTCGTCTGCTTCCCCCCCAAGTGTTCGTGGTTCTTTTGAGGGTTAGAAAAAGGAGTACGAACACTTTGTAGAAGCGGGAGGGTAGGTGGCAAGAGAGAACAACGCCCGATTTAGGGCGAAGGAAATATCGGCGCCCAGGCCTGGGCGTTAGAAATAACAGCGCCCAGTCCTGGGCGTTTGAAGTTTTGTCCTTCTTTTTATACTTTATGCCGTTGGTTTAGAGTAATGCGCAGAATGTTTGCTTATGAGTTTTAATGTGTTTTATTAGATGCCTTAACTCCGGACTGAATTTTATTAAATATAGTACTTTTTCAATTGGTCTAAGTTCGTGAGGTTAGCGAATTCCGCTCCATCTATGTCGGCTAGTTGGACTGCTCCGCCACGTAGGATGGTCTTTACAAAATATGGTCCTGTCCAGTTAGGCCGGAATTTTCCTCGAGGGTCCGTAGTAGGTGCGCAGACTTCTTTTAATACAAAATCGCCTTCTTTGATGTTTCGAGGTTTGACTCTTTTGTTGAATTGCCTTGCGATGCGCTTTTGATACACTTGCACGTGATGTAGAGCTCTCAACCTCCGTTCGTCTAAAAGGACGAGTTCGTCGTACCTAGCTTGAACCCAATCGGCTTCGGGTAGCTTGCTTTCTAGGACGATCCGGAGGGAGGGAATCTCCAACTCGACCGGTTGGACTGCTTCCATTCCGTATACCAAGGAGTAGGGTGTTACTCTAATGGAGGTGCGGATTGAGGTTCGATAGCCCCATAATGCGAAGTGTAATTTGTTGGGCCAATCCTTATAATTTTCGGCCATTTTTTCGATTATAACTTTAATATTTTTGTTGGCCGCCTCTACCGCGCCGTTCATTTGCGGCCTGTAGGGAGAGGATTTATGGTGTTTGACATGATATTTTTTGAGCAGGTCTTGGACTTCGGCCCTGAAGTGGGAACCTTGGTCACTTATGATTTCATGTGGAACCCCGTATCGACAGAATATGTTCTTTTCTAGGAATCGGGAGACATGTTTGGCTGTTAACTTTGCATAGGAGACTGCCTCTACCCATTTAGTGAAGTAATCAATTGCAACTAAAACGTACTCGTGTCCCCCTACGCCTGTTGGTGTTACCTTGCCGATTATATCTATACCCCAGGTGGAAAAGGGCCATGGAGAAGTGAAGGTGTATAGTTCTGAGGGAGGTAAATGGTTAAGGTTACTGAAGATTTGGCATTTTGGGCAAGTTTTTACAAAGTGATGGCAATCGGTTTCCATAGTGGTCCAATAGTACCCTGAGCGGGATATTTTTCGGGATAGCATTTTTCCGTTCATATGGGGTCCGCACACGCCGTTATGGTATTCTTCCATTAGTCTTTGGGCTTGGTTTTGATGGACACAAAGTAACTTGATTTTATTCGGCGTGTATTTGTACAGTTCTCCCAGAATTATGCTATATTGTGAAGCGAGGAGGCGCAGGGCCTTTTGTGCTCGCGGGGAAGTGTTTGGGGGAAATTCCCCACTTGTTTTGTAACGAAGGATGTCGGTGTACCATGGTTCTTCCTCGGTGTTTTCAGGTTCGGAGTCTATGGCACAACAATAAGCCGGCTCTTTCCTTCGCTCGACCCGAAGGGTCATTCCGTCCCATTCATTCGGGATGTTGAGCATTGAAGCTAGCTTCGTTAGTGCATCCGCGAATTGGTTGTCGTCTCTTGGCAAGTACGTATACTCGATTTTTTCAAATTGCTCGACTATTTGGTCAGAGTGAGCTTGATATTTTGAGAGACTAGTGCTTCAGACCTTCCATCTTTTGGATATATGGTTGATTATTAGGGAAGAATCCCCGAAGACTTGTAGGTATTTGACTCCGAGGCTAACTGCTGCCTCTAGCCCAACTATGCAGGCCTCGTATTCGGCGGCATTGTTTGTGGCCTCGAAGTCAAGTTTAACGGAAATTGGTATATGGGCTCCTTCGGGACTGACTAGGAGAACTCCGACGCCGCATCCTTTTTGGTTGGACGCGCGATCGAAGTATAGTGTCCAATAGTCGTCTTGTATCATCAGAAGTTCCTCGTCGGGGAGGAGGTAAGCTTCCGGGGTTTCCTCATTCGTGGCATGTTCGGCCAGGAATTCGGCTACCGCTCTTCCTTTGATTGTTTTTTCCGGCATGAATTTTAGGTCGAATTCTGAGAGCATGACTAGCCACCTGGACAGGCGACCACTCAGGGCGGGTTTTTCGAACACGTATTTTAAGGGATCTAGTTGTGACACTATATGAACAGTGTGGGCCAATAGGTAATGTCTGAGTTTTTTGGATGCCCAGACGAGGGCGAGACAGGTTTTCTCAAGTTCTGTGTATCTCGTCTCGTACTGTATGAACTTCTTGCTCAAGTAGTAAATGGCTCGCTCGGATCCATGTACACACTGTGAGAGCATAGCTCTTGCTGCAGTATCCGTGACGGTTAGGTATAGGCGCAAAGGGATTCCAGGCAAAGGTGGGGAGAGGACGGGTGGCTTGCTTAGGTATTCTTTGATTTTATCGAAGGCAGCTTGGCATTGTTCATCCCATTCGGCCTTTTCCACTTTTCTTAATTTTTTGAATATTGGCTCACAAGTCATAGTAAGCTTGGAAATGAACCTACTAATGTATTGCAGCTTTCCTAGGAAGCCCCTTATCTGTTTTTCAGTTTTTGGTGGGGGCATTTCAGTAATGGCTTTGATCTTAGATGGGTCAATCTCGATTCCTCGCGTACTAACAACATATCCTAGCAATTTTCCCGAGGTTACCCCGAACACACATTTTTGTGGATTTAGTCTCATGTTATATTTCAAGATTCGAGTGAAGAATTTATTAAGTGCCGGGAGGTGACCGCGCCGGTCTTTAGATTAGACGATCATGTCGTCCACGTAGACCTCGATTTCTTTATGTATCATGTCATGGAGTAACGTGGTGGCTGTTCTTTGATAGGTGGCCCCCGCGTTTTTCAAACCAAAAGGCATTACAGTGTAACAATATGTTCCCCAAGGGGTAATGAAAGTTGTTTTTTCCATGTCTTCTTCTGCCATTAGTATTTGGTTATATCCGGCGTACCCGTCCATAAAGGAGAGGAGCGCGTGTTCTGCGGTGTTGTCTACTAGTATGTCAATGTGAGGTAGAGGGAAGTCGTCTTTAGGACTGGCTTTATTGAGGTCTCGAAAGTCTACGCACATTCGCACTCGTCCATCTTTTTTAGCTACGGGGACAATATTGGCCACCCATTCTGGGTAGTTGGAGACTTTTATAAAGCCGGCGTCTAATTGTTTAGTGACTTCTTCTTTTATTTTCAAGGCTATCTCTGGTTTGAGCCGCCGTAGCTTTTGTTTTACTGGCGTCATTTTGGGATCTAGCGGAATTTTATGCTCAGCGATTTCTCGATCTATTCCCGGCATGTCTTTGTAGGACCAAGCAAAGACACCCTCGAATTCCCGCAAAGTGGAGATTAGATCGGCCTTTTCAGTGGGAGTTAAGGTGAGGCCAATTTTAATAATTTTAGGATTTTCTTCTGTTCCAATATTTACCGATTCTGTGTCCTCAATTATAGGAGTTTTGAGTTCTTGTTCATTTACAACTTTTATTAGTTCGGTATATTCTTCTTCCGGCTCTTTTTCGTGCTCATTAGTGGCGAGACATTCTGCATTATTACTCTGATTTTTAAGCGGCATATACTCAAGAGTTTTGTTTATCTTATTAAAGTCATGAAGCATTACATCAAAAAGATCTCCCGGAGTAGAGATTTCCGGGTCTAAACTATTTTTGGGAGGGGTTACAATTTTGCTAGGTTCGGCCTCGGAGTCAGACTCGGATTCAGACTCTAATTCTTCGTACACCGGACCCTCTCCCTCAGATATCTTGAATTTTATCCCACGAGCATTAGTCCATTTGAAAGTCTTGCGCCACCCTCGTTGGATTTGGTCATCTTTTGAGGGTGATGGAGCGATCAACTTAGTAGGATCAAACACTTCATCTTGGAGAGCTAGTGCCATAATTTCTGTTTCTTTCTTTGTTCTTTTCTTTTCTAACCCAAACAATAGCCCGAAAGCATGTGGGTTGGGGAGCGTTTTTGGCATAGCATGGTTCTTTGGGGCGAGTGGCCTTTGAGAACGTAAAGGGTCGTGTCCCAGAGCATGCATCTCTTGGGTTTGTGCGACCTCTAGGTACAGATGTTCGGGATATGCTTCCTCCATCGCGTTTCTTGATGGCTATCACGGGTAAATACTCAGGGGCCCTGCATTATTGTTGTGGAGTAGGAGACACATTAGTTCGTTTCGTGAGTCGGTTTTTTAGGCATTCTATGACTACCCTTAAGTCGGACTAGTATATTTGGACTGTTATGTGTGCACTTTGAACTCTTTATGTTTTTTGAAAATCTCTGCCCGTGTGACATTCATGATTATTTGCATGGTCGACTTTTAGTGTCGAGCATTGCCATCGTAGGAGGCCTAACAATGACGCAAAGAGTTATTAATTTTTCGCGAGTCGCTTTTTGAAATCGAGTGCTTTTCTTACGCCCTCGTAGCAATTCTTTTGATGAATATTTTTCGTGCTACGTACTTTCTTTTTGCTTGGGCACCGAGGCCGCTGCGCCTGACTAGAAAGTCAAGCAGCAACTTCAGCGCCCAGCAGTGGGCGTGAGAAATTTTGGCGCCCAGCCAGGGGCGTTGAAAATGTGTCCCTGGCTGGTTCTTGTTTTCTGTTTTCTGTTTATGCGACTTCGATTTGCGTGCTTGCCTAATAATGTCCTTTACGCGTGACAGCGTTTGTGGGATTCGTTACAGGCCATCCCGAGCGTCGCTTGTTTTGTGGCGATCATTCGGGTTTGGGGAACACGTGCTTCGGTATAACTCTTTGGCAAATTAGTCTATGAATGTTTGGGCAATTTTTAAGGTCATTGGGTTTCTAGGATAGTTTGTCACACAATCACATATTTCGCTACACATAACTACATTACAAACATGGATTTGAAAATTAAATATGCCACGTAGTTTATGATAGGCTTCTATGGGTAGTTTATTTGCGCCTGGCTTGGTACCGCTTCTATCGTAGATCCAACACATGCCCCGGTCGAGGTAGTGTCTTCAACAGACGAATTTCGCTCAAGAGGCCAACCCGCAAGTGCAAGCCAAGGGGGCATGCAGGCGAGAGGGACCTAATGGGCGAGCGATTGGGTTCGGGATAGGTGTACTACCTGCACAAGTACTGAGTGGGAAACATGCGCGGCGTATGCACCCCCTATTGGCGAAAAGGTATCCTTAGTCCCAACTTCCGAGGGAGCCGAGATTCGTTATGATGTTCTGCCCGTTCACATTAATATGCTGATTTTCAGGTCGTCCCAACTTGATGGGGAAATAAACGCGGGGTAGGATCGTTTCACCCTTCGGCTATTTTGATTACCTACAAGCACGAGTATTTCCTTCACTATCCCTAGTGGAGTCGCCACTGTGAGGGGGTTGAAAAAGCGCGAGGCTAATGCGTGACCTGTCCCTCGTGGGTGTGACGATTCTTTTTATTCAATCAAGTGTAATTGGATTTCCTGTGAGTATACACCCAATCGACTAGTAATATAGGAGTCGCCATTCAGTTTTTAACGACAATGAGAAAAACTGACAAAACCCGGTTATCGTGACATAAAGGGAGTGCAATTATGTTTGACCACGACGGCCGTAGGTTCCCTTGTGATCCCTGGTGTGGGGATCTCTCAATATACACCCGCAAGGTAGAGATTGAGGGTTCGGGGGACTGTAACTACCGAGAGGAGTAATTCGCTCGTCGATAACTCCAGAGGCAGGATATCCTTACTAGCTCAGCATAAATAATTGAAGGGACATGCGTTAACTATTAAACTAATCTGAATTGATTTTAGCAACATGCAGCATATAATACTAATTCAATCGTGATTATCTGATTTAAATAGCATTAAGGGACCTAGCATGATAATCCGATTTCCCAAAAAATATTATATTTATTAGGCGTGATAGAACAATCATATTAGGTTAGTTTAACAGTTCATAAAAAGGGCGAGGAAAGAAGTTAAATCATCGAAAAGGGACACATTACGACACACCCTTGAGAGGTGCGTCAGGGTTCTCAGAAAACTAACCACTTTGACATTGCTATTTCTCCTTTTTATTTAACGAATCTCGATTATGGGACAGGATACGTTCTGTTCGATTTATGGATCGATTGCGACAGAACGCGTGAACAGTTTCGCAGCGAGAGGCTAAGGCTAAGGGGTTTAGAGTCAATACTCAGAATATATTATGTGCTGTTGTGTGTTGTTTCACGTCGAAACTAGGGGTCTATTTATAGGGAAGAGTTCGTGGAAAGATAGAATTGCAGAGTTCTAATCCACAAAGAATTAGGAAAAGAAACGTACCCAGGTATTTTCAGCGCCCAGGCATGGGCGCCGAAGATTTCGGCGCCCAGAGCCAGGCGTTGAAAATAGGGTCTGGGCAGTTTTTTGTTTAGTCAGATTCGGATTCTAAAATCCGTAGAGTTTGAGATTCATTTGAGTCTTTTAGCGCGTATCAATTTGTGACGAAATGCGTCTGGGCACGTTACGAACTCTAGGCTCGTTAGGATTTTAATTAATACGTAACTCTTATTTCCGAATCCTTTTAGGAATAGGATTCTCGCAGTTTTCTATCTCATTTAGGATTTATGTTGGAATGCAACACCTAATTCTGACAGGTTTCTATCTTTTATGATTTGCCACTTTTAGAACCTACCTTTTACGGCAGTTACTATTTTTAGCAGGTTTCCATAAATAGCAGGTTTCGGGTAAAATGGAATGGGGAATCGAGATTCATTTATTTTATAGGAGATGCGTTTTCAAGTGGAGTTTTTATGCTTTCATCATCGAACCTTTCCCTTGCGGGAATGGGGACAAAAGTAGGTGTCTACAGTTAGCCCCCACTTTGACTGAGTCTTGGAGTAAGACGATGGTCAAAGTATTAGACGGAGTGCGTCACACAAGTCATGGTGTATGTGACCTGTTTTGCGAGGGTCTCACGAGCCCCCGAGTGATAACATTTGACTTAAGGGTCATCACTTGAAGTGTCGACATATCCCTCACGTATCATTGGGATTTGTCAACTGAGAGTATAGAAACTTCCTCACTTTGTCATTGGAAGGATCTAAAGATGCGTAGAAACTCCCTCACTTTGTCATTGGGAGTAACTACAGATGTTTTCGAAATTAAAGCTGTAAAGTGTAATTGGGCCTGGCCAAGCCCAATCACGAGGTAAGACGTTTTTAAAGATTCTCATTTTCAGGGTTAGCTAAACGAGAAAACCCCCTTGTTTTTATAGGAAGTAAAACGAAGGAAAATCCAGTACCCTTGTTTTTATAGGAAGTAAAACGAAGGAAAATCCAGTAAAAGTTATCGCTGCAGCGACTAAGGACCTGCGCTGTTAGTGACGCAGACCCCGCCCGCAGAAGGTGGGCGAGCCTGTCCTCTGAGGGGGACCCCCCGTCCGATAGAAGTGGACGAATCTGTTTGATGTTTTTGAAAATAAGGACCTACGCGGTTTGTGACGTAGACCTCGCCCGCTGAAGGTGGCGAACCTTGTCCGCTGAGGGTGGACACCCCGTCCGCTGAAGTGGGCGAATCTGTTTGAATTTTTTTTTTTGAAAATAAGGACCTACGCGGTTCGTGACGTAGACCCCGCCCGCTGAAGGTGGCGAACCTTGTCCGCTGAGGGTGGACACCCCGTCCGCTGAAGTGGACGAATCTGTTTTGAAATTTTATTTTGTTTTGCTTTTTTTTTTTAAAATAAGGACCTACGTGGTTTGCGCCGTAGACCTCGCCGGCTGAAGATGGCGAGCCTATTTTAAATTTGAATACTTTATTTTTCGAAAACTGAGGACCTGCGCGGCTAGTGACGCAGACCCCGCCCGCTGAGGGTGGGCGAGCCCATTTTGAATTTCTAATTTTGCCTATGTAGAAGGGCTTTTGTGATTACAACCTGTTGGTGGGTCGTAATTTTTCCTGATTAGATGTGTCCTATAAGTGGGTCCACATTGTGTATATTTTTGTTTAACGATATTTTATTTTATTATTTCTTATTTATTATTATTTTTTCAAAATACCGTTTTTTTGTTCTTTTTTGGGATAGAAATAAGATAACGGATATCTTTACACAAAGTAGGGGAGCACGCGTGCCCGACAGCGAATATTCGCTGTCTGGGAAGCATTTTCAGCGCCCAGGCCTGGGCGCGAGAATTTCTAACGCCCAGAGCTAGGCGTTGAAAATGCGAAAGGGGGACTGGTCTTTAAATTCGCGGACCGTCTCCTTCCTTTCCCATTTCCGCCATTTTCGCTCAAGCTCTCCACTTCTCTCTACTGATCTTTGCTCGTTTCTTTCACTTTTCTTCACGAGTTCTACTCCAAATCACTTCCTAACCTTCCCAATGTAAGTGATTTTCAATAATTTCGAGCTTTTTTGTCAATTTCAGTATTTTGTCAAGTATTTTTGTGCATGAAATTGATTTGGGGGTTTTTGATTTTGTGCCCCTTTTCTTCAATTAGATAGTTGGAAATGTTCCACATAACATGTTAATTAGTTTGTGCATGTTAATTTTTGCAAGTATGTTGATTTTTGTTGAATTTGGGCATTTTCGTGCTAGCCCCCAAGTATACCTACGAATCTAGTATTTTCTTATAATGTAGGTGTTCTTGGTATATTGCTTGCGTTCCTCATAATTCATGAATGACAAATTATGGGAGAATTTTGATTTTGCTGGAGTTAATTTTTTACTTAGGGAATTTTGCTAAGTATGAACTTAGTATCATGTTTTTTTTAGGGAACAAAAAATTGTATGACTCCATTTCATGAGTGAAATGCACTCTTTTTAGGGATCGGTATGAGTGCCGATTTTGTCAAAGGTATAATGCCTTGTTGTATTGTTGATCAGCATGTCTGATGAGTCGTTACCCCCTCCTAGCGGCCACGAGGTGCGTGGCATGACGCGTCAGTCGACTGGCCCGGGTCCCCTATGGGTGGGCCCTGAGCTTTACGATGGTCGTGATCTACACTACGACCTAGAGCACCATGTGACTTCCCGCCTTCACGCGAGGAGACAGACTACGGTTCGCGGCTATGGCGCCGCGACGAGTGAGACCATTTTCAGCTATCTGAGCTCGGACGCCCAGGCCTTGGTGAGGGCGAGCTCACTGTTTCCGGTGGTTGAGACCTTCTGGGAGATACTGCGGCTCAACATCTCCCTGTCCTTTCTGCGGTCGTTCATGAGGTGGTGGTGGGATACCACCAACACCTTCCATTTTCCTTGGGGCGAGATGACGATCACTCCTGAGGACTACACAGCTTTGACGGGTTTGACCTTTACAGGGAACCCCGTTTGTCTGAGGTCGGACGGCCCATCGCCGACTGTTGCTGAGGGTACCAGGCTCTTGGGCTCGTGGATGGGTAGTAGGTTACCTTCGTACCAGCCCCGTGGGATACCTTTCGCTGACCTGATGTGGGCTTTGGAGCACGGGGTAGAGGAGTCGCCTTCGAGACAGGCTCGGCTGTTCTACCTCCATTTTATCACTTCCACTTTTCTATCGGGTCCGACTGACACCTTTGACCCGAGGTGGATAGGCATGGTGGAGGACGTGTCTACACTGGGTGACTATCCCTGGGGCGATTTGGGCTATGCGACGCTTGTCGGCCAGATGAGTTTGTCGGTGCGCGTCTCGGACCCGAGTATACGTCACTTTGTGATTACATTAGCGGGAGTGCCGCGTTTGATCGAGGTATGTGCCTAGACTTTCTTTTGTTTTTCTTGCTTTTATCCGGCCTCTTTTTTTTTAACGCTTTATTATCCTTTTCTTTTGCAGCTGTGGGGCTTTGAGCACTTACCCTGGCTGGCTCCCCGAAAGGGGCAGAGGCCTTTGGAGTTCCCTGCCGGTCGCCGTTGGGGTTGGAAGAAGAAGCTGACAGTGCGTCCGCCGCCCGATACCGTGTGGGATCTTATCCGGGACGGGAACCCTGAGCATGTACAGAATCTTATCCTCTATCTCGTATTTCGTCATTCTTTTCATGTGCGAGATCTGACTGCGTTTTGAAAACAGGTGGTTTGGACCCCATGGCTCTCTTTTAGGGGTACCCATGCTCCGGTCAGGGAGAGTTATGCCCTGAGCCAGATGCGGGTCTTGTTCGTTGGCCGCCGGGACCCTGTCTGGTACCTGGGAGAGCGGGTACGTATGCAGACGGTCGGGGTTTTTTCGGTGCCCAGGCCTCCGCCTGCGACCATGCTGTCTACTCGCTCGATAGGCGAGTCGTGGAGGGTCCACTCGAGGACTGGTGTGCCGGCGACAGAGTTGGTGGTAGAGGGAGCTAGCTATTACCAGTTTATCCAGGATTCTCTTCGTCTCCCGGAGCCTGGCGCTGTAAGTTGCCTCCTCTCTTTTTTAGTGTTTTCATGTTCGTGCCCATGTGTTTATGCCTACTGTGTTTTGTGCAGGAGGGTCCTGACCCTTTGTTGGGGGGATGAGTGCTTCCCGATGCTCGGATCTCGTATACCGGAGAGAGTGGATCCGAGATTGTGGAGACTTTCCCGGAAGACCGGGTTTTCCATGCTCCACTCCCTGAGGGAGTAGAGGCGGTATGCACCTTTCATTTGTGTACTCTTCTTTATATTTTTTCTTTCTTTTTTACTGACATTCTTGTTTTAGGTTCCGGCCCGTACGGCCAATGCGATGGTGGGAGTGATCAACCGGTTGAAGTCCGCGTTGATTCGAGCTCGGTCTGCACTTTCTTGCAGGAGCCCCCACTCTACTCGGGTAATGTGCCCTCTCTTTTTTTTCTTTTGATCTGTACCTTTGGTTTGGCTTTCGGTTATTCACTCTTTTTTTGTCCCTTTTTGCAGACGGCTACTGGGCGTGCTGGGGCCGACGACGCGGGTCCCTCGGGCGGGGGACACGGTCGTCGCGAGAGAGAGAGAGAGCACAACACTCGCCCCTACGGCATCGCCGTTCTGACGCGGGGGCGAGTTCTTCCGGGGAGAGGTCCGAGCCGGAGCGTAGGCGGCGTTCCGTGTCGGTGGCCCGAGAGCCTAGCCCCGAGTTGCAGTCGCAGCCTCATTTTTGGGGTGACTCTGGCTGGGGTCCCTCATACCACGGGGAGTGGAGTGGGTGGACCGGCGAGGCTTGGAGACATGGAGCCGATGACGAGTCTTAGGCTTACCTCCTTGCTTTATACATATTCATTCTTGTGTTCCGCATGTATATATATATTTTTTTGCGATTTTTGGTGCAAGAATGTTTTGAGCCTTCCGTGGGCTTTGTTTTAACATATTATAGCAATATTAGCTTCCTAAACCAACGACGAATTTTTAAAAGGAAAAGACTTTCGTAAAAATAATGAGTTCATATAAGAGTGCACATATATTTTTAGACTAACCGACTACTTGGGGTATTACATATGCATGTTCACTATTTTTGTTTTTTTGCCGACTCGTGTCATACTCCTTTGTTGGGCTTTTTCCTGGAAACTCTTGTGGCTTTTTCTATTTTATTTGGTCTTGCCCGTGCATGGGTTAGGGTAGAGTGCCCTTTGCGATATCTTTTCTTCTTGATGTGTTGCATGACTTTATTATTTTATAATTTTTTATTGGACCGAATGCTTGAGAAGGATTGCCTACGTATCTTGTCAGAATCAGGTCGCGCGTAGTTCTAGCTTTTTGAAAAAAAAAAAACTTTTTTGAAAGGGTGTTCATTACTCGTCTGATTCCCCCCCAAGTGTTCGTGGTTCTTTTGAGGGTTAGAAAAAGGAGTACGAACACTTTGTAGAAGCGGGAGGGTAGGTGGCAAGAGAGAACAACGCCCGATTTAGGGCGAAGGAAATATCGGCGCCCAGGCCTGGGCGTTAGAAATAACAGCGCCCAATCCTGGGCGTTTGAAGTTTTGTCCTTCTTTTTCTACTTTATGCCGTTTGTTTAGAGTAATGCGCAGAATGTTTGCTTATGAGTTTTAATGTGTTTTATTAGATGCCTTAACTCCGGACTGAATTTTATTAAATATAGTACTTTTTCAATTGGTCTAAGTTCGTGAGGTTAGCGAATTCCGCTCCATCTATGTCGGCTAGTTGGACTGCTCCGCCAGGTAGGATGGTATTTACAAAATATGGTCCTGTCCAGTTAGGCCGGAATTTTCCTCGAGGGTCCGTAGTAGGTGCACGGACTTCTTTTAATACAAAATCGCCATCTTTGATGTTTCGAGGTTTGACTCTTTTGTTGAATTGCCTTGTGATGCGCTTTTGATACACTTGCACGTGATGTAGAGCTCTCAACCTCCGTTCGTCTAAAAGGACGAGTTCGTCGTACCTAGCTTGAACCCAATCGGCTTCGGGTAGCTTGCTTTCTAGGACGATCCGGAGGGAGGGAATCTCCAACTCGACCGGTTGGACTACTTCCATTCCGTATACCAAGGAGTAGGGTGTTACTCCAATGGAGGTGCGGATTGAGGTTCGATAGCCCCATAATGCGAAGTGTAATTTGTTGGGCCAATCCTTATAATTTTCGGCCATTTTTTCGATTATGACTTTAATATTTTTGTTGGCCGCCTCTACCGCGCCATTCATTTGCGGCCTGTAGGGAGAGGATTTATGGTGTTTGACATGATATTTTTTGAGCAGGTCTTGGACTTCGGCCCTGAAGTGGGAACCTTGGTCACTTATGATTTCATGTGGAACCCCGTATCGACAGAATATGTTCTTTTCTAGGAATAGGGCGCGCGACATGTTTGGCTGTTAACTTTGCATAGGAGACTGCCTCTACCCATTTAGTGAAGTAATCAATTGCAACTAAAACGTACTCGTGTCCCCCTACGCCTGTTGGTGTTACCTTGCCGATTATATCTATACCCCAGGTGGAAAAGGGCCATGGAGAAGTGAAGGTGTATAGTTCTGAGGGAGGTAAATGGTTAAGGTTACTGAAGATTTGGCATTTTGGGCAAGTTTTTACACAGTGATGGCAATCGGTTTCCATAGTGGTCCAATAGTACCCTGAGCGGGATATTTTTCGGGATAGCATTTTTCCGTTCATATGGGGTCCGCACACGCCGTTATGGTATTCTTCCATTAGTCTTTGGGCTTGGTTTTTATGGACACAAAGTAACTTGATTTTATTCGGCGTGTATTTGTACAGTTCTCCCAGAATTATGCTATATTGTGAAGCGAGGAGGCGCAGGGCCTTTTGTGCTCGCGGGGAAGTGTTTGGGGGAAATTCCCCACTTGTTTTGTAACGAAGGATGTCCGTGTACCATGGTTCTTCCTCGGTGTTTTCAGGTTCGGAGTCTATGGCACAACAATAAGCCGGATCTTTCCTTCGCTCGACCCGAAGGGTCATTCCGTCCCATTCATTCGGGATGTTGAGCATTGAAGCTAGCTTCGCTAGTGCATCCGCGAATTGGTTGTCGTCTCTTGGCAAGTACGTATACTCGATTTTTTCAAATTGCTCGACTATTTGGTCCAAGTGAGCTTGATATTTTGAGAGACTAGTGCTTCGGACCTTCCATCTTTTGGATATATGGTTGATTATTAGGGAAGAATCCCCGAAGACTTGTAGGTATTTTACTCCGAGGCTAACTGCGGCCTCTAGCCCAACTATGCAGGCCTCGTATTCGGCGGCATTGTTTGTGGCCTCGAAGTCAAGTTTGACGGAAATTGGTATATGGGCTCCTTCGGGACTGACTAGGAGAACTCCGACGCCGCATCCTTTTTGGTTGGACGCGCCATCGAAGTATAGTGTCCAATAGTCGTCTTGTATCATCAGAAGTTCCTCGTCGGGGAGGAGGTAATCTTCCGGGGTTTCCTCATTCGTGGCATGTTCGGCCAGGAATTCGGCTACCGCTCTTCCTTTGATTGTTTTTCCGGCATGAATTTTAGGTCGAATTCTGAGAGCATGACTAGCCACCTGGACAGGCGACCACTCAGGGCGGGTTTTTCGAACACGTATTTTAAGGGATCTAGTTGTGACACTATATGAACAGTGTGGGCCAATAGGTAATGTCTGAGTTTTTTGGATGCCCAGACGAGGGCGAGACAGGTTTTCTCAAGTTCTGTGTATCTCGTCTCGTACTGTATGAACTTCTTGCTTAAGTAGTAAATGGCTCGCTCGGATCCATGTACACACTGTGAGAGCATAGCTCCTGCTGCAGTATCCGTGACGGTTAGGTATAGGCGCAAAGGGATTCCAAGCAAAGGTGGGGAGAGGACGGGTGGCTTGCTTAGGGATTCTTTGATTTTATCGAAGGCAGCTTGGCATTGTTCATCCCATTCGGCCTTTTCCTCTTTTCTTAATTTTTTGAATATTGGCTCACAAGTCATAGTAAGCTTGGAAATGAACCTACTAATGTATTGCAGCTTTCCTAGGAAGCCCCTTATCTGTTTTTCAGTTTTTGGTGGGGGCATTTCAGTAATGGCTTTGATATTAGATGGGTCAATCTCGATTCCTCGCGTACTAACAACATATCCTAGCAATTTTCCCGAGGTTACCCCGAACACACATTTTTGTGGATTTAGTCTCATGTTATATTTCAAGATTCGAGTGAAGAATTTTTTAAGTGCCGGGAGGTGACCGCGCCGGTCTTTAGATTTGACATCATGTCGTCCACGTAGACCTCGATTTCTTTGTGTATCATGTCATGGAGTAACGTGGTGGCTGTTCTTTGATAGGTGGCCCCCGCGTTTTTCATACCAAAAGGCATTACAGTGTAACAATATGTTCCCCAAGGGGTAATGAAAGTTGTTTTTTCCATGTCTTCTTCTGCCATTAGTATTTGGTTATATCCGGCGTACCCGTCCATAAAGGAGAGGAGCGCGTGTTCTGCGGTGTTGTCTACTAGTATGTCAATGTGAGGTAGAGGGAAGTCGTCTTTAGGACTGGCTTTATTGAGGTCTCGAAAGTCTACGCACATTCGCACTCGTCCATCTTTTTTAGCTCGGGGACAATATTGGCCACCCATTCTGGGTAGTTGGAGACTTTTATAAAGCCGACGTCTAATTGTTTAGTGACTTCTTCTTTTATTTTCAAGGCTATCTCTGGTTTGAGCCGCCGTAGCTTTTGTTTTACTGGCGTCATTTTGGGATCTAGCGGAATTTTATGCTCAGCGATTTCTCGATCTATTCCCGGCATGTCTTTGTAGGACCAAGCAAAGACACCCTCGAATTCCCGCAAAGTGGAGATTAGATCGGCCTTTTCAGTGGGAGTTAAGGTGAGGCCAATTTTAATAATTTTAGGATTTTCTTCTGTTCCAATATTTACCGATTCTGTGTCCTCAATTATAGGAGTTTTGAGTTCTTGTTCATTTACAGCTTTTATTAGTTCGGTATATTCTTCTTCCGGCTCTTTTTCGTGCTCATTAGTGGCGAGACATTCTGCATTATTACTCTGATTTTTAAGCGGCATATACTCAAGAGTTTTGTTTATCTTATTAAAGTCATGAAGCATTACATCAAAAAGATCTCCCGGAGTAGAGATTTCCGGGTCTAAACTATTTTTGGGAGGGTTTACAATTTTGCTAGGTTCGGCCTTGGAGCCAGACTCGGATTCAGACTCTAATTCTTCGCACACCGGACCCTCTCCCGCAGATATCTTGAATTTTATCCCACGAGCATTAGTCCATTTGACAGTCTTGCGCCACCCTCGTTGGATTTGGTCATCTTTTGAGGGTGATGGAGCGATCAACTTAGTAGGATCAAACACTTCATCTTGGAGAGCTAGTGCCATAATTTCTGTTTCTTTCTTTGCTCTTTTCTTTTCTAACCCAAACAATAGCCCGAAAGCATGTGGGTTGGGGAGCGTTTTTGGCATAGCATGGTTCTTTGGGGCGAGTGGCCTTTGAGAACGTAAAGGGTCGTGTCCCAGAGCATGCATCTCTTGGGTTTGTGCGACCTCTAGGTACAGATGTTCGGGATATGCTTCCTCCATCGCGTTTCTTGATGGCAATCACGGGCAAGTACTCAGGGGCCCTGCATTATTGTTGTGGAGTAGGAGACACATTAGTTCGTTTCGTGAGTCGGTTTTTTAGGCATTCTATGACTACCCTTAAGTCGGACTAGTATATTTGGACTATTATGTGTGCACTTTGAACTCTTTATGTTTTTTGAAAATCTCTGCCCGTGTGACATTCATGATTATTTGCATGGTCGACTTTTAGTGTCGAGCATTGCCATCGTAGGAGGCCTAACAATGACGCAAAGAGTTATTAATTTTTCGCGAGTCACTTTTTGAAATCGAGTGCTTTTCTTACGCCCTCGTAGCAATTCTTTTGATGAATATTTTTCGTGCTACGTACTTTCTTTTTGCTTGGTCACCGAGGCCGCTGCGCCTGACTAGAAAGTTAAGCAACAACTTCAGCGCCCAGTAGTGGGCGTGAGAAATTTTGGCGCCCAGCCAGGGGAGTTGAAAATGCGTCCCTGGCTGGTTCTCGTTTTCTGTTTTCTGTTTATGCGACTTCGATTTGCGTGCTTGCCTAATAACGTCCTTTACGCGTGACAACGTTTGTGGGATTCGTTACAGGCCATCCCGAGCGTCGCTTGTTTTGTGGCGATCATTCGGGTTTGCGGAACACGTGCTTCGGTATAACTCTTTGGCAAATTAGTCTATGAATGTTTGGGCAATTTTTAAGGTCATTGGGTTTCTAGGATAGTTTGTCACACAATCACATATTTCGCTACACATAACTACATTACAAACATGGATTTGAAAATTAAATATGCCACGTAGTTTATGATAGGCTTCTATGTGTAGTTTATTTGCGCCTGGCTTGGTACCGCTTCTATCGTAGATCCAACACATGCCCCGGTCGAGGTAGTGTCTTCAACAGACGAATTTCGCTCAAGAGGCCAACCCGCAAGTGCAAGCCAAGGGGGCATGCAGGCGAGAGGGACCTAATGGGCGAGCGATTGGGTTCGGGATAGGTGTACTACCTGCACAAGTACCGAGTGGGAAACATGTGCGGCGTATGCACCCCCCTATTGGCGAAAAGGTATCCTTAGTCCCAACTTCCGAGGGAGCCGAGATTCGTTATGATGTTCTGCCCGTTCACATTAATATGCTGATTTTCAGGTCGTCCCAACTTGATGGGGAAATAAACGCGGGGTAGGGTCGTTTCACCCTTCGGCTATTTTGATTACCTACAAGCACGAGTATTTCCTTCACTATCCCCAGTGGAGTCGCCACTGTGAGGGGGTCGAAAAAGCGCGAGGCTAATGCGTGACCTGTCCCTCGTGGGTGTGACGATTCTTTTTATTCAATCAAGTGTAATTGGATTTCCTGTGAGTATACACCCAATCGACTAGTAATATAGGAGTCGCCATTCAGTTTTTAACGACAATGAGAAAAACTGACAAAACCCGGTTATCGTGACATAAAGGGAGTGCAATTATGTTTGACCACGACGGCCGTAGGTTCCCTTGTGATCCCTGGTGTGGGGATCTCTCAATATACACCCGCAAGGTAGAGATTGAGGGTTCGGGGGACTGTAACTACCGAGAGGAGTAATTCTCTTGTCGATAACTTCAGAGGCAGGATATCCTTACTAGCTCAGCATAAATAATTGAAGGGACATGCGTTAACTATTAAACTAATCTGAATTGATTTTAGCAACATGCAGCATATAATACTAATTCAATCGTGATTATCTGATTTAAATAGCATTAAGGGACCTAGCATGATAATCCGATTTCCCAAAAAATATTATATTTATTAGGCGTGATAGAACAATCATTAGTTTAACAGTTCATAAAAAGGGCGAGGAAAGCAGCTAAATCATCGAAAAGGGACACATTACGACGCACCCTTGAGAGGTGCGTCAGGGTTCTCAGAAAACTAACCACTTTGACTTTGCTATTTCTCCTTTTTATTTAACGAATCTCGATTATGGGACAGGATACGTTCTGTTTGATTTATGGATCGATTGCGACAGAACGCGTGAACAGTTTCGCAGCGAGAGGCTTAGGCTAAGGGGTTTAGAGTCAATACTCAGAATATATTATGTGTTGTTGTGTGTTGTTTCACGTCGAAACTAGGGGTCTATTTATAGGGAAGAGTTCGTGGAAAGATAGAATTGCAGAGTTCTAATCCACAAAGAATTAGGAAAAGAAACGTACCCAGGTATTTTCAGCGCCCAGGCATGGGCACCGAAGATTTCGGCGCCCAGAGCCAGGCGTTGAAAATAGGGTCTGGGCAGTTTTTTGTTTAGTCAGATTCGGATTCTAAAATCCGTAGAGTTTGAGATTAATTTGAGTCTTTTAGCGCGTATCAATTTGTGACGGAATGCGTCTGGGCCCGTTACGAACTCTAGGCTCGTTAGGATTTTAATTAATACGTAACTCTTATTTTCGAATCCTTTTAGGAATAGGATTCTCGCAGTTTTCTATCTCATTTAGGATTTATGTTGGAATGCAACACCTAATTCTGACAGGTTTCTATCTTTTATGATTTGCCACTTTTAGAAGCTACCTTTTACGGCAGTTACTATTTTTAGCAGGTTTCCATAAATAGCAGGTTTCGGGTAAAATGGAATGGGGAATCGAGATTCGTTTATTTTATAGGAGATGCGTTGTCAAGTGGAGTTTTTATGCTTTCATCATCGAACCTTTCCCTTGCGGGAATGGGGAGAAAAGTAGGTGTCTACAATAACCAAGGATTGCAGCAAATTCATCTGGCAAAGGACATATTTCGTTGCCCCGAAAGGCAAAAACATGATGATCGGAGTCCCAAAAGCTTAGGGCAGCATGCAGAAAGTTATAATCAATATTAATTTGTTGTAAGCCTAAAAGTGCCTCTAAGTGGTATTATTTTAACAAAGCCTTTTCTGTGGGAGTAAGGGCCCGTAGCCAACGCCTAACAGTCCGTTGGAGTTAGAAAGTAGGGATCGACATGGCAAAAGCAATGAGTAATTAAAACACAGCAAAAAGAGAGAAATAAATTGAGAGTGGTGGAAAATAGGGACGTATCTAGCCCCTATATATAGCTGGACGTACCCAGTGACATCCTGATCCCATTCGGAAACGTGTTAGGAAATCCGAAAGTCAAATATCACCAGGAAAAGACTTTCAGCGCCCACGGCTGGGCGCCGAAATGTTTAACGCCTAGACTTGGGCGCTGGAAATGCAGCCCAAGGCCCGGATTTCACAAAACGCGGAACAGGAAAGGACTTAAAACCGTGTTGCTAAACACGAGGCCCTATTGCAAGTAGGATCAAGCCCAAAGCACCTTTAGCTCCCAAATAAGCAAAAAAATAAACATTAAAACTTGGTCGAAACTTAGACTTGTCTCAGAAAATGCTTATGTACACTTTTCAAAAACAAGTTAAATATCATGGTCATTCTTCGAAACACCAAAAATGTGTATCGTTAAGTCGTTGGTTTTCCAAATAAAAAATGTTTGTCTGTCAAAAGGATTAATCCGGGCCAAGCTAAAACCGGATGTCGCCTGAAAACTAAAGTCGCACTCCACGGCTTCGCTAAAGTAGCACACTACTATAAAAGGTCGCTCGCACATACGAGCATGACCCCAAACATGATTACAAGATGCGAAAAACGACCGACGAGCCCCAGTGCTTGGGGGCTCGCGAAAAAAATACTCCAACAAGGAGCGCACGATCAAAATCACATTCCCGGACTACGCCATACACCATCTCATGTTTGGATATCTAAAAAAAAACAGGTTCGACCTCAGAGAAAGGTCGTCATTGACACTTGTGCATGGTCCTCTGATCAAAGACCAAGTAGTGGCAAAAATTGAGCCGTAAAGACTAGCTCAAAATCACGAAAGCAGACGGTCGCAAGACAAAGGTCCGTCTGAACACGTTGTCAGCCCGCATTCAGGTTACAACTAAATTCGAGCATCCCTCGAAAGAATTCGCTCTTGCAAGAATGAATAAAAAGAAATTCTCAAAAGAAATCACAAGAAAAAAATGAAATAGGGACTTGTCCACCTCAATCAGGCAAGACCGCGGCACGCGAATCCCAAATCAAAAAGACGAATTCAGGTTCGCTCACCTCCAGCGAGCGGGGCGTCCACCCTTAGCGGACAGGGCTCGCCCACCTTCAGCGGGCGGGGTCTGCGTCACTAGCCGCGCAGGTCCTCAGTTTTCGAAAAATAGAATCTTCAAAAACAAAATGAAACAGGCTCGCCATGTTCAGCCGGCGGGGTCTACGGCGCAAACCACGTAGGTCCTTATTTTCAAAAAATACACACAAAACAAATTTCAAAATAGATTCGTCCACTTCTATCGGACGGGGTGTCCACCCTTAGCGGACAGGCTCGCCATCTTTAGCCGGCGGGGTCTACGTCACAAGCCGCGTAGGTCCTTATTTTCAAATATTCAAAAACAAGATTCGTCCACTTTTTCGGACGGGGCGTCCACCCTTAGCGGACAGGCTCGCCATCTTTAGCCGGCGGGGTCTACGTCACAAGTCGCGTAGGTCCTTAGTCGCTGCAGCGATAACTTTTTCTGGTTTTCCCTTTTCCAAAAAATTAAAAGGATTGGTTTTCCATTTTTTCCAAAAAGAGCGATGTGCTGGATTTTCCTTCGTTTTACGTCCCATAAAAACAAGGGGGTTTTCTCGTTTAACTAGCCCTGAAAATGAGAATCTTTAAAAACATTTTTACCTCGTGATTAGGCTTCGCCAGGCCCAATTACACTTTATAGCTTTGATTTCGAAAACATCTGTAGCTACTCCCAATGACAAAGTGAGGGAGTTTCTACGCACCTTTAGATCCTTCCAATGACAAAGTGAGGAAGTTTCTATACTATCAGTTGACAAATCCCAATGACACGCGAGGGATATGTCGACATTTCAAAGTGATAACCCTTAAGTCAAATGTTATCACTCAGGGGCTCGTGAGACCCTCGCTAAAACAGGTCACTATTGCTTGTGCGACGCACTCCGTCTAATACTTTGACCATCGTCTTACTCCAAGACTTAGTCAAAGTGGGGGCTAACTGTAGACACCTACATTTGTCCCCATTCCCGAAAGGGAAGGTTCGATGATGAAAACGTAAATCTCCACTTGACAACGCATCTCCTATAAAATAACGAATCTCAATTCCCCTTTTCATTTCACCCGAAACCTGCTATTTATAGAAACCTGCTAAAAATAGTAACTGCCGTAAAGGGTAGCTTCTAAAAGTGGCAAGTCATAAAAGATAGAAGCCTGTCAGAATTAGGTGTTGCACTCCAACATAAATCCTAAATGAGATAGAAAACTGCGAGAATCCTATTCCTAATATGATTCGGAAATAAGAGTTACGTATTAATTAAAATCCTAACGAGCCTAGAGTTCGTAACGGGCCCAGACGCATTCCGTCATGAAATTGATACGCACTAAAAGACTCGATTAAGTTTCAAACACTACGGATTTCAGGAATCCGAATCTGACTAAGAAGACAGCCCGGACCCTATTTTCAACGCCTGGCTCTGGGCGCCGAAATCTTCGGCGCCCAGGCCTGGGCGCTGAAAATACCTGGGTACGTGTTTTTTCCTAATTCTTTGTGGATTAGAACTCTGCAATTCTATCTTTCCACGAACTCTTCCCTATAAATACAGCCCCAAATTCGACGTGAAAAGGACACACACACAATTCATATTCTAAGTATTGACTCCAACCCTTAGCCTAAGCCTCTCGCTGCGAAATTGTTCACGCGTTCTGTCGCAATCGATCCATAAATCGAACAGAACGTATCCCGTCCCATAATTTGAGATTCGTTAAATAAAAAGGAGAAATAGCAAAGTCAAAGTGGTTAGTTTTCTGAGAACCGTGACGCACCTCTCAAGGGTGCGTCGTAATGTGTCCCTTTTCGGTGATTTAATTGCTTTCCTCGCCCTTTTTATGAACTGTTAAACTAACTAAATCTGATTGTTCTACCACGCTTAATAAATATAATATTTTTGGGAAATTGGATTATCATGCTAGGTCCCTTAATGCAATCTAAATCAGATAATCGCGATCGATCTAGTATTATATGTTGCATATTGCTAAAATCAACTCAGATTAGTTTAATAGTTAGCGCATGTCCCTTCAATTATTTATGCTGAGCTAGTAAGGATATCCTGCCTCTGGAGTTATCGAAGAGCGAGTACTCCTCTCGGTAGTTACAGTCCCCCGAACCCTCAATCTCTACCTTGCGGGTGTATGTTGAGAGAACCCCACACCAGGGATCACAAGGGAACCTACGGCCGTCGTGGTTAAACATAATTGCACTCCCTTTATGTCACGATAATCGGGTTTTGTCAGTTTTTCTCATTGTCGTTAAAAACTGAATGGCGACTCCTATATTACTAGTCAATTGGGTGTAAACTCACAGGAAATCCAATTACACTTGATTGAATAAAAAGAATCGTCACACCCACGAGGGACGAGGTCACGCATTAGCCTCGTGCTTTTTCGACCCCATCACACACAGACACAACTATTGCAGCTAATCTCTGCCCGATCGGGTGGTCTAGCGAGTGGAATGCTCGATCGGGCGAAATTATTTTGCCCGATCGGGCGGTCTGGCGAGTGGAATGCCCGAGTCGGGCGATTGTCTGCCCGATCGAGCGCAGAAGGCGAGTGGTTTGCCCGATCGGGCGAAATTATTTTGCCCGATCGGGCTGTTGAGGAAAATTTCGAGGGAAAGTCAAGGAGGAATTCTGAGAAAGAAAATTCAAGAAAAATAACATTCGCAAATCGCCCGATCCGGATCGGGCGAGGTGCGCCCGATCGGGCGCGCACGTAAGAGAAGAAAAGGATCGCGAGTCATGTCGCCCGATCGGGCGGAACGCGATTTCAGCGATTTAATCACGGTTTCCCCTTTCTTTCTTCACTTCCTCTTCATCTTTAACCTAACTTTCTCTCACTTCCTCCATTAAACCCCAACCTCCAAAAACTTCCAACCACCATATCTCCCTCAAATCTCCACCAAATTCAACAATTTTTTCATCAAAATCATCCTCTCATCATCCTCTACAACCTACACCTAACCGATTTGAGTTTTCTCCAATCCCCACAAAATCCCCAAATTCACCCAAAAAGCTCAAAAACTCACAAAAATCAGATTTTTCATCAATGGCAAACCGACCACAAAGGAAATGCACAAGGGTACCAAGAAATCAACATGAAGCTTCCACGAGCCGAGCTCGGGAACCGACACCACCACCTCCGCCGCCGCAATTCGAGCCCGACACGGATTTTCCGGATGTCATCTTTGTTACGGAGGAGCAACGAGCACGATTCATGCACCTCAAATTGAGGGAGGTAATCCCTACTCGCTTTATATGCCAAAAATCATTACATGAAATGGGTATTGAGCGTGATGTTAAACTTGTTTTTGTTGGTGTTGGTATGAGTAACATGTATAGTATTCTCCGTCTCACATTTAGACGGTTGACTCTAGAATTTTTGAGTAGTTTCAATGTGCGTAGGGATGGTTATCGAACCGTGTCGTCGGTTCAATTTCGTGTGATGAACCGAACCTACACCATGAGTTTAGCTGATTTTGGTAGGATTTTTGGATTGTCTACCACTTATAGTAGGAAGCCTAAGGAGACCCATAATAACTGCACCATGTGGGGAAAGCTTACGGGTAATGCTAATCCCGGGAGTATGCAACATTTGCATGCTTCCAAGATACAACACCCGGTACCCATTGTCTTTTACAGGTTTCTAGGATTTACAATCTTTTGTAGGGATGAGACCCAGAATATTAGGAGTACGGAGCTAGAGATCCTAGGTGGCTACGTTTCAGAAGGAGAGGAGGGCTACAAAATGAACCTTGCACATCATATGGCCTCCCAATTTTATTCCATAGCCACTTCCACACATACTACCAAAATTACCATTGGTCGGTTGATCACCCACATAGCCATGGCCAACTTTACTGAGGCTAACCAGACTCCAGTTCTGGGTAGCAACTTGCTTGATTTGGCTTACTTCGCTGGACTTCGTAGGCTACAGGGGGAGCATGGGTTGTTTAGGCCGGGAGCCATGTACTGGATGTTCAAGGGAAACAGGCTTTTCACCTTGCCTGACCCTCAGGGCCGCACTAGTTTCAGACCCGGTCAGGCTCATTACTTATTTGTTGGATTTGAGCAAGAGGCTCAGCCTGACCCCCAGCCTCAGCCTGACCCACAACCAGAGCCCCATCAGTACCAGCCAGAGCCTCGCACCTACTTTAGGAGGGGGCGTCGAGACGCGGGGAGGCCCCAGGGTGGCCCGGTAGTAGAGGAGGAGCAGGGGTCCATTGATGAGCGGTTGAGCAGACTTGAGCTCGGTTTCCGGGAGTTCGCAGCTGACCACCAGAGGACCATGTTCCCATTCTATGATCAGTATGCCAGGCAGGGCTACATTGCCCCAGATTATGAGCACCCTACCTGGTATACCTATCCCGCGGAGGGATATGGAGCTCCGGGTTCTATGGGCACTTTCACACCTACCTAGTACGGAGGGTGGGGAGAGGATCCTAGTGGGCATGGTGGCAGAGATGATGGTGATGATGATGATGATGGCGGCCATGGCCGTCAATGATGGAGATGAGATCGAGTTGGTTCGATACCCTTGAGCCAATGAGGACATTGTCTGATTTGGTTTGGGGAGGGTTTCACATTACTTGTACATTGTAGGTATGTTTTTCTTTTCTTTTCGCATTTCTTTATTTTGGTGTGTTTCTTTGGTGTGTTTAATGCTTTCTAGATTAGTTTATTGCTTTGAAAAAAAAAATACAAAAATACGTTCCGATGAATGCAAAATCATGCTTCCCTGTGCCCCTTTGATTGAAAATTGTTTTGATTATTGGTATTTGATGATGGGCAATGTAGATGTGTTAGCCATGATTTGATATTCGATTGCTTTGATGCCTAAACATGAGTCAACTCCGACTAACTACTTGTGGACTTGGTTCTTGACTAGTTGACTTGGTTAGGATGTGTGATAGCTTCCTGGTGTGTCATTGATTTTGAGTATTGGTTTGCAACTATTAGTAATGTTTTATGACTCATATACATGCACATTGTGAAGGAAGAAGGCATTTTTCTATTTAGGTAGCCTTCAGATGAAATTAGATACATTTGTTCCCTCTTTTTGTACCCATGTTGTGCTTGTGCCCTTTATTCGGTGACTGACCACATTACAAGCCCGTAAATTCCCCATTGGTTACTAGTCCCAAGCCTAGCTTGGGGGAGCTAATAGTAGTGAGGTGAGGGAGTTGTAGTGTGGTACATTTTGAGCATATTGAGTATTGAAAAGGGAAGTTCTTCTTATCATGATTGTTGTTGAAAAAAATGAGCTGAAAAATGAATGAGATGAGGAGAATAAAATAAATGTGAAGGTTCCAAAGAAAAAAGAAAAAAAAAATGAGATTGAGCAAGAAAAAAAAAGGAAGAAAAAAAATCGTTATTCTCAAGATAATTCAAGCTTTTGTCACTCCGGTATTACAATTTCTTATCTTCATGAGTGATTGGTTATAATTGTGAAATCAAGGCAAGAAAGTATAGTGTGGTTGTTTGTTGTTTTTATTCATGTGTTGAGTGGGAGATTATGGTCATCATTTGTGGTTGATCATGGATTTTCTAGGATTTATGCTCCCCAAAGCCAAGGCTTTAAGCTCATATTTTACCCAAATTTACCGCACCCTTACCTAAGCCTATCATTACAAGCTTGAAAGACCTTCCGACCTTTGTGCATAGAGTTGTATTAATGTGAAAGTAATTGTTTATCAATGCAAGTTATGACATGACACATTCCGAGTCGACTACTAGGTTGAGTGCATGTTTTTCTAGACACACGAGTGTTGTGAGTTTGGGAGGGCATTGTACACATATATGTTGGGAGGGGAGCGAACGGGTACATTTTTTATCCGCCACATAAATGAGTGACGAGTGTGTGAGCACTAGTCTTGAATTCCATTGTACACTTGTGGTTCGCTTTGCGTGACGATTGTTAAGGTGGATTGGCGATTGAATGAATTTGATTGGTTGACATTGATGCATGCTTGTTGGATTTTGCCTTGAATTTTGTTTTTCATTTTGAATTATATCGGGGGTGAAGTTGGTTTTGTGTTCATCGATGATTTCCTTGCTTAGGGACAAGCAAGGATCTAGCTTGGGGAGGTTTGATATGCATGTTTTATATAGTATTTTTACTCCCGTCCCTTAGTACTTTTATGTGTCAAGCGTGCTCTTACGAGCCGTTTCTAGTACTAATGTGTGTTATTGAGTGTGCCTTGAGTTACAGGTTTGATTATGAGAAATTGGTCTTTTTAGACCCGTTTCATGTTGATCTAGGCCACTATATGAGCCCGAGGAAGTTCGGGACCTCCATCGTCGACTTTCGGGAGCCTTGGATGCTTATGGTTGAGCCCCGAGAGTTAGACTCAGTGATATGGGCGAGCTACATTGAAGATTGCAAATCGCCCTGGAAGCTGAGGGAGAAATGCAACCATCGGGCGGAATTTAGGCCATCTGGATTCATCAATGCGCGCCCGATCCGGATCGGGCGGTCATCCTGGAGGCTATGTGGAGAGTTCACAAACCGCCCGATCGGGCGGATTTTGGCCCGATCGGGCTGACTATCGAGTGGATCGCCCGATCGGGTGAAGCGACGCCCGATCGGGTGACGCCAACCTCCAGCAGTTTTTCGCGCATTTGTTTTCCGTTTTTTAGGCTTTATTTTGGAAAACTATATAAGCAAGCTTTAATTATTTTTAGAGGACACTTTATTTTCTAGTATGGAACCTTAGTATTATTTCCCTTAGCCTAATTTTCTCTCTAGTTTATGCAAAAACACTTAGTTTAATTCTCAATAAAAATTCAAGCTTTCACTTTCCTTTGTTCTTCAAATAGGTATTATTTCTTATTTCAATTCATTGTCTTGCTTTAATAATGCTTTCAATTATGATTATTGCTTTGTTTATTGTCAACATGCATGCTTGAGTAATTTAATTTCTAGGGTTGGGGATCCATGAATAATATGAAGGGATGATTGAATGATTATGATTGTTGGCATTGTAATTGATTCCTATTGATTGGTTTATTTCACTATACAATTAGATTTGCGCAGGTTTAATTGTGGTAGTTATGAAATATCAAATTAAGATTCGAGAGATGCAATTTGATGTTTAGGCTTGTGTCAATAGGTGGAATTAGAGTTAATACGTAGCGAGAGCCCGTTAATTCTAAGTCTATGATTAGTATCGACTTGAGAGAGCATGTTAGTCTAATTGATTACCTTGTTGATTATCGTGATTGTTCAATGTCCTGGATTATTATTTGTTGGCGAACCTATACCCTAGATTCCTTAATATATTGATTCATTCTTGTTTAATATTCGTTCGTAGTCTTAGCATACAAACCATCAACCAACTTTTGTTCACAATAGTCTAGATTAATTAATTGATAGTAGAAAGAACGCCTGTTTCCCTGTGGATTCGATCCTGACTTCCCTTGCTACCTAGCTAGTGGACCTTAGGTTATTTTTGATTAGGTGATACGACTTTAGCCTGTCACGTGCGCACTCAGTGCAACGAGCAGGTACCAGTCAGAACCAGGTGAGGCACATTGGACTGCTGCCAAGAATATCCTAAAGTACCTGAAAAGGGCTAAGGATCAGTTTATGGTTTATGGTGGTACAGATGAGTTGATTGTTAAGGGCTATATGGACGCAAGCTTTCAAACCAACATAGATGATTTCAGATCACAGTCTGGGTTTGTGTTCTGCCTTAACGGCGGAGGAGTAAGCTGGAAAAGTGCTAAGCAAAGCACTATTGCGGATTCTACAACTGAAGTCGAGTACATTGCTGCCTCAGAAGCAGCAAAGGAAGCTGTTTGGATTCGGAAGTTCATCGAAGAACTTGGGGTTGTCCCCTCCATTAAAGGACCAGTGGCTTTGTATTGCGACAATAACGGAGCTATTTCCCAGGAAAAGGAGCCTAGGAGCCACCAAAAGTCCAAGCACGTACTGCGGCGATTTCATATACTTCGAGAGATCGTTGAAAGGAAAGAAATCGAGATTTGCAAGGTTGGAACTAACGACAATGTCGCGGATCCATTGACTAAACCGTTGCCACAAGTGAAGCACAACGCACATGTAGCAACCATGGGAATCAAGCATGTTGGAGACTGGCTTTGATTTTCTAAGTTTTGTTTTAGAACATTTGTTAGATCTATGTTTAAAACAATTGGTTTAACAATTTCATATTTATGAAATTTATTATTTCATGTTCATTTAATTTTGGTTAAGTATTAAACTAGATTTTGGGCTCGGGCGATGCCCCGAAGGCCGAGTCATCAATTGAATAATTGTAACTATGCCTATTTTTTGGTAAAAAAAATAAAAACAAATCATAATGAACTCCTATTTTTATTAAAATTATTTTTCTTTCTTTACTATCACTTTATTATATTATCCTTTGCAAAATATAACACGTAAATTTGCATAGCCAAGTGGATAAGTCATTAGTGGTTCCAATCGCCAAGTCATGGGTTCGAATCTTGTATTTGTAATTTTTGAATAATATTGGATGACACGTAATGACATGTGTCAAATTGAAAGAGGAGGGCGCCACGTGGCATTGTATACTTTCTTACAAACGCCTTTTAATATATTAGTATAGATGATAAGTCCATGTGATTCATATCATTCAAATGGGATGTCAAGATGGATTCTTTAACAAAGGAACACCCATAAGTGAACTTGAATATTAAAGTCACAAAGGATCCCTAATCGAGGTCATTGAAAGGTGGACGACCAATGACTAATGAAGATTAGATTGCAAGTAGATTTTTGGTTATGTTTCTTGAACTAGTTTGACTGGATGTCAGAATCTTTTGCATAGATAGTTATTGGATCTTGTATCGGATTGACCATGAGAACACTTTAAGAGATTAAAGTCATGTCATAAGTAATAGGTTATGATACATATGAACAACATAAATCATGCGGAAAAACCTTAATGCCAGGAATCATATTAATTGCACATAATCATATAATTAGTCTAGGATGCATACACTTTGTAGCGTGCCCTCCCTAGCTGCGCCCGAACAAGAAAAAGTCTTTAGGACTCCAAGTGTCGTCCCTCCGTAGAAAGTCCACAGCACGTCCGGATCCGCCTTAAGCTTGACCAACTAGAATCGCCCTTAAGGTTCTTAGAATTTTCGGCTATTAGGGTGCAAGTGTTTGGCTGATTTTTGCTTGAAAATCTTACCCTTGAATACTTGAAAACTTCTATATAAATTTGTGAACCTAGGCACATATTTATAGAGTCATGGAAAAGGATTTCGAATCCTATTAGGATACCAATTTGTTTAATTAGAATCTTAAAAACTCTATTAAACAAATTCTATCTTTATTAGGATTAGGATTTAATCATAGAACAAATTCCATTAGCTTTAGGATTTGTATTGAACACAAGCGTTGCACGAGCACGAGCACGAGCACGAGCCGCACAGCCCGCGCAAGGCTTGCGGCCCACGCGAGCAGCACAGCCCGCAGCCCACGAGCTCGCGCGCGCACCATGGCCTTGCTGGGCCTGGCGAGGCTTTCCTGCGTTGTGTTGATGCGCATGGCTTGCTGGACGCGGGCCTGGCTTCGTGCTGGGCCTTCGTCTAGCAAGTCTCGTCCGATGCTAATTCGTAGGATGCGCTTCCGATTAAATTCCCGATTCCGGAATTCATTTCCGATACGAACAATATTTAACATTTCCGATTCCGGAATTAATTTCCGTTTCGAACAAATATTTAATATTTCCGTTTCCGGAATTATTTTCCGATTCCGATAATATTTCCGATTCTGACAATATTTCCGTTTCCGGCAATATTTCCGATTCCGGCAATATTTCCATTTCCGATAATATTTTCCGATACATACAATGTTTCCGTTTCCGGCAACATCTACGACTTGGATAATATTTATATTTCCGATACGATCCATATTTTCGTTTCCGGCAATATCATCATTTCCGGAGTATTCATTTACTTGCCTTTGACGATATCAGGTCCCACTAAAACCAAGATCCGTCGATTCCGAATATCCATAGATGGAGTATTTAATGCCATTAAATACTTGATCCGTTTACGTACTATTTGTGTGACCCTACGGGTTCAGTCAAGAGTAAGCTATGGATTAATATCATTAATTCCACTTGAACTGAAGCGGCCTCTAACTAGGCATTCAGCTCACTTGATCTCACTAAATTATTAACTTGTTAATTAATACTGAACCGCATTTATTAGACTTAATATTAAATGCATACTTGGACCAAGGGCATTATTTCCTTTAGTCTCCCACTTGTCCTTAGGGACAAGTGTGCATTTCCTAATTCCTTTGTCGCTCGATGCTTGCTCTTGAACATAAGGTAAGAGTTTTCATCCTTATTTTGTCCAGAGGTACTTCTCGGTTTCAGAGTTTAACTGATCAAATAAACAGATAATCATAGCCTATGATTCATCTGAGCACGACCATGCATTTTACAGTTTCTAGCTCTCCGAGTGGCCTTGTACAACTTTCAGCATCTCATCCCGATTTATGGGAGGACAATCCCAATCTTGCGATCTTGAGATTAGACTTCGTTTGATAGGTGATTACCTGAGCGTTGCCTTTATAGCCTCCTTTTACGGTGCGACGGTTGACAACGTCAAAGTAAGCAGTTCTCAAACAAGTAATCTCAAATCACTCAGGTATTGAGGTTTAGTGTCTAATAATTTTAATGAAATTTACTTATGACAGATTTTCATCTCTTACAGTAAAGTTTCATAGGTCTGTCCGATACTAGTTTTCCCAAAGTAAGTATCTATGCAAATGATTACGACATTGCCGTGTCCACATAGTTCAAGAAACAGAACTACTAGTCATCTTGCATTCTAGTCGTCTAACGTTTTCTATGCGTCCATCTTTATAGAAAACTCCGACCAGGGACCATTTTCAACTTTTGACATTCAAGTTCACTTGATAGACATTTCTTAGTCACAGGACTGGTCCTGACAGTCTATCTTGAATATATTGTCAAATTGAAGGGACTCATCATTTAATAAACCACATATTAGATAGAAAAATTAATTCTATTCATTTATTGTGAATAATTAACCAATAATGTTTTACAAAGTATTAAACTCTAAAACTTTAAAACATTAAACTAGGACATCAAAGCCATTCTCCAATATGCTTGATTCACATAGCTGCAGTGTGCGAGTTATGCTTCGCCTACGGCAGAGGTTTGGTCAATGGATCTGAGATGTAATCATCAGTTCCAATCTTGCTTATCTCGACTTCTTTTCTTTCAACGAACTCTCGTAGAAGATGAAATCTACGAAGTACATGCTTGACTCTTTGGTGGTGTCTAGGCTCCTTTGCCTGTGCAATAGCTCCATTATTATCACAATATAGAGCTATTGGTCCTTTAATGGAGGGGACTACACCAAGTTCACCTATGAACTTCCTTAGCCATATAGCTTCTTTTGCTGCTTCATGTGCAGCAATGTACTCCGCTTCAGTTGTAGAATCCGCAATGGTGCTTTGTTTAGCACTTTTCCACCTTACTGCACCTCCGTTGAGGCAGAAGACAAACGCAGACTGTGATCTGAAATCATCTTTGTCGGTTTGGAAACTTGCGTCCGTATAGCCTTTAACAATTAATTCATCATATCCACCATAGACCAGGAAATCATCTTTGTGCCTTTTCAGGTACTTCAGAATATTCTTGGAAGCAGTCCAATGTGCCTCTCCTGGGTCTGACTGGTATCTGCTCGTAGCACTGAGTGCATACGCAACATCCGGGCGTGTACATATCATAGCATACATTATTGAACCAATCAATGATGCGTATGGAATCCCACTCATTCGTCTATGCTCATCAAGTGTTTTTGGGCACTGAGTCTTTCTTAGAGTCATTCCATGAGACATGGGTAGGTAGCCTCACTTGGAGTCTGCCATCTTGAACCTTTCAAGCACCTTATTGATATAAGTGCTTTGACTAAGTTCAATCATCTTCTTAGATCTATCTCTGTAAATCTTGATGCCCAGTATGTACTGTGCTTCTCCTAGATCCTTCATCGAAAAAATTTCCCAAGCCAAATCTTGACCGAGTTCAACATAGGTATGTCATTTCCGATAAGCAATATGTCTTCGACATATAATACTAGAAAAGCATTTTTGCTCCCACTGACCTTCTTGTATACACATGATTCGTCTGCGTTTTTTATGAAACCGAAGTCACTGACTGCTTCATCAAAACGTATATTCCAGCTCCTTGATGCTTGCTTCAATCCGTAGATTGATTTCTTAAGCTTGCTTACCTTTTTAGCATTCTTTGGATCCTCAAAACCCTCAGGCTGTGTCATAAACATAGTTTCTGTTAAAACGCCGTTTAAGAAAGAGGTTTTGACATCCATCTGCCATATTTCGTAATCGTAATATGCAGCGATTGCTAACATTATCCGAATAGACTTTAGCATTGCAACTGGTGAAAAGGTTTCATCGTAATCCACACCGTGGACTTTCTTGTAACCTTTTGCAACCAATCTAGCTTTGAAAACATCAAGTTTCCTATCCTTGTCTTTTTTCAGTTTGAAAACCCATTTGCTTCCTATGGCTTGGTAGCCATCTGGCAAATCGACCAAATCCCAAACTTGGTTTTCTGACATGGAGTCTAATTCAGATTGCATGGCTTCTTGCCATTGCTTGGAGCTAGGGCTCGTCATAGCTTGTTTGTAAGTCGCAACTTCATCACTTTCAAGTAATAGAACGTCATAGCTCTCGTTCGTCAAAATACCTAAGTACCTTTCCGGTTGAGATCTATATCTCTGCGATCTATGCGGGGTTACATTTGTAGATGGTCCATGATTCTCACCAGATACTTCTAAAGATCTCTGAGTTTCATCCTGAATGTCATCTGGAGCATTCTCTAGATTTTTTTGTTCGACTCGAATTTCTTCGAGGTCTACTTTTCTCCCACTTGTCATTTTGGAAATGTGATCCTTTTCCGAAAAGATACCATCTCGAGCAACAAACACCTTGTTCTCAGATGTATTGTAGAAATAATACCCTTTTGTTTCCTTTGGATAGCCCACAAAGATACATTTGTCAGATTTTGGATGAAGTTTGTCTGAAATTAATCGTTTGACATATACTTCACATCCCCAAATCTTAAGAAAAGACACATTTGGAGGCTTTCTAAACCATAACTCATATGGAGTCTTTTCAACAGCTTTAGACGGAGCTCTATTTATAGTGAGTGTAGCTGTATTTAGTGCATGTCCCCAAATTTCTATTGGAAGTTCGGCCTGACCCATCATTGATCTAACCATGTCTAGCAAGGTTCTGTTCCTCCGTTCCGACACACCGTTCCATTGTGGTGTTCCAGGAGGAGTTAATTCTAATAGAATTCCACATTCTTTCAGATGGTCATCAAATTCATAGCTCAGATATTCACCGCCTATATCAGACCGCAGTGCCTTAATCTTCTTGCCTAATTGATTCTCTACTTCACTCCGAAATTCCTTGAATTTGTCAAAGGATTCAGACTTATGCTTCATTAGGTAGACATAACCATATCTACTAAAGTCATTAGTGAAAGTGATAAAGTAGCTGAAACCACCTCTAGCATTTGTACTCATTGGTCCACATACATCTGTATGGATTAAACCCAATAGTTCAGTTGCTCTTTCTCCAACTTTAGAGAAAGGTTGCTTTGTCATTTTGACAAGTAAACATGATTCGCTCTTACCATAATCCTCTAAGTCAAATGGTTCTAGAATTCCTTCCTTTTGAAGTCTTTCTATGCGTTTCAAGTTAATATGGCCTAATCGACAATGCCACAGATAGGTGAGATCTGAATCATCCTTTTTGGCCTTTTTGGTATTTATGTTATAAACTTGTTTGTCGTGATCTAGTAAATAAAGTCCATTGACTAATCTAGCAGATCCATAAAACATCTCTTTAAAATAAAACGAACAACTATTGTCTTTTATTAAAAAGGAAAATCCCTTATCATCTAAGCAAGAAACAGAAATGATGTTTTTAGTAAGACTTGGAACATGGAAACACTCTTCCAGTTCCAAAACTAGCCCAGAGGGCAACGACAAATAATAAGTTCTTACAGCTAATGCATCAATCCTTGCTCCATTTCTCACTCGTAGGTCGACTTCACCCTTGCTTAACCTTCTACTTCTTCTTAGTCCCTGTGGATTGGAACATAAGTGTGAGCCACAACCTGTATCTAATACACAAGAAGTTGAATTAGCAAGTGTACAGTCTATAATGAAAATACCTGAAGATGGAACGACTGTTCCGTTCTTCTGATCTTCCTTTAGCTTCAAGCAATCTCTCTTCCAATGCCTCTTCTTCTTGCAGTAGAAGCATTCAGATTCAGAAGTGGGTTGACTAACCTTCCTCTTTTCAGATTTGGCGCCAGTTTGCTTAGTCGGGCTGGCCTTCTTGCCACCTTTCTTAGCATTCCTCTTCTTACCAGATTTCTTGAACTTGCCCCCACGCACCATAAGCACATCTTGCTTATCACTTTTGAGCGTCTTTTCAGCGGTTTTCAGCATATCGTGAAGCTCAGTGAGCGTTTTGTCCAGACTATTCATACTGTAGTTCAGCTTGAACTGATCATACCCGCTATGAAGAGAATGGAGGATGGTGTCTACAGCCATTTCCTGATAGAATTGTTGATCCAGCCGATTCATATTCTCAATGAGTCCAATCATTTTGAGAACATGTGGACTTACGGGCTCGCCTTTCTTAAGCTTGGTCTCAAGAATTTGCCTATGAGTCTCGAATCTTTCGACCCGAGCCAGATCTTGGAACATGTTCTTTAACTCACTGATGATCGTGAAAGCATCTGAGTTGATGAACGTTTTCTGTAGATCTGCGCTCATGGTTGCAAGCATTAGACATTTTACATCCTTGTTGGCATCAATCCAACGATTGAGGGCTGCCTGAGTGACCCCGTCTCCCGCGGCTTTGGGCATCGCCTCTTCCAGGACATACCCCTTTTCTTCCTGCATAAGAACTATTTGCAAGTTCCTTTGCCAGTCAGGGAAGTTTTTCCCGTTCAACTTCTCCTTTTCGAGAATTGATCGGATGTTGAATGAATTGTTGTTTGCCATAGTTAAAACTACAATTGAAAAAGAATAAACAAATAAATAATCATTCATATTTTCTCTTAATAAACTTAAATTCTAGCATACATGCATAATTCAATGTCCATTAAGCATTTTATTCAAGTTATGAGTTCCGGCAGGTGTGAATAAAATGATTCCAAGATCCTAAAAACCATTGAAGAATTAAGCACATTATGTATTTAAACTTAATTCTAAAATCTTTTAGGTAAGCAAAAGCCTTTTGCTAATAGTCTAGAAACTACTCTTGGTTGATAGGTACGTCTAAGAACTTATTAGGTAAACCTATCGATTTTGCCACGACATAAAAGGACTCCTTACTTATATCGTTGAGTTTCACCAAAACTAACATGTACTCACAATTATTTGTGTACCTTACCCCTTTAGGATCAATAAGTAACACCTCGCTGAGCGTAAAACTATTACTAGATTGATGTAAAGGTTATCCAAGTAAGTGTTATTTTGGCATGGCACCTTTTAACTCAATTTTTAAGTTTGGAACTTAAGGCTCTTACTATGTTGGTTAGATTTTAAGTGAACGAAAATCCTTAATCATGCAACATAATCAAGCCATAATCTCATGCATAATTAAGACATATTTAAAGCAATAAATAACTTAAAGCATGCATAAGATAAATGTGATCTAGTATGGCTCGACTTCATCTTGAAGCTTCAACTTCAAAGTCCGTCTTGAAAATGGATTGGAAACTTCGTCTTGAATTTCACCATGGGAGGCGCCATTTTCTTCAAATAGGATAAGCTATAATTAAACTAATTACAACTATTTGATGGTACGCAGACCATATTTGAATTGAAAAACAAACTTTGGTGCATTAGACCAATTACATTCAAATTAATGGTACGCAGACCATATTTTCTATCCTATTTGGGCCATACTAGTCACTTGCAATAACCTGGAAAAAAGTACATATACAATATATACCATTCACCCATTCATTATCATGAATGGCCCACATAGCTGGTTAGTAAAAACACATTGTAATGCATCACATAAATATTTGCAACAATTAATCAAGGGCACCAATAATCTACCAATTATTCAGTCCTTATTAATTCTAATCAAGTTGTTTTAACCTTAAAGGATTTGTAGACCTAATCAAGAGTTTATGACTAAAATTTCTCCCACTTAAACCAATAACTTTATATGCTTTACTAATTTTAAACATAAAAATGTATTTCTAGTCTAACCGGAAACATACAAGTTTAATTAAAATTTAAAGCTCATATAAAATTATAATCGAATCCATTAATTTAATTTATTTTCAGTTTAATTAACGAATTTAAATTAATTCAAGGTTTAATTTTAGTAAAATAATTAGTATAAATTAAAATTTATAATAATTATAATAATCAAAATTAAATCCCAAGAAAACAATTTAAATTATTAATTTTAAAGTTAATTAAAATTATTTCCGAACTGAAAATTCAAAATTAAAACAAAACGTATCAATCGTAGCAAGACGAGGCACTTGGGCTTGCGCCCAAGCCCCATCGAGCCACGAGGCCGCATCGCCCCTCGACTGACCGTTGCATAAGGCACGAGTAGCAGCAGCCACGCGCAAACGCAGCAAGCCAAGCCACGCTTGCGCGCAGCCTGCTCGTCCGCACCGCATCGCAGCAGCTCCCCTCGCGAGGCATCGCTCGCTGCACGCGAGCCTGCGCTCGCTGGCGCAAGCCATCGCTCGCTGGCGCGAGGCAGTGCGCGTTGTTGCGCAGCACGCTTGCTGCCCACACGCGACTGCTCGCAGTGCCTTGCCTGTCGCCCATCGCTCATTGCCCATCGCACACACGGCCAACACTATTTCCTTGCGCGCGCACCATGCTATGTTGCTCGCTGCATTCGTACCGCACGGGCGACGAGCTCCCTTGCTCGTCGTCGCGTGCCCGCACTATACAACACCCCTTAAGGGTAACACGTAGCGTCCTTTGCTTTGTGGGTGCAACATTTATGAGCGTTTTTATAAAAATTCAAAATTTTTAATTCAAAATTAATGACAAATTAATAAATCATATTAATTTCATAATTTTAGGGCGAAAAATCGAAAATTTATTAATTAATTAATTTCCGATAAATATGGATTCAAATCTAGGTCATAAAAATTTAAAATTTACCACAAATTAACAATTTTTATGGTGGTTTTTAATCATGGATACCTAATTAAATTATTAATTAATTATGAAAATCAAATCAATTCTAAATTATTCGAATTTCAACAAATTAATCATAATTACAAATTAGGTTGTAGAATTAACAAGTCTATGCATTCAAATTTGTTAAACATATACAGTAGGTCAATCAAAAATTCAAGATTTATCAACAAGAATCGCAAATATTCAATTTAACATCTTTAATTTACAAATTTTTGCGTTCGAAAAACTAAAACCTCCGAAAAGTCATAGTTAGGCTTCGAATTTAGGAATTCTGGGTTCTACCGAAAAATAATTATTTTGTCAAAATTTTAGAATGCCTTTTACATGCGGAATTGACACAAAAATCACTCGATTTGGATGAGTAACGAATAAACTGCCGAAAAACTTCGTACATTAAATAAACGCAATTTGCAATTAATTAACAATTACGAAAATTAATCACCCCTTTTAATTCTTTGCATATTTGTAAAATTTAACCATGTTAAGCAATTTATAGATTATGTAAATAATAATAGGCTCGTGATACCACTATTAGGTTGTGATACATATGAACAACATAAATCATGCGGAAAAACCTTAATGCAAGGAATCATATTAATTGCACATAATCATATAATTAGTCTAGGATGCATACACTTTGTAGCGTGCCCTCCCTAGCTGCGCCCGAACCGAACAAGAACAAGTCTTTAGGACTCCAAATGTCGTCCCTCCGTAGAAAGTCCACAACACGTCCGGATCCGCCTTAAGCTTAACCAACTAGAATCGCCCTTAAGATGCTTAGAATTATCGGCTATTAGGGTGCAAGTGTTTGGCTGATTTTTGCTTGAAAATCTTACCCTTGAATACTTGAAAACTTCTATATAAATTTGTGAACCTAGGCACATATTTATAGAGTCATGGAAAAGGATTTAGAATCCTATTAGGATACCAATTTGTTTAATTAGAATATTATTAAAACTCTATTAAATAAATTCTATCTTTATTAAGATTAGGATTTAATCATAGAACAAATTCCATTAGCTTTAGGATTTGTATTGAACACAAGCGTTGCACAAGCACGAGCACGAGCACGAGACGCACAGCCCGCGCAAGGCTTGCGGCCCACGCGAGCAGCACAACCCGCAGCCCAAGAACTCGCGCGCGCACCATGGCCTTGCTGGGCCTGGCCTTGCGCTGGGCCTGGCGAGGTTTTGCTGCGTTGTGTTGATGCGCATGGCTTGCTGGACGCGGGCCTGGCTTCGTGCTGGGACTTCGTCTAGCAAGTCTCGTCCGATGCTAATTCGTACGATGCGCTTCCGATTAAATTCCCGATTTCCGGAATTCATTTCCGATACGAACAATATTTAACATTTCCGATTCCGGAATTAATTTCCGTTTCGAACAAATATTTAATATTTTCGTTTCCGGAATTATTTTCCGATAATATTTCCGATTCTGACAATATTTCCGTTTCCGGCAATATTTTCGATTCCGGCAATATTTCCATTTCCGATAATATTTTCCGATACATACCATGTTTCCGTTTCCGACAACATCTACGACTTGGATAATATTTATATTTCCGATACGATCCATATTTCCGTTTCCGGCAATATCATCGTTTCCGGAGTATTCATTTACTTGCCTTTGACGATCTCAGCTCCCACTGAAACCAAGATCCGTCGATTCCGAATATCCATAGATGGAGTATTTAATGCCATTAAATACCTGATCCGTTTACGTACTATTTGTGTGACCCTACGGGTTCAGTCAAGAGTAAGCCGTGGATTAATATCATTAATTCCACTTGAACTGAAGCGGCCTCTAGCTAGGCATTCAGCTCACTTGATCTCAATGAATTATTAACTTGTTAATTAATACTGAACCGCATTTATTAGACTTAATATTACATGCATACTTGGACCAAGGGAATTATTTCCTTGAATAAGTAGTTCTCATTAATGGTGATTAGAACCATTCCTCAGAACATGAGCGATTATGTCTGCTCGTTTGAGAATTAGTTTGCTTTGATGCTAGCTAAACGTCGCACCGTAAAAGGAGGCTATAAAAGCAGTTATTGGGCGTACTATGAATCAAAGTGAGTGTTCATAGATTGCAAGAATGGATTGTCCCCCTATATTTGATAGGATATGGTGTTGTTTTGTAACAAGGCCTCTCGGAGAGTTAGATACTGTAAAATGCATGACCGTGCTCAGAATGGTTAAGGCTTAACCTTCTGTAAAAGTTTAACAGTTGAGCTCTGTAATCCGAGAAACACTTCTGGACCTAATAAGGATGGCTTGGATCTTACCTTATGTTCAGTAAGTAACACTAAGTGACAAAGGAATGTGAATGCACACTTGTCTGAATGACAAGTGGGAGACTGAAGGAAATATGTCCTTCACCCAAGGGGCATTAAGTCTAATACCAAAGTTTAGATTAATTGCGAACAATTAATTCAGTGAGATCAAGTGATCGGAACAGCTAGCTGGAGCAATGCTTCCGATCAGTGAGTTCTAATGAATATTAAGCTCACAACTTACACTTGACTGAACCTACATGGTCACACCAATGGCATGTAACAGATCACCGGATTAAATGAATCGGAAATTCATTTAATAGCTTCTCAGGAATTAGTTTTGGAAAACGTATTATACGATACGACCTTGCATCAGAATCGTATATCGTATCGCGAATATTCGTAAGTTGGGCAAAACGAATAATCGTATCGTACGACGGTGATTCGTCGGATACGATACGATAAATAATAGCCGTAAGGTATTAGTCGTGAATACGAAGAGCATCGGAGCTGCCGGCTCGTCGAGCCGAGCGTGCAAGCGCGCAAGGCCTCACGAGCCAGCGAGCTCGCGAGCAAGCTAGCCCGCGGGGCGTGGCAGCGCGCGCACTAACGCGCAGCAGCACAACAGCGAACCAGCGAGGCTCATGGCCCATGCTGCTCGGCTGCGCGCTGTGGGCTTCGGCCTGCATTGTGGGCTGCGGGCGGGGAGTGTCCGTGTGTGTGGTGTGGCCGGCCAAGGCCCCTTGGTCTTGGCCGGTTACACTAATATAATATTAGGTTATTATATTTTTCCACACACTACAACACATCAGTTTTCCAACCAAAACCTAATTCTGAATATTACGTTCTTCAGTTTTCTCCTCTGTGAAAATTGTTCATCCCAAAAAGCAAAAACCTTGTACTTTGTCTAAGCTACAATAATCAAGGCGGATCTGAACGTGTCGGTGAACCAAGTAGAGGAACGACAAGTGGAATTCTTTGTTCGTGTTTGTTGACAAATTACTTGGGAAAACACGCTTCGAATGTAAGTTTGCTTAATCTGTGCTTTATACATGTTTCCTGGCTTTGGGGATTGTTCCGCACATGTTATGTATGTTTAACTGTATTCCCCTACACAGGGATGGAAGATAATTCGGAAGTCGATCTTCTACTTTATCTCTCCTTAAACTTAGATCCGGAAGTTTCTGAATTTTTCGAGTGGTTTTGTGAAATTATTGCATGCCCCCTTTGCTATTTCTTATGTTTAATTATTGCGGTTTCTAAGCAGTTGGATGGTTTTTTGTTTAAATTTCAAATTGTAACTTTGCTTTACATATTTTCGCAAAATCACAATTGGGGGAAAACTGTTATCCCACTTTTTGTACTAACGTCGTAACTGCTTGTCGTATGATTATGTCGTGTCTCCAGGTCTCGTCGTGTCTACAGGTTCGGACGTGTCGCCTGGAATAGTCGTGAGTAGAAGCAAGCGACCGACGACAGGGAGTAAGCGACCAGAAGCTAGGTCAAGAGTATGGGCCAAGATCCAAGCTTCAAGGCCGCCTATAGGGTTGATCAAGTCAAAGGAGCAAAAAACGACTGAGTAAACCGTTATGAATGGGCGGAAGACGTGGAGAGGTTGGCCACCCAACTAACTCCTATTTTATGGGGATTCTCATAACTGATCCAACCGTTGCCCTACTACTATAAAAAGACGAAGCCAAGCGCATCAAAGGACACGTTCACTGAAGCAATCACGAATTTTATTATTCTTAAGCAATCATTAAGCAGTCGTTGTATTTTAATTATCGCAAGTACTATTTCCTTTTACTTAGATTGTCTTAGGTATTATAGTGGATTGGTAGCTTCATCGCTGTAACACCCTAATAATTCCTTGATTTTATAAAACCATTTTTCAACTTAAAATAAAGGAATTAATAAAGTATTACTGCCACCGTGTTAACGGTTAAGACTATTACCAGAATTACGCAGCGGAATTAAATGTCAACTAAATTTAAAAAACATAATTAATGAAATATTGAGGCCTCCTACAATTTGGAACCACAATGGCCCAAAACCCAAAACATAAATAGTTTCAAACATTTCAAACATAATTAAAGTATTATTAAATAGCTCAAAATACGAAAACATGCAACTCTCTCGATCATCCCAAGCCACATGATTCCGATCTACCAACCTGCTATTTTATTCTACTCCCCATCAATGCAAGTGCAAATGATAGATCATCATAGGGTCATTAAGGCAAAGGCCATGACCAAAACACACAAAGCACGTAGTCAGCAAAAGCTGAGTACTTGCAAGCATAGAGTGAATGAAACTAAAACATGCATCACTCACTAAGTACTAGTCAACATGCAAAAGCCATATAATATAAACAATCAATCATGAATACAAGACTCGACTCTTGACTCGACTCTTGACTCACAATTTAATTAGAATAAGCTTCGAACGGGCCAAAAGAATAATCCACAAAGGGAAAAGGTGATGGAAGCCAACCATACACCAAATATATAATAATAAAATCGGGCCATACCGAGTGTCGGGCCATACCGACGGAATTCCTGCGCATAATATAAATGAAACAACGTCTTGTATCATTAGTAGGAGTACGAGCTTTCCGGCAAGACTCCCCCCATTGTTCATACTCAAGGTATATACGTTCCAAGAGTTTTGAAGCTTGTTCTGGTTGCACTTTATGTTTATTAATATATTATTAAAGGCGAACTCAAGACTCACCAACATGCACGCATACGATTAATAAACAACAACCAAAACAATCTTATTTTAAATGCTTTAGGAATTGTGATCAACAAGGCAAGACACTTGTGATATTACTACCATGTTCCTCCTCACCAAAGTGAGACTCCACATCATGCACATTAACATGAGGGTTGTGCCCTTGCACGAAAAATCCTAATTCATTTCATACATAATATTCCCAACTGAACCCTACATGTGCGGTGGCTTACGTGAGCTAACCCTTCACATGTGGTAAAATAAATAGTACAACGAAGTACGAATAATTGGCTCAAAGTATGCTAGACATCCCGTAAAATAGCATACAAATAAATAATCCATCCCTTGCATGTGAAATAAACCATACATGCATAAATATTGAACAACATGATTGACAATGAAATCCATACTCATAATAATCCCAACATGCTTGTTTAATCAACAATTCGATAATTCCAATAATATTAATCCACATGATCAATCACCAAAGCAAATATGAATCCACATAATATAATTCACATCATCAACAATCATGTAATGTCCTTGACAAATAGTGTGGTCGCCCTAGACTTGTACGTACCTTGAATACCTAAGCGTAGGGGCCACTTTGCAATAACGAGCACTCAACTAGAAATCACCTCCTATCATCAAAATAATGAAACTTAAATTATTTCCATGTTCATTAAATTTCCAGCAACTTTATAAAATTTAAAACCTCCTTTAGACTTTAGAACTCAATCGTTTTTCAATAATAAAAACGTCTCAATTTGCAAAATCAATCCCTAGTACGAAAACATAATTTTTCCGCCATTAAAATCAATAAAATTCAACACTTTAAACCTTTATTCAAATCTGAAAATATAATTGATTATCATAATTAAAATCATCACCTAATTATGCTAATGAATTGACTCATTAGGTCTAGGTTAAAACCCTAATTTGAAAATCCCAATAACACTACTTTATTATCATAAAAATCAATGCTTTATTCAATGAACAAATCTGAAAATTTATCCTTTAATAATTAAAACAAGCCTAATGAATCACAACACGCAAATCCTCAAACCACGGTATTCATAACCGGTTCCCAGCATTTTAATTACTCAAAACAATATTAATATAATAATTTAAAATACGGAATTTAAATAGAATAGGTATGAAAGAAGAGAATTATACCAATCCGGCCTATAGCACGGAACAACCACGAATTAATGTGATTGGGCGAAAAAGATTGAACAACGAATGAACAAGCAACAACGTCAACACACAACGCACCACTCGTGGGCGTGTGTGCAGCGGCGAAGAAGAACGGGCAGTAGGGGCGCGCAACAGTGCTGGCGAGAGGGGAGTAGCGCGAAAAAAAGGTATCCTTAGTCCCAACTCCCGAGGGAGCCGAGATTCGTTATGCGGTTCTGCCCGTTCACATTAATATGCTGATTTTCAGGTCGTCCCAACTTGATGGGGAAATAAACGCGGGGTAGGATCGTTTCACCCTTCGGCTATTTTGATTACCTACGAGCACGAATATTTCCTTCACTATCCCCAGTGGAGTCGCCACTGTGAGGGGGTCGAAAAAGCACGAGGCTAATGCGTGACCTCGTCCCTCGTGGGTGTGACGATTCTTTTTATTCAATCAAGTGTAATTGGATTTCCTGTGAGTTTACACCCAATTGACTAGTAATATAGGAGTCGCCATTCAGTTTTTAACGACAATGAGAAAAACTGACAAAACCCGGTTATCGTGACATAAAGGGAGTGCAATTATGTTTGACCACGACGGCCGTAGGTTCCCTTGTGATCCCTGGTGTGGGGATCTCTCAACATACACCCGCAAGGTAGAGATTGAGGGTTCGGGGGACTGTAACTACCGAGAGGAGTACTCGCTCTTTGATAACTCCAGAGGCAGGATATCCTTACTAGCTCAGCATAAATAATTGAAGGGACATGCGTTAACTATTAAACTAATCTGAGTTGATTTTAGCAATATGCAACATATAATACTAGATCAATCGCGATTATCTGATTTAGATTGCATTAAGGGACCTAGCATGATAATCCAATTTCCCAAAAATATTATATTTGTTAGGCGTGATAGAACAATCAGATTTAGTTAGCTTAACAGTTCATAAAAAGGGCGAGGAAAGCAATTAAATCATCGAAAAGGGACACATTACGACGCACCCTTGAGAGGTGCGTCACGGTTCTCAGAAAACTAACCACTTTGACTTTGCTATTTCTCCCTTTTATTTAACGAATCTCAAATTATGGGACAGGATACGTTCTGTTCGATTTATGGATCGAATGCGACAGAACGCGTGAACAATTTCGCAGCGTGAGGCTTAGGCTTGTGGGTTGGAGTCAATACTCATAATATGAATTGTGTGTTGTTCTGTTTTCACGTCGAACTTAAGGGTCTATTTATAGGAAAGAGTTCGTGGAAAGATAGAATTGCAGAACTCTAATCCACGAGGAATTAGGAAAAAACACGTACCAGGTATTTTCGGCGCCCAGCTCTGGGCATCAAAGATTTCGGCGCCCAGGGCTGGGCGTTGAAAATAGAGATCTATGCAATTTCGACGCCCAGGGCTGGGCGTTAAAGATTTCTACGCCCAGCTCTGGGCGTTGAAAGTGATGTCTGGGCCGAGTTCTTTGTCAGATTCGGATTCCTGAAATCCATAGTGTTTGAGACTTAATCGAGTCTTTCAGTGCGTATCAATTTCATGACTGAATGCGTCTGGGCCCGTTACGAACTCTAGACTCGTTAGGATTTTAATTAATACGTAACTCTTATTTTCGAATCATATTAGGAATAGGATTCTCGCAGTTTTCTATCTAATTTAGGATTTGGAGTGCAACACCTAATTCTGACAGGTTTCTATCTTTTATGACTTGCCACTTTTAACAGCTGCCCATTACGGCAGTTACTATTTTTAGCAGGTTTCCATAAATAGCAGGTTTCTATAAATAGTAGGTTTCGGGTGAAATGAAAAGGGGAATTGAGATTCGTTATTTTATAGGAGATGCGTTGTCAAGTAGAGATTTATGTTTTCATCATCGAACCTTCCCTTTCGGGAATGGGGACAAAAGTAGGTGTCTACAGTTAGCCCCCACTTTGACTGAGTCTTGGAGTAAGACGATGGTCAAAGTATTAGACGGAGTGCGTCACACAAGCCATGGTGACCTGTTTTTTTGCGAGGGTCTCACGAGCCCCCGAGTGATAACATTTGACTTAAGGGTCATCACTTGAAATGTCGACATATCCCTCACGTGTCATTGGGATTTGTCAACGGATAGTATAGAATACTCCCTCACTTTGTCATTGGAAGTATCTAAAGAGGCGTAGAAACTCCCTCACTTTGTCATTGGGAGTAGCTACAGATGTTTTCGAAATCAAAGCTATAAAGTGTAATTTGGCCTGGCCAAGCCCAACCACGAGGTAAATTTTTTTTTAAAGATTCTCATTTTCAGGGTTAGCTAAACGAGAAAACCCCTTTGTTTTTATGGGACGTAAAACGAAGGAAAATCCAGCACATCGTTCTTTTTTGGAAAAACGGAAAACCAATCTTTTAAATTTTGGAAAAAAAGGGAAAACTACTCACATCGCTTTTTTTGGAAAAAAGGGAAAACCAAAAGCTACTCACATCGTTTTTGGGAAAAACGGAAAACCAAAGGCTACTCACACCATTTTTGGGAAAAAACGGAAAACCAAAGAAAGTTATCGCTGCAGCGACTAAGGACATGCGCGGTTAGTGACGCAGACCCCGCCGGCTAAAGATGGCGAGCCTGTCCGCTAAGGGTGGACACCCAGTCCGATAGAAATGGACGAATCTATTTCGAAATTTGTTTGTGCTTTTTGAAAATAAGGACCTACGTGGTTTGTGACGTAGACCCCGTCGGCTGAAGATGGCGAGCCTATTTCATTTTGTTTTTGAAGATTATATTTTTCGAAAACTGAGGACCTGCGCGGCTAGTGACGCAGACCCCGCCCGTTGTGGGTGAGCGAGTCCTGTCCTGCTAAGGGTGGACGTCCCTGAATTCGTTTTTCTATTTGGAACTCGCGCGGTTCGTGACGCGATCTTGCCCGATTGAGGTGGGCAAGTCCCTATTTCATTTGTTCTTGTGATTTCTTTGAGAATTTCTTTTCTTATTCATTCTTGCAGGAGCGAATTCTTTCGAGGGATGCTCGAATTTAGTTGCAACCTGAATGTGGGTTGACAACGTGCTTAAACGGACCATTGTCTTGTGGTCATCTTCTTTCATGGTTTTGAGCTAGTCTTTATGGCTCAATTTTGCCATTACCTGGATCCTTGATTAGGGGACTATGTATAAGTATCAACGGCGACCTTTGTCTTGAGGTCGTAATCCGGTTTTATCTTTTGAGGTTATCCAAACACGGGACTTCGTACAGTGTAGTCTGGGAATATTGTTTTAACTTTGCATAATATATATTTTCTTTCGAGCCCCCAAGCATTCGTGCTTGACGGTCATTTCTTGTCAAAGAGGTTCCTTGGGGATACGCATTCTGTAATGTCCTTGATCGTGCTTGGGATTGTGCTCGTAAGTGCGAGCGATCTTTGTAGTGGTGTGCTACTCTTAACAAAGCCGTTAGGTGAGACTTTCAGTAAAGGAATCGGCAATTTTCAAGTCGAATAAATATGGCAGGGCCCTATAGAAGTCAGAGCTGTTTTTTGGGTCTGTGATCTTTTTCGGCGCCCATGCTTGGGCGTTAAAGATTTCGGCGCCCAACGCTGGGCGCTGAAAATAATTTCTGGCGAGGTTTCTTGATGACATAGTTGGCCTCTTGTTCGTTCGACTTCTTTTTTTTCTTTTGGACGCGTTCGTAAATGATACATAGAAAAGATGATATGTATGTGCGAACGAGCGTTCATAGAATGGCCTTTGTGTGCGGTCCATTAATTAGTTTGCTTGAATCATTTTTTTTTGAGCAATGACTGATTTTGAATAGTTTGCTTAGAAGCTTGATAGGGTTCAGGCCCATTCATGAAGTGGGCTCAAACATCGTGCCCTTTCGATTGTTCAAACATTTGCTTCGAGTTTTTATTTATTTTGCTATGGTTGTTTCGTAGCTTGGAGCTCCCAAGTATGCATGTTGGGATGCTTTCCTTTTGGCGTACGATTTTTGTAGGTTCTTTCGAGAAAGATGCCTTGGGGTTCCGCTCGTGTAGGTGCGAGCTATCCCTTCCGTGGTAGGTAATATTTTGCTACCTTTAATCCTTAATGTAGAAGTTGTGTGGCTTGCATTTTGAATTTGGGCGATAAGTAGTCTTTGCCTCTTTACACGTGCTCTTGGTCGCGCCTACATTAGTGCAATATGCCTTACTCTTCTTTTAGGCTTGTACCGTGGGACGGTTGAACTTATGGTGCGACGTAGCCTTGTGTGGCCTAACGGCGTGTCTTAGAACATTCCTCCAGGTGTTGGGATATTATTATTTTTTGCATTGGAGTACTTCATCATGCCTCGTTCAGGTGTTCGAACAAGTGTAGCATCTTCTGCGTGGGTTTGCACAGCTTATTACTTCGTTCGATGCGAGGATTCATAGGTGTTTCTTCCCCTTTTTTTTATCTGGGCAAAACTTGGCTAGCGGAAAGATTCAGCGCCCAGGCTGGGGCGTTAAAGATATCGGCGCCCAGCTCTGGGCGTTGAAAATGATTTCTGAGTATATTTTGACAGTTCTTATCCTTGATGTTTTCTTTTGCTTTTGCTTTGGAACGAGGTAGACTGTGTAACGGGCGCTTGTAGGGCGAGCGTTATGTGCAGTAGTGTGATCGGAGTTTTTGTGACTCGCGATTTTCAGTTACCCTTGATAGTGGGGTGAATTTATATATTCTAAGTAGTGCTTTAGAATTTGGGAGGGGTTTTAGCCATTCTAAGGTTCGTTTTACATGATTAAAGCTTAGGATTGTGCCCCTATGACATATGTATAGCATTAGCGTCGAGAATTTGCGATGAAATCGTCATTTCGAGCGTTTTTAGAGTGTTTTTCTCAAGCCTCCAACTGTAGCTACGGGATTGGCTTGGTGCTATAATGCCTTGCCTACGTTTTTATGCATTCATGGTGACATGGATCATGAATAGTTTGAACCAGACTCGTTTAGTGCGAGGTACGTTCGAGTAGTGATCTGCTACTTCTCTTGTAAATGTCGTATTATGCGACATTGCCATGGTCAAGGTAGTCACATGTTGAAGTATGCCTTGACCAAAAGCTAGGTGCCTTTCTTTACCCATAATCATATTTAGAAATCTTTTTGACTTACTTGCAATATCGAGATAAACACATACTTACCTTTAAACCAACGACACTTTATTATGTTCGAAGAAGTCTTTGAAAATTATTTGAAACTTATTAAAAAATTCGAGTCCTACTGTGTACAATCCGAGGTGTCCTAGGCAAGTTGACTTATAGAAGGGTTTGTACAGGATCAAAATACTGCTACGATTTTTGGAATGCTGTCTAAGGATTTGCTGGAAGCCAAGGTGCAGGCGTCAAGGTATACTTGTGCCCGTTTGGCATATACTTTAGGCTTTTAGGGCCATCTTTTCCAAAATTGCGGGAATATAAACCGTTTTCAAATTGACTTAGATTTACTTGGTGTATGTCTGTATAAAAGGTCGAGGTGTTAGGTTATGATACATATGACACTACATAGATCATGCGGAAACAACCATTAACCCAGGACAACATATTATTTACACATAATCATATAGCATAATTTAGATGCATACTCTTTGTTGCGTGCCCTCCCTAGCTGCGCCCGAACCGAACAAGAACAAGTCTTTTAGGACTCCAAGTGTCGTCCCTCCGTAGATAGTCCACAGCACGTCCGGATCCGCCTTAAGATTGACCAACTAGAATCGCCCTTAAGGTACTAGAAAATTTCGGCACTTTTGAGCAAGATGTGTGTTTGATTTTCTCTCAAAAAACTCACTTTTGAATACTTTGAAACTTGTGTATAAATTATGACCCCTAGGCCTTTATTTATAGAGTTATGGAAAAGGAATCGTAATCCTAGTAGGATGCGAATTAATTGGAATTAGAATCCTACATGAATTCTATTTAATTAATTTATCCAATTAGGAATAGAAATTTAATCATACACTGACTCTTGTAGATTCAGGAATCACGCATGAGCACAAACTCACACACACACGGCAGCCACAAGGGCTGCCCATGCGCGTGCGAGCAGCAGCCCGCGCAGCACGGCCCACGCAGCCGTGGCCCTTGGCGCGCGTTGGGCCTGCCTTGCGGTAGGCCTGGCCGCTGCCTTGGCTGGGCTTGTGGCGCGCATGCTTGCTGGGCGATGGCCCCGGCTTCGTGCTGGGCCTTCGTCCGGCAAGCCTCGTCCGATGCTAATTCGTACGATACGCTTCCGATTAAATTTCCATTTCCGGAATCTATTTCCGATACGAACAATATTTAACATTTCCGATTCCGGAATTAATTTCCGTTTTCGAACAAATATTTAATATTTCCGTTTCCGGAATTATTTTCCGATTCCGGCAATATTTCCGATTCTGACAATATTTCCGTTTCCGGTAATATTTCCGATTCTGGTAATATTTCCATTTCCAATAATATTTTCCGATACGTACCATGTTTCCGTTTCCGGCAACATCTACGACTTGGATAATATTCATATTTCCGATACGATCCATATTTCCGTTTCCGGCAATATCATCGTTTCCGGAGTATTCATTTCTTGCCTGTGACGATCTTAGCTCCCACTGAAACCAAGATCCGTCGGTTCCGAATATTCATAGATGGAGTATTTAATGCCATTAAATACTTGATCCGTTTACGTGCTATTTGTGTGACCCTACGGGTTCAGTCAAGAGTAAGCTGTGGATTAATATCATTAATTCCACTTGAACTGAAGCGGCCTCTAGCTAGGCATTCAGCTCACTTGATCTCACTGAATTATTAACTTGTTAATTAATACTGAACCGCATTTATTAGACTTAACATAGAATGCAAACTTGGACCAAGGGCATTATTTCCTTCACGAGGTATACTTAGTTCCTTCCCTATCTCTTTCATTTCAATTTTTTAGCCCCCAGTTGCTATTATGTCTTCCCATTAATGATGCTTTTATATTTCGATTTTAGATGCCCGTGTCATATGTCTGAGTAGGGTGAGCCTTGGTTAAGTGCCAAGTCCTATTGGCAATGTCTGTTTTTTTGTTTTTTTTTCAAAGGGGATTTGCAAGCATTTGAATTACCATGAACGGGTGTCCTGAGTTCGAAGGAACGATGGGGCGACGCCGTAGAACAATCCTCTTTATTGCAAGCTTACTGCCTTTACTACTTGTTGGCGATTATGACTGTGTCTAGTGGTGAAAGAAAGTCTTTAAGCGAACGACTATGTCTAGTGGTGAAAGAAAGTCTTTAAGTGAGTTAATTCGCTTTAGGGAGGGTCAAGTCGAGTACTTTAGAGGTCATGGACCCTTACGCTAGCCCCCATTCAATTGAGGCAAAGTGTTTTTTTGAGTCTTGGCTAAGTGCCTGGGAGTGTGAGTGCTCCTTCTGGCAAGGGTACGTGCCCTTATTATTTTTCGATGTGTGCTCATTAATTTTGGCATCTTGATGAGTTGGATTCTTCCTTTGACTTTTTCTTTCGACTTGGGTTGCAAGTAACTAAATTTCAATAAGGGACTCTATTTCTTATTCTTGTTATTCTATAGTCTTTAATATTTTTGCAAATTGGTTGGACCGAATCATGGATTGCCTACGTATCCGCCTTAAATAGATTTAATTTGGAATCAGGTCGTGCGTAGTTCTTAGCCTAGAAAATGGTTTCTTAGAATGCTGATTTTAAACAAGTACGTTCTGAGGTGGAACCGTAATGTTTGAAATAGGATGAGATAAGTGAAGTTCATTATTATTTTAATCTGCTGCTTTGCCGTAAGCCAAAATTTTGTTTTATTTTTTAAGTACATGTATTTTCTTTTCATGCGTTTTTTGGTACGTATACCTGAATACGTGTTGTACCCCTCCAAGTGTTCGTTATTTTTCCGTGCATGTGCGGATAAAATGACGAGCACTTCTGGACAAATTTTAGCAAGCAAAGAGATTCAGCGCCCAGGCTGGGGCGCTAAAGATTTCGGCGCCCAGCTGTGGGCTCTGAAAATGACTTCTGGGCGGATCTTTTTTGGTGCGCTAGATGCTTCTTTTCTTTTTTGACTAACTTTAGAGGCGCTTTGCAAAGTTTCCTTTTTTATTATTCACATTTTATTTATTATTATTTGTACTTTTCATTAGTTTTTTTTATTCGTGACTCAAGACGGTTTGAAAGATGGGTTGAATGAGATAGGGTAATTTGTATAGGTATTGGTCAAGCATAAGGATTACATCTGTTAGGATTCACATTTTACGGCCTCAGGCTAGTGTCACGAGTTTACATCAATCAAGGCCAATGAGTAGCATAGGGACGGCTCAAGGGTATATCAACAGGACGTATCCAAACCAGTTATATGGTCATTATGCTAATGGTGGTGTAAGAGCAGGTTTGGACTTTGGAAATGATGGGCATGACGCACGTGTCAATGGCCGTGCGTGGTTTGCGGTTGATAACAAGTTCAAAAACAAGAGTTGAGGTAATGGTTTCTTGGGTTATGGCAATGAGAACATGGATGGGTTAAATGAACTGCACAGGGACCCCAGAGCGAAGGCGTCTAAGAGCATAAGGATTGGAAAGGGTAGACATCGTAGAATTTTATGATTTGGATTGGTTGACTCAATTCTTTTCCTTCGTTTACTTGGGTAGATTTCGCACTTTGGGAGGTACGGGCTAAGTATTTCATGGCTCTTTTCGCTCTCCCTTTTCTCTTTCTCTTTTTTCTTTTGCTTGGGATTTCTCCCCAACATAAATCCTTCAATCAATTTTTTTGTTTGGGCTAAAAGGTATATGGTTGTGGTCTTTGAGTCACGAGGCGAGACTGAGTGAGCCTCGTTTGGTAGGCCTATAGTGGACCTTTAACTTTAGTAGGCCTAGGGTGGACCTTTAGCTTTAGTAGGCCTAGGGTGGACCTTTTAAATTGTCTTACTTTGCAAGCGTATTTAGTCGTTTATTAAAAGGTGCAAATAGCGTAGATTCAAAATGTTGTTTTCACCTTATTGAAATTTAACGAAAGAATTACATCGAAAATATTTTTGTTTCTTTTCAGACTCCAGTTTCTGGGATTTAATTGGAAGTCGTGATTTAGACTTGAACTTTCATTAATTTTCTGATTATAACCCGTGTATGAATACAAGGAGGTGGCCTAGACTCAAAATAATGACGCGGCGCAAGCCTATAACACTTGACCAAAAGACTCTTAGACTTAGGCTAATTGAACCATAATTTTCGTTGGTTGACACTTTAGATTTTAACCCTTGGGTGTTCATTTGTCATGCGCCATTTGCTTAATATTGGCAAGGTAGTCAGTTGGGGAGATCGAATTTTTATTTTTGCAAGACTAGAATCATTAGTGCGGCTTCCCTCTTAGTGTGTATTGCTTTACCCCAATGGTAGCCTTATGGCATGCAGATTTGGGTATTTTCATGGTTGGTCATGTTGCATTCATGGAAAATCTTTTAGTCCGTACTTAGTAGTATTTCAAGGAGCGAGTGACTCGAGAGGACTATGATAGTCGTGACCCAATGTGATTATAAGCCTTGAGGCCATTAATTTTTTGCTAATGGTATTGACACCTTAGGTTCACTTTGGGGGTTGTGCGACTATGGGGGAATGATATCCAGAATGTGACTGTTTCCATTTTGCAAATACTATAATATATTATTTTTATTGGTGAGAGAGAGTATTGAGACCGTATATTCTTAGCAAGGGATGACAATTACATATGGGTGCTTATTGATTTAAATGTTAGGAAGGGAGACTCAATATGTTTTAACCTTTTTATTTGCAGAACGACACCAAGCACTAGGACCGATTCTATGGATAAGACAACTAAGACTTAGGATTTAGATTGTACTTTGGCATAGCCTAGTCTAGACTATGATTTAATTTTTATTCGAACATTATTTTCCCTTGAAAACTTCGTTTGAACATTATTTTTTGAATACTTTACCCATGTGACATTCATAGTTATTAGCATGTTCGGTTTTGATGCCGAGCATTGTCGTCGTAGGAGGCCTAACAACGACACAAAGAGTTATTTTTTATTTTATAATTTTTTTTTTATATAAGTCGCTTTTGGAATCGAGTGCTTTTCTTACGCCCTCGCAGCAATTTTTTTTTACGAAAAGTTTTTTTTTTTTGCTACGTATTTTCTTTATGTGCGGGCACCGAGGCTGCTGTGCCTGACCAAAAGGCCAGGCAGCAACTTCAGCGCCCAGCTGTGGGCGTGAGAAATTATGGCGCCCAGCCAGGGGCGTTGAAAATGCGTCCCTGGCTGGTTCTCGTTTTCTGTTTGCGTATACTTTTGTTTTTGCGACTTTAATTTTGCGTGCTTGCCTAATAACGTCCTTTACGCGTTGTGCAGCGTTTGTGGGATTCGTTACAGGCCATCCAGAGCGTCGCTTATTTTTGTGGCGATCGTTCGGGTTTGCGGAACACGTATTTCGGTATAACTCTTTGGCAAATTGGTTTATGAATGTTTGGGAAATTTTTAAGGTCGTTGGTTTTCTAGCATTATTTGTCTAGCATTATTCGTACGCACAATCATAACATAGTCACATAGTTAAATATGTCACGTAGTTTATGATAGGCTTCTATGGGTAGTATTTGCGCCTGGCTTGGTACCGCTTCTATCGTAGATCCAACACATGCCCCGGTCGAGGTAGTGTCTTCAACAGACGAATTTCGCTCAAGAGGCCAACCCGCAAGTGCAAGCCAAGGGGGCATGCAGGCGAGAGGGACCTAATGAGCGAGCGATTGGGTTCGGGATAGGTGTACTACCTGCACAAGTACCGAGTGGGCAACATGCGCGGCGTATGCACCCCCCTATTGGCGAAAAAAAGGTATCCTTAGTCCCAACTCCCGAGGGAGCCGAGATTCGTTATGCGGTTCTGCCCGTTCACATTAATATGCTGATTTTCAGGTCGTCCCAACTTGATTATGCGGCTATTTTGATTACCTACGAGCACGAATATTTCCTTCACTATCCCCAGTGGAGTCGCCACTGTGAGGGGGTCGAAAAAGCACGAGGCTAATGCGTGACCTCGTCCCTCGTGGGTGTGACGATTCTTTTTATTCAATCAAGTGTAATTGGATTTCCTGTGAGTTTACACCCAATTGACTAGTAATATAGGAGTCGCCATTCAGTTTTTAACGACAATGAGAAAAACTGACAAAACCCGGTTATCGTGACATACAGGGAGTGCAATTATGTTTGACCACGACGGCCGTAGGTTCCCTTGTGATCCCTGGTGTGGGGATCTCTCAACATACACCCGCAAGGTAGAGATTGAGGGTTCGGGGGACTGTAACTACCGAGAGGAGTACTCGCTCTTTGATAACTCCAGAGGCAGGATATCCTTACTAGCTCAGCATAAATAATTGAAGGGACATGCGTTAACTATTAAACTAATCTGAGTTGATTTTAGCAATATGCAACATATAATACTAGATCGATCGCGATTATCTGATTTAGATTGCATTAAGGGACCTAGCATGATAATCCAATTTCCAAAAAATATTATATTTGTTAGGCGTGATAGAACAATCAGATTTAGTTAGCTTAACAGTTCATAAAAAGGGCGAGGAAAGCAATTAAATCATCGAAAAGGGACACATTACGACGCACCCTTGAGAGGTGCGTCACGGTTCTCAGAAAACTAACCACTTTGACTTTGCTATTTCTCCCTTTTATTTAACGAATCTCAAATTATGGGACAGGATACGTTCTGTTCGATTTATGGATCGATTGCGACAGAACGCGTGAACAATTTCGCAGCGTGAGGCTTAGGCTTGTGGGTTGGAGTCAATACTCATAATATGAATTGTGTGTTATTCTGTTATCACGTCGAACTTAAGGGTCTATTTATAGGAAAGAGTTCGTGGAAAGATAGAATTGCAGAACTCTAATCCACGAGGAATTAGGAAAAAACTGTTAGGTTATGATACATATGACAATTCATAAATCATGCGAAAAAACCATAAAGCCAGGAAAGCATATTATTTACACATAATCATTTAGCATAGAATAGATGCATACATGTTGTAGCGTGCCTTCCCTAGCTGCGCCCGAACCGAACAAGAACAAGTCTTTAGGACTCCAAATGTTGTCCCTCCGTAGATAGTCCACAGTACGTCCGGATCCGCCTCAAGTTAGACCAACTAGAATCGCCCTTAAGGTGCTTAGGATTTTCAGCTCTTATTGCAAGTGTATGGCTGATTTATATTTCAAAAACTTACCCTTTGAATACTTCAATCGTACCCATAAATTGTGACCCTAGGCACTTATTTATAGGAGTATGGAAAAGGAATTGTAATCCTACTAGGATGTGGATTTGTTAATTAGAACTTTATTAGGACTCTAAATAACAAAGCAATTCTAATAGGTTTAGGATTTTAATCTTTGCACGAATCCTAATAGGATTAGGATTTCCCGCACACGCATCGTACAAGGCGTGCACCCGCACAGGCCTTGCGGCCCACGACAGACGCACAACCCATGTTTATATTTATATTTCCGATACGATCCATATTTCCGTTTCCGGCAATATCATCATTTCCGGAGTATTCATTTCTTGCTTGTGACGATCTCAGCTCCCACTGAAACCAAGATCCGTCGATTCCGAATATCCATAGATAGAGTATTTAATGCCATTAAATACTTGATCCGTTTACGTACTATTTGTGTGACCCTACGGGTTCAGTCAAGAGTAAGTTGTGGATTAATATCATTAATTCCACTTGAACTGAAGCGGCCTCTAGCTAGGCATTCAGCTCACTTGATCTCACTGAATTATTAACTTGTTAATTAATACTGAACCGCATTTATTAGACTTAACATAGAATGCATACTTGGACCAAGGGCATTATTTCCTTCAGTCTCCCACTTGTCCTTAGGGACAAGTGTGCATTTCCTAATTCCTTTGTCGCTCGATGCTTGCTCTTGAACATAAGGTAAGAGTTGTCATCCTTATTATGTCCAGAGGTGTTTCTCGGTTTCAGAGTTCAACTGATCAAATAAACAGATAATCACAGCCTATGATTCATCCGAGCACGGCCATGCATTTCACAGTTTCTAGCTCTCTGAGTGGCCTTGTACAACTTTTAAGCATCTCATCCCGATTTATGGGAGGACAATCCCAATCTTGCGATCTTGAGATTAGACTTTGTTTGATAGGTGATTACCTGAGCGTTGCCTTTATAGCCTCCTTTTACGGTGCGACGGTTGGTCAACGTCAAAGCAACCAGTTCTCAAACAAGTAATCTCAAATCACTCAGGTATTGAGGATTTAGTGTCTAATAATTTTAATGAAATTTACTTATGACAGATTTTCATCTCTTACAGTAAAGTTTCATAGGTCTTGTCCGATACTAGTCTTCTCAAAGTAAGTATCTATGCAAATGATTATGACATTGCCATGTCCACATAGTTCAAGAAACAAAACTACTAGTCATCTTGCATTCTAGTCGTCTAACGTTTTCTATGCGTCCAATTTTATAGAAAACTCCGACTAGGGACCATTTTCAACCTTTGACATTCAAGTTCACTTGATAGACATTTCTTAGTCACAGGACTGGTCCTGACAGTCTATCTTGAATATATCGTCAAATTGAAGGGACTCATCATTTAATACTAAACCAAGATTAAATGGAATATGAAAATTTATTTCATATATGATAAATGTTCAACCCCAATGTTTTACAACCATGGGCCTCAAACCCATCTTTAAAACAGTTCATGGAATTCAAAGCTATGCTTGATTTCCAGTGCCACAATGTGAGTGTTGTTTCTCACTTGTTGCATAGGTTTAGTTATCATGCTTTGCCAATCTTAATATCCTTTTCATCAAATGTTCTTCGAGATAGATGATAAGATCTTTTGAGTATGTTTATTTTGTGATCTAGTCTTTCTTGCTAGAATAGTGGTTCTACGCATTTTGCAATGAAGAACTATTAAGTCAACAAACATGTGATCTACCCAAGTTCAATGAAGAACTCTTTAACATAAACAACCCTGTTTTATTGCTTCTTAGGCAATAAGTACTTTTACTTCAACTTTATAGGTTGCTAGTGATGCTTTGTTTGGAATTACTTATCCAAGCAGTTCAAAGATATGTGGAATACTTTCCAGCTGTATCTTAGAACATAGAAATTAATATTTTAATATCCCACGCAACAACTCATGGTCTCCAATCCATGTTGCCATTTCAAAACACGATGCTCTATAGCTCGTCCTTATCAATGGTTAACTCCAAAGGGTCTTGCTTGATCCTTTGCCAGTGTTTATGCGTGTAGCATCAATATTTAGCATATCTTTATTTCCTTGAATCAAGAACTATTCCTATGTACCTTTTTAAGTACCATAAGTATTCTTGATTTCAATCTAGTTGATCTTCACTTAGATCAATAGAGATTGGTATATGTTCGTCATGCCTAAAGTCATACGATACGTTTTTGGCGATCCTCATATTATATCATACATGATAAATTCTTTTGCAGAATAATTCCCAATTGAATTCTATTCATGTAAGTTTAGCTCATCTAGTTTCAGTAGATACTAAATCCAGCTAAGTTATTTGACATATAATATAGGTTAAGAATCTTACTTAGATCCTTTGATGTTTAACTTAGTAAATGCTAATACATAGTTCAAACATTCTTTACTTAGATTTATTCATATGGGTCGAATATCTCCAATGGAGTCTTTCGTGTTTGATTTAGTAAATGTCATTACTTAATCCAAAACAATATCATAAGATCTTTGTAAATAGATCTTAATACCCAGTATGTACTAAGTTTCGCCATGGTCCATCATTGATGAATAATTTTAAATCTAAGTCATTAGCATTTGAATGTTATTTCACAATAGAGAGATATGTGTGATACACATAGGACCAATTAAGTTTTACGTACTCCCACTAAACTTCTTATATATCTATAACAATCATGTACATTTTATGAAACTAAAATACTTATTAGCTTCACTAAAATACATTTTCAATTTCCCAGTTGCTTGCTTAAATCCATACTTAGATTTCATAAGATAGCATTCATTTCAAGCATTATTTGGATCCACAAATCCTATGACATGCCATGTACATAGTTTTCTTCCAACATTTGATTGAGGAATACATTTTGTCATCCAATTGCCATATGTACCAATATGCAACCATTGCTTGAATTATAGACTTGAGCATTATGATTATGCATGAGGTTTCAACACAATCCATGCCATGAATTTGCTTGTAACCTTTAGCAACTAATCTAGCTTTGTGTGTTAACACAATTTCATGTTTGATGGTTTTTATCCTTAAAATAAACTTGCAACCAATAGGTGTGAAACTATTCTCACAAATCAACAAAATTTCAATTTTGTCATCAAAACATTGAGTATGTTTTATGGCCTCTAACCATTTAAAACATTTGAGTCTATATATGGCCTCTAACCATTTTAGGGAATCTGGGTTTCGTCATAGCTTTCTTACAGGTCACAAACTCATTAATAGTTTGACTGCAAGTTGTAGGTTTCTTTACTATCTAATAGAAGAATTGCATAGCTTCAGTGACCTGAACTCCATGTTTCTTCACTATCTAATAGAAGAATCTCATAGTTTCAGTGACTTGAACTCTATGCCTACTTGGGTATAGAACATCAAACAATAGAATATCAATAGCCACTTGAAAGTCCTTTGAATATTCTGTTCTCCTTGAAGCACTTGTAAAGTCTTCTAAGAGATGTCTATTCTTTAAAAGCCACTTCTAAAGTCCTTAAAGAATATGTGTTCGGATTTTCTAAAGAACTTCGAAAAGCCTCCAGATTGTCCGTTTATGTTTGTTGTTCGCCTCGAAGACTTTCGAGGTCTATTTTCTCCCACTTGTCATTTTGGAAACGAATCTCCAAAAGGACATCATTTCGAGCAAACAAACATTATGTTCTCAAAATTCGTGGTAGAAACAATACCCTTGTGTCTCATTTGAATAAATCACAATGAAACATATATCTATACTTGGGCCTTAGTTTGTTGAATAACAAACACTAAGCTCCCACTGAGTTTAGGAACTCTTTAGATATATTATGAAAAGATATTCTGAAATTACTTTTCAATAGCTTTGACGAATTTGGTTTAGTTTGGTCGTAGTTGAGAATTTTGTTTAGAAATTATAGGAAAAGTCTTTATGATTCATCATTAATCGAATCAAGTACTAATTGACTTCGATTATTCCAACTAAGATATGCCATATCTGATGGACCTAGATTGTGAAATTACCACTACAAGAAAAAGGGGTTATAGCAACGCCCTTTTATGCAACAGTTTTACTGGTGTTGCTATAGCCACCCTATTGCAACAGTTAAATAATTATTCATTTGAGTAAGCTTTGACATTAGAAAAGTGTTGCTGTAGAAAATTATAGCAACGGTTGTGGATTATAAATATTTTATTGTAACAGTTTGTATTATTTTTTGTTCTTTTTAGTTTTCTAGGAGATATTGCAACACTTCTTGGTCAAGAACATTAAAAATAAAAATTAGGTTAAAAACATTAAAAATAAAATTTTGGCTAAATTTTTCAATAGAGGTCTACTCCGTATTTGTTTTTCTTCCTCCCTCCCACGTACGACATACAGTTTTCTCCCTAAACCCTTTCATCTTCTTCGTTCACTTTTTTCTATCCTCTTCGTCCTCTTTCAAATTTTTCATCTTCATTCTTTCAAACATGGGAATTGGAGAATGGGTATGTACACAGGCGATTTGATATTGAAATTGGCGATTGGCCTCTGAATTGGAGTTTCGAAAAATTAGTGATTGGCGTTCCAAATTGGAGAAGTACAAGGTTTGTTTAAATATTTCTCTTCAGGTTTGGTCTTAAATTTCCCAATTTAAGTTGTATTTTATATTGTTAATAGACTATAGCTGGAGATTTATGTGTGGTTTTAAGGCTTAAATTAGGGTTTCTTAATAAGTGAATTATTATGATTTGATTTTTATGAATATCCTTGTTCTGGCGATTTGATTTTTTAAATCTGATTCCAGAATTAATTTTGAATTTCCTATGTATGTAATTTTAGTTCTATTGTCTTTACCCTACACGCTTGTATTCATGGTCATCCTGGATATGTAATTTTGAGAATGTAATCTGTTCATTTGTATGATTTAATTAGGGAATTTTTTTTGTTGAGTCCAGAATGTCAATCAAGTGTATGACCTTGATGCTTTTAGTTCAATAGAAATTTCTTTCTGTTCTTGAATCTCCTTTTTATTCTTCTAATTTATGAACTTGTTAGAATTTTTGAGCATGCTAATTTCTCTGAAATGCCAAAAACTATGGGTAGACTTGATGAATGTTTATAGTAAAATGATTGATTTTGGTAAATTTATGTTCTGATAGTTGGGCACCTACTATGTATAAGATTATGAGTATCTTCGTGCTGCCACTTATTAGTTGATGTTTACTATTTTGATTGGTTATTTGCTTAGAAGTTATGCTTAAATATCTTATTTTTTGTCAAGTTATGTTGGTGGAGGTTTACTCCACCTGAAGTGAATTTTGTTGAAAAAGCCATCTTTGTATTTGTCAAAAACATCTTTTGACATGTTTCCTTTTTTCCCATAGTCCATCTTTAGTTTTTTATTTTAAGTAAAACATGTCTGTAGCAGTATTGCAATATTAGACTGTCCTCGGTGATTTATAACTTCATGTAAAAAGTTCCACAACCCTGACTAGATCTACCAGGGACCTGTTTTTTCTTCTTTTCCTTTTTGCAACAAGACTCAAATGATGTTTCTGTTTGTTTGTTCCAGGGGGGTCTTAATAGTTTTTGTTAAAACATAGATATATCATTATCTCGTTATTGTCTCTTTTCGTCCCTCTCTCCCTTGGATATGGTCCTCGGTGTTTTATTTTCTAGCTTGACCTTATTAGCAGCCACGGCATCCTTTTCATCTTCAAAATTTACTCTTGCATTTTTGAGGTTTGAGACACGAACCAAGGAACACCTATATATTAACAAAGAGCTTGAGTGATCTTGCCTGTATGAGAGTCTGTACATTCTCTTCCATAGTTGAATATAACAACTTCTCCAGCAGTACCAAATGAACATTTCTTATAGCAGCCTTGTTCTTTGTACTTCAGTTAACAACCTCCATCTTACCGTCCGCTTTTTCTTCTAGTGTCTAAAAAAATTGAGCTCACAGCTCATAGTAACAGCTCCAGCATTTATGCTGACAGCCAGCAGTTACCGAGTGCTTGAACAACTCTCAGATGTTCTTCCTCAGTACCTGAAGCCAAAACTCCCCCTCCAAAACAAGAGTAGCAGCATGAGAGACACCATCTACACCTTGGATAGCTTCATCAAAGCTTCCTTCCACCATCAAATCAGCTTTGACGATTCTGACTTTCTCTTTAGCTCCCTACATTTCCCATAAAAATCCCACCTTCTCAACATTTATGTTCCCATAATTTTGTTAACTGACATGTATGATTTGTAAAAAAGTATAGTGCGTCTAGAATAAATATCATACAAATATAGATGTGTTAGGGAGTTATGAACCTGGGTTTCGGACAGTGACAACTACAGTATGTCCCTTCAGAGCAGTGATTCTACCAAGTTTGCTGCTATGAGCCCTGTATCTCCACTCACACAATATACCGGCATCTTGATCTAAATGTTGGTGATGCCTTCCTAATTCCTATAAAGTTATTTATGTTCATCAAATATGATTTGGTCAGGTATATATGTCATTATCTTGGCATTCTTATACCATTTTTTTTAAATTTTAAAGGTTTAGACTAATTATATTTATATGTATAGTTTACATGAGTAGGTTGATCAATCAAACGATACGCAAAGGACTCCATACCAGTCTATGTTAAATATGACACAAAAGAGTTCACAGCATCATTTAATTTTAAAATGAAAATGAGATCTTATACTATGTTTTGTGTATTGTGGTTGACAGAAGAAACAATTCCTCCAATTCTCACCTAGATGAAAATCATGAGATAGAGATGGCAGGCCAGGGCAGAGACTTATAGATGGGTATATATGTTAAAAGTATCAAAGATATGTCCTGGGCTTGCTCTGAACCAAGAGATGATCGGTACTCGAGGTTTATGGTAAAAAGGTCTTTCTCTTGCCCTTCTAATTTGTACTTCCTCCATTTTTTAATAATTGCACCATCTTGGTTTTAGCACTATTCACATATTCTTATATAGTTATTTTTTGTGATTTATATGTAAGGAAAAATATATTCATGTGGGATCTTGTTAGATTCGTCTCGAAATATACTTTCAAATTATCAAATTTTTATAACTTTTTAAAATGTATAATGGGAGATATTAGTGGTTAAAATAGTGCATTGGCAAGCGTGAAATCACAGATGGTGCAATTAAAAAAAACGGAGGAAGTATATACTTCTTTGTACCTTCAATTTTTTATATACTTCTCATACCTTCTAATTTGTATACACTTCTTCGTACCTTGATCTTTATACTTTTTCAAGGAATCGTTATGACTGATAATGCACGTACATGATTAATTATGAGTATTTGATACGCTCTACAACTATCTCATATGAACTATCGATAGAGGGTTTATTTACACGGTCTAAAGAGCGAGTTCAAACAGGAGATCATATTCCAACCTCGACTTGGTGGAGTGTAAGTATTTCTTCATCACATGTTATCTATGCCATGTCAAATCCATCGGCAGAACTCAAGTCCATATGGAACTTAAATATTTTGGTGTTATTTTGTGAAATGACAATTTGTATGGTAAGGACACAACAATAGGTAAGGAGGTATTAGATTCCCGAGCCTAGTTTCTGAAGCAATTAAACAAAATAGCATAACCTAAGTTAATTATTATTTTTAATTCTGATTTAAACGACATTACGGCGAACCCTCGAAAAATCAAGAATTGAGGCTGGCATGTTCGAATTTTTCTCGCTCATATTCCCAAACCCAAAACTCTCAGTAGGATCAGGTCAGTCTCGGCATAGGGCCTCTTGATGGTTGTTGTCCGAGAATTGAGGACTAGATCACACCCCTTTGTGTAGGAATTGTGTGTTCTCTGCTTCTGTTTGTATACCTGATATTTTGGACATTAAAATCAGCTCATTTTGCATATCAACACAGATAAGTATTTTCAAATTAGACATGTATATCATCCTTTCACAGAGGTTTAAATTAGATCAAAAGCTAACGACATATTGTTTATTGTTTCAAAACTGTTGGTGTTGGATTGAAATTATTTGTCATATTGATTTTAACAGGTTTTGATTAGTCCTATTTTTGTGGATAGTCCAATTTTAAAGGAAACCCTGCTGAATTTTTCACTTTCTCTATCGTTGTATGTTAATGACTTTTGTAATAGATAAAGGTCTATAATGGGAGTCTTAATGAATTAACATTGAGACATTGGGTATAGGAAAAAGATGCCCTTTACCCATTAAACAAAATAGCATAACCTAAGTTTATATTTTGTCATTCATGTTAGCTTATTTTTTCTTACGTATTTGGATTTTATTCATTGATAATAAGTTTCTTATTTAAATGTTACACTTAATTTGTTTATTTTGCAGGATGGTGCATATATTCAAGAATTACAAGCTACTTTAAATATGTGAAGAATTATAGGGTTGTTGGGACATTAATGTTAAAGATGTCTTAAAAAATAGAGCTTTCGGACTGTGATTGCAACATTTTTGTTTATTTTAATTGATGTAGTTTTAGAACCAATATGTACGTAACTATTGAGATAGTTGTAATAGATATATTCTTATGAATTTAATTTATTTGAATCGTGTACATTTTTTGAACTTTTTGTTATGAGAATCATATTGTATGTCATTCATATTTATTAATTGTATATGGATAACTAAATCCATTTGAGAACGTAGCTTTAAACCAATTAAAAACGTTGTCATAAGCTCAATTGAAAGTGTTGCTATAAACTCAAATGATCGAAAGTGTTGCCATAAACTCAATTTTAAGCGTTGCTAGAAACTCAATCGAAAGTGTTGTCATAGATACAATTGGTTGTGTTACCTTAAGTGTAAGTAAGTGTTGCATTAGTTTTTAAATTTTAACCAACAACAAACTAATAAGTGTTGCCTTAAGTTGGCGAAAACTGTTGCCTTAAATGTGTAAATGTTGGCTTAAGTTGTTAAATAACTGTTGGCATAGGTTGAAAGTGTTGCCTATAAAAAGCGTTACCATAGTTATTTATGGCAACAGTTTATCAAAACTGTTGCCTAAATATGAAAAACTGTTGCCATATACTTATAGCAACGCCCCCTATTGGTAACGGTTTTTAAACCGTTGCTATAGGCTTATTACAACGGTTAGTTGATCTATGGTAACGGTTTATTGTCGTTGCTATAAGTCTGTTTTGTTGTATACAACACACAATCATTGATGATCATATTTGGTCTCAAGTAATCATCAACATGATCTAATCCTAGATCTTTGTGATTTCTTGCCAAGTGGATTTTATACTTCTGAATCTTTGAACTAGCCAAACAGATTCAACTTATATCACATTTGAGTAAATGAACCTATATTCACTCAAATCCATGTGAAAATAATAAAGTCATAAAATCTTTCTTTAGCTTTGAACTCTATTGTCTAGGCGTTCTAACAATAGTTCATATCTTTTGTTACTTTCAACAAGTAAGACTAGTTGTCTTAAATTGACCTAGAAATAAATCAACTTTCAAAAGTCCATCAAAATAGAGCTTTTGAATGTTAACTTGTTGATATGGTCTAAGCAACAGTGCCAAAGTTTAGTGGAACTCAAATCAAGGGGTTGATTTGAACGTAGTAAAATTCTTTAAAGAGTTGTTTGTTTTAATCAAGCATATTGACTCATCCCGTAAATGACCATTTCATTCAAATAAACAAACAAACAAGCATTGTTTTTGTTCTTCTTGTTAGGTTATGATACATATGACAATTCATAAATCATGCGGAAAAACCATAAAGCCAGGAAAGCATATTATATTCACATAATCATTTAGCATAGAATTGATGCATACATGTTGTAGCGTGCCTTCCCTAGCTGCGCCCGAACCGAACAAGAACAACTCTTTAGGACTCCAAATGTCGTCCCTCCGTAGATAGTCCACAGTACGTCCGGATCCGCCTCAAGTTAGACCAACTAGAATCGCCCTTAAGGTTGCTAGGATTTTCGGCTAGTGTTTACAAGTGTATGGCTAATTTTATTTCAAAAACTTACCCTTTGAATACTTCAATCGTTCCTGCAAATAATGACCCTAGGCCCATATTTATAGAGGTATGGAAAAGGAACTGGAATCCTATTAGGATACTAATTAGTTAAACTAGAATCCTAGTAGGACTCTAATTAATTAATATTTATCCTTTTAGGATTAGGAATTTAATCATCAAACAAATCCTATACAATTTAGGTTTCGTATGTGAACACAAACTCTACACGAGCATGAACTACGAGCGTGCAGGCCATGCCCGCGCACAGCCTACACGGCTGCTCGGCCCACGCGAGCCGCAAGCCCACGCGAGCAGCAGCACAGCTCGCAGCCCATTGCTGCGCGCGCAGTGCGCGCTGCCACGGCCTGCTGGGCCTGGCCTTGCGCTGGGCCTGGCGTGGCCTTGGCTGTTTGTGTGGCGCGCTTGGCTTGCTGGGCGATGGCCTGGTTTCGTGCTGGGCCTTCGTCCGGCAGGCCTCGTCCGATGCTTATTCGTACGATACGCTTCCGATTAAATTCCCGGTTCCGGAATTCATTTCCGATACGAACAATATTTAATATTTCCGATTCCGGAATTAATTTCCGTTTCGAACAAATATTTAATATTTCCGTTTCCGGAACTATTTACCGATTCCGATAATATTTCCGATTCTGAAAATATTTCCGTTTCCGGCAATATTTCCGATTCCGGCAATATTTCCATTTCCGATAATATTTTCCGATACGTACCATGTTTCCGTTTCCGGCAACATCTACGACTTGGATAATATTTATATTTCCGATACGATCCATATTTCCGTTTCCGGCAATATCATCGTTTCCGGAGTATTCATTTCTTGCTTGTGACGATCTCAGCTCCCACTGAAACCAAGATCCGTCGATTCCGAATATCCATAGATAGAGTATTTAATGCCATTAAATACTTGATCCGTTTACGTACTATTTGTGTGACCCTACGGGTTCAGTCAAGAGTAAGCTGTGGATTAATATCATTAATTCCACTTGAACTGAAGCGGCCTCTAGCTAGGCATTCAGCTCACTTGATCTCACTGAATTATTAACTTGTTAATTAATACTGAACCGCACTTATTAGACTTAACATAGAATGCATACTTGGACCAAGGGCATTATTTCCTTCAGTCTCCCACTTGTCCTTAGGGACAAGTGTGCATTTCCTAATTCCTTTGTCACTCGATGCTTGCTCTTGACCATAAGGTAAGAGTTGTCATCCTTATTATGTCCAGAGGTGTTCCTCGGTTTCAGAGTTCAACTGATCAAATAAACAAATAATCATAGCCTATGATTCATCCGAGCACGACCATGCATTTCACAGTTTCTAGCTCTCCGAGTGGCCTTGTACAACTTTTAAGCATCTCATCCCGATTTATGGGAGGACAATCCCAATCTTGCGATCTTGAGATTAGACTTCGTTTGATAGGTGATTACCTGAGCGTTGCCTTTATAGCCTCCTTTTACGGTGCGACGGTTGGTCAACGTCAAAGCAACCAGTTCTCAAACAAGTAATCTCAAATCACTCAGGTATTGAGGATTTAGTGTCTAATAATTTTAATGAAATTTACTTATGACAGATTTTCATCTCTTACAGTAAAGTTTCATAGGTCTTGTCCGATACTAGTCTTCCCAAAGTAAGTATCTATGCAAATGATTATGACATTGCCATGTCCACATAGTTCAAGAAACAGAACTACTAGTCATCTTGCATTCTAGTCGTCTAACATTTTCTATGCGTCCAATTTTATAGAAAACTCCGACCAGGGACCATTTTCAACTTTTGACATTCAAGTTCACTTGATAGACATTTCTTAGTCACAGGACTGGTCCTGACAGTCTATCTTGAATATTTCATCAAATTTGAAGGGACTCATCATTTAATACTAAACCAAGATTAAATGGAATATGAAAATACATTTCTTAGTCACAATACTGGTCCTGACAGTCTATCTTGAATATTTCATCAAATTTGAAGGGACTCATCATTTAATACTAAACCAAGATTAAATGGAATATGAAAATACATTTCATATATGATAAATGTTCAACCCCAATGTTTTACAACCATGGGCCTCAAACCCATCTTTAAAAAAGTTCATGGAATTCAAAGCTACGCTTGATTTCCAGTGCTACAACGTGAGTGTTGCTTCTCACTTGTTGCATAGGTTTAGTTATCATGCTTTTCCAATCTTAATATCTTTTTCATCGAATGTCTTTTTCGAGATAAGATGATAATATCTTTTGAGTGTGTTTAGTTTGTGATCTATTCTTTCTAGCTACAAGAGTGGTTCTACGCATTTTGCAATGAAGAACCATCAAGTCAGCAGACATGTGATCTACACAAGTTCAGTGAAGAACTCTTTAACTTAAACAACCCTGTTTCATTGCTTCTTAGGCAATAATTACTTTTACTTCAACTATATAGGTTGCTAGTGATGCTTTGGTTGGATTTACTTATCCAGGCAGTTCACAGATACGTGGAAGACTTTCCAGCTGTATCTTAGAACATAGAAATTAATATTTAATTTCCCACGCAACAACTCATGGTCTTCAATCCATGTTGCCATTTCAAAACACGATGCTCTATAGCTCGTCCTTATCAATGGTTAACTCCAAAGGGTCTTGCTTGATCCTTTGCCAGTGTTTATGCGTGTAGCATCAATATTTAGCATATCTTTATTTCCTTGAATCAATAACTAATCCTATGTACCTTTTCAAGTACCATAAGTTTTTCTTGATTTCAATCTAGTTGATCTTCACTTAGATCAATAGAGATTGGTATATGTTCGTCATGCCTAAAGTCATACGATACGTTTTGGGCGATCCTCATAATATATCATACATGATAAATTCTTTTGCAGAATAATTCCCAATTGAATTCTATTCATGTAACTTTAGCTCATTCAATTTCAGTAGATACTGAATCCAGCTAAATTCTTTGACATATAATATAGGTTAAGAATCTCACTTAGATCCTTTGATGTTTAACTTAGTAAATGCTTATACATAGTTCAAACATTCTTTACTTAGATTTATTCATATGGGTCGAATATCTCCAATGAGTAATTCTTGTTTGATTTAGTAAATGCCATTACTTTATCCAAAAGAATATTATAAGATCTTTGTAAATAGATCTTAATACCCAGTATGTACTAAGTTTCGCCTTGGTCCATCATTGATGAATAATTTTAAATCTAAGTTATTAGCATTTGAATATTATTTCACAATAGAGAGATATGTGTGTGATACACATAGGACCAATTTAGTTTTATGTACTCCCACTAAACTTCTTATATATCTATAAGAATCATGTACATTTTATGAAACTAAAATACTTATTAGCTTCACTAAAATACAATTCCGATTCCCAATTGTTTGCTTAAATTTGTACTTAGATTTCTTTAGCTAGCATTCATTTCAAGCATTATTTGGATCCACAAATCCTATGACATGTCATGTACATAGTTTTCTTCCAACATTTGACTGAGGAATACGTTTTGTTATCCAATTGTCATATGTACCAATATGTAATTATTGCTTGATTTATAGACTTGAGCATTAAGATTATGCATAAGGTTTCAACATAATCCATGCCATGAATTTGCTTGTAACCTTTAGCAACTAATCTATCTTTGTGTGTGAACACAATTTCATGTTTGATGGTTTTTATCCTTAAAACAAACTTGCAACCAATAGGTGTGAAACTATTCTTGCAAATCAACAAAATTTCAATTTTGTCATCAAAACATTGAGTATGTTTTATGGCCTCTAACCATTGAAAACATTTGAGTCTATATAAGGCCTCTAACCTTTTTAGGGAATCTGGGTTTCGTCATAGCTTTCTTACAGGTCACAAACTCATTAATCTTCATGATAATAGTTTGACTGTAAGTTGTAGGTTTCTTCACTATCTAATAGAAGAATTGCATAGTTTCAGTGACCTGAACTCCATGTTTCTTCACTATTTAATAGAAGAATCTCATAGTTTCAGTGATTTGAACTCTATGCCTACTTGGGTATAGAACATCAAACAATAGAATATCAATAGCCACTTGAAAGTCCTTTGAATATTCTGTTCTCCTTGAAGCACTTGTAAAGTCTTCTAAGAGATGTCTATTCTTTAAAGCCACTTCTAAAGTCCTTAAAGAATAAGTTCGGGTTTTCTGAAGCACTTCAAAAAGCCTCCGGAATGTCCGTTTATGTTTGTTGTTCGCCTCGAAAACTTTCGAGGTCTATTTTCTCCCACTTGTCATTTTGGAAACGAATCTCCAAAAGGACATTATTTCGAGAAAACAATCATTATGTTCTCAAAAATTCGTGGTAGAAACAATACCCTTGTGTCTCATTTGAATAAATGACAATGAAACATATATCTATACTTGGGCCTTAGTTTGTCGAATGACAAACACTAAGCTCCCACTGAGTTTTGCAACTCTCTAGATATATTTTATGAAAAGTTATTCTGAAATTACTTTTCAATAGCTTTGACGAATTTGGTTAGTTTGGTGGTAGTTGAGCATTTTGTTTTAGAAATCATAGGAAAAGTCTTTATGATTCATCATTAATCGAATCAAGTACTAATTGACTTCGATTATTCCAACTAAGATATGCCATATCTTATGGACCTAGATTGTGAAATTACAACACACAATCATTGATGATCTTATTTGGTCTCAAGTAATCATCAACATGATCTAACCTAGATCTTTATGATTTCTTTCCAAGTGGATTTTATACTTCTGAATCTTTGAACTAGCCAAACAGATTCAACTTATATCACATTTGAGTAAATAAACCTATATTCACTCAAATAATAAAGTCATAAAATCTTTCTTTTAGCTTTGAACTCTATTGTCTAGGCGTTCTAATAATAGTTCATATCTTTTGTTACTTTCAACAAGTAAGACTAGTCGTCTTAAATTGATCTAGAAATCAATGAACTTTCAAAAGTCCATCAAAATAGAGCTTTTGAATGTTAACTTGTTGATATGGTCTAAGAAACAGTGCCAAAGATTAGTGGAACTCAAATCAAGGGGTTGATTTGAACCTAATAAAGTTCTTTAAAGAGTTGTTTGTTTTAATCAAGCATATTGACTCAACCTGTAATTGACCATTTCATTCAAATAAACAAACAAACGTTGTTTTAGTTTTTCTTGAATGTGAGTCTTTCTGTGTTTGAAAACAGAAATTTAGGTATGTTGATTATGGAACAAAATAGCCATTAAGTTCCAGCCTTTGAAAGGACTTAAAACAAACTAGATGACCCTACAAATAATGTAGCATTGCCATGCTTCATTAGTGTATCCTAGCTTCCATTGTTTGAGTTATTACCGAAGTAAGAACCTCAAGCGGTATATGATACCAAGGAAGTTTGATTGCTAGGTCAGTTCTCTTTAAACATAAACTTATAGGTAGAAACGGAATCGTAAATTCCTTTCATTTGTTCCTCGTTTTCCTATTTCTTGTACCCTTTCTTATAGTCTTAAGAATTGAATTCTTTCGTGTTGACTTTTATATTTTGTAAGACATGTCCAATGTCACTTCAACAAGGTTCTTACCATTTTATTTATGTTGAATATTCTGTTTCAACTAGATGATCTTACCAGAAGCTTGTAACGTTCTCTAAGCATCAATCTATTCGAATGTCTAGGGACTAGACTCATTCGAGAAATAAATGGACAAAGATATTAGGTTGTTAACCATTGGTAAGGCTGAGCGTTTAAACTCAATGCTTTATGATCTCAAAACTACATTGTATTTTGAATTCACAAGCACCAATTGGTTTGCCATTCGATTTTGATATTCGAAAACAACCATAAAAGTCGATATAAGAAACGTACATTTTAAATTGCTCATTTTCTCTCATTTCCGTGAATCGTTCTTGGATTCATTACCAATCGAGGAAATTTACTGTTACCTTTTCTAAAAGGATTTACCGCAGTGCAAGATATTTAATTATAAACAATAATTAAAACATACATTGAAGCATGCAAAGTCTAAACATTTATCATGAATAATAACTTGAAAATTAAAGCAATCATGCAATTCAAACAAGTTATTACATTTTATTCGAATTTATTGTTCCGGCAGGTGTGAATAAAATGATTCCAAGATCCTAAAACCATTGAAGAATTAAGCACAGTTTGTCGACTCAATCCTAAAACATTTTAGGTAAGCAAAAACCTTTTGCTAATAGTCTAGAAACTATTCTTGGTTGATAGGCACGTCTAAGAACTTATTAGGTAAACCTATCGATTTTGCCACGACATAAAAGGACTCCTTACTTATATCGTTGAGTTTCACCAAAACTAACATGTACTCACAATTATTTGTGTACCTTGCCCCTTTAGGACCAATAAGTAACACCTCGCTGAGCGAAAACTATTACTAGATTGATGTAAAGGATATCCAAGCAAGTGTATATTTTGGCATGGCACCTTTTAACTCAATTTTTAAGTTTGGAACTTAAGGCTCTTACTATGTTGGTTAGATTTTAAGTGAACTAAAATCCTTAATCATGCAACATAATCAAGCCACAATCTCATGCATAATTAAGACATATTTAAAGCAATAAATAACTTAAAGCATGCATAAGATAAATGTGATCTAGTATGGCCCGACTTCATCTTGAAGCTTCAACTTCAAAGTCCGTCTTGAAAATCTCCGTGAGAGGCATCATTTTCTTCAAATAGGATAAGCTTATAATTAAAACTAATTACAACTATCTTATGGTACGCAGACCATATTTGAATTGAAAAACAATTTTCGTACTTTAGACCAATTACATTCAAATTAATGGTACGAAGAGCATATTTTCTATCCTATTTGGGCCATACTAGTCACTTCATAACCTGCAAAACAGTACACATACAATATATACCATTCACCCATTTATTATCATGAATGGCCCACATAGCTGGTTAGTAAAACACATCATGCATCACATAAACATTTGCAGCAATTAATCAAGGGCACCAATAATCTATCAATTATTCAGTCCTTATTAATTCTAATCAAGTTGTTTTGACCTTAAGGATTTGTAGACCTAATCAAGAGTATATGACTAAAAGGGCTCCCACTTAAACCAATAAATTCATATGCTTTACTAATTTTAAACATAAAAATGTATTTCTAGTCTAACCGGAAACATACAAATTTAATTAAAATTTAAAGCTCATATAAATTTATAATTGAATCTACAAATTTAATTTATTTTTCAGTCGTATTTAAATTAATTCATGACTTTAATTTTAGTAAAATAATTAGAATAAATAAAATTTATTATAATTACAATATTCAAAATTAAAATCCAAGAAAATAATTTAAATTATTAATTTTAAAATTAATTAAAATTACGAAAACTGAAAATTTCAAATTAAAATTTTAAAACGATCTAATCGTAACGCAACAACCCCACGCAACGCATAGCCATGGGCCACACGCACACAGCCATCGCTGGCCATGTGCGCGCAGCCCATGCGCTGCGTCGCATCGCTGCTGCTCACCATCGTAAGGCATCAATCGAACACGCTAGCGAATGCTCGCTGCGCGCGCCAGCGCTCGATGCACGCGAGCCATCGCTCGCTGCGCGCCCCAGCGCTTGATTCATGCGAGCCATCGCTCGCTGTGCGCTTGCCTTTCTCGCACGCGAGCTTGCGCTCATCGCACGAGGCAGTGGCATGCGAGCTGGAGCTCGCTGCGCGCGAGCGATCGATGCTGGGCGTAGCGCTCGTGGCACGCGAGCTTGCGCTCGCTGCGCGCGAGGCTCCGCACGCTTGCGCGAGGCAGTGCGCGCTGTGGCGCAGCTCGCTTGCTGCCCACACGCGACTGCTCGTGCCTTGCTTTCGCCCTTGCCCATGCGCCCATTGCACACAGCCCACGACACAAGGCAGGGCTGCTGCCTTGTGCTCGTGCACCATGCCCTTGCTCGCTGCATTCGTACCGCATGGGCGACGAGCTCCCTTGCTCGTCGTCGCACGCCCGCACTATACAACACCCATTTAGGGTAACACGTAGCGTCCATTGCTTTGTGCGTGCAAGCTATAAGAGCGAATCGCATAAAAATTAAAAATTTATTTTCAAAATTAATGACAAATTAATAAATAATATTAATTTCATAATTTTAGGGCGAAAAATCGAAAATTTATTATTTAATTGATTTCCGATTAACATGGATTCAAGTCTAGGACATAAAAAGTTTAAAATTTAACATAAATTTACAATTTTTATGGTGGTTTTTAATCATAGGTCTCTAATTAAATTATAACTAATTATGAAAATCAAATTAATTCTAAATTATTTCAATTTTCAACAAATTAATCATAATTACAAATTAGATTGCATAATTAACAAGGCTAGGCATTCAAACTTGTTAAACATATACAGTAGGTCAATCAAAAATTCAAGATTTATCAACAAGAATCGCAAATATTTAATTTAACATCTTAAATTTAAGAAATTTTGCATTCGAAAAACTAAAACCTCCGAAAAGTCATAGTTAGGCTTCGAATTTGAGAATTCTGGGTTCGGCCGAAAAATTTTAGAATGCCTTTTACATGCGGAATTGACACAAAAATCACTCGATTAGGATGAGTAACGAAGAAACTGCCGAAAATCTGCGTACGTATAATTAAATAAACGCAATTTGCAATTAATTAACAATTACGAAAATTAATCACCCCTTTTAATTCTTGCAAATTTGTAATATTTAACCATGTTTATGCAATTTAGATTATGAAAATAATAAGAGGCTTGTGATACCACTGTTAGGTTATGATACATATGACAATTCATAAATCATGCGGAAAAACCATAAAGCCAGGAAAGCATATTATATTCACATAATCATTTAGCATAGAATTGATGCATACATGTTGTAGCGTGCCTTCCCTAGCTGCGCCCGAACCGAACAAGAACAAGTCTTTAGGACTCCAAATGTCGTCCCTCCGTAGATAGTCCACAGTACGTCCGGATCCGCCTCAAGTTAGACCAACTAGAATCTCCCTTAAGGTTGCTAGGATTTTCGGCTAGTGTTTGCAAGTGTATGGCTAATTTTATTTCAAAAACTTACCCTTTGAATACTTCAATCGTTTCTGCAAATAATGACCCTAGGCCCTTATTTATAGAGGTATGGAAAAGGAACTGGAATCCTATTAGGATACTAATTAGTTAAACTAGAATCCTAGTAGGACTCTAATTAATTAATATTTATCCTTTTAGGATTAGGAATTTAATCATCAAACAAATCCTATACAATTTAGGTTTCGTATGTGCACACAAACTCTACACGAGCATGACCTACGAGCGTGCAGGCCATGCCCGCGCACAGCCCACACGGCTGCTCGGCCCACGCGAGCCGCAAGCCCACGCGAGCAGCAGCACAGCTCGCAGCCCATTGCTGCACGCGCTGTGCGCGCTGCCACGGCCTGCTGGGCCTGGCCTTGCGCTGGGCCTGGCGTGGCCTTGGCTGTTTGTGTGGCGCGCTTGGCTTGCTGGGCGATGGCCTGGCTTCGTGCTGGGCCTTCGTCCGGCAGGCCTCGTCCGATGCTTATTCGTACGATACGCTTCCGATTAAATTCCCGGTTCCGGAATTCATTTCCGATACGAACAATATTTAATATTTCCGATTCCGGAATTAATTTCCGTTTCGAACAAATATTTAATATTTCCGTTTCCGGAACTATTTTCCTATTCCGATAATATTTCCGATTCTGACAATATTTCCGTTTCCGGCAATATTTTCGATTCCGGCAATATTTCCATTTCCGATAATATTTTCCGATACGTACCATGTTTCCGTTTCCGGCAACATCTACGACTTGGATAATATTTATATTTCCGATACGATCCATATTTCCGTTTCCGGCAATATCATCGTTTCCGGAGTATTCATTTCTTGCTTGTGACGATCTCAGCTCCCACTGAAACCAAGATCCGTCGATTCCGAATATCCATAGATAGAGTATTTAATGCCATTAAATACTTGATCCGTTTACGTACTATTTGTGTGACCCTACGGGTTCAGTCAAGAGTAAGCTGTGGATTAATATCATTAATTCCACTTGAACTGAAGCGGCCTCTAGCTAGGCATTCAGCTCACTTGATCTCACTGAATTATTAACTTGTTAATTAATACTGAACCGCACTTATTAGACTTAACATAGAATGCATACTTGGACCAAGGGCATTATTTCCTTCACTTCTGAATGTGAGTCTTTCTGTGTTTGAAGCAGAAATTTAGGTATGCTGATTATGGAACAAAATAGCCATTTAGTTCCAGCCTTGAAAGGACTTAAAACAAACTAGATGACCTTACAGCTAATGTAGCATTGCCATGCTGCATTTCCCACTTGTAGGCCATTAGTGTAGCCTAGCTTCCATTATTTGAGTTATTACCGAAGTAAGAACCTCAAGCGGTATATGATACCAAGGAAGTTTGATTCCTAGGTCACTTCTCTTTAAACATAAACTTATAGGTAGAAACGGAATTGTAAATTCCTTTCATTTGTTCCTTTGTTTTCCTATTTCTTGTACCCTTTCTTATAGTCTTAAGAATTGAATTCTATAGTGTTGACTTTTATACTTTGTTAGACATGTCCGATGTCATTCCAACTGAGTTCTTACCATTTTATTTATATTGAATATTCTGTTTCAACTAGATGATCTTACCAGAAGCTTCTAAAGTTCTCTAAGCATCAATCTATTCGAATGTCTAGGGACTAGACTCATTCGAGAATTAAATGGAAAAAATATTTTAGGTTGTTAACCATTGATAAAGCTGAGTGTTTAAACTCAATGCTTTATGATCTCAAAACTACATTGTATTTTGAATTCACAAGCACCAATCGGTTTGCCATTCGTCTTTGATACTCGAAAACAACCATAAAATTCGCTAAAAGAAACGTACATTTTAAATCGCTCATTTTCTCTCATTTCCGTGAATCGTTCTTGAATTCACTACCAATCGAGGAAATTTACTGTTACCTTTCTAAAAGGATTTACTGCAGTGCAAGATATTTAATTATAAACAATAATTAAAACATACATTGAAGCATGCAAAGTCTAAACATTTATCATGAGCAATAACTTGAAAATTAAAGCAATCATGCAATTTCAACAAGTTATTTAGCATTTTATTCGAATTTATTGTTCCGGCAGGTGTGAATAAAATGATTCCAAGATCCTAAAACCATCGAAGAATTAACCACAGTTTGTCCACTCAATTCTAAAACATTTTAGGTAAGCAAAAGCCTTTTGCTAATAGTCTAGACACTACTCTTGGTTGATAGGCACGTCTAAGAACTTATTAGGTAAACCTATCGATTTTGCCACGACATAAAAGGACTCCTTACTTATATCGTTGAGTTTCACCAAAACTAACATGTACTCACAATTATTTGTGTACCTTGCCCCTTTAGGACCAATAAGTAACACCTCGCTGAGCGAAAACTATTACTAGATTGATGTAAAGGATATCCAAGCAAGTGTATATTTTGGCATGGCACCTTTTAACTCAATTTTTATGTTTGGAACTTAAGGCTCTTACTATGTTGGTTAGATTTTAAGTGAACTAAAATCCTTAATCATGCAACATAATCAAGCCACAATCTCATGCATAATTAAGACATATTTAAAGCAATAAATAACTTAAAGCATGCATAAGATAAATGTGATCTAGTATGGCCCGACTTCATCTTGAAGCTTCAACTTCAAAGTCCGTCTCGAAAATCTCTGTGGGAGGCACCATTTTCTTCAAATAGGATAAGCTATAATTAAACTAATTACAACTATTTGATGGTACGCAGACCATATTTGAATTGAAAAACAATTTTGGTACTTTAGACCAATTACATTCAAATTAATGGTACACAGACCATATTTTCTATCCTATTTGGGCCATACTAGTCACTTCATAACCTGCAAAACAGTACATATACAATATATACCATTCACCCATTCATTATCATGAATGGCCCACATAGCTGGTTAGTAAAACACTTTATGCATCACATAAACATTTGCAGCAATTAATCAAGGGCACCAATAATCTACAAATTATTCAGTCCTTATTAATTCTAATCAAGTTGTTTTAACCTTAAGGATTTGTAGACCTAATCAAGAGTATATGACTAAAAGGGCTCCCACTTAAACCAATAAATTCATATGCTTTACTAATTTTAAACATAAAAATGTATTTCTAGTCTAACCGGAAACATACAAATTTAATTAAAATTTAAAGCTCATATAAATTTATAATTGAATCCAAAAAATTTAATTTAATTTCAGTCGTATTTAAATTAATTCATGATTTTAATTTTAGTAAAATAATTAGAATAAATAAAATTTATTATAATTACAATATTCAAAATTAAAATCCAAGAAAATAATTTAAATTATTAATTTTAAAATTAATTAAAATTACCTAAACTGAAAATTTCAAATTAAAATTTCAAAACGATCTAATCGCAACACAACAACCCCACGCAACGCACGCCCATGGGCCACACGCACACAGCCATTGATGGCCATGTGCGCGCAGCCCATGCGCTGCGTCGCATCGCTGCTGCTCACCATCGCAAGGCATCATTCGAACACGCGAGCCAGTGCTCACTGCGCGCGCCAGCGCTCGATGCACGCGAGCCTTCACACGTTGCGCGCGGTAGTTGCGTCGTGGCGCAGCTCGCCTGCTGCCCACACGCGACTGTCGCTGCCTTGCTCTCGCCCTTGCCCACTCGCTCGTCGCACACACCACACGACACAAGGCAGGGCTGCTGCCTTGTGCTCGTGCACCATGGCCTTGCTCATTGCATTTGTACCGCATGGGCGACGAGCTCCCTTGCTCGTCGTCGCATGCCCGCACTATACAACACCCCTTAAGGGTAACACGTAGCGTCTATTGCTTTGTGCGTGCAAGTTATATGAGCGAATCGCATAAAAATTAAAAATTTTATTTTCAAAATTAATGACAAATTAATAAATCATATTAATTTTATAATTTTAGGGCGAAAAATCGAAAATTTGTTAATTTATTGATTTCCGATTAACATGGATTCAAGTCTAGGTCATAAAAATTTAAAATTTAACATAAATTTACAATTTTTATGGTGGTTTTTAATCATAGGTATCTAATGAAATTATAACTAATTATGAAAATCAAATTAATTTTAAATTATTCCAATTTTCAACAAATTAATCATAATTACAAATTAGATTGCATAATTAACAAGGCTAGGCATTCAAACTTGTTAAACATATACAGTAGGTCAATCGAAAATTCAAGATGTAACAACAAGAATAGCAAATATTTAATTTAACATCTTAAATTTACGAAATTTGGCGTTCGAAAAACTAAAACCTCCGAAAAGTCATAGTTAGGCTTCGAATTTGAGAGTTCGAAAAACTAAAACCTCCGAAAAGTCATAGCCAGCCTTTTACATGCGGAATTGACACAAAAATCACTCGATTTGGATGAGTAACGAAGAAACTGCCGAAAAACTGCGTACATATAATTAAATAAACGCAATTTGCAATTAATTAACAATTACGAAAATTAATCACCCCTTTTAATTCTTGCAAATTTGTAATATTTAACCATGTTTATGCAATTTAGATTATGAAAATAATAAGAGGCTCGTGATACCACTGTTAGGTTATGATACATATGACAATTCATAAATCATGCGGAAAAACCATAAAGCCAGGAAAGCATATTATTTACACATAATCATTTAGCATAGAATAGATGCATACATGTTGTAGCGTGCCTTCCCTAGCTGCGCCCGAACCGAACAAGAACAAGTCTTTAGGACTCCAAATGTTGTCCCTCCGGAGATAGTCCACAGTACGTCCGGATCCGCCTCAAGTTAGACCAACTAGAATCGCCCTTAAGGTGCTTAGGATTTTCGGCTCTTATTGCAAGTGTATGGCTGATTTATATTTCAAAAACTTACCCTTTGAATACTTCAATCATACCCATAAATTGTGACCCTAGGCACTTATTTATAGGAGTATGGAAAAGAAATTGTAATCCTACTAGGATGTGGATTTGTTAATTAGAACTTTATTAGGACTCTAAATAACAAAGAAATTCTAATAGGTTTAGGATTTTAATCTTGGCACGAATCCTAATAGGATTAGGATTTCCCGCACACGCATCGTACAAGCCGTGCACCCGCGCAGGTCTTGCGGCCCACGACAGACGCACAGCCCATGTGCGGTGCCGCGTGCGCCCGCGCCCTTGGCTGGACCTGGCCTTGCGCTGGGCCTGGTTGAGGCGTGCGTTGTTGCGTGCGGCTCGTTGGGCGATGGCCTGGCTTCGTGCTGGGCCTTCGTCTAGCGGGCCTCGTCCGATGCTAATTCGTACGATACGCTTCCGATTAAATTCCCGACTCCGGAATTCATTTCCGATACGAACAATATTTAATATTTCCGATTCCGGAATTAATTTCCGTTTCGAACAAATATTTAATATTTCCGTTTCCGGAATTATTTTCCGATTCCGATAATATTTCCGATTCTGACAATATTTCCGTTTCCGGCAATATTTCCGATTCCGGCAATATTTCCATTTCCGATAATATTTTCCGATACGTACCATGTTTCCGTTTCCGGCAACATCTACGACTTGGATAATATTTATATTTCCGATACGATCCATATTTCCGTTTCCGGCAATATCATCGTTTCCGGAGTATTCATTTCTTGCTTGTGACGATCTCAGCTCCCACTGAAACCAAGATTCGTCGATTCCGAATATCCATAGATAGAGTATTTAATGCCATTAAATACTTGATCCGTTTACGTACTATTTGTGTGACCCTACGGGTTCAGTCAAGAGTAAGTTGTGGATTAATATCATTAATTCCACTTGAACTGAAGCGGCCTCTAGCTAGGCATTCAGCTCACTTGATCTCACTGAATTATTAACTTGTTAATTAATACTGAACCGCATTTATTAGACTTAACATAGAATGCATACTTGGACCAAGGGCATTATTTCCTTCAAAAACACGTACCAGGTATTTTTGGCGCCCAGCTCTGGGCGTCAAAGATTTCGGCGCCCAGGGCTGGGTTTTGAAAATAGAGATCCATGCAATTTCGACGCCCAGGGCTGGGCGTTAAAGATTTCGGCGCCCAGCTCTGGGCGTTGAAAGTGATGTCTGGGCCGAGTTCTTTGTCAGATTCGGATTCTTGAAATCCGTAGTGTTTGAGACTTAATCGAGTCTTTCAGTGCGTATCAATTTCACGAAGGAATGCGTCTGGGCCCGTTACGAAATCTAGGCTCGTTAGGATTTTAATTAATACGTAGCTCTTATTTCCGAATCATATTAGGAATAGGATTCTCGCAGTTTTCTATCTCATTTAGGATTTGGAGTGCAACACCTAATTCTGACAGGTTTCTATCTTTTATGACTTGCCACTTTTAACAGTTGCCCATTACGGCAGTTACTATTTTTAGCAGGTTTCCATAAATAGCAGGTTTCTATAAATAGCAGGTTTCGGGTGAAATGAAAAGGGGAATTGAGATTCGTTATTTTATAGGAGATGCGTTGTCAAGTGGAGATTTATGTTTTCATCATCGAACCTTCCCTTTCGGAAATGGGGACAAAAGTAGGTGTCTACACCGGTTATCGTGACATAAAGGGAGTGCAATTATGTTTGACCACGACAGCCGTAGGTTCCCTTGTGATCCCTGGTGTGGGGATCTCTCAACATACACCCGCAAGGTAGAGATTGAGGGTTTGGGGGACTGTAACTACCGAGAGGAGTACTCGCTCGTCGATAACTCCGGAGGCAAGATATCCTTACTAGCCCAGCATAAATAATTGAAGGGACATGCGTTAACTATTAAACTAATCTGAGTTGATTTTAACAATATGCAACATATAATACTAGATCGATCGCGATTATCTGATTTAGATTGTTTTAAAGGACCTAGCATGATAATCCAATTTCCCAAAAATATTATCTTTATTAGGCGTGATAGAGCAATCAGATTCAATTAGTTTAACAGTTCATAAAAGGGCGAGGAAAGCAATTAAATCATGGAAAATGGACACATTACGACGCACCCTTGAGAGGTGCGTCACGGTTCTCAGAAAACTAACCACTTTGACTTTGCTATTTCTCCTTTTATTTAACGAATCTCAAGTTACGGGACAGGTTACGTTCTGTTCAATTTTTGGATCGATTGCGACAGAACGCGTGATCAATTTCGCAGCGTGAGGCTTAGGCTTAGGGGTTAGAGTCAATACTCAGAATATGAATTTTGTGTTTTCACGTCGAACTTGGGGCTATATTTATAGAAAAGAGTTCGTGGAAAGATAGAATGTTAGAACTCTAATCCACGAGGAATTAGGAAAGAACACGTCCCAGGTAATTTCAGCGCCCAGGGTTGGGCGCCGAAGATTTCGGCGCCCAGAGCCAGGCGTTGAAAATAGGGTCTGGGCCGTTTCTTTGTCAGATTCCAACTCTTAGAATCCGGAGTGTATGAGACTTAATCGAGTCTTTTAGTGCGTATTAATTTTATGTCGGGATGCGTCTGGGCCCGTTACGAACTCTAGGCTCGTTAGGATTTTAATTTAATACGTAACTCTTATTTTCGAATCGTATTAGGAATAGGATTCTCTCGCAACTTCTATCTCATTTAGGATTTATGTTGGGGTGCAACACCTAATTCTGACAGGTTTTTATCTTTTATGACTTGCCACGTTTAACAACTACCCATTACGGCAGTTACTATTTTTAGCAGGTTTCCATAAATAGAAGGTTTCTATAAATAGCAGGTTTCGGGTGAAATGAAAAGGGTGATTGAGATTCGTTATTTTATAGGAGATGCGTTGCCAAGTGGAGATTTATGTTCTCATCATCGAACCTTCGAACCTTCCCTTTCGGGAATGGGGACAAAAGTAGGTGTCTACAGTTAGCCCCCACTTTGACTGAGTCTTGGAGTAAGACGATGGTCAAAGTATTAGACGGAGTGCGTCACACAAGTCATGGTGACCTGTTTTTTGCGAGTGTCTCACGAGCCCCCGAGTGATAACATTTGACTTAAGGGTCATCACTTGAAGTGTCGACATATCCCTCACGTGTCATTGGGATTTGTCAACGGATAGTATAGAAACTCCCTCGCTTTGTCATTGAAAGTATCTAAAGAAGCGTAGAAACTCCCTCACCTTGTCATTGGGAGTAGCTACAGATGTTTTTCGAAATCGAAGCTATAAAGTGTAATTGGGCCTGGCCAAGCCCAATCACGAGGTAAAAATGTTTTTAAAGATTCTCATTTTCAGGGTTAACTAAACGAGAAAACTCCCTTGTTTTTATAGGACGTATTTCGAAGGAAAATCCAGCACATCGCTATTTTTTGGAAAAAAACGGAAAACCAATCCTTTTAATTTTTGGAAAAGGGAACCCCAGAAAAAGTTATCGCTGCAGCGACTAAGGTCCTGCGCGGTTAGTGGCGCAGACCCCGCCGGCTAAAGACGGCGAGCCTGTCCGCTAAGGGTGGATACCCCGTCCGATAGAAGTGGACGAATCTGTTTTTGAAATTTGAAAATAAGGACTTACGCGGCTTGTGACGTAGACCCCGCCGGCTAAAGATGGCGAACCTGTCCGCTAAGGGTGGACACCCCGTCCGATAGAAGTGGACGAATCTATTTTGAAATTTGTTTGTATTTTTTTTGAAAATAAGGACCTACGCGGCTTGTGACGTAGACCCCGCCGGCTAAAGATGGCGAGCCTGTCCGCTAAGGGTGGACACCCCGTCCGATAGAAGTGGACGAGTCTGTTTTGAAGTTTGTTTGTTTTTTTTTTGAAAATAAGGACCTACGCGGTTTGTGACGTAGACCCCACCGGCTAAAGATGGCGAAGATTTTATTTTTCGAAAACTGAGGACCTACGCGGCTAGTGACGCAGACCCCGCCCGCTGAAGGTGGGCGAGCCCTGTCCGCTGAGGGTGGACGTCCCTGAATTCGTTTTTTTTTCATTTGGAACTCGCGTGGTTCGTGGCGCGATCTTGCCCGATTGAGGTGGGCAAGTCGTGATTTCTTTTGAGAATTTCTTTTATTCATTCTTGCAAGAGCGAATTCTTTCGAGGGATGCTCGGATTTAGTTGTAACCTGAATGTGGGTTGACAACGTGCTTAAACGGACCATTGTCTGGTGGTCATCTTCTTTCATGGTTTTGAGCTAGTCTTTATGGCTCAATTTTTCCATTACCTGGGTCCTTGATTAGGGGACTATGTATAAGTATCAACGGCGACCTTTGTCTTGAGGTCGTAATCCGGTTTTTTTTTTTTTTGAGACATCCAAACATGGGACTTCGTACAACGTAGTCTGGGAATATTGTTTTAACTTTGCATAATATATATTTTCCTTCGAGCCCCCAAGCACTCGTGCTTGACGGTCATTTCTTGTCAAAGAGGTTCCTTGGGGATACGCATTCTGTAATGTCCTTGACCGTGTTTGGGATTGTGCTCGTAAGTGCGAGCGATCTTTGTAGTTGTGTGCTACTCTTAACAAAGCCGTGAGGTGCGACTTTCAGTAAAGAAATCGGCAATTTTCAAGTCGAATGGATATGGCAGGGCCCTATAGAAGTCAGAGCTATTTTTTGGGTCTGGGTTCATTTTCGGCGCCCAGGCCTGAGCGTCAGAAATAACTCACGCCCAGGTGGGGCGTTGAAAATGTTGTTTGGGCTGGTCTTTTGATGACACAGTTTGCCTCTTGTTCATTCGTTTATTTCACTTGGAAATTCTATGTATTCTCTTCTCTTTTGTTTTTCTTTATTTTTAGAACGTGATGATTTTCTCGAGAAGCCGTAGCCAATTGGTGGACTACAGTGCTTGTCGCTTTGGGGCGATTATTTAAAGGAATTGTCGCTCTTTAAGGTGTACAGTTATTGCAATATCTGGGCGAGTCTATATGGCCCGAGGAACATACCTTGAGGCGTATATTTTTTATCGCTCGTATATATTTTTTCTTTTGAACGCGTTCGTGAATATTCGATACTTAGAATGATGATATGTATGTGCGAACGAGCGTTCATAGACTGGCCGTTGTGTGCGGTCCATTAATCAGTTTGCTTGAATCATTAGTTTTTTTGAGCAATGACTGATTTTGAATAGTTTGCTTAGAGGCTTTGGTAGAAGTGGGCTCAAACATCGTGCCCTTTCGATTGTTCAAACATTTGCTTCGAGATTTTTTTATTTTGCTATGGTTGTTTCGTAGCTTGGAGCCCCCAAGAATGCATGTTGGGATACTTCCTTTTGGCGTACGATTTTTGTAGGTTCTTTCGAGAAAGAAGCCTTGGGGTTCCGCTCGTGTAGGTGCGAGCTATCCCTTCCGTGGTAGGTAATATTTTGCTACCTTTAATCCTTAATGTAGAAGTCGTGTGGCTTGCATTTTGAATTTGGGCGATAAGTAGTCTTTGCCTATTTTACACATGCTCTTTGGTCGTGCCCGCATTAGTGCAATATGCCTTACTCTCTTTTTTTTAGACTTCTACCGTGGGATGGTTGAACTTATGGTGCGACGTAGGCTTGTGTGGCCTAACCGCATGTATTAGAACATTTCTCCAGGTGTTGGGATATCATTATTATTTTTTTCATTGGAGTACTTCATCACGCCTCGTTCAGGTGCTCGAACAAGTGTAGCACCTTCTGCGTGGGTGTGCACGACTTATTACTTCGTTCGATGCGAGGATTCATAGATGTTCCTTTTTTTTGTTTATCCTTGATTTTTCTTTCGCTTTTGCTTTGGAACGGCGTAGACTGTGTAACGGGCGCTTGTAGGGCAAGCGTTATGTGCAGTAGTTTGATCGGAGTTTTGGTGACTCGTGATTTTCAGTTACCCTTCTAAGTAGTGCTTAGAATTTGGGAGGGGTTGTAGCCATTCTAAGGTTCGTTTTACACGATTAAACCTTAGGATTGTGCCCCTATGACGTGTGTATAGCATTAGCGTCGAGAATTTGCGATAAAATCGTCATTTCGAGCATTTTTAGAGTGGTTTTCTCAAGCCCCCAATTGTAGCTACGGGATTGGCCTGGTGCTATAATGCTTAGCATACGTTTTTATGCATTCATGGCGACATGGATCATGAATAGTTTGAACCAGAGTCGTTTAGTGCGAGGTACATTCGAGTAGTGATTTGCTACTTCTCTTGTAAATGTCGTATTGTGCGACATTGTCATGGTCAAGGTAGTCACATGTTGAAGTATGCCTTGACCAAAAGCTAGGTGCCTTTCTTTACCCATAATCATATTTAGAAATCCTTTTGACTCACTTGCAACATCGAGATAAACACATACTTAGCTTAAACCAACGACACTTTATTATGTTCGAAGAAGTCTTTTGAAAATTTTAAAATCGGAGTCCTACTGTGTACAATCCGAGGTGTCCTAAGTAGGTTGACTTTGTAGACACCTACTTTTGTCCCCATTCCCGAAAGGGAAAGGTTCGATGATGAAAACATAAATCTCCACTTGACAACGCATCTCCTATAAAAATAACGAATCTCAATTCCCCTTTTCATTTCACCCGAAACCTGCTATTTATAGAAACCTGCAATTCATGGAAACCTGCTAAAAATAGTAACTGCCATAAAAGGGTAGCTTCTAAAAGTGGCAAGTCATAAAAGATTGAAACCTGTCAGAATTAGGTGTTGCACTCCAACATAAATCCTAAATGAGATAGAAAACTGCGAGAATCCTATTCCTAATATGATTCGGAAATAAGAGTTACGTATTAATTAAAATCCTAACGAGCCTAGAGTTCGTAACGGGCCCAGACGCATTCCGTCATGAAATTGATACGCACTAAAAGACTCTATTAAGTCTCAAACACTACGGATTTCAGGAATCCGAATCTGACTAAGAAAACAGCCCAGACCCTATTTTCAACGCCTGGCTCTGGGCGCCGAAATCTTCGGCGCCCAGGCCTGAGCGCTGAAAATACCTGGGTACGTGTTTTTCCCTAATTCTTTGTGGATTAGGGCTCTGCAATTCTATCTTTCCACAAACTCTTCCCTATAAATACAGCCCCAAATTCGACGTGAAAAGGACACACACACAATTCATATTCTGAGTATTGACTCCAACCCTTAGCCTAAGCCTCACGCTGCGAAATTGTTCACGCGTTCTGTCGCAATCGATCCATAAATCGAACAAAACGTATCCTGTCCCATAATTTGAGATTCGTTAAATAAAAAGGAGAAATAGCAAAGTCAAAGTGGTTAGTTTTCTGAGAACCGTGACGCACCTCTCAAGGGTGCGTCGTAATGTATCCCTTTTCGATGATTTAATTGCTTTTCTCGCCCTTTTTATGAACTGTTAAACTAACTAAATTTGATTGTTCTATCACGCCTAACAAATATAATATTTTTGGGAAATTGGATTATCATGCTAGGTCCCTTAATGCTATTTAAGTCAGATAATCGCGATCGATCTAGTATTATATGTTGCATATTGCTAAAATCAACTCAGATTAGTTTAATAGTTAACGCATGTCCCTTCAATTATTTATGTTGAGCTAGTAAGGATATCCTGCCTCTGGAGTTATCGACGAGCGAGTACTCCTCTCGGTAGTTACAGTCCCCCGAACCCTCAATCTCTACCTTGCGGGTGTATGTTGAGAGATCCCCACACCAGGGATCACAAGGGAACCTACGGCCGTCGTGGTCAAACATAATTGCACTCCCTTTATGTCACGATAACCGGATTTTGTCAGTTTTTCTCATTGTCGTTAAAAACTGAATGGAGAATCCTATATTACTAGTCAATTGGATGTATACTCACAGGAAATCCAATTACACTTGATTGAATAAAAAAGAATCGTCACACCCACGAGGGACGAGGTCACACATTAGCCTCGTGCTTTTTCGACCCCCTCACATTCGCGACTCCACTGGGGATAGTGAAGGAAATACTCGTGCTTGTAGGTAATCAAAATAGCCGAAAGGTGAAACGATCTTACCCCGCGTTTATTTCCCCATCAAGTTGGGACGACCTGAAAATCAGCATATTAATGTGAACGGGCAGAGCCGCATAACGAATCTCGGCTCCCTCGGGAGTTGGGACTAAGGATACCTTTTTTCGCCAATAGGGGGGTGCATACGCTGCGCATGTTTCCCACTCGGTACTTGTGCAGGTAGTACACCTATCCCGAACCCAATCGCTCGCCCATTAGGTCCCTCTCGCCTGCATGCCCCCTTGGCTTGCACTTGCGGGTTGGCCTCTTGAGCGAAATTCGTCTGTTGAAGACACTACCTCGACCGGGGCATGTGTTGGATCTACGATAGAAGCGGTACCAAGCTAGGCGCAAATAACTACCCATAGAAGCCTATCATAAACTACATGACATGCTAATATCGCCTCATGATGAATGTTAGTTATGTGTAGCAGAATATGTGATTGTGTGTGGCAAACTATCCTAGAAAACCAACGACCTTAAAAATTGCCCAAACATTCATAGACTAATTTGCCAAAGAGTTATACCGAAATACGTGTTCTGCAAACCTGAATGATCGCCACAAAAATAAGCGACGCTCGGGATGGCCTGTAACGAATCCCACAAACGCTGCACAACGCGTAAAGGACGTTATTAAGCAAGCACGCAAATCGAAGTCGCATAAACAGAAGTAGACGCAAACAGAAAACGAGAACCAGCCAGGGACCCATTTTCAACGCCCCTGGCTGGGCGCCAGAATTTCTCACACCCCACGCTGGGCGCTGAAGTTGCTGCTTGGCCTTCTGGTCAGGCGCAGCAGCCTCGGTGCCCGCGCAAAAGGAAAATACGTAGCACAAAAAAAATGTTCATAAAAAGAATTGCTACGAGGGCGTAAGAAAAGCACTCGATTTTAAAAGCGACTCGTAAAAAATTAATAACTCTTTGCGTCGTTGTTAGACCTCCTACCACGACAATGCTCGGCACTAAAAAACCGAACATGCTAATAATTATGAATGTCACACGGGCAAATGTTTCGAAAATCCAAAGAATGACCAAAAGAAAGAACTAAAAAGTGTACCGACAAAAGAAAGAGTGAAAAACCAATAGAGAGAGTCGAAGTCCAGACTAAGTAATGCTTGAAACTTTGGGAACCTAAACTTTAGCTTATCTTATGCCTAGGACTGGTCCTGCCACTTGGTGCCGATCAGGGAATCAACGGTTAGTGCGTCTCGAAGATACACCGCCAACATTAGGTTTAGTGACTCCAAGCTCCGTCCGTCGTCCCTCATTTCAAGGATCTCCGCTTCCCCAACCTCGATTCGCACCTTCAAACATGTCCATCGAAGATTTGCGAGACCAGATGGTCCAAATGACCCAACTTATGGGCCAATTAAAAATGGAAAATGAAGCTTTAGCGGCTGCGCAAGCCAAAAATGACCTCGATAACGAGAAGAGGATTGAAAAAATGGTCCTACAGCAAACCATGGGGAGCAAATACTTCTCCCTAGATCCTGAACCTTTTCCTGGCAAACTACCAGAAAAGTTCAGTTCATCTGACTTACCAAAGTTCAAGGCCACGGACAATCCCCGTGATCATCTACTGAGCTTTGTGAATGCCATGAACTTGAAAGGCGTGGACAAGTCCATGTATTTACCTGCCTTTCCTTTGTCCTTGGAACCTGTGCCGCTCAAATGGTACTATCACCAGGACCCTAAGCTCTTCCCCACTTGGGAAGACTTTGTCAATGTCTTCATCAAGCAATACTCGTCGAACATGGATTTCCAAGTCACCATGCGCGAGCTGGAAGTTCTCTTCCAAAAGAAAAATGAGGGTTTCACGACCTACTTTGCTAGATGGAGGGACCAGGCTGCCCAGCTAATCAATAGGCCTCCCGAAACAGAATTGGTCCAAAAATTCATTGACAACCTGGACCCGGCTTACAGACAACACCTTAGGTACCTAGGACTTGACACTTTCAAAAGAGTTTATGATGTGGGAATAAAGATCGAGGACGACCTCGCCAAAACCATACAAAGCAAACCCACATATAAAAACAACACCTATAATCGGGGCAACACATCCCAAGCCCAAGAAGTCCATGCTGTAGAAGAGACTCCCGCCCGAAGAAGCCCTGGAAGATGGGTCCGAGACCGAAAGTTTGCCCCACTCGGGTCGACTTTGGTACAAGCCTTTGAAAGATTAACCAATCAAGGAAAATTGAGACCTATAGGCCCCACCCGTGACCCTCCTGTCAAAAGCAAATATTGGGTCGAAGGTACTTACTGCAAATTCCATCAAGGAAATGGGCATGACACTGAAAACTGCTGGAACCTAAAGAATACCATCCAGGACATGATAGAGGATGAAGTGATACCTCTCCCTAACGTTGGCAAACCCAACAACAACAAGAGCCCACTCGGCTCTTGTCACATCTCTCTCGACCAACCAGAAAATGAGAACTTTGACCCTACGGTGTACATTACACCTCAAGGTGCACCACTCGCTATGGTCCTTATGGATCAAATCGAGAGAGAAGTGTGCGGTGTGTGGGATGATGATGCTGAAGATATCTACCTATCTCAAGTGTCGGGCCAGGACCTCTTTACTGAAACTTGGCCCGGGTATGCTCTCATCGACACCACCACTCAAGAACCCGAAGTCGACAACCTCACCAGATCAGGGAGAATATACCAGCCTGACATTCGCCCACCTCCTATGGACGATATCCCAGTCAGACAAGCTCCTGAGATTGGACGGCACACCACCGTCGCAGAAGTCATTGAAAATCCTCTTTTGAAACAATTGAAAAGAACCAAGGCCGAAATTACCATCTGGGATCTCATGTGTACCTCAAAAGAACATCGCGAAAAGCTTATTCGCTTACTTGACCTCATCTCAGTACCTACAGATATCACACCTGACTCATTGGTTAACCACGTCACGAGAGATGCTGGAGAAAAGGCCATAGTTTTCACTGACAAAGATCTACCCAGAGAGGGGGGTGCCCATAACAAAGCCCTCTATCTAGTAGTTGGATGAAAAGGGCAAAACATCCCCCTAGCGCTCGTAGATAACGGTTCGGCGGTTAACGTTTGCCCGTTGCGAACCGCCCATTGCTTGGGACTAGGAAGCGATGACTTCCAAACCTCCACACAAGGGGTACGAGCCTATGATAACTCTCGAAGGCCTGTGTTGGGAAAAATCAACCTTACCATACAAACCGGACCTGTGGCACGCACCACGGAGTTTCAAATAATCGACATCATGCCCACTTTCAACCTCCTATTGGGGCGACCTTGGCTCCATGACTTAGGAGGTGTGGCTTCTACCCTGCACCAAATGGTTAAAATTAACCATAACGGGGTAATACTAGAAATCCGCACCCCTCCTCTCGACATCAGTTGTACTATGGTTGGAACGGCCGAAACTGCGGACGACCTTTATGGGTTTCAAATGGAAGAAACAATCCAGTTCATTGAAGACTATGATCCAGCATTCCTAGACCCGCATGCATCCCGGGTCATCCCTAGAATGCTGCTGGCTCAAGGTTATTTCCCAGGAACCCCATTGGGCATAAGGAAGAAGGAATGCACATTCCATCCTTTACCCGACAAATCTACTCCCTTTGGCTTAGGCTATGAACCAACGGAGGAAGATATTGCTGACCGCCTGTCTGGGCTACGCCTTAACAAAGACAAACAAACCACCCTCCTTCCCCCGTATCAAAGAACCCTTAACGGGATGTTCGTTCGGGAAGGAGAAGAACACCCATGCTGCGATTTCCTTGAACCCTTCGTTCAGGATGGCTTGCTAAAACCCGGATTTGAAATTTTCCATCACTGCCACACCTTGGATGAGGCACCCCACCTCACCAAGACTAAAACAGCTGAAATATTGGACAACCAGGCTCTATGGACATTGTTTAACGAATCGAGGCCTATGGAGGACGAGACTGTGATGACTACCCTAGCTTTACAAGATGAAGGTTTCGATCCAACCCGGTTAATCTCTCCTGCATCAACACTAGAAGAGATCGAGAACGGATGGGTGAAGACATATCAGTGGGTCAATGCAAAAGGAATAAAATTCAAGATGAGTACCGGTGAAGGACCGAAGTTTTATGAGACTAAACCCCAGGCTTGAGCCACATAGAGCACCATTAGTAAAAAGCGCCTAGTAGTTCTTTAGATTGGTAGAAAAAATAATAGTGACTTTAGATGGTCCTAAGGCCCCTTAGAATATAGGTCAGTTTTATTTCAGTGTGTTTTCCTTACTTTCCGAATCAATAAAGGCGTAATATTTCTCCTAAAATTTTTATTCTAACTCTAAATAAACACCAAATGTACTTGCAAAATACAAATATAAAGAGGCGGCCCACTCTAAGCCCAACAAACAAAGCCCACTCGGTTTTGAAATAGTGCCATGGGAACCAATTCCCGAAACCCACAAAATAAACCGCACCATCCCATTCATATCCCCAAAACATAAAAGTCAACCTGTGTCATCATAAAAATCAATCCATGCAACCCAAAAAAATCAAAAGGAAATCAAATTCAAACAATACAAAGGTTGCTCAAGAAAAAAACTCATAAAAAATAGACACCGCCCCCCGCATCAACACGCACCTCAACCCACTCAAAATCCTACACAAAGATCTTCATAACTTCCGCACCCTAACTCCAATTTCAAAACTGTTTCGAGTCACGAATAGAAAAAATTAATCCGCACAAAAATGCATTTCACGCTAACAGTCAAAAAAGCCTCTAAAATAGCCTCAAAATTGACTTTAAATACGAACAAAAATCAAGGCACAAAAAAAGAAATAAATGCAAGAACATGTGAAGCAAAGCGTCAAAAACGACCGCCAGAAATCATTTTCAGCGCCCAGGGCTGGGCGCCGAAATTTCTGACGCCCCAGCCTGGGCGTTGAAACTCTCTGCTTGCCAAAGATTTTCTTTTCAGAAGTGCTCGTCATTTTATCCGCACACAACGGAAAAATAACGAACACTTGGGGGGTACAGTACGTATCCAAATACGCTTACCAAAAATATAGCCATACAAATTAGTCGAATTTCATTTTTACGCGACTTATGGCAAAAAATGGCAGATGAAAATAATGATAATACTTCACTCATTTGACCGATTAAGTAATATGCTTCCACCTCAGGGCATATCTACCGAAATCCGGCATACTAGAACTTATTCTAAAGCTAGAACTACGCGCGACCTGATTCTGACAAGATACGTAGGCAATCCTTACCAAGGATTCGGTCCAATAAAAAAAACACATATTCTTTGTGCAAAAAGTGTAAGACATATAAAAACATAAAAAAAAGAGGAGAAACAAAAATAAATGAAAATGAAAAATAAAAATACGCCTTTATTGAAAAAATAATAAGAAGGAAAACAAAAGTGCTAAGAATAAAAACAAACACAACTGAAATAAATAAAGGGCACCTACACCCTAGCAAGAACTACACTACTCTAGTTATTCCGGATCATCAAATAAAGTCTTGTAGAGGGCAATGTTCGCAAGATCCACCCCCACAGTCTTCTGCGCTGCCCCAATATCAATCTCCATAAGAACCGGCTCCTGGACACTAACTTCCAAAGATGCCAAGGCTTCAGAAACATTCTCAGTTATAGCCCGCTCAGCCTCAAGGGCACAGACAATGGTGGGAGAAGGATTATTATCATCAACTAGACTAGCCACTGTTTCTACAGGCGGCTGAGCCTTCCTAACCCATACATTGTTCCAATGACGATCTCCGCGAGAGCTTGCATTTCTTTTAACAACAGCAGGCCCCTTCATGTTAGGCATCTTTTTAGGCCTGAAACTGGAACGGGGAGGAACTTCCTTTCGCTTTCGATCAGGACGAGCTTTCACAGTCTTAATACTATAGGTACGAGGTATGGCAGAATCGGGACCCTCATACTTAACACGAATACGAGGTATCAAAAGCTCAGCCGGCTCCCCATTTCGAGCCTCGGTCCTCACATCTTTATCATCGGAGCTCATCCACAACTTGTAGTTTTCAGAAAGACCCACAAAGCCATTTGTAGCTACGGCCCAACGCGGGAGACCATCATAATACTTAGCCCACGCTAGAACCCGTGCTTGTGAAAAGGCCGCTACCTTAGGTGGTACCGTATCAGAAAAAGGGATAGTCTGCCTTAAACCATATTGATGCATGACTCGGTAAGGGAAAATATAAATGGGACGAGATAGCCCCAACAAAGAAACATAAACCGATACATCAGAACCCCCTGTCATAGTAGTCAAACCCCACCATGGTACCACCCACTTAATAGAACAAATGCCATAAGTAAAAAAGGAGGTCCATTCGGCCTCGTCCTGGCCTTGGTGCAAGTATTTTCGGTTACCCAAGGCTATAGGGCGATAATGTTTAGGATCGGCAGGAGCTTCCAAAAGTCTAAGCCGTTCCACGAGCCAAATCTGCAAAAAGCGGGCACGATTAAAAAATAATAAAAGAAAACGGTTCCTGGTGTGCAGTTTCAACGCCCAGGACCAGGCGCCGAAAATTCCAGCGCCCAGCCCTGGGCGCTGAAACTTATTGTGTACGCAAAAAAAAAACGTATACGTGCGCAAGGAAAAATCGATTACCTGCAGTAATAGGGGGCTTCCCTTAAAATGTTCAGATTTGGCATCCTTCTTCAGCTCATCCGCACTCAGCAAAATCTCGGCAACAACCAACGGCATAATAGAATAGCAACTTTCCATCTGGCTAATCAAGGGGATCAACCTTATGTCACCGAACGCGCCATTGTTATTCGACAGTAAATAGTGATTCAACAAGCAAAATACAAGGGCTCGAATATTCAATTTCTGTTCGGTCATATTTTTACTAGGCCTAAAGTGATGTTTTACAAGTTTTTCCAAGTTAACCTCGTCACCTACAATAATTTCAGCAAACATGTTATCATCTAGTCCTAGGAAAGCCCCTATGGTTGTTTTACCCTCTTCAATAGTGCCAGGGGTAACAGGAGTAGCATTAGTAGGATAACCAAGGATCGCAGCAAATTCATCTGGCAATGGACATATTTCGTTGCCCCGAAAGGCAAAAATATGATGATCGGAGTCCCAAAAGCTTAGGGCAGCATGCAGAAAGTTATAATCAATATTAATTTGTTGTAAGCCTAAAAGTGCCTCTAAGTGGTATTCTTTTAACAAAGCTTTTTCTGTGGGAGTAAGGGCCCGTAGCCAACGCCTAACAGTCCGTTGGAGTGAGAAAGTAGGGATCGACATGGCAAAAGCAATGAGTAATTAAAACACAGCAAAAAAGAGAGAAAGAAATTGAGAGTGGTGGAAAATAGGGACGTATCTGGCCCCTATATATAGCTGAACGCACCCAGTGACATCCTGATCCATTCGGAAACGTGTTAGGAAATCCGAAAGTCAAATATCACCAGGAAAAGACTTCCAGCGCCCATGGCTGGGCGCCGAAATGTTTAACGCCTAGCCTTGGGCGCCGGAAATGCAGCCCAAGGCCCAGATTTCACAAAAACGCGGAACAGGAAAGGACTTAAAACCGTGTTGCTAAACACGAGGCCCTATTGCAAGTAGGATCAAGCCCAAAAGCACCTTTAGCTCCCAAATAAGCAAAAAATAAAAAAAAACTTGGTCGAAACTTAGACTTGTCTCAGAAAATGCTTATGTACACTTTTCAAATCAAAATAAATAGCATGGTCATTCTTCGAAACACCAAAAATGTGTGTCGTTAAGTCGTTGGTTTTCCAAATAAAAAATGTTTGTCTGTCAAAGGATTAATCCGGGCCAAGCTAAAACCGGATGTCGCCTAAAAACTGAAGTCGCACTCCACGGCTTCGCTAAAGTAGCACACTACTATAAAAGGTCGCTCGCACATACGAGCATGACCCCAAACATGATTACAAGATAGGAGAAACGACCGACGAGCCCCATCGCTTGGGGGCTCGCAAAAAATATACTCCAACAAGGAGCGCACAATCAAAATCACATTCCCGGACTACGCCATACACCATCTCATGTTTGGATATCTCAAAAAAAAAAAGCAGGTTCGACCTCAAGAAAAGGTCGTCATTGACACTTGTGCATGGTCATCTGATCAAAGACCAAGTAGTGGCAAAAATTGAGCCGTAAAGACTAGCTCAAAACCACGAAAGAAGACGATCGCAAGACAAAGGTCCGTCTAAACCCGTTGTCAACCCACGTTCAGGTTACAACTAAATCCGAGCATCCCTCGAAAGAATTCGCTTTTGCAAGAATGAATAAGAAAAGAAATTCTCAAAGAAATCACGAGAATAAATGAAATAGGGACTTGCCCACCTCAATCGGGCAAGATCGCGCCACGAACCGCGCGAGTTCCAAATAGGAAAACGAATTCAGGGACGTCCACCCTCAGCGGACAGGACTCGCTCACCTTCAGCGGGCGGGGTCTGCGTCACTAGCCGCGCAGATCCTCAGTTTTCGAAAAATAGAATCTTGAAAAACAAAATGAAATAGGCTTGCCATCTTCAGCCGGCGGGGTCTACGGCGCAAACCACGTAGGTCCTTATATTCAAAAAAAATAAACACAAACAAATTTCAAAACAGATTCGTCCACTTATATCAGACGAGGTATCCACCCTTAGCGGACAGGCTCGCCATCTTTAGCCGGCGGGGTCTGCGTCACTAACCGCGCAGGTCCTTAGTCGCTGCAGCGATAACTTTTTTGGTTTTCCGTTTTTCCCGAAAACAATGTGAGTAGGCTTTGGTTTTCCATTTTTCCCAAAAACGATGTGAGTAGCCTTTGGTTTTCCGTTTTTCCCAAAAAACGATGTGAGTAGCCTTTGGTTTTCCGTTTTTTCCAAAAAAGAGCGATGTGAGTAGTTATTGGTTTTCCGTTTTTTCCAAAAAAAAACGATGTGAGTAGTTTCCCTCTTTTCCAAAATTTAAAAGATTGGTTTTCCGTTTTTCCAAAAAGAACGATGTGTTGAATTTTTCTTCGTTTTACGTCCCATAAAAACAAGGGGGTTTTCTCGTTTAGCTAACCCTAAAAATGAGAATCTTTAAAAACATTTTTACCTCGTGATTGGGCTTGGCCAGGCCCAATTACACTTTACAGCTTTGATTTCGAAAACATCTGTAGCTACTCCCAATGACAAAGTGAGGGAGTTTCTACGCACCTTTAGATCCTTCCAATGACAAAGTGAGGAAGTTTCTATACTATCAGTTGACAAATCCCAATGACACGTGAGGGATATGTCGACACTTCAAAGTGATGACCCTTAAGTCAAATGTTATCACTCGGGGGCTCGTGAGACCCTCGCAAAACAGGTCACATACACCATGGCTTGTGTGACGCACTCCGTCTAATACTTTGACCATCGTCTCATCCCGAGACTCAGTCAAAGTGGGGGCTAACTGTAGACACCTACTTTTGTCCACATTCCCGAAAGGGAAAGGTTCGACGATGAAAACATAAATCTCCACTTGACAATGTATCTCCTATAAAAATAACGAATCTCAATTCCCCTTTTCATTTCACCCGAAACCTGCTATTTATAGAAACCTGCTATTTATGGAAACCTGCTAAAAATAGTAGCTGCCGTAAAAGGGTAGCTTCTAAAAGTGGCAAGTCATAAAAGATAGAAATCTGTCAGAATTAGGTGTTGCACTCCAACATAAATCCTAAATGAGATAGAAAACTGCGAGAATCCTATTCCTAATATGATTCGGAAATAAGAGTTACGTATTAATTAAAATCCTAACGAGCCTAAAGTTCGTAACGGGCCCAGACGCATTCCATCATGAAATTGATACGCACTAAAAGACTCGATTAAGTCTCAAACACTACGGATTTCAGGAATCCGAATCTGACTAAGAAAACAGCCCAGACCCTATTTTCAACGCCTGGCTCTGGGCGCCGAAATCTTCGGCGCCCAGGCCTGGGCGCTGAAAATACCTGGGTACGTGTTTTTCCCTAATTCTTTGTGGATTAGGGCTCTGCAATTCTATCTTTCCACAAACTCTTCCCTATAAATACAGCCCCAAATTCGACGTGAAAAGGACACACACACAATTCATATTCTGAGTATTGACTCCAACCCTTAGCCTAAGCCTCACGCTGCGAAATTGTTCACGCGTTCTGTCGCAATCGATCTATAAATCGAACAGAACGTATCCTGTCCCATAATTTGAGATTCGTTAAATAAAAAGGAGAAATAGCAAAGTCAAAGTGGTTAGTTTTCTGAGAACCGTGACGCACCTCTCAAGGGTGCGTCGTAATGTGTCCCTTTTCGATGATTTAATTGCTTTCCTCGCCCTTTTTATGAACTGTTAAACTAACTAAATCTGATTGTTCTATCACGCCGAACAAATATAATATTTTTGGGAAATTGGATTATCATTCTAGGTCCCTTAATGCTATTTAAGTCAGATAATCGCGATCGATCTAGTATTATATGTTGCATATTGCTAAAATCAACTCAGATTAGTTTAATAGTTAACGCATGTCCCTTCAATTATTTATGCTGAGCTAGTAAGGATATCCTGCCTCTGGAGTTATCGACGAGCGAGTACTCCTCTCGGTAGTTACAGTCCCCCGAACCCTCAATCTCTACCTTGCGGGTGTATGTTGATAGATCCCCACACCAGGGATCACAAGGGAACCTACGGCCGTCGTGGTCAAACATAATTGCACTCCCTTTATGTCACGATAACCGGGTTTTGTCAGTTTTTCTCATTGTCGTTAAAAACTGAATGGCGACTCCTATATTACTAGTCAATTGGGTGTATACTCATAGGAAATCCAATTACACTTGATTGAATAAAAAAGAATCGTCACACCCACGAGGGACGAGGTCACGCATTAGCCTCGTGCTTTTTCGACCCCCTCACAGACTTATAGAAGGGTTCGTACAGGATTACATGAGTGAATCAAAATACTATTAAGATTTTTGGAATGTTGTCTAAGGATTTGCTAGAGGCCAGGGTGCAGGCGTCAAGATATTACTTGTGCCCGTGTGGCACATGCTTTGGGCTTTTAGGGCCATCTTTTCCAGAATTGCGAGAATATAAACCGTTTTCAAATCGACTTAGATTTACTTGGTGTATGTCTGTACAAAAGGTCAAGGTATACTTAGTTCTTTCCCTAGTTCTTTCATTTCAATCTTTAGCCCCCAGTTGCTGTTATGTCTTCTCATTAATGATGCTTTCTGATTTCGATTTTAGATGCCCGTGTCATATGTCTGAGTAGGGTGAGCCTTGGTTAAATGCCAAGTCCTATTAACAATGTCTGATTTTTTCAAAGGGGATTCGCAAGCATTTGAATTACCATGAACGGGTGCCCTGAGTTCGAAGGAACGATGGGGCAATGCCGTAGAACAATCCTCTTTATTGCAAGCTTACTGCCTTTACTACTTGTTGGCGATTGTGACTGTGTCTAGTGGTGAAAGAAGTTCTTTAAGCGAACGACTATGTCTAGTGGTGAAAGAAGGTTTTTAAGTGAGTTAGTTCGCTTTAGGGAGGGTCAAGTTGAATACTTTAGAGGTCATGGACGCTTGCGCTAGCCCCCATTCAATTGAGGCAAAGCGATTTTTTGAGTCTTGGCTAAGTGCCTAGGAGTGTGAGTGCTCCTTCTGGCAAGGGTACGTGCCCTTATTATTTTTCGATGTGTGCTCGTTTTGGCATCTTGATGAATTGGATTCGCCTTTTGACTTAAGTTTTTCTTTCGACTTGGATTGCAAGTAATTAAATTTCAATAAGGGACTCTATTTCTTATTCTTGTTATTCTATAGGCTCTAACATTTTTGCAAATTGGTTGGACCGAATCATGGATTGCCTACGTATCCGCCTTAAATAGAGTTAATTTGGAATCAGGTCTTGTGTAGTTCTTAGCCAGAAAATGGTTTCTTAGAATGCCGATTTTAAACAAGTACGATCGAGTGGAATCGTAATGTTTGAAATAGGGTGAAATAAGTGAAGTTTATTATTATTTTAATCTGCCGCTTTGCCGTAAGCCAAAATTTTGTTTTATTTTTTAAGTACATGTATTTGCACAAAAATCTTTTCATGTGTTTTTTGGTACGTATACCTGAATACGTGTTGTACCCCTCCAAGTGTTCGTTATTTTTCCGTGCATGTGCGGATAAAATGACGAGCACTTCTGGATAAAATTTGGCAAGCAGAGAGATTCAGCGCCCAGGCTGGGGCGTTAAAGATTTCGGCGCCCAGCTGTGGGCGCTGAAAATTATTTCTGGGCGGATCTTTTTTGGTGCGCTAAATGCTTCTTTTCCCTTTTTTAGACGAACTTTAAAGGCGCTTTGCAAAGTATTTTTTTATTATTATTTTTGTTAAGCGTTAAGTGTAGAATGTACTTTTCATTTGTCTTCTTTTTTTTATTCGTGACTCAAGACAGCTTGAAAGATGAGATAGGATAATTTGTATAGGTATTGGTCAAGCATGAGGATTTTATCTGCTAGGACTCACAATTTGCAGCCTCAAGCTAGTGTCATGAGTTTGCATCAACCAAGGCCAATGAGTAGCCTGGGGACGGCTCAAGGGTATATCAATAGGATGTATCCAAACAAGTTATATGGTCATTATGCTAATGGTGGTGTAAGAGCAGGTTTGGGCTTTGGAAATAATGGGTATGACGCACGAGTTAAGGCCGTGCATGGTTTTCAGTTGACAACAAGTTCAAGAATGAGAGTCGAGGTAATGGTTTCTTGGGTTATGGCAATGAGAACATGAATGGGTTAAATGAGCTGAACAGGGGCCCCAGAGCGAAGGCGTCTAAGAACATAAGGATCAGAAGGGGTAGACATCGTAGAATTTTATATAGTTTTTGTGGCATGATTTGGATTGGTTGACTCAATTCTTTTCCTTCGTTTACTTGGGTAAGTTTCGCACTTTGGGAGGTACGGGCTAAGTATTTCATGGCTCGCTCTTTTCGTTCTCCCTTTTCTCTTTCTCTTTAAGTATTTCATGGCTATTTTCGCTCTCCCTTTTCTCTTTCTCTTTTTTTTTCTTTTTGCTTGGGATTTCTCCCCCTTTTTATTTGGGCTAAAAGGTGGATGGTTGTGGTCTTTGAGTCACGAGGCGAGACTGAGTGAGCCTCGTTTGGTAGGCCTATAGTGGACCTTTAATTTTAGTAGGCCTAGGGTGGACCTTTAAATTGTCTTACTTTGCAAGCGTATTTAGTCGTTTCATAAAATGTGCGAATAGCGTAGATTCAAAATCTTATTTTTACCTTATTGAAATTTAACGAAAGAATTACATCGAAAATAATTTTTTGTTTCTTTTCAGACTCCAATTTCTGGGATTTAATTGGAAGTTGTGATTTAGATTCGAACTTTCATTAATCTTTCTGATTATAACCCGTGTATGAATACAAGGAGGTGGCCTAGACTCAAAATAATGACGTGGCGTAAGCCTATAATACTTGACCAGGCAACTTTCAGACTTAGGCTAATTGGACCATAACTTTCGTTGGTTGACACTTTAGATTTTAACCCTTGGGTGTCCATTTGTCATGCGCCATTTTGCTTAATGTTGGCAAGGTAGTTAGTTGGGGAGATCGAATTTTTATTTTTGCAAGACTGGAATCATTAGTGCGGCTTCCCTCTTAGTGTGTATTGTTTTACCCCAATGGTAGCCTTATGGCATGCCGACTTGGGTATTTTCATGGTTCGTCATGTTGCATTCATGGAGAATCTTTTAGTCCGTACTTAGGAATACTTCAAGGAGCGAGTGGCTCGAGAGGAATATGATAGTCGTGACCCAATGTGATCATAAGCCTTGAGGCCATTAATTTTTGCTAATGGTATTGACACTTTAGGTTCACTTTGGGGGTTGTGCGGCTATGGAGGAATGATTTCCAGAATGTGACTGTTTCCATTTTCCAAATACTTGAATTACATAATATATTCTTTTTTTTGGTGAGAGAGAGTATTGAGGCCGTAGATTCTTAGCAAGGAATGACAATTACATATGGGTGCTTATTGATTTAAATGTTAGGAAGGGAGACTCAATATGGTTTTAACCTTTTAACTTGCAGAACGACACCAAGCATTAGGACCGATTCTATGGATAAGATAACTAAGACTTAGGATTTAGATTGTACTTTGGCATAGCCTAGTCTAGACTCGGATTTATTTTTTATTCGAACATTATTTTTCCTTGAAGACTCTATTTGAACATTATTTTTTGAATACTTTGCCCATGTGACATTCAAGGTCATTTAATTAGCATGCTCGGTTTTGGTGCCGAACATTGTCGTCATAGGAGGCCTAACAACGACACAAAGAGTTTTTTATTTTTAGCCACTTTTAGAATCGAGTGCTTTTTTATACGCCCTCGTAGCAATTTTCACAAAAGGTTTTATTTTTGCACGGGCACCGAGGCTGCTGCGCCTGACCAAAAGGCCAAGCAGCAACTTCAGCGCCCAGCGAAGGGCGTGAGAAATTATGGCGCCCAGCCAGGGGCGTTGGAAATGCGTCCCTGGCTGATTCTCGTTTCTTGTTTGCGTATACTTTTTGTTTAAGCGACTTTGATTTTGCGTGCTTGCCTAATAACGTCCTTTACGCGTTGTGCAGCGTTTGTGGGATTCGTTACGGGCCACCCCGAGCGTCGCTTATTTTTGTGGCGATCGTTCGGGTTTGCGGAACACGTATCTTGGTATAACTCTTTAGCCAATTGGTTTATGAATGTTTGGGAAATTTTTAAGGTCGTTGGTTTTCTAACATTATTTGTCACACACAATCATACATTTCGCTACACATAACTAACATTACATCATGAGGCAATAATAACATGTCATGTAGTTTATGATAGGCTTCTATGGGTAGTATTTACGCCGGCTTGGTACCGCTTCTATCGCAGATCCAACACATGCCCCGGTCGAGGTAGTGCCTTCAACAGACGAATTTCGCCCAAGAGGCCAATCACGATGTAAGCCAAGGGGGCATGCACCAATGAGAGGGACCTAATGGGCGAGCGATTGGGTTTAGGACGGGTGTACTACTAGCGAAAGTGCCGAGTGGACAACATTTCGAAGTGTATGCACCCCCCGGTTGGCGATGGGTATCCTTAGTCCCAACTCCCGAGATGAAACATCCAAGGGAGCCAAGATTCGTTATGCGGTTCTGTCCGTTCACATTAATATGTTGATTTTTAGGTCGTCCCAACTTGATGGGGAAATAAACGCGGGGTAGGATCGTTTCACCCTTCGGCTATTTTGATTACCTACGAGCACGAGTATTTCCTTCACTCTCCCCAGTGGAGTCGCCACTGTGAGGGGGGGCGAAAAAGCACGAGGCTAATGCGTGACCTCGTCCCTCGTGGGTGTGACGCTTCTTTTTTGTCAAATCAAGTGTAATTGGATTTCCTGTGAGTTTACACCCAATTGACTAGTAATATAGGAGTCGTCATTCAGTTTTTAACGAGAATGAGAAAAACTGACATTCGGCGCCCAGAGCCAGGCGTTGAAAATAGGGTCTGGGCCGTTTCTTTGTCAGATTCGGACTCTTAGAATCCGGAGTGTATGAGACTTAATCGAGTCTTTTAGTGCGTATTAATTTTATGACGGGATTCGTCTTGGCCCGTTACGAACTCTAAGCTCGTTAGGATTTTAATTTAATACGTAACTCTTATTTTCGAATCTTATTAGGAATAGGATTCTCTCGCAACTTCTATCTCATTTAGGATTTATGTTGGAGTGCAACACCTAATTCTGACAGGTTTCTATCTTTTATGACTTGCCACTTTTAACAACTACCCATTACGGCAGTTACTAATTTTAGCAGGTTTCCATAAATAGCAGGTTTCTATAAATAGCAGGTTTCGGGTGAAATGAAAAGGGTGATTGAGATTCGTTATTTTATAAGAGATGCATTGCCAAGTGGAGATTTATGTTCTCATCATCGAACCTTCTCTTTCGGGAATGGGGACAAAAGTAGGTGTCTACAATAGGCAAGGCTAGTCTATAGGCTACCTTTCCGATTCTTTCTAAGATCTCATATGGGCCTATGTACTTAGGGCTTAACTTCCCTTTCTTTCCAAATCTCATGACACCTTTCATTGGTGACACTTTGAGTAACACTTTATCACCTATGTTGAACTCTTCATCCCTACGTTTCAAGTCTGCATAACTCTTTTGGCGATCCTGCGCCGCTTGAATCTTTGATTGGATGGTTCGGATTTGGTTCATGGTGTCCTCTATCATTTGAGGTCCCAACACTACGGCTTCACTAATATCGTTCCAGCAATGTGGACTTCTACACTTTCGTCCATACAAAGCCTCAAATGGTGCCATTCCAATGCTAGCATGATAGCTATAGTTGTATGAAAACTCAATCAAATCCAGGCTATCTTCCCAACTTCCTTGGAAATCAATAACGCATGCCCGAAGCATGTCCTCCAGGGTTTGGATAGTCCTTTCAGTTTGTCCATCCGTGGCTGGGTGGAAGGTTGTACTCATTTTCAATGTCGTACCAAAGCTCTTCTGCACACTTTTCCAGAAATTCGAAAGAAACCTTGAATCCCTATCTGATACGATATCCTTAGGAACTCCATGTAACCTCACAACATTCTTAATGTAGGCTTTAGCAAGTTGTTCCATTTTCCAGGTTTCCTTCATTGGTATAAACACTGCTGACTTAGTCAACCTATCTACCACAACCCAAATTGTATCATTACCAGTCTTTGACTTAGGTAAACAAGTGACGAAGTCCATAGAAATACAGTCCCATTTCCAGCTTGGAATCTCTAAAGGTTGGACCTTCCCTTGAGGTCTCCTATGCTCAATCTTAACCTTCTGACAAGTCAGACATCTAGCCACAAATTCAGCCACTTCGTTCTTCATCCTTGGCCACCAATAGACCTTTTTCAAGTCCTTATACAACTTGTCACCCCCTGGGTGCACAGAATATGGCGTGTTTTGCCCTTCTTTCATCAATTTCTCCTTCAATTCTCCACACTTTTGAGGCACGCACCACCTGCCTTTGTACCTCAAACTTCCATCATCATGGATTCGGAAATCTAACTCCTTACCCTGCGAAATCTTTTCCTTGATTCGCTTCAACTTTACATCACCTGCCGGATTCTCCCTAATCTCATCAAATATCGACGGCTGGATGGTTAAGGGATTCATTATTCCCACAAGGCTTTCACCACTTACTATTTCAAGGTTCAAACGCTGCATGTCCTTACACAGCTCGTTAGCAACGACTAACGCATACACTATGACTTGATTTCCTACTCAAGGCATCCGCAACTACATTGGCTTTTCCCTCATGGTACTGGATATCCAAATCATAGTCCTTAATTAACTCCAACCACCTTCGTTGGCGCATATTCAAATCCTTCTGTGTGAAGATGTACTTCAAACTTTTGTGGTCCGTAAATATCCTACACTTCACACCGTACAGATAGTGTCTCCATATCTTCAATGCAAACACTATAGCAGCCAGCTCTAAATCATGGGTAGGGTAATTGGATTCATATGGCTTCAATTGCCTTGATGCATACGCAATAACCTTCCCGTTTTGCATCAATACACACCCTAAACCATTGTTAGAGGCATCACTATACACATCGTATGCACCACTCTCATCTGGTAAGGTTAATACTGGCGCGGTTGTCAATCGCATCTTTAAGGCTTGGAATGCTTCCTCACACTGGTCACTCCATTCAAACTTGGTTTCCTTCTTCATCAAGGTAGTCATGGGCTTGGCTATCCTAGAGAAGTCTTGCACAAAGCATCTATAGTAGCCAGTTAATCCCAGAAAACTACGAATGTCAGTCACACTCTTGGGTGTAGGCCATTCACTAACAGTTTTGATCTTAGCAGGATCAACTGCCACTCCTTCTTTTGACACAAAATGTCCCAAAAATGCAACTCTTTCCAACCAAAACTCACACTTTGAGAACTTGGCATACAACTGGTTATCTCTCAAGGTACTCAACACCGATCTCAAGTGTTCCGCGTGATCCTCTTCACTCTTCGAATACACTAGGATGTCATCTATGAAAACCACTACAAACTTGTCCAAATAGGCATGGAATACACGGTTCATTAAGTCCATAAATATTGCAGGGGCATTGGTTAACCCAAAAGGCATAACAGTGAACTCATAATGTCTGTATCTAGTCTTGAATGCGGTCTTTGGTATAGCGATTCTCAATTGATGATAACCCGAACGCAAATCGATCTTTGAAAAGATTCCTGCTCCTTTTAGTTGGTCAAATAGGTCTTCTATCCTAGGTAATGGATACTTGTTCTTGATTGTGACCTTATTGAGCTCCCTGTAGTCTATACAGAGCCTCATACTTCCATCCTTTTTCTTCACAAACAACACTGGTGCTCCCCAAGGCGATGCACTTGGCCTAATATAACCTTTCTCCAATAGATCCTCTAGTTGGCCTTTTAACTCATTCATTTCTGCTGGAGCCATTCGATAAGGTGCTTTTGAAATAGGGGCGGTTCCAGGCACTAAATCTATGGTAAAGTCAATAGGTCGATTGGGAGGCATCCCCGGGATCTCTTATGGAAATACATCAAGGAATTCATTGACTACTGCAATATCCTCAGGCTGATCCTTGATCACATGCTCTAGGTTCCTCACATTGCATAAGAAGGTTGGGTTCCCTTTACTGACTAGCTTCACGAGTTCCATTGCCGTGATGATTCCTATGTTCTTAGGCTTACCAAAACGACGATATGACACTACTTTGCCTAGGCTAGACCTCAAGTGAACCTTCTGCTTCTCACAATCTATTTTGGCTTTGAACTTGGCCAACCAATCCATCCCTAGACTTACATCTAGCTCTCCTAACTCAAATTCGATTAGGTTAGATAAGAACACGGTCTTGGCTATGGTCAAAGGCACATCTCTATGAATTTTGGTACACTTCACTATACTACCAGTAGGTATGACTATAGGTACCTCAATTGGTTCAGGCTCTTTCAACCCTAGTTTTCCCAAAGCATCTACTGATATAAAAGAATAAGTCGCACCAGAATCAAATAGAACTTTAACTAAAACGGAATTAATAGAAAAAGTACCCGCTATGACGTCAGAGGAAGTCTCCGCTTCTTGCCTAGATATCACATTCAACTTTCCTTGGCAACTCCTTTGTTATAGCCACCTCCATTGGTGTTCCCATTGTGGTTTCGGTTCCCATTCTGCTGTTGGTTTCCTCCAGGATTTCCATGGTTCTGGGGGTTGCCATTGCTGTTGCTATTGTTATTGCCATTGTTACCACCTTGGTAGTTCCTTTGGTTTCCACCTCCATTTCCCCCATTTCGGTTCTGATTGTTCCGATTATTGCCTTGATGGTCACCTTGGTTAGGCTTTCCATTCTTAGAATAGCATTCATACTCCCTATGGCCTAACTTTTGACAGAATCTACAAGTCACCAAATTTCCATCACAATCCTTTCCAGGGTGATTCATGTTACAGCGCCTACATTCGTAGGTCCGTACTCCATTCCTTCCAGAATGATTTCCACCACCTTGGTTGTTGAGATTACCACCATTATTAGCCCTAAACTGGAAATTCCCATTTCCTTTGTGCTTCTTAAAATTCCCCTGATTCTGATGGTTATTCCCTTGATTCGAGCTTCCACCATCCTTTCTCTTTTCAGCACTACCATTCTTCCTTTGCTGTAACCCATACAGATGAGCAGCTTTTCCGTACAGGGTGTCTAACGAGGTAAAGGTCTCTCCAGACAACAACAGCTGTAAGTCCATGGTCAAACCATTCTCAAATCTTTGAGCCCTGAGCTCTTCCGTTGCCACCACTTCAGGTGCAAACCTAGACAGCTCTATAAACTTAGAATAGTATTCCGTCACAGACAGACCTCCCATTTTGAGTTCAATGAACTCTTGCGCCTTTTGCTTTTTCAGATAAGGTGGGTAAAACTTGTTCCTTAGTGCAGTTTTGAATGCTTCCCATCCAAAGTTAGGTGTGGCTCTAAGGGTATTTTCACATCGTTGCCACCATAAATCAGCTTCACCTCTTAGGTAGTACACAGCACTATTCACCCTAAGGTTTTCGGGGCAATTCACAGCTACAATGAGTTTATCAAACTCTCTCAACCAGTTCTCAAGCACACTGGGCTCAATCTCTCCGCCATAGAGTGGGGGCTTGCTTTGAGCTATTTTCTTAAACATTTCCCCAGCCGGATCATGCATTGGGTTGGCTCTGGTTTGAGCTAGGTCTCGAACTACCTCAGCTAGTTGTCTAACCACTTCAGAAATCTCTTGGTTAGCCATATCCCTTCTCCTGAATGAATAAAAAGGCTAACTTTAATATTGGTTGGACATGACATTACTAAGGCACTAGTTCAACAACGAACCTACTCACAACAAGAACACATTTAGGCGCAACCTAGGGGAAGAGTTGGCGCCATTCTTGGGCCTTCTCACCCCACTATTCGATGCAAGTAAATTTAGATGGTTGCTACTAAACCACCTTGCACATAAAATTTCATTGAAGAAATAACAAGTAATCCCTTTGTGATACCCACAAGACTTAGAATTGAGAATTGAACTTAAAGGATAACGAAAAAGGAAATTCTATTCTTTTATTAAAACTCCCATGAGTAAGTCTTACATCCACTAATGACATAGCATTTATTCTCCAACTATGATAAAACTAAAACCATAAATAGTAGCTTTGCCACTTTATTAATCAACGAAATATAAAACTAAGGATTATATTTCTCTAGAGACTAACGTCATCACGACGATCATTTCTTTCCTTGTATTGCTCTGGAGTAAAGTCTTGATCATTAGGATCATCCAAGTCTTCTTCCGGATCCGAGTCTTCATCCATAGCCTCATCATTTTGCTGTGGCTCACTATCAACCACATTATTCTCTTCAAACTCATCTTCAGATCCACTGGATATCTCAATGGTGGGTTCAGGAACTATAGGGTTAGGATTTTCAATCTCTACCACATCATCATCACTATCCTCCTCAACCTCACTAGCTTGCTCATCATGGATCATGCCATCCTCACCATCACTTTCTATTCCTCCATAGCCCATACCTAGACCCGCAGAGTACTTCCCATCCTCATAGCTATTTTCTGCAACCTCTAAGATAGTAGCAAGAACCTCAGAGTCATACTTCCACCTACCATCACTAGTCCCATATTTGTACCAATTAGGGGTACCATCACCAAAATGCATGTCACTGAACTTGTTCTTGAGGTCTATGTAAGGGTTCTTATGGGGTAAACAAATGTATAACCATACTAGCCATCATATCTTTGTGCCTAAGGTGGGGCATATTCTTGGTCGAAGCCAAATAGTCACAAGCAAACACGATCTTCTGAACATACGTGCGAGGAGTCTCATTATCCATCTTCTCTAAGTATCCTAGACTGGTGAACTTAGAAGGTAGCATCCTTAATTCCTGAAAATTCACAACTCAAAAGTCTTACTAACGCGTTTCCATAGAAATTCCAACCCCAAAAGGATACAATAAATAGTTCGTGGAGCCATACAATTTCAATGCACAAATATATGCTCAACATGAAATATGATGCAATTAATCACATAAAGCGAGATAAAACATGGTTAGAACATATTCATGGCACTTAATAAATCACATTGTCACGTAATATGCATTCTTAGACTAATATGCCCTTCTTAGTCTACCCAATTTTCATTTGAAAATAACATTAATTTTCGAAATTAATTAAGAAATAACTCCTAACTTAGTTGAAATTATTTAAATTAAAATCTAAAATTAATAAGAATTATTGATTTATTAATTAAATAAATAAATAAATAAATAAATTTGGGATAATTTAAAATAAAATAAAAAGAAATCCGAAATTTTTTAAAAAAAAAATTCGAAAAAAATTCGAATAAATAAATAAATAAGTAAATAATTAAAATAATTCGGATATTTAAATAAAATAATTTCCGAAATTATTAAAATAAATTCGAATTATTTTCGAAATTTTCGATTAAAAAAAATTTCGGAAAAATTAATTAATTTTACGTAATAATCCAACTTTTCAACTGATTTCAAACTACCCAAAATAATTGATATTTGACCTTTAAAATATTGAGTACTCAAAATAATACGTTTTGACTTTAGGAAATTAATTTTCGAAAATCCTAAAGTTCCGCAATCGTAGTTTAAGGATTTACCACTTTGCACTATTAGTTAATGCAAAGCAGCTCTCAAACTAGAGCTCTGCAAATACCACTTTGTAACACCCTAATAATTCCTTGCTTTTATAAAACCATTTTCCAACTTAAAATAAAGGAATTACTAAAGTATTACCGCCACCGTGATAACGGTTAAGGCTATTACCAGAATTACGCAGCGGAATTAAATGTCAACTAACTTTAAAAAACATAATTAATGAAATATTGAGGCCTCCTACAATTTGGAACCATAATGGCCCAAAACCCAAAACATAAATAGTTTCAAACATTTCAAACATAATTAAAGTATTATTAAATAGTTTAAAATACGAAAACATGCAACTCTCTCGATCATCCCAAGCCACATGATTCCGATCTACCAACCTGCTATTTTATTCTACTCCCCATCAATGCAAGTGAAAATGATAGATCATCATAGGGTCATTAAGGCAAAGTCCATGACCAAAACACACAAAGCACGTAGTCAGCAAAAGCCGAGTACTTACAAGCATAGAGTGAATGAAACTAAAACATGCATCACTACTAAGTACTAGTCAACATGCAAAAGCCATATAATAATAAACAATCAATCATGAATACAAGACTCGACTCTTGACTCACAATTTAATTAGAATAAGCTTCGAACGGGCGAAAAGAATAATCCACAAAGGGAAAAGGTGATGGGAGCCAACCATACACCAAATATATAATAATAAAATCGGGCCATACCGAGTGTCGGGCCATACCGAGTGTCGGGCCATACCGACGGAATTCCTGCGTATAATATAAATGAAACAACGTCTTGTATCATTAGTAGGAGTACGAGCTTTCCGGCAAGACTCCCCCCATTGTTCATACTCAAGGTATATACGTTCCAAGAGTTTTGAAGCTTGTTCTGGTTGCACTTTACGTTTATTAATATATTATTAAAGGCGAACTCAAGACTCACCAACATGCACGCATACGATTAATAAACAACAACCAAAACAATCTTATTTTAAATGCTTTAGGACTTGTGATCAACAAGGCAAGACACTTGTGATATTACTACCATGTTCCTCCTCACCAAAGTGAGACTCCACATCATGCACATTAACATGAGGGATGTGCCCTTGCACGACAAATCCTAATTCATTTCATACATAATATTCCCAACTGAACCCTACATGTGCGGTGGCTTACGTGAGCTAACCCTTCACATGTGGTAAAATAAATAGTACAACGAAGTACGAATAATTGGCTCAAAGTATGCTAGACATCAATAGCATACAAATAAATAATCCATCCCTTGCATGTGAAATAAACCATACATGCATAAATATTGAACAACATGATTGACAATGAAATCCATACTCATAATAATCCCAACATGCTTGTTCAATCAACAATTCGATAATTCCAATAATATTAATCCACATGATCGTTCACCAAAGCAAATATGAATCCACATAATATAATTCACATCATCAACAATCATGTAATGTCCTTGACAAATAGTGTGGTCGCCCTAGACTTGTACGTACCTTGAATACCTAAGCGTAAGGGCCACTTTGCAATAACGAGCACTCAACTAGAAATCACCTCCTATCATCAAAATAATGAAACTTAAATTATTTCCATGTTCATTAAATTTCCAGCAACTTTATAAAATTTAAAACCTCCTTTAGACTTTAGAATTCAATCATTTTTTCGATAAAAACGTCTCAATTTGCAAAATCAATCCCTAGTACAAAAAAATACTTTTTCCGCCTTTAAAATCAATAAAAATCAACGCTTTAAACCTTTATTCAAATCTGAAAATATAATTGATTATCATAATTAAAATCATCACCTAATTATGCTAATCAATTGACTCATTAGGTCTAGGTTCAAACCCTAACTTGAAAATCCCAAAAACACTAGTTTATTATCATAAAAATCAATGCTTTATTCAATGAACAAATCTGAAAATTTATCCTTTAATAATTAAAACAAGCCTAATGAATCACAACACGCAAATCCTCAAACCACGGTATTCGATCATAACCGGTTCCCATCATTTTAATTACTCAAAACAATATTAATATAATAATTTAAAATACGGAATTTAAATAGAATAGGTAAGGAAGAAGAGAATTATACCAATTCGGCCTATAGCACGGAACAGCCACGAATTAATGTGATTGGGCGAAAAAAATTGAACAACGAACGAACAAGCAACAACGTCAACACACAACGCACCACTCGTGGGCGTGTGTGCAGCGACGAAGAGGAACGGGCAGCAGGGGCGCGCAGCAGTGCTGGCGAGAGGGGAGCAGCGCGCTGGCGCGGGCGAAGGGAGTGAGGGAGTGTGGGCGCGAGGGCGAGAGAGAGAGGGAGTGTGGGCATGCGGCTGGGCGAGGGAAGGCAGCAGCGGCAGCACCACACAACAACAACACACGCGCACAAAGGGGGATGGGCGTTGTGCCGTGCAAGGGGCACGAGCAGCAGCGGGCACTCGTGTGCTGGACGAGGGCCGGACGAGCAAGGAGGAGAGAGAAAGAGGAGTGTTGGGAAAGAAAGAGAGAAAAGGGTTTATGACGAAATATGGGGTCATTTAATGATGGGGGAGTCCTATTTATAGGCTCCCTAATCCCTTGATGGGCTAGGCTTAGGATATTTGAGTTGGGCTTAGGAAATAAATGATTTGGGCTAGCTTAGGATTTAAATTAATTTCTATTGATTGGGCTCGTTTAATAAAACGAATTGGACTTTTTATTTAAAACCCGAAGCTTTAAAAATCATTTGCAACTCATTTAATTTCCCGACTCAAGAATTAAATTCGTTTCGTAATTAATTAAAATAATAAATATTCTAATTAATTAAAATACATTAAATGAAATGCATTTAAATATTATTTAAATGTTAATAAATCGTAAAATGCTTTATAAATATAATAAAATATACTTATAAATATTATAAAAATACGAGGTATTACAATCGCTACCCGCGGTTTTTCTCCCTATTCTTGGGTTTTCCGCATCACCATCTCCTTGTGTCGTCTCTTTTTTTTCTTGCTTTCTTTATCTTTACCTAGCTAGTGTCTACCCAAGCCAGTGTCTCCCCTTAAACGAAATTTGGCATAAACGTTGTATTTGATCTCCGGTGCGAGAGCCAATCTAAATGTACTAGTAGCTCGTAGTTACATATCCTCCCACTTGTTCTTGTCCACCGAATTGAATCAGTTTTTTTTATCTTCCAAAGTCTTGCGAAGACCTTGATGAATAAGAATATCCTAATTGTACTTTGCCACAACGAGAAAATCGACTTCCCGTTAAAAGCTTCTGCCTTGTACCTATTTCTGAAATCATCCACGGCTAAACCCAACACTTGATGCCAGTTTGTTATAACAAAACACGTGCCACGAATGATTAGGAACAAAAACTGCAAATACAGTGTAGAACAAATTGCAAAAATAATAATAAAAGACACAAGTGTTTATCTGAAAATTTAGATTTTCTCCCCTCAAATAATATCGTATTATTAAGTTATTGCAAAATAATACAATAACCCCCCAATTGATGATTTCTCCCACCAATGTATTTTCCCTTTTATTTTCTAAATAGGCCAAAATCTCTTTTATATGCTAAATTAGAAACCCTCGTCTACTAGATTATTACATACCAAAATATATCTAATTTCATAATTAGAATATGTATTCAAGTAGGAAACTAAGCATAATAAACAAGAAACCAATTGGCGAACAATCTTATGGAGTACGTGTATTTCCCACATGAAGATTTCCATTGCAACACTAACTCCCTCAAGATACTTAGTTGACCCTTGTTTCTTATCTACTTTAGCATGTAACCAACCGTCCAACTTCAAGGTTGTGACTCATGATCGATCCCGGCAGTTAACATAAGTTGTATTTATTTCCTAACCATGATTGTATTTAAGATTTTCAAACTAAATAATCAACCTTTTAGTTTTGTAGCCAGACAGACAGGTACACAATAATATTCCAGATCACGATTTCCATCCTACTGCAAGAGAAAACAAGAGTAAGGGGCAAATCACACCAGCACCGCCTTCCTGCGTAGTACCTGCACTAAACACATTACACATAGGAGACGGTTCAAAATTAAAAACACTGCAAAGAACATCTTTCAAAAGTCGTAGGAGAACAAACACGTCAAAACAGCACAAAATGTGATATCGAGTATACTGAGCCAAGTTGCAAATTGCAATGCAAAGGGACCAAGCTGTCACAAAACACGTTTAATTCCCCTTAACTCTAAATTCTGCAGTTGAAGGCTCCCTCGAATTTGAATTTGAATTTGAATTTGCCGAACGTATCACTGATGCAATGAAAGAACAATATTATAACAAATTAAAAAGCTAAGCACACAGAACAACACGTAATTATGCTGGAACAAAAGAGGAGAAATAATAATTAAACAAAAATAAGATCATGTGAAAAGTTCTTTCACACTTTAAATTGTAATCTGAATTTGCATCGCTGTTTTATTGGGTTTTAGACTACTCCTCTTTACCTTATTTCAGAATATTATTAATAATATTATTTTTTAACAAATTATTTACTTTTCATTAATAATCAAAACACTATTACAAGCTAAACAACACAATCAAAGTCAAACCCAAAGGCCAAGGAAACGAGCCTGGAAAGAGATACTACTTGTTACCTACCTTTACAAAAAAAATATATATATATATATATATATATTATTTGTTACCTCGTAAACTAGTGAAAACACACTGTCAAAATTACATGATCACCTTATTTCGGAGATGAAAAAAGCAGATCCAAAAGTCAAACAAAAATAGTAGTAAAATAAATGACATTGAAAGTAAAAGTTGAAGGAAATTTCTGAGTGATAGATGAACCGGTTTCATACTATAAGTGAACGCGCAATTGATGGTATAAATCTTATATAAATAGAGAGCCGCAAACGTAACAATCAATCAATCCTAAATCAAACACAACAAGTAGTTTACATAGTAGTCTTATCAAACAAGTGCAATCGCGGTATTAAGCTAAAAGACTACACCAAAAGATGACAAGCAACAGACTTGTATTGATGCTTGTGGTGTTAATTTCTCTACTAATGATGTCGAATCAAGTACAATGCAGGCCAATTCGTTCACCGGCTAACTATAACTGCAATCAAGGCAGCGCGTCCAATACTAGAATGGTCCATTTCGCGGTATCTTCTGATAAGTCTAGTAGTATAAGAATGACAAGCAACTTGAGGTCTGTATTATATTCCGGACCTAGCAGAAGAGGCGCTGGACACTAGACTTGTAATATCGCTTCTTATATATCATCATGTTACCACGAAAAAAATATGTATCATACAACTGGTACTCCGTAAATGGGATTATGGGAGTGTCGGTTACTCATTTGATTTATTTTTTATTTTTTTAAATAGGATCAGATTTTTAATCCTTGTTGATATGTTCATAACAAGGGTTGATTGAAAACAAGAGTATTGTAATACACATTTTGTACACAATTAACAGATGCTGCAGGTAATACATTACGGACTATTTTTTTTTTTTTTTCTTTTGATGGAAAGTCAAAACTGCTTAAACTTCATAAATTGCAAAACAAACATCGGAGGCTATTACATCTTCAATAACAATTGGACAACCCTCCACCTAAACTCTTGTAGAGTAGTCGAAAGGGCTTAAATTTGTGTGGGTTCGTCTAGAAGGCGAACCGTTTCCTTCAACTCGGTTGTTGTTTGTGTATTTGGGAGTTGTATTTTTCTACAAAAAGACATACCTAAATTGGCTTGGGGGATTTCCAAGATCACCCTCTCCAGCACTCAAATCAGTTTCTAGTAGAAAGAGAAAAGAGAGAGAGACTGTGTTTACGAAATATTTAATATCTGAGTAATCATCATGTGGATCATATTTATGGTAATGTAGGAGGGCATTGTTATTGGTTGGGCTAGGTAAAGTTGACCCTTTACTTTCTTTCTCAAATAGCACGGTGTTTACTAGCTAGGTTATTTTATTCGTTTCTACCGGTAAATATGAGAAACTATACAGGCATAAAATCTTGGGCATGCTGGAGACTGAGATTTTGATCTGAGTCCATCATAGGGCTTTTATTTGGGGGTATTTTGGTAATTTCCTTGTGAAAGTGGATCTCACCGAGGAGTCCAAAAATTAGCCCCATGTTTTATATACGAGACTGGTCGCCTAAAGTTTTTGTGTTTGGCCTGGCAGAGTAAAATATAGGACTGGCGGCATGGGCGAAGCTACATGTGGGCCTAGGTAGGCCATGGCCCCCCCTAAGATTACAGCATATATAATAAAAGTTGCACTTATAAATTATTTCTTCTCCTTTAGCTGAGTTGGTAAGAATTGTTAGCTGCCAAAATGCAGGTTGCATGTTCGATTCTAGTGACTTGCATTTCTTGGTTTTTTATTTTTTATTTTCTATTTTTTATACTTGATAAATCTATCATTCTTTGTTTACGAAATCCATTATGAACTTATATTCGTTTCTCAAACTTCTTTTATTGTTTTTATTACATTTTATTGGTTTAGTGCTTTAGATTTCTCATACAGTATTATTCAATGGAAATAGAGAATAAGTTATGTTTTAATACTTAATTTTAGGGAATTAGATAAGTACTCCCGTAAAAAAATTTGGCCCCCTTGTACAAAAGATCTGGCTTCGCCCCTGACTGGCGGGTAGTGTAAGACTGGCAAGGTGTATTACTTTAGTGAGCCTTGATACTGGTGAGTCGGGATGCTAATGAGGCTAGTCGAGCTCGAGTTTGGCTAATCTTAACTCGAACTCGAACTCGAAAACTCATAGTCAAGCTCGATTCGACTCGAAAACTCACAAGCTCAGAACTTTTAGACTCCACTCAAGCTCGAAAACTAAACTCCAGCTCAAAAACTCAAACTTGAGCTCAAAAAATAAACTCGAGCTCGAACTCGACTCGAAATCGGCTCGAATACTCAAACTCAACTCGAAATCGACTCGAAAACCCAAAGTTGAGCTCGAACTCGTCTCAAAACAAATTCTAATTTATATAAAGTGAGTTTATACCCCAAATCAATATATCCATTAGCTCAAATGAAAGCCCAATGGAAGTGATTTGTACACTTTCACATCCAAAGAGTTATACTTATAACACTTTTCTCATTTTCTCCCTCATTAATTTACCAACTAGTCTGTGTCCGTGCTTATGCACGGGATATCTATAACTAATAAAAAAAGAGCATTAGTTTTAGCTTTTAATATTTCATTTTTTGTTAGTATTTTTTTCCCTCTTGTTGATGTTTTCATTTCATTATTTGGTAGTTTTCTATTTGGTTTAGCTTAATTTAATGAAATTAGTGGTAATGACGTGGAGTAGTTGTGTTTTGAGAATTGGAGTTTTGAAAACCTCTTAACCCTCACCACCTTACTTTAATAATATAGATGTGGGACGAAATTAATATAACCATTTCCTTCTTTCTCCCTTACTTATTTATCAATGCGGGAAAATATAAATATAACATTTCATTCTTTCCTCCCTCACTTATTTACCAATATGGGGCAAAATGAATATATATTATTTCCTCCCTCATTTATTTACCAATGTTGGAGTAATTGTAGAACACATTTGGCTACCAAATAGTGTAATCTAGATGGATGATTTATATATTTTTTTGTCCTTTGTTATAACGGATGCAAAGAAAGATTAAATAACGTAAATAAAGAACGCAGAGATTTAACGTGGTTCACTAACAATGTGTTAGCTACGTCCACAGGTAGAGGGGAGGAAAGTTTTATTGATCTTGAGGAGTACAGATTACAAAATACAACTAGGTTATGACCTAAAGAGTTTATACAGTACTCTCTAGATAGATGCGGAAAAGCCCAGAAAATAGGCCCAAAACAGATAATCTGTGCTGGGGCGTTGCAGTAAGGGGCTTGACTGATTCAAGGAATTATTCTAACAAATCTCCACCTTGACTTGAATCCTTTCACAAATAATAGATGTGCCAGATTCACCATTATAATGCCAGATGTACCAGAAAATCCTTTGCCTCGGATTTTCCCTCAAAAGGGCAATCAACAACTCCTAACATTTAGCAAGTCCAAACAATGTTGAAACTTGCTATGCGGAACCGGCTTGGTGAACATATCGGTTGGGTTATCAGCAGTACCCACTTTGTTCACCTTAATTCTCTTCTCATTTCTCAGAAAATGATACCTTACATCGATGTGCTTAGTCCTCTCATGATGGACTTGATCCTTAGCTAAACAGATTGCACTAAGATTGTCACATTACACTATAACCTGATCATGATGTAGACCCAAATCACTGATCAACCCTTTCAACCAAATTCCCTCTTTTGCTGCTTTTGTCAATGCCATGTACTTTGCTTCTGTAGTAGACAAAGTCACCGTATGTTGCAAAGTAGCAACTAACAACTGAACCACCAAAAGTGAAAGCATAACCAGTCATAGATCTTCTACTGTCAACATCTCCAGCATAATCAAAGTTTGAAAACCCTGTCACCAAACACTCTGTATCACCTCCATAAGTGAGACCAACATCAGATATACCTTTAAGGTACCGAAAAATTCTCTTCACAGCTTGCTAATGTTCCTTGCCAGGTTCACCCATAAACCAACTAACAACACTATAAGACTCTGCAAGATCAGGTCTAGCGCAGACCATTGCAGACATCAAGCTTCCTACTGCACTAGTATAGGGAACTCGAGACATGCACTCCTTCTCCTCAGCAGACTTAGGTGCAAAAGCAACAGACAGATGTGCATTTGCAGCACTAGGAGTATCTGTGGGTTTTGCTGTAGACATGCCAAATCTTGACAAAATCTTCTGAATGTATCCCTTCTGTGATAAGAAGAGCTTCTTTTTGCTTCTATCTCGATAAATCTCCATCCCCAGAATTTTCCGAGCCGCACCCAAAAATAGCTATCAAGTGTAATTATGGTGTAAAGGATAATTTCCCCCTTATCCCATGATTCATGAAACTGGCATGGGATTTGTTTTAGTTATCTTTTTATGCTCTTGTCTTTATGAACTATATGCCGATTCAGGACAGAGGCCATTTTCGTATCATGTTGGGCCTAAACACAAGTCTTTCTTGAATATATCCTTTGCATATCCATGTTGAAGCCTACCTAACTCTACTCCAAACACAAGCCATATCCTTTCTTGGTGCCCCAATGCATGAAAGATTAAGTTCGTGATGGAAGTATGGTAGCTTCTAAGCATCTCAAGAAGTCGTGTTCTTGTTCACCTCATGTTCGTAATTATGTGTTCGTGTTTGTTTTTTGTTTCTAAGTTTCTAGTTAAAAAAAACGAAAAAGAGAAGAAATGTATGCCTCCACTCCGAAAATAAAGCATACACAAACATAATAGAAAAAGTAGTTTAGTTCAAAAATTTCAAAAGTTCTTGAAGTGATTTGTAGGATCATTGTTAAGAAATTTTCTCTCTTGCGTGTCTGCACTTGTATACCACAATTTTTGTTTGTTCTAAGTGTTTGTATTTGCGCCTTATTGAAAAGGTTTATGTAAGATGGAGTAGTTGATGGATACTAGCATGCATGTGATGATTTGTAGGCCACTTTAAAAAGCATGTGTGTATTGTCCTCCCATTGACTGTTGAAGCTTCAGTCCATTCCCAATTTTGTTTGCACATTATTCCACCAAAAAGAACACCCAACCGGAATAAAGTCCTCTAGAGATGATCTTGTTTATTTTGTTTGCAAGCATTTTCTGGAACTATGCCAAGTCTAAACTAGAGTGAATCATCGGGATTATTTGAGCACATTAGGCTCATCCACACTACACACTTTCTCACAAGATAGCATGCTAAGTAAACTTTGTTGGGCTTAGTAAGCTTTAGGAAGACGCCCAAAACATGTTTTCATATTTTTTTATTTTAAACTTCTATGTCTTTGTGTATGGCATTGGATGTTATCACTACCTTTTGTCTTGATCAGGATTTCGCTTACATCCTACTTTGTACATTATGTTGTGATGAGAGACATTTCGAACTCTTAATGTTTCATCCTTGTGCTCTCTCTTCAATCCAGCTTCACGTTGTGAGTCTTTCTCGAGGACAAGGAAGAGTTTAGCTTGGGGGTATTTGATGTGCTTTTAATTTTCATATCTTTAGGAGCCAATTAGGATCTCTTTTGCGTACATATTAGCGTATTTGAGTTGCATATAGTTCTATTTAGAGTATTCCTACTCTATTGCCTTTCTATGCTTGTTTTCTACGGAAAGCTCCTCTCTCCGTATTTTCATGCCAAGCTAAAGAGACGCACGGAGTATGGATGTCCCGCTAATCCAAAAGAGATATTGACCACACCAATGGGGTTGGAGTGCAACCTTCGTGGCATCCTCATCATCCCATCTCATCACTATCATTAATTTCTCTCACAAAGGAAGAGAAAAATAGGTGGAAAACTTCCACCAAGTGTATTCTTTGTGCTTGAAGGAAACACGATATTGATACAACGAGATAAGTGTATAAGATAAGTAAGGAATCTAGGAGAATGGTCCTTGCACATATGATGCATCCCTTACATTGCATCGGGAAGAAAGGTCTCCATGGAAGCAGCTATGCACGGCCCGTGCACGATTTGACTTGGGTTGTGTACATCTTATTCACGACCCTTGTACGGGTCATACGCATTTGGCACGGGTGATGCAACACCTGTTACCTAGATTAAGCTTGAGGTCGTGCAACATCTGCACGAACCGTGCAGACCTGATGATGCCCGTGCAGAGTATGACGACAACCCTACTTTTTGGGCACATGTTCCCCTTAGTATAAATAGAAGGTTACCCTGACCACATGTGTGGAGTGTGTATTAGTGTTTTTCTTTCAGTAGTTTTGCTTTCCCTTAGGAGCATACTCTCACTACCTTCATTGCTTTCTAGATTACTCTTTAATTGCTTAATTTATCTTTTAATTTTTGCACATTTAAGAGCAAAATCTCCTCCTTTCGAGTAATTTATTTTTTTACATGCTTAGTTCTTTGATATCTTTTATGAAATTGCTTTCATTTCAATTTCTGAGTTTTTAGTTCATGATTTGAGGTTGAGTTTCTTTAGCCAATTTGGTATGTTCTTGGTGTTCATCCCCAAGTTCATCTTTTAGGTTAATCATTGATCGAGTTTATTTACTTGAAATAAAAAAGTCATGTTTTCATGTATGACATCCTTAGATCTAGTAGGTTTAAGTGTTATGGCATGATTATGGCATGCCTAGGGGTTGGGTGACCCCAAGTAGAATTATGGCATGATTCTCTTTCTCTTGTGTTATTTTCGTTTCTATGAATTTTTGTGGTGATTTGGGACTTTTCTTAGTAGTATGACCATCGGAATGCCGACTCAATGCTTTTGTTCCTACACCACTTGTGTGACATTACAATGGTACCTAGGAGGGTTTGAGGGTCTTGATCGCTTGTCCTTATGAGGTGTTACTAAGTGGATTCCTAATTCTCTTGATCGTGACCAACGGGGCTAGGTGGGATTATGTGTTCACCCACTTAGGGTGGATTGAGATGAAAAAAGTGATATGCTTGATTTCTTAGAAGTATTCCGACCACCCATACGGGGGCGGATTACATACTAGAAAGCGGGTCTCGTCGGTGAAAGTCGAGTGATTCGTACTTATAGAGTGTATAGGTCCTTTTCATGTTTCTATTCTTAGTGAAAGTGTTGTGACTTGACATAGCTATACTAGGTGGAAACCCTCTTCCCTAGTCATATCCTTTATTATTGTTGTTTACCCAACTTGTACAATTAGTGACAAGTTGTGCAAACAACCCAACCATTTATAGTTGTTTAAGATTAAAGTGTGCTAGTAGCTACATGTGTTTTTCTAGTAGACCAGGGGTAAGTAAGGGGTCGAACTCTCGGGGATCAAGCAAATGCTTGATCCCCGAGAGTTCGACCCCTTACTTACCCATGGCCGGCCTACTATACTTTGTGTAGTGTAATAGGATTGAGTCAAGTGGCTAAATTTTATTACTTGTGTGGACGCCCAAAGTGTCTAACGACGCATTTGGACCCCATCAGATACTCTGGAAGAATCAAGGTAAAACTCGGGATCAATCAGTCATCCATTAGGGAGCTCCAAGCCGAAAAAGATATCCAGCAAAGATAAGTGGTAAATGTTCTTGAGAACAGCAATATAGCCTAAGCTATATTGTAACGTGCATATATTTTAATCACTTTCATCACGACTAGAAATTGCTGACATAATATGATCTATTAATCACACCTAATAAGATAATTTCTGGACAAATCGGATCTTGGTAGGTATCTTAAATCAATCTAAATAACCCCTTTTCACATATTGTTTAGTTAATTACTTGTGCATTAAAATCAATTCAAATTAGTAATATAGTCTAACGCATATCCCTTATCCTGTTATTCATTACAATGTTTTAGAGTACTAAGGACTGGGGTATGGGATAATATTGAGCACTCCCCGTATTGGTAAATGTGCCCCCGAATCTAATCTCTACTATGAGGATGTATCTTGGCCGATCTCCATTCGAGATCACAAGGGAACTAATTGCTATTGTGATCAAGTATTTGAGCCTTTATAGCACTCTTATATTACTTTTGCACCTCGATGACAGGATTTTGTCAGTTTTCTCCGAGAACATAGGAAATAAATGATTGGCGGCTCCACGATCTAGTGAAAGGATGGGTATGGCCAGTCACGCTTACCCTTTTACCCTAATTGATTGCCACAAGATGAGGGAAAATCAACTATAGTACGCAATCCATTCTTGCAAAGGCAATGTTGTACATCTGGAAATTGCATCAGCTTTTCGATCCCCTCACAAAGTTCAATAATCTAATATCCAAAATCTAGCCGAGAAAGAATATGATAATTAACCTTTTGTTACATAGAAAAGAAGAACAAAGAAAAGAAGAACATAGAAAAACCTTAGACACTAAGGACCAGCAACTCTCCACCAAGATTAAATACAAGCTCCATATTTGATATTTCGATGGAAATTAGAAGTATATCCATAGTATAAACCATGTTGGGAAGCTTAGCAAGAACAAAGGTTGAAACCATAGAAATTAGGGACGAACTCTAAACTTTGGAGAGAGAATTTGTGTTGTGTCCTTAATATGATAAAGGACGTTATTCCGAAAAGTTGCTAAAATGGTAGTAGAGAATAAAACAACCATTCGATGGTTTCTCAAAGATATACCAAGGTTTGGCAATGTTTTTAAACATGACTTAAAATTAGGTCGTGTATCATAGAAATAAGAAATCATGGGTCGTTGATTGGAAAGATTTACATGATACTCATTCTATTGTTGGTGCAAATGTGCAAAGTTTAAACCAATGAGGGAGATACATTGAATTATTGATGTTGCTTTTTCCCAAGATTCTCTCAACGATAGACTTTGGAGGCAAAAATTGAGAGAACGTTGGGTGAGAGAAGGAGATTTTTCGACTTCGCTTCTTTACTCTAAAGTCAAGGTCAGCCAAAAAAGAATGGGATATTCCTTCAAAACCTAGCATAAAACAATATTAAATTATGATTTAAACCCCTAAAAATTCATGCATGCTTTTCAATACATAAAGTAATCTGAAATTTATTTACCATACTACTACTTAAGTAACAATTTATCATAATATAAAATATGGAAGTTAATTAAAAAGAATTTTTTTTATTAATAATAAGGTGCGAAAAACCGAAAGAAAGAAAAGGGAAGAGGAGAGGAGAGGCTCACCGGTCGGCACGAAGGCGCGTCGAACGGCGAGCGAAGGGGCTGTGAGGCGCGGTGGCAGGGCTGGCCGCGGGTGGGCTTTGACGAAGGAGAGAAGAAGCCGACAAAGGGGAGAAGAGAAAAAGAGAGAGAGGGGCTAGAGATTTAGGGTTTTTATGTTTTTATTAGCCATGATTTGATGTATGGCCCTCTTATCTATAGGCTCCTTCTATAGGAATTTAATGATGGAAAAGACGATCTTGTCCTTGAAATAAAATTAATTGAGGTCCTTTTAAAAACTACTTCTTTTGGAATCCCTTTTATTTCCTAAAACGACACTAGCACTCCTATTTAATTTAATATTCCCCCCTTTCTTTAAATAGAAATAATTAAATAAATATTTTTAACTTTCATTAAATACATTTAAATAAATATTAAATGTAACTTCAAAAGAAAATGCGATTTTAAATACTTTGTAAATATAATAACTATATTTATATTTTAATAAAAAAAAATATGGGGTATTACATGACAGCATGTTGCATGTGCGATGGGTTGTGCGATTACACGCCAAGTGGTGCACGGGGCTCGATTCCACGTACTGCGATGATGGTAAGGCAGCGAGCCAAAGACCGCAAAGCATGCAGTGCTCTTGGGTTTGCGGTTGGATGTAGGGGCTAACGATTTGAACTTTTAAAATTTATTTATCGTTTCAACTTGGGCCGGACCGCAAGTTTAACATTAAAATGAAATATCAAGGTAATAATGGTTTAAGAAAGAGCATACTAATGAAAATGGGCCTTTAATTATTTTAATTAATTTTGCATAGGACAATCACTTTTAATTAAATAAATTACTTGATTAGAATATAATGAAAACTTATAATTTTGAAATGATTAACATTAAAAAATATATGATTTTAATTAATCATATATTTTTTGCAAACTTGCTTGGGCAAATTAGTCATTTATGTTATCGCAAGGCAAACTATAATGTTAAGGCAACTATTATGAACATAAAGGTAATGGCTATTCATTAGTGATTTAACTTTTCTACCTTTTTATGGTTTTCATATTTGCAATAACAAGTAATATGCTACTCCAACTATTATGCAGCTTAAAGTAACTATTTGTGCGCTTTACGGTAACTTCTTTTTGTGTTTGAGATAAACATTAAAAACCAACACTAATACTAAATTATGGCTAATTTTAACTAAATATTTATGGAGTATTAAAATTTTTGAATTGATCTTGAATTAAAACTTTGAACTTACTCCATAGCTGACTAATCTTAGTTGCACATCATATTTTATATTAATATTAGAGCTTACCGTAACCATACCGAACTGTAACTGAACTTTTGATAACAGCCACGGTAATTGCACATATAACTATCATTACCATATGTACATTTTGCACATTTTTTTTCTTCTAGTGTAAGGCAAAACCTGTACTAACAGACATCCTAAGTGAAATGCACCAGCGCACTGGCATACAAATTGCACAGTAGAGCAGTAAGTATTCCTCTATACGATCAGAGAACTCTTGACACTCCCAACAGATAGACTTGGGCACACCTTTCAACGGATGGCTTGAGCCTTGAGGTAAGAATAAAGTGAATCAGGTAGTTAAAGAGTTATGTTAGAATCAACAAGTCCACATGACGTGCAACATTCACACTTCGACAGCCATGACTGATGGTGCATACTTTAACTGTAACATGTGTGCTCTGAGGCTGCAATCTTTTACCTGTTTTCCATCCAAACCAGGAGTTACAACATTAGCACATACTATTTATAACACATGTATCCAAGTTCGATGCAGATAAGATAGCAGTGAGCACTCCTTCAAGCTAAAAATGGATGATAAAAAAACAAGTTATGGAAGTGCTAAATAGTTTTTAAGGTTCGTTAATTGAACATCTCTTACACCATTCTAAATACATACTCCTTGACAAGCTACACATAAGTCATTGATGAAAATGGTGCTAGGGAGTATATATATTTAGCATATGGAAGCGGTGTTCAAATAGACGGCTACAAAACTATGGAACTCTACTACCCAAAAAGGGCAGTTGAGAAAATATCATGACAGAGCACTTCATGGCTGACTACAACTTACGCTACATTCATCATTTCTATTCCAGCATCGACAGCAAATTGCAAGCACTTGAACCAGGTGTTTACCTGCATAGCTGACAACAATGACAGGATGTCTTTGCACTCATCAAGGAATGATTGCTCCTTTGAAGTTATACTAGCAACTTCTGCCACTAAAGAATTTACATCCTCAACCTGTCAATCACAATAACGAGAACAGATATAGAAAAGCTCAAAAATAAATGTTTATTCAGAACAGCAACATAATTCCTTCAACCCTTGTTAAAATATAAAATAAAACCTATACTGGAATATATTCTAACAACATACAACTGCTCCAAGAATAACATGAACGGAAAATAACATACTCAGAGACACAATAACTTCTCTCTCTCAAACAGGCAGTATCTCCCTCTCCCTTCCTTTTTGTCTCCGCTCCTCCACGGCCTCTCATTTTCTACAAGTACTACTGTATTTAAAGTTGTTGTATGCTTACTGTGCCGCTGTTGTCTTCATCGTTTCTAATTAACTTTGTTGTGGCGTGCCCCTATTGATTAAGAAATTGGCCAGGCATGCAATAATAGTTGATATGGGCTGATGATCAGCCATTTAAGCAATTATAATAGCTTTACTATACATTTGCAACAATATATACCATAAATTACACAACCAAAAAGTTGTAAATGAGTAAAAATGTCAATATGCACAAAAGAAAATATTAAAGACACCCAAAATCATGAAGCCATAAGCTGAACTCCCATCGAAACCCATTGCGAATAAAATATCCAAATTGATTTTACATGGTGAATGTCATGATTGTGATGTAGAAAAGCACATTAGTGTTTCAACAATTCAGGCTCAATAAAGAACTATTGCAGATATAGGAGAAAGTACTATAAATGGTCTTCTTCGGTTAAAGGGCTACTCACTTGACCAAAGTACCAAACATTTTAGAAGATGTCGAAGCACAAGCATATGCTATCTAAATATGGAAATTCAAAACCTATTTGAACATGAGTAGACAGAGGCACACAGCTGATGAGTGTACGAGAGCAAGATAAAAAAAATCAGAAGCAGCAATACCAAGGGTGATTGAAGGCTGGAATGCTGGATTACCATTTGACATTCATTTACCCATAACTCAACTGGTGGGTATCAGAAGTGAGTAAAGGGGATGGTGGGTGGGAGGGGAGAGGGAGATGTCACCAACATCTGTTAACATATTAAAACAATCCTATATTGCGATCATCTGGAGTTCCACGGCATCCGTTTTGGGGAGTGTTAGTACGGGGCACACAGGTATAGAACATCCCAAGTCCCAACAGCTGGATTTTTCAAAATGATTTTCTGTAGCTTTAAGTATATGTTTTGAGTGTACAATAGTTGGGATTATTCAGATTTAGTTTTTCATTAGAAATTCTTGTATTCATATAATCACTGGTAATCGCACAGCTATTTCAGGGAAAACTCAGGAAAATGCAAGGAGGATACTTGCAACTTTGCAAGTATTAAATTCAACTTCATATTGTGTATTTAGAGTTTCTAGTTAGATATCTCTAAAATTTATACTAACATTTTAAAACAGAATGTATGCTTGCCACGTGTCATTTTCTTGCCTTCCTATGTTTTTCCTTTTTTTATTGCTTTACCCTTAAAATCCCATTTTTCCTTTTTTAAAAAAAAGTTTATTAAAAGTCTTGCAAGACCCTTCTCCATATACTTTTAATTAATTTTATTTTACATTCATAACATCTTAAATTCTTAATTCATCAATGATGGAATAAGTGATTAATTCATTGCCCTTTAACTTCTATATCAATGTACACCATTATGTAGATTTCATAACCCGTGCATAGCACATGCTAAAAATTAGTTTATATTCATGTCATGCTCGGGGTAATAGACCGACGAAGTGAACATTGGTTTCAAAATAAATCCAAAAATAAATCAATCAGAACAGAATGATTAAGAGGAGAGGAAGAAGTTATGCATGTTCGAAAAGAAGGCAAAAACAAAGAGAGTTTAAAAACCACCAAAAGAAAGTTCACATAAAATAATGGAAAATTTGACTAGAGCAGTCCCAACTGTCTCTTCTTCTTTAAACAGTCCTAATTATGGATTAACTTGAAGTAGCCCCAAATTTGGAGCTGTCTTCCAGAACAGTCCCTAACCTCAAGCTAATCGGCTAAGAAGGTCAAAGTAGGTTTTAATTGGGCTTCCATTATTTTTCAAACTTGAATTTTATTTTTATTCTGATCTACCTCACCTACTTTCCGTCCACCGCATCTCCTTCATTCTGCCCTTTACCACCAACCTACCTCTTCAGCTTCACCTCCCTTATTCCACCAACCCACCTAAGCGACTAGGCCCCATAATAACCCTTCTCGTGCCGTCACTATTTCTTCCGACCACACAATTATTATATTTATGTTACTTGCATTCGGGTATTAGTATCAGACACGGATACATGTCCAAATGCCCAACTCGGCAAAATTATGAAATTTTATCATGATTTTAGCCCAAAATGAAGTGTCGGGGTACCCATACCCATGTCTGAGTGCGGAGGATACTACACGTGTATTTGAGGTAAAATAAAGAATCTGGATAACATATATTATGATTAACGCCATGGCTAAAATCCTTGTTCTATAAACATCATAAGAGATGCAAAAGTCTTAATTTCTTTGCAAATCTGTTGATAAATAAATATCATTTAGAATGATGGAACAGCAAAAAAAAGAAGAAAATAATGTAAAGCAAGACGGTGGTTTTGGTTATGGTGTGAAGGGAATGATGGACGGCTGTTCCGGTGTTGGATGGAGAAAGTAGAGATGACTAGGGACGGTAGTTAGGCTGTTAAGAAGAATGGAAAATAGTTTTACGGGTATAGCCGGTCACATGTAAAGGATCATTTGAAGACATATCATTATAATTGGGGATGTCCCAAGTTAACTGACTGTTGGGACCTTTAAAGGAAGATTGTCCATAGTTGGGACCTTTTGTTGTCAAAAAAATTTCTAAAAAAGGAGAAAAGGCCAAAAATTGATTACCAAAACAGTGATAAGCGATGATGACGCTAATACTGAAGAGAACAATGAAGATAAAATAACAACAAAGCTGTGGGTAAATCTTCAACAATAATGAATATGAGGTGTGCTTGGTGCAAACTGGCTCAAAACAGCACACACCATGCTCTAGCGCAAGGAACAGATGCAGGTGCCTGGATGTAAACTTGTTTCCTCTTTTGATTTTCCCCTTCCATTTTTATCTACCTGCTACAAGAATGCCCTCAGGCCCCAAAGATTGTTTAGATAAGTACACAAATGATTTGCTACATAGCTTGTCACCCCATGTGCCCACAGGCCATGGCTCTCTCCCCAGAGAACAGTGGTCACCACTAACCAATTAGTCACTCATTGGTCCACTCTTTCCATCACCTTTCTTGATCAATCCAGTTTTGGGTCAAAATCAAGTGATCTGTGGTAATTTGGTTTTTGGGCAGTATGTCACATGCCATTGAGTTAGATCATATTCTTGTTTTTCAATTAATTAGTCTTATTAATTTATGGATCGGGTCATTTATGGATTGGGTCATATAAGGTCATGTGATTTCGGGTTTGGATCGGGTAATAAATGATACGCCTAGGCACCAGGAGCATGGGGTCTAGCGCTTTTTCTTTTACAATAGGCAAGGCAATTCCAAGGACACACCTGAGACGCACAGCTGTCTTTTTTACTCCAACTTCTTAGTTATTATTATGTGCACCTTAATTCAATGAGGCACATCCAAGGCGCACCTAAGCGCAGCAGGACCTCTCTCTCCTTAATGTGCCTTGAGCTTTTTTAGACATAGGGGTACCTGTCTAGTTTGTCTCTAGATTCTTCCTCCACTGCCCACCAAAAATATAAAGAGCCTCCCTGCCCTTTTTTCATCCATATTGGTTTTACAGCTATCAGTTCAAGTTCAAGTTCAAGTTCAAGTTGAATATTTCAACAAGTTCAAGTTGTTTGTCTGATTTCATTCTTTGCACCTCTATGTGCCTACTGCATTGGGATAATATAAAAAACAAAACAAACCAAACCCAGAATACTAGAATTGCATATGTACAGTTGGAAAAAGCACGGAAAGACAGTTTTCACCATTACCTTTTCCAAAAGTGAACATATTGAAGAAGCCATAGCATGCATCACATCTGCAGCGGAGCATATAGCATCCTTCACATCTTGAATATCCCCCTGGATAAACAATGCCAGGAGTTGCAGTCACGCTAGGCTTTGCAAAGACTTGAACTAGCAAAACAGATCAAGATACTTACCTTCGCTCCACCAACAAGCGGAAGGCGAATCGTGCTAGCCTCCAGTGACTCAATGGCACCAGATAATGAACTGCAATGATCTTTAACCATAAACGCCCACTCTTCCAAGTATAACATCTGCACTCATTTTTAAGAGCACAAATTATAAGGATTTACAATAATTCATCATCAGGAGCCTTGTACAGCTATAACTGCTTTTGCAACGGAGTTGCTTGAATGAACAAAAACTTGACTGAAACAAAATACCGTTTCAACTACTGTTTAACTCTCAAGCTTCCAGAGATATAACGCTTTTAGATGCACATACCGAAAAAGAAGCGGCAATCAAATATATGCTCAACCAAAAACAATAAAAAAAAAGGTGGGTGAGTAGAATTCAGAAAACTTGATGTGGAATGCACTAGTCTATTGCCTCTTACAAATATGACTAACAAATTTAATATGGAGTACTCATATCCCAATATGACATTAATTGCATCCAATCCATTTTAGAATATTTTGAAGCTGTAAAATTACAGTACTTTACTCATATCTTCACATGGGCTCTCATACCCTTTCCTTCTCTCTCTTTATTCTAAAAGAGTATGCCACTTCACTTGGTTACAAGTCTTACAACTAAAAAGAAACAGAGGGAAAAGTTGATTAGCGTAATCCTAGAGAGTAATACAACTCAGACTCCCTACTTCATAGAAATTGCAGAACTTGTCAAATTGGCTGACATTTTAATGCCACCAATGCATGAAACGGATTCAATAGTGTAAAAAACACAGCATATCTTATGCCTACTTCTTGATTATCAATGGTGCAATATCGAGGACAAAGATCCAAGACAGGCCCAGAAATGATTGTGAACTATGGATCTTCTAGGAGGGAAATAGAAAAAGATATCTGAATATAATCAAAGCTGAGTTTTACTGTAACATCTTGAAAAGGCAAGGTGAGAAAAAAATAAGCACGCATATGGAGGGTTGAGTCTTACTTGCCCCTTCAAAATAGACACAAGCTTCAAATTCTGCTTCAGCCATTGCAGTTCTTTCCTTTTACAAGAGACTGTTTCGCGCAAATCTGAAGTCGTTTTCCATGAATTGAAAAGACTCCTCTGCGAAAAACATTCAGAAAAAGTAAGAAGTAATCCAAAGAGCTTCTTAACTAAAATGCAGTTAAAAACTGGAATCGCATAATAACACTAACTACAACGATGAGGCCTTCTTTTACCCAACTATATGTGACCGAGGAGGGGGTATCTACAGCATAGGACACCATTACATACAATGACAGATCCCAGTTCACGGGACCCAAAGCCCCTACAGATATGAATGAGAAATCAGTTGTTGCTGCTGTCTAGAAAGACCTACTCATCTCCTGTCAGTCTGTCACAAACCAAAAATATTCACAACAAACAGGTCTGTCTGTCTGTGATTGGATTACAGGAGTGGGTTATTGGCATCATTCCCTTTTATTTCTCATCCGTATTCAGCAATGCCGGAGTAATATTTCCCTTCTCACCCCACATATCCAATGTGCCGCAGCAGAAACTTCGTAAAATCCAGAGCCTGAGCACAGCTCTAGAGCCCAGGAGCAGCTCAAATATTTCTACAACTAGGGATAACGATCTAGAAACTTGCACACCTTGACCTAGTAGCAATACTCCTTTTCCTTATGTCACAGATATGTGTTGGATTATAGGAGTTGAATCAAAACCAGGATTCAAGCATAGCCAAAAAGCCTAGGTGCATTTTCACGCATATTCATAACCCGGTAATAATAATTTTAGAAACCTACACGCTACACCACCTTTACCCCGTAGATTTCACTTGGCAGGAGAAACAAAAACTCTATATGCAAGAGTAGAAGGCTAAAAAGACAAAAGTTTGAGATAATTTTTCTCGACAATGGTGTTTTACTACTGAATTTTCAGCAACATCTTCACACTTCCAAAAAGTTTAAAAAGTTCTTTAAAGATGATTATAAATTTTAGTTCTGTTACTTCAAATACCTTAATGTATATGTAGCCAAGTAGGATTTGGATCTATGGTATTTCAAAGTGCTTTTACTACAGGATTTTTCACTTGTATAGCGGTTGGTCCAAATAAGAAACCTTAACTTTTTTATCATTTCAACACCTTAGCTCCAGTTTTCAGTGAGCTCTAGTGAACTCCACCAGAGTGCTCCCTAGTGAATTCAAACAACAGCCATTGTCAGGCGACAAACAGGTTCAAACAAAAAAGTGGAGAGACATATCACGAGTTCCCACAACAAGAAGTCTTGACGTGGGTGATAGTTTAGCATGCATTTGCCATCGAGACTTTTACTAAATTTGATATGCTGTTGTACATAGGGTGTAAATTGGATGGACTGGATTGGACTTTGCCAAATCCAAATCCAAATCCAATCCAAAAAATAGTTCAAGTCCGATCCAAAATATTTTCGATTCCGATCCAGTCCGATCCATATAAATTTTCTTGAGTCTGAATCCAACCCAATCAGGTCCAATTTACTTTTTAGAAAAAAATTGTTCCAGCTAACTTTTCCGACATACACAAAAAATTACATGACTATTAAATATTGGGTATGAAATCTTTTAACACTTATAACTGTAAATCACTCTTCCATAAAGGGAAAATAAATAGTCAGAATTCAATTAAGCAATACATATAATTGCAAATAACAATATGTCTTATACATCTAAATACTTAGCCGAAAAATGTTTCAGCTCTTAAACAGACATAAATTTTAAAATATATTAAAGTTTAATAATAACCATCGCAGCCGATGAGAGAAAGTGAAAGAGGGTGAGAATATTTTTGGGTTATGGGTTTTATATGGAGTGTAACATTATTGCACCTAGTAAATAAAGGCCCAAAAAAAAAAGTTCATAATAGTTTTAAAATCACATATGTTTAGATGTAAATAAAATTTTAAACCTTTGGAGTTTATTGGATTTTTGGACTCCAAAAGGTTGAGTCCAAGTCCAGTCCAAACATAATTGGACTAGGAAATTTGAGTGCAAGTCCGATCCAGTCCGACAAGTATGAGGTGGACTAGATTGGATTTTGCACTTTTCTCAATCCACTTACATCCTAGTTGTACAACTGACAGATTCTTCGCCCGAGCAGTAGTGCAGTACATGCCAATGGATGTAGTGATACTTTTGAGCCTTGAAGAAAAAGACAAAGATCCATGTCGAAGCAGAGAATTCAAATGAAGTATTTCCAACTAACTCAGACAATGTTAATTTTTCAGCTGACGGTACTGGTACTGGTTATCAGCATACATTCTCATATCTTACAAGGGAAAAGCTAGAGCCCAACATGTTTATTATAAAAAAAAACAACTAAATCATCCTTGTGAAAAACAGTTCAAGATTCCCTCTATCCGAGTTTATTTGTCAACATTTACCAGACAAGTTCAAAGGTTACCCACTTCCAAAATATACAACCAAAATCTTGTGTATTTAAAAGGTTGCTCATTAGTACACACGTTCATACTGACTAAACCGCTATGTGGTCAATGGAAAATGTGGACTCCTTCTGTTTTCCATACTTGTTCCAGTTGCTTTTTGAAGGTCAAACTTTGACACATTGTTCTACTAGTTTTAAAATATCAGCGAGATTTGTTGGATTCATCTAAATGTATATTATCAATACATCAACTTTTTAATAGATAACTTCAGATATTAACAGTAAAAGATTTGATTGGAGGCCGTGAAAAGGAAAATGGTACAACTTGGGAAGGCAGGGAGTTTTAACAAAGGTATATTTAAAGCTCAAAAGAATCTAACAGCATGTTAACTCATTCATAATGTCTCACTAAATAAAAGGTCGGGTTTCCGTAAGGCTCGTAATTATACAAGGATCAAGTAAGAAATGAATCACAAATTATTAGGAGTTAATTATCATGCACATGGCAGGATTAAACTTGGGGAGTTGTATTATTCAAGAAACGGCTAGCATATTAGAAAATAAGTTTCAAGTTAATTAAACAGGTACCTCTCCATGTATATTGCAGCTATGTAAGATCGACAAATGGAGATGAGTAGATAAAAAGTATCTAGCGCATGAGTGTGTTTACATATCACACTAGACTATATCTTCAAAGGTTTAGCATGTTTTCAGCTTAAAATCAAAGTGGCTGGCCTTATCTATGTTCAGAACTTTCAATGCCATGTATCCAGCATAAATAATGGATAAAAAATGAAGAGTCAATGTAACATAATATTAAAATGATTGAATGTGACTGTCCACTTTAGGCATTTCCCTACCATGCAGGTCATCTCATCTTTCAAGTTGTAAACTTCTCTAACAAAGCACAATTTCCTAGGTTCAGGAGAGATGGTACTCTGTTCAAAGCCCAATTTCTTAACACCAGCTTGCTTGAGATTAGTGGTTCCAAAACGAATGACAAGAAATTTGACTATAACCAAAGAAATCATTCTCTATTGCTTGAAAGTTCTATAGTTGAGACAATGCAGAGTTAGATATATCCTTCACCAAATTGCCGATATTGGAAGAAGGGGTAACATCTAAACGCCTCAGGCCAATAGTAAATCAGTTCCACATCTACTCAATGTGAGATGTCCAAAACCTCATTTGGCATGTAAATTTTGTCTTAATACCAAAAACAACTAGAAGCAATAAAAAGCACAACTAGAATGATCACCGAACATGTTCAAGCCTAATGTTACTACTTTACTCGAACTTTTTCACATCAGGTACGCATGTCAAATCTTCAACAATTTCCTTTAGTCCAAAATCATACTCCCTCCGATTCTGAATACTCGTAACACTTGTTTTGCGGGTAGCTTTAGCAATTTTTGAGGGTGTGCATGTGGGGTTAGCGGAGATATTTTATTCGTTTGTATGAGAGAGAAATAATAAAGAATTGATGCAAGTGGGGTAAGTAAGAGAGAGAAACAATAAGAATTAGTGGTCCACACCAAAAGAGGAAGTGTTGCAAGTATTCAGAAATGGCCGAAAAAGGCAAGTGTTGTAAGTATTCAGAAACGGAGGGAGTATAACCAAGATAAGACGATTCACACACTTGAACATGCACTCATCCCAACACAAATACCCGATTGCGAGTAACATTGTTGATAATACCTATAAGATGAACGTTCTAATCATGAATGGATAGAAATAAAAGTCACATAAATGCTCGTACTTAGCGATGCAACTCACCTAAATTTGAACATTATTGCCGTGTCAGTGTCACCTAATTAATTTATATAGTTTAAATTTTTCTTTAGTATATAACTTAACAGCTTGAATAAACATGATAAATGCCTCATTATTGGTTTTAATTGTTTGGCCAATTGAAACCTTTATGCATTATCAAGAATATTGTACCAAACCTTTCACCTTCTCTTACCCCCTACATACCATTCACTTCATCTCCCTACTACCCTTCCCCTCTAGGTTTATCTCACATTCTACCAAACAAAGAAAAATGAAGTTGAGAATACATTAATATTAATATGTAAATAGAAAACAAGATTCAACACAATATTCCTCTTGGAACCAAACAAAGTCCTTAGTGTTATACTTCAAACAAGTCCAACCACTAGTCACGTTGTCTTAAAAGCTTGTCCATTTACCCTCTCTATTATCTTCCTCCAATTCCATACCCATGTGGTGAGTTGCAAATAAAAAGAATTGGACGAGGTACAATAATATAATGGGTGCACCTGACTTCTATATTACACCTTCGTTAAACTTATTCCAGCCAGGTAGTATGCTTAATATTTGGAGCACCAAACTTTGCCATGACCCAAAGAAGGCGAGACCTCCTCAACAGAGGGAGCAGAAAACAAAAGTTAGTCTCAAACTTAGCCTGGACCCTTACGAAAATTGCAGATAACATGAAGCCATAATTTCCATAACCAAAAATGTTTGCACAAGTATAATATGAAAGATGGAAAGCAAAACCAAGAGTAAAATTCGTCAGAAATAACAGGATAACAAACACTTGCAACCTAAATAAGAGGTACATTTACATTCAAAACGAAGTTCTTGAAAGCCAAATGAGTAATACTACGCTACTTCACCGTGGTAGAAAAGCATACCTCTGCATTGAACTTTTGAAAAGACAAGGAAGCCTCTGTTCTTGCATTGACAAACCTCCACTGCAATTGCCTATTATGCAAGATACGCAGCAAATGTGCATCACCAAGACGACTATCCCCCACTCTCACCCTCCTAACATCAGCCCCAAAACATAAAACTGATGGCATGCCAGTCATAGTATTAGCAAATGCGCCCACTATAGCATTTCGCACCCTGGATGGGCTAGCCATTCGACCCATTCCTACCGAGGGAGAAGCCTTCTCAGATGCAAGGGATGTTCCCAACTTATTTGGTGATGCAGGTCTAAAAGACGCCCCTAGTTTACTTGGTGATGGAGATCGTAACGATCCCCCGGGCTTACTTGGTGATGCAGGCCTGAAAGATGTCCCTGGTCTACTAGGTGATGCAGGCCTCAAAGATGGGCCAGGTTTACCTGGTGATGCAGGCCTAAAAGGTTTACCTGGTGATGCAGGTCTCATGGATGTGCCTGGTTTACTAGGTGATGCAGATCTCAAGGATGTCCCAGGTTTACTTGGTGATGCAGGCCTCAAAGATGCCCCCTGTTTACCTGGAGATGCAGACCTCAAGGATTGCCCTAGCATACTCGGTGATGGAGGCCGCAAAGACGGTCCTAGATGATTTGGTGATGAAGGCCTCAAAGACCCACGAAGAGGAGACGAAATTCCTCTATTACCAACAGGTCCTCTAGGAGACGCCCCTGAACTATCTGTCATCAACCTCTTGGGTGGGATGAGTTTAGGTGGAGCTATTCCTTTCAAGAAACTGCTTCTAGCAACTGGAGAACCTGGCTCAGAGAAACATTTCGACCGGAAACTATTAGCCTCTAGCAAAAATTTAGGAGGAACCACGATACTTCGACCACTACCTTTGCCACGACCAGAACTGGCATTACTACTATCTTGTGACCCTGTAGCTGAATTGCATTCAGATGACACACTCTCCTTATCAGAAACAAGCGATTCTAAACCCTCATTAAGGCAATTGGCATTATTATCCTCCCTAGTGCCTTTCACAATTTCATCTTTACTCATACTTGTATTCAACTTACAATCACCCATCAACGACTCTTGCAGTGCCCTAACCACTTTGGTAGCAGATCCATTTATCAATTTCTTACCCTCACAACCCCCTAAATCCACACTTCGACTCAACGAACTCACCGGTGGCCGCGTCCTACCTGGCCACGGCTGATGCTGCTCAATAGCCCTCGTATTTTCCCCTCCCATCCTCGGCGTCACCCTGGATAAACTCTGCTTCCGCTCCGGTGTACCCTTTCTCGAACTTGCAACCGGAGAAGGCGAAGGTTTTGTGGTTTTCTTACCTGTAGGCACCGCAAATGACCCCCCTTGAAACGAAACAGACAAGTTTCTCGACGAAGACATCAGTAATTTGGCAGCCGCAGACATCTCACCGGGAATTCTCTCTCCTCTCACTCTAGGCGTCGTTGGCTGCCGCCGCTCCACTGACTGCGACCGCTTAATCGCCGAATTCGAATTCATCGCAGGGGTCGCTGGAGCTGCTCCCGCCCCCGTTCTCGAGGGAGCGGGAGAAGGACATCGGCGGGAAGAGGGGGAAAAGTAGTAAGAATTGGAGATAGTTGAAGAGGAAGAACCAGATGTGGAGGACGAAGAAGAAGTCGACAAATAACGAGAGTTCACCTCCCTAGATTTTGGACGCCGATGGTGAGCTGCAATGGCGACATTGTTGTTGCTGTTATCTCTCTCCGCCGGCAACAATGGCGGTCGCTTAGGTGTCGAATGCGACCGCAGATTCGGCGTTGTCTTCAGATTGGGCGTTGCGGGTGCTGCTACCACCATTATCAACCTCCTCCAACTCCAAATCGAAGCATCAAGAAAACCCTAATTTTGTAAATTTCCTCTTTCCCGAATTAATCAACAAAATTTGTTTCACAAATTACAATTAAATCTCCTCAAAGAAAACCTAAACACGCGACGATTATAAGCAAAAGTTGAATCACAGCAAGAAGAATGCAGTAAAATGGCGAGAGGTTTGTTCGTCGCTTTGAGAGTGAAATATAGCGACGACTATTGCAACTTTCCGGCGGTTTGAGGAGAGAGAGTGGTGGTGTAAATTTTATCACAGAAGCTGACCGTTACACTGAAAAATACAATAACTCGTTGAATAGCGAGCTTAGGAGTTAGGAGGCGTAAAAATTACTCCAATAAAGTAAATTTTTTTAAAAAAGTGAGTACTCCGTAATTAATTCGGGATAATTACTGGTAGGATGGAAGCGTATAAATAAATTAGGGAGAATAACTGTCTTGGGATATTTGTGCTGTGCAACTCGCAAAAGTGTAGGTGAGTGATTGGGACTCGCGTAGTTTGGGAAGATGGAGTTGTCAAGAATGGGTATTATGGGAAAACAGGTGGTTTATTATGAGTTAAGCACAACACAAGGTCGTCTTAAATATGTCACACAAATTCTTATTTACAATGGGTGTACAATAAATTATTGTACACCGAAGTAAAAGTTAACTCGAAATGCTTAAAAGTTAAACTTATATATGTAAAAGTTGTCTATTTTTAAGTGATTAATTTTTTCATTTTAGTAAAACTTATTTCTTCAAAATCACTTATAATGTATAAAATTAATCATTTAATCATTTCTATCAACTTTTTTTTTACTAATATAAAAGTTAATCAAAACTAGGTTAAAGTTACGAAAAAAGGGGTAAAAGTTATCTTGGTGTACAATAAATTTATTGTACACCTTGTGTGCGCAAGACCTTTTGTAAATATATTACTAGTATTTTATTATATAAAAACTTAAAATTATATTACAATCACTAAATATAAAAATTAGATAAAAATTGTACTACAACCACTAAATTGTATTTTATACATGCGATGCGTGCCCTTCTGGATTATATGTCATTGCATTATGAAAGGTAAGTATGACATCCTCGGCAAATTCCTTGGGTCTACAACTTTTTCCCCTTTGAGTTCTCCTCCTGCTGTTGTCTGAAATAATTACAATTGTCACTGAGTATCCAAGACAGAACTATAAACTAAACTAATAGGGGCAGGACAGATACTACAATATACAACTACCAACGGATACTTCATTCAATAAACACTAATAGCTCAGGTCTTGGGATTAATTAATGGATTAATATACGTACGTACTCAGCCATGGGTGTGCCGCCATATGCTACAGCCACCTTAACTCCTGTTTGGTAAGCAAACTTTGTAGCCTCATAATGCATCTAAACATGCACACAAAACAACAAACCCCCATCACAAAATCACCAAATCAGACCATCATAAACCCCAAATTAACATAATACAAACAACATCAAACACATTATTTTCAAAAGAATAGTAGTTACGGAATTATACTGAGAAAAACTATATTCCTGACTGTCTTTCAAGAATCGAGATCAAGTAGTTCTAGCTTCCTTCTAGACTCATGCAGCAGGAGCTCTGAACTCTGAAGTATATCTCCGTCATGGAGATCCAACGTAATTGGAGCAATTTGTCACTTATTTATGCCCCTGCTTCTAGAACAACAAATCCTCCTAGGTTTTAACCCCTTAAGTTTATTGAGTGGTCTGGGATGGATAATAATAGACTATAAACAAAATGATTGACATCCATGTGCGTATAAAAACTTCCATTAACTATGATTAACATTAGAAAATTTCTTGAGAAGGAAAACAGTATCAAAATATGATACAATTAACTTTTAAATATGATACATTTGATACTCCTATAGTAACAGTATCAAAAGTAGCCAAAAATAAGCAAACTTGAAACCATGAATCTAAAAAACAAACAAAATAAAGAAAAGCAAGAAATTAGAATTGCCTCTTATCTGCTCCTGATTGTCCATCGCCTCCCTTTATGCATCGCATACACATCAATATCACATCATTCGTGTTGTTTTCTCTAAACATTCTCTCCATTTTCGGCTGCTTCATCTGGAAACTTCCATTAACGGTAAACCCAATTGTTTTGGGTATGGAAAAAGTTAGGCTTCGGGTTTTACACTGAGAAGCCCATGGAATTTGCAGGCTAGCTCTTTTAGTCATCACCTGCAAAAAGGATCAAAATCAGAATTCCAAAAAGCAAAGAGCAAAAAAGTTGGGGGAAATTGTTTAACGAAACTCGACCTTGAAAAGCTCTAAATTAGTCCGAATTATACTCAAAATTTGCAGAGCAATTGACAGAAATGAGAGAGATTGTAGGAGGATATTGTGTAATTGCTTCTTTCAAGGAAAATGGGAGATATTCTAGGAGGATTTGCAGCTGACACTACCTACTCATGCGTGATATACTCATATACTTGGGTTTCCTGATTTGTTATAACTTTTGACTTCCTTATTTTCTTGGGTAATTAATCAATTTTTTCTTTTATAGTTCTTTTTTTTTAATTACCGAGATATTTGGTGGATTAAAGTTGTTATGATCAGGTGATTCTCCTTTTTATCCGGTTGTGATTTAGTATTAATGATATTAAGTTCTTTTTAGTTTATTTTTATTATTTTGCCTACTATACATTTCATATTTGGCAAGCTATTTACTCTTCAAAACCACAAATCGACACTCATAAATCTAGTAACCTACTTATTTAACAATTCAAATTCTAGCCGATTTCCCCCCTTTTGAAACCCTAATCAGAGCAGACAATCAACCAAATCTCAGTTGCAGTAAATTACTCCATAAAATTACAAAAAAGAATCATATTTAATTTAGCATTTAAATTCTAATAGAAAACAAAAACATGTCATTACGTATATGATGATTATGAATCAAATCACAAAGCAGCAACATCAATTTAATTTCAATTCCACAAAAAACAGCAGTAATTATTGAGACCATAAATAAAACATAATCACATTCATCATCTCCAATCACAATCATCACCTGCACCTCCTCACACCCCTAAATACAATTTGCCGGTTTATCAGAGAAGGCTGATGATAAAAGTGGGTCTAAGAGCGGAAAAAGAAAAAGGATTCTACCTAACTTAGTTAACCCTGGTTTATATTCATTTTCTAATTCACATACCCCTGTACCAAAAACAAACCAAGGATTGGCCATGTCATAAACCAGTTCACATTCCTTGTAATATCACTTGAGCTATAATAGTCCCAAGTAAGTTCATTCCAAGAGTAATCTGGTGGAATGCCTTGAATATGGATCTTCCAGTTACCTAACACGGATTTATGTTACGGCTTATCTCCAGCCTACTCCCTAATCTCTTAACCCTAGCCTAATTTTGTACTATTAAGCCTTCAAGATCAATAAGACATACTATATTTCACTCACCCCTTTTAACCCTAACATACTACCAAACACAACATTGCTTGAGTTATCATAAAACCAAACACAAAATTCCAAGAAACTAAAACAATTCAACACTAACAACATGCAGCGTTAATCTCGAACCACTAAGCACAAATCAAGCATGAGTTAATTAAGACTAAGTTATCAGTTAATTCAACGAAATTCAGAAGAAATAGTACCGAAGTTGTCAATCGTATTTGATTTTGGTATAGCTCAAATAGAATCCTTATGTAGTACTTCCTTGGAGTGATCTGCCAATGAGAATGGACAATTCTTTCTGCAAAATATGGAAAAAATCTCAAAAAGTTTAACTTTCCAATCATCAAAGTTTCACAAATTAATCACCAAATTCAACATCTATATAACATAATTACTCACTCTATTAAATAATCCAATGAATAACAATATCAGAAGACTAAAAACCCTTTTGAATTTTCAGGTCAATTAAACTTTCAAAAGCAACCATTTCAAGAGAAACCCAAATCAAGCCATTTCCAGAAATTTCGTTCACAAACCAATTCAATTAACCACAGCTGGTGATCCTGGTAAATCATTTATTCCCCCTACAATAAAAAATCAAAATCAAATGACTCCAAAAAAAAAAAAAACTCAAAATTATACAAAAAACATTAATTAATTAAAAAAAATTGCAAAAATTAGTAAAATTACATGGTCTAGGGAAATTCGGCGCCGATGCTTCCTTCGCCTTCTTCTGCTTCTTCGCGTCTCTTTCCTTCGCCCAAGCGAAATCCACTCTCCAAATTAGGTTCACCGCTTTCTCTGCGTATTCGATTTCACTAAAAAACATTCGAAATCAAAATCAAATTAACGATAAAAAATTGAAAAGAATTGGGGAGGATTAGGCTCTAATTGAGGAAGGAGAGAGAATACAGTGGGAAGTGTTCGACGCCAGATTCTTCGATAGCATCTAGGCGTTTGATAACATCTATCCATTATTGAGATTTCGCCGGATTTCTAGTTTCGGGGAGGTTTTTGCAGTGGCGAGGTTAACCGCTCAAATGAGCCCTAAAAAATTAAAATCAATATCAGTAAGTTAGTAGAGAAAAGAAGAGTGATTACAAAAATGGGAGGAAAAATAGAAGAACTCAATAAATCGATCAGCAAGAAAAACTCAACCAACCTGATGGTGGCGACGGCGATGGTCGGCAGAAATCGGGATCGCACGACGATGGGAAAGCGATGGAAGAGTGAGAGGAGAGAGAAAAGTGAGAGGGAGGAGAGAGGCAGGTGAGATGGATAAACGAATCTTAACCCTAGAAATGAATGCTCAGCAAGCCCGATAAACAACATAATGAGGGTATTATTGTCTTTTTGCAAGTGGACACGAAAAGCATAATTACTAAAAAGACCTCAGTTGTTCCTTTATAGAATAGAGATGGGAAAACAGGTGGTTTATTATGAGTTAAGCACAACACAAGGTCGTCTTAAATATTTTAGAGGCTCTGTTCTATTTTTATCCTAATTTTAAATATAGGCCCCCTAATATGAACAAAGGTGTGATAATCAAGCATTGCGATTTTATTCCTATAAATTGAAGCAAAAAAAAAAATCCCAATCTGATTTTTTTTTTCAAGAAAAAATGCCTTGGAATTGAATGTCTAATGAAAAAATCAGATGAATTCGTCCGTTAGAAATTCAAGAGAGGGGTTTAATAAAAATTTATTGATTAGAATATGGAAAGATTGAAGATTAGATTATTGGAATTGTGATAATATTGGAAACAAGGAGTAATTAATAGAGATGATACAAACTTTTTAAAACGACCGTCTGACCGTCAGACCACCCAACCCATTGTTTAATTGCATAAAAACTCATGTAGGTCGAGGATTTCTGAATTTATGGAGAATGAGGGTTGAAATGTCGAGATCTTGAAATGGCGAGGAGATTAGCAGCGTAGTGGTTCCAGTTCTTGAATATTCATATGCACAAATCGGACACTTGAGTCTTAGTCAAATTATTGGGAAAGGGTGAAGAATTATGTGGTGAATGTAAAAACATCAAACGGAAGATGTTGATCTTAGCAGATGTGCTATTATGTAGTTACATTTTTGCATTTTAAAGTCATTTTTTTGTTTTAATTATACTTTTTTTTATGTTTAGATAAGGATAATATTGTTTAGTTAAGAATAATTTTGGTTTAGTTATGGATAAATTTGCTTTAGTTAAGTTTTAGTAGTTGACTTGAAATTCAATTAATTAAGCAGTAAAACCAATTAGTTAAGCATTGGAACCAATTAATAAACTTTTTATGTGTTTTAGTTAAAATTGTCTAAGTTTTTGTTAAGATTTTTTGACTTTTAGTTATGTATTTATATGTTTTAGTTTAAGGTTAAATTACTTTTAGTTGATAAAATTTTTGCTTTAGTTAAGATTTTTTTAGTTTTACTTAAAGATTGTTTTAGTTTTAGTTACGTATTTTTGAGTTTCAAACAACGAATTCAGGGCTTTGGTTAAGATATAAAATTTTAAGCAATGTAACGAATTAGTTAAGCAATGAAACGAATTAGTTAAGCAATGAAACCAATTAGTTAAGCCATGAAACCAATTAGTTAAGCAAAAAATTCATTTAGTTAAGATATAAAATTTTAAGCAATGAAATGAATTAGTTAAGCAATGAAACCAATTAGTTAAGCCCTGAAACCAATTAGTTAAGCGAGAATTAATTTAGTTAAGATATAAAATTTTAAGCAATGAAACGAATTAGTTAAGCAATGAAACCAATTAGTTAAGCTATGAAACCAATTAGTTAAGCAAGAAATTCATTTAGTTAAGATATAAAATTTTAAGCAATGGAACGAATTAGTTAAGCCATGAAACCAATTAGTTAAGCAAGAAATTCATTTAGTTAAGATATAAAATTTTAAGCAATTGAACGAATTAGTTTAGCAATGAAACGAATTAGTTAAGCAATGGAACAAATTAGTTAAACTACCGAACCAATTAGTTAAGCCATCGAACCAATTAGTTAAGCAAGAAATTCATTTAGTTAAATAATTGAAATGATTAGTTTTTAGACTAATTAGTTAAACAATCGAACCAATTAGTTAAGCAATGAAACCAATTAGTTAATCCATCGAACCAATTAGTTAAGCCATCGAACCTATTAATTAAGCAAGAATTTATTTAGTTAAGCAATGAACCAATTAGTTAAGCAAGAAATTCATTTAGTTAAGCAATGAACCAATTATTTAAGCACTTAGACTAATTAGTTAAGCAATCGAACTAATTAGTTAAGCAATCGAACCAATTAGTTAAGCAATAAATTCATTTAGTTAAACAATGAACTAACTAGTTAAGCAATCGAACCAATTAGTTAAACACTGGGACTAATTGTTGAGCAAAAACATTAATTAAATAAGCATTGGAACTAATTAGTTAACCATTTAAACTAATTAGTTAACCATTTAAACTAATTAGTTAAGTAATGGAACAAATTAGTTAAAATTTTATGAGTTTTAGTTAATAGTAAGTTGATTTGTTTAAAAATCATAAATATTCAACTCATAAGTTTAGCTATTTTTCTTTATACCTTAACCATTTTGTTATTTCGTTAAGCAATGAAACTAATTAGTTAAGCAATGGAATCAATAAGTTTGCACATATAAAGAAAGTATTTGTTATGTATAGTTAAGCCTAAAATTCAATTAGTTAAGCAATGAAACAAATTAGTTAAGGAATGGAACAAATTAGTTAAGCACTGAACCAATTAGTTATGTAATGGAAACAATTAGTTAAACATTTAAACTAATTAGTTAAGCAATATGATCAATTAGTTAAGCAATGTAACCAATTAGCGAATCACTTGAACCATTTAGTTATGCACTGAAACCAATTAGTTTAGTCTAAAATTTAATTAGTTAAGCAACGAAACCAATTAGTTATGCAACATAACCAATTAGTTAAGCAATTAAATGAATTAGTTAAGTACTGTAACCAATTAGTTAAGCAAAGGAACCAATAAGTTTGCATATATAAAGGAAGTATTTGTTATGTATGAAAATCGATTAGGTAAGCCTAAAATTCAATTAGTTAAGCAATTGAACCAATTAGTTAAGCAATGGAATAAATTAGTTAAGCACTGAACCGATTAGTTATGTAATGGAAACAATTACTTATATTTTTGCTTTTAAGTTATATTTTTGCTATATTTAGTTCACATTTTCTGAGTTTTAGTTAAGATTTTTCGAGTTTTAGATTTTTTGATTTTGAGTTTTATATTTCCAGATTTAGTTATGATTTCAGAAATTTTAGTTAAGAATAATTACTTTTTAGTAAAGATTATTTTTGTTTTAGTTAAAATTTATTTAAGCCTGAAATTTAATTAGTTAAGCAATAGAATTAATTAGTTGAGCACTAAAATCAATTAGTTAATTAATTGACCTAATTAGTTAAGCAATGAAACCAATTAGTTAATCACTGGAACTAACTAGTTAAGCAATGGAACCAATTAGTCAAGCACTGAATTGATTAGTTAAACAATCGAACTGATTAGTTTAGTAATGGAATCAATTAGTTAGTACTTCTGAAGTTTTTAAGTTTTAGCTACATTTTTAGGGCGAGTCCTGAATTTTTGAGTTTTAGCTAAATTTTTAGGGCGAGTCATGAATTTTTGAGTTTTATCTACATTTTTAGGGTGAGCCATAAATTTTAGTTACGATTTTTTGAGTTTTTAATTAAAAAATTTCAGGGTTAGTTACGAATATTTGAGTTAATCAATGAAATCGATTAGTTAATCAATTGAATGAATTAGTTAAGCAATAGAACCAATTAGTTAATCAATGAAACCGATTAGTTAATCAATGGAATGAATTAGTCAAGTAATAGAACCAATTAGTTAATCAATAAAACCGATTAGTTAATCAATGGAATCAATTAGTTAAGCACCGGATCCAAATAGTTAAGTAATGGAACCAATTAGTTAAGCCTAAAATTCAATTACTTAGGTAAAAAATTCTATTAGTTAAGCAACATAAAAAATTATTTAAGCAATATAATGAATTAGTTAAAGCAATGGAACCAATTAGTTAAGCCTGAAATTTAATTAGTTAAGTCTTGAAATTAATTAGTTAAGCAATGAAATCAATTAGTTAAGTCCTGCAACTACTTAGTTAAGCAATGAAATCAATTAGTTAAAGCAATGGAACAAATTAGTTAAGCAATTAGTTAAAAAATCGAACGAATTAGTCAACCAATCGAACCAATTAGTTAAGCACTGAATTTTAGATACGTGTTTTTTTAGTTTTAGTTAAACTTTAAGAAGTTTTAGTTAAACTTTAAGAAGTTTTAGTTAAGAAATTATGAGTTTTAGTTAAGATTTTTCGAGTTTTACTTACAATTTTATGAGTTTTAGTTTATATTTTCTGGGTTTGTTTTAGTTAAGATTTGATTTGTTTTAGTTAAGAATTATTTGTTTTAGCTTCACTTGGGGATTTTTAGTTGAGCATATATTGGTTGTACATAGTTACAATCGTGTATATTTTAGTTATACAAAGTACGAACATTAAATAATGAACTAATAATTTAAACAAAAGTATAACTAATTCATATAAAACCTTAACTATTCACCTTATAATTGTAACTTAATTGTTGAGTAATTTAATTAAAAAATAAAAAAATTTAGACATACTTTTAATTGTTTTTCTTTTATTGTTGTTGTAAAAGATATTACTCGTTGTAGAAAGGAAGAAAATAGCTACTAAAGTTATAATTTTGATTGTGCATCAACCTTTTCCCTTGTAATTGTAAGTAATTCAAGTAATCTTTTACTTCGGACAATCTTGAACGATCATTTACTTTAGACAATCTTGAGTGTGCAATGGTTCCTAACTAAACCAAATTTAATCACAACTAAACCATTTCTTTTAGTAAAATAGTGAAAATTCATTACCAAAAGGAAGTAAAACACGTAATATTCAAAACAAAGAAGCAAAGACATCAGTCAAGGGAGCACAAACCGCATCCCTAACTGACCTACACAACCAGCAAAAATAATTAGGCTAAACAAAACATAAGCAGCACCAGCAGGGCAAAAGAAAGCAGCAACACCACATAAAGCAGGAAAACCCAGCTGCAGCAGGCCACAGACACAACAGAAGCACACATCTGCACCAATAACAACATTGCAGCAGAAGCAAAAGCGCAGCGCAACCACAGTGCAGGAGGAATAACAGTGTAGCAGAACAACAACTTCACCAGAAACAACCTGTAACATATCTGCAAGGCCAATAGCAAGTACCTGAAACAACCAAGAGCCACAACAGCCAGGCCACAAGCCAAAAAGAGGAACCAATGCACATGCCAAACCAGAACAAACCCTCTAAACAACTAACACTAAACCAAATTTAATCCTAACTAAACGAAATTTTTTCTTAACTAATATGGAAGTATTATTAACTAATTATAGCAAAAGTATAACTAATATGCCAAAAAAAATTGTAACTAAACTATTTATTTTCATAACTAAATATGAGAAAACTATAACTAAATCAATACAATTTTAACTAAATATCAACAACAACAAAATCTATGCAATAGAAATAGGACCATTAGACTTGCGATCTTTCTTCATCAATGGTAAAGCAGCATATAAAATTCCTCACAGAGGCTAACATTGAAAAATTCAAGACTTTTGAGGCCGAGAACTCAAAATTCCATTTACAATAGACGTACCAATAAGGACCCCTACCAATCCAGCTCCACCCACTACCACAGCTTGAGCTAACCCACTAAAATTACAATGTCAACTGCATTTTCAATCCCCTGCCCAGCTGCTGCAACTCCCCTCTCGGCCGATTCGATCCCTGTCATCCCTTTTTCTACTGTTTGAAACCCTCTGGGATATAGCAGTCTCAAATTCATTCATTGTCGCATATTATGCTACTATGAACACACCATAAAGCATAACTAAACAAAGCAAAATCATAACTAAACACGACAAGGCATTAACTAATTCCTAGTTCATAACTAAACTATCCTAATCCATAACTAAAAACAAGAAAATCATAACTAAATAAAATAAACAAAGTCACAGCTAAACCAAAAATAATCCACAAAAATCAACAACAAAAGTAATCAAAGAAAATCAACAAAAATCAAAAACCTCAATCGCAACTAGAAACACAAAATTCAAAACAATAATAAATCAAACTCAAATCAAGGATGTGCAAAAACAGAAAATGGCTACTGTACGGGAGTAAAAGTAACCTATCAGACCAATCATGTCCTATCAGACCATCGATCATCTGGCAGGACCTTCCCCCAGCGGAGCAATCGCAAGAGGTAGTTACTGAAAGTAATACAAACCCTCAAGGACCACGCAGACCCATAGGTCTGCGGGACAAGGGCCTGCTAGACGACAACGGAGATATGTCGTTAAGCAAAAGGACAAGTAATAAGTACATCACCAACGTACACGCGACGACATCTGAATAGGCTAAAGTACAGAATAGTACGCCTATAAATACTACCGTCCCCATTCATTTGCGGACACGTTCAATACAAGTACAATTCTTAACCCTTCCTACTTTCTCTCTCTAGAATATCATTTCACTTGCCGACTTAGGCATCGGAGGGGGTTTCTTTGGTTAAACCCCCGAGGTTAGCTTACGTTCATTCTGTCTGACAGGGCAACATCTCCAGGCAGAGCGTCCCCAGTTCTATACTCGGAACAAGTGGTGCTAGAAGGAGGGGATCTCTCAGTCCTCACTTTTTGAAAACACCTAACCCCTGCTCGGACAATGACTGAATCTAGTGAACCAGTGATCCAACAGATAGAACCACCCCCTACCAGAAATAGCCAAAGACCCGCGACCATACCCCAATTTGGTATGCCCCAAAGCATGGGACTGCCAAGAGAAACACCCCAGCCCAGAGAAACACCCCAGCCTAGAGCCATGGCAACCCCTAGCCAGGGCATCCAAATCCCGACAAGTGCCTCACTGGCACGTCTGGGGGCTAATTTCTCACCAGACCAGATGCGCATGGCCCTGGAAGTCTTGACTTTCCTCACTCAAACAACCCCCCAGGTTAGGAGGCCACCTCCGGAGATTGAGGTTGACCAGAGGAGAAAGCGCCCCAGGCCACAAAATAGCCCCACTGTCTGGAGGAGGAATTTGTAACCGGAAATGGAAGGGGCAGATGGTCAAGAGCATGAAGCAGAAAGCATCACACCTAGCAGAGCTCAACCCAGGGCAAGAATAGAGCAAATGCTTAGCCCAAGACGTCATTCCACGTCAGGTATGCCGAATCCCATCCGAGCTATAGTTAGGCCTGATAATTCCCCTTTTTGTGATGAAATACTCTCTGAGAGGATGGAAAAGATAAAAATGCCCACTTGCAAGTACTCTGGAAAGACAGATCCAGTCAATCACCTCTCAGCCTTTGGGGGACATATGATGCTTTACACCAATACGGACTCTATGTGGTGCAAAGTGTTTCCTTCTACAGTAGAAGGGATAGCACAGAGTTGGTTCAATAAGATACCCAAAGGGACGATAACTTCCTTTCGGCAGCTGTCCATCTTATTCCGTACTCAGTATGTAGCCAATATTGCTAGAGAAAGGATGACAGGAGAATTGATGTCAGTCGTCCAAGGGCCGCATGAATCTCCGAGGGATTACATATCCAGGTTTAATATGGAAGCGTCAAACATACCCAAGCTGCAGCAAGAGGTGGCAGTCCTGGCCATGATGTCTGGTCTGCGTGATGGAGAATTCAAGAATTATCTAGGTAGGAAGTCATTCACAACCCTGGCAGAGGTGTTGGGGAAGGCAAATGAATTCATTAAAAGTGAAGAAATCGGCAGAGCAACCTCACACAAATATGTGGCCAGCGAGAATAATTACAGCGGCCAGAATAAGAAAGAGCCATACAGAAAAGAATACCCAGACAAGAGAGATAACCTGCAGCCCAAGAAAGACTGGCACGGATCTAACAGAAACAGAGGTAATGAGTTCAAGACTGAGAAAAGAGGAAAATTCAATGAGTATACTCCCTTAGTTGCATCCAGAACTCAAATCTTCGCTATCAGTAAAGAGGATGAGAAATGGCAAAGACCACCCAAGATGTACAACAAGTACAGGGATACAAAGAAATATTGCGACTTCCACAGGGATCATGGCCACCTCACAGAGGAGTGCACCCATCTGAAAGATAATATTGAGGATCTGATTCGCAGGGGATACTTAACACAGTTTAAGGCAAAGAGCTCCTATAGCAGAACTTATGAGAACAGGGATGGAGGCAATAAATTTGAAAATAGAAAGGCAGATTATAAGCAGAATGACCCGGAAGATCAGAAAAGGTCAGAAGACATACTAGTCATCACAGGAGGACCAGTGTATGCAGGAACCACACCGAGTGGAGCTAAGGCCAGTGTGAACGAATTTAGACACCAAGTGAATTATCATAATTCAGGCAAGTGGCCTACCCCGCCAAAGATTCCCCACTGCACTTTCACAGAAGACGATTGCAAAGGTATCATCTATCCTAAGGATGATCAAATGGTGATGGCCTTGAGTGTGGCTAACAGGAGAGTACACCGCATTCTGATAGACGGAGGCAGTTCCGCAAATATTTTGTTCTGGCCAGCCTTTCAGGAGCTGCAGATCGATGACAAGTACGTTAAACCAGTCAACTACCCAGTAATTGGCTTTACAGGGGCAACAGTGATACCCGAGGGAATTGTTAGCTTACCGGTGCAGATTGGGCAGGGTAAGGACATCAAGAAGATTTTTCTCTCTGCGGCTGTGAGGGTTCGAAGAGGCGATCTCGTCTTCCTCGACGCCATGGCAAGACCTCGCAAGCAGGGCCAAAAATCTGGCAAGAAAACCGGCAAAACTAAGTCCGATGATCAAGCTGCAACTAAGAAACCTAATACGCGAGCACAAGCGAAGGAACCTTCACCCCCAACAATGGTGGAAGCCGCCATTTCTGAAAGCTCAAACTCATACCCAGATGATGAAGTACTAATTGAAAACCCGATTCTTACACCAAAGTCTTCCCTGAAGGAATTGCAACACATTGCGAGTGTTCGATATGACTTTAATGCGTGGCTCAATGGCCTAAGCCAGGGTAAGGATGCTCGTTCCCATTTTCGAAATTCTGGCGGGAATTGTTTGAATAATGAACAACCTGAAACTGACCATACTTTGATTCAACCCATTGATCATATATTGCATCCTATTGAACAAAATACTGACAATTTGCATAAGCCCCCTGTTCAAATTGATTTAGATGACATTGTTGATGAGGTGAATTTCTGGCAGTCTGCTATTGTATGTTATGTTATTGGTGCAAACCCACCCCAATATGTAATGGATGGTTATGTACATCGTTTGTGGGGGAAAATGGGAGTGGATAAAGTTTCATTGATTGGGAGGGGAATTTACTTGGTACGATTCTTGACTATGGAGAATTGTGAGAAGGTTTTGAAGGGTGGTCCTCAATTTTTTGATTCTAAGCCACTTATCATCAAACCTTGGTCACAGGATGTGAATTGTGCTAAAGAAATAATCAAAACTCTTCCTATTTGGATTAAACTGCCAGGTTTGGATGTCAAATACTGGGGGGAGAAGAGTCTTTACAAGATTGCTGGCCAAATTGGTAGCCCTATTAAGGTTGATCAGGCCACTCAGAATAGGGATAAATTGTTGTTTGCTAAAGTCCTAGTTGATGTTCAATTGGACCAGCAGTTCCCTACCACTATACAGTTTGTGAATGAGAAGGGAATGATTGTGAACCAACAGGTGGAATATGATTGGATTCCTCTGGTATGCAGTGTTTGTAAAGGTATTGGGGACAAAGCTGATGCCTGCAAACACAACAAAAAACAGACTCAATTCAAGAAAGTGTGGGTTATGAAAACCAAGCCTGTCCATGCACCTACTACTGTGGTTGCCCCTGCTGCAACTCAACAGGCCCCACACACACACACACATGATGAGGAAGGGTTCACCCTTGCCACTGGGTTCAGTAAGCAAAAATGTCAAGAACCCAGACCAGTTCAGACAAGGAATAGCTTTCACATCCTACATGAGGTGGAGGATGGTGTGACATCAGCCTCACACAAGGGAACTGGTTCTACTGTGAATGGTTCATTAGACAGGGGGTGGAATTCCCCTTTGTCTAATGGATAATATTGCCTTCTAGAATGTGAGGGGGCTGAACAGGAGAAACAAACAACTGGAGGTGAGGAAGTTTCTTTCCACACACCAAATCAAGCTGTTCAGCTTCCTGGAGACCAAGGTAAAAGCTCCTAAACTGGGTTCTCTTTACCTTACTGTATGTCCTAATTGGTGCTTCACTACCAATATTTGCCACAATGCTAGTGGTAGGATTATTTTGGGGTGGGATCCTGTTGTGTTTGATGTTGATATTAGAGATATGAGCTCTCAATACATTCACTGTTACATAACTCCTAGGGGTACTAATCTTGCATTCTTTGGCACCTTCATATATGGAATGTCTGATAAAAAGAGTAGAGAAATGCTGTGGGATAACTTGATTGGTCTTGCTAACACTATTCATGATCCATGGGTTATAATGGGGGATTTTAACTCAATTATGTCCATGGAGGATAGGGTTGGGACCCCTGTCAGATTTGCTGAAATTCAACCAATGAGGGACTGTATGGCATCTTGCAATCTGCAGGAGATTAAGACTGTTGGGAGACACTATACCTGGACTAACAAGCAGGAAGGGAGCAATAGGGTATTTTCTAGGATTGATAGGGTTCTTGCTAATCTCCTGTGGGAGGATATTCTCACCGCAGAGGCAACTTTTCTTCCTGAAGATACCTTTGACCACTGTCCTATGGTTCCAAGTTGCGACAAAACTTCTCACATTAAGAAACCATTTAGGTTTTACAACATGTGGACAAGTGATGAGGGTTTTCTTCCTTTGATTCAGCAAAACTGGGATAAGGAGATCCATGGTTGTCACATGTATAAGGTCTTGCAAAAGCTCAAATGGATCAAGAATGATTTGAAAGTTCTCAACAAGGCTGGTTTCTCCTCTGTAGAAGCCACCAGTATTAAATATCACCAGGAGTTTATTCAAGCACAGAATGCCCTTCACAGTGATCCCACCAATAATGATCTAGCCACTAATGAGAAGCTTGTTGGTGGAAAGTACAAGGAAGCTCAAGCCAACTACCTGTCCTACTTAAGCCAAACTGCTAAGATCCAGTGGTTGGCTTTGGGAGATGAAAACTCTAAATTATTTCACATGAGCATTAAACAAACACTACAAAAAAAGGGTACATATTTAGACGGAGTAATTGCGACGGTGTGACAAAGGGTCGCAAGAGTTTTGGCACCGCGAATATTAGTTTGCAAATTACGACGCTTTACACACTACTACAAAATAGGCTTATAGCAACGGCAATAAACAGTTACCATAGATCAATTAACCGTTGCCATATGCCTATAGCAACGGTTTAAAAACCGTTACCAATAGGGGGCGTTGCTATAAGTTTATGGCAACAGTTTCCCGAATTTAGGCAACAGTTATAATAATCTGTTGCCATTATTAACTATGGCAACGCTTTTTATAGGCAACACTTTTAACCTAAGGCAACAGTTATTCAACAACTTAAGTCAACATTTACACGTTTAAGGCAACAGTTTTTGCCAACTTAAGGCAACACTTATTAGTTGGTTGTTGGTTGATGTTTAAAACTAATGCAACACTTTCTTACACTTATGGTAACACATCTAATTGTATATATAGCAACATTTTCTATTGCGTTATAGCAACACTTTTAGTTTTAGTTATAGCAACGCTTTCAATCGAATTTATGGTAACGCTTTCAATTGAGCTTATGGCAACACTTTCAATTGAGCTTACGGCAACAGTTTCAATTGATCTTATGGCAACGGTTTCAATTGAGTTTATGACAACGCTTTAAATTGAGTTTATATACGGCAACGCTTTAAATTGAGCTTATGACAATGCTTTCAATTGATCTATAGCTACATTCTCAAATGGATTTAGTTATCCATACACTTGTAATACAAAGCTTTCAATTGATCTATACTCTATAACAAAGCTTTCAATTGATCTATACTCTATAGCTACATTCTCAAATGGATATAGTTATCCATATACCTGTAATACAAAGCTTTCAATTTATCTATACCTATATTCTCAAATGAATTTAGTTATCCATATACCTGTAATAATTATGAACTATAATAAGATTTGTAAATTTGTAAATTCAAAAGAATAATATATATCTATTACAATTGTCTGAACAGTTCAAAAAAATATTGCTTCTAAAACTACCTCCATTATTAAAAAATCCTGCAATAATCACTATACGATAGCTTTATTTCTTAAAACCTGTCTAATATTTATGTGCCCTATAAATCTCCACATATTTAAAGTAGCTCGTACTTCTTGACTATATGCACCATCCTGCACAACAAACAAATCAAGTATAACATTTTAATAAGAATTCAATATCAATGAATAAAATCCAAATATTTAAGAAAAAAGAAGCTCAACATGAATGACAAAAGATAAACCTTAAAAAAAGGAAAGAACTTGTTAACCAAATAAGTTTACAATAGCCCTATGATATACAACAAACTAAAATTTTTGCAAAATAAAAGAACAAAGAAGTCAACTTCATGCAGTCCTTAAAACTGGTTCTATATGCCATTTCACAAACACAATAGGCGCCCATATTAAATCACATCAAAAAATTGACTTGTCCCGTCTCACACGGAAACATTATCAGTAATCAAATCATGCTCACATTAAAACATTACCAATCAGTCAGGGAATTTCAACAAAGTAAGGTGTTGTATGAACAATGACAAGGGATCGCAAGACACAAAATAAGGTGTTGTCAATCAATTTCAACAAAGTTCCATGAATCATTGATTTGTTAGAATAGAGAAGGTAGAGTTTGAAAACAATAACCTTGTTGTGAGAAATCACTTTCTCCTTGGTTTTCCCTTGGAACAATGGCAGAAAGCGGGCGCCTAGCTGTTTGTCTGGCAGCTTACTAAACCATGGTTACCAGGAGAAAAATTAAAAACAATTGTTTAAAGCACATACAAAGGTATTTACAATCGCCACTTGCATAAACTTGGACAACTCCATCCTCCATTTAGAAAAAATGTTGTAAACAATTGTTATATGTTAACAGAGTAATTGAAGAAAGACAAACCCAATAATATCCTCAACTGATATCATATTCACAACCAAGTTATAGGAATGTGAATGTGAATGTGAGTGAGAACTCACTTTGCTTTTTCTCTCAGTGGAAATACAAAATGGATTTGGATTCGTCTTAGGCATACTAGGATCAGATATGATTTCTTTTTTCCATGTAGCAACTGCTTCCCTGAACACATAGCTCTCTCGTAGTTCAAGGCATCCCTGGAGAACCAAATACAATTACACTTTATCAGGTGATAGTGTCTCTGACAGAGAGATTAGAGGAAGAGAACAAGTTTAGGAGAAAGTCAACACATGAGTACTGGAGCTTAGATGAAGAACTTGCTTTGCCACAGAACATACAAATCGGACAAGAAGATACGAGTCCTAAGCAGCTAAAACGCTGCATAAGATGATCGTTATACTAATAATCCTATTCTTGTTACACGACATATTGTTTTCTTTTGCACAATGTTTGCTTTTTCCTCTACTGATATTCTTTTGGAGGTGAAGATACTTTGCAAATTCATACTACATGAATTATGAAACGGGAAATGAGAACAAGAATATTATCCCTGAATCCCAACAAGCTTTGACAGTCAGTCACGACAATTTGGAGTTTTTTGTATGCTGTAATTGATAGTGGAATGTTGGTGTTTCTCACTCAGAATCTGAGGTAGCTACCTATGGAAGATTTTGTACAAGCCTGGAGTGAACTGGAATGTGATGGTGCTGGCAGTGGAAAATTCTGCTTCGGTTCTAATCTTAAAACATTATAGTGATTAGCTTTGAGCCTTTGACCATTGAAATTTGGTTAATGGTTAGTAGTTTAGTACTATTAAATCAGATCCCTCAAAGCTTCTCTTATGTCCCAGCCAAAAGCCCAAGACAAAAAAAAGGAAAACAATTTAAATATGAAAATGAGAAATAGGAACAAGAAAAAAAATATACAAGGTCTATTGAATATTAAGATTGTGTAGAAATGTACCACTTGGAGTTATTTTTAGCCGGAAAAATGTTTCTTCCTCTAGCTCCTTCCCCAGAATATCGACAGCTATCGGCTCAGGCTAAACGCCATTCAAGTCACCAGTATGCTGTGAGAGAGAATCATGATCGGAGAAGTTATAGGAACTTGATCTCCATTGTTAGTGTTCCCTGGTAAATTTTTATATTGGCTCGCTAGTTCTGGACCCTGCTTAAGAAGAACAAATTTAGATAAACAGCCGTCCTTGTCTGCACGGCCTTCTTTCTCTTCTTTTTCCTTTAATTTCTTATTTAGGCTTTAAAGGAAACAAAGGATGAAAGAAAAAGAGATAAAAGCCAAGTAAGAAAGCATAACTAGATGAACTAATTCATGCTCAAGACAAAAATACACTACCCTCTCCCGTCTCCAAGCACAAATAATTGCCATGTAATAGACCAAGAAGAAACTATTAATAAATATTACAACACATGGAAACAACTTACAAAGTTTCCATTAAAGTGAATATATGTGTGATCCAGTTTAGAATTATATGTGAAGGTATCTTCATCATCAGACACTTCTACACTCTCAAACTAAAACCAGGGGAATTTGGAGACATAGGTAATGCAACGTAACATTGCATAAGTAGAGATGATCAAGCCGACAAGTCTTATGTATCAGGTAAAGAATCTAGAAAAGAAAACACCGAGAACTATGGAAAAAAAGAGACAATAATGGGATAATGATATATCTATTGTCAACAAAATAAGAGAAACAACATTTGAATCTTATTGAAAAAAGGAAAAGAAGATAGAAACAACTACCTGGTAGATCCAATCAAGGCCACAGAACTTTTTACTTGACAGTATTAATCGACCGAGGACTAAGTCTATTTTTGCAATACTTCTAAAAACAACATGTTCTACGTAAAATGAAAAATTAAAGATGGAGAACGAGCAACAAGGAAACATACCAAAAGTTACAGGGACTCGTGTATGAAGTATCAGTATCACACACGGGTATCAGGTTTACCAACTCCTAAAAATTCAAAATTTAAGAAAGTAGGACTCATGTAAAATAATACGTGACTTTTAAATTTCTCTGGTGCATGCATGTCAATAGTCATAGCTGATTGAACCAATAAACATGCAAGCCAGTCAAGCCACAACTGCTAGCTCAGCTACCATGATCTGCCATGTATAAGATACCAATAAATAAATCATGTAAGATAATTAAGAAACCTTAACAGTGCATACACGTAATTTTACCACCCTGACTTGAAGTATCAAATTTAGTGTTTTTCTCATGAACAATTGGTTTTGGATAACTTTATAAATGTTAAGTTCATCAGGCTTACCAACTTTAGCGCATAATATATCTACACATTGTTAAATTCCGTCTAAGTAGAATTTCTACAGCTTCAATTAGCAAAGCTCCTACATTAATAGATAGAATATTTCAAAACAGACCAGCCATATCATTTATGTCTTTTCCTGTTCATGTCTAAGAAAGAAAGACTAAAACAATTGAGGTATTTTACTGCAAGATCTTAAAACATGGTAAAAGGTTGATAGACATAAGCTACAATTGGGGATCTTTGAATGCAACCTCATTGACCCAATGCCACAATTTTTTTTTACTCACAGTAACTTTTAGTTATCAGAATAAAGCCAATTATCCCAATTTCGTAATCACGAAATTGATTACAATTTAAAAAAATAGAATCAATCACATATAGAAATTTAATGGCTCGACATCATACATAACTCACATTACTTTGCATGCCCTTGCGAAATGGTATTTCGGGTGTAGCTTGGGCAACCAACATCATGAACTGGTAAATAAAATGTCTACTCAAAAAGCCTAATAGAGAAAATTTAAAGATATATACTTATCATAGAAAAAAAACGACTAACAAGCTAAAATTAAGTTTAAAAATCCTGAATCAAGCAATCAAAAGTAAGTCCTTGTGAAAGTTCATCTTTGTAATCTACCATCTCTCCCATGAATCTTTCTAAGCAACCTGAGGACCAAGCTATAAAACAAGCAGGCTTAAGTTGTGTTCTCCATCACAATGATATTGATACATTTCACATCCACGGTAGGTTATATTATCCTATGGGACAAATCCTGACCTAGGAAAAATCATAATGCAACTGAAACTAAATTTATGTTTTGAGTAAGAAATTCCCTTGATGAACAAAACAGTATAAAGGAACAAGCACATGAGATAGCCTAAATCAAAAACTTTTAGGCTACAACCCAATTTCACAAAGAACACAAGAACATGAACATCTTGCCTACAATCCAACTCAAGAATAAAATAAAGGGGATCCGAGACTCGAGAATAGAAAGAAATTGTCATGGAGGTATAAAATTCAGAACTAAGATCACTCAAAATTATCCCATCAGACACTTGATTAATATTGTAGACTCGATACAAAGTAGTTCTCTAATTAAGTCATGCGAAATGAATCACTTAAAGCACTTGATTGACATTGTGGACTAAACATAAAATTCCCTAATTAAATCATACAAAGAAATCATTAGAATCATTCATCAGAATATAGTGTAATTCACATCAACAGGGTAGCAGAATAGCAAAGAGTAGAACGAGAAAAAAACCAACAGTATAGCATCATCACCGAGCAACCAACTGATCCAAACTTAATAAATAAGCCAAAATAACCATTGAAATCAACAAATACACCATGAATAAAATCAACCAAATTCCTCAATCATCCAAATTCCCCAATTAACTGAATTCCCTAATTAAGAACCCTAATTTAGAACTCAAAACAACACAAAAAAATTCCATTATAATCGGTTGAAAACTTAAACAACAAAATTATGAAATTTAAGAGCAAATTCGATCAAATTTAATAGCAAATTTAAGAGCAAAATTATGAAAACTAACGTGGTTCTTCGCGCAAATTCAGAACTGGATTCCGTCACCTTCTATATGTTGCTTCAAAGGAACGATGATGGAAGATAAAATCTGTTGCTTCAAGGAACGCAGAGGAGGAAGGCGAAAGAGAACGAGGAAGGCGAAAGAGAACAAGGAACGCAGAGGCCTCTAGTGAAGAAGAACGCAAAGCCCTAAACCGTGAAAAGCAGTGAGAGGAAACCCAAAATAAACGCAATCTGTTGGATAAAATAACGCGCCCTTATGAAATATTTTTAATAAACCTATTTCTTATTTGATTTTATTTTTAATTTTTAACATGTTTTAGATGTTTGACAAAACAACCGTTGCAATATCTCATTAAAATATTAAAAAATTAAAAACTGTTGCAATAAAATAGTCATAATATATAAGTGTTGCAATAACTTTTCTATAGCAACGTATTTTCAAAGTCAAAGTCTACTAAAATTAATAATTATTTAACTGTTGCAATAGCTATGATATAGCAACGCCAGGAAAACTGTTATCTAAAAAGGCGTTGCTATAGCCCTATTTTGTAGTAGTGACAGTGTCGAAATATATTATGACGTTCTAAAGCGTCGCTATTAGCAAAAAAAACACGTGGAACCCACACATTTGTAAGCCTACAAAACCAATTACACATTCAGGCCTAAAATAAATCCCGCCTAATTCTCCTAAAATTTTCGCTGAATCGCGCTTTACACTCACTCCATCTCCCACGTTTCCCTCAACCTCCTCAACGACCTACCTCCAAAACCTAACCTCCCTCATCAGATTTCCCGATGAATTCGTCTTCACTCTTCCTCACCTTCAGCACCTAACGAATTCCAATCAAATCTCTCAATCCTCTCAGTTCATCCCACTTTTATCTCACTTCATTCTATATACTCATGGAAAATCCCAATTGAATTCCAATTCGCCCAACAAATTCAAGTTGAATTCGTTGCTTCCTCTGGTTTTTTTTTATTCGAGAGCATCCTCTGATTTTTTTATTTGCTACTTCCTTGGTGTATGGGATGCATTTTCTCTAGTAACTCGATCTTCCAGGGTAGGTTTTTTTTATAACTTTTGTTGCAGAAATTGTATGCTTGATTGTTAATTTGAGAGTTTCTTGATTGTTTAAATTATACTAGCTCCCTGATTAGATGAAGTTTATATTTCCCATTGCTTGTCCTTTGCGTGAGCTTTGCATAGTAAATTTTAAGTTTTTCTTGATTGCATGATGATTTAAGTTAATCCTTGTGTGGGGGGGGGATTGGGGGGTGAGAGGTTGCTTTTGATTCCATCTCATATAATACACCTGTCTTATTATAAATTTTTTGGGCTCGTTTTAAGAATAAGATCAACCATTCTCTCTTTATTTTGTTATTGTGAGGAACCCTAATTTAAGTAGATATTTGAGGATCAACATTATGAAAGCAATTGTTCTTGGTGTTTTGCTGATTTTCGTTGATATGCTGGAAAGGATATTTAATCCAACAGATGGGATTGGGTTGGATTTTTTGATGAGTTTGGATAGCATTGTGTTTTTGTTCTTGTTGGTGAGTTTAATTTATGGGTCTTAGTCTAGTTCTCTTGGTCAAGTTCCCAGATTGCTAGTTGTTGCTGAGAGCTTGAGAGGCCATCCTTTAAAATTAAAAACCTGCATTGTTTTTTTCACTAAGATCATTATTGTTGTGTTGTTATATATTCTTCTCCTAGTTACCAAATTGTATCAAATTATTGTATACTTTTGGAATTATTGAGCTGAGAGTAGTTTTGTTCTATCTTGATGTTCTATATATATAACTGAGCTGAGAGTAGTAAAGTTAGAAATTGGCAATTTCCCTTAAGTTGAATTGTTGGTGCATCATATGAATTATGCATTTATGTTATGCTTGAAATTTTGACAGTAATAAACATGGACTGAGTTATGGCCCTAGTGTTTCATACATGGTTATCATAGGGAGCTAGATTAAAGGTTGTCTTTGTTGCAATTTGGGGAATTATGAAATTAGAGTTGTTTTCCAATTTTTTGTGAGGTTTGGGGAATAATGCTTGACATTTGTTTTGATTGTAGGGATGTATGTCTTTTTTCTGGACTTATTTTCCTTTAGACTCTCCTTTTCTTTGCATCAGTTTTTTCTAGAATGAAATACCAATAATGTATCTCAGACTCTCAGTAGATGGCCTGAAGATAAGCATATCATCCTTTTATCGTCCTTACAATTTATTTTTTATGTTATGGGTGCATACAAAGCTGAATTAGGTGAAATTTTTATCTTACTATCTTGACGCGTGTGTTAGGTTATGATACATATGATAATACATAAATCATGCGGAAAAACCATAAAGCCAGGAAAACATATTATTTACACATAATCATTTAGCATAGTATAGATGCATACACTTTGTAGCGTGCCTTCCCTAGCTGCGCCCGAACCGAACAAGAACAAGTCTTTAGGACTCCAAATGTCGTCCCTCCGTAGATAGTCCACAGTACGTCCGGATCCGCCTCAAGTTAGACCAACTAGAATCGCCCTTAAGGTAGTATAGATTTTCGGCTAGGTTAGTGCAAGTGTATGGCTGAATTTTTCTTTCAAAAACTTACCCTTTAGAATACTTCAATCGTTTCTGTAAATAATGACCCTAGGCATTTATTTATAGAGGTATGGAAAAGGAACTGGAATCCTATTAGGATACTAATTAATTTAATTAGAATCCTGCTAGGACTATATTAAATAAAATTTATCTAATAGGTTTAGGATTTAATCTTTTATCGAATCCCGATAGCTTTAGGATTCGCACACGAGCATCGCACGAGCACCGTACACCCGCGCAGGCCTTGCGGCCCACGCTGAGCGCACAACGCTCGCCCCATGCTGCTGTCCGCGCGCGCCCATGGCTTCGGCTGGGCCTGGCTTGCGCTGGGCCTGGTCGAGGTTTGGCGTGTGTTGGTGATGCGTGTGGCTTGCTGGGCGATGGCCTGGCTTCGTGCTGGGCCTTCGTCTAGCGAGCCTTGTCTGACGCTAATTCGTACGATACGCTTCCGATTAAATTCCCGATTTCGGAATTCATTTCCGATACGAACAATATTTAATATTTCCGATTCCGGAATTAATTTCCGTTTCGAACAAATATTTAATATTTCCGTTTTCGGAATTATTTTCCGATTCCGATAATATTTCCCATTCTGACAATATTTCCGATTCCGGCAATATTTCCATTTCCGATAATATTTTCCGATACGTACCATGTTTCCGTTTCCGGCAACATCTACGACTTGGATAATATTTATATTTCCGATACGATCCATATTTCCGTTTCCGGCAATATCATCGTTTCCGGAGTATTCACTTGCTTGTGACGATCTCAGCTCCCACTGAAACCAAGATCCGTCGATTCCGAATATCCATAGATAGAGTATTTAATGCCATTAAATACTTGATCCGTTTACGTACTATTTGTGTGACCCTACGGGTTCAGTCAACAGTAAGCTGTGGATTAATATCATTAATTCCACTTGAACTGAAGCGGCCTCTAGCTAGGCATTCAGCTCACTTGATCTCACTGAATTATTAACTTGTTAATTAATACTGAACCGCATTTATTAGACTTAACATTGAATGCATACTTGGACCAAGGGCATTATTTCCTTCAGCGTGATCTGATAGGTATGGCTGAATTGTCATTTTTGTAATTTCATTTTACCTGTTAATGTTGAAAGGTTTTCTTTGGCCTCTTATCCTTGTAAAGGCTGGTGTTTAGCAAAGGGAATGGAGCCTTTAGAAGTTAGAGGGAGGAATCTATACTCCATATCAATTGGGTTTTTGAGACTATTAAAGAGCATTTGACTATATCAGAGTATGATATATTGATATGGAATAAATGGCTCTTTTGGAGCTTGGTATCCGCCATCATAGTCTTTATGTTAAGAGTCTTAAGACATTAGGTATCTTTTGAGTACTTTGACCTTGATGCCTAGGCACTTTGAATAAACAAAACAATATGCTGAAAATGGAGTTATAAATGTATACGAGGGTACTGCACTTCTCTGTCAATTGGTTTTAATGTTGGTATTTAATTGATCACTCTTACTAATTAGAATTATCTTATGAAACATCATCATAGGGTCAACAGTTGTAAGCTCGTCAATTTTTTCAGAAATCCAATTGTTGGTAGTTCCAGGAGTTTTGGTATTAAAAAGAATTAAGATAAGTTTAATCAAAGTTATTATTACATTACTGAATGAACATATATTTTAAATTCTTGTACGAGACGGTTTGATCCATAGTGTTCGAAATCTTGTATACCCCTCAGAATATTCATTAATGCAGGTGAGTTAGTTATGGTATTAGAAAAATATTATTCAAAGTATGATTTACTGTCATATTTAGCGTTTTGTCCTAATTCCTTTGAAAATATGAAATTGATGTCTGAAATGGTTTCCAATTTCATAAATAAAGAGCAAATGAGAGAGAGAAGAATATGACAATAATAATACGAAGTGTCTGATTTTTTCCAGTTTGATTGGGTCTTATTTTTTTCGAATTTGATTGTGTCTGATATTTTCTAGTTTGATTGAGTCTGATTTTTTCCCATGTTCTGAAAAAGAAAATATGAGAATTGAAATGGTTGTTTCAGTGCAGTGGCTAACTTGCAGCTGCATTGGCGTTTCTCTCTTTTTCTTTATTGAATTTTCTTGGTTGAACACATTAATGGAAGGATGATACAAATAGTGATATTAGGTAGCTTGTCCAGTGAAATTGTATGTGCATGTAGCAGTGTAACACTATTGTGTTTTAGTTGATAATGGACTCACGTTCTATATATTTTTGTGCTGCTAAGGATTCAGTATATGACATCTAGATTTGTGACCAATTTGTAGTAGTTTCCCTCATGGCACCATGATGTAATTCATAGGTGAATTCTAGAACATGTTAAGAGCTTCTTGTAGACCTTTTTTGTTAGTCAGAAGGCAGACGCTAATGTAGTACTTTAACATGATGTAATTCATGGGTGCATTCTTTCATTAACTGTCATGTATGTTATTTACGAATTACACTATCTTGCAATTAGAGTAGATAAGTGTGGAGTGGAGCAAAGCGACCAATGATTAGAGAATTTTAATACGCGTAAACAGTACTGATCAGAGCTACATAAGCTATGCAATAGTGTATCCTTACCTGAAATGTGGCAATGTGGCATATCTAATTTACATATTAAAATGCTTTTTGTAGATTATTGATGATTCTTGTGGCAATGGTGAAAACAGGCCGAGACATGAGACTTTGACACTCTTACCAAAACCAAGGTAATTTCACATGTAGTTAACTGCTTTTCATGCTTTTTGATAAACTGATAGTTGAAACAGGCTTTATAATTGCCTATTATTTATGGATGATGGTGAGATTAGAAGGCAAATGCTTAGATTTAGTATTATCATAATAAGGTATTATGCTGTTAGCTGAAACACGAGTTGGTGATTGGTCTAGGTTGTTAGCCTGTTTTAAAGTTTGTCAAGAAAGAAATGATGGGTTATGGAACAACAAAATCCCCTGTGCAGAGATTTCCATATACAGTTCATCTACGTTGGTATGGCTGTCCTTTACAACTACAATAATTTCATACACACTCACAGACTCAAGGTATCCATCAACTTACTAAAATTGAGAAAATTTTATATGGCGAGTTACTATTTTCAAACCAAATGAGATTTTCTAGCTTATGTGGACCCAACTTAGCTGCTTTGTATATAGAAACCAATCTCTCCCCTCCAACACACTAATCGATTCCTAGATTCTAGCTCAAAACTCCGCGATGTAATCCATGACTATTACCTTCTTTGACATTAGCAGGTGAAATATAAGCTTGAACAGAACTGGTTTGAATAGAACTGATCTGAACAGAACTGGTCTGAATAGAATTGATCAGAACAGAATTGATCTGATTAGAAATAATCATAACTGTTCAATAAATTCTACTGTCATTATTGATGTTTTGGATGTCTTTCCTTTTAATTTTTTTTATTCTTACTTCATAATCCTCTAGAAAGTTATTGTGGTTGACAGAATATTGTGTATTTGTATTGATGTGAAAGGGTCGGTTTCACTTCGTAGGTTCTCTTTTTCTCTTTTTTTAAGCGACCCTTCCCATTATGTTCCATTAAAGTTAATGTCGTTCTTGGCGAGAGTGATGTAGATGTTGCTGTGTTTTCGTGTCCGATCTATAACAATCTTTATTCAACTGCCAAAACCCTAGGGTTCTAGTTCAAATTCAAAGGCTTTACTCCCATGAAAATATGCTCAGTGGGCAAATACTCTGCCATTCATTGTATTGTCATGCAACAACGGGTGCAGTACTAATTATTTTAATCAAATACCCATTTCGCAATAGATTCATGAACTGACTACACGGCTCATTTTAGGCCTTCCATATTTTAGTTTTGTAGCTTCTTTAGTTCCAATCTTGGAGAAAAACGGCTGACACCCATAAGATGACACCTGAACATGTTAAGGACGCAGGTGTCAAGGCGTCGCAGCGTCCCCCAGGACACGGCCGTAGTCATGGGGAGGTGCCACACCAGTGTCGTCGTCTTCCATTTAGTTATACCACTATGATTATAGCAGGGTTTGCTATTTATGCTATAATTAGGTATACTGTTTTATACTCTAAGAAAAAGTCTGAGGCTGATGCTTTGGATGTTGCTAGGGTCGCCACCAACACGGCTTCTCCTCAAAACACCGATAATCTCCCTAGGAAATAGACTTAATTCAGCCGGTGTTGTGCAGTAGCTAGCAAGAATTTTAGTGGCCTTAGCTTAAGAAGATCGATCGGCTCTTCCACTCATTGTGTTCCCAATCTGATATTTACAATGGATTTTCCCATTTTCTAGCATATCATGGTTTCTGACCACAGAGACTCCTCTGAAGCGTTTTCTAGCTCAAGTTGCCAATTTAATAATCACGGGGGAAATAATAATAATGCATCCCAAACACCATAACATTTTTTCAAGTTGCCAGTTAAGAAAATTTTATCCAACTAGGAATCCACTCCCTTTCGATCTCAAAATACCTTAAAATCATGTCATGTGATCATTAAATACCTTAATTTGAATGCAACTTTTCTTCCAGTCGGAATTCTGTTTTTCCCCTGTTATTGTTACGCGTTTATTCTGAATGCAACTGTGGTTCGTTGTTTGCAGGAACAAAGTCGAGACAAGGGTGAAATATCAGTAAGTTAACCAAAAAATGTCTGTATTACATTCAGAACTGAATACTGTAGCCAACAACTCCATCAATTCCATGGAAGTAGCCAATAAATCCATGGAAGTAGCCAACAACTCCGTCAATTCCTCTCCACCAAACCAAAGCTAATCGATTCATCTTCTAATTTCAACTTAATTTCATCACTAATTCGTTCTTAGTTCCTGCTAATTTAATCAATTAATTTAAGTTTGAATGTTGGATGATGATGATGAACTGTAAGTAAGGTTTGCATCGATGATTGTCTAAATCGAGTTGCTTTTAATTAATTACTTCCTATTTGTGGGATTTCCCGTATTTCAATCATAAAAGTTGTGGATTCATTGATGTACAAGGGTTTCATGTGGACTTAGCTGTTACGAGTTCTATTGTGTTCTGGGTTACACCTAGACTATGAATGTGAAGTCTACATTAAGAACCAAGCCAAAGGTTAATCACAGCAGAATATATCTCTCATCTTCTCTCTTTTTCCTCCTTAGATTTGCTTGCTCTCCTTCTTTGAACAAAAAATTCTTATATGCACATTGAGCAAATTTTTCCTGCTGAGGGGGTAGTTTTATAGAGAAAGCTGGAGACTTTTACTCAGTTGTGATGATTTTCTCAGATGCTATGTGTTTATCAGCTACTGTTTTTTAATTTCATTAGGCATCAACGATTCAGCTTAAGCTGAAGAGGACTGGTTGGTAAATAGGATCTGTATCGTCAACTTCATCTTAGATTTTCGCAGGCCAGTGATGTGACATTGTTGAGATCCACCCATCTAATCATAGGCTTCCATAGAAAGTTAGCATATTTGATCAATAAACAGGGTGGGGAGGGGGGCTGTCTCCTGTCTATTTCCAGCCTCCTAAAAGCACATTCATCCAGACACACCAAAAATAAAGAGAACAAAATACCAATCGTATCTTATCCCAGATATAAAGGCAGCTCAATATTACATTCTTTACTGGAGAATTGTAAAAATCATAAACCTTAGGAACAAGAATATTGCTTTGCTTGCTTTCTTCCCCCTTTCCTCCTGTTTCATTGATACTGATGTTATTTTAGTCTCTCCTTTTCCTCCTCCAACATCATTTGATTCAATTTTTTTTGAGGTAGCAAAATTGATTCAAGTAGCGGGCCTTTGCAGAAATCAAGAGATGTGTACATCTGTTTAAATGGGACTACCTGCTATGATTCAGTATGTTGTTCTTTATGCATTCTGCTATATTAAGCAGAAATCAAGATTAATGCTGAAAATGGGACTGCCTGTTTATGAGTCCAAGCAGAATAGCCATTGTTTTAGTATAAATGGGACTGCCTGCTATGATTCACTACCTTCCGCATTAATCTTATTCGTTCCAATACATAACTCCCATCCAACTGTTGCAGTCACATTTTCAGACTTCTCATTGCGTTTCCACGCTCCATCAACTAGCTAGCAGAATGCCAGTAAACATCTCTTGATTTCTACAATGTTATTCTGAACTTCCAAGAAATAAGAAATTGTAGAATTATCAACCTGTCAAGTTAAGTACATAGCAGCTTCATTATCAGTTAGTGAATCAATATGGTTGGGAAATGTTTTACAAGAATAGGCCTACTATTATAATATATGTGGGATCAAGCTCGTCAATAATCGATTGCAATATTTTACAAGGTTTATCTAATCACATATGATGTTATGCCAGGAGCAGTTAGTTCTAGAGCCCTAGATACATTCATAATATTAAGAGAAATATATATTCTTTGGAGTTGTAACCTATATCGGACAGGTTAAGATAGAAATGCAACCTATTATTTAGTGATGGGGAGTAGTAGATAGGACCTTCCATTATTTGACCCAACTTTCTACATTGTTCATGTCTATATTTCTAATAGTCATGCATTTTCCCCTTGATTAATAGTTGGTATTATTTTGAGAAGACCACTAGTAGTTAGGATAAATCCTGGTTAAGATTACTGTTAATTTTCCCTTGATTTTAAAATATGTTAATGCTTTGTTGATAAGTGAACAGACCAAAAACAAAACCAAGCATGAACATATTTTGAAATTAACAGTAATCTATAGTCTGTTTTGATCAGTTCACTTATCTTTATATAGCAGCTCCATACTAGCTATATGAACAGGCTATCTGATGTCTTGTTGCTCAATACAGAAGTTTCTTGGATCTTTCTATCTGTCTTGTTTACTGTTACTTGTGCTGAGGTAATAGTATCTGTCTTGTTAGGATCAATCATTACCAACACTATCTTAACCTAAACAGACTGATAAACATGAGAAAGGAAAACCCGCCTACAAGGGCTACAACAGGTGGATAGCAGCCCCAATATCACAAAGACGCACACCAAATTTTTGTCTGCAGGAGTATCAATATTTATGTATACCTGCTTAATTTCTAGCGTAGAATGTTAAAATAGAGAGCTAGGCTGCTGGTAAACTCTTGAGCACCTGTCTTTTAGTTGTGTCTACAGCAAGGCTGCTTTAGACCAGATTAAGCAGTGGCTAGGGATAAGAACTTCAAGAATTGATATGTTATACCTGCTGAAATGGCTAAAATGGCTACAGAAGGACTACAAAGTCTCTAGATTCCAGAAAAGGGTGCAGTAAACTGCTGTTCCTGCCTTAGTAATACCAATATGGAGAGTTGGAAGTTATGTAATTTGGCATTTTGAAGTTATACATATTGATTCTTTTGTAAAAGTTGTAAAGGATACCATAAAGAGCAGGATAGGAAGAATCATAGGGAACTAAGTAGGATACCACAGATCTCTAGCTGCGATACCTAGACTTTTTTTTTCTTTGTTTCATTTTCCGCGGAGATACTTGGACCTTTTTTTTTTAATAATGTTCATGTATGATTGAATTTGCTGAACTATAATTTATCTCATTATTCAAAGATCGTAGATTGAACAAGTGTTTGCTTGATCTACCTTGAAAAATATAATTTGAGTGATTCAAATGATATTGTTAATTTTCCTTTGATTTTAAAATGTGTTCATCATGCTTGTATATATATATATATATATATATATATATATATATATATATATATATATATATATATATATATATATATATATATATATATATATATATATATATATATATATATTGACATATTAAATTTTCTTTGCAGATTATTGATGATTCAAGTGGTAATGGTGTAGACACCTACTTTTGTCCCCATTCCCGAAAGGGAAAGGTTCGATGATGAAAGCATAAATCTCCACTTGACAACGCATCTCCTATGAAATAAACGAATCTCGATTCCCCTTTTCATTTCACCCGAAACCTGCTATTTATAGAAACCTGCTATTTATGGAAACCTGCTAAAAATAGTAACTGCCGTAAAGGGTAGCTTCTAAAAGTAGCAAGTCATAAAAGATAGAAACCTGTCAGAATTAGGTGTTGCACTCCAACATAAATCCTAAATGAGATAGAAAACTGCGAGAATCCTATTCCTAATATGATTCGGAAATAAGAGTTACGTATTAATTAAAATCCTAACTAGCCTAGAGTTCGTAACGGGCCCAGACGCATTCCGTCATGAAATTGATCCGCACTAAAAGACTCGATTAAGTCTCAAACACTACGGATTTCACGAATCCGAATCTGACAAAGAAACGGCCCAAACAGCAATTTCAACGCCCAGCCCTGGGCGCTGAAATTGCCTGGATAATATTTTCAACGCCCAGAGCTGGGCGCCGAAATCTTTGACGCCCAGGCCTGGGCGCTGAAAATACTTGGGTACGTGTTTATTCCTAATTCTTTGTGGATTAGAACTCTGCAATTCTATCCTTCTACGAACTCTTCCCTATAAATAGACCCCTAAATTCGACGTGAAAGGAACACACACACAACACATAATTATATCCTGAGTATTGACTCCAACCCTTAGCCTAAGCCTCTCGCTGCGAAATTGTTCACGCGTTCTGTCGCAATCGATCCATAAATCGAACAGAACGTATCCTGTCCCATAATTGAGATTCGTTAAATAAAAAGGAGAAATAGCAAAGTCAAAGTGGTTAGTTTTCTGAGAACCGTGACGCACCTCTCAAGGGTGCGTCGTAATGTGTCCCTTTTCGATGATTTAACTGCTTTCCTCGCCCTTTTTATGAACTGTTAAACTAACCTAATCTGATTGTTCTATCACGCCTAACAAATATAATATTTTTGGGAAATCGGATTATCATGCTAGGTCCCTTAATGCTATTTAAATCAGATAATCACGATCGAATTAGTATTATATGTTGCATATTGCTAAAATCAATTCAAATTAGTTTAATAGTTAACGCATGTCCCTTCAATTATTTATGCTGAGCTAGTAAGGATATCCTGCCTCTGGAGTTATCGACGAGCGAATTACTCCTCTCGGTAGTTACAGTCCCCCGAACCCTCAATCTCTACCTTGCGGGTGTATGTTGAGAGATCCCCACACCAGGGATCACAAGGGAACCTACGGCCGTTGTGGTCAAACATAATTGCACTCCCTTTATGTCACGATAACCGGGTTTTGTCAGTTTTTCTCATTGTCGTTAAAAACTGAATGGCGACTCCTATATTACTAGTCAATTGGGTGTAAACTCACAGGAAATCCAATTACACTTGATTGAATAAAAAGAATCGTCACACCCACGAGGGACGAGGTCACGCATTAGCCTCGTGCTTTTTCGACCCCCTCACAGTGGCGACTCCACTGGGGATAGTGAAGGAAATACTCGTGCTTGTAGGTAATCAAAATAGACGAAGGGTGAAACGATCCTACCCCGCGTTTATTTCCCCATCAAGTTGGGACGACCTGAAAATCAGCATATTAATGTGAACGGGCAGAACCACATAACGAATCTCGGCTCCCTCGGGATTGGGACTAAGGATACCTTTTTCCGCCAATAGGGGGGTGCATACGCCGCGCGTGTTTCCCACTCGATACTTGTGCAGGTAGTACACCTATCCCGAACCCAATCGCTCGCTCATTAGGTCCCTCTCGCCTGCATGCCCCCTTGGTTTGCACTTGCGGGTTGGCCTCTTGAGCGAAATTCGTCTGTTGAAGACACTACCTCGACCGGGGCATGTGTTGGATCTACGATAGAAGCGGTACCAAGCCAGGAGCAAATAAACTACCCATAGAAGCCTATCATAAACTACGTGGCATATTTAATTTTCAAATCCATGTTTGTAATGTAATTATGTGTAGCGAAATATGTGATTATGTGCGACAAACTATCCTAGAAAACCAACGACCTTAAAAAATTGCCCAAACATTCATAGACTAATTTGCCAAAGAGTTATACCGAAACACGTGTTCCGCAAACCCGAATGATCGCCACAAAAATGAGCGACACTCGGGATGGCCTGTAACGAATCCTACAAACGCTGCCACGCGTAAAGGACGTTATAAGGCAAGCACGCATAACTAAAGTCGCAAAAACAAAAGTATACGCAAATAGAAAACGAGAACCAGCCAGGGACGCATTTTCAACGCCCCTGGTTGGGCGCCAAAATTTCTCACGCCCACTGCTGGGCGCTGAAGTTGCTGCCTGGCCTTTTGGTCAGGCACAACAGCCTCGGTGCCCGCGCATGAAAAAAATTTACGTAGCAAAAAAAAAACTTTTCATAAAAATTGCTACGAGGGCGTATGAAAAGGCACTCGATTCTAAAAGCGACTTGTAAAAAAATAAAATAACTCTTTGTGTCGTTGTTAGGCCTCCTATGACGACAATGTTCGGCTCCGAAACCGAGCACGCTAATTGAACGACCTTGAATGTCACATGGGCAAAGTATTCAAAAAATAATGTTCGAATAAAGTCTTCAAGAAAAAAATAAATGTTCAAATAAAAAATACATAAATCCGAGTCTAGACTAGGTTATGCCAAAGTACAATCTAAATCCTAAGTCTTAGTTGTCTTATCCATAGAATCGGTCCTAACGCTTGGTGTCGTTCTGCAAGTTAAAAGGTTAAACCATATTGAGTCTTCCTTTCTAACATTTAAATCAATAAGCGCCCATATGTAATTGTCATCCTTTGCTAAGAATCCACGGCCTCAATACTCTCTCTCACCAATAAAAATAATATATTATAGTATTTGCAAAATGGAAACAGTCACATTCTGAAAATCGTTCCCCCATAGTCGCACAACCCCCAAAGTGAGCCTAAGGTGTCAATACCATTAGCAAAAAATTAATAGCCTCAAGGCTTGTAATCACATTGGGTCACGACTATCATAGTCCTCTCGAGTCACTCGCTCCTTGAAATACTACTAAGTACGGACTAAAAGATTTTCCATGAATGCAACGTGACCAACCATAAAAATACCCAAATCGGCATACCATAAAGGCTACCATTGGGGTAAAGCAATACACAGTAAGAGAGAAGCCGCACTAATGATTCTAGTCTTGCAAAAATAAAAATTCGATCTCCCCAATTAACTACCTTGCCAACATTAAGCAAAATGGCACATGACAAATGAACACCCAAGGGCTAAAATCTAAAGTGTCAACCAACGAAAGTTATGGTCCAATTAGCCTAAAGTCTGAGAGTCGCTTGGTCAAGTATTATAGGCTTATGCCACGTCATTATTTTGAGTCTAGGCCACCTCCTTATATTCATACCCGAGCTATAATCAGAAAGATTAATGAAAGTTTGAGTCTAAATCACAACTTCCAATTAAATCCCGTGAAACTGGAATCTAAAAAGAAGCAAAAAATTATTTTCGATGTAATTTTTTCGTTAAATTTCAATAAGGTAAAAACAACATTTTTAGATCTACGCTATTTGCACATTTTAAGAAACGACTAAATACGCTTGTAAAGTAAGACAATTTAAAGGTCCACCCTAGGCCTGCTAAAATTAAAGGTCCATCCTAGGCCTACTAAAAATAAAGGCCCACTATAGGCCTACCAAACGAGGCTCACTCAGTCTCGCCTCGTGACTCAAAGACCATAACCATCTACCTTTTAGCTCAAATAAAAAATTTGGGGAGAAATCCCAAGCAAAAAGAAATACTTAAAAAGAAAGAAAAAAGGGAGAGCGAAAAGAGCAAGCCATGGAATACTTATCCCGTACCTCCCAAAGTGCAACATTTACCCAAGTAAACGAAGGAAAAGAATTGAGTCAACCAATCCAAATCATAAGATTCTACAATATCTACCCTTTCCAATCCTTATGCTCTTAGACGCCTTCGCTCTGGGGTCCCTGTTCAGCTCATTTAACCCATCCATGTTCTCATTGCCATAACCCAAGAAACCATTACCTCAACTCTTGTTTTTGAACTTGTTATCAACCGCAAACCACGCACGGCCATTGACACGTGCGTCATGCCCATCATTTCCAAAAGTCCAAACCTGCTCTTACACCACCATTAGCATAATGACCATATAACTGGTTTGGATACGTCCTGTTGATATACCCTTGAGCCGTCCCTATGCTACTCATTGGCCTCGATTGATGTAAACTCATGACACTAGCACGAGGCTACAAATTGTGAGTCCTAGCAGATGTAATCCTCATGCTTGACTAATAACTATACAAATTATCCTATCTCATTCAACCCATCTTTCAAGCCGTCTTGAGTCACAAATAAAAAAGGAAGACAAATGAAAAGTGCAAAAAATAATAAATAATAAAAAAGAAACTTTGCAAAGCGCCTCTAAAGTTAGTCTAAAAAGAAAAAGAAGCATTTAGCGCACCCAAAAAAAAAAAAAAGATCCGCCCAGAAATAATTTTCAGCGCCCACAGCCGGGCGCCGAAATCTTTAGCGCCCCAGCCTGGGCGTTGATTCTCTCTGCTCGCCAAATTTTGTCCAGAAGTGCTCGTCATTTTATCCGCACATGCACGGAAAAATAACGAACACTTGGAGGGGTACAACACGTATTCAGATATACGTACCACCAAAAAATACATGTACTCAAAAAAAAATATAAACACTAGTGGAAAAAGGGTCATTTGCATCGCACTTTTAAGCATATTTGCGTCGTACATCGTGCGTGGCAAAAGCTCTCGACGCAAATGACTAAAAGTCATTTGCGTCGCACATTTGTGCGACGCAAATAACCTTATTTGCGTCGCACAATTAGCAAAAGTGCGTTGCAAATAACTTTTCAACATGGTGCCTGAAAAGTCATTTGCAACGCACATTAGCTAAATGTGCGACGCAAATAAGGTTCATTTGCGTCGCACATTTAGCTAATGTGCGTTGCAAATGACTTTTCAGGCACCATGTTGAAAAGTTATTTGCAACGCACTTTTGCTAATTGTGCGACGCAAATGACTTTTAGGCGCAAAAAAAAAAAGTCATTTGCCACGCACAATAGCTTAATGTGCGACGCAAATGACAATTTTAGCGCCAAAAAATTAAGTCATTTGCCTCGCACATTGAGCTAACGTGCATTGCAAATGACTTATTTTTTTAAAAAAAAATATTCGTTTTTTAATATTAGTTGGAAATTCCGACATGATCGTCTTTGAAATTAGACGGTTCATTCCCAATACCGGGAATACATTTATAATTAATACCTGTCACAAAAGTTTACAACGTAATTAACGTTCCCAATAAAAGGCAATTAAATTCGTCATAGATCGATCAACCAACATGTTACAACAAACATAAAATTATTACAACAAAGGTACGTAGCTAGCTAGAGATCAAGTTCATATTACAAATTAAGCTAAAAATTCGACATTGTTCATGAAGTAATCTGCCCAAAAATCTTTCACCTCATTAATCTCCTCCGCTGAATAAGGCAATGTTCTTGAAAAATCCTAAAAAAGTGTAAATAATTCAATTTATCAACGATTGATCAATATAATAGTTTTGTGTACTTCAATTTATTATATAAAGTACGTAGTTTATGAGAACATACCTTAGTAAGATCTTGACTATTACCATGATTCATTATTATGTCGTACATAAAACGCATGACGTAGTAGCCACAATCTAGTGATCCCGGTTGTTGAGCACACTAAATGCATTAAAATAAATAACACAAGTAAAATTTCTATCACATTGTATGTTATAATTTTGAAAAACTTATTTCTTAGGTAAATAATAAACTAATTATATATATATATACCTGTGCTGGAATCCATGTTAATTTAGTTCCCTTAGATTGTCCACCTAGTCTCTTGTAACTCCGAAAAGCACTACACATTCGATAAAATATGCAATTATATATACTTTGTTTACACATGTAAATGCAAAGAATATTTTACATGTAAGTGCAATTATATACTTTGTTTACACATGTAAATGCAATTATATACGTAGTAGTCACATTTAAGGCTAATTGGGTCGTACGTTCTAGGTCATTTTTAGGCAAAAATGATGTTTTCGAACCCAACTTTGAACCAAAGAACCTAAGGAATGTTTTCAAACTTATTACACGTCTCATATGCATAGTTATAACTTTCTAAGGCCCTTTACAATCTATTATTTCACATTTAAGGCTAATTGGGTCGTCCTAGGTCATTTTTAGGCAAAAATGATGTTTTCGAACCCAACTTTGAACCAAAGAACCTAAGGAATGTTTTCAAACTTATTACACGTCTCATATGCATAGTTATAACTTTGTAAGGCCCTTTACAATCTATTATTTCACATTTAAGGCTATTTGGGTCGTCCTAGGTCATTTTTAGGCAAAAATGATGTTTTCGAACCCAACTTTGAACTAAAGAACCTAAGGAATGTTTTCAAACTTATTACACGTCTCATATGCATAGTTATAACTTTCTAAGGCCCTTTACAATCTATTATTTCACATTTAAGGCTATTTGGGTCGTCCTAGGTCATTTTTAGGCAAAAATGATGTTTTCGAACCCAACTTTGAACCAAAGAACCTAAGGAATGTTTTCAAACTTATTACACGTCTCATATGCATAGTTATAACTTTCTAAGTCCCTTTACAATCTATTATTTCACATTTAAGGCTAATTGGGTCGTCCTAGGTCATTTTTAGGCAAAAATGATGTTTTCGAACCCAACTTTGAACTAAAGAACGTAAGGCAAAAATTTTGGCAAAAATGGCATTTTCATATGCATACTTTACTTACTTGTTTAGTGGCTCCTTAATCATCAAATTTCTCTTCTTCTGTTGAGAATCAAATATGTAGACCTCACGTTTAGACAAGCAAAGAACTAAAAGCATCCAGTGACTCCTACATACAAACAATAAACGTATGTAGTTAGAAAAAAAAAAAGTTAAATTTATAACAATCAATTAAAAACGAAGTTCAAAGTAATTTTCATACTTTTCGTAGTATGGACATAAGATGAATGTCTTAGAACTAAGTGCACTCATGGACCTCGTCATGTACAATAGAATTCGATCTGCATCGGACTTTAACATGGTGGCCGAGATCATCTCCGGGCACATGAATCCAATACTATTGGGGTGACAATCATCGTGAAAACACAACTCACTCAAAGCCCTATAATATAGAGTGTAAGAACGTTAAGACAATCATAAAAATCAAATTTAGGGGCAAAATATGAATTTAGGTAACTCACGTAGCAAAAACTTGTATTATTGATATATTGAGCCATGCTCCCGAGAGAAGTTGATCGGTGTCTTCAACGGTGACACTAATTTCAAAGTCCTTTTCCATATTGAATGTCCTTTTAGTGCAATGTACCTTAACGTGCTCCCCTTCTTTTAATCCCAACATCATAGTTTTCATCACATTGCACTTACCACTCAAATTTTGCACTTTATAATTTTCAAGGAAATAGGTTTTTGATTTAGTGTTGGACGCTTTTGTTCCACTTCCCCCAACCACTATCTCTTTCCCTTTGTTCCCTTTCCCTTTAGGCTCTTTACTTGTAGGCTTGTTTACCTGAGGTATGATTTTCAAATAACGATATACATATTAGTGAGCATACATGGTATAATAGTTCTACTTCAAATTATCATGCATATGTTAGTTACCTCCTCATTCGTAAGCGACACCAAATGTTTTGGCCACTGAGTGAAGGTACCATGAGCTTGAGCAAGTTTCTTAATATATTGAGAAGGCACGGGGACGGGAGCTTCTTTGTACGCGGGCTCAAAATCATCAACGCTCACTTTCACGTTATCGGACGTGACGTCGTTGTGGTGATCAAGGAGCAACTCTGGACATATGGTACCATAGGCAACAAAGACTTTCTCCGAGCCTATGTTCAGGTATAGATGGCACGGGACAGGTTCCTTATTATTTATTTTGAACAATAACGCAAATACAATGTAACATGTTAGAAAAGTTCAATAGAATTAACTAGAAACAAAGTACTTGAAAAACACAAATTATCATACCGTAATGTCGGCAAATGGATCTAAACCCCCGGAACGACAACTACTATGAACATTTGCGTCTATCCTCATATGGCTTGGTATTTGGACACCAAGTTCTTTAGCAAATGTGATAAATTTCTCCATGACCATGGCATCCATCTTGGAGTTCATCTCTTGTATTGTCTCATCTTTGACCCTTTTGGTCACTCTTGCTTCCATTTCCTCCATCTCCGCATCTCCATACCGTCGAAAGCTACGCCGCTCTCCGGTCCCCCACACAGCTTTGATGCCTACTCCACCACCAAATGTTAGTGGTCTCCCTTCTTTAGTCTTACCAAGTGCACGAGATAAGACATCATCTCGTGCACTTTTGGGAACAAATTCCCCTTCATCTTGTTTCCTTTTCCATTCATCCTACATGAAATCAAATGGTTTTGAGAAAAGTTCAACACTTGGTTTCATATTTAAGAACATATATGAAATTAGAGGAATCACAACATTACGCAAAATTGTTAAATGAACTTACAATATTTTCTTTGACCTTTTGTGTGCCCTCATCCGGCAAGTAAGGATTTCCTTTCTCATCTGGTTTCGATCTTGCAAGAAGCCATAAACATGTCCTACTCGGCAAACTTGAAGAAATTGTAGACGCAGAGGAACCTTCAGATGACGAAGAAACTGAGGGAATGTACCCTTTTCTCTGCCATTCACTTGTCATTTCAGCATATGATTTCTGTCCCATATGATGAGGATATATGTTGAAAGATTGACTTTGTCTTGCTTTCTCACTTATTTCCTAATTTTAGGGGGGTAAAAGAAATTATTACAACAAAATAAAACTTAGATTATAACAAGACTTTAAATAAGAATAATTTTTATACCTCAGCTTCTTCGGAGGTACGTATCTTCACAAATTCCTTCCATATATCCTTAGTTATATAACTATACAAATCATATGGCATCTTTTCATCTTTTGGCCTTTTCCTTGTACCCCGAATCCAACCAGTCGTCAATCTTGATTTGAATTCCCTCCAACGCTTATCACAACTCTTTAAGACAACTTCTTTCTTAGTTTCATCTGTGATATGAAATTCTCTCTAAATGAAAGAAAAAGAAAAGGAACAAGAAAGTCTTTTAGCACATGAAAAAGACACGTAGATATGTACAACTGAATTTCCAAAATAAAACCGGTTACCTTGACGTCTTCCCACAAAGTGTCTTTTATTCCTTGTGAAACATCTTCCCAGGTTCTGATCAATATTGAAACCTTTGCGCGACTTATCTCGCCAATGTGATTCTTGTAATCCGTTGCCCATTTCCCTGTGGGTCGGTCCAAGTGATCCCATTCAATTTTTCTTGGAACCCCGGGCATGGATTTTATTCCTTTTGTAGGGCCTCTTGGCTTCTTTTTTTGCTTTTGGGGCACTTGATTTGGTGATTTGTTAGAAGGACCTGAATTTGCGTGTTGATCTTCATCCATGCCTGACGCTACTGCATTGGAAAATCATCAAAATTACATACCTTCAAAAGCAGGATTTTAAAATAAAAATAAAGTTCTGATCAGTTCTGTGCACTGATCTGCACAGCTCAGATCAGAACTGTGCAGATCAGTGCACAGAACTGATCAGCTCTGATCAGTTCTGTGCACTGATCTGCACAGCTCAGATCAGAACTGTGCAGATCAGTGCACAGAACTGATCAGAGCTGAGCTGTGCAGATCAGTGCACAGAACTGATCAGAGCTGACCAGTTCTGTGCACTGATCTGCACAGCTCAGATCAGAACTATGCAGATCAGTGCACAGAATTGATCAGTTCTGACCAGTTCTGTGCACTGATCTGCACAGTTCTAATCTGAGCTGTGCAGATCAGTGCATAGAACTGGTCAGTTCTGATCAGTTCTGTACAAATGCTGGGGAATGAATTTGAATATGCAAAATTTTGGTCCACAAACCCACCCAAAAACAGACTGTTCTTTAAAGATTAAGCAACAAAGAAAGCACAACCAAGCTCCTGAAATAACCTTCAGATACTAACAACCAGCAATTAGATGGTACACAGGAACTTAGCAGACACTTAAATCCAAATAAGATGTTTTTTTTCCGGGTTGGGAGGTAGTTTGGGAGTGCAAACATGGATGACATAATATCCAGCTCCATGAGCATAATATAGAGACCAGTTGCATAAGAATTCAAGGAGTATGGAAATTCCCTGAATAAAGAAGTATCAGGTGTAACCATCCATCATCCTTTGAACAACCACCACTATCCTAAAGCCTCGTACTAATCTATTATTCCACATTTAAGGGTAATTGGGTCGTTATAGTACATATTTAGGCAAAAATGACGTTTTCGAACCCAACTTTGAACCAAAGAACCTAAGGAATGTTTTCAAACTTATTACATGTCTCATATGCATAGTTATAACTTTCTAAGCCTCGTAATAATCTATTATTCCACATTTAAGGGTAATTGGGTCGTTATAGTACATATTTAGGCAAAAATGACATTTTCGAACCCAACTTTGAACCAAAGAACCTAAGGAATGTTTTCAAACTTATTACATGTCTCATATGCATAGTTATAACTTTCTAAGCCTCGTACTAATCTATTATTCCACATTTAAGGGTAATTGGGTCGTTATAGTACATATTTAGGCAAAAATGACATTTTCGAACCCAACTTTGAACCAAAGAACCTAAGGAATGTTTTCAAACTTATTACATGTCTCATATGCATAGTTATAACTTTCTAAGCCTCGTAATAATCTATTATTCCACATTTAAGGGTAATTGGGTCGTTATAGTACATATTTAGGCAAAAATGACATTTTTGAACCCAACTTTGAACCAAAGAACCTAAGGAATGTTTTCAAACTTATTACATGTCTCATATGCATAGTTATAACTTTCTAAGCCTCGTACTAATCTATTATTCCACATTTAAGGGTAATTGGGTCGTTATAGTACATATTTAGGCAAAAATGACACTTTCGAACCCAACTTTGAACCAAAGAACCTAAGGAATGTTTTCAAACTTATTACATGTCTCATATGCAAAGTTATAACTTTCTAAGCCTCGTAATAATCTATTATTCCACATTTAAGGGTAATTGGGTCGTTATAGTACATATTTAGGCAAAAATGACATTTTCGAACCCAACTTTGAACCAAAGAACCTAAGGAATGTTTTCAAACTTATTACATGTCTCATATGCATAGTTATAACTTTCTAAGCCTCGTACTAATCTATTATTCCACATTTAAGGGTAATTGGGTCGTTATAGTACATATTTAGGCAAAAATGACATTTTCGAACCCAACTTTGAACCAAAGAACCTAAGGAATGTTTTCAAACTTATTACATGTCTCATATGCATAGTTATAACTTTCTAAGCCTCGTACTAATCTATTATTCCACATTTAAGGGTAATTGGGTCGTTATAGTACATATTTAGGCAAAAATGACATTTTCGAAACCACTATTTTGCATCGTCGTTTTGTCATCTTGTCGCTTCGTGTAAAAAGAATAGCCATTGATGTCGTACCCCTCATAAGATATGACTTGACATTTAGGACCATATGCCAACCATCTCACCATGTCAGATACCTCATTAGGCGTGTCGGAAAATTGATCCATCACTCGACGCTTGAACCATGTGAGGAATGAACGATTATGCTCTTTTATCAGTTGAGGACCATTTTTTGAAGGATATTGCTCTCTAAGAAAGTTCATGTGCTCAGCCACGTATGGATGGACTTCACTAAGACTTTGCACCACAAACAGCTCAACCTTACACATCATTTCAGAACTGATTGATATCCTTTTCTTGCCAATTGTACCTTGACCCCCAAGTCTCCCATCATGTCTAGACTTTGGTACTCCGACTTCTTTCAAACGTGCCATATATTGAGAAACCCATGCAGCAACTTCCTCCGCGACGGTTCGTTGGACAATACTAGCTTCAGGTTTGGCCGGATTCATCACTCTATTTTTCAAGGTACCCATTTCCCGTTCAAAGGGATACATGTACCTCATACAAACTGGCCCACAAAGCTTAATTTCACGAACAAGATGAATAATCAAATGAGGCATCATGTCAAAGAATGATGGCGGAAAATACTTTTCAAACCGACACATGGTCTCAAGTACATCAGCCTGCAAATCATCCAGTATTGTTGGATTGATCACCTTGCTACAAATTGTGTTGAAAAAGAAACACAATCTTGTAATGGTATACCTCACTTGTGGCGGCAATATCCCTCGAATTGCAACCGGCAGCAATTGTTGCATCAACACGTGACAATCATGAGATTTCATTCCAACTAATTTCAAGTCAGACATGGACACAAGTCTACGAAAATTTGAAGAGTAACCGGCAGGGACCTTTAAGCCATGCAAAGACTCACAAAAGCTAACTTTCTCCTTTTTAGACAAGGTGAAACAAGCTGGGGGAAGGTACCAGCGTTTTCCCCTTTCTTGAGGTGCCAACTCGGAGCGACCCATAGCAGCCATATCTTGTCTAACTTTAGGCCCATCCTTCGTTTTCCCTTGCATATTCAACAATGTCCCAACAATGGCATCACAAACATTTTTCTCAATATGCATTACATCCAAACAATGCCTAACTTCCAAATCTCTCCAATATGGGAGATCCCAAAAGATAGACCTCTTCTTGTAACCACCACTTGGCTGACCTTTATAAGGCTTACCAAACTCTGTCTCAATGTCTTTAACCCGTTCATAAACCTCACACGCACATAAGGGGGCAGGAGCTTCTCTCATCTCCAATTCTCCATTAAAAGCTTCCTTCTCTTTTCGAAATGGATGATCTTCAGGAAGATACATCCGGTAATCCATGTACACATCTTCCCACAAAATTTTAGGCGCCTCGAGACCAAATCATCATGACAAACTGGACATGCCTTCTTTCCCTTTACAGAATACCCTGGCAAATTTCCATAAGCCGGGAAATCATTTATCGTACAAAAAATCATGGCACGTAAAGTGAAATTGGTTTTGGTGTATGCATCAAACATCAACACCCCTTCATCCCACAACAATTTCAAATCTTCAATGAGTGGCTCTAGATACACATCTATGTCATTTCCGGGTTGTTTAGGCCCAGAGATTAAGAGCGACAACATGATGTATCTACGCTTCATGCATAACCAAGGAGGCAAATTGTATATGGTGAGAAGAACCGGCCAAGTGCTATATTGGGTACTAAGTGTCCCAAATGGGTTCATTCCATCCGTGCAAAGACCAAGCCTGAGATTCAGAACTTCTTCCCTAAAGACCTTGTACTTTCGATCAATGTTCCTCCATTGTGGAGAATCAGCAGGATGCCTCATTAACCCATCTTTCTTCCTCCCCTCGGCATGCCACCTCAAGAGTTTTGCAGTTTTCTCTTCTGAGAAAAGGCGCTTAAATCTTGGTATAATTGGAAGATACCAAAGCACCTTAGCCGGAGAAGGTTTCTTCTTAGTTGATGTTGCATCATTCTCCACGATCTTGTAACGGGACAATCCGCATCTTGGACACTCATGCAGATTTGCATACTGCTTTCGATACAACACGCAATCATTTGGACACGCGTGTATCTTCTCATAATCCATACCCAAAGGACACATAAGCTTCTGGGCCTCATAGTTAGACCTTGGAAGTTTGTTTCCTTCAGGAAGATTACCAGACGTGGCCTCCAAAAACTGTGAAAAACTCTTGTTGGTCCAACCGTTTTCCACCTTTAAGTTGAAATATTCGATGACGGCACCAAGTACAGTTTGTGTAGAACCAGGATATAATGGTGTTGCGGAAGCTTTGATTATACTATCATACATATGGGGACGCTCAACGAAATGATGGTCTTCCACATCATGCATCATATCATCTATCCTATCTTTCTCCTCTTCTTCCTCACTTTCAACACCAATATCATCCTCAATTTCATTATCATCACCATTATCACAATGATTATGCTGACTCGAGCTCGGCATACTAGAACTTGCCCCATGATCTATGCTCTCACCATGCCATGTCCACGTCGTGTAGTTACCCTTAAAACCGCGACGAACTATGTGATCAACAATATCATCAATATCCCGATACCCCCTTGAATTATTGCAATCACAACAAGGACACAGAATTAAACTTGATTCATGTTCTGATTGATGTTTCAAGGCAACCTTAATGAACTCTTGAATCCCTTGTAAGAACCTTGTAGAAAATCGTTTACTACCATACATCCAACTCCGATCCATTTTCAACCACTAGACCAAATTTTGTCAAAGGTTAGAATATAAACTAGGCTATTCATATCATTATAAATCCAAAATTTTGTAGCAAACCCAAAACATGATTTCATATATCACCTAAATTCATTTCATACCCAAAACTTCATTTCATAACTTTTAATTCAACAAAACCTAACAACTAAAATTCAACAAAACCTAAATCCTAAAATGTACCCAATTAAAATTCAACTAAAATTCAACAAAACCTACAACTAAAATTCAACAAAACCTAAATCCTAAAATGTACCCAATTAAAATTCAACTAAAATTCAACAAAACCTACAACTAAAATTCAACAAAACCTAAATCCTAAAATGTACCCAATTAAAATTCAACTAAAATTCAACAAAACCTACAACTAAAATTCAACAAAACCTAAATCCTAAAATGTACCCAATTAAAATTCAACAAATAATATCAACCATTAAAATTCAATTATAATGCATAATTAAAATTCAATTATAATGTCCACAATTAAAATTAAAATGCACAATTAAAATTCAATAAATATCAAAATTAAAATTCAATACCTAAGAGAGGAGAGACTACAATGAACAAGGGCGGCTGAGTGGGCGGCGGCGTGAAGGAGTGAGTGGGCGGCGGCGTGAAGGAGTGAGTGGGCGGCAGCGTGGACGACTTCCTTGGCCGTGGGCGGCGGCTCTAAAAAGGGAGTACAGCAAGAAGGAGTGAAGCAGTGAAGTGCAGCGCAGTGAAGGGGCAGCGCAGTGAAGAAACGACGGAAGGCACGGAAGGCGGCAGTGAAGCAACGACGGCAGGGTGAAGCCGCCGGTGAGACTCTAGCAGTGTTGGTGTTTGGTTTCGTTTGGGAGTGAAGCAGTGTTGGTTGTTTGTCGAGCAAAACCTAAGTCAGAATGAAGCTTGAAAGCAATTAAGCGTGAGCGCGAATTCGAAAAAAAAAAAATCAAAACACATTTGCGTCGCAGCTTTATTAAACTGCGACGCAAATGACTCTAGGATGCCCCCCAGAGTCATTTGCGTCGCAGATTAGTAAATCTGCGACGCACTTGATTGAGTTAATTGCGTCGCAGTTTTACTAATCTGCGACGCAAATGACTCTGGGGGGCATCCTAGAGTCATTTGCGTCGCAGTTTAATAAAGCTGCGACGCAAATGACTAAATTTTATGCTAAAATTTGTCATTTGCGTCACATGTTCAGAATGGCGTGGCAAATGCGGGGATGCAAATAAGCCTTTTTCCACTAGTGAAAACAAAATTCTGGCTTACGGCAAGGCAGCAGATTTAAATAATAATAAACTTCACTTATTCTACCGTTTTAAATAATATGTTTCCATCTCAGAACGTACTTGTTTAAAATCGGCATTCTAAGAAACTATTTTCTAGGCTAAGAACTACGCAAGACCTGATTCAAAATTAAATCTATTTAAGGCGGATACGTAGGCAATCCATGATTCGGTCCAACCAATTTGCAAAAATGTTAAAGCCTATAGAAAAACAAGAATAAGAAATAGAGTCCCTTATCGGAATTTAATTACTTGCAATCCAAGTTGAAAGAAAAATTTAAGTCAAAGGAAGAATCCAAGTCATCAAGATGCCAAAATTAATGAGCACACATCGAAAAATAATAAGGGCACGTACCCTTGCCAGAAGGAGCACTCGCACTCCTAGGCACTTAGCCAAGACTCAAAAGACCGCTTTGCCTCAATTGAATGGGGGCTAGCGCAAGTGTCCATGACCTCTAAAGTACTCGACTTGACCCTCCCTAAAGCGAACTAACTCACTTAAAGACCTTCTTTCACCACTAGACATAGTCGTTCGCTTAAAGGCCTTCTTTCACCCCTAGACACAGTCATAGTCGCCGACAAGTAGTAAAGGCAGTAAGCTTGCAATAAAGAGATTGTTCTACGGCATCACCCCATCGTTCCTTCGAACTCAGGGCACCCGTTCATGGTAATTCAAATGCTTGCTAATCTCCTTTGGAAAAATCAGACATTGTCAATAGGACTTGGCACTTAACCAAGGCTCACCCTACTCAGACATATGACACGGGCATCTAAAATCGAAATCTAAAAGCATCATTAATGGGAAGACATGATAGCAACTGGGGGCTAAAAATTGAAATGAAAGAGCTAGGGAGAGAACTAGGTATACCTTGACCTTTTGTACGGACATACACCAAGTAAATCTAAGTCAATTTGACAACGGTTTATATTCCCGCAATTCTGGAAAAGATGGCCCTAAAAGCCTAAAGCATATGTCAAACGGGCACAAGTAATATCTTGATACCTGCACCCTGGCTTCCAGCAAATCCTTAGACAGCATTCCAAAAATCGTAACAGTATTTTGATTCACCCATGTAATCCTGTACGAACCCTTCTATAAGTCAACCTACTTAGGACACCTCGGATTGTACACAGTAGGATTCGGATTTTAAATAATTTTTCAAATGATTTTTAAAGACTTCTTCGAACATAATAAAGAGTCGTTGGTTTAATCTAAGTATGCGTTTATCCCGATGTTGCAAGTGAGTCAAAAAGATTTCCAAATATATGGGTAAAGAAAGGCACCTAGCTTTTGGACAAGGCACACTTCAACATGTGACTACCTTGACCATGGCAATGTCGCACAATACGACATTTACAAGAGAAGCAGCAAAATCACTACTCGAACGTACCTCGCACTAAACGAGTCTGGTTGAAACTATTCATGATCCATGTCACCATGAATGCATAAAAACGTATGCAAAGCATTATAGCACCAAGCCAATCCCGTAGGTACAATTGGGGGCTTGAGAAAAACACTCTAAAAATGCTCGAAATGACGATTTTATCGCAAATTCTCGACGCTAATGCTATACGTACATCATACGGGCACAATCCTAAGCTTTGATCGTGTAAAACGAACCTTAGAATGACTACAACCCCTCCCAAATTCTAAGCGCTACTTAGAATATATAAAGTCGCCCCACTAACAAGGGTAACTGAAAATCGCGAGTCACCAAAACTCCGATCAAACTACTACACATAACGCTCGCCCTATAAAGCGCCCGTTACACAGTCTACATAGTTCCAAAGCAAAAGCGAAAGAAAAAAAAAATCAAGGATAAGAACTGTCAAAATATACCCAGAAATCATTTTCAACGCCCAGAGCTGGGCGCCGATATCTTTGACGCCCCAGCCTGGGCGCTGAATCTTTCTGCTAGCCAAGTTTTGCCCGGATATAAAAATAAAACACCTACGAATCCTCGCATCGAACGAAGTAATAAGCCGTGCAAACCCACGCAGAAGGTGCCACACTTGTTCGAGCACCTGAACGAGGCATGATGAAGTACTCCAATGCAAAAAATAATAGTATCCCAACACCTGGAGAATGTTCTAAGACGCGCCGTTAGGCCACACAAGCCTACGTCGCACCATAAAGTTTAACCATCCCACAGTACAAGTCTAAAAAAAGAGAATAAGGCATACTGCACTGATGCGGGCACGACCAAAGAGTGTGTGTAAAAGAGGCAAAGACTACTTATTGCCCAAATTCAAAATTCAAGCCACACGACTTCTACATTAAGGATTAAAGGTAGCAAAACATTACCTACCACGGGAGGGATAGCTCGCACTCACACGAGCAGGAACCCCAAGGCATCTTTTTCGAAAGAATCTACAAAAACGTACGCCAAAAGGAAGCATCCCAACATGCATACTTGGGGGCTCCAAGCTACGAAACAACCATAGCAAAATAAAAAAAATATCTCGAAGCAAATGTTTGAACAATCGAAAGGGCACGATGTTTGAGCCCACCTCGTAAATAGGCCTGAACCCTACTAAGCTTCTAAGCAAACTATTCGAAATCAGTCATTGCTCAAAAAAAAATGATTCAAGCAAACTGATTAATGGAACCGCACACAACGGTCATTCTATGAACGCTCGTTCGCACGTACATATCATCATTCTGAGTATCGAATATTCACGAACGCGTTTAAAAGGAAAAATATACAACAACAAGAGCGGTCAAAGTCTTACGCTTCAAGGTATGTTCCTCGGTCCATATAGACTCGCCCAACTATCGCAATAACTATACGCCTTAAGAGCAACAGTTCCTTAAAATAATCGCCCCAAAGCGACAAGCACCGTAGTCCACCAATCGGCTACGGCTTCTCAAGAAAATCACCACGTTCTAAAAACAAAGAAAAAAAAACAAAAGAAAAGAGAATACATAGAACTTCGAAGTGAAATAAACGAATGAACAAGAGGCCAACTGTGTCATCAAAAGACCAGCCCAAACGTCACTTTCAACGCCCAGGCCTGGGCGCCGAAAATGTACCCAGGCTCAAAAAAGGCCCTAACCTCTAGTGGGCCCTGCCATACTCATTCGACTTGAAAATTGCCTAAAGTCGCACTCCACGGCTTCGCTAAAGTAGCACACTACTATAAAAGGTCGCTCGCACATACGAGCATGACCCCAAACATGATTACAAGATGCGAAAAACAACCAACGAGCCCCAGTGCTTGGGGGCTCGCAAAAAAATAGACTCCAACAAGGAGCGCGCGATCAAAATCACATTCCCGGACTACGCCATACACCATATCATGTTTGGATATCTCAAAAAAGAACAACAACAGGTTCGACCTCATCGAAAGGACGTCACTGACACTTGTGCACGGTCCTCTGATCAAAGACCAAATCGAGCCGTAAAGACTAGCTCAAAATCACTAACGCGGACGGTCGCAAGACAAAGATCCGTCTGAACACGTTGTCAGCCCACGTCCAGGTTACAACTAAATTCGAGCATCCCTCGAAAGAATTCGCTCTTGCAAGAATGAATAAAAAGAAATTCTCAAAAGAAATCACAAAGAACCAAAGAAATAGCTAGGAACTTGCCCATCTTCAGTCGGCAAGATCGCGTCACAAACCGCGCGAGTTCCCAAATCGAAAAAAAAAAACGAATTCAGGGACGTCCACTCTCAGCGGACAGGGCTCGCCCACCCTCAGCGGGCGGGCTCTGCGTCACTAGCCGCGCAGGTGCTCAGTTTTCGAAAAAATAAAGTCTTCAAAATTAAAACAGGCTCGCCATCTTCAGCCGGCGGGGTCTACGGCGCAAACCACGTAGGTCCTTATTTTCAAAAAAGCAAAACAAATTTCAAAATAGATTCGTCCACTTCTATCGGACGGGGTGTCCACCCTTAGCGGACAAGGTTCGCCATCTTTAGCCGGCGGGGTCTACGTCACAAACCGCGTAGGTCCTTATTTTCAAATTTCAAAAACAGATTCGTCCACTTCTATCGGACGGGGTGTCCACCCTTAGCGGACAGGCTCGCCATCTTTAGCCGGCGGGGTCTGCGCCATTAAACCGCGCAGGTCCTTAGTCGCTGCAGCGATAACTTTTGCTGGATTTTCCTTCGTTTTACGTCCTATAAAAACAAGGGTGCTGGATTTTCCTTCGTTTTACGTCCTATAAAAACAAGGGTGCTGGATTTTCCTTCGTTTTATGTCCTATAAAAACAAGGGGGTTTTCTCGTTTAACTAGCCTTGAAAATGAGAATCTTTAAAAACATTTTTTACCTCGTGATTGGGCTTGGCCAGGCCCAATTACACTTTATAGCTTTGATTTCGAAAACATCTGTAGCTACTCCCAATGACAAAGTGAGGGAGTTTCTACGCACCTTTAGATCCTTCCAATGACAAAGTGAGGAAGTTTCTATACTATCAGTTGACAAATCCCAATGACACGTGAGGGATATATCGACACTTCAAGTGATGACCCTTAAGTCAAATGTTATCACTCGGGGGCTCGTGAGACACTCGCAAAACAGGTCACATACACCATGGCTTGTGTGACGCACTCCGTCTAATACTTTGACCATCGTCTTACTCCAAGACTCAGTCAACGTGGGGGCTAACTGTAGACACCTACTTTTGTCCCCATTCCCGAAAGGGAAAGGTTCGATGATGAAAGCATAAATCTCCATTTGACAACGCATCTCCTATGAAATAAACGAATCTCGATTCCCCTTTTCATTTCACCCGAAACCTGCTATTTATAGAAACCTGCTATTTATGGAAACCTGCTAAAAATAGTAACTGCCGTAAAGGGTAGCTTCTAAAAGTGGCAAGTCATAAAAGATAGAAACCTTTCAGAATTAGGTGTTGCACTCCAACATAAATCCTAAATGACATAGAAAACTGCGAGAATCCTATTCCTAATATGATTCAGAAATAAGAGTTACGTATTAATTAAAATCCTAACGAGCCTAGAGTTCGTAACGGGCCCAGACGCATTCCGTCATGAAATTGATCCGCACTAAAAGACTCGATTAAGTCTCAAACACTACGGATTTCAGGAATCCAAATCTGACAAAGAAACGGCCCAAACAGCAATTTCAACGCCCAGCCCTGGGCGCTGAAATTGCCTGGATCATATTTTCAACGCCCAGAGCTGGGCGCCGAAATCTTTGACGCCCAGGCCTGGGCGCTGAAAATACTTGGGTACGTGTTTTTTCCTAATTCTTTGTGGATTAGAACTCTGCAATTCTATCCTTCCATGAACTCTTCCCTATAAATAGACCCCTAAATTCGACGTGAAAGGAACACACACACAACACATAATTATATCCTGAGTATTGACTCCAACCCTTAGCCTAAGCCTCTCGCTGCGAAATTGTTCACGCGTTCTGTCGCAATCGATCCATAAATCGAACAGAACGTATCCTGTCCCATAATTGAGATTCGTTAAATAAAAAGGAGAAATAGCAAAGTCAAAGTGGTTAGTTTTCTGAGAACCGTGACGCACCTCTCAAGGGTGCGTCGTAATGTGTCCCTTTTCGATGATTTAACTGCTTTCCTCGCCCTTTTTATGAACTGTTAAACTAACCTAATCTGATTGTTCTATCACGCCTAACAAATATAATATTTTTGGGAAATCGGATTATCACGCTAGGTCCCTTAATGCTATTTAAATCAGATAATCACGATCGAATTAGTATTATATGTTGCATATTGCTAAAATCAATTCAGATTAGTTTAATAGTTAACGCATGTCCCTTCAATTATTTATGCTGAGCTAGTAAGGATATCCTGCCTCTGGAGTTATCGACGAGCGAATTACTCCTCTCGGTAGTTACAGTCCCCCGAACCCTCAATCTCTACCTTGCGGGTGTATGTTGAGAGATCCCCACACCAGGGATCACAAGGGAACCTACGGCCGTCGTGGTCAAACATAATTGCACTCCCTTTATGTCACGATAACCGGGTTTTGTCAGTTTTTCTCATTGTCGTTAAAAACTGAATGGCGACTCCTTTATTACTAGTCAATTGGGTGTAAACTCACTGGAAACCCAATTACACTTGATTGAATAAAAAGAATCGTCACACCCACGAGGGACGAGGTCACGCATTAGCCTCGTGCTTTTTCGACCCCCTCACAAATGGTATATGTAGATCAAGATCAACAAGTTATCTTGAAGCTAAGTTAGCATAGCAATAGGTTTACTTGGTAATTAGTTTGTACGTAGTCAGGAAAGTAGTTTTTATTTAGTTTTGGACTATCTTGTAGAAAAAATGATGTTAGGAAGTTGTTTTTGTTTTAACATATTCCTTTTATTTCAGTTAACTAGACTTTGGAAATTAATTTAATGTATGGATGATTTATATTGTTATATATCACTTTTTATAAATTAATCAAAGCACGACGTTACGGTGTTTTATGATAATGTAGTAGAGTATTTGATTTCTATCATCTATGGTCAATATATAATCATCTATGGTCAATATATATTTTATAAATAATTTGTGATTTTAGATTAATTGATATATATATATATATATATATAATGCAAATTGTGACACTCCAAAGGGTCTAAATTATTTTGGAGGGAATGAGGAGAACTCGCACGAAAGTAAACGTATAGGGACTCTAATAAGAGTCTATATATTTCGGGTGTCTAAAGCGTCTCTAAATGGTTTATAGTGGCGGAGAAATGTGTCTATAAGCGTGCAAATAGTGACGCTTTTTACAGTCTAAATATTGCGACTATCTATAGAGTCCCTATATCCCAAATAGCGGCGGTGAAATACATCGATATTTTGCAAATTGTGACGCTCTAAAGCGTCGGTAAATAGCGGCAATGAAAATAGCGACCCTCTCCCAAAGCGTCGCTATGTGAAATAGCGACACTCTTTACCGTCGCAATTTGTCCCAAAAAGCGTCACAATGTGTCGCGTTTTTTTGTAGTGAAAGAAGGAAACAAAACAAGATCAATTCCATTCACAATGCTGCTGGTGAGTGGATTCAATCCTATGAAGGAGTCCAGGAGGCTTTCTCCCAATTCTACTCTTTTCTTTTCTGTGTAACCAAGGAGGATAGATCTCATGTTAACCCAATTGTAGTGGATCAAGGAGCAAGACTCACTGAACATCACAGGAACTTGCTGCATTGTGATTTTCAGGAGTGTGACATTAAAAGTGTATTGGATGCCATCCCTATAAACAAAGCCCCTGGGATGGATGGGTTCAATATCATGTTTTTTAAAGCTGCTTGGCCCATTGTCAAAGGAGAATTGTGTCTGTCTATCAAAGATTTTTTCCTCACTGGGAAAATCTTAAAAGAAATCAACATCACCTCCATTTCTCTGGTTCCTAAAGTCACTGTACCTGTTTCTGTAGGGGATTTCAGACCAATTGCATGTTGCTCAGTCCTGTACAAATGCATATCCAAGCTCTTATGTAAGAAACTAAGCCAGATCCTTCCAGATATCATCTCCCCTACACAGGGTGCCTTTGTTGCTGGCAGGTCCATTTTACACAATGTGCTAATTTGTCAGGATTTGATTAAACACTACACCAGAAGGAACACAAGACCTAGTTGCCTGATGAAACTTGATTTAAAGAAAGCCTTTGACACAGTTGAATGGAAGTTCATAGAAGAGGTTATGCTGGAATTAGGCTTTCCCACTTTTTTTGTGGATCTGATAATGACTTGCCTGTCAACAACTCCGTACTCAATCTTGATTAATGGTGCTCCCTCCCCTCCCATTCAACCTAGAAGAGGGCTCAGGCAGGGGGACCCCCTCTCTCCTCTTCTTTTTACCTTGTGCATGGAGTACTTTTCTAGATCAATGATTCTAGTGACTAAACACCCCAAGTTCAAATTCCATTCTAGATGCAGATCACTTGGTCTTAATCATCTGTGCTTTGCAGATGATCTCCTCATGTTCTGTCATGGAGACACTCACACAGTTCAGCTTCTGCTGGAAGGGTTTAAGATCTTTTCAGACACTACTGGCCTTCAAGTGAACCCCTCCAAATCCTCTGCTTACTGCTGTGGGATGAGTTCCCACACTAAAACTGCCATTGGTACACTCTCTGGCTTTCAGCTTGAAACTTTGCCCTTTAAGTATCTTGGAGTGCCCATCAGCTCCAGGAAAATTCAAGCAGGAGATTGTGATATCTTAGTGGAAAAGATGGTGTCTAAAATCAAGGTGTGGAGCTCTAGACACCTCTCCTTTGTTGGGAGGATCCAACTCATTAACTCTGTTCTTATGAGCATCAGTGTCTATTGGGGGCAAATTTTCCTCATCCCTTCTGCTATTATAAAAAAGATTAATGCTGTATGCAGGTCTTATCTGTGGTATGGTGTTTATGATGATAGCAGACCAGGGAATGTTAGTTGGGACAAGCTTTGTACTGACAAAGATCATAGTGGTCTTGGTTTTAGGAACTTAACTTTGTGGAATTATGCAGTTGTTGGTAAACTGGCCTGGGCTATAGAGAAAAAACAGGATAATTTATGGGTCAGGTGGATTCATGCTCTCTATGTTAAAGACAAAAACTGGCAGCTGTATACTCCTACTGTGGCTGCCAGTTGGGCTGTCAAGTACATTTGTAAGGTGAAACAGTTGTGTTCTGAGAAGCTGCTGTCTGCTACTTGGCTTACTAGCATCCACTACTCCATCAAGAGGACCTATCAATCTTTGAAAACTCAATAATGCAGAACTCCTTGGGCTAGATATGTGTGGAACATGTTCACTCTTCCAAAACACAGATTTACTACTTGGCTGGCCTTGCTGGATAGGCTAAGGACTAAAAATAGGCTATTTCAATATGGCATTGGTGATAACAATCTTTGTGCTATCTGTGGTGGTGCACCAGAAACTAGTGCTCACTTATTTTTCAAATGTGCTTACAGCAAGGACTGTCTGAACATAGCTCTTGATTGGTTGGGGATCAAGATGAGAAGAACTTCTGTCATACATGTTTTCCAATGGTTCAGAACTTACTGTAAAAATTCCTTCAAACTGAAAGTTGGCTATGCTGCTATTGCTGGCATGGGACCCTGTATCAGGTGTGGATGGCTAGGAATTCTGCTGTTTGGGATCAGTTTGTTCCCACTGCAGCCTCACTCATGGAGAGTCTCAAGTTTGATGTTAAGCACAGGATTCTGGAAATCCACAGCAAGAAGATTAGTGCTGAAAATAGGAGTTGGCTAATTAGTTTGTAATTAGCTGTCTTGTTTTAGACTTAGCCTAAGTCTATGCTGTTTGGTTTGCTGTTCTTTCCTTGAACAGTCTAACTTTGTTTGAGTGATTAATATATCGCCCCTTACTTGTCAAAAAAAAAAGGACATCAAGAATGTCATGGTAGACTTCATGATTGTGAAAGTACCTGCAGCCTATAACGCCATTCTGGGCAGGCCATTCATTCCCGATGCAGGGGCCGTGGTTTCTACTTATCACCTCACCATGATGTATACGACAAATGATGGTCGCTCAGCTAAGGTCAAAGGCAGTCAGGAACAAGCTAAGAAATGCTACCACACAGCGCTAAAACAACCACCCAGACCCCCACCACTGGCCGAAGAAGAACTTCCCCAATCTCGAAAAAGAAAGAGAGTAGAGCGTAAGAAAGACAAGTTGTTGAGCATGGAAAACTTCGAACACCGAGAAGAGGGCCTGTTAGAACCCACATCAACTGAAGAAACTGAGGAAATAGAATTAGAAGAAGGGATGACGGACAGGACATTTCGAATTGGCACAGACATAGATCTCTCCCTCAGAGTGAACATCATTTGCCTGCTGCGAGAACACGCAGACATATTTGCCTTCTCAGCAGACGAAATTCCAGGGATTGACCCTTGTGTCATGGTCCATAGACTGAATGTCAGTAGAGAAGTTAGGCCAGTGAAACAGAAGAAAAGAACTTTCTCGGCAGAGAAGAATGTAGCCATCCAAGAAGAGATCAACAAATTGCTAGCAGCCAAGTTTATAGAAGAATGTGATTACCCAGAATGGTTGGCTAACGTTGTGATGGTGAAGAAAGCGAATGGTCAATGGAGGATGTGTGTAGACTTCACAGACCTAAACAAGGCCTGCACGAAAGATTGTTACCCATTGCCCATAATAGATCAACTGGTAGATTCCACCAGTGGACACGCTCTGCTGAGTTTTATGGATGCATTTTCTGGCTATCATCAGATCAGTTTACTCGAATCAGATCGTAAGAAAGGTGCTTTCATCACAGACGCTGGAGTTTACAACTACAAAGCTATGCCATTCGGCTTGAAAAGTGCAGGTGCAACATACCAGAAGCTTGTAGATAAGATATTTGCAGAGCAAAAGGGCCGGAATGTGGAGGTATATGTGGATGATTCCATAGTCAAGAGCAAAAAGGAGGCTGATCACATCACATACCTACGGGAAACATTTGCCACGTTGAGACAGTACGACATGAAACTAAACCCAAAGAAGTGCGTGTTTGGTGTTAAGTCAGGAAAGTTCTTGGGATTTCTGGTCAGTGAAAGGGGAATAGATGCCAACCCAGAAAAAGTGGAGGCCATACTCAACTTGCCAGAGCCAAAGAGCATACGAGATATACAGAGATTAACTGGAAAAATGGCAGCACTCACTCGTTTTATCAGCAAGTCTGCAGACAGATCCCTTCCTTTTTTCCAAGTGTTGAAAGGAAACAAAATGTTTAAGTGGGGGGAAGAACAAGAAAAGGCGTTCGCAGAGGTAAAAAAACCACTTAAAAAGCCTCCCGACCATAGCCAGACCAGAAGTAGGAGATGTGTTGCAGTTGTACATCTCTACCTCTAAAAATACTGTAGCAGCAGCCCTGATAGTGGAAAAGGACAAGGTCCAACAGCCAGTATATTTTGTCAGTCACATCCTCAACCCCCCAGAACAGAGATACCCTATGATTGAAAAATGGCCTTCGCCATTATGATAGCTGCCAGGAAGCTGAAACCATACTTTGATGCTCACAAGGTACAGGTATTAACCAATCAGCCTTTAGAGAAATCGTTGCAAAGGCTAGATACCTCAGGCAGACTACTGAAATGGGCAGTAGAACTCTCAGAATACGACATTGAATACAAGCCAAGAACTGCTATAAAAGCACAAGCACTAGCAGACTTCATAGCTGAAGCATCCTATGAGGAGGAAGAGGAGCCTCTGGGGACGTGGCAGATCTTTGTAGACGGCTCAGCCGCAGTTACAGGGTCAGGAGCAGGCATTATAATGACTTCACCAGAAGGTAACGTTTTTGAATATGCCATAAAGTTCAAGTTCAAAGCCTCAAACAATGAAGCAGAGTACGAAGCAACGATCGCAGGCATTCAAATGTGCAAGGCAGCAGATGCTAAGAAAATCGTGTTGAAAACAGATTCCCAGTTAGTGGCCAGTCAGTATAAAGGCGAGTATGAGGCTCGAGATCCGTCCATGCAGAGATATCTGGCACTAATGAAAGAAGCAGTAGTCCAGTTGGAAAGCTTCGAGATTCAGTTGGTCCCCAGAGCAGAGAATAATCAAGCAGATGCCCTCTCAAACTTAGCAAGCTCTTCGTTGTAGGACCTCGAAAGGACAGTGATGGTGGAAGTCCAAGAGGAAAGAAGTATTGATAAAAAGCCCATGGTAAATGTCATCAGCACAGAACCCCAGTGGTACGACAGTATAGTGTCATATAAACTTGGCAGAGGTCTCCCTACAGCAGAACCAGAGCAGAAGAGGATAAAACGAAACGAGCACTGGTTTGTGATTTATCAAGGAAGATTGTACAAGAAATCCTTCTCCCTACCACTGCTGAGATGCGTCTCAACAGAGGAATCACAGAGGATCATTGAGGAAATTCATGAGGGAATATGTGTAAACCATATTGGAGGCAGAACACTAGCCTTAAAAGCCCTCAGAGCAGGATACCACTGGCTAACCATGGTGAGTGATTCACAGTCATATGTGAAAAAATGCGATAAATGATAAAAATTCGCTCCAGTAATAAACCAGCCCTCCAACGACTTGCAATCGATCATCAACCCTATACCATTCGCTCAGTGGGGAATGGATATCTTGGGCCCATTCACAACAGCAAGTGGAGGAAGGCGATATCTGATTGTGGCAGTGGATTATTTCACAAAATGGATAGAGGCATAGCCCACTAAAAGCATAACAGCTAAACGAATGAAAGAATTCATTTGGAAAAATGTCATTACAAGATTCGGTATCCCAGAGAGTTTGGTCTTTGATCATGGGACACAATTTGATTGCACACAGATAAAGGATTATTGTGCAAAGCTGAAGATAAAATTCGCATATGCATCAGTATGCCATCCTTAGAGCAATGGACAGGCCGAAGCAGCAAACAAACAGATCCTAGGAGCTCTGCGCAAGAAGATTGAGGACTTTAAGGGAGCATGGGCAGACCTTATACCAGAAATCCTGTGGTCCAATAGGACAACAGAGAAAGAGGCAACAGGGGAAAGTCCTTACAAGTTAGCCTTCGGAGCTGAAGCAGTATTACCAGTAGAGGTTGGCTTGCCCAGTTTCAGAGTGCAGTACTACGATGAAAGCACCAATGAGCAGCTCATGAGGGAATCGTTGGACCTTTTGCCAGAAATAAGATTGCAAGCAGAGCTAAGACTCGCAGCAAACAAAGAGAGAATGAGCAGGGCTTACAACAAAAAAGTCAGACACAGGCCTATGCAAGTGGGAGACCTAGTACTCAGACGAACAGCTGCCACAGGAAAGGGCAAGGCAGAAGGAAAGTTCACTGCGAACTGGGAAGGGCCATACCAGATTACAAAGGAGGTAGCCCCTGACTCATACCATCTCATGACAATGGATGGGAAAGAGTTAAAGAATAGCTGGAACGCCAACGTGCTCAAAAAATACTATGTTGGGTATGAATGTTCTGTATGATGATAAGGCAAGATAAGCCAAAATTATCCGTTTTGTACCTTTTTCACTGAATACATATAATGAAATGAGCTTGGCTGTTCCAGAAAAAAGATATTGTGACGGGCAAAATACAATGTAACCGAGAAATACATCATGATACACACGTTCAACAGATAACTTGACTTGATCACTCAAGTTAGCCGAAGAGCAGTGTCATGATGAATTTCTAAGTTAAAATATCGCAGAGCAATTTCTAAGTTTTGTCCTGGCCAAAGCCAAGACAATTCAAAATTGGAAGCAGCCTGTGAGGGGGTCGAAAAAGCACGAGGCTAATGCGTGACCTTGTCCCTCGTGGGTGTGACGTTTCTTTTTGTCAAATCAAGTGTAATTGGATTTCCTGTGAGTTTACACCCAATTGACTAGTAATATAGGAGTCGCCATTCAGTTTTTAACGACAATGAGAAAAACTGACAAAACCCGGTTATCGTGACATAAAGGGAGTGCAATTATGTTTGACCACGACGGCCGTAGGTTCCCTTGTGATCCCTGGTGTGGGGATCTCTCAACATACACCCGCAAGGTAGAGATTGAGGGTTCGGGGGCCTGTAACTACCGAGAGGAGTACTCGCTCTTCGATAACTCCAGAGGTAGGATATCCTTACTAGCTCAGCATAAATAATTGAAGGGACATGCGTTAACTATTAAACTAATCTGAGTTGATTTTAACAATATGAAAAATATAATACTAGATCGATCGTGATTATCTGATTTAGATTGTTTTAAGGGACCTAGCATGATAATCCAATTTCCCAACATATTATCTTTATTAGGCGTGATAGAACAATCAGATTTAATTAGTTTAACAGTTCATAAAAGGGCGAGGAAAGCAATTAAATCATGGAAAAGGGACACATTACGACGCACCCTTGAGAGGTGCGTCACGGTTCTCAGAAAACTAACCACTTTGACTTTGCTATTTCTCCTTTTATTTAACGAATCTCAAGTTATGGGACAGGATACGTTCTGTTCGATTTATGGATCGATTGCGACAGAATGCGTGATCAGTTTTGCAGCGTGAGGCTTAGGCTTAGGGGTTTAGAGTCAATACTCAGAATAATAATTGTGTGTTGTGTTCTTTTCACATCGAACTTGGGGCCATATTTATAGAAAAGAGTTCGTGGAAAGATAGAATTGTAGAACTCTAATCCACGAAGAATTAGGAAAGAACACGTCCCAGGTATTTTCAGCGCCCAGGGCTGGGCCTCAAAGATTTCGGCGCCCAGCTCTGGGCGTTGAAAATAGGATCCAGGCAATTTCAGCGCCCAGGGCTGGGCGTTGAAATTGATGTTTGGGCCGTTTCTTTGTCAGATTCAGACTCTTAGAATCCGGAGTGTATGAGGCTTTAATCGAGTCTTTTAGTGCGTATTAATTTTATGATGGAATGCATCTGGGCCCGTTACGAACTCTAGGCTCGTTAGGATTTTAATTAATACGTAACTCTTATTTTCAAATCGTATTAGGAACAGGATTCTCTCGCAATTTCTATCTCATTTAGGATTTATGTTGGAGTGCAACACCTAACTCTGACAGGTTTCTATCTTTTATGACTTGCCACTTTTAACAACTACCCATTACGGCATTTACTATTTTTAGCAGGTTTCCATAAATAAAAGGTTTCTATAAATAGCAGATTTCGGGTGAAATGAAAAGGGGAATTGAGATTCATTATTTTATAGGAGATGCGTTGTCAAGTGGAGATTTATGTTCTCATCATCGAACCTTCCCTTTCGGGAATGGGGACAAAAGTAGGTGTCTACAGTTAGCCCCCACTTTGACTGAGTCTTGGAGTAAGACGATGGTCAAAGTACTAGACGGAGTGCGCCACACAAGTCATGGTGACCTGCTTTTGCGAGGGTCTCACGAGCCCCCGAGTGATAACATTTGACTTAAGGGTCATCACTTGAAGTGTCGACATATCCCTCACGTGTCATTGGGATTTGTCAACGGATAGTATAGAAACTCCCTCACTTTGTCATTGGAAGTATCTAAAGAGACGTAGAAACTCCCTCACTTTGTCATTGGGAGTAGCTACAGATGTTTTCGAAATCAAAGCTATAAAGTGTAATTGGGCCTGGCCTAGCCCAACCACGAGGTAAAAATGTTTTTAAAGATTCTCATTTTCAGGGCTAGCTAAACGAGAAAACCCCCTTGTTTTTATGGGACGTAAAACGAAGGAAAATCCAGCACATCGTTCTTTTTTGGAAAAACGGAAAACCAATCCTTTAATTTTTGGAAAAAGGGAAAACCGAAAAAAGTTATCGCTGCAGCGACTAAGGACCTGCGCGGTTAGTGACGCAGACCCCGCCAGCTGAAGATGGCGAGCCTGTCCGTTGAGGGTGGACGCTCCGTCCGATAGAAGTGGATGAATCTGTTTTGATGTTTTGAAAATAAGGACCTACACGGTTTGTGACGTAGACCCCGCCGGCTGAAGATAGCGAACCTGTCCGCTAAGGGTGGACACCCCGTCCGATAGAAGTGGACGAATCTGTTTTGAAATTTGTTTGTGCTTTTTGAAAATAAGGACCTATGTGGTTTGTGACGTAGACCCCGCCGGCTGAAGATGGCGAGCCTAATTTAAATTTGAAGACTTTATTTTTCGAAAACTGAGGACCTGCACGGCTAGTGACGCAGACCCCGCCCGTTGAAGGTGGGAGAGCCCATTTTGAATTTCTTACTTTCTTTTCATTTTGCCTATGTAGAAGGGCTTTGTGATTACAACATGTTGGTGGGTCGCAATATTTCCTGATTAGGTGTGTCCTATGAGTGGGCCCACACTGTGTATATTTTTGTTTAACGATATTTTTTTTAAAATACCGTTTTTTTTCTTTATCCAAACACGGGACTGTGTATAGCGTAGTCCGGGAACATGATTTTTAACCTTGCACACTCGTTGTTGGAGTATATATTTTTTCGCGAGCCCCCAAGCAATCGGGCTCATCGGTCATTTTTTGCCAAGAGAGATACGTAGCTTATAACGTCTTTTAATCATGTCTGGGGTCATGCTCGTATGTGCGAGTGACCTTTATAGTAGTATGCTATTTTGACGAAGTCGTGGAGTGCGACTTCAGTTTCCGGGCGACAAAGCTTATTTTTCAAAAATATTCGGTTTAGCTTGGCCCGGATTAATCTTTTGACAAACAAGCATTTTTTATTTTGAGAAACCGACGACTTAACAATATTTTTTGGTGTTTCGAAGAATGACCTTGTGTGAGGGGGTCGAAAAAGCGCGAGGCTAATGCGTGACCTGTCCCTCGTGGGTGTGACGATTCTTTTTATTAAATCAAGTGTAATTGGATTTCCTGTGAGTATACACCCAATTGACTAGTAATATAGGAGTCGCCATTCAGTTTTTAACGACAATGAGAAAAACTGACAAAACCCGGTTATCGTGACATAAAGGGAGTGCAATTATGTTTGACCACGACGGCCGTAGGTTCCCTTGTGATCCCTGGTGTGGGGATCTCTTAATATACACCCGCAAGGTAGAGATTGAGGGTTCGGGGGACTGTAACTACCGAGAGGAGTAATTCGCTCGTCGATAACTCCAGAGGCAGGATATCCTTACTAGCTCAGCATTAATAATTGAAGGGACATGCGTTAACTATTAAACTAATCTGAATTGATTTTAGCAATATGCAGCATATAATACTAATTCGATCGTGATTATCTGATTTAAATATCATTAAGGGACCTAGCATGATAATCCGATTTCCCAAAAATATTATATTTATTAGGCGTGATAGAACAATCATATTAGGTTAGTTTAATAGTTCATAAAAAGGGCGAGGAAAGCGGCTAAATCATCGAAAAGGGACACATTACGACGCACCCTTGAGAGGTGCGTCAGGGTTCTCAGAAAACTAACCACTTTGACTTTGCTATTTCTCCTTTTTATTTAACGAATCTCGATTATGGGACAGGATACGTTCTGTTCGATTTATGGATCGATTGCGACAGAACGCGTGAACAGTTTCGCAGCGAGAGGCTTGGGCTCAGGGGTTTTGAGTCAATACTCAGAATATATTATGTGTTGTTGTGTGTTGTTTCACGTCGAAACTAGGGGTCTATTTATAGGGAAGAGTTCGTGGAAAGATAGAATTGCAGAGTTCTAATCCACAAAGAATTAGGAAAATAGACGTACCCAGGTATTTTCAGCGCCCAGGCCTGGGCGCCGAAGATTTCGGCACTCAGAGCCAGGCGTTGAAAATAGGGTCTGGGCAGTTTTTGTTTAGTCAGATTCAGATTCCTAAAATCCGTAGAGTTTGAGATTAATTCGAGTCTTTTAGCGCGTATCAATTTTATGACGGAATGCGTCTGGGCCCGTTACGAACTCTAGGCTCGTTAGGATTTTAATTAATACGTAACTCTTATTTCCAAATCCTATTAGGAATAGGATTCTCGCGGTTTTCTATCTCATTTAGGATTTACGTTGGAGTGCAACACCTAATTCTGATAGGTTTCTATCTTTTATGATTTGCCACTTTTAGAAGCTACTTTTTACGGCAGTTACTATTTTTAGCAGGTTTCCATAAATAGCTGGTTTCGGGTGAAATGAAATGGGGAATCGAGATTCGTTTATTTTATAGGAGATGCGTTGTCAGGTGGAGCTTTTATGCTTTCATCATCGAACCTTTCCCTTGCGGGAATGGGGACAAAAGTAGGTGTCTACAGTTAGCCCCCACTTTGACTGAGTCTTGAGTAAGACGATGGTCAAAGTATTAGAGGGAGTGCGTCGCACAAGCCATGGTGTATGTGACCTGTTTTGCGAGGGTCTCACGAGCCCCCGAGTGATAACATTTGACTTAAGGGTCATCACTTGAAGCGTCGACATATCCCTCACGTGTCATTGGGATTTGTCAACTGATAGTATAGAAACTTCCTCACTTTGTCATTGGAAGGATCTAAAGGTGCGTAGAAAACTCCCTCACTTTGTCATTGGGAGTAACTACAGATGTTTTCGAAATTAAAGCTGTAAAGTGTAATTGGGCCTGGCCAAGCCCAATCACGAGGTAAAACGTTTTTAAAGATTCTCATTTTCAGGGCTGGCTAAACGAGAAAACCCCCTTGTTTTTATAGGAAGTAAAACGAAGGAAAATCCAGTACCCTTGTTTGTATAGGATGTTAGGTTATGATACATATGACAATTCATAAATCATGCGGAAACAACCATTAAGCCAGGAATACATATTATTTACACATAATCATATAGTATAATTTAGATGCATACTCTTTGTTGCGTGCCTTCCCTAGCTGCGCCCGAGCCGAACAAGAACAAGTCTTTAGGACTCCAAGTGTCGTCCCTCCGTAGATAGTCCACAGCACGTCCGGATCCGCCTTAAGATTGACCAACTAGAATCGCCCCTAAGGTACTATAAATTTTCGGCACTTTTGAGCAAGATGTGTGACTGAATTTTTCTCTCAAAAACTCACTTTGAATACTTGAATAACTCGTTATAAATTGTGAACCCAGGCCACATATTTATAGGGGTATGGAAAGAGAATTGGAATCCTATTAGGATACGAATTAATTAAATTAGAATTATAATAAAACTCTTATTTAATTAATTTATCAAATAGAATTAGGAATTTAATCATTAAACGAATTCTGCACGTTTTAGGTTTCGTATGCGAACACAAACACTTACGCGAGCATGACCCGCAAGCGTGCAGGCCATGCCCGCGCACAGCCCACACGGCCGCACGGCCCACGCGAGCTACAAGCCCACGCGAGCTGCAGCAATGCTCGCAGCCCACTGCTCGCAGCTGCGCGCGCTGTGCGCGCTGCCACGGCCTGCTGGGCCTGGTCTTGCGCTGGGCCTGGCGTGGCCTTGATTGTTCGTGTGGCGCGCTTGGCTTGCTGGGCGATGGCCTGGCTTCGTGCTGGGCCCTCGTCCGGCAGGCCTCGTCCGATGCTTATTCGTACGATACGCTTCCGATTAAATTCCCGATTCCGGAATATATTTCCGATACGAACAATATTTAATATTTTCGATTCCGGAATTAATTTCCGTTTCGAACAAATATTTAATATTTCCGTTTCCGGAATTATTTTCCGATTCCGGCAATATTTCCATTTCCGATAATATTTTCCGATACGTACCATGTTTCCGTTTCCGGCAACATCTACGACTTGGATAATATATATATTTCCGATACGATCCATATTTCCGCTTCCGGCAATATCATCGTTTCCGGAGTATTCATTTCTTGCCTGTGACGATCTCAGCTCCCACTGAAACCAAGATCCGTCGATTCCGAATATCCATAGATGGAGTATTTAATGCCATTAAATACTTGATCCGTTTACGTACTATTTGTGTGACCCTACGGGTTCAGTCAAGAGTAAGCTGTGGATTAATATCATTAATTCCACTTGAACTGAAGCGGCCTCTAGCTAGGCATTCAGCTCACTTGATCTCACTGAATTATTAACTTGTTAATTAATACTGAACCGCATTTATTAGACTTAACATAGAATGCATACTTGGACCAAGGGCATTATTTCCTTCAGTCTCCCACTTGTCCTTAGGGACAAGTGTGCATTTCCTAATTCCTTTGTCGCTCGATGCTTGCTCTTGAACATAAGGTAAGAGTTGTCATCCTTATTATGTCCAGAGGTGTTCCTCGGTTTCAGAGTTCAACTGATCAAATAAACAGATAATCATAGCCTATGATTCATCCGAGCACGGCCATGCATTTCACAGTTTCTAGCTCTCCGAGTGGCCTTGTACAACTTTTAAGCATCTCATCCCGATTTATGGGAGGACAATCCCAATCTTGCGATCTTGAGATTAGACTTCGTTTGATAGGTGATTACCTGAGCGTTGCCTTTATAGCCTCCTTTTACGGTGCGACGGTTGGTCAACGTCAAAGCAACCAGTTCTCAAACAAGTAATCTCAAATCACTCAGGTATTGAGGATTTAGTGTCTAATAATTTTAATGAAATTTACTTATGACAGATTTTCATCTCTTACAGTAAAGTTTCATAGGTCTTGTCCGATACTAGTCTTCCCAAAGTAAGTATCTATGCAAATGATTATGACATTGCCATGTCCACATAGTTCAAGAAACAGAACTACTAGTCATCTTGCATTCTAGTCGTCTAACGTTTTCTATGCGTCCAATTTTATAGAAAACTCCGACTAGGGACCATTTTCAACCTTTGACATTGAAGTTCACTTGATAGACATTTCTTAGTCACAGGACTGGTCCTGACAGTCTATCTTGAATATTTCGTCAAATTTGAAGGGACTCATCATTTAATACTAAACCAAGATTAAATGGAATATGAAAATACATTTCATATATGATAAATGTTCAACCCCAATGTTTTACAACCATGGGCCTCTAACCCATCTTTAAAACATTTCATGGAATTCAAAGCTATGCTTGATTTCCAGTGCTACAATGTGAGTGTTGCTTCTCACTTGTTGCATAGGTTTAGTTATCATGCTTTGCCAATCTTAATATCCTTTTCATCGAATGATATTCGAGATAGGATGATAAGATCTTTTGAGTTTGTTTATTATGTGATCTAGTCTTTCTTACTTCGATAGTGGTTCTACGCATTTTGCAATGAAGAGCCATCAAGTTAGCAGACATGTGATCCACCCAAGTTCAATGAAGAACTCATTAATATAAACAACTCTGTTTTATTGCTTCTTAGGCAATAAGTACTTTTACTTCAACTGTTTAGGTTGCTAGTGATGCTTTGTTTGGATTTACTTATCCAAGCAGTTCACAGACATGTGGAAGACTTTCCAGCTGTATCTTAGAACATAGAAATTAATATTTTAATTTCCCACGCAACAACTCATGGTCTCCAACCCATGTTGCCATTTTCAAAACACGATGCTCTATAGCTCGTCCTTATCAATGGTTAACTCCAAAGGGTCTTGCTTGATCCTTTGCCAGTGTTTATGCGTGTAGCATCAATATTTAGCATATCTTTATTTCCTTGAATCAAGAACTATTCCTATGTACCTTTTCAAGTACCATAAGTATTCTTGATCTCAATCTAGTTGATCTTTACTTAGATCAATAGAGATTGGTATATGTTCGTCATGGCTAAAGTCATACGATACGTTTTTGGCGATCCTCATATTATATCATACATGATAAATTCTTTTGCAGAATAATTCCCAATTGAATTCTATTCATGTAACTTTAGCTCATTCAGTTACAGTAGATACTGAATCCAACTAAATTCTTTGACATATAATATAGGTGAAGAATCTCATTAGATTCTTTGATGTTTAACTTAGTAAATGCTTATACATAGTTCAAACATTCATTACTTAGATTTATTCACATGGGTCGAATATCTCCAATGGAGTATTTCGTGTTTGATTTAGTAAATGCCATTACTTAATCCAAAACAATAATATAAGATCTTTGTAAATAGATCTTAATACCCAGTATGTACTAAGTTCCGCCATGGTCCATCATTGATGAATAATCTCAAATCTAAGTCATTATCATTTGAATGTTATTTCTCAATAGAGAGATATGTGTGTGATACACATAGGACCAATTAAGTTTTACGTACTCCCACTAAACTTCTTATATATCTATAAGAATTATGTATATTTTATGAAACTAAAATGCTTATTAGCTTCACTAAAATACAGTTCCAATTCCCAATTGCTTGCTTAAATCTGTACTTAGATTTCATAAGTTAGCATTCCTTTTCAAGCATTTATTTGGATCCACAAATCCTATGACATGCCATGTACATAGTTTCTTCCAACATTTGACTGAGGAAGATGTTTTGTCATCCAATTGCCATATGTACCAATATGCAATCATTGCTTGAATTATAGACTTAAGCATTACGATTTTGCATGAGGTTTCAACACAATCCATATCGTGAATTTGCTTGTAACCTTTAGCAACTAATCTAGCTTTGTGTGTGAACACAATTCATGCTTGATGGTTTTTATCCTTAAAACAAACTTGCAACCAATAGGTGTGAAACTATTCTTGCAAATCAACAAAATTTCAATTTTGTCATCAAAACATTGAGTATGTTTTATGGCCTCTAACCATTTAAAACATTTGAGTCTATATATGGCCTCTAACCATTTTAGGGAATCTGGGTTTCGTCATAGCTTTCTTACAGGTCACAAACTCATTAATCTACATGATAATAGTTTGACTGCAAGTTGTAGGTTTCTTCACTATCTAATAGAAGAATTGCATAGTTTCAGTGACCTGAACTCCATGTTTCTTCACTATCTAATAGAAGAATCTCATAGTTTCAGTGACTTGAACTCTATGCCTACAAGGGTATAGAACATCAAACAACAGAATATCAATAGCCACTTAAAAGTCCTTTGAATATTCTGTTCTCCTTGAAGCACTTGTAAAGTCTTCTAAGAGATGTCTATTCTTTAAAAGCCACTTCTAAAGTCCTTAAAGAATAAGTTCGGATTTTCTGAAGCACTTCGAAAAGCCTCCGGAATGTCCATTTATGTTTGTTGTTCGCCTCGAAAACTTTCGAGGTCTATTTTCTCCCACTTGTCATTTTGGAAGCGAATCTCCAAAAGGACATTATTTCGAGCAAACAAACATTATGTTCTCAAAAATTCGTGGTAGAAACAATACCCTTGTGTCTCATTTGAATAAATCACAATGAAACATATATCTATACTTGGGTGTCGAATGACAAACACTAAGCTCCCACTGAGTTTTGCAACTCTCTAGATATATTTTATGAAAAGTTATTCTGAAATTTCTTTTCAATAGCTTTGACGAATTTGGTTTAGTTTGGTGGTAGTTGAGCATTTTGTTTTAGAAATTATAGGAAAAGTCTTTATGATTCATCATTGATCGAATCAAGTACCAATTGACTTCGATCATTCCAACGTAGATATGCCATATCTTATGGAGCTAGATTGTGAAATTACAACACACAATCATTGATGATCATATTTGGTCTCAAGTAATCATCAACATGATCTAACCTAGATCTTTATGATTTCTTGCCAAGTGGATTTTATACTTCTGAATCTTTGAACTAGCCAAACAGATTCAACTTATATCACATTTGAGTAAATAAACCTATATTCACTCAAATCCATGTGAAATAATAAAGTCATAAAATCTTTCTTTAGCTTTGAACTCTATTGTCTAGGCGTTCTAACAATAGTTCATATCTTTTGTTACTTTCAACAAGTAAGACTAGTTGTCTTAAAATGATCTAGAAATCAATCAACTTTCAAAAGTCCATTAAAATAGAGCTTGTGAATGTTAACTTGTTGACATGGTCTAAGCAACAATGCCAAAGATTAGTGGAACTCAAATTAAGGGCTTGATTTGAACCTAGTAAAGTTCTTTAAAGAGTTGTTTGTTTTAATCAAGCATATTGACTCAACCTGTAATTGACCATTTCATTCAAATAAACAAACAAACATTGTTTTTGTTTTTCTTGAATGTGAGTCTTTCTGTGTTTGAAGCAGAAATTTAGGTATGCTGATTATGGAACAAAATAACCATTAAGTTCCAGCCTTTGAAAGGACTTAAAACAAACTAGATGACCCTACAACTAATGTAGCATTGCCATGCTTCATTTCCCACTTGTAGGTCATTAGTGTATCCTAGCTTCCATTGTTTGAGTTATTACCGAAATAAGAACCTCAAGCGGTATATGATACCAAGGAAGTTTGATTGCTAGGTCACTTCTCTTTAAACATAAACTTATAGGTAGAAACGGAATCGTAAATTCCTTTCATTTGTTCCTCGTTTTCCTATTTCTTGTACCCTTTCTTATAGTCTTAAGAATTGATTTCTTTAGTGTTGACTTTTATACTTTGTTAGACATGTCCAATGTCACCAACAAGGTTTTTACCATTTTAATTTATGTTGAATATTCTGTTTCAACTAGATGATCTTACAAGAAGCTTCTAAAGTTCTCTAAGCATCGATCTATTCGAATGTCTAGGGACTAGACTCATTCGAGAATTAAATGGACAAAGATATTAGGTTGTTAACCATTGGTAAAGCTGAGCGTATTAGACTCAATGCTTTATGATCTCAAAACTACAGTGTATTTTGAATTCACAAGCACCAATTGGTTTGCCATTCGATTTTGATGTTCGAAAACAACCATAAAAGTCGCTATAAGAAACGTACATTTTAAATTGCTCACTTTCTCTCATTTCCGTGAATCGTTCTTGGATTCACTACCAATCGAGGAAATTTACTGTTACCTTTCTAAAAGGATTTACTGCAGTGCAAGATATTTAATTATAAACAATAATTAAGACATACATTGAAGCATGCAAAGTCTAAACATTTATCATGAGTAATAACTTGAAAATTAAAGCAATCATGCAATTTTAACAAGTTATTAGCATTTTATTCGAATTTATTGTTCCGGCAGGTGTGAATAAAATGATTCCAAGATCCTAAAATCATTGAAGAACTAAGCACAGTTTGTCGACTTAATCCTAAAACATCTTAGGTAAGCAAAAGCCTTTTGCTAATAGTCTAGAAACTATTCTTGGTTGATAGGTACGTCTAAGAACTTATTAGGTAAACCTATCGATTTTGCCACGACATAAAAGGACTCCTTACTTATATCGTTGAGTTTCACCAAAACTAACATGTAATCACAATTATTTGTGTACCTTGCCCCTTTAGGACCAATAAGTAACACCTCGCTGAGCGAAAACTATTACTAGATTGATGTAAAGGATATCCAAGCAAGTGTATATTTTGGCATGGCACCTTTTAACTCAATTTTTAAGTTTGGAACTTAAGGCTCTTACTATGTTGGTTAGATTTTAAGTGAACTAAAATCCTTAATCATGCAACATAATCAAGCCACAATCTTATGCATAATTAAGACATATTTAAAGCAATAAATAACTTAAAGCATGCATAAGATAAATGTGATCTAGTATGGCCCGACTTCATCTTGAAGCTTTAACTTCAAAGTCCGTCTTGAAAATCTCCGTGGGAGGCACCATTTTCTTCAAATAGGATATGCTATAATTAAAACTAATTACAACTATTTGATGGTACGCAGACCATATTTGAATTCAAAAACAACTTTGGTACTTTAGACCAATTACATTCAAATTAATGGTACGCAGACCATATTTTCTATCCTATTTGGGCCATACTAGTCACTTCATAACCTGCAAAACAGTACATATACAATATATATCATTCACCCATTCATTATTATGAATGGCCCACATAGCTGGTTAGTAAAACACATTATGCATCACGTAAACATTTGCAGTAATTAATCAAGGGCACCAATAATCTACCAATTATTCAGTCCTTATTAATTCTAATCAAGTTGTTTTAACCTTAAGGATTCGTAGACCTAATCAAGAGTTTATGACTAAAAAGCGCTCCCACTTAAACCAATAAATTCATATGCTTTACTAATTTTAAACATAAAAATGTATTTCAAGTCTAACCGGAAACATACAAATTTAATTAAAATTTAAAGCCCATATAAATTTATAATTGAATCCAAAAATTTTAATTTGATTTCAGTCGTATTTAAATTAATTCATGATTTTAATTTTAGTAAAATAATTAGAATAAATAAAATTTATTATAATTACAATATTCAAAATTAAAATCCAAGAAAATAATTTAAATTATTAATTTTAATATTAATTAAAATTACGCAAACTGAAAATTTCAAATTAAACATTCAAAACGATCTAATCGTAATGCAAACACCCTACGCATCGCACGCCCATGGGCCACAAGCACACAGCCATCGCTGGCCATGTGCGCGCAGCCCATGCGCTCGTCGCATAGCTGCTGCATCTACCCATCGCAAGCCATCGCACAAGTTGGTGCTCGCTGCGCGCGCGCCAGCGCTCGATGCACGCGAGCCATCGCTCGCTGTGCGCGCTCGCCGGCGCTTGCTGCGCGCGCTCCAGCGCGCGATGCACGCGAGCCATCGCTCGCTGTGCGCGAGCAATTGCTCGCTGCGCGCGATCGACGTTGGGCGCTGCGCTCGCTGCGCGCGAGGCTGCGCGCGCTTGCGCGAGGCAGTGCGCGTTGTGGCGCAGCTCGCTTGCTGCCCACACGCGACTGCCGTGCCTTGCCTTCTCCCATGCCCATTCGTCCATAGCTCGTGGCCCACGACACAAGGCAGGGCTGCTGCCTTGTGCTCGTGCACCATGCCCTTGCTCATTGCATTCGTGCCGCACGGGCGACTAGCTCCCTTGCTCGTCGTCGCATGCCCGCACTATACAACACCCCTTAAGGGTAACACGAAGCGTCCATTGCTTTGTGCGTGCAAGTTATATGAACGAATCGCATAAAAATTTAAAATTTATATTTAAAATTAATGACAAATTAATAAATTAATATTAATTTCATAATTTTAGGGCGAAAAATCGAAAATTTATTATTCAATTGATTTCCGATTATCATGGATTCAAGCCTAGGTCATAAAAATTTAAAATTTATCATAAATTTACAATTTTTATGGTGGTTTTTAATCATAGGTTTCTAATTAAATTATAATTAATTATGAAAATCAAATTAATTCTAAATTATTCTAATTTTCAACTAATTAATCATAATTACAAATTAGATTGCATAATTAACAAGGCTAGGCATTCAAACTTGTTAAACATATACAGTAGGTCAATCAAAAAAATTCAAGATTTATCAACAAGAATCGCAAATATTTAATTTAACATCTTAAATTTACGAAATTTTGCATTCGAAAAACTAAAACCTTCGAAAAGTCATAGTTAGGCTTCGAATTTGAGAATTCTGGGTTCGGCAGAAATTATTTTTTTTTTCAAAATTTTAGAATGCCTTTTACATGCGGAATTGACACAAAAATCACTCGATTTGGATGAGTAACGAAGAAACTGCCGAAAAACTGCGTACGTATAATTAAATAAACGCAATTTGCAATTAATTAACAATTACAAAAATTAATCACCCCTTTTAATTCTTGCAAATTTGTAATATTTAACCATGTTCATGCAATTTAGATTATGAAAATAATAAGAGGCTCGTGATACCACTGTTAGGTTATGATACATATGACAATTCATAAATCATGCGGAAACAACCATTAAGCCAGGAATACATATTATTTACACATAATCATATAGCATAATTTAGATGCATACTCTTTGTTGCGTGCCTTCCCTAGCTGCGCCCGAACCGAACAAGAACAAGTCTTTAGGACTCCAAGTGTCGTCCCTCCGTAGATAGTCCACAGCACGTCCGGATCCGCCTTAAGATTGACCAACTAGAATCGCCCCTAAGGTACTATAAATTTTCGGCACTTTTGAGCAAGATGTGTGACTGAATTTTTCTCTCAAAAACTCACTTTGAATACTTGAATAACTCGTTATAAATTGTGAACCCAGGCCACATATTTATAGGGGTATGGAAAGAGAATTGGAATCCTATTAGGATACGAATTAATTAAATTAGAATTATAATAAAACTCTTATTTAATTAATTTATCAAATAGAATTAGGAATTTAATCATTAAACGAATTCTGCACGTTTTAGGTTTCGTATGCGAACACAAACACTTACGCGAGCATGACCCGCAAGCGTGCAGGCCATGCCCGCGCACAGCCCACACGGCCACACGGCCCACGCGAGCTACAAGCCCACGCGAGCTGCAGCAATGCTCGCAGCCCACTGCTCGCAGCTGCGCGCGCTGCCACGGCCTGCTGGGCCTGGCCTTGCGCTGGGCCTGGCGTGGCCTTGGCTGTTCGTGTGGCGCGCTTGGCTTGCTTGGCGATGGCCTGGCTTCGTGCTGGGCCCTCGTCCGGCAGGCCTCGTCCGATGCTTATTCGTACGATACGCTTCCGATTAAATTCCCGATTCCGGAATATATTTCCGATACGAACAATATTTAATATTTTCGATTCCGGAATTAATTTCCGTTTCGAACAAATATTTAATATTTCCGTTTCCGGAATTATTTTCCGATTCCGGCAATATTTCCATTTCCGATAATATTTTCCGATACGTACCATGTTTCCGTTTCCGGCAACATCTACGACTTGGATAATATTTATATTTCCGATACGATCCATATTTCCGCTTCCGGCAATATCATCGTTTCCGGAGTATTCATTTCTTGCCTGTGACGATCTCAGCTCCCACTGAAACCAAGATCCGTCGATTCCGAATATCCATAGATGGAGTATTTAATGCCATTAAATACTTGATCCGTTTACGTACTATTTGTGTGACCCTACGGGTTCAGTCAAGAGTAAGCTGTGGATTAATATCATTAATTCCACTTGAACTGAAGCGGCCTCTAGCTAGGCATTCAACTCACTTGATCTCACTGAATTATTAACTTGTTAATTAATACTGAACCGCATTTATTAGACTTAACATAGAATGCATACTTGGACCAAGGGCATTATTTCCTTCATAGGAAGTAAAACGAAGGAAAATCCAGTAAAAGTTATCGCTGCAGCGACTAAGGACCTGCCCTGTTAGTGACGCAGACCCCGCCCGCTGAAGGTGGGCGAGCCTGTCCTCTGAGGGGGACCCCCCGTCCGATAGAAGTGGACGAATCTGTTTGATATTTTTGAAAATAAGGACCTACGCGGTTTGTGACGTAAACCCCGCCCACTGAAGGTGGCGAACCTTGTCCGCTGAGGGTGGACACCCCGTCCGCTGAAGTGGACGAATCTGTTTAAATTTTTTTTGAAAATAAGGACCTACGCGGTTTCTGACGTAGACCCCGCCCACTGAAGGTGGCGAACCTTGTCCGCTGAGGGTTAACACCCCGTCCGCTGAAGTGGACAAATCTGTTTTGAAATTTTATTTTGTTTTGTTTTTTGAAAATAAGGACCTACGTGGTTTGTGCCGTAGACCCCGCCCACTGAAGGTGGCGAGCCTATTTTAAATTTGAAGTTTTTATTTCTTTCGAAAACTGAGGACCTGCGCGGCTAGTGACGCAGACCCCGCCCGCTGAGGGTGGGCGAGCCCATTTTGATTTTCTTATTTTGCCTATGTAGAAGGGCTTTTGTGATTACAACCTGTTGGTGGGTCGTAATTTTTCCTGATTAGATGTGTCCTATAAGTGGGTCCACATTGTGTATATTTTTGTTTAACAATATCTTTTGAGATATCCAAACATGTTATGGTGCGTGGCGCAGTCTGGGAATGTGATTTTGATTGCACACTTTTTGTTGGAGTCCACTTTTCGTGAGCCCCCAAGTGTTGGGGCTCGTTGGTCGTTTTTCGCGTCTTGTAATCATGTTTGGGGTCACGCTCGTATGTGCGAGCGATCTCCTATAGTAGTGTGCTATTTTAGTGAAGCCGTGGAGTGCGACTTTAGCTTTCAGGTGACATCCGGTTTCGGCTTGGCCCGGATTATCCCTTAGACAGACATTTTCTATTTGGAAAACCAATGACTTGACGACACATATTTTTGGTGTTTCGAAGAATGACCATGATATTTAACTTGCCTTTTTTTTTGGAAAAGTTAATAATAATAATCCGAACTATTGGTGGTCTTCTAAAAATAATCCCAACTATCAATTATTCCACTATAATCCCAACTATCAACCTAGCCTTCCAAAATCAATCTCAGTTTACCATTTACCTACGAAGCCGGTTTTTTCTTCTAGACTTCTTCCCTTATTTTATTCACCTTTCATCTGTCTCTCTCCCTCCACCTTAGCGTACCATAACACTTCAACCCAACCCCTTTTCTTTTTCAATAAAAAACCACGACAATATCCCAACTCACATTCAATATCAGAACTATCTCTAACCAGATTGTTCGGTAGGTACTTGATTGTCTGAGTTTTTGTAATCACCTATCTTTCTCCTGCACGTGGGTTTTGTTCATGAAGTTTGCATTAGATCCTTCATCAAAGATTCAAAAATGGATAATATGTATACAAATCCACTCTTCTCAAATTTAATTTCCCCATCCCCATTCCTTTTACATTTTAACATAGTTTCCTGTTCTACTATTATTAAAAAGAAAAAACCCAAATCACAAGTTCATAAAAACAAAAATCTGTTGAACAAGAATACAAAGAAGACGTAAATCAAGGGATTTTATGTAAAATTAAGCAAGGTTAATATCATGAAGGTATGTTGTTTTTGATAATAAGGATCATGCGATGGCAATTAACAGTGAGTTGGTGATTAATCAAGCAAAGTCTTGATTTCAGTTGTTGACATGCCGGAGAAGAGGAGGAGGAAGTTAGATAGAAAAAAAAAATTATTGGACCAATAATATTACGACACCTAATCTATTTTACCTGTTGAAGAGGTCGATAAAAATCTAAGACTGTTTTGGGAAGGCTAGGTTGATAGTTGGGATTATAGTGGAATAATCGATAGTTGGGATTATTTTTAGAATACCACCCATAGTTCAGATTATTATTGTTAATTTTTCCTTTTTTTTTTGAAAAGTGTACATGAGCGTTTTCTGAGATGAGTCTAAGTTTCGACCAAGTTTCAAGGTTATTATTATTTTTTGCTTATTTGGGAGCTAAAGGTGCTTTGGGCTTGATCTTACTTGTAATAGGGCCTCGTGTTTTAGCAACACGGTCTTAAGTCCTTTCCTATTCCGTGTTTTTGTGGAATCTGGGCCTTGGGCTGTTTTTTCAGCGCCCAAGCTCAGGCGTTAAAAATTTCGGCGCCCAGAGGTGGGCGCTGAAAGTTCTTTCCTGGTAATATTTGATTTTCGGATTTCTAAACACGTTTCCGAATGGAATCATGATGTTTATTGGGTGCGTTAAACTATATATAGGGGCTAAGTACGTCCTTATTTTCCACCACTCTCAAATTCTTTCTCTCTTTTTTTGCCGTGCTCTAATTTATTTACTGCTTTTGCCATGTCGACCCCTACTTTCTCACTCCAACGAACTGTTAGGCGTTGGCTACGAGCCCTTACTCCCACAGAAAAAGCTTTGTTAAAAGAATACCACTTAGAGGCACTTTTAGGCTTACAACAAATTAATATTGATTATAATTTTCTGCATGCTGCCCTAAACTTTTGGGACTCCGATCATCATGTTTTTTCCTTTCGGGGCAATGAAATATGTCCTTTGCCTGATGAATTTGCTGCGATCCTTGGTTATCCTACTAATGCTACTCCTGTTACCCCTGGCACTATTGAAGAGGGTAAAACAACCATAAGGTCTTTCCTAGGGCTAGATGATAACATGTTTGCTGAACTTGTTGTAGACGATAAGGTTAACTTGGCAAAACTCGTAAAACATCATTTTAGGCCTAGTAAGAATATGACCGAACAAAAATTGAACATTCGAGCCCTTGTATTTTGCTTGTTGAATCATTATTTGCTGTCGAATAATAACGGTGAGTTCGGTGACCCAAGGCTGATCCCCTTGATTAGCCAGATGGAAAGTTGCTATTCTATTATGCCGTTGGTTGTTGCTGAGACTTTGCTGAGTGCGGATGAGCTGAAGAAGGATGCTAAATCCGAAATTTTTAAGGGAAGCCCCCTATTACTGCAGGTAATCTACCTTTTCTCTTTGCGCACATATACGCCACTTTTCTTTTTTTGTCTGGGGCTGAGTTTCAGCGCCCAGGGCTGGGCGCTGGAATATTCGGCGCCTGGTCCTGGGCGTTGAAACTGCGCCCCAGGAACCTTTTTTCTTTCTTTTCATTCTTTCGATTCGATCGTACCTGTTTTTGCAGATTTGGCTTGCGGAACGGCTTAGACTTTTGGAAGCTCCTGCCGATCCTAAACATTATCGCCCTATAGCTTTGGGTAACCAAAAATACTTGCACCAAGGCCAAGACGAGGCCGAATGGACCTCCTTTTTTACTTACGGCATTTGTTCTATTAAGTGGGTGGTACCATGGTGGGGTTTGACTACTATGACAGGGGGGGTCTGATGTATCGGTTTATATTTCTTTGTTGGGGCTATCTTGTCCCATTTATATTTTCCCTTACCGAGTCATGCGTCAATATGGTTTAAGGAAGACTATCCCCTTTTCTGATACGGTACCACCTAAGGTAGCGACCTTTGCACAAACACGGGTCTTAGCGTGGGCTAGGTATTATGATGGTCTCCCGCGTTGGGCTGTAGCTACAAATGGGTTTGTGGGTCTTTCTGAAAACTATAAGTTGTGGATGAGTTCCGATGACAAGGATGTGAGGACCGAGGCTCGTAATGGAGAGCCGGCTGAGCTTTTGATACCTCGTATTCGTGTTAAGTATGAGGGTCCTGATTCTGCCAGACCTCGTACTTATAGTTTTGAGACTGTGAAAGCTCGTCCTGATCGAAAGCGAAAGGAAGTTCTTCCCCGTTCCAGTGTCAGGCCTAAAAAGGTGCCTAACATGAAGGGGCCTGCTGTTGTTAAAAGAAACGCAAGCTCTCGCAGAGATCGTCGCCGGAACAATGTATGGGTTAGGAAGGCTCAGCCGCATGGAGAAACAGTGGCTGGTCCAGTCGATGATAGTAATCCTTCTCCCACCACTGTTTGTGCCCTTGAGGCTGAGCAGGCTATAACTGAGAATGTTTCTAAAGCCTTGGCATCTTTGGAAGTTAGTGTCCAGGAGCCAGTTCTTATGGAGATTGATATTGGGGCAGCGCATTTGGGGATGGATCCTGCGAACATTGCTCTCTTCAAGACTTTATTTGATGATTTGGAAAAACTAGAGTAGTGTAGTTCTTTGCTAGGGTGTAGGTGCCCTCTATTTATTTCAGTTGTGTTTGTTTTTTTATTCCTAGCACTTTGTTTTCCTTCTTATTATATTTTAATAAAGGCATATTTTTAGTTTCCATTCAATTTTGTTTATATGTCTAACACTTTTTACACAAAGAATATAATTTTGTTATTATTATTTGGACCGAATCCCTGGTAAGGATTGCCTACGTATCTTGTCTGAATCAGGTCGCGCGTAGTTCTTAACTTTAGAATAAGTTCTAGTATGCCGGATCTCGGTAGATATGTCCTGAAGTGGAAACATATTACTTAATCGGTCAAATGAGTGAAGTATTTGCCATTATTTTCATCTGCCGTTTTCTATAGGTTGCGTAAAATTCGACCAATTTGTTGGTAAACCTATTTGGATACGTACTGTACCCCCCAAGTGTTCGTTATTTTTCCGTTGCGTGCGGATAAAATGACGAGCACTTTTCGAAAAAAGGAAAACTTTGGCAGGCAGAGAGTTTCAACGCCCAGGCTGGGGCGTCAGAAATTTCGGCGCCCAGCCTTGGGCGCTGAAAATAGCTTGGGCGGTCAATTTTGACGTTTTGCTTCACATGTTCTTGCGTTTATTTCTATTTCGTTTTTTTTGCCTTGATATTTTGCTTCATAGTTAAAGTTAATTTTGAGGCTGTTTTGGAGGTTTTTTTTATTGTTAGCGTGAAACACATTTTTGTCCAGATTAATTTTTTCTATTGGTGACTCAAAACAGTTTTGAAAATGGAGTTAGGGTGCGGAACTTATGAAGATCTTTGTGGAGGGTATGATGGAATCTTATGTGAAAGCTGTCGGTGGGTTCTACGTTTTATGAATTTATTTTTTTGGTAACATTTGCATTTGTTTTAAATTTTTGATTTCTTTTTGATTTTGGGTTGCATGGGTTGGCTCTTATGATGACATTGGTTGGCTTTTTAGGTTTTGAGGATGGGATAGTGTAGTTTATTTTGTGGGTTTCGGGAACTGGTTCACATGGCATTATTTCAAAACCGAGTGGGCTTTGTTTGTTGGGCCTATAGTGGGCCGCTTCTTTATTATTTTTTTATTTTGCAAGTACATTTGGTGTTTATTTAATGTTAGAATAAAGTTTTTAGGAGAAATATTAAGCCTTTATTGATTTGGAAAGTAAGGAGAACACACTGAAATAAAACTGAGCCATATTCTAAAGGGCCTTAGGACCATCTAAAGTCTCTATTATTTTTTCTATCAATCTAAAGAACTACTAGGCGCTTTTTACTAATGGTGCCCTATGTGGCTCAAGCCTGGGGTTTAGTCTCATAAAACTTTGGTCCTTCACCGGTACTCATCTTGAATTCTATTCCTTTTGCGTTGACCCACTGATATGTCTTCACCCATCCGTTCTCGACCTCTTCTAGTGTCGATGCAGGAGAGATTAACCGGGTTGGATCGAAACTTTCATCTTGTAAAGCTAGGGTAGTCATCGCAGTCTCGTTCTCCATAGGTCTCGATTTGTTAAACAATGTCCATAGAGCCTGGTTGTCCAATATTTTAGCTGTTTTAGTCTTGGTGAGGTGGGGTGCCTCATCCAAGGTGTGGCAGTCATGGAAAATTTCAAATCCGGGTTTTAGCAGACCATCCCGAACGAAGGGTTCAGGGAAATCACAGCATGGGTGTTCTTCTCCTTCCCGAACAAACATCCCGTTAAGGGTCCTTTGATATGGGGGAAGGAGGGTGGTTTGTTTGTCTTTGTTAAGGCGTAGCCTAGATAGGCGGTCAGCAATATCTTCCTCCGTTGGTTCATAGCCTAAGCCAAAGGGAGTAGATTTGTCGGGAAAATGATGGAATGTGCATTCCTTCTTCCTTATGCCCAATGGGGTTCCTGGGAAATAACCTTGAGCCAACAGCATTCTAGGGATGACTCGGGATGCATGCGGGTCTAGGAATGCTGGATCATAATCTTCGATGAACTGGATTGCTTCTTCCATTTGAAACCCATAAAGGTCATCTGCAGTTTCGGCTGTTCCAACCATAGTACAACTGACGTCGAGAGGAGGGGCGCGGATTTCTAGTATTACCCCGTTATGGTTAAGTTTAACCATTTCGTGCAAGGTAGAAGCCACACCTCCTAAGTCATGGAGCCAAGGTCGCCCCAAGAGGAGGTTGAAAGTGGGCTTGATGTCAATTATTTGAAACTCCGTGGTGCGTGCCACAGGCCCAGTTTGTATGGTAAGGTTGATTTTTCCCAACACAGGCCTTCGGGAGTTATCATAAGCTCGTACCCCTTGTGAGGAGGTTTGGAAGTCATTGCTTCCTAGCCCCAAGCAATGGGCGGTTCGCAATGGGCAGACATTAACCGCCGAACCATTATCTACAAGCGCTAGGGGATGTTTTGTTCTTTGCATCCAACCACTAAGTAAAGGGCTTTATTGTGAGCACCCCCCTCTTTGGGTAAGTCTTTATCAGTGAAAACTATGGCTTTTTCTCCGGCATCTCTCGTGACATGGCTAACCAATGAGTCAGGGGTGATATCTGTGGGTACTGAGATGAGGTCAAGTGAGCGAATAAGCTTTTCGCGATGTTCCTTTGAAGTACACATAAGATCCCAGATGGTAATCTCAACCTTGGTTCTTTTCAGTTGTTTCAGGAGAGAGGATTTTCAATGACTTCCGCGAAGGTGGCGTGCCGCCCGTTCTCAGGAGTTTGCCTAACCGGGATGTCGCCCATAGGAGGTGGGTGAATATCCGGTTGGTATATCCTTCCGGATCGGGTGAGGTTGTCGACCTCGGGCTCCTGAGGGGTGGTGTTAATGAGAGCATAACCAGGCCAAGTTTCAGTGAAGAGGTCCTGGCCCGAGACTTGAGATAGGTAAATATCTTCGGCATCATCGTTCCACACACCATACACTTCCCCCTCGATTCGATCCATAGGTACCACGGCGAGTGGTGCACCTTGAGGTGTAATATACACCGTGGGGTCGAAATTCTCTGGTTGGTCGAGAGAGATGTGACAAGAGCCGAGTGGGCTCTTGTTGTTGTTGGGCTTGCCAACGTTAGGGAGAGGTATTACTTCATCCTCTATCATGTCCTGGATCGTATGTTTTAGATACCAGCAGTTTTCAGTGTCATGCCCATTTCCTTGATGGAATTTGCAGTAAGTACCTTCGACCCAATATTTGTTTTTGACAGGAGGGTCGCGGGTTGGGCCTATAGGTCTCAACTTTCCTTGATTGGTTAGTCTTTCAAAGGCTTGTACCAAAGTTGACCCGAGTGGGGCAAACTTTCGGTCTCGGACTCATCTTACAGGGTATCTTCGGGCGGGAGCCTCTTCTACAGCATGGACTTCTTGGGCTTGGGGCGTGTTAGCCCGATTATAGGTGTTGGTCTTATATGCAGGTTTGCTCTGTATGGTTTTGGCGAGGTCGTCCTCGATTTTTATTCCCACATCATAAACTCTTTTGAAAGTGTTGAGTCCCAGGTACCTAAGGTGTTGTCTGTAAGCCGGGTCTAAGTTATCAATGAATTTTTGGACCAATTCTGTTTCGGGAGGCCTATTGATTAGCTGGGCCGCCTGGTCCCTCCTTCTAGCAACGTAGGTTGTGAAACCCTCATTTTTCTTTCGGAAGAGAACTTCCAGCTCGCGCATGGTGACTTGGAAATCCATGTTCGACGAGTATTGCTTGATGAAGACATTGACAAAGTCTTCCCAAGTGGGGAAGAGCTTAGGGTCCTGGTGATAGTACCATTTGAGCGGCACAGGTTCCAAGGACAAAGGAAAGGCAGGTAGGTACATGGACTTGTCCTCGCCTTTCAAGTTCATGGTATTCACAAAGCTCAGTAGATGATCACGGGGGTTATCCGTGGCCTTGAACTTTGGTAAGTCAGATGAACTGAACTTTTCTGGTAATTTGCCAGAAAAAGGTTCAGGCTCGAGGGAGAAGTATTTGCTCCCCATGGTTTGCTGTAGGACCATTTTTTCGATCCTCTTCTCGTTTTCGAGGTCATTTTTGGCTTGCGCAGCCGCTAAGGCTTCATTTTTCCATTTTCAGTTGGCCCATGAGTTGGGTCATTTGGACCATCTGGTCTCGCAAATCTTCGATGGACATGTTTGGAGGTGCGAATCGAGGTTGGGGAAGCGGAGATCCTTGAAATGAGGGACGACGGACGGAGCTTGGAGTTGCTAGACTTGGTGATGTATCTTCGAGAAGCACTAGCCGTTGATTCCCTGATCGGCACCAAGTGGCAGGACCGGTCCTAGGCATAAGATAAGCTAAAGTTTAGGTTCCCAAAGTTTCAAGCATTACTTAGTCTAGACTTCGACTCTCTAAATTGGTTTTTCACTTTTTCGCTCTTTCTTCTGTCGGTACACTTTTTTGGGGGTTTCTTTTTTATTTTGGTCATTCTTTGGATTTTCGAAACACTTGCCTGTGTGTCATTCATAGTTGTTAGCATGTTCGGTTTTGGTGCCGAGCATTGCCGTCGTAGGAGGCCTAACGACGACACAAAGAGTTATTAATTTTTCGCGAGTCGCCTTTTGAAATCGAGTGCTTTTCTTACGCCCTCGTAGAAATTCTTTTGATGAACATTTTTTGTGCTACGTACTTTCTTTTTGCTTGGGCACCGAGGCTGCTGCGCCTGACCAGAAAGTCAAGCAGCAACTTCAGCGCCCAGCAGTGGGCGTGAGAAATTTTGGCGCCCAGCCAGGGGCGTTGAAAATGCGTCCCTGGCTGGTTCTCGTTTTCTGTTTTCTGTTTATGCGACTTCGATTTGCGTGCTTGCCTAATAACGTCCTTTACGCGTGACTGCGTTTGTGGGATTCGTTACAGGCCATCCCGAGCGTCGCTTGTTTTGTGGCGATCATTCGGGTTTGCGGAACACGTGCTTCGGTATAACTCTTTGGCAAATTAGTCTATGAATGTTTGGGCAAATATTTAAGGTCATTGGTTTTCTAGGATAGTTTGTCACACAATCACATATTTCGCTACACATAACTACATTACAAACATGGATTTGAAAATTAAATATGCCACGTAGTTTATGATAGGCTTCTATAGGTAGTTTATTTGCGCCTGGCTTGGTACCGCTTCTATCGTAGATCCAACACATGCCCCGGTCGAGGTAGTGTCTTCAACAGACGAATTTCGCTTAAGAGGCCAACCCGCAAGTGCAAGCCAAGGGGGCATGCAGGCGAGAGGGACCTAATGGGCGAGCGATTGGGTTCGGGATAGGTGTACTACCTGCACAAGTACCGAGTGGGAAACATGCGCGGCGTATGCACCCCCCTATTGGAGAAAAGGTATCCTTAGTCCCAACTCCCGAGGGAGCCGAGATTCGTTATGATGTTCTGCCCGTTCACATTAATATGCTGATTTTCAGGTCGTCCCAACTTGATGGGGAAATAAACGTGGGGTAGGATCGTTTCACCCTTCGGCTATTTTGATTACCTACAAGCACGAGTATTTCCTTCACTATCCCCAGTGGAGTCGCCACTGTGAGGGGGTCGAAAAAGCGCGAGGCTAATGCGTGACCTGTCCCTCGTGGGTGTGACGATCCTTTTTATTCAATCAAGTGTAATTGGATTTCCTGTGAGTATACACCCAATTGACTAGTAATATAGGAGTCGCCATTCAGTTTTTAACGACAATGAGAAAAACTGACAAAACCCGGTTATCGTGACATAAAGGGAGTGCAATTATGTTTGACCACGACGGCCGTAGGTTCCCTTGTGATCCCTGGTGTGGGGATCTCTCAATATACACCCGCAAGGTAGAGATTGAGGGTTCGGGGGACTGTAACTACCGAGAGGAGTAATTCGCTCGTCGATAACTCCAGAGGCAGAATATCCTTACTAGCTCAGCATAAATAATTGAACGGACATGCGTTAACTATTAAACTAATCTGAATTGATTTTAGCAATATGCAGCATATAATACTAATTCGATCGTGATTATCTGATTTAAGTATCATTAAGGGACCTAGCATGATAATCCGATTTCCCAAAAATATTATATTTATTAGGCGTGATAGAACAATCATATTAGGTTAGTTTAACAGTTCATAAAAAGGGCGAGGAAAGCGGTTAAATCATCGAAAAGGGAGACATTACGACGCACCCTTGAGAGGTGCGTCAGGGTTCTCAGAAACTAACCACTTTGACTTTGCTATTTCTCCTTTTTATTTAACGAATCTCGATTATGGGACAGGATACGTTCTGTTCGATTTATGGATCGATTGCGACAGAACGCGTGAACAGTTTCGCAGCGAGAGGCTTGGGCTCAGGGGTTTTGAGTCAATACTCAGAATATATTATGTGTTGTTGTGTTTTGTTTCACGTCGAAACTAGGGGTCTATTTATAGGGAAGAGTTCGTGGAAAGATAGAATTGCAGAGTTCTAATCCACAAAGAATTAGGAAAATAGACGTACCCAGGTATTTTCAGCGCCCAGGCCTGGGCGCCGAAGATTTCGGCGCCCAGAGCCAGGCGTTGAAAATAGGGTCTGGGCAGTTTTTGTTTAGTCAGATTCGGATTCCTAAAATCCGTAGAGTTTGAGATTAATTCGAGTCTTTTAGCGCGTATCAATTTTATGACGGAATGCGTCTGGGCCCGTTACGAACTCTAGGCTCGTTAGGATTTTAATTAATACGTAACTCTTATTTCCGAATCCTATTAGGAATAGGATTCTCGCGGTTTTCTATCTCATTTAGGATTTACGTTGGAGTGCAACACCTAATTCTGATAGGTTTCTATCTTTTATGATTTGCCACTTTTAGAAGCTACTTTTTACGGCAGTTACTATTTTTAGCAGGTTTCCATAAATAGCTGGTTTCGGGTGAAATGAAATGGGGAATCGAGATTCGTTTATTTTATAGGAGATGCGTTGTCAGGTGGAGCTTTTATGCTTTCATCATCGAACCTTTCCCTTGCGGGAATGGGGACAAAAGTAGGTGTCTACACCTTGATATTTATTTTGCTCATATTTGTTTTGAAAAGTGTACACATATATTCCTTGAGACGAGTCTAAGTTTTGACCAAGTTTTAACATTCATTTTTTTGATATTTGGGTGCTAAAAGGTGATTTTGGGCTTGATCTTAATTGCAATAGGGCCTCGTGTCTAGCGACACGGTTTTAAGTCCTTTCCTGTTCCGCGTTTTGTGAAATCTGAGCCTTGGGCTGCATTTTCAGCGCCCAAGGGAGGGCGTTAATTATTTCGGCGCCCAGCCATGGGCGCTGAAAGTCCTCTCCTGCCGATTTTTGGTTTTCGGATTTCTTAACGCGTTTCCGAATGGGATCAGGATATCACTTGATGTGTTCAGCTATATATAGGGGCTAGATACGTCTCTATTTTCCATTACTCTCAATTTCCTTCTCTCTTGTAATTGCTGCGTTTTTAATTACTCCTTGCTTTCGTTATGTCGATTCCTCCTTTCTCACTCCAACGGGCTGTTAGGCGTTGGCTACGAGCCCTTACTCCTACAGAAAAGGCTTTGTTGAAAGAATATCATTTAGAGGCACTTTTAGGCTTACAACAAATTAATATTGATTATGACTTCCTGCATGCATCCCTAGGCTTTTGGGATTCCGATCATCATGTTTTTGTCTTTCGAGGCAACGAAATATGTCCTTTGCCAGACGAATTTGCCGCGATCCTTGGTTATCCTACTAATGCTACTCCTGCCACTCCTGGCACCGTTGAAGAGGGTAAAACAACCATAGGGGCTTTCCTAGGACTAGATGCTAACATGCTTGCTGAGATTGTTGTAGGTGATGAGGTTAATTTGGCAAAGCTTGTAAAACACCACTTTAGACCTAGTAAAAATATGACTGAACAAAAATTGAACATTCGAGCCCTTGTATTTTGCTTGTTGAATCATTATTTGCTGTCGAATAACAATGGTGAGTTCGGTGACATAAGGTTGATCCCCTTGATTAGCCAGATGGAAAGCTGGTATTCTATCATACCATTGGTTGTTGCCGAGACTTTGCTGAGTGCGGATGAACTGAAGAAGAACGCCAAATCTGAATATTTTAAGGGGAGCCCCCTATTACTGCAGGTAATCGATCTTTTCCTTGCGCATCCTTTTTGCATTCTTTTTTACTCGTCCTGCCTGGATCTGAGTTTCAGCGCCCAGGGCTGGGCGTTAGAATTTTCGGCGCCTGGTCCTGGGCGTTGAAACTGCGCCCCAGGCTTCGTTTGTTTATTTGTTATTTTTTTGATCTGATCGTACCCGTCTTTTGCAGATTTGGCTCATGGAACGACTTAGGCTCTTAGAAATTCCTGCCGATCCTAAACACTATCGCCCTATAGCCTTGGGTAACCGGAAGTGTTTGCACCGAGGCCAGGACGAGGCCGAGTGGACCTCCTTTTTTACTCATGGTATCTGTTCTATTAAGTGGGTGGTACCGTGGTGGGGTTTGACTACCATGACGGGGGGTTCTGATGTATCGGTTTATGTTTCTTTGTTGGGGCTATCCTGGCCCATTTATATCTTTTCTTACCGAGTCATGCGTCAATACGGCTTAAGGCAGACCATCCCCTTTTCTGATACGGTACCACCTAAAGTAGCGGCCTTTTCACAAGCACGGGTTCAAGCATGGGCTAAGTATTATGATGGTCTCCCGCGTTGGGCCGTAACTACAAATGGCTTTGTGGGTCTTTCTGGAAACTACAAGTTGTGGATGAGTTCCGATGATAAGGCTGTGAGGACCGAGGCTCGAAATGGGGAGCCGGCTGAGCTTTTGATACCTCGTATTCGGGTTAGATATGAGGGTCGTGCTTCTGTCAATCCTCGCACCATGGTATTAAGACTGTGAAAGCTCGTCCTGATCGAAAGCGAAAGGAAATTCCTCCCCGTTCCAGTTCTAGGCCTATGAAGATGCCTAACATGAAGGGGTCTGCCATTGCTAAAAGAAATGCAAGCTCTCGCGAAGATCGTCGTCGAAACAATGTATGGGTTAGGAAGGCTCAACCGCCTGTAGAAACAGTGACTAATCTAGTTGATGTTGATAATCCTTCTCCCGCCATTGTCTGTGCCCTTGAGGCTGAGCAGGCTGTAACTGTTCAAACTGGGAATGTTTCTGAAGCCTCGGCATCTTTGGAAGTTAGTATCCAGGAGCCGGTTCTTATGGAGATTGATATAGGGGAAGTGCAGAGACCTGTGGGGGTGGACCCTGCGAACTAGAGTAGTGTAGTTCTTGCTAGGGTGTAGGTGCCCTTTATTTATTTCAGTTGTGTTTGTTTTTTATTCCTAGCACTTTTGTTTTCCTTCTTATTATTTTTTAATAAAGGCGTGTTTTATTTTATTTTCATTTTTTTTTGTTTCTCCCTCTTTTTTTATATATGTCTAACACTTTTTGCACAATTTATATATGTTTTTTTTTTATCGGACCGAATCCTTGGTAAGGATTGCCTACGTATCTTGTCAGAATCAGGTGGCGCGTAGTTCTAGCTAGAATAAATTCTAGGATGCCGGGTCTTAATAGATATGCCCTGAGGTGGAAACATATTATTTTAATCGGTCAAATGAGTGAAGTATCATTATTTTCGTCTGCTGTTTATTTTTGCCGTAAGCCGTGTATAAAAATGAAATTGTTTTTTTTTGTACGGCTATTTTTTTTTGGTACGCATATCTAGATAATCATGTTTTTTGAACGGCTATTGTTTGGTATGCATATCTAGCTACGTGCTGTACCCCTCAAGTGTTCGTTATTTTTCCGTTATGTGCGGATAAAATGACGAACACTTTCTGGAAAAAGGTTTAGGTAGGCAGAGAGTTTCAACGCCCAGGCTCGGGCGTCAAAGATTTCGGCGCCCAGCACTGGTCGCTGAAAATGATTTCTGGGCGCTCGTTTTTCGACGCTTTGCTTCACATGTTCTTGCACTTATTTCTTTTCTCTTTATTTTATGCTTTTGCTTTTTCACTCGTATTAAAATCAATTTTGAGGGTATTTCGAAGGCTTCTTTGACTGTCAGCGTGAGACGCATTTTTGTCCGGATTAATTTTTTCTATTCGTGACTCGAAACAGTTTTGAGAACGGGGTTAGTGTGTGGAGGATATGAAGATCTTTGTATAGGCTTTTGAATGGGCTGAGGCGCGTGTTGATGCCGAGGGCGGTGTTTATTTTTATGAGTTTTTTTCTTGAGCAACATTTGCATGGTTTCTTTTGGTTTTTTTTGGGTTGCATGGGTTAGACCCTTATGTTTTGGTAATATGATAATGTGGTTCATTTTGGGGTTTGATGAATTTCGATGTCACGATTCAAGACCGAGTGGGCCTTGTTTATTAGGCCTAGAGTGGGCCGCCTCTTTGCAAGTACGTTTGGTGCTCTTTTAGTGTTAGAAATAAAGTTTTTTAGGAGGAATGTTACGCCTTTATTAATTTGGAAAGTAAGGAAAACACACTGAATTAACCTATATTCTAAGGGGTCTTAGGACCATCTAAAGCCTTTATTTTTTCTACCAATCTAAAGAACTACTAGGCGCTTTTTACTATGGTGCTCTATATGGCTCAAGCCTTGGGTTTAGTCTCGTAAAACTTTGGTCCTTCACCGGTACTCATCTTGAATTCTATTCCTTTTGCGTTGACCCATTGATATGTCTTCACCCATCCGTTCTCGATCTCTTCTAGTGTTGATGCAGGAGAGATTAACCGGGTTGGATCGAAACCTTCATTTTGTAAAGCTAGGGTAGACATCACAGTCTCATCCTCCATAGGCCTCGATTCGTTAAACAATGTCCATAGAGCCTGGTTGTCCAATATTTCAGCTATTTTGGTTTTGGTGAGGTGGGGTGCCTCATCCAAATTATGGCAGTCATGGAAAATTTCAAATCCGGGTTTTAGCAAGCCATCCTGAACGAAGGGTTCAGGGAAATCACAGCATGGGTGTTCTTCTCCTTCCCGAATGAACATCCCGTTAAGGGTCCTTTGATATGGGGGAAGGAGGGTGGTTTGTTTGGCCTTGTTGAGGCGTAGCCTAGACAGGCGGCCAGCAATATCTTCCTCCGTTGGTTCATAGCCTAAGCCAAAGGGAGTAGATTTGTTGGGTAAAGGGTGGAATGTGCATTCCTTCTTCCTTATGCCCAATGGGGTTCCTGGGAAATAACCTTGAGCTAACAGCATTCTAGGGACGACTTGGGATGCGTGTGGGTCTAGGAATGCTGGATCATAATCTTCGACGAACTGGATTGCTTCATCCATTTGAAACCCATAAAGGTCGTCTGCAGTTTCGGCCGTTCCAACCATAGTACAATTGACGTCGAGGGGAGGGGCGCGGATTTCCAGTATTACCCCGTTATGGTTAAGTTTAACCATTTGGTGCAAGGTAGAAGCCACACCTCCCAAGTCATGGAGCCAAGGTCGCCCCAAGAGGAGGTTGAAAGTGGGCTTGATGTCGATTATTTGAAACTCTGTGGTGCGTGCCACATGCCCGGTTTGTATGGTAAGGTTGATTTTTCCCAACACAGGCCTTTGAGAGTTATCATAGGCTCGTACCCCTTGCGTGGAGGTTTGGAAGTCATCGTTTCCTAGCCCCAAGCAATGGGCGGTTCGAAATGGGAAAACGTTAACCGCTTAACCGTTATCTACGAGTGCTAGGGGGATGTTTTGTCCTTTGCATCCGACCACTAGATGGAGGGCTTTATTATGAGCACCCCCCTCCTTGGGCAAGTCTTTGTCAGTGAAAACTATGGCCTTTTCTCCAGCATCTCTCGTGATGTGGCTAACCAACGAGTCAGGTGTGATATCTGTAGGTACCGAGATGAGGTCAAGTGAGCGGATAAGATTTTCGCAATGTTCCTTTGAAGTACACATGAGGTCCCAGATGGTAATCTCGGCCTTGTTTCTTTTTAGCTGCTTCAAGAGAGGATTTTCAATGACTTCCGCGACGGTGGTGTGCCGCCCATTCTCAGGAGTTTGTCTAACTGGGATATCGTCCATAGGAGGTGGGCGAATATCCGATTGATATATCCTTCTGGATCGGGTGAGATTGTCGACTTGGGGTCTCTGAGGGGTGGTGCCAATGAGAGCATACCCGGGCCAAGTTTCAGTAAAGAGGTCCTGACCCGAGACTTGAGACAGGTAGATATCTTCAGCATCATCATCCCACACACCGCACACTTCCCTCTCGATTCGATCCATAGGGACCACAGCGAGTGGTGCACCTTGAGGTGTAATATACACCGTAGGGTCGATGTTCTCATTTTCTGGTTGGTCGAGAGAGAGGTGACAAGAGCCGAGTGGGCTTTTGTTTTTGTTGGGTTTGCCAACGTTAGGGAGCGGTATCATTTCATCCTCTATCATGTCCTGGATCGTATGTTTTAGGGCCCAGCAGTTTTCAGTGTCATGCCCATTTCCTTGATGGAATTTGCAGTAAGTACCTTCGACCCAATATTTGTTCTTGACAGGAGGGTCACGGGTGGGTCTTATAGGCCTTAACTTTCCTTGGTTGGTTAGTCTTTCAAAGGCTTGTACCAAAGTCGACCCGAGTGGGGCAAACTTTCGGTCTCGGACCCATCTTCCAGGGTTTCTTCGGGCGGGAGTCTCCTCTACGGCATGGACTTCTTGGGCTTGGGATGTGTTTTCCCAGTTGTAGGCGTTGCTTTTGTATGCGGGTTTACTTTGTATTGTTTTTTCGAGTTCATCCTCGATCTTTATTCCAACATCATAAACTCTTTTGAAAGTGTCAAGTCCCAAGTACCTAAGGTGTTGTCTGTAAGCCGGGTCCAGGTTGTCAATGAATTTTTGGACCAATTCTATTTCGGGAGGTCTATTGATTAGCTGGGCCGCCTGGTCCCTCCATCTAGCAAAGTAGGTTGTGAAACCTTCATTTTTCTTTTGGAAGAGAACTTCCAGCTCGCGCATGGTGACTTGAAAATCCATGTTCGACGAGTATTGGTTGATGAAGACATTGAAAAAATCTTCCCAAGTGGGGAAGAGCTTAGGGTCCTGGTGGTAGTACCATTTGAGCGGCACAGGTTCCAAGGACAAAGGGAAGGCAGGTAAATACATGGACTTATCTACGCCTTTCAAGTTCATAGCATTCACAAAGCTCAATAGATGATCACGGGGATTATTCGTAACTTTAAACTTTGGTAAGTCAAATGAACTAAACTTTTCTGGTAGTTTGCCAGGAAAAGGTTCAGGATCGAGGGAGAAGTACTTGCTCCCCATGGTTTGCTGTAGGACCATTTTTTCAATCCTCTTCTCGTTATCGGGATCATTTTTGGCTTGTGTAACCGCTAAGGCTTCGTTTTCCATTTTCAGTTGGCCCATGAGTTGGGTCATTTGGGCCATCTGGTCTCGTAATTCTTCGATGGACATGTTTGAGGGTGCGAATCGAGGTTGGGGAAGCGGAGATCCTTGAAATGAGGGATGACGGACGGAGCTTGGAGTCACTAAACCTGGTGTTGTAGGCACCTACTTTTGTCCCCATTCCCGAAAGGGAAGGTTCGATGATGAGAACATAAATCTCCACTTGACAACGCATCTCCTATAAAATAACGAATCTCAATCACCCTCTTCATTTCACCCGAAACCTGCTATTTATAGAAATCTGCTATTTATGGAAACCTGCTAAAAATAGTAACTGCCGTAATGGGCAGTTGTTAAAAGTGGCAAGTCACAAAAGATAGAAACCTGTCATAATTAGGTGTTGCACTCAAACATATATCCTAAATGAGATAGAAGTTGCGAGAGAATCCTATTCCTAATACGATTCGAAAATAAGAGTTACGTATTAAATTAAAATCCTAAGGAGCCTAGAGTTCTTAACGGGCCCAGACGCATCCCGTCATAAAATTAATACGCACTAAAAGACTCGATTAAGTCTCATACACTCCGGATTCTAAGAGTCCGAATCTGACAAAGAAACGGCCCAAACATCAATTTCAACGCCCAACCCTGGGCGCTGAAATTTCCTGGATCCTATTTTCAACGCCCATAGCTAGGCGCCGATATCTTTGACGCCCAGTCCTGGGCGCCGAAAATACCTGGGACGTGTTCTTTCCTAATTCCTCGTGGATTAGAGTTCTACAATTCTATCTTTCCACGAACTCTTTTCTATAAATAGGGCCCTAAGTTCGACGTGAAAAAAACAACACACAATTATTATTCTGAGTATTGACTCTAAACCCCTAAGCCTAAGCCTCACGCTGCAAAACCGATCACGCGTTCTGTCGCAATTGATCCAAACATCGAACAGAACGTATCCAGTCCTATAATTTGAGATTCGTTAAATAAAAGGAGAAATAGCAAAGTCAAAGTGGTTAGTTTTCTGAGAACCGTGACGCACCTCTCAAGGGTGCGTCGTAATGTGTCCTTTTTCCATGGTTTAATTGCTTTCCTCGCCCTTTTATGAACTGTTAAACTAATTAAATCTGATTGTTCTATCACGCCTAATAAGATAATGTGTTGGGAAATCGGATTATCATGCTAGGTCCCTTAAAACAATCTAAATCAGATAATCGCGATCGATCTAGTATTATATGTTGCATATTGTTAAAATCAACTCAGATTAGTTTAATAGTTAACGCATGTCCCTTCAATTATTTATGTTGAGCTAGTAAGGATATCCTGCCTCGGAGTTATCGAAGAGCGAGTACTCCTCTCGGTAGTTACAGTCCCCCGAACCCTCAATCTCTACCTTGCGGGTGTATGTTGAGAGATCCCCACACCAGGGATCACAAGGGAACCGACGGCCGTCGTGGTCAAACATAATTGCACTCCCTTTATGTCACGATAACCGGGTTTTGTCAGTTTTTCTCATTGTCGTTAAAAACTGAATGACGACTCCTATATTACTAGTCAATTGGGTGTAAACTCACAGGAAATCCAATTACACTTGATTTGACAAAAAGAAACGTCACACCCACGAGGGACAAGGTCACGCATTAGCCTCGTGCTTTTTCGACCCCCTCACAGTGGCGACTCCACTGGGGATAGTGAAGGAAATACTCGTGCTCGTAGGTAATCAAAATAGCCGAAGGGTGAAACGATCCTACCCCGCGTTTATTTCCCCATCAAGTTGGGACGACCTGAAAATCAGCATATTAATGTGAACGGACATAACCGCATAACGAATCTTGGCTCCCTTGGGATGTTTTCATCTCGGGAGTTGGGACTAAGGATACCCATCGCCAACCGGGGGGTGCATACGCTTCGAATGTTGTCCACTCGGCACTTTCTCTAGTAGTACACCCGTCCCAAACCCAATCGCTCGCCCACTAGGTCCCCATCATTGGTGCATGCCCCCTTGGCTTACATCGTGATTGGCCTCTTGGGCGAAATTCGTCTGTTGAAGGCACTACCTCGACCGGGGCATGTGTTGGATCTGCGATAGAAGCGGTACCAAGCCCGCGCAAATACTACCCATAGAAGCCTATCATAAACTACATGACATATTATTATTTTGCCTCATGGTGTAATGTTAGTTATGTGTAGCGAATTATGTGATTGTGTGTGACATATAATGCTAAAAAACCAACGACCTTAAAAATTGCCCAAACATTCATAAACCAATTGGCCAAAGAGTTATACCAAAATACGTGTTCCTCAAACCCGAACGATCGCCACAAAAATAAGCGACGCTCGGGATGGCCCGTAACGAATCCCACAACGCCGCACAACGCGTAAAGGATGTTATTAGGCAAGCACGCAAAATTAAGTCTCATATACAAAAAAAATATACGCGAACAGAATACGAGCACCAGTCAGGGATGCATTTTTAGCGCCCCTGGCTGGGCGCCAATATTTCTCACGCCCACCGCTGGGCGCTGAAGTTGCTGCCTGGCCTTTTGGTCAGGCACAGCAGCCTCGGTTTCCGCGCATAAAGTATACGTAGCAGTAAAAGAAAATTCGTGAAAATTGCCGCGAGGGCGTATGAAAAGGCACTCGATTCTAAAAGAGACTTGTAAAAAATAAAATAACTCTTTGTGTCGTTGTTAGGCCTCCTATAACGACAATGTTCGGCTCTAAAACCGAGCACGCTAATTGAAATAACCTTGAATGTCACATGGGCAAAGTATTCAAAAATAATGTTCAAATGAAGTTTTCAAGGAAAAATAATGTTCGAATAAAAAAAATAAATCCGAGTCTAGACTAGGCTATGCCAAAGTACAATCTAAATCCTAAGTCTTAGTTGTCTTATCCATAGAATCGGTCCTAATGCTTGGTGTCGTTCTACAAGTTAAAAGGTTAAACCATATTGAGTCTCCCTTCCTAACATTTAAATCAATAAGCACCCATATGTAATTGTCATCCCTTGCTAAGGATCTACGGCCTCAATACTCTCTCTCACCAATAAAAATAATATATTATAGTATTTGCAAAATGGAAACAGTCACATTCTGAAAATCATTCCCCCATAGTCGCACAACCCCCAAAGTGAGCCCAAGGTGTCAATACCATTAGCAAAAATTAATGGCCTCAAGGCTTATGATCACATTGGGTCACGACTATCATAGTCATCTCGAGCCACTCGCTCCTTTAAATACTCCTAAGTACGGACTAAAAGATTTTCCATGAATGCAACATGACCAACCATGAAAATACCCAAATCGGCATACCATAAGGCTACAATTGGGGTAAAGCAATACACACTAAGAGGGAAGCCGCACTAATGATTCCAGTCTTGCAAAAATAAAAACTCGATCTCCCCAACTAACTACCTTGCCAACAGTAAGCAAAATGGCGCATGACAAAGGGACACTCAAGGGTTAAAATCTAAAGTGTCAACCAAGAAAGTTATGGTCCAATTAGCCTAAGTCTGAAGGTCGCTTGGTCAAGTGTTATAGGCTTACGCCACGTCATTATTTTGAGTCTAGGCCACCTCTTTGTATTCATACACGGGTTATAATCAGAAAGATTAATGAAAGTTCGAGTCTAAATCACAACTTCCAATTAAATCCCAGAAACTGGAGTCTAAAAAGAAACAAAAATTATTTTCGATGTAATTCTTTCGTTAAATTTCAATAAAGTAAAAACAACATTTTGAATCTACGATATTTGCTCATTTTAAGAAACAACTAAATACGCTTGCAAAGTAAGACAATTTAAAAGTCCACCCTAGGCCTACTAAAGCTAAAGGTCCACCGTAGGCCTACTAAAGTTGAGGGTCCACTATAGGCCTACCAAACGAGGCTCACTCAGTCTCGCCTCGTGACTCAAAGACCACAACCATCTACCTTTTATCCCAAATAAAAATTTTGAAGAATTTATGTTGGGGAGAAATCCCAAGCAAAAAGAGAAAATATAAAGAGAAAAGGGAGAGCGAAAAGAGCGAGCCATGAAGTACTTAGCCCGTACCTCCCAAAGTGCGAAATTTACCCAAGTAAACGAAGGAAAAGAATTAAGTCAACCAACCCAAATCATAAAATTCTACGATGTCTACCCTTTCCAATCATTATGTTCTTAGACGCCTTCGCTCTGGCGCCCCTGTTCAGCTCATTTAACCCATCCATGTTCTCATTGCCATAACCCAAGAAACCATTACCTCGACTCTTGTTCTTGAACTTGTTATCAACTGCAAACCACGTACGGTCATTGACACGTGCGTCATACCCATTATTTCCAAAGCCCAAAACTGCTCTTACACCACCATTAGTATAATGACCATATAACTTGTGTGGATACATCCTGTTGATATACCCTTGAGCCGTCCCATGCTACTCATTGGCCTTGGTTGATGTAAACTCATGACACTAGCTTGAGGCTGCAAATTGTGAATCCTAGCAGATGTGATCCTCATGCTCGACTAATACCTATACAAATCGCATTCAACCCATCTTTCAAACCGTCTTGAGTCACGAATAAAAAAGGAGAAGACAAATTGAAAGTACAAAAAAATAATAAATAATAAAAAAGCAAACTTTGCAAAGCGCCTTTAGAAGATTGTCTAAAAAGAAAAAGAAGCATTTAGCGCACCAAAAAAAAGATCCGCCCAGAAATCATTTTCAGCGCCCACAGCTGGGCGCCGAAATCTTTAACGCCCCAGACTGGGCGCTGAATCTCTCTACTTGCCAAATTTTGTCCAGAAGTGCTCGTCATTTTATCCGCACATGCACGGAAAAATAACGAACACTTGGAGGGGTACAACACGTATTCAGATATACGTACCAAAAAACACATGAAAAGATCTTTGTGCAAATACATGTACTTAAAAAATAAAACAAATTTTTGGCTTACGGCAAAGCAGCAGATTAAAATAATAATAAACCTCACTTATTCTACCGTTTCAAATATTATGTTTCCACCTCAGAACGTACTTGTTTAAAATCGGCATTCTAAGAAACCATTTTCTGGCTAAGAACTACGCAAGACCTGATTCCAAATTAAATCTATTTAAGGCGGATATGTAGGCAATCCATGATTCGGTCCAACCAATTTGCAAAAATGTTAGAGCCTATAGAATAACAAGAATAAGAAATAGAGTCTCTTATTGAAATTTAATTACTTGCAACCCAAGTCGAAAGAAAAATTTAAGTCAAAGGAAGAATCCAAGTCATCAAGATGCCCAAAACGAGCACACATCGAAAAATAATAAGGGCACGTACCCTTGCCAGAAGGAGCACTCACACTCCTAGGCACTTAGCCAAGACTCAAAAGATCGCTTTACCTCAATTGAATGGGGGCTAGTGCAAGCGTCCATGACCTCTAAAGTACTTGACTTGACCCTCCCTAAAGCGAACTAACTCACTTAAAGACCTTCTTTCACCACTAGACATAGTCGTTCGCTTAAAGACCTTCTTTCACCACTAGACACATTCATAATCGCCAACAAGTAGTAAAGGCAGTAAGCTTGCAATAAAAAGGATTATTCTACGGCATCGCCCATCGTTCCTTCGAACTCAGGGTATCCGTTCATGGTAATTCAAATGCTTGCGAATCCCCTTTGAAAAAAATCAGACATTGTCAATAGGACTTGGGACTTAACCAAGGCTCACCCTACTCAGACATATGACACGGGCATCTAAAATCGAAATCTGAAAGCATCATTAATGGGAAGACATAATAGCAACTGGGGGCTAAAAAATTGAAATAAAAGAGCTAGGGAAAGAACTAAGTATACCTTGACCTTTCGTGCAGACATACACCAAGTAAATCTAAGTCAATTTGAAAACGGTTTATATTCCCGCAATTCTGGAAAAGATGGCCCTAAAAGCCCAAAGCATGTGCCACACGGGCACAAGTAATATCTTGACGCCTGCACCCTGGCTTCCAGCAAATCCTTAGACAGCATTCCAAAAATCGTAACAGTATTTTGATTCACTCATGTAATCCTGTACGAACCCTTCTATAAGTCAACTTACTTAGGACACCTCTGATTGTACACAGTAGGACTCGGACTTCAAATAATTTTCAAAGACTTCTTCGAACATAATAAAGTGTCGTTGGTTTAAGCTAAGTTTGCGTTTATCTCGATGTTGCAAGTGAGTCAAAAGATTTCTAGATATGGTTATGGGTAAAGAAAGGCACCTAGCTTTTGGTCAAGGCACACTTCAACATGTGACTACCTTGACCATGGCAATGTCGCACAATACGACATTTACAAGAGAAGTAGCAAATCACTACTCGAACGTACCTCGCACTAAAACGAGTCTGGTTCAAACTATTCATGATCCATGTCACCATGAATGCATAAAAACGTATGCCAAGCATTCTAGCACCAAGCCAATCCCGTAGCTACAATTGGGGGCTTGAGAAAAACACTCTAAAACTGCTCGAAATGACGATTTTATCGCAAATTCTCGACGCTAATGCTATACACACGTCATAGGGGCACAATCCTAAGCTTTAATAGTGTAAAACGAACCTTAAAATGGCTACAACCCCTCCCAAATTCTAAAGCACTAATTAGAATATATAAAGTCACCCCACTATCAAGGGTAACTGAAAATCGCGAGTCACCAAAACTCCGATCAAACTACTGCACATAAAGCTCGCCCTACAAGCACCCGTTACACAGTCCACGTCGTTCCAAAGAAAAAGCGAAAAAAAATCAAGGATAAAAAAAAAAAAAAAGGAACATCTATGAATCCTCGCATCGAACGAAGTAATAAGCCGTGCGCACCCACGCAGAAGGCGCTACACTTGTTCGAGCACCTGAACAAGGCGTGATGAAGTACTCCAATGCAAAAAATAATAATGATATCCCAACACCTGGAGGAATGTTCTAAGACACGCCGTTAGGCCACACAAGCCTACGTCGCACCATAAGTTCAACCGTCCCACGATACAAGTCTAAAAAAAAGAGAGTAAGGCATATTGCACTAAAGAGCATATGTAAAAGAGGCAAAGACGACTTATCGCCCAAATTCAAAACGCAAGCCACACGACTTATACATTAAGGATTAAAGGTAGCAAAATATTACCTACCACGGAGGGGATAGCTCGCACCTACACGAGCGGATCCCCAAGGCATCTTTCTCGAAAGAACCTACCAAAAATCGTACGCCAAAAGGAAGCATCCCAACATGCATACTTGGGGGCTCCAAGCTACGAAACAACCATAGAAAAATAAAAAAAATCTCGAAGCAAATGTTTGAACAATCGAAAGGGCACGATGTTTGAGCCCACCTCGTGAATGGGCCTGAACCCTATCAAGCTTCTAAGCAAACTATTCAAAATCAGTCATTGCTAAAAAAAAATTGATTCAAACAAACTGATTAATGGACCGCACACAACGGCCATTCTATGAACGCTCGTTCGCACATACATATCATCTTTTCTAAGTATCGAACATTTACGAACGCGTTCAAAAGAAAAAAAAAAAGGAAAACGAACGAACAAGAGGCCAACTGCGTTATCAAGAAACCTCGCCAGAAATTATTTTCAGCGCCCAGCGCTGGGCGCCGAAATCTTTAACGCCCAGGCATGGGCGCCGAAAATGATCCCAGACCCGAAAAACAACTCTGACTTCTATAGGGCCCTGCCATATCCATTCGACTTGAAAATTGCCGATTTCTTTACTGAAAGTCGCACCTCACGGCTTTGTTAAGAGTAGCACACCACTACAAAGATCGCTCGCACTTACGAGCACAATCCCAAACACGATCAAGGACATTACAGAATGCGTATCCCCAAGGAACCTCTTTGACAAGAAATGACCGTCAAGCACGAGTGCTTGGGGGCTCGAAGGAAAATATATATTATGCAAAGTTAAAACAATATTCCCACACTACGCTGTACGAAGTCCCATGTTTGGATAAGAACGGATTTGGACCTCAGAGAAAGGTCGCCGTTGACACTTGTACATGGTCCTCTGATCAAAGACCAAGTGGTGGCAAAAGTCGAGCCGTAAAGACTAGCTCAAAACCACAAAAGAAGACGATCACAAAACAAAGGTCCGTCTAAACCCGTTGTCAACCCACATTCAGGTTACAACTAAGTCCGAGCATCCCTCGAAAGAATTCGCTCTTGCAAGAATGAATAAAAGAAATTCTCAAAAGAAATCACGATGAACAAAAAAAAGGAACCTGCCCATCTTCAGTTGGCAAGATCGCGTCACGGACCACGCGAGTTCCCAAATCGAAAAAAGAATTCAGGGACGTCCACCCTCAGCGGACAGGGCTCGCCCACCCTCAGCGGGCGGGGTCTGCGTCACTAGCCGCGCAGGTCCTCAGTTTTCGAAAAAATAATCTTCAAAAAAAAACAAAATGAAACAGGCTCGCCATCTTCAGCCGGCGAGGTCTACGTCACAAACCACGTAGGTCCTTATTTTCAAAAAGCACAAACAAACTTCAAAACAGATTCGTCCACTTCTTTCGGACGGGGCGTCCACCCTTAGCGGACAGGTTCGCCATCTTTAGCCGGCGGGGTCTACGTCACAAGCCGCGTAGGTCCTTATTTTCAAATTTCAAAAACAGATTCGTCCACTTCTTTCGGACGGGGCGTCCACCCTTAGCGGACAGGTTCGCCATCTTTAGCCGGCGGGGTCTACGTCATAAGTCGCGTAGGTCCTTATTTTCAAAAAAAAACAAACAAACTTCAAAACAGATTCGTCCACTTCTTTCGGACGGGGCGTCCACCCTTAGCGGACAGGCTCGCCATCTTTAGCCGGCGGGGTCTACGTCACAAGCCGCGCAGGTCCTTAGTCGCTGCAGCGATAACTTTTTTTGGTTTTCCCTTTTCCAAAAATTAAAAGGATTGGTTTTCCGTTTTTTTCCAAAAAAGAGCGATGTGCTGGATTTTACTTTGTTTTACGTCCTGTAAAAACAAGGGGGTTTTCTCGTTTAGCTAGCCCTGAAAATGAGAATCTTTAAAAACATTTTTACCTCGTGGTTGGGCTTGGCCAGGCCCAATTACACTTTATAGCTTTGATTTCGAAAAACATCTGTAGCTACTCCCAATGACAAGGTGAGGGAGTTTCTACGCCTCTTTAGATACTTCCAATGACAAAGTGAGGGAGTTTCTATACTATCCGTTGACAAATCCCAATGACACGTGAGAGATATGTCGACACTTCAAGTGATGACCCTTAAGTCAAATGTTATCACTCGGGGGCTCGTGAGACCCTCGCAAAAACAGGTCACCATGACTTGTGTGACGCACTCCGTCTAATACTTTGACCATCGTCTTACTCCAACACTCAGTCAAAGTGGGGGCTAACAGTAGACACCTACTTTTGTCCCCATTCCCGAAAGGGAAGGTTCGATGATGAGAACATAAATCTCCACTTGACAACGCATCTTCTATAAAATAACGAATCTCAATCACCCTTTTTATTTCACCCGAAACCTGCTATTTATAGAAGCCTGCTATTTATGGAAACCTGCTAAAAATAGTAACTTCCGTAATGGGCAGTTGTTAAAAGTGGCAAGTCACAAAAGATAGAAACCTGTCAGAATTAGGTGTTGCACTCAAACATATATCCAAAATGAAATAGAAGTTGCGAGAGAATCCTATTCCTAATACGATTCGAAAATAAGAGTTACGTATTAAATTAAAATCCTAACGAGCCTAGAGTTCGTAACGGGCCCAGACGCATCCCGTCATAAAACTAATACGCACTAAAAGACTCGATTAAGTCTCATACACTCCGGATTCTAAGAGTCCGAATCTGACAAAGAAACGGCCCAAACATCAATTTCAACGCCCAGCCCTGGGCGCTGAAATTGCCTGGATCATATTTTCAACGCCCATAGTTGGGCGCCGATATCTTTGACGCCCAGCCCTGGGCGCCGAAAATACCTGGGACGTGTTCTTTCCTAATTCCTCGTGGATTAGAGTTCTACAATTCTATCTTTCCACGAACTCTTTTCTATAAATAGGGCCCTAAGTTCGACGTGAAAGAAACAACACACAATTATTATTCTGAGTATTGACTCTAAACCCCTAAGCCTAAGCCTCACGCTGCAAAACCGATCACGCGTTCTGTCGCAATCGATCCAAACATCGAACAGTATGTATCCTGTCCTATAATTTGAGATTCGTTAAATAAAAGGAGAAATAGCAAAGTCAAAGTGGTTAGTTTTCTTAGAACCGTGACGCAACTCTCAAGGGTGCGTCGTAATGTGTCCTTTTTCCATGGTTTAATTGCTTTCCTCGCCCTTTTATGAACTGTTAAACTAATTAAATCTGATTGTTCTATCACGCCTAATAAAGATAATATGTTAGGAAATTGGATTATCATGCTAGGTCCCTTAAAACAATCTAAATCAGATAATCGCGATCGATCTAGTATTATATGTTGCATATTGTTAAAATCAACTCAGATTAGTTTAATAGTTAACGCATGTCCCTTCAATTATTTATGCTGAGCTAGTAAGGATATCCTGCCTCTGTAGTTATCGAAGAGTGAGTACTCCTCTCGGTAGGTACAGTCCCCCGAACCCTCAATCTCTACCTTGCGGGTGTATGTTGAGAGATCCCCACACCAAGGATCACAAGGGAACCTACGGCCGTCGTGTTCAAACATAATTGCACTCCCCTTATGTCACGATAACCGGGTTTTGTCAGTTTTTCTCATTGTCGTTAAAAACTGAATGGTGACTCCTATATTACTAGTCAATTGGGTATAAACTCACAGGAAATCCAATTACACTTGATTTGACAAAAAGAAACGTCACACCCACGAGGGACAAGGTCACGCATTAGCCTCGTGCTTTTTCGACCCCCTTGAGAGGGACACATTACGACGCACCCTTGAGAGGTGCGTCACGGTTCTCAGAAAACTAACCACTTTGACTTTGCTATTTCTCCTTTTATTTAACGAATCTCAAGTTATGTGACAGGATACGTTCTGTTCGATTTATGGATCAATTGCGACAGAACGCGTGATCAGTTTTACAGCGTGAGGCTTAGGCTTAGGGGTTTAGAGTCAATACTCAGAATAATAATTGTGTGTTGTGTTCTTTTCACGTCGAACTTGGGGCCATATTTATAGAAAAGAGTTCGTGGAAAGATAGAATTGTAGAACTCTAATCCACGAAGAATTAGGAAAGAACACGTCCCATGTATTTTCAGCGCCCAGGGCTGGGCGTCAAAGATATCGGCTCTGGGCGCCCAGCTCTGGGCGTTTAAAATAGGATCCAGGCAATTTCAGCGCCCAGGGCTGGGCGTTGAAATTGATGTTTGGGCCGTTTCTTTGTCAGATTCGGACTCTTAGAATCCGGAGTGTATGAGGCTTTAATCGAGTCTTTTAGTGCGTATTAATTTTATGATGGAATGCATCTGGGCCCGTTACGAACTCTAGGCTCGTTAGGATTTTAATTACGGATATTTCATGAAATACCCTCGAGTTTTGAAGTAATTCACCAAATGCCCATCAAGTTCCAATAATTCACCAAATACCCCTGACAATTGACTTAATGCCCCAAATACCCTTATTGATAACGGTCCGTTAGTCCGCCGTTAGCCTAGTTTCATAATTCACCAAATACCCCTATTTTTAAATTTATTTCACCAAATACCCCTATTATTAAACTTATTTCACCAAATGCCCCAAACTTAAAAATAATTATTTTGATGTTCCAACGGCTAGTTTTTTCGTTTGAAAAGTACCCGTTGTTGCTTGGCTATAGAAAACCTATTTTATGAATTTCTTATTGTTTGCTTATGCCTTCTTGATCCACTAAATCGTGATAATATCTAAAGGCTAATTATGAACAAACGTAGTAACAAGAAAAAATAATAATGTTGATTGTGTGTTCCACTCAATACAAAGCTACGCAATTTATAGGTATCAAAATAACAAACTAAGCCTAACAATAAGGGAGAAAGACACTTGTGAAAAGAATCCAAGCATCAAATAAAATCAATGTTCTGATTAACAAGCATCGACTCATCGTACACAAATTCAACTCAACTGCTTCAACCCAAGGACGGGAAACACTTGAGGAGAATCTCAGAACCTGTTTCGAGCTCCTGTTCTAATATGGTCACTGGAGGAACCAATCTCACTATTTTTCCTTTTCCAGCAGTTAATATTAACAATTTAACATTCCTGAATTTCGACAAGCATCAACTAGCGGGCCATCTTGTACATCCAACTCTATACCAATAATAAGACCCTGCCCTCGGACTTCTTTCACATGTTGGTTGCCTCCCAATTTCTTTGTTAAGAGTTCTCTGAATTCCTGACCTTTCTTTGCTAAAAGTACTTGCGTGCTCTCCTGAGTACTAAGTTCTACCTGTCCATCCCAAACCATGACATAAATAGGATTAGCCTTTCTTCATTTCAAAGTCAAAGTAAGATGCCTTGTATTGACATTACAGTATCATCTTTTTCTTCATTTGCTTCAAGTCCTCTTGCATCTTACTATTCCCCCTGTTTTCAGTACTTTCTCATTCGTCTAAGCTTCCCCTGTATTGTCCTTCATGCTGCTGCCCCCCGTTTTCTAGCTCAACTACTCCCTTGCACCATCTCAGATTGTTGCAAGGATCACACTTGTAGTACAACCTTTGTGGATTGAGTGTTGTATCAGATTGAGTGTTGTACAACCTTTGTGGATTGAGTGTTGTAGTACAAATCTAATGAAATTAGCAAAGCAAAGAAAAACAACATCTAAATTACAAGAAACATTCAGAAAATGGGTTTTTATAGCCAAGCAAGACCAACGACTACTTTTCAAACGAAAAAACTAGCCGTTGGAACATCAGAATAACTATTTTTAAGTTTGGGGCATTTGTTGAAATAAGTTTAATAATAGGGTATTTGGTGAAATAAATTTTTAAAATGGGTCATTTGGTGAATTATGAAACTAGGCTAACGGCGGACTAACGGACCGTTATCAGTAAGGGTATTTGGGGCATTAAGTCAATTGTCAGGTGTATTTGGTGAATTATTGGAACTTGATGGGCATTTGGTGAATTAATTCAAAACTCGGGGGTATTTCATGAAATATCCCTTTTAATTAATACGTAACTCTTATTTTCAAATCGTATTAGGAACAGGATTCTCTCGCAATTTCTATCTCATTTAGGATTTATGTTGGAGTGCAACACCTAATTCTGACAGGTTTCTATCTTTTATGACTTGCCACTTTTAACAACTACCCATTACGGCAGTTGCTATTTTTAGCAGGTTTCCATAAATAACAGGTTTCTATAAATAGCAGGTTTCGGGTGAAATGAAAAGGGGAATTGAGATTCGTTATTTTATAGGAGATGCGTTGTCAAGTGGAGATTTATGTTCTCATCATCGAACCTTCCCTTTCGGGAATGGGGACAAAAGTAGGTGTCTACACAGCCCAAAAGGCTAGTTAAAATATCGTAGAGAAACTTCTAAGTTTTGTCCTGGCCAAAGCCAAGACAATTCAAAATTGGAAGCAGCCCAAAAAGTTAGTTAAAATATCGCAGAGCAATTTCTAAGTTTTGTCCTGGCCAAAGCCAAGACATTTCAAAATTGGAAGCATCCCAAAAGGCTAGTTAAAATATCGCAGAGAAATTTCTAAGTTTTGTCCTGGCCAAAGCCAAGACAATTCAAAATTGAAAGTAGCCCAAAAGGCTAGTTAAAATATCGCGGAGCAATTTCTAAGTGTTGTCCTGGCCAAAGCCAAAACAATTCAAGAATTGGAAGCAGTCCAAAGGATCAGCTAGTCATCATAAGACGTTCTATAAACTTTGCTCTGATCAAAGCCAGAACAATTCAAAGGCAAAAAAGATATCAAAAATTGGCTAAGTACTTAGTCAAGTAATAACAGAAAAACACATGAAACACAAAATATACATATCAATGCCGGCGGCTATACCTTCATTAAGAACCAAGAAGAAAAGATAAAGTACAGCCCTACAAAATGGCCCTAGGCAGTCGAAATATCAGCCCAACTCAAAAATATTTCAAAAGAAAAAGTAGAAATAAACTAACTGAAAATTGTTCCAAAAAACAAAGTGACACAAACGCCACCACCCAAAAGGGTAAATACTAAATGATATTGTTTAAGCTAAACTATTACATAACAGATCCAGTAATACAGGAAGAGCAAGGGGATAGCCGCCACACCCATTATTCATCATTGCCTTCAGCATCATCCTCATCGGAGAAAGGCAAGTCTCCTGGGTGAATGTTCTCAACGCAGAAGTCAGGCACGTCACTAGGCTCTGCGGCACGACCCTCAGCAGCTTCAGCCTCTCGCAATTCCCTGAGAATAGTGAGGTGCAGGCCAGCGAGCCAGTCCTCCTCGATTAAGCTCCAATCAAACTGCGGGTACTTATGCTTGATAATAAGAGAAGCCGCTTTCCACCCACCATCGTATCTCTGCGTCAAGAGAGCATACTGAGCATCGGATCGGCAAAATTCTCGCACAGCAGCAGCCACCTCTTTCTGCACAGAGCGGCGAAGATCCGCCAACTCATCAGCATGCCTTTGCTTAGCAAGACTCAGTTGCTCCGCCAAGTCGTCAGTGCGCTTTCTCTCTGCTTCTACCTCCGCCTGAGCCTTAGCTAAATTCTCCCCAGCTGGACGCAGAGCCACAACCTCACTAGCCAAATTGTCTCTCTCAACAGATATAGCTTGAACATTGGCATTAGCAATAGTGAGGGAAGAAGATGCTCTTTCATTTTCCAGGGTCAGATCCCGAATCTGCATGTCCCTCTCTTCGAGAAGAGCAAGATGCTCATCATGCTTTCTCTGGTAGTAGAAAAAGAAGTCGCAGAGCTCCTTCACAGCACCCCCAGCCTGAAGACGAAAAGTAATGCAAAAATTAAGGATGAGTTAAAATAAAAACACACAAAAAATGACTAAGTACAAAAACAATATGGATTAAAAAACTTTGTACCTCCAACACCTTCTGGCAGGCATTAGCCCCAGGGGTATAAACACGCTCAAGTGGGCGATCAGCTGGCAGCGCTATCCCCCTCAACATACGATATGCCAACGTTCCGCCCTTCTCTGGGAAGCTGGCATATAAAGACTCATTAGCTCTGACATCCCAATTAGGAACGAAGATGTCATCGTTAATCGGCGCAGTGGGGAAGAAAGTAGCCAATTCCGGGTTCACCTCAGGGCGAACATCAATGGTCTCCTTTTCCAAAAAATCCTTGTTCCTAATATTCACATAGGAAGGAATAGAAGACTCAGGCAACCTCAACTGCTCCTCCAAATAAGCAGCAAGAGCAGCGGATGAAGTGGGAAGAGAAGCAGTACTTTGATTAGCAGGAGCAGAAGCCTGGGCCTGCTCTTGGGAGCGGGAGCTCTCCCCAGTGCAATGGCGTTTACCTTCACGCTGCACAAACGGAACGTCCTGTTCCTCAGCCACAATCTCCACCTGCTCGGAGACAGAAGAATTCACAACCTGATCTGGTTGGGCAGATCGCAATTGGTCCGCAGCAGTTCCCGCAGCATCAACAGAAACGCCTTCCATCTGAGAACGAGACCGACGCTGGCCCGCAACATTACCTCCTCCACGAGTGGTATGACCACGCCGCGCAGAGGCAGGAGTGGAAGGGATAGCTCGAGGAGCAGGGGTAGAACGCGGTGCTGAGTTGCCTGCCCCAATGACTACTCCCGCAGAGCCTCCACCTCTGCCAGTACGGCCAACCGCAGAGCCCCCACCCCTAGCAGTACGGCTAGCAGTAGAACTCCCCCCTCGAGCAGTCCACCGAGAACTCGCTATGCGCCCGCCAACAACGTCAGCTATAGTACGATAAGCATTGGCAGGATCTTCTGCCGGTTCGTTGGTCTGCGGGGTTCCATCAGCAGCCAAGCCCAAAGAGCTCATATCAAGGTGTTGGCGACCTAGCAGGACAAAGAAACACAAAAAAATGTCATAAAAAAAAACTAAGTACAAAACAGAAAAATACTAAAGGAAAGAAAATAATACCGTGGGGATGAGTATTACACAAGTTCATAGCGGAAAGAACATCATTCCGCATAATATACATTGACTGAGGCAGCCAATTCCTTGGCGCACGACCAATGTCCTTTCCATTGGCGTCACGCTTGACCATGGAGTCAAACCACTCATAAGCAGCATCCTCTAGATTGTGACCAGCAAGGACCTCCACGCCCTCCATCTTGCCATTAGGAGGGACAAAAGTACGAGGCAGAGGAAATTCGGCGGGAACTCGGAGCCAGAAGAATCGCCCTTTCCATTCCCTCTGCCCGGTAGGATTACCCAGGCATGTTATCTTGCCCCGAGCGGTGTAGGTGGTAAACCAACTAATGCTCCCTTCCTTATTATCACTGCTTCTAACACAGTGCAGCCGTTTGCACAAAGAAAGAGTCTCAGGGAAACCTTTGAAACGCACTACCCACAAATAACAGACCAAAGTCTGTACAGCAAACGGGTGAAGCTGCGCCAGGCAGACATTGAAAGCCTTCAGAAAGTTGACTAAGGTTGGATCAAGGGGGAAGCGCAGACCAAAATCCAAGTGATATGAATCCAATATGGCCTGGAGGAGGAGCAGTAATACGAGCATCATCTGCGGGGACGACTAGCTCATACCCAGGAGGAAAAGCATAAAGCTCCCTTCCAACACCAGGATAATCGTGTTGGCGAGCTGCTTTAAGCCAGTCCGTATCTGGCGCAGCATTCAGAGGACCAAAAGAAACTTCAGGACTTAAATAATCCTCAGTTGAACCAACGGGCAGATCTTCTTCGACATATAGAGGAAACGGCCGAAGAAGCCCCACCTCTTCGAGAATAGGATTCTCAAGACGGTGCTCTGCGTCACCAGAACCACTGCTAGGACCGCTTGCCATTGTAGAACGTCTGCGGTAAACATGCAATGACCCATCAATACCTCCAATAAAAGGCTCGTCTAGTTGATCAAAACTGTCCAACCAAGCTACTTCTGACAGAGGTTGGATATCTAACCCAACAGGGGCATTAGGGGCAGGGTTCAGTCAAACCGCCCTGGCCAAATGCTCATGGTGCAGTTCTCTAAGAAGCTGACAACAAGCAAGAGTAGGCCTTGACACAGCAGGCGTAGCCTTGCCAGCAAAGGGAGATCCGCCTCCAGAGGAAGAACCACTGGAGATAGATATCACCGCAGGCTCAGAGTGAGTTACGACATCATGCATAGATTTAGTTCTATTCTCTGCTATTGTCCTAGCCTCTTCATCAGAGGATAAAGAAACGGATGAAGGGGAAGAAGGAGAGTATGGCTCGGAAGAATCACTCATATACCCAGGGCTACTAGGGTTGGCACTATCAGAGGTATCAGACATGTTGACTGAAAGGAAGAAGAAGAAAGAAAGAGGAATAAACAAAGGGTAGAAGGAGAAAAGTCAAAACAAAAAGTAAAAAGGCACCACAAGATACAAAACGACAGGAAGAAGAATGCAAAACGACAGGAAGAAGAATGCAAAACGACATAAAAAAAAAAGAGAAAAGAGAAGGAAGAGAAGAAGAAAAGCTTTAGAAGTTCAAAAATGGCGAGCTCAAAAACACAAAAACACCCAAAAACACACATAACACAAAAAACTACAAAATGACCAAAACATTCAAATTTACATGCAAAACCAAAGAAAAAAGACAAAGTGAAGGCAAAAGAAATACCTGGAAGGAAGAAGAAGAAGTCGAAAATTCAACAATGGCAGACTAAAACCCTCGAGCAAAAGTTCGAACCCAGAAAACCTCAACAATTCCAAGAGAAAACACCACCACCAATGGACGCGCAATCACCGGAGTAACACGAAAACACGAAAAAGCAAAGAACTTGGAGTTAGAACACTTTGGGAATGGCGAAATTGAGTTCGAAGCGAAGTGAAGTTAAAGGAGAGTAAGAAGACGAAGAAGGTAAGAAATAGGAGAGAGAAAAGAAAAGTGACTGAAAAGCCATATTTAAAAGAAAAAATAGACGGTCGAGATTCGAAGACCCTTCAGGTCACCTACCTGGATGAAAGACACGTGGGGCGCAATAAACCGTGACGGTTTATTTTTTTCAAAAACTTATTTACTACAGTAAAACCGCGACGGTTTACATCTCAGAAAAAAAAAAAAAAAAAAAAAAAAAAAGAATATACGTACAGCCAACTGCGCGAAAAATGGCCAGAAAAAGCAGGCCTAACTCCAAGTAGTCAGCCCTACTCTTGGGGACTAGTTGTACGAGGTACAGCCAAAACGCAGAAAGAGCAGGCCTAACTCCAAGTAGTCAGCCCTACTCTTGGGGACTAGTTGTACCGGAGTAAAAGTAACCTATCATACCAATCATGTCCTATCAGACCATCGATCATCTGGCAGGACCTTCCCAGCGGAGCAATCGCAAGAGGTAGTTACTGAAAGTAATACAAACCCTCAAGGACCGCGCAGACCCATAGGTCTGCGGGACAATGGCCTGCTAGACGACAACGGAGATATGTCGTTAAGCAAAAGGACAAGTAATAAGTACATCACCAACGTACACGCGGCGACATCTGAATAGGCCAAAGTACAGAATAGTACGCCTATAAATACTACCGTCCCCATTCATTTACGGACACGTTCAATACAAGTACAATTCTGAACCCTTCCTACTTTCTCTCTCTAGAATATCATTTCACTTGCTGACTTAGGCATCGGAGGGGGTTTCCTCGGTTAAACCCCCGAGGTTAGCTTACGTTCGTTCTGTCTGACAGGGTAACATCTCCAGGCAGAGCGTCCCCAGTTCTATACTCGGAACAACTACTAATCCCATGGATTTTCTGAATGAAATCCACATCAAATATACAGTAAAAAAACCACAAAAGATGAACAACAATCCAGAAAAATCAACAAAATTAATCCAAAAAGTTGAAAAATCAAAACCTAAACCACCACTGTTATTCTGATCTACACCGAGAACCGCTACTCCGTGTGGAACTCTCCTTTGGCCTTCACCTTCAAACCCGATCTAGCTCTTGCATCTCTGTATGCATTCGAAAATCTGCTCTTGTGATGGAAGGAGGAAGAGAAGAGAGAGAAAAGAGAAACCGAGGAGATAGAAGGAGGAAGAACACATTTTGTAGGAGAACAAGGGTTTCTGGAAGGAGAGAGGAGATGGGTTTGGCGGAAGGAAGGAGAAAGGCGAAATGAGAAATGAAGGAGAGAAACAAAAAAAAGCCCTTTTATATGGCGCGTCTAACGATGCGCGCGTGGGCAACCCAACAGGTCTGACAGGCGCGTGAAGGGGTCAGACCGCCTGACAGGAAAGTTATTGTAGAGATGAACACCATGAGCGTTGAAAGGTTTAATTGGGGAAGATGAATGCACGCCTGCATGGTTTATGCAACATACAAGCATTAACTTTTAAAAAAAAATATTTGTATTGGGTTCCAGAAAAATGGGCCCTCCAATTTTTGGTGGCCATGTGCTATTGACCAGGATGCACAGGGCCATATCCGGGCCTAGCACAACAAAAGCACATACCTTTTGGTTCTAATCACTAATTAGGACCTATGTTTTTTTTAGTCATTGTTTAGGACCTATAAAAATAATTCTAATCTTGCTAACCAAAGGTGAGTTAAATATGATTTCAGACTACAGTAAATTCATTATTTGTTGACACGTAAAAGCAGCATGGAAAATATAAGACCACCCTTCCAAACGTTAATCAACAAGGAAACACAACATTTCTAATTTTCAGAGTGAAAACTCCTTCCCGCTCAATTCGTCTTCCTCCTCATCACTGTAACAACATTTTTTTAAAATTTAAGCGGTGTGCAAGAGCTAACCAAACGAAGAAATCACATAAAATTCAAACCAATTAGCCAAGGTACGTGCTTTACTTGTGTGCTGCAATTTTTTCCCCCACAAAATTGAGTTGATTTTTGTTGGGTATGTTAGGGGTTAGGGTTAGAAGATGCAAGTTTAAATTTTATTTATTTTGCGATTTTATGTTGATTAAGATTTCATTTTCATGGGGTTGGTATATTAATCTAAAATGACAAAAAAAATTAGGCAAAGAGTTTACGAATTGGGCGCAATTGAAAAACTCATTAGGGCTTGAACTAGTAGGACGGGGGAAATTGTTTAAGAGATTAGTAAATTGATCATCCCTAACTTTTGTTATCTTTTTGGATGGAAATCATGTATGGGTTCAAAATAATCGCCATCTTTAATTCAGTATAGCATTTCAAACAATAAGAAAACATACAATGACAAATTTTCAAAAATAATGAATAGAGAGTAAAAATGTTGCTAAGGGTAGGCAAGAATCATATGGGTGCTTACTAGAATTTATTTCGTATTTGGTTTGTATTTGAAGCTTTGAAGTTGCTTCTGAGTCATTAATCACTTAACCATATTTAAGAACTAGTCCGTGTTGATATTTTTAGAGAATTTTGTGATATTTAGGCATTGATTTAGCATATCTTCTAGTTAAAGAAAGTGTGACTATTCTCTATGTAATTATAGCCTAACTGTAATACTTTGTATACAAGGCTAATTAGTCAATGCAAATAATCATTTAATTATCAAGATTTCAAGATGGGCATTACATGTTTGAGCATGGAGATGATTTAAAATTCTCGCTTCAGTTACGCTCTACGTTGTTAAACTGTTCTTTTAATTTGTGTTGCTGGATTGGTTGTTAATTGGATATACAAGAATCCTCTCCCATTGGGGAATTATGTATTACTACGTACCAATATGAATTAGTAGGTGAATAGTTTTTACACCATAGAAGAGCCATGTGCTTCTTAAAGATGGCTTGAAACATGTATAACTCTGATTTAAGTTATGGTTAAGTGCTATAGCAGCAGTGTATTTCTTGTTCCTGCACTGAATTCATCTGCTAGTGTTCCATATAGTACAAGAGCTCGAGGGAGACAGATGTGATATGATGTACGTATTTTTAATCTTTATAATCTATGTAAAAGGGTAGTAAAACAATCTAGTAGAATAGGCAGATACCTCTGCTCAAAGCAATCATTGGGATTTTTTTTTAATTGCCACTAAGTTCCAAGTATGTAACTGGTAATACTAAGAACCATTTATAAATAACTATTTGACATTCTTTTTACCAGAATAGGAGACATTGTAAATCTCATGTTAGTATTGACTAACTAGTAACTATCCTTTCTTGTTTTAGCAAATTACTAAAAATTCAGAATGCCTAAATGTGTAGTAAATCCTAAAGGCCAAAGCCATCCCTGGTCCGATTTATCAGTTTTAAACTTGTTGCTTTAATATGTTATTACATTTTCGTTGTTACTAGCTAGTTGATTTATAATGGTGCTTGATATATGATGATCGTTTTCCTTTGATGTAGACATGGAAATTCCACCTTGTATTATATTGCATCATGGTGGAAAGTGGGTGTGTAATCCTAATTTTTCTTATCTTGGAGGTCAAATTAAGATTGTCAATGACTTGCTTAATAATGTCAGTGCACAATACTTGCCCAGTGGTGAAGAAACTAAACAATAGACCTACCGTTAAGAGGAAGCCATCTGTTGGTGAGGTTGAAGGGTTTAAGTTAACCAAGAAGGGTCAAGTGCACAAGTGCAGTAACTATGGAGGGGCAATACATAATAAAAGAAAATTTCATATTCCTTTGAGAGAGACACCACCAAGCCAAGCATCACATACTCCTGCAACACATAAAAAGAAGCAGAAACAACCACCTAAACCCAAGCAGTGGTTCCATCTTCTCAGCAAACTCATACAGTTGCTCCTATGCACACAAAAGGTTTTGGTGTTTATACCTATACTAATGGATATCAAAGGCAAGCGGTGGTAAGCTCACCAATGATTTATTTAATGATTCATGGTGCTTGTGTTTTCACTAATGTATGATTTCTTTGTCACATTGCAGAATTTAAACCAAAGTCGATCACAAACAAGCATAGCGTCAAACACCTCAACATTAATAAAATCATAAATATGTACATCTCTTTTCTGCATTTCTTCTTTTGTTTACACGCCTTCCACAAAGACTAAACTGAACTGTTTCGCATCAAATATGTTGTTTTACTAATGTAATGAAAATTAACAAAGAGAACAATAGGTGGTTTTGAAACTGAGTTCCACCAACTTATACCACCAAGGGCTTTTCGTTGTGTGTTTAGTTACCATTTAACTGTCACACTGAAAAATGCATGCTATATTTAACCTAAATAAACAGAAATTAAGTTGTTTTTCTTTGAATACAATGATACATTTCTTCTGATTACATACCTTGCACACTGATTACTAACTTGCATTGCTTCTAAATTACATAAATACTTTTTTTCCAATAAGACTCATCCTTATTATTTCAAGGGAATCTCTTATTTAGTCTGCTGATTTTTTGTTGTTCTTGAAACTCTTTACATAACTCATCGATGACATCCACACAACAAGGTCATACTCTGATTTTTTATGCTTTTTTTTCAAGGTTTGGGTTGGTTTTTGGTAGTTGACCATAGGAGTTGGAGAAGAATAGAAGTAGTGCAGGAACTAGTAGAAGAGTGTGCATGAACACTTATGTAGAACGCAACATTTATCTTGATAATTTCTATTCTCTAAAATATCAAAGCAATTGGGAATACAAATAGGAAAACTAACCTAATCCTAAATAGGTAAATCCGAATCCCTAATCAAATTATCAAGATATTCTCTACTTTTCTACCTTTCTAAATTCAATATTCAATTCTTATGATGTTTTCATTTGAGTGCACACTCATGATAACCTAGGAAAAGTGTTCTAAAGTGCAATCTTTTGGAGGTTTTCACTCTTGAAACTCCTCCCAAATGATTTTCTAAGCACATTTTCAATATCAATATGCAAGATTCAAGCTTTATTTCCAAAAATGATTAGTAAATTGAAGAACATTCATGCTTGAAAGATTTCACCTTTACAACAATCATTATACAATTTTATAAAATACAAACCTTTTCAAAAGTTCAAGGATGTTTGGAAAAGTACAAACCCTTTTCCAAACTAGAACACATGAACATTCAATTTCTTATGTTAAAATACAAGTTCTATTTTTCAATATTCAACGATGTTTAAGTGAGATCAACTTCTCCTTAAACTAGAATCAATTTCAAGTTATGGAGTATATTAAAGATGAAACCTTTTTAACATTAAAAGGTCTAATCTTTAAGAACCAAACCTCCTAATTTCAATATTCAAGTTCTATTTCAATAATCAAGGATGCTTTATGATGAGCAACTCGTCTAAAGTTGATATTTTAGAGAATTGAATTCGTGTCGGACACACTTATTATTAAGTAGTTGTTTGGCGTTCGAATCTCAAGTACAATAATACAATTTCAATCTTTCCATTTAAATATTGTCATTTCAATATTGCATTTCAATATCGCACTTTCAATATCGCACTTTCAATGCCGCATTTTAATATTGCAATTTCAATAACGCACCTTTCAATATCGCACCTTTATTTCAAGTTCTGCACTCTTTACTCGCCTTTTATAAGGTGATGTGATTTTGTACGCATTTCAATAATTCCTACTATTTGTGATGATGCTTTACATGTTTATTGCTTTCATCACCTAACATGTTAAATACAACAATATACAAATGGTTACATCACGCTTAACAAAGATAATTTTTGGACAAACCGGCCTTAGGTTCCCTTAATTAACTTTAAAGCAAAGTGACCACGTACAAGTAGCAAATACAATGTTCTAAAATGCATGATTCAACCAACATAGTGTCATGATTAGGATTTCACGAAAGAGATCCTTGTCTTGTGTTTGAACGTACTTTTCAAGTTTGCAAAAAATAGGCGGTTCGTTCTCGTACCCCAATCTCACACGTTCAGTTTCAAGATTCAATGCCTTATCCAAAAAGAGTCATACTAAGGTCTTTCCAAACTAGACCCAAAAAGAGTCATACTAAGGTCTTTCCAAACTAGACCCTTAAACATGTTTGGTGGCGACTCCTTCGAATTTAAAAGTTTCAAAAGCCGTATGGGGCACCTACGAAAAAAAAATACAAAAAATATACCCCTACAGTCATTTTTGTATTTTAAGAAAGTATTTTGGAAGAAATTCATTGATGATTTCTCTATGATTTCTCCTCCTCCATTTTGGCTGAAATTGGGTTTATTTATAGGGAAATTGGACGGGGGAAAAATTGCAGTGGGGTGCGCCTGGTGCAAGGGCTCTGCCAGGAGCACCACCTACACCTTGCACAAGGCTTGCATGATTCCCGACAACGTCAGCCACGCCAAATCTTTGTTGGGTGACTAAGGGGTTGCACATTCTTCCTTTAGTCCTAACTTAATTGGTTGGCAAGGTTAAACACAACATTTGTGACTTGAAAGCGATGCTTTTAGGAAAATGCGATTTTCGTAAATCGGATTCCGGTAATGCTATTTTTCCTTGGTTTCGGTGGGTCGGTGCCCGAGATGCTCGATTTTGTGGGCCGGTGCCAGAGATGCTCGGTTTTGTGGGCCGGTGACCGAATTTGCATGTTTTATGTGATTTTGAGTGGAAACGTGACTCAGAGATTGGTCGTGGCATCCGCTTCGCGGGATTGTACTTGGATCTTGATATTGTGTTTAGAATTCGATGTTGAACTGATATACAAGATAGGAACAAACACGCTAATTGAATTTTTGGAAGATTGAATTGAATTTGGAATTGGAATAAGGTCATTGTATCTTGCAATTGGTGTTTCCGCTCATAGTTTCTCCAACTTGAAGTTAGGTGGGGGGTATCGTTATCAACTCTAAGGGGAGATACAAAAGTCTACACAACCCAAAAAACACAATAAACAAGGAAGAGGGAGAAACCCCCACATGCAAACCACTCAAAAACAATAATTAGGGCAAGAAACCACGTACACGCAAACAGGAAAAAACCATCCATCACAATCCAAAAACCAACAAGTAATAATTTCGAAAATTAATGTCAAGAAAAAGCAAAGAAGCTCAAGAGATCTCTTCCTGGATTCGCGTAAACAGTTCTATAATCATGGTCAAATTGGTAGTAAACCACACGGGAACTATGATATGATAAAAGAAAATAAAATATGTAGAAAATTGGTAGTGTTTAGGGAATGATTTGAGATTTATGCAAATTTTCTTCCCCTTTTTTTTTTGGCAAATTTGCCAAAAATGACCTTTTAATTTGTAGCTCAAAATTTGCGAGAAAGGACCTTATATAAATTTTTGGTTGAAGTTAGACCTTGAAATTAAAATTATTTGCGAGAAACAACCTGAGACCACTTTCCGGCATTGATCGACTTCCATTTTCCGACTGTTTACCATCACATAGGACCTCACTTTTGGCTAATCTCATCATTTTTTCTCCAAAATTCCCAACTATAAAAGCTAAAAAAGAAAAATATATCGGGAAAAAATTCCCTCTATTTCTTCCTCCCCAAATCCAGAAAGGCGAAAAATAAATTCTCGCCAGGAAAATTCGGGCTAGCTAAAGTTACCTTTGTTGATGTTTTTTTCCCCCTCTAATTGGTCATTCCCCATAATTATGCGAGTCCGAAAAGATGGCTCCCCTTAATCCAATTTGAAAAGATGGCTTCGCTAAATCCAGTCCGAATCATCAACTTGAGCAACGTTCCTGGACAACATAGTCAAAAGAGCAATCCCATGCTCATCCGCCGTAACGGTGCTAGCCGTTGGAGTATTAACAAGCAAAATGTACCCATGCTCTGTTGCCGCACCCAGATCTACATTACCAATCCCAGCACCTGCCCTTCCTACCACCTTCAACCTCCCACTAGACGACTCAAACACCTCAGCGGGGGTGAGTCGGCGAAGAGGGTTCTGCGAGAAGAGGAAGATTGACGGAGTGACGAAGAGGGTTGTTAGAATTTATTTATTTTTGATTTTTTGGGTTTGAGGGGAAGAAACAGAGGGGAAAAGGGTGAACATAGCCAACTTTGCAACACGTGACCTACTTGTGATGGTCAAAGTCTGGAAAATCAAAGTCAGTGCAGGAAAATGAGAACAAGTTGTTTCTCGCAAAGAATTTTTACTTTAAGGTCTGACTTCACCCAAAATATTTTACAAGGTACTTAATTTTTGACAAATTTTTAGCTATTAAAGTTCCTTTTTGGCAAATTTGCCATGTGATTTTTTTTTCCTTTTCTTTTTTTGCTAAAAGAACTATAAAGTCACCGTCAGTGAGAGAAGTGAAAATTTTAGCTTAATTAGACAACAATCAATGTATTAAACAGTATTTAATAGTAATGACACATCAACATTATCTTTGCAGACTGCACCGTCATATTTGTGACCGGCCTTGGCTGCCTCTAAATTAAATGGTATAAAATCAATTGCTTTAAAAATCAACTACATTACAGATTACATATTACATTATCTGTCTATATCTACTAATTTAATTTCTTGTTCCATTTTATCTTTTAAACTAAATAAATTGTACCTAAGCATTATGATAATCCATGTTTTTTGTCTTGGCCAGGAACGAAGCAGATGTAATATCAACATTTGAGATGAAATTCATCGTTCGAGTTGTGAAAATTTTGAAAAATCAAGGAAGTAGAAATGGAGAAATCCGCCTATAGACACTGATATCGACTCCATTATAAGCAATGGGAGCATACATCCACAAGTCATCTGAGCTCAACAGCTACAATAAGAATCAAAGTTAATTAGTAAACACACTTTGCTGAAGAAATTATCTGGATATAATTGAGAAATTACCCGGATCTGAAGCTGTAAAAATTTAACATATTGGACTGCCTCTTCTAGCATTGTACTAATGTCAACCTGCATTCATAAATAAGATAGTCAATATCTTATGTTACATATACTAGTATATTGATTAGAAACAATGACATAATAAGATTACCTTTGTTCCATTAGGGACAAGGTTTTGTAAGATTTTTAACCTTTGATTAATTTTCTCCCTTCTTCTCTGCAATATCAAATAATAGAAAGATGAGCAAACTAAATTCTAAGTGAAAAGGAAATTCCTTTAGGCTCTGTTTGGTAAGACGTAAAACGTTTTCATTGTAAAATGATTTTCCATGGAAAACATTTCCAAGGGAAAACACAATTTCAAACTAGTTTTCCTTTGTTTGGTACCTTAAAGTAAAATGAGAGAAGATGGTGAAGATTGAGGGGAAGAAAAGAGAGGGAGGTGAGGAGGAAAGAAGGAAAAGTGTTTTCCCTCCCTATCAAATGGAAAAAGGGTTTTCCGTCTTTGAGGGTGTCATGGAAAATTGTTTTTACATCCCTTACCCAACCAAACAACGTAAAATGATTGAAAATGGAAAATTGTTTTCCATGAAAATGTTTTACGCCCTACCAAACGGAGCCTTAATGCATAAGGGCTTGATAATTGATAATGTGTGAAGAAAATTAATGATGGATAATTACGTACCCTTGCATAAAGACTTTGAGGATCGGTTGCTGTACCCCTGCTTGCTCTTTTCTTCCCTTTTGCTGCTGAAATAGTATGTTGAGAAACCTTGGATTCATCGTCTGACTTATCCCCTTCACCCACATTCTCTTCCTCATTATTCTTAGATTCGATGCTCCTCTGTAAGACGAAAACAGCATGATTATAAAGATATTCATCTGTTTTACTAAAAAAAACAGAAATGAGGTGATTGGATTATTAGTACTTACATCTTTGGAAACTCGAGCTTTTTTCTTCGGCGCAGCGTTAATTACTTCAACTTCTGGTGCATTACTTTTCCTCTTCATCTGAGCTTCCATACTTAGTGGTGAGCCAAGATTGTCTGATTCGTTATCTTCGATTGGAGAGTCGTTTGATTGATTATCTACATATAAGTCACATGGAAAAGCCAAAGCAAAAGAGGCGCTAAGGTTTCCTTGATCCATCAAATTTATGTTCATAGGAGGAAATTCTTCATTTAGCAAGAAATGGCAGTTTTCATAACTATTACTAGCACTAATACTATGATTAGGGTGCATAATGCTTGGAGGATTATTGTTAAGGTAATTATCATAATCAATAGAGTGGGAAACAAATGTGGAACTACTGGGATGGCTAAGAAATTGCGCTCCTAATTCGGGCGACTCAAATGTGAATATGTTGCTTAAAGACTCCCATTCTCCATCAACGAAAGCTCCCATTCCTGCAATTTCAAGAAGTATTACACTTTCGCGCTACGGCAAAGGCGGGAAAATGCAGAAATGTAGAGAAGTATTGAGGAAAACTTTTGTTGTGTGATTAAGTAAACATGTAACATATTTATATACTAGAAAATAGAATGTTGGAGATTATTGAATTAGATTAGTATATTAATTAATGAAATTCCTTAATCATTGTGAGATTAAGGAGGTTGGCCATTGATTTTGATGGTCAAAAGTCCACTAGTGAGGTCAAGTACAATGAAGTGTACAGCTCATAATTAAGGACTAATTACATAAATTGATGTTGATTGCAGTCCAACTGACACTTGAATGTTCTTAAGAGGCAATTTTAGCACTGTATTAGTACTATTCACTAATTACTAACTAAACAAACATGCTAATGCTAGTACTCCGTATTAGTAGTACACTATGATAATGACTAACTATTTTGACTTTCGAATAACTTTCTCTGAAATTATATCATTAATATTACTCCGGCCTCTACAATATTACTCTCTTATTCAGTTATTTCAACCTGTAAGTTTTTAATTAGTTGACTTTAGCACCGATTTTAATAGTAATAGTTAATGTAAAAAACGTAAGTGAAAGTGAATGGATTATATATAATATTATATTTTTTTTAAGCATTCGGTTCACCTTTACAGCTAATTCGGATTCGGGGCGAGTTTTGGGTGTAACCAGATGTTCTTTCAATTATATACTAGTGTTCTTAAGGTGCACCATGCTCTACGTGCACCATGGTCCACCTTCTAAATAGCGTTTTGGGTGGATAGGTTCTAGTCTCTTCACAATTGTTCTTGTCGGGGATCGAACACGGGTTATGTCTACCAAGTTCAACCTCAATCGATCACCACTGAACCAATAAGCAATTGGTTAAAGTGAATGGATTATAGACGTAGGAAAAATGATAGATAAATGATAAAAGGATGATAAACTATTATCCCCTTGTATTTCGAATGTCTTATAACATCTATCAATTCTAATATTTTAAAACACAATATTTGCATTAAGTGATGCCACGTGTCATCTCTTTTATATTATTTTGTTTTTTGTTAAATCATCATTTATATTCATCCTTTTCAATTTCCTCCTTAATTAATTAGATATTCATTTTATAAAAACAGACATATTCATTTTAGATATTCATCATTTATATTCATCCTTTTCATCATCTTTTGTCATATAATTTTATTTGTTTCACATTCTAAATTTTATTTTTTAATACTCTAAATTCTTCTCATTTTATTATTTCAAAATTTGCATATCCTACTTTACATTACATTACATAAATAAAGTACCCGAATTTTTGTTTCAAAAACTAGTTTTTTTGTTTAAAAATAACAATTAGTTGTTGAACATTACATAAAAGACATTAGGCATTTGCCTCAAAAAAAAAAAAAACAGACGAAAAAGGATAAAAAAGAAAATGATACATCGATCACAATCAAATTAAAATATAAAATTAAGAGGATTTTTCTTTAAGAACTACCCAAAACGAAGAAAGGGTTTTTTATTCTTATTTTCCTTGATTGTTGGAGCTAAAATGACCAAGTATATTTGTTTCCCTAAAGTTCCTTCCCCATATCTATTAAAGTGCAACATGTATTTGTTAACTCCTTTTCCCAATATGACAAATCTAATGGTGGTGTGGATGTCAATTAGTTTAGTTGATAAAGTTTTAAGAAGGTATACTCAAATAAAAAAAATAAGATCGAATGTCGTCTACATTATTTGTCACTTTATTCTTGGTCACAAATCACAATACACATGAGGATGGAACTCGGTGTTTAACTCATTAATTCGGTGTTTAACTAATTAAGAAAAGCTCCATTATCCCGGTCTTTTCTTAAAAAGAAACTAGATGTTGAGCTCGTTGAATGAATATTATGAATTAAATAGTAAATTGGTATTGAATGGGGAAAATGGAGTGGAGGAAACATTAGAGCAGTAAAATACTTCCTCCGATTCTTTAGTGTTGCAACATAACCCTCTATACGGTACTTAAGAAAGTGGTACTTGATTGGGGCCACTACCAATTTAGTCACATTACTTACTTAATCTTAGATGTAAAATTGTAACTTTGGGTAAAAAATGTTACCATTTTTAGGTGTGTTGTAACTATTGTGACATTTCCATTTTAGGCAAGTGTTGTAACTATATAGAAATGGAGAAAGTATATAGTAGCAAACAACAACAACAACAACAAAAACAAAAAAAAAATTTTAATCGATGGATGAAATTAAGGGATGATACGTGTTATCTAATTATCTATGATTTTGCTTTTTAAATACTAGGCATAGACTAGTTATAGATTGAGTCCGTCGTGCAATCAATCAATACCTAGTATTTAAAAAGCATAACCATCACCACTTCAATGACACATAAGCTATACTATTTTGATGACACGTGTCTCAATCTTATTAATATTTCTATTTATTTTTTGTTATAAAAAAAATAATGGTAATTCATTATTCTACTTTATTGTCATTAGTTATTACGTAGTATACTACAAATCTCCATCTCTTTAATTTACTAGAATTGTACTGCATCCATCCCATATTTATAGTATTATTTGACTAAAAACACGGGTTTTAAGAAAAGTGTAATATAGTACACGAAAATTTAGAATATAGTACATTGATAATTGATTTGATGAGAAAGTGAAATATAATACTCCCTCCATTTCTTTTTGTTTGTTACGTATTCCTTTTTGGGTGTTTCACAATGTTCGTTACGTGGGAGAATCTTTCATTTTATAAACTTATTATACTATCATTTTTTGTGCCATCTTTTAATTTTAATTGCTCCAATTTTTTCAACTCATTAAATATCTTTGCAATTTTCCAAGTATGTTAAGTTAGCCATCTTTGTACTTTTCCATTATTGGTTCATTTTGATAAATAAAACAATCTTATTGGTTGTTATAATTATTAGTGGATTGAGGGTTTACTTGGGTTTATTTTTTTAATAAAAAAGAAAAAGAATCTTTATTATACGTAAATAAACGTGCAAAAGTCCAAACGTAACAAATAAAAAGAAACGGAGGGAGTACATGAATAAAGGAATATAGTACATGGAGAAGTTGTGTTGGATTTTCAGTGCATTTTTAATTAATATAGTACATGGGAAAGTGGAAAACTTAATGGCCAGAAATAGAAACATTATTATAATTTTGGGACGCTTAAAATAGAATCAGGACTACAAAAACGGGACGGAGGGATTACCAAAAATTAGGATCGATACTGTAGACACCTACTTTTGTCCCCATTCCCGAAAGGGAAGGTTCGATGATGAGAATATAAATCTCCACTTGGCAACGCATCTCCTATAAAATAACGAATCTCGATCACCCTTTTCATTTCAGCCAAACCTGTTATTTATAGAAACCTGCTAAAAATAGTAACTGCCATAAAGGGTAGTTGTTAAAAGTGGCAAGACATAAAAGATAGAAACCTGTCAGAATTAGATGTTGCACTCCAACATAAATCCTAAAAGAGATGGAATTTACAAAAGGAATTATGTTCCTGGTATAATTCGAAAATAAGAATTACGTATTAATTAAAATCCTAACGAACCTAGAGTTCGTAACGGGCCCAGACGCATTCCGTCATAAAGTTTATACGCACTAAAAGACTCGGATAAGTCTCAAAAGCTCCGTGTTCTACGAGTCCAAATCTGGCAAGGAACTCGGCCCAGACCCTATTTTCAACGCCTGGTTCTGGGCGCCGAAATCTTCGGCGCCCAGCCCTGGGCGCTGAAAATACCTGGGGCCGTGTCGTCTCCGAATTCTTTTTGGATTCGGATTCTAAAGATCTATCTTTCCACAAACTCTTTTCCTATAAATACAGCCTCAAAACCGACGTGAACAAAAACACACACAATTCATAATCTGAGTATTGACTCCAACCCTAAGCCTAAGCCTCACGCTGCGAAATTGATCCCGCGTTCTGTTGCAATCGACCCAAAAGTCGAACAGAACGTATCTGGTCCCTTGTAGCTGATGAATTAAGCCTAAATACTGGAACACTGCTTAGAAACCCGAGATTCGTTAAATAAAAGAAGAAAGAGCAAAGCCAAGTGGTTAGTTTTCTGAGAACCGTGACGCACCTCTCAAGGGTGCGTTGTAATGTGTCCCTCATATGATTTAATCGCTTTCATCGCCCTTTTATAAAATTGTCAAACTATTAACTTGATTGATCTATCACGTCTAATAAGATAATACCTTGGACAACTGAATTATCATGTTAGGTACCTTAAATCAATCTAAATAAGATAATCACGATCGATTTAGTATTATGTGTTGCATATTGCTAAAATCAATTCAGAATAGTTTAATAGTTTAACGCATGTCCCTTCAATTATTTATGCTGAGCTAGTAAGGATAACCTGCCTCTGGAGTTATCGATGAGCACTCCTCTCGGTAGTTACAGTCCCCCGAACTCTCAATCTCTGCCTTGCGGGTGTACGTTGAGCGATCTCCACACCAGGGATCACAAGGGAACCTACGGCCGTCGTGGTCAAACATAATTGGACTCCCTTTATGTCACGATAACCGGGTTTTGTCAGCTTTTCTCATTGTCGTTAAAAACTGAATGACGACTCCTATATTACTAGTCAATTGGGTGTAAACTCACAGGAAATCCAATTACACTTGATTTGACAAAAAGAAACGTCACACCCACGAGGGACAAGGTCACGCATTAGCCTCGTGCTTTTTCGACCCCCTCACAGTGGCGACTCTGCTGGGGATAGTGAAGGAAATACTCGTGCTCGTAGGTAATCAAAATAGCCGAAGGGTGAAACGATCCTACCCCGCGTTTATTTCCCCATTAAGTTGGGACGACCTGAAAATCAGCATATTAATGTGAACGGACAGAACCGCATAACGAATCTTGGCTCCCTTGATGTTTCATCTCGGGAGTTGGGACTAAGGATACCCATCGCCAACCGGGGGGTGCATACGCTTCGAATGTTGTCCACTCGGCACTTGTCGCTAGTAGTACACCCGTCCCAAACCCAATCGCTCGTCCACTAAGGTCCCTCTCATTGGTGCATGCCCCCTTGGCTTACATCGTGATTGGCCTCTTGGGACGAAATTCGTCTGTTGAATGCACTACCTCGACCGGGGCATGTGTTGGATCTACGATAGAAGCGGTATCAAGCCAGGCGCAAATATTACCCATAGAAGCCTATCATAAACTACGTGACATATTATTTTTTGCTTCATGTTGTAATGTTAGTTATGTGTAGAGAATTATGTGATTATGTTGTGATTGTGTGTGACAAATAATACCGGAAAACCAATGACCCTAAAAGTTGCCCAAACATTCATAAAAACCAATTGGCCAAAGAGTTATACCTAAATACGTGTTCCGCAGTCCCGGGCGATCGCCACAAAAATAAGCGACGCCCAGGACGGCCTGTAACGGATCCCACGACGCTGCATAACGCGCAAAGGACGTTATTGGGCAAGCACGCAAAATTAAGTCGTACGAAAAAATAGACGAACAGAATACGAGTACCAGTCAGGGACGCATTTTCAGCGCCCCTGGCTGGGCGCCAATTATTTCAACGCCCCCTGCTGGGCGCTGAAGTTGCTGCTTGGCCTTTTGGCCAGGCACCGCAGCCTCGGTGCCTGCGCACAAAAAATACGTAGCAATAAAAAATTCGTAACAAATTTGCTATGAGGGCGTATGGAAAAGGCACTCAATTCTATAAACGACTTATAAAATAAATAGCTCCTTGTGTCGTCATTAGGCCTCCTATGACGGCAATGTTCGGCACCGAAACCGAGAGTGCTAATTAAAATAACTTTGAATGTCACACGGGCAAAGATTTTTGAAAATATAAAAGAGTTCAGAGTGCACACACAATAGTCCAAATGTACTAGTCCGACTTAAGGGTAGTCATAAAGTGTCTAAGAGGCCCGCTCATAAAATAAACTAATGTGTCTCCTACTCCATAATGTTAATACAGGGTCCCTGAATACCTACCCGTGATAGCCATCAAGGATCGCAATGGAAGTGGCATATCCTGAACATCCACTCCTAGAGGTCGCACAAACCCAAGAGATGCATGCTCTGGGACACGACCCCCTACGTTCTAAAAAACCCAATATTTATAAAGTATTTTTATGATTTTTAGAATTTAAAATGCATTTAAATGTTATTTAAATGTATTTTATTTTATTAGAATATTAAACGAATTTATTATTTAATTTTGGAAATTTAATTGTGTTTCAAAAGTAAAACGATTTTAAATGAATCTAGCCCAATTCAATTCCAAGTTCAAGTCCAAACAAATTAAACAAGCCCATCCTATGTTTAATGAAGCCCGAAAGGGAATCCTAAAGCCTAGCCCATCTTTAAGTTTCCTAAGTCTATAAATATAGGTGCTCACCCTCAAAATCGCTCCCTATTATTCATTAAACCTAAAAAAAAACCCTAACCCTAAATTCTTCTTTCTTTCGTCGAACTTATGTTTGGCCGTTTTTCTCCTATTTCCGTTTGTTTTCAGAAAAAGATTCTTTCTTCAAAGTTGTAGATCTCGAAAAGTTCTTGAACTTTGTCTCAAGAATCGATCAATTCCGAGTTGTAGATTAAAAGTTATGAGCGTTCTAAAATCCTGCTGCAGTAATTTTTCTCCCTCTTGCTCCCTCGCGTAGCGCTCGCCCTTCCCCTTTGCGCGCTGCTGCTGTGTGCTATTGCTGTTGCTGTGTGCGCTGCTCTCGCCCAGCCACACGCCCCTCGCCTCACTCTCTTGCTCGCCCTCTTGTCCCGCGCGCCAGCTGCTGCTGTGCCTGCCTTCTATCCTGCCCGCGCGCGCACACACGGAACATGTGTGTGTTGTTTTTGTTCGTTGTTCAATCTTTTTCGCCCAATCACTTAAATTTGTGGTTATTCCGTGCTATAGGCCGGATTGGTATAATTCTCTTCTTCCTTGCCTATTCTATTTCAATTCCGTATTTTAAATTATATTAATATTATTGGTTTTGTTTAATCAAAATACTGGGATCGGTTATGAACACCGAATTTTGAGGATTTGTATGTTTGAATTATTGAAGGATGTTTTGAATTGAAATATTATAATTTTCAGATTTGAAGTATATATTAAAGCTTCAATATTTATTAGTGTTAATGGTTTTAATTACAAACCATGATTGGAGTTTTAATCTAAGCCTTATGGGTGATTGATTGCATAATTAGATGATGAATTTAATTATGATAATCAATTATATTTTTCAGAATATTATAAAGACTTAAAACGTCGATTTTTAATGGTTTTATGCATGAAAATAAATTAATTTCATGCTAAGGTTTTAAACGATTGATTGAGACGATCATTTTATTAATGAACGATTAAGTTCTAATTAATTCAAGTGTTTTAAAACTAAACAAAGTTGCTGGAAATTTAGTAAACATGGATAATAATTAAGTTTCTCCATTGTGTTTATAAGAGTTGATTTCTAGTAAGTTGTGATTCGCACAGTGGCCCCCGTACTTAGGTATTCCAGGTACGTACAAGTCTAGAGCGACCACATTAATTTTCAAGGGACATTACATGATTGTTTATGGATGTGAATTGTATTACGTGAACTTGGTGAATTCATAGTTGATTTGGTGGACGATCATGTGAATTATTATTGTTGGAATTATTGATTTGTTGATTGAACAAGCAAGTTGGGATTATTATGAGTATGGATTTCATTGTCAATCATGTTGTTCAATATTTATGCATGTATGGTTTGTTTCACATGCAAGGGATGGATTATTTATTTGTATGCTATTGTACGGGATGTCTAGCATACTTTGAGCCAATTATTCGTACTTCGCTATACTATTTATTTTACCACATGTGAAGGGTTAGCTCACGTAAGCCACCGCACATGTAGGGTTCAGTTGTGAATATTATGTATGAAATGAATTAGGATTTGTCGTGCAAGGGCACAACCCTCATGTTAATGTGCATGATGTGGAGTTTCACTTTGGTGAGGAGGAACATGGTAGTAATTACACAAGTGTCTTGCCTTGTTGATCAAAAGTCCTAAAGCATTTAAAATAAGATTGTTTTGGTTGTTGTTTATTAATCGTATGCGTGCATGTTGGTGAAGGAAATAATGCCCTTGGTCCAAGTATGCATTTTATGTTAAGTCTAATAAATGCGGTTCAGTATTAATTAACAAGTTAATAATTCAGTGAGATCAAGTGAGCTGAATGCCTAGCTAGAGGCCGCTTCAGTTCAAGTGGAATTAATGATATTAATCCACAGCTTACTCTTGACTGAACCCGTAGGGTCACACAAATAGTACGTAAACGGATCAAGTATTTAATGGCATTAAATACTCCATCTATGAATATTCGGAACCGACGGATCTTGGTTTCAGTGGGAGCTAAGATCGTCACAGGCAAGAAATGAATACTCCGGAAACGATGATATTGCCGGAAACGGAAATATGGATCGTATCGGAAATATGAATATTATCCAAGTCGTAGATGTTGCCGGAAACGGAAACATGGTACGTATCGGAAAATATTATTGGAAATGGAAATATTACCAGAATCGGAAATATTGCCGGAAACGGAAATATTGTCAGAATCGGAAATATTACCGGAATCGGAAAATAATTCCGGAAACGGAAATATTAAATATTTGTTCGAATCGGAAATTAATTCCGGAATCGGAAATATTAAATATTGTTCGTATCGGAAATAGATTCCGGAAATGGAAATTTAATCGGAAGCGTATCGTACGAATTAGCATCGGACGAGGCCTGCCGGACGAAGGCCCAGCACGAAGCCGGGCCATCGCCCAGCAAGCACGCACGCCACAAGCCCAGCGCGCACCAAGGCCACGGATGCGTGGGCCGCGCTGCATGGGCTGCTGCTCGCATGCGCATGGGCAGCCCTTGTGGCTGCCGTGTGTGTGTGTGAGTTTGTGCTCATGCGTGATTCCTAAAACTGCAAGAGTTAGTGTGTGATTAAATTCCTATTCCTAATTAGATAAATTAATTAAATAGAATTCATGTAGGATTCTAATTTCAATTAATTCGTATCCTACTAGGATTGCGATTCCTTTTCCATAACTCTATAAATAAAGGCCTAGGGGTCATTATTTACATACAAGTTTTTAAGTATTCAAAACTAAGATTTTTAAGCAGAAAAATCAGCCAATATTCTTGCCTACCCAACCGAAAATATTAGAACCTTAAGGGCGATTCTAGTTGGTCAATCTTAAGGCGGATCCGGACGTGCTGTGGACTATCTACGGAGGGACGACACTTGGAGTCCTAAAGACTTGTTCTTGTTCGGTTCGGGCGCAGCTAGGGAAGGCACGCAACAAAGAGTATGCATCTAAACTATGCTAAATGATTATGTGTAAATAATATGTTTCCTGGCTTTATGGTTTTTCCGCATGATTTATGAACTGTCATATGAATCATAACCTAACAGTGGTATCACGAGCCCCTTATTATTTTCATAATCTAAATTGCATGAACATGGTTAAATATTACAAATTTGCAAGAATTAAAAGGGGTGATTAATTTTCGTAATTGTTAATTAATTGCAAATTGCGTTTATTTAATTATACGTACGCAGTTTTTCGGCAGTTTCTTCGTTACTCATCCAAATCGAGTGATTTTTGTGTCAATTCCGCATGTAAAAGGCATTCTAAAATTTTGACAAAAATAGTATTTTTCTGCCGAACCCAGAATTCTCAAATTCGAAGCCTAACTATGACTTTTCGAAGGTTTTAGTTTTTCGAATGCAAAATTTCGTAAATTTAAGATGTTAAATTAAATATTTGCGATTCTTGTTGATAAATCTTGAATTTTTGATTGACCTAGAGCATATGTTTAACAAGTTTGAATGCCTAGTCTTGTTAATTATGCAATCTAATTTGTAATTATGATTAATTTGTTGAAAATTAGAATAATTTAGAATTAATTTGATTTTCATAATTAATTGTAATTTAATTAGAAACCTATGATTAAAAAACCACCATAAAAATTGTAAATTTACGATAAATTTTAAATTTTTATGACCTAGACTTGAATCCATAACAATCGGAAATCAACTGGATAATAAATTTTCGATTTTTCGCCCTAAAATTATGAAATTAATATTATTTATTAATTTGTCATTAATTTTAAATATAAATTTTAAATTATTATGCGATTCGTTCATATAACTTGCACGCACGAAGCAATGGACGCTTCGTGTTACCCTTAAGGGGTGTTGTATAATGCGGGCATGCGACGACGAGCAAGGGAGCTCGTCGCCCGTGCGGCACGAATGCAATGAGCAAGGGCGTAGTGCACGAGCACAAGGCAGCAGCCCTGCCTTGTGTCGTGTGCCACGAGCAATGAACGAATGGGCATGGGCGAGGGGCGAGCCAAGGCAGTCGCGTGTGGGCAGCAAGCGAGCTGCGCCACAACGCGCGCTGCCTCGCACAAGTGCGCGCAGCCTCGCGCGCAGCGAGCGCAAGCTCGCGTGCCACGAGCGCTGCGCCCAGCACTACTCGCGCGCACAGCGCGCGATGTCGCTCGCCCAGCGAGCGATGTCGCGCCCAAGCGAGCGATGGCTCGCGCGCACAGCGCGCGATGTCGCCCGCCCAGCGAGCGATGTCGCGCCCCAGCGAGCGATGGCTCGCGCGCACAGCGAGCGAGCCAGCGCGCCCAGCGAGCGATGTCGCGCGCCCAGCGAGCGATCTCGCGCGCGCGCACTGCGAGCGATAGCTCGCGTGCGATGGGGCGCTGTGCGGAGGCTTGCGATAGGACAGCAGCAGCTATGCGACGAGCGCATGGGCTGCGCGCACATGGCCAGCAATGGCTGTGTGCGTACGGCCCATGGGCGTGCAACGCGTAGGGTGTTTGCGTTACGATTAGATCGTTTTGAATGTTTAATTTGAAAATTTCAGTTCACGTAATTTTAATTAATTTTAAAATTAATAATTTGAATTAATTTCTTGGATTTTAATTTTGAATATTATAATTATAATAAATGGAATTTATTCTAATTATTTTACTAAAATTAAAATCATGAATTAATTTAAATGCGACTGAAATTAAATTAAATTTTTGGATTCAATTATAAATTTATATGAGCTTTAAATTTTAATTAAATTTGTATGTTTCCGGTTAGACTAGAAATACAATTTTATGTTTAAAATTAGTAAAGCATATGAATTTATTGGTTTAAGTGGGAGCGCTTTTAGTCATAAACTCTTGATTAGGTCTACAAATCCTTAAGGTTAAAACAACTTGATTAGAATTAATAAGGACTGAATAATTGGTAGATTATTGGTGCCCTTGATTAATTGCTGCAAATGTTTACGTGATGCATAATGTGTTTTACTAACCAGCTATGTGGGCCATTCATGATAATGAATGGGTGAATGGTATATATTGTACATGTACTGTTTTGCAGGTTATGAAGTGACTAGTATGGCCCAAATAGGATAGAAAATATGGTCTGCGTACCATTAATTTGAATGTAATTGGTCTAAAGCACCAAAGTTATTTTTCAATTCAAATATGGTCTGCGTACCATCAAATAGTTGTAATTAGTTATAGCTTATCCTATTTGAAGAAAATGGTGCCTCCCACGGAGATTTTCAAGACGGACTTTGAAGTCAAAGCTTCAAGATGAAGTCGGGCCATACTAGATCACAAATATCTTATGCATGTTTTAAGTTATTTATTGTTTTAAATATGTCTTAAAATGCATGAGATCAAAAGCTTGATTATGTTGCATGATTAAGGATTTTAGTTCACTTAAAATCTAACCAACATAGTAAGAGCTTTAAGTTCCAAACTTAAAAATTGAGTTAAAAGGTGCCATGCCAAAATATACACTTGCTTGGATATCCTTTACATCAATCTAGTAATAGTTTTCGCTCAGCGAGGTGTTACTTATTGGTCCTAAAGGGGCAAGGTACACAAATAATTGTGAGTACACGTTAGTTTTGGTGAAACTCAACGATATAAGTAAGGAGTCCTTTTATGTCGTGGCAAATTCGATAGGTTTACCTAAAAAGTTCTTAGACGTACCTATCAACCAAGAATAGTTTCTAGACTATTAGCAAAAGGCTTTTGCTTACCTAAGGTGTTCTAGGATTAAGTCGACAAACTGTGCTTAGTTCTTCAATGATTTTAGGATCTTGGAATCATTTTATTCACACCTGCCGGAACACATAATTCGAATAAAATGCTAATGACTTGTTTAAATTGCATGGTTGCTTTAATTTCAAGTTATTATTCATGATAAATGTTTAGACTTTGCATGCTTCAATGTATGTTTTAATTATTGTTTATAATTAAATATCTTGCACTGCAATAAATCCTTTTAGAAAGGTAACAGTAAATTTCCTCGATTGGTAGTGAATCCAAGAACGATTCACGGAAATGAGAGAAAATGAGCAATTTAAAATGTACGTTTCTTATATCGACTTTTATGGTTGTTTTCGAATATCAAAATCGAATGGCAAACCAATTGGTGCTTGTGAATTCAAAATACACTGTAGTTTTGAGATCATAAAGCATTGAGTTTAATACGCTCAGCTTTACCAATGGTTAACAACCTAATATCTTTTTCCATTCAATTCTCGAATGAGTCTAGTCCCTAGACATTCGAATAGATCGATGCTTAGAGAACTTTAGAAGCTTCTGTGAGATCATCTAGTTGAAACAAAATATTCAACATAAATTAAAATGGTAAAGAACCTTGTTGGGGTGACATTGGACATGTCTAACAAAGTATAAAAGTCAACACTAAAGAATTCAATTCTTAAGACTATAAGAAAGGGTACAAGAAATAGGAAAACAAAGGAACAAATGAAAGGAATTTACGATTCCGGTTCTACCTATAAGTTTAAAGAGAAGTGACCTAGCAATCAAACTTCCTTGGTATCATATACCGCTTGAGGTTCTTACTTCGGTAATAACTCAAACAATGGAAGCTAGGATACACTAATGACCTACAAGTGGGAAATGAAGCATGGCAATGCTACATTAGCTGTAGGGTCATCTAAATTTGTTTTAAGTCCTTTTAAAGGCTGGAACTTAATGGCTATTTTGTTCCATAATCAGCATACCTAAATTTCTGCTTCAAACACAGAAAGACTCACATTCAAAGAAAAACAAAAACAATGTTTGTTTGTTTATTTGAATGAAATGGTCAATTACAGGTTGAGTCAATATGCTTGATTAAAACAAACAACTCTTTAAAGAACTTTACTAGGTTCAAATCAACCCCTTGATTTGAGTTCCACTAATCTTTGGCATTGTTGCTTAGACCATATCAACAAGTTAACATTCATAAGCTCTATTTTGATGGACCTTTTGAAAGTTGGTTGATTTCTAGATCAACTTAAGACAAGCTAGTCTTACTTGTTGAAAGTAACAAAGAATATGAACTATTGTTAGAACGCCTAGACAATAGAGTTCAAAGCTAAAGAAAGATTTTATGACTTTATTATTTCGCATGGATTTGAGTGAATGTAGGTTTATTTACTCAAATGTGATATAAGTTGAATCTGTTTGGCTAGTTCAAAGATTCAGAAGTATAAATCCCACTTGGTAAGAAATCATAAAGATCTAGGTTAGATCATGTTGATGATTACTTGAGACCAAATATGATCATCAATGATTGTGTGTTCACAATCTAGGTCCATAAGATATGGCATATCTACGTTGGAATGATCGAAGTCAATTAGTACTTGATTCGATCAATGATGAATCATAAAGACTTTTCCTATAATTTCTAAAACAAAATGCTCAACTACCACCAAACTAAACCAAATTCGTCAAAGCTATTGAAAAGTAATTTCAGAATATCTTTTCATAATATATCTAAAGAGTTCCTAAACTCAGTGGGAGCTTAGTGTTTGTTATTCAACAAACTAAGGCCCAAGTATAGATATATGTTTCATTGTGATTTATTCAAATGAGACACGAGGGTATTGTTTCTACCACGAATTTTTGAGAACATAATGTTTGTTTGCTCGAAATAATGTCCTTTTGGAGATTCGTTTCCAAAATGACAAGTGGGAGAAAATAGACCTCGAAAGTCTTCGAGGCGAACAACAAACATAAACGGACATTCCGAAGGCTTTTCAAAGTGCTTCAGAAAATCCGAACTTATTCTTTAAGGACTTTAGAAGTGGCTTTAAAGAATAGACTTCTCTTAGAAGACTTTACAAGTGCTTCAAGGAGAACAGAATATTCAAAGGACTTTTAAGTGGCTATTGATATTCTGTTGTTTGATGTTCTATACCCAAGTAGGCATAGAGTTCAAATCACTGAAACTATGAGATTCTTCTATAGTGAAGAAACATGGAGTTCAGGTCACTGAAACTATGCAATTCTTCTATTAGATAGTGAAGAAACCTACAACTTGCAGTCAAACTATTATCATGTAGATTAATGAGTTTGTGACTTGTAAGAAAGCTATGACGAAACCTAGATTCCCTAAAATGGTTAGAGGCCATATATAGACTCAAATGTTTTAAATGGTTAGAGGCCATAAAACATACTCAATGTTTTGATGACAAAATTGAAATTTTGTTGATTTGCAAGAATAGTTTCACACCTATTGGTTGCAAGTTTGTTTTAAGGATAAAAACCATCAAACATGGAATTGTGTTCACACACAAAGCTAGATTAGTTGCTAAAGGTTACAAGCAAATTCATGGCATGGATTGTGTTGAAACCTCATGCAAAATCGTAATGCTTAAGTCTATAATTCAAGCAATGATTGCATATTGGTACATATGGCAATTGGATGACAAAACGTATTCCTCAATCAAATGTTGGAATAAACTATGTACATGGTATGTCATAGGATTTGTGGATCCAAATAAATGCTTGAAAAGGAAAGCTAGCTTATGAAATCTAAGTCCAGATTTAAGCAAGCAATTGGGAATTAGAACTGTATTTTAGTGAAGCTAATAAGTATTTTAGTTTCATAAAATATACATGATTCTTATAGATATATAAGAAGTTTAGTGGGAGTACTTAAAACTTAATTGGTCCTATGTGTATTACACACATATCTCTCTATTGTGAAATAACATTCAAATGCTAATGACTTAGATTTGAAATTATTCATCAATGATGGACCATGGCGAAACTTAGTACATACTGGGTATTAAGATCTATTTACAAAAATCTTATGATATTGTTTTGGATTAAGTAATGGCATTTACTAAATCAAACACGAAAGTCTCCATTGGAGATATTCGACCCATGTGAATAAATCTAAGTAAAGGATGTTTGAACTATGTATAAGCATTTACTAAGTTAAACATCAAAGAGTCTAAATGAGATTCTTAACCTATATTATATGTCAAAGAATTTAGCTGGATTCAGTATCTGCTGAAATTGAATAAGCTAAAGTTACATGAATAGAATTCAATTGGGAATTATTCTGCAAAAGAATTTATCATGTATGATATAATATGAGGATCGCCAAAAACGTATCGTATGACTTTAGCCATGACGAACATATACCAATCTCTATTGATCTAAGTAGATTGAGATCAAGAATACTTATGGTACTTGAAAAGGTACATAGGAATAGTTCTTGATTCAAGGAAATAAAGATATGCTAAATATTGATGCTACACGCAGAAACACTGGCAAAGGATCAAGCAAGACCCCTTTGGAGTTAACCATTGACAAGGACGAGCTATAGAGCATCGTGTTTTGAAATGGCAACATGGGTTGGAGACCATGAGTTGTTGCGTGGGAAATTAAAATAATGATTTCTATGTTCTAAGATATAGTTGAGAGTATTCCACATATCTGTGAACTGCTTGGATAAGTAATTCCAAACAAAGCATCACTAGCAACCTATAAAGTTGAAGTAAAAGTAATTATTGCCTAAGAAGCAATAAAACAGGGTTGTTTAAAGTTCTTCACTGAACTTGGGTAGATCACCTATCTGCTGGCTTGATGATTCTTCATTGAAAAATGCGTAGAACCACTCTTGAAGCAAGAAAAACGTCTGCTAACTTGATGGTTCTTCATTGCAAAATGAGTAAAACCACCATCGAAGTAAGAAAGACTAGATCACATAATAAACAAACTCGAAAAGATCTTATCATCATATCTCGAAGAACATTCGATGAAAAGGATATTAAGATTGGCAAAGCATGATAACTAAACCTATGCAACAAGTGAGAAGCAACACTCACATTGTAGCACTGGAAATCAAGCATAGCTTTGAATTCCATGAACTGTTTTAGAAGATGGGTTTGAGGCCCATGCTTGTAAAACATTGGGGTTGAACATTTATCATATATGAAATGTATTTTCATATTCCATTTAATCTTGGTTTAGTATTAAATGATGAGTCCCTTCAAATTTGACGATATATTCAAGATAGACTGTCAGGACCAGTCCTGTGACTAAGAAATGTCTATCAAGTGAACTTGAATGTCAAAGGTTGAAAATGGTCCCTAATCGGAGTTTTCTATAAAATTGGACGCATAGAAAACGTTAGACGATTAGAATGCAAGATGACTAGTAGTTCTGTTTCTTGAACTATGTGGACATGGCAATGTCATAATCATTTGCATAGATACTTACTTTGGGAAGACTAGTATCGGACAAGACCTATGAAACTTTACTGTAAGAGATGAAAATCTGTCATGAGTAAATTTCATTAAATTATTAGACACTAAATCCTCAATACCTGAGTGATTTGAGATTACTTGTTTGAGAACTGGTTGCTTTGACGTTGACCAACCGTCGCACCGTAAAAGGAGGCTATAAAGGCAACGCTCAGGTAATCACCTATCAAACGAAGTCTAATCTCAAGATCGCAAGATTGGGATTGTCCTCCCATAAATCGGGATGAGATGCTTAAAAGTTGTACAAGGCCACTCGGAGAGCTAGAAACTGTGAAATGCATGGCCGTGCTCGGATGAATCATAGGCTATGATTATCTGTTTATTTGATCAGTTGAACTCTGAAACCGAGGAACACCTCTGGACATAATAAGGATGACAACTCTTACCTTATGTTCAAGAGCAAGCATCGAGCGACAAAGGAATTAGGAAATGCACACTTGTCCCTAAGGACAAGTGGGAGACTGAAGGAAATAATGCCCTTGGTCCAAGTATGCATTTTATGTTAAGTCTAATAAATGCGGTTCAGTATTAATTAACAAGTTAATAATTCAGTGAGATCAAGTGAGCTGAATGCCTAGCTAGAGGCCGCTTCAGTTCAAGTGGAATTAATGATATTAATCCACAGCTTACTCTTGACTGAACCCGTAGGGTCACACAAATAGTACGTAAACGGATCAAGTATTTAATGGCATTAAATACTCCATCTATGAATATTCGGAACCGACGGATCTTGGTTTCAGTGGGAGCTAAGATCGTCACAGGCAAGAAATGAATACTCCGGAAACGATGATATTGCCGGAAACGGAAATATGGATCGTATCGGAAATATGAATATTATCCAAGTCGTAGATGTTGCCGGAAACGGAAACATGGTACGTATCGGAAAATATTATTGGAAATGGAAATATTACCAGAATCAGAAATATTGCCGGAAACGGAAATATTGTCAGAATCGGAAATATTACCGGAATCGGAAAATAATTCCGGAAACGGAAATATTAAATATTTGTTCGAATCGGAAATTAATTCCGGAATCGGAAATATTAAATATTGTTCGTATCGGAAATAGATTCCGGAAATGGAAATTTAATCGGAAGCGTATCGTACGAATTAGCATCGGACGAGGCCTGCCGGACGAAGGCCCAGCACGAAGCCGGGCCATCGCCCAGCAAGCACGCACGCCACAAGCCCAGCGCGCACCAAGGCCACGGATGCGTGGGCCGCGCTGCATGGGCTGCTGCTCGCATGCGCATGGGCAGCCCTTGTGGCTGCCGTGTGTGTGTGTGAGTTTGTGCTCATGCGTGATTCCTAAAACTGCAAGAGTTAGTGTGTGATTAAATTCCTATTCCTAATTAGATAAATTAATTAAATAGAATTCATGTAGGATTCTAATTTCAATTAATTCGTATCCTACTAGGATTGCGATTCCTTTTCCATAACTCTATAAATAAAGGCCTAGGGGTCATTATTTACATACAAGTTTTTAAGTATTCAAAACTAAGATTTTTAAGCAGAAAAATCAGCCAATATTCTTGCCTACCCAACCGAAAATATTAGAACCTTAAGGGCGATTCTAGTTGGTCAATCTTAAGGCGGATCCGGACGTGCTGTGGACTATCTACGGAGGGACGACACTTGGAGTCCTAAAGACTTGTTCTTGTTCGGTTCGGGCGCAGCTAGGGAAGGCACGCAACAAAGAGTATGCATCTAAACTATGCTAAATGATTATGTGTAAATAATATGTTTCCTGGCTTTATGGTTTTTCCGCATGATTTATGAACTGTCATATGAATCATAACCTAACAGTTGGTGAGTCTTGAGTTCGCCTTTAATAATATATTAATAAACGTAAAGTGCAACCAGAACAAGCTTCAAAACTCTTGGAACGTATATACCTTGAGTATGAACAATGGGGGGAGTCTTGCCGGAAAGCTCGTACTCCTACTAATGATACAAGACGTTGTTTCATTTATAATATGCGCAGGAATTCCGTCGGTATGGCCCGACACTCGGTATGGCCCAATTTTATTATTATATATTTGGTGTATGGTTGGCTCCCATCACCTTTTCCCTTTGTGGATTATTCTTTTGGCCCGTTCGAAGCTTATTCTAATTAAATTCTGAGTCAAGAGTCGAGTCAAGAGTCGAGTCTTGTATTTATGATTGATTGTTTATTATTATATGGCTTTTGCATGTTGACTAGTACTTAGTGAGTGATGCATGTTTTAGTTTCATTCACTCTATGCTTGTAAGTACTCAGCTTTTGCTGACTACGTGCTTTGTGTGTTTTGGTCATGGCCTTTGCCTTAATGACCCTATGATGATCTATCATTTGCACTTGCATTGATGGGGAGTAGAATAAAATAGCAGCTAGGTTGGTAGATCGGAATCATGTGGCTTGGGATGATCGAGAGAGTTGCATGTTTTCGTATTTTGAACTATTTAATAATACTTTAATTATGTTTGAAATGTTTGAAACTATTTATGTTTTGGGTTTTGGGCCATTATGGTTCCAAATTGTAGGAGGCCTCAATATTTCATTAATTATGTTTTTTAAAGTTAGTTGACATTTAATTCCGCTGCGTAATTCTGGTAATAGCCTTAACCGTTATCACGGTGGCGGTAATACTTTAGTAATTCCTTTATTTTAAGTTGGAAAATGGTTTTATAAAAGCAAGGAATTATTAGGGTGTTACAATTTTATTTGTAAATTTTTGTTGTTAGGGGAACTTACAATTAGTTTTAGTTCTCCTATAAGAAAAGTTTTGTCAGTATAGTTCAATAGTTAGACTTTGTTAAGTTTTTCCCTTAAATGGATAACATGAGTATAGTAGTAAACTGTAACAGTTGCAAATTTGTTTGGTCTTTGTACAAATGATATGTTATTGGTGGTAATAAGTGATTTAAAGTGGATATTTTTTTTCAGGGAAGATGAACATAAGCAGAAAAATGTAATGATTAAAAAGACAAGACTTCATATGTTAAAGTTTTAATTATTGTCATTTGGTTTAAACACCTTCTAGCACCTACTTAAGAACAACATAACTTCTAAATTCCATTACCCCACCAACATATAACCAGTCAGTTCGTCGAACGGGCCCAAAAACTAGTCAGAAAATAAAACATTTCCGGGCAAATTATAAACAACATACAACGCATAGTAAATTACAATGTAACCGAATATAGTATCCTTCTCAAAACAACATGCAAAGTATAATAAATTACAATGTACTTCCTCCGATTCTTTATTGTTGCAATATATCCCTTTACACGATATTTAAAAAAGTGGTACTTGAGTGGGGCCACAATCACTTTAGTCTCATTACTTATTTCATCTTATGTGTAAAATTGTAATTTTGGTCTTTGTTGTAACTATTGTAACATTTCCATTTTATGGAAGTGTTGCAACGATATAGAAATGGAGGAAGTACTACGTATGAAAGTAAAAAAAACCACCGTAAAAAAAACAAATTAAAACTATTTAATAAACATCAATTCTTCCCCTCAAAAAACATTATACACATGAGTTCTCACTATTTTATTTTGGTTTATATAATATCAGCCGATTACTACGAGCCATCCCTAAATGTCCCTCACCAAGGCAACAAGCCATCCGAAGGCAACGTTGTGGTGCTATCGCTAGGCGGCAAGGCAGCAGCATGGGCCACAGGGGCACCCATGGGCGTTGACTGCAGGAGGATCACCCACCCCCTATAGAGAATTATTTTGTATTAGCCATAAATTCATTGTGAACACCCACTTGACAGTAACTCAATAATGGGTTGTTTGGTGGGCCAAATGAACTTGGATTGGGCTCAAACTAGGGGGACCTACATATTTTGGCCCAATTAAGACAATGGTTGAGCCAGAATTGGGTTTTCAGTCCCGTATGGGCCTGAAGGTGCATCAAGCTTCTCAGGATGCCTCCGAAAGGTTCTTGAGTGCTCTTGGGCATTCTAGCTTAGTTTCTCTAGAGTGTTCTAGTATGGATGACTCTAGAACACCCTTGTACATATTCCTAAGTATTTTCTAGAAACCTCGTATTTTCTGGTTCCTTGGAGATGGGAACATTCTAGATTCTTAGAGAGAACTCCTTTGAAGGAGCATTGTAGAAACTTCTAGAGTAGAAGTCTCTAGGGCATCAAGGACCTATAAATAGGCCTTGGCATTCATTCACTCTAGAAAAAGGGTTTATAACGATAAACTTTTTCATCGTTATAAGTACAAAAAGTCGTCATTAAAACCTTTAACGACGAACAAAGTTCGTCGTTAGTTTTGACGCAATAGCTTCCGACGTTATTAGCATTAACGTCAACGTTGGACGTAAATTTTACACGACGGAATTATTGTTTGTCGTTACTTATTAACGACAAGATTGTTCGTCGTTATTTATTAACGACAAAATGATTGTTCGTCGTTATTATGTATTCAATGACGTCGAACAAACAACAAATAACGGCCAACAAAGTTGAAAGTAAAAAGAGAATCAAATTTACCCAATAATTTTAATTATCGTCCAACAACGACAAAATATTACGACGTTAATGAACTATAAAATAAATATATTTTGTCATTAATATGAAAAATATTTATAACCTGCAATTTATTCAATATCATAAAAAGTATATAGTAATACACTGAATTTATAATAAACGTAATGAATCACAAAAGATTTGTAATAAACAATTCAATGTGAGTCAAAACAACCAAACCAACCAACCAAACTTGTTCTATACTAAGAGTTAAATCTCAATAGTTTCTTATTCTTAATAAAAAAATAAGAAAATTTGCACCGAATATCTAAAAATGATGTGTAGCAGTTTCGACCTATTTTTGCATTTCTGATCCAGCTTGTGAAATTGGAATAGTAACATTAAGTTGAACCAATGCATCTTGCAACATTTTCATTTTAGGCTCAACCAAGCTAACACGTTCCTTCATTTCATTGTTCTCATCTTGTAATTCTTCCATGCGATTTGCAAGAACTTTATTCTGTTGGTTGGTAGCATTCACTTTAGTTTGAAGTTCAACTCTACTGGGTTATGGTCCTTTACATCTTTAAGCTTTAGTCTTCCTCCAAAACCTACAACCCGATCTCGAGATTTTGATTTAATAACCTGTTGTTATACCTAGTAGAACAAAGAGAAATTACATTAGTAACATGAAAAATACATTTGCAAATGGCTTGGCTGATCTTTCTGCTATCTATGAGCGAAACTAGAATTAGCAGAGCACATGAGCCGCTACCATTACCTGACAAGATGAGCAACAGTAGCAAAACAGCAGTAGCGGGGCATTAATGATACCTCTAGCTTGTTTAAAGACCTAATACCTTATTTAACAATAAGCTGGTAGTGTCGTCAGCAGGTTTAACTAGCACCTAACAAGTTTTTAAGGTGTTTGTCTAGTAGTTAGCAAGTTCTTAAGGTGTTTAGAAAAGTGATTGCCCCATTTTATAAAGCGAAAGTGACTCCAATTCTTCTAGCCAACCAAACCAACATATCAGATAGATTTTAAAATTTGAATTTGGTTAAGAAAATAAGATAAAAGGCCCTTAGCATAGGGGTTCAACAACATAACTACAGTTTGGCATGTAAAAAGGGTCAGGGAAGATAAACAATAACTAATTTTTTATCATTAAAGGAATAACAAAATCATGCATTCTATGAACATACCTACTTTTGTATCATCATGCATCTTAGAGGGAGCTTAGTTCCTTTCTTGTGAGTCGAATCGATTCAGGACACATCAACCAAACATAAATATAAAATGTCACCTTGTTTTTGAAAACCCGTTTTTTCCTGGTAGGGTTGCAACCGAGATTAAGACAACTTTCAGCTAAACCAGAAGCTGCCATAACTAGCACCAAAACAACCTCCCTACTGCCGACCAGAACAAGCCCACCTCACCTTTGAACCCCCAAAGTAGCTGATGAAACACTGCATCAGCACTGCAGAAAAAAATTAAAAATTGAACTCAAAAAACAAACAGAAAATTAAACTCAAAAAACAACCAAACTAGTCAAAAAACCGCAACAGTCTTCCATTACTCTGAAGTCAGAGATACTATTCAGCGAACTTCCTTCGTGATGATCAGTTCATGATGAAAAAAATCAACAACCCACAAGGCATTACTTCTTCCTCGGGAGAATAACCAACACAACATGAACAACAAATGTATTCCCTCATATTTTACTTAAACCCCACTTACAAGTGAGAGCATGTAGCCGATAATCGATCTGGTACACAAACTCTTGGTTTTGCCTGAACATTTCGGCTTCGAGAAGGACGGGCACTCAAACCTACTTCAAACCCTAGTTACCAAGTTGAACAAAGAAGACTACTAAAATTTATCCCAAGCCAATCACAAAAAACCATTATTAAGTTACCCATCTTACAAAACAGCCCAATGTTATCTGCAACAGACCTGCAACACCCTAAGAACATCTTCTGAAATATAATAGAAAACTAAGATATTCCTCTTCTAGTAACAAATCTCAAGCTACGTCTGTGGTCTGCACTAATAAAGAACAAATTGGTTTGACACAAATTTTTATTTATTACGAATAGTTGGATCCAAATTGAAAATCATACTCCATATACTTGAAGCCAACAATATAATAATTCAACTAACATACAACTGAATAGAATCTAAATTTTGTAAGCTAAAAAAAATACTAGTATAGTTCTACAACATTGAATAAAAATGAAAAGTACAAGTCTTAAAAAATACCTCATTTAGACGGCTTCACTTCGTAGTTTATCATAATTTTTAGCTTACCTCTCATTTTCAGTCGTCATGAAATATTGACCACAGATTTTTGTTCACTGCAATGACAATTAAAACAAAGATAATTTTAAATAAGTAGCCACCATAATGAAGGAAATGTGTCCTTCACCCAAGGTGCATTACTCTAATACCAAGGTTCAGATTAATTACGAACAATAAATTTAGTGAGATCAAGTGACCGGAACAGCTAGCTGGAGCAATGCTTTCGATCAGTGAATTCTAATCTATATTAGGCTCACATCTTACTCTTGACTGAACCTATAAGGCCACACCAATGGCATGTAACAGATCACGGGATTAAATGAATCGAAAATTCATTTAATAGCTTTTCGGAAATTACTTCCGAAAAACATAAATATACGATATGACGTTGGATCGGAATCATATATCGTATCGTGAATATTCGTAAGCTAGGAGAAACGAATAATCGTATCGTATTACGGTGATTCGTCAAGTACGATACGATAAACAATAGCCATAAGGCGTTGGTCGAGAATATGAGCCGAGACGAGGCTGTCGGCCCATCGAGCCAAGCGTGAAAGGCTTGGTCGTTTGCGCGCGCGGAGAGCAGCAAGGCAGCAGGCAAAGCAGCGAGGCCCAAGGCCCACGGCTGCGATGCCCGTGTGCGCTGCTCGTGAGCTTTGGTGCGTGTGTGTGGCCGATTGAGGCCTTGTGCCTTGGTCTGTCATGTTATAACCTAAGGGTTATAACACACCACCATTAACTTATGTTTTTCCAACCCTACAGAATTCTAATTCTATGTAAGTTTAGATTAACCTAAATTAAAGAGAACCCTAATTCTCTCTTTGCCTTCGTTCATATTGTTCTTCCCAAAAGCTAAAAACTCTTGAGTATGGTCTAAGCTACGAATCTCAAGACGGATCTGAACGTGTCGGTGAACCAAATAGAGGAACGACAATTGGAGTTATTTGTTCGTGTTCGTGAATCGATAAACTAGGGAAAACACGCTTCGAATGTAAGTTTGCTTAATCTGTACTTTATACATGCTTCTTGGCTTTGGGGATTGTTCCGCACATGTTAATATGTATTTAACTGTATTCCCCTACACTGGTATCATGAGCCTTATGTATTAAAGTACTTTTTAGCATGATTAATATGTTTTTGTATGCTGTCGAAATTTTCTAATTTTTTAATGAATTTACGAAATATTTTGGATGATTGGATGAATCGTAGATTATGTTATGAATTCAAAGAGTGTCGGAATTTCGATTTTTCTGACCCTTATCTGATTGAAAACGATTTTCTAAGATCAACTCATGAGAACAGAATCGCAAAAACAGGCCTCGAAGTTCGAGTTTTTGGGAGTTCTTGTTAATTAACTAATTAAATTAACAATTTTGGAAAGTTTTTCAATTAATTTCACGACCTAAACTACTCGGAATTGATTGAAATTTTTTCCTACTGTTCTTGGGTATATTTTAAATGATGGTAAAATTTCCAGCCATAAATGTTAAGTATAAACCCTAATTTTATTTTCCCTAAATTTGTAATTTTTAGATTGTAAATTGATTTTTAAAATAATCTAGATCTGGAAATTTGGTTAATTGGGAAAGGGAGTATAATTTCATGATAAGTGGCAATTTTTAAAAATTTATTGGAATAAAATTTTGATTCGATCCGTTAATTGTAATTGTCACTTAAACCAAATTGGTAAAAATCTGAAATTTAAATGTTTAGAACGATTTAAAATTATGGATTAGATTATGAAAAATGTTCAAATTTTTGTTGACATTGTTCGTTCGTTAAATTTGAATATTGTTAGCTAAGATTTAATAAATTTTGCAAAATTGGATTGTTGGAAAATTTAATTAAATCACCCACTTTGTTATTTTTCGAAAATAAAAACGATTTATTTTGTTAATTTCAAGAAAAATAACTCATGCAAATAAAGTTTTGTGAAATTAAATTATTATTTTTAATTAGTTGGCTCGTATGGCACGAGCTAAAGGCGCAGAATGAGGGGTGTGCGATGCGTGAGGCTTGGCGTAGCCCATGCGCGCTGCCTCCCTGCAGCTTGGAGTAGCAACGCGAGGAAGCCAACAAGCAAGCTGGGCGTGCCAGCGCGCGCGGGCCGAATCAGCGAGCAAGGCAGTCGATGCCTTGGCTTGCGCGCAGCGGCGAGCAAAGCAGCCAGCAGCAGCATGTGGGATGTGGTGCTGTGCGGTGGGCTTTGCGAGGGAGGGGCATTGCTCCTCGTGGCCTCGTACGGCCACAACGCACTTGGCGATGTTGGGCTGGGCGCAAGCCTAGCCCGTGTTGCACGAAATTGGCAATTTTGTTCGTTTGGGATTTAAATTTTATTTTTGCATGAAAATGGCTAACGGTGGATATTTATTTAATTATTTTATTTAACATGGGTCGGGCCGTGAGTTTAATTAAATATTTAAAATTAAGTTATCCAAAATAAAATGTTGGTTTGAGTGGGAGCCGCTTAATGAAATTAAAATGAAATAATTATTTCTAATTATTTTCGTAGGGCACTATTATTTTAATAAAATTAAATTTTGATTAGAATAAATTCTAAAGATTAATAATTCGAAATTGATTAATCTTTTAGGATGCGTTTTATGTGAATGTGATTTTTAAATAAATCATGTAAATACTTGCATATTTATTTGGGAAATTCGTTTTAGGATACGAATGGATGAATGCATAGAATGTATATTTTATGTAATGCAGGTACTCAAGTGACTAGTATGGCCAATCTAGGATAGTTAAATACGGTATGCGAACTGTGTTATCTTTGAATGTAAAAAAGTTTTAAATATGGTCTCCGTACCATTGAAATTTTGATGTAACTTTTAATTATTTCAAGTATTTCTAGTTTAGAACTTTAAGTTAGCATATTGAATGAAGTTCAAGACGATGCCAAGCTAACAAGGTGAAGAAGAATGGATGCTTCATGACAAAGTTTTGAGCCATACTAGTTCACCAAAGTTTATTTATGCACTATATATATTGGGAATGAATGTATATTATGCATGAATGTTGTTTGTATGCTCGATTAGATTTGGTTCACTAAATAATCGAACCAACATAGAAACAACTAGGTCCAAAGTAATATTGAGTTTAAATTTGCCTTCCAAATCAAGCACTTACAAAAATCTAGGGATCTAAGGTAGTAGGTTTCCGCCAAAGCGAGGTGCTATTTTAGTTAACTTAGATGGTAAGGTATCCCAAAGGAACACGTTGATTGTGGTTTTAACTCAAACAGCAATGGCATATGTTGTGGAAACGGGATAAATTATGGTATTAATTTATTAACCAAGAGTAATTTCGAGATTACTAACAATAGGTTTTTCTTACCTAGAATCTTAAAAGACTTAAGACATGCCAAAGCTGCTTAAGGATTTAGGACTTTTAGGGTCTTGGAATCGTTTCATTCATTTTGGACCATGTTTTGCTTTTGCATGAATGAAATGTTTAATAGCTTTAATGATTGCATGTTCGCATTTATTTCAAAGTTATTAAATATTATGAATGGTTATTTAATTTATTGTGAATTCTATTCAAATGTAGAATGTCTAAAACAACAATCAAATAATCGGAAATTCTGGATGTCGAGTTAAACTTGACTAACTTTCTTAAATGGGAAAGGAAACTTATCGAAGTTTTAAATGTTAACGACGTGCGCTATGTCATCGAACAACCTTTTCCTAGCTATTATGCGCGGGGTATTACTCCAGAAAGGAACAGAAATTTGGCACTTCACAAGTACCTTATCTCAGAGTTTATCCTAAAGTCTATCCCGAAAATTGGAGAGGGAGGTTCATTACCTATGAGCCTCATGCACTCCTAAGTCAACTAAGGGATAGATGTCGTGTGAGGTATCAACCCAAGGGCCAAACTATTGGAAACGGGGTTGATGAATTGGCTAGATCGTGCCCGGTGGTCGAGCTTCTAGAGGCACAAGAGCACATTTACAAGGCTAAGATGGACAGAAACACAACAATTCGGTCTCATGTGAATATGATGACTGGATTATTCTTCACAATTGAGAGACTTGGTGGTTCCATCAGAGAGCCAATAGCTATTGCACTTGTGTTGAATTCCCTTCATAGGGATTATGAGGGGTTTAAGATGCACTATCTCTTTAATTAGAAAGAGAACACATTCAGTGAACTTGTGGAATTACTCGAGAAATGCTAGAGAATCCTTAAGTTCAAGCAAGACCCTTTAAATGTGAAGTACACTAAATTCAAGAAAGTGTGCAAGGGGAAGAAAAGCAAGGATGCATCTTCATCCACTCCCGGAGGGTAAATGGCGCCTTCCAAGAGCAAGATGAGGATGAAACTCTTCTCCTTCTACATCGCAATGCTTCAATTGTAATGAAATTGGTCATTACCAAAGAAACTGCCCTAAACTAAAGGAAGAAAAGAAGGACGGAAACGTCGCTTCTCCTTCAGGTATGTATGTTATACATTGTAATCTTGCTAATTCTACTTCTTAGGTATTAGATACTAGTTGTGGCTCACACTTATGTTCCAATTCGCAGGGACTAAGGAGAAGTAGAAAGCTTGATAAAGGCGAGATGGATCTACGTGTGGGAAATGGAGCACGGATTGCTGCATTAGCCGTAGAATCTTATTTTATACCTTTTCTTAGTGTTTTTGTTTTGGAACTAGAAAACTGTTACTATGTTCCTTGTATCACCAGAAACATTATTTACGTTTCAACTTTGGATTCTAAAGGTTTTAGTTTTCAATTAAAAGACAATAGTTGTTCTTTTTCTTTGAATGGGATGTTTTATGGTTCAGCACAACAAGAAAATGGTCTATATGTGCTAGATACGAGCAAACACATTTAAAACATACATACCAAAAAGGCTAAAACTGGTGATTCTGATCTCACATATCTGTGGCATTGTCGATTAGGCCATGTAAACACAAAACACATGGAAAGACTTCAAAGGAAGGGCATTCTAGAATCATTCGACTTAGAGAAGATTGATCAATGCGAATCCTGTTTACTTGGAAAAATGACAAAGCGACCTTTCTCAAAGGTGGGAGAAAGAGCAAGCGAACTACTAGGGCTAATACATACGGACGTATGTGGGCCTATGAGTACGAAAGATAGAGGTGATTTCAGCTATTTCATAACGTTTACGGGTGATTTCAGTAGATATGACTATATTTACTTAATGAAACACAAGTCTGAATCGTTTGAGAAATTCCGAGAATTTCAAAATGAAGTAGAGAATCAACATGGCAAGAAAATCAAAGCTCTAAGATCAGATCGAGGAGGTGAATATCTTAGCCACGAGTTTGATGATCATCTAAAAGAATGCGGTATTCTTTCTGAATTGGCTGCTCCGGGGACACCTCAATGCCATGGAGTGTCGGAACGGAGAAACTGGACCTTACTCGTTATGGTCAGGTCAATGATGGGTCAAGCCGAACTTCCTTTGCAATTTTGGGGACATGCGTTGCAAACGACAGTACTCACACTGAATCGTGCTCCGTCAAAAGCTGTTGAGAAGACTCCATACGAGTTATGGATTGGGAAACTTCCAAAGCTGTCTTTTCTAAAGATTTGGGGTTGCGAAGCATATGTCAAGCGATTAATTTCGGATAAGCTCGAACCAAAATTTGACAAATATTTCTTCGTTTGGCATCCAAAAGAAACAAAGGGGTATTACTTCTACAACGAGTCGGAGAACAAAGTATTCGTTGCTCGTGATGGTGTCTTTTTGGAAAGAAATCACATTTCCAAAATGACAAGTGGGAGAATAATAGACCTCGAAGAGATTCGAGACGAACAACGAGACAAGAACTCTTTAGAAGCAGTTCAAGGTGAAGAACCTCCAAGGCCTTTAGAAGAGCCAGTGGGAGTAGTTCCTCAAGACGTTGTTGCCCCTCGTAGGTCACATAGAACTAAGGTTCAGCCGGACAGATGGACAGACGTCCTCTTGACTGAAAACTTCTTACATATTCTCATATTAGATAATGATGAACCTATGACCTACAAGAAAGCTATGACGAGCCCATGCTCTACTAAGTGGTTAGAGGCCATGAAATCTGAGATAGACTCCATGTCTGAAAATAGTGTCTGGGATTTGGTAGATTTGCCGGATGGGTTTACACCTATCGGATGCAAATGGGTCTTCAAATTGAAGAAAGAAAAGGATGGAATTGTATACATATACAAGGCTAGATTGGTAGCAAAAGGTTAGAGGCAAGTTCACGGTGTTAACTACGATGAAACCTTTTCTCCAGTCGCTATGCTTATGTGTATTCGGATAATCCTTGTGATTGCCGCGTTTCATGACTATGAAATATGGAAAATGGATATCAAAACTGCCTTCTTGAATGGAGTTCTTGAAGAGAATATGTTTATGACACAGCCGAAGGGTTTTGTCGATCAAAATAACCAAAGAAAGGTATGCAAGCTTAAGAAATCCATCTATGGATTAAAGCAGGCATCAAGGAGCTGGAATAAACGATTTGATGAAGCAGTCAATAAGTTTAGCTTCATCAAGAATCAGGACGAATCTTGTGTATACAAGAAAGTCAGTGGGAGTAAAATTGCATTCCTAGTCTTATATGTAGACGATATATTTCTAATTGGAAACGACATTCCTGTGTTAGAGTATGTAAAGACTTGGCTTGGAAAGTCATTTTCAATGAAGGACTTAGGAGAGGCACAGTACATATTGGGCATCAAAATCTATAGGGATAGATCTAAGAGGATGAGTGGACTAAGCCAGAGCACTTACATTAACAAAGTTCTAGCTAGGTTCAATATGATGGAAGCCAAGAGAGGCCATCTACCCATGACACATGGAACATATCTAAGCTAGACTCAGTGTCCCAAGACATCTGATAAGCATAAAAAAATGAGTGGAATTCCATACGCTTCGGCTATTGGATCCATCATGTATGCAATGATTTGTATAAGGCCCGATGTTTCGTTCGCACTTATTGCAACGAGCAGGTACCAGACGTACCCAGGTGAGGCGCATTGGACTGCTGCCAAGAATATCCTAGAGTAAGGATCAGTTTCTGGTCCATGGTGAAACAGATGAGTTAATTGTTAGAGGCTATACGGACGCAAGCTTTCAAACCGACAGAGATGATTTCAGATCACAGGCTGGGTTTGTGTTCTGCCTCAACGGCGGAGCAGTAAGCTGGAAAAGTGCTAAGAAAAGCACTATTGCGGATTCTACAACTAAAGCCGAGTACATTGCTGCCTCAGAAGCAGCAAACGAAGCTATTTGGATTCGGAAGTTCATCGAAGAACTTGGTGTTGTCCCCTCCATTAAAGGACCAGTGGCTTTGTATTGCGACAATAGCGGAGCCATTGCCCAGGCAAAGGAGCCTAGGAGCCACCAGAAGTCCAAGCACGTACTGCGGCGATTTCATATACTTCGAGAGATCGTTTAAAGAAAGGAAATCGAGATTTGCAAGGTTGGAACTGACGACAACGTCGCGGATCCATTGACTAAACCGTTGCCACAAGTGAAACACAAAGCACATGTAGCAACCATGGGAATCAAGCATGTTGGAGAATGGCTTTGATTTTCTAAGTATTATTTTAGAACATCTGTTAGATCTATGTTTAAAACAATTGGTTTAACCATTTCATATTTATGAAATTTATTTATTTCATATTCATTTAATTGTGGTTTAGAATTAAATGATAAGTCCATGTGATTCAAATCATCCAAATGGGATGTCAAGATGGATTCTTCGACAAAGAAACACCCATAAGTGAACTTGAATATTGAAGTCACAAAGGATCCCTAATCCAGGTCATTGAAAGGTGGACGACCAATGACTAATGAAGATTAGATTGCAAGTAGATTTCTAGTTCGGTTTCTTGAACTAGATTGACTGGATGTCAGAATCTTTTGCATAGATACTTATTGGATCTTGTATCGGATTAACCAGGAGAACACTTTAAGAGATTAAAGTCATGTCATAAGGAGTTCTCATTAATGCTGATTAGAACCATTCCTCAGAACATGAGTAATTATGATTGCTCGTTTGAGGATTAGTTCGCTCTCCTCGCAAAATATCGCACCGTAAAAGGAGGCTATAAAAGCAAATATTGGGCGTACTATGAATCAAAGTGAGTGTTCATAGATTGCAAGAATTGATTTTCCTCCTATTTTTGATAGGATATGGTGTTGTTGTGTAACAAGGCCTCTCGGAGAGTTAGATACTGTGAAAATGCATGGCCGTGCTCAGAATGGTTAAGGATTAACCTTCTGTAAAAGTTTAACAGTTGAACTCAGTAATCCGAGAAAGAATTCTGGACCTAATAAGGATGGCTTGGATCTTACATTATGTTCAACAAGTAACACTAAGAAACAAAGGAATGTGAATGCACACTTGTTTGAATGACAAGTGGGAGACTGAAGGAAATGTGTCCTTCACCCAAGGTGCATTACTCTTATACCAAGGTTCAGATTAATTACGAACAATTAATTCAGTGAGATCAAGTGATCGGAACAGCTAGCTGGAGCAATGCTTTCGATCAGTGATTCTAATCTATATTAGGCTCATAGCTTACTCTTGACTGAACCTATAAGGTCACACCAATGGCATGCATGTAACATGATCACCAGATGAAATGGATCGGAAATTCATTTAATAGCTTTTCGGGAATTAGTTTGGAAAAACATAAATATACGATATGACGTTGGATTGAAATTGTATATCGTATCGTGTATATTCGTAAGCTAGACGAAACGAATAATTGTATCGTACGACGGTGATTCGTCAAGTACGATACGATAAACAATAGCCGTAAGGCGTTGGTCGCGAATACGAGCCGAGACGAGGCTGCCGACCCATCGGGCCAAGCGTGCATGCGCACAAGGCCAACAAGCCAGCTGCTCGCCTGCAGCGAGGAGCCAGCCCGCAAGGCTTGGCCATGTGCGCAAGCGGAGAGCAGCAAGGCAGCAGGCAAAGCAGCGAGGCCCAAGGCCCACGGCTGCGATGCCCGTGTGCGCTGCTCGTGGGCTTTGGTGCGTGTGTGTGGCCGGTTGAGGCCTTGTACCTTGGACGGTCATGTTATAACCTAAGGGTTATAACACACCACCATTAACTTATGTTTTTCCAACCCTACTTCATTTTAATTCTATGTAAGTTTAGTTTAACCTAAATCAATGAGAACCCTAATTCTCTCTTTGCCTCCGTTCATATTGTTCTTCCGAAAAGCTAAAAACTCTTGAGTATTGTCTAAGCTACGAATCTCAAGACGGATTCGAACGTGTCGGTGAACCAAATACAGGAATGACAATTGTAGTTCTTTGTTCGTGTTCATGAATCGATAAACTAGGGAAAACACGCTTCAAATGTAAGTTTGCTTAATCTGTACTTTATACATGCTTCCTGGCCTTGGGGATTGTTCCGCACATGTTAATATATATTTAACTGTATTCCCCTACACATAATCTATGATATATAATTACACAGTAACAGTAGTGAAAGTTGGTATGTACCTAGAATGTCAAGTTCCCACAAACAATCTTGCACAAACTATCCATGATTTCCCACCTACTATAAAATTACTCAACCAGCAAAAATAAAATCTTGTGCCATCCCAATATGTAAAAAGTATTGTGAAGCGGAGGAAGTATAAACTATATAATTGTTGCCCACAAGTAGTTGGAAAGTTACCCTTTAGCAGGCACGCAAATGAAATTTTTGAAGGCTCAACGAGGGAGGGGTATCATAGTTAGATCATGATCATGAATTCAAGATAGTATCAACAAAGTTTATTGCCCTGATTAATGAGTAGCTTACTTGTTGAGAGTAGACCATCTAAAATTTTGAATGACTATTGATGATACCACGTAAAATCCATTGGGTGCAGACATACACTGATAACTTTCTAAGGCGTGCCCTATGGCCTCTGGCTATATGAGTTTGAGGAAATTTAATAATTCCTATGAAGGGTTTATATGGTTGGACGAGAGATAATCAACATATCGACAAATACTTTGCACTATGCTATTCCAAAAAAATTATTCTGAAGTATTATATAGTTTTCATTCTTGCACATAGTTATTTAGCAAGGATAATATTGAATCAAAACTAAATGTGCAATCAGCAAACTCCTAATAACTCTATTATTTGGGATAATGAGGGAAGGTTCAAATAAAAATTGAAACTCTTATTTGGGATTATGAGGGACTGGTCAAGCATCTCAACTCGAGCAACATGCAACGACTAAGCATTCAAACAACTTAAACTTAAATACACTAGGAAATAAAACAACTTGGAAATTCGGCACACAACATGGTCAATCAATCCCTTAATAAAATTATTAACAGGGCAAAATACACAAGGATATAAATTTACTTTGACATAGTAATCTTTACGGATGCGGCAAGAGATCTGAAATCCTCCCCAAACAATGGCCTTGAACTTGATTTTACCAACATTGAGTTCTTCAGGTGTGAGGGGCCTAATGATAAACCAATACATATCATCAAATAATCACCAAGAATATAAACGACAATCCAAATTCACAAATTAGATAAACAAAATTGTTAAAACCTTAGCTTAATTCACTAATATTAATCCGAATTATAGAAAAAATTGTCGAGAAACCCTAATTAAAATTCTCACTCAGCATTCACGAATTGAAATTGAAAGTAGATAATTGAATGGAAACGGACCTATTCTTCAAGTCTTCAACATATTAAGCAAGGTGGTTTCCCGGAATTATCGACAACTAATAACAAGATCTTCGCCATAATCCAAGTTAAGCAAGCAAAAACATCGTTAAACCAATGTATCAAAACAAATGTTTTTCCCAAATCATATAAAACAAAGAAATCTAAGGCATAAAAATCGACAAGAAAAAAACCCCAACATATAATATACAATCAGATGTGATTAAAGAAAAAGAAAAAAAGAATCACCTGGATTTATATATTCTTGGAACTGATGGAGAAAATTTTGAGAGGCACAAAATTGTTAATTTTTGAAACTATAGGATTATGAGAGTAAATTTTGATAGTGGCCGTAATCTGATTGAGTAACGAGCGCTTTAGCTTCCCTTGCTATGGTTTTACTCAATTTTCCTCTAATTGAATAACCCCGCATTATCGATTTATGCAAATTAACGATGAACAAAAGATTTTCCTTTTTTTCTTTTCAAATGTAAAATGCAATGTTAACGACCGCCGCCAGTACATGTCGTTATAAGATGGCAGAATGAAGTCATTAACGACCAATTTTTAATTTGATCGTTATTGGGTTCTCGTTAAAGGTAATAATTCTAGTAGTGATTTATACAGACCATCAAAAACTTGTAATTCTCTCTCTCAAGCAATACAAAGAATTCTTTAAAAGCCAATCACTTATGCCTTAGAATTTTCCTCACTTAAGCTTTCGTACCATTACTTAGCATTAGCCGAGCATCGAAGTGCCTTGAATAGTTAGTCCGACGGGAGTGTGGCGCTAGTAGGTAGCGTGTAAGACTAAGTAAAATAGTCATCATGTGACACGTGGTAACATAGCAGCAACGATGGTAACAGAGCAGCGACGATCGTAGGGGCGGTCTTGCAGAAGTTGTGTTGTGCTAGCTGATGTGTGAACGAATTGAAGGTTAGGTGCCGAGCAATCTGATCATGTCGGGAAACAAAGAGAGTGTTGTTGGAGGGTCCACAATCGAGGAAACTGGGCAAAAGACTAGTCGGACCAGCATGCTTGAGGATCGGATGACCAAGACGGAGGTAACCGTGGCTGATCTCCAAGACAACGTCATGCAAGCGGAGCAAAGAGTCGAGGAGTTCAACGAGACGTTGGATGAAATCGATGGACGAGTCAACAACCTTGAGTTGGGTGCTGCAGAAGTGAAGGAGGCAACCCTATTTCTCGTTAATGAGGTTGCCAACGTTTTACTTAAAGAGATGAGTCAGCTCAAGGAGACGCTGATGGGCAGCTCCAGGCCATCCGGGAGTGGCTTGAGTCCATGCAATCGGACGTCAAAGATGAAAAGCGACAGTGGTGGGAGGTGCCACTATGCGGGGGGGGGGGGGGAGACCAAGGTTGAAGGTGCCTGAGCTGCCTAGGTACCATGGAAAGCGCGATGCTAGGGAGCTCGACAACTTCCTATGTAGCGTTGAGAAATATTTCAGCACGATGCACTTGGATGATGACAAGTCCAAGATCTTTATTGTCACCATGTACTTAGGGGATGATGCCATCCTATGGTGGAGGAGGCGTGACTTGGATATTCGGAAGGGGATTTGCTCGCTTAAGATTTAGGACGAGTTCAAGGCCGATTTCAAGAGGCAGTTCTATCCGGAGAATGATCAAGAGTAGGCGCAGAAGACGCTACGTGGGCTGAAGAAGACCGAGATAATCAAGGATTATATCAAGCAATTCATCTCACTCATGATAGAGATCAGAGCTGCCGGAATTGACTCAACTCATCTACTCTATGGATGGGTTACAACGATGGGCTGAGCAAGAGCTAAAGCGACGCTATGTACACACACTTGCGGAGGCCATCGCGGTTACCGAATCCTTGTTCGAGTACAAAGCTGATCTGAAAAGGACCACGGGAGGCAGCAAGACTGGCGGCGGTAGCATAGGAAAGGGTGGGGGAGCAAGACCAACTGGAAGCAACATCAGCGGTGGAGGCAAGCCGTTCGAGAAGAGGGACAAAGGTAAAAAATCTTTCTCGGAGAGCAAAGTGAAAAACCGTGACTATTTCTTGAGCAGAGGGCCGCACTGGGCTAGGGAATGCCCACGGCGAAGCAAGATCAACGTTATACTTGCTAGAGCGGGTGGATTGACCGGGGAATTGTTGAGGGAGGGGCGGCAAATGGGGACTTTGCGCTTGCTAAGAAATGTCAAGGCTACAGTAGAGGAGCCTAAGGGAAGAGGCAATGTGGCCAAGGTAAGTACGCTGCCCCGCTCGAAGAAAACCCTTATGTTTGTTAAAACCCTGGTGAATGGTAAAGCTTCAAAGGCACTCGTCGACACAGGTGCAACACACAACTTTTTTGCTTTGACGGAGGAAACAAGGTTGGGCTTACGATACACCAAGGAGCCAGCCACGTTGAAGACCGTCGATACTTTCCACGTGCCTATCCATGGTGTAGCTCGAGATGTCTCCCTTCGTTTGGGTGAATGGAAGGGGACGGTGGATCTGACCGTCATCACTATGGATGACTTCTCGATGGTGCTGGGATTAGAGTTCATGGACACGGTGGCTCCATGGACCATGCAAAGGGACGAGATGATGATTATCGCAAGGCATCAAGAGGCTTGTTCAGTCCTTGTTTCTCGCGAAGTTGTTGAAGCCAAGATGTTGTCGGTTGTCCAAGTGAAGAAAGGCATCAAGAAGGAGCAAGCAACATTCGTGGCTACACTGATCGAAGAGGGGCCTCAACCCAATGAGGTTTCGAAGGAGGTAGCTGTGGTGTTAAAGGAGTACGAAGATGTCATTCCCACTTAGCTACCCAAGAGGCTTCACCCTAGAAGGGAAGTTGATCCTATGTTCAAGCTGGAGCCAGGGGCTAGGTTTCCAGCCATGGGGCCTTATCGGATGGCACCGCCGGAGTTGGAAGAGCTACACAAGCAACCCAAGGAGCTGTTGGACGCGGGATTTATTCGACCATCCAAGGCCCATTCGGTCCACCAGTGTTGTTCAAACGCAAGCACGAAGGGTCCTTGCGTATGTGCATTGACTACCGGGCACTAAACAAGGTAACCATCAACAACAAATATCCGATCCCCTTGGTTGCCGATTTTTTCGATAGGCTCGGTAAAGCCAGGTACTTTTCTAAACTTGATCTCCGATCGGGGTATTGGCAAGTTCTCATAACCGAAGGAGATGAACAAAAGATGACATGCGTCAGTAACTATGGGTCTTATAAGTTCTTGGTGATGGCTTTCGGTCTCACTAATGCCCCGACTACTTTCTGCACTTTAATAAATAGAATTTTCCAGCCTTTTCTTGAATAAATTTTTAGTCCTCTATCTCGACAATATCTTCGTGTATAGCGACAAATTGGAAGAACATGTGCATTAGTTGCGACATGTTTTTCAAGCTCTACGAGAGAGAAAGTTGTATGTGAAGCTGGAGAATTCTCGTTCGCTCAAGACGAGGTGTCTTTCTTGGGTCACCGTATCAAGGCTGGCAAGATCATGATGGCGCGGGACAAAGTGCAGTCCATTAATGAATGGGATCCACCCAAGAATGTCTCGGATGTACGGTCGTTCCTTGGGCTGGCAAACTATTATCGGAGATTCATTTTGAGCTATTCGGCAAGAGCAGCCCCATTGACCGATTTAGTGAAGAAGAAGGTGCAATGTCATTGGAGTGAGAAATGCCAAGAAATGTTCAATGATTTGAAGAAAGCAGTCACCGAAGAACTTGTCTTGGACTTGCCCGATTATGCTAAGCCGTTCGAGCTTCACACCGATGCATCTGACTTTGCCATCGGAGGGGTGCTTATGCAAGAGGGGCATCACATAGCTTATGAGTCTCGCAAGCTCAATGATACCGAGAGAGGGTATCCAGTACACGACAAGGAGATGACAACCATCATCCATTGCTTACGGACTTGGAGGCATTATTTTCTTGGGAGTCGGCTCACCATCATGGCCGACAATGTGGCTACGAGCTATTTCTAAAATTAGAAGAAGAGCAGCCCCAAGCAAGCTCTGTGTCAGGATTTCTTGGTGGAGTTCGACTATGTCATGGAGTACATGCCGGGAAAAGTTAATGTTGTTGCTGATGCTCTTAGCCGGAAGGCTATGCTCTCTAGGGCAAGCAGTGCCGCTAGCAACCTTCTTGATCGGATCAAGAAGAGGCCTTCTCAAGACCCCTTTGCCAAGGGACTCATGGAGATGGACAAGGAACGGAAGACACGACGATTTTGGGTAGAGGACGAGGTGCTCTACACCATCGGTCGTTTCATCTATGTGCCTAAGTCGGATAATCTTAAGCGGGATATTATGAAGGAGTGCCACGATTCAATGTGGGCTGGACATCCGGGGATGCAGCGGACATTGGCACTCTTGGAGGTAAACTCTTATTGGCGTCATATGCGGGCCGATATCGAGGTCTATGTGAAGACTTGTCTTGTGTGCCAGCAACACAAGATAGACCAACGTGTGCCGGCAGGACTATTGCAACCTTTGTTGGTTCAGAAAAGGCCATGGGAAAGTGTATCGATGGATTTAATATCGGCCTTGCCCAAGTCTGATGGGTATGGCTCTATTATGGTTATGGTCTATCGATTCTCGAAGTACGGAACTTTCATAACTGCCCCACGGGATTCCATGGCCGAGCAAGCCGCCAAGCTATTTTTCACGCACGTGGTGAATTATTGGGGCTTGCCTCGTAGCATCATCAGTGATCGGGACTCGAGGTTCACGGTAAAAATTTGGACGGAATTATTTAAGCTCTTGGGTTCGGGTATGCACTTCTCGACAACATTACCCACAAAGAGATGGGCAACCGAAGAGGGTGAGTGCCGTGTTGGAGCTATATTTGGGGTACATTGTGGGTGTCAACCAGAGGGAATGGGCCAAGTTGATGGATGTGGATCAATTCTCATTCAACTTGCAGTGGTCAAGTCGATGCAACAAAGTCCGTTCGAGATCGTCATGGGCCAACAACCATTGACTCCACAAGCAGTTGCGTCGGGCTAAATGGGCAACAACCCCGCTGCATACAAGCTTGCACAAGGGTGGCACGAGGAAATTGATATTACAAAGGCATACTTGGACAAGCCATCTAAGAAGATGAAGAAGTGGGAGGAAAAGCATACGCGCCCTCTCGAGTTCCAAGTGGGCGACATGGTCATGGTTAATTTGCTGCCACAACAGTTCAAGGTCTTCCGCTCGGTGCACAAGGGTCTAGTGAGGAAGTACTGTAGGGGAATACAGTTAAACATAATAACATGTGCGGAACAATCCCCAAAGCCAGGAAACATGTATAAATCACAGATTAAGCAAACTTACATTCGAAGCGTGTTTTCCACAATAATCCGTCAACGAACACGAACAAAGAACTCCAATTGTCGTTCCTCTACTTGGTTCACCGACACGTTCAGATCCGTCTTGATTATCGTAGCTTAGACAATTGATCAAGAGATTTGCCTTTTGGGATGAACACACTATGGAGGCACAGAGAGAATTAGGGTTCTCTGTTTTCTCCTAGGGTTGTGTGTAATCTGAATTGTGATTGTACTAAGTTGGAAATTAGGTTGTAAGGTTATTTACATAACCTTACTAACCGACCAAGCCAAGAGGCAAGGCCGGCTAGCAAGCCCGCAAGCCAAAACACACGGACACGCACAACCAGTGGGCCGTGGGTCGCGCTGCTGCTGTGTCGTGGTCTCGGCCCGCATGCACGCGCACAGCTCCGCGCCACAAGGGCCTCGCTGCTGCTGCGTTGCTTTGCTTGCTCGCCCATGCACGCGCCCATGGGCCTCGAGTGCTTCGTGCACTCGGCTCGTGGGCCGCTCCTTGTATTCGCGATTAAATATATTTCCAATATATTTATTTATCGCTTCGTATACGACGAATCACCGCCGTACGATACGATTTATTCGTTTCGCCTAGCTTACGAATATTCGCGATACGATATACGATTCCGATGCAAGGTCGTATCGTATAATACGTTTCCAACTTAAATCCCGAAAAGCTATTAAATGAATTTCCGATTCATTTAATCCGGTGATCTGTTACGTGTCATTGGTGTGACCTTGTAGGTTCAGTCAAGAGTAAGTTGTGAGTTCAATATCCATTAGAACTCACTGATCGGAAGCATTTCTCCAGCTAGCTGTTCCGATCACTTGATCTCACTGAATTAATTGTTCGTAATTAATCTGAACCTTGGTATTAGACTTAATGCACCTTGGGTGAAGGACATATTTCCTTCAATCTCCCACTTGTCATTCAGACAAGTGTGCATCCACATTCCTTTGTCGCTTAGTGTTACTTACTGAACATAAGGTATGATCCAAGCCATCCTTATTAGGTTCAGAAGTGTTTCTCGGATTACAGAGTTCAACTGTCAAACTTTTGCAGAAGGTTAAGCCTAACCATTCTGAGCACGGCCATGCATTTTACAGTATCTAACTCTCCGAGAGGCCTTGTTACACAACAACACCATATCCTATCAAAGATAGGAGGACAATCCATTCTTGCAATCTATGAACACTCATTTTGATTCATAGTACGCCCAATAACTGCTTTTATAGCCTCCTTTTACGGTGCGACGTTTAGCTAGTATCAAGGCAAACTAATTCTCAAACGAGCAGACATAATCGCTCATGTTCTGAGGAACGGTTTCTAATCACCATTAATGAGAACTACCTATGACATGACTTTAATCTCTTAAAGCGTTCTCATGGTCAATCCGATACAAGATCCAATAAGTATCTATGCAAAAGATTCTGACATCCAGTCACTCTAGTTCAAGAAACAGAACTAAGTAATCTACTTGCAATCTAATCTTCATTAGTCATTGGTCGTCCACCTTTCAATGACCTGGATTAGGGATCCTTTGTGACTTCAATATCCAAGTTCACTTATGGGTGTTTCTTTGTCAAAGAATCCATCTTGACATCCCATTTGAACGATTTGAATCACATGGACTTATCATTTAATTCTAAACCACAATTAAATGAATATGAAATAAATAAATTTCATAAATATGAAATGGTTAAACCAATTGTTTTAAACATAGATCTAACAAATGTTCTAAAACAATACTTAGAAAATCAAAGCCATTCTCCAACATGCTTGATTCCCATGGTTGCTACATGTGCGTTGTGTTTCACTTGTGGCAACGGTTTAGTCAATGGATCCGCGACGTTGTCGTCAGTTCCAACCTTGCAAATCTCGATTTCCTTTCTTTCAACGATCTCTCGAAGTATATGAAATCGCCGCAGTACGTGCTTGGACTTCTGGTGGCTCCTAGGCTCCTTTGCCTGGGCAATGGCTCCGCTATTGTCGCAATACAAAGCCATTGATCCTTTAATGGAGGGGACAACACCAAGTTCTTCGATGAACTTCCGAATCCAAATAGCTTCGTTTGCTGCTTCTGAGGCAGCAATGTACTCGGCTTCAGTTGTAGAATCCGCAATAGTGCTTTGCTTAGCAATTTACCAGCTTACTGCTCCGCCGTTGAGGCAGAACACAAACCCAGACTGTGATCTGAAATCATCTCTGTCGGTTTGAAAGCTTGCGTCCGTATAGCCCTTAACAATCAACTCATCTGTACCACCATAAACCAGAAACTGATCCTTAGTCCTTTTCAGGTACTTTAGGATGTTCTTGCCAGCAGTCCAATGGGCCTCACCTGGTTCTGACTGGTACCTGCTCGTTGCACTGATTGCGAACGAAACATCCGGCCTTATACAAATTATAGCATACATGATGGATCCAATAGCCAAAGCATATGGAATTCCACTCATCTTTCTACGCTCATCAGATGTTTTGGGACACTGATTCTTACTTAGATATACGCCATGTGACATGGGTAGATGGCCTCTCTTGGCTTCCATCATATTGAACCTAGCTAGCACTTTATCAATGTAAGTGCTTTGGCTTAGTCCAATCATCCTCTTAGATCTATCCCTATTCATCTTGATGCCCAATATGTACTGTGCCTCTCCTAAGTCCTTCATTGAGAAACACTTCCCGAGCCAAGTCTTTACAGACTCCAACATAGGAATGTCGTTTCCAATAAGCAGTATGTCGTCAACATACAAGACTAGGAATGCAATTTTACTCCCACTGACCTTCTTGTATACACAAGATTCGTCCTGATTCTTGATGAAGCCAAACTTATTGACTGCTTCATCAAATCGTTTATTCCAACTCCTTGATGCCTGCTTTAGTCCGTAGATGGACTTCTTAAGCTTGCATACCTTTCCTTGGTTCTTTTGATCGACAAAACCCTCCGGCTGTGTCATGAACACAGTCTCTTCAAGAACACCGTTCAAGAAAGCAGTTTTGACATCCATTTGCCATATTTCATAGTCATGAAAAGCGGCAATCGCAAGGATTATCCGAATAGACTTAAGCATCGCAACTGGAGAAAAGGTTTCATCGTAGTCAACGCCGTGAACTTGCCTGTAACCTTTTGCTACCAATCTATCCTTGTATATGTATACAATTCCATCTTTGTCTTTCTTCAACATGAAGACCCATTTGCATCCGATAGGTGTGAACCCATCCGGCAAATCAACCAAATCCAAGACTTGATTTTCAGACATGGAGTCTATTTCAGATTGCATGGCCTCAAACCATTTAATGGAGCTTGGGCTCGTCATAGCTTGCTTGTAAGTCAAAGGTTCATCACTATCCAATATGAGAACGTCTAAGTTTTCAGTCAAGAGGACGCCTGTCCATATGTCCGGCTGAAAAATAGTTCTATTTGACCTACGTGGGGCAACAACGTTTTGAGGAACTACTCCCACTGGCTCTTCTAAAGACCTTGGAGGTTCATCAACTTGAACTGCTTCTAAAGAGTTATGAGTTCGTTGTTCGTCTCGAATCTCTTCGAGGTCTATTATTCTCCCACTTGTCAATTTGGAAATATGATTTCTTTCCAAAAAGACACCGTCACGAGCAACCAATACTTTGTTGTCTGACTTGTTGTAGAAGTAATACCCCATGGTTTCTTTTGGATACCCAACGAAGAAACATTTGTCAGATTTAGGTTGTAGCTTGTCCGAAATTAATCGCTTGACATATGCTTCGCAACCCCAAATCTTCAGAAAAGACAACTTTGGAAGTTTCCCAGTCCATAATTCGTATGGAGTCTTTTCAACAGCTTTTGACGGAGCACGATTCAGTGTGAGTGCTGCAGTTTGCAACGCATGTCCCCAGAACTGTAAAGGAAGTTCGGCCTGACCATATCGAGTAAGGTCCTATTTCTCCATTCCGACACTCCATTCCATTGAGGTGTCCCCGGAGCAGTCAATTCAGAAAGAATACCGCATTCTTTTAGATGGTCATCAAACTCGTGGCTAAGATATTCACCTCCTCGATCCGAACTTAGAGCTTTGATTTTCTTGCCATGTTGTTTCTCTACTTCATTTTGAAATTCTCGGAATTTCTCAAACGATTCAGACTTGTGCTTCATTAAGTAAATATAGCCATATCTACTGACGTCGTCCGTAAACGTTATGAAATAGCTGAACTCACCTCTAGCTTTCGTACTCATAGGCCCACATACGTCCGTATGTATTAGCCCTAGTAGTTCGCTTGCTCTTTCTCCCACCTTTGAGAAAGGTTTCTTTGTCATTTTTCCAAGTAAACAAGATTCGCATTGATCAATCTTCTCTAAGTCGAATGATTCTAGAATTCCTTTCCGTTGAAGTAATTCCATGCGCTTTATGTTTATATGGCCTAATCGACAATGCCACAGAAATGTGAGATCCGAATCACCAGTTTTAGCCTTTTTGGTATTTACGTTATAAATGTGTTTGCTCGTATCTAGCACATAAAGACCGTTTTCTTGTTGTGCTGAACCATAAAACATTCCATTCAAAGAAAAAGAACAACTATTGTCTTTAAATTGAAAACTAAAACCTTTAGAATCCAAACTTGAAACGGAAATGATGTTTCTGGTGATACTAGGAACATAGTAACAGTTTTCTAGTTCCAAAACGAACCCACTAGGCAAAGAAATAAAATAAGATCCTACGGCTAATGCAGCAATCCGTGCTCCATTTCCCACGCGTAGATCCATCTCGCCTTTATCAAGCTTTCTACTTCTCCTTAGTCCCTGTGAATTGGAACATAAGTGTGAGCCACAACCAGTATCTAATACCCAAGAAGTAGAATTAGCAAGATTACAATGTATAACATACATACCTGAAGTAGAAGCAACGTTCCCGTTCTTCTCATCTTCCTTCTTCTTCAAGCAATCCCTCTTCCAATGCCCCTTCTTCTTGCAGTAGAAGCATTCAGAGTCGGCAGGAGAACGAGTTGCCCTTTTCTGTTTACCAGAACCGTCGCCATTGGAGTTGGATGAGGGCGAAGCCTTGCCCTTACCCTTCTTGCCCTTGTTCTTGCCTGATTTCTTGAAGTTCTTGCCCTTACGCACCATAAGCATATCATGCTTATTCTCTTGCTTGAGCGTCTTTTCAGCGGTTTTCAGCATACCGTGAAGCTCAGTAAGAGATTTCTCCATGTTGTTCATGTTGTAATTCAACTTGAACTGATCATAGCCATTATGAAGCGAATGGAGAATGATGTCAATAGCCATTTCATTTGAGACGTCAGAATCTAGAGCTCTCATGTTCTCAAAGAGTCCAATAATTTTAAGAACATGTGGGCTCACTGGTTCTCCTTTCTTGAGCTTAGTCTCAAGGGTCAACCTCTGAGTCTCGAATCTTTCGATTCTGGCTTGGTCCTGAAACATGTTCTTCAACTCCGAGATGATTTGGTAAAAATCCGAGTTAATGAACGTTTTCTGAAGTTCAGGACTCATGGATGCAAGCATCACACATTTGACATCCCTGTTGGCCTGAATCCAACGATTAAGGGCATCTTGAGTTACCTCCGGCCCAGCCTCTTCCGGTAACTCTTCCTCAAGGACATATTCTTTTTCCTCATGCATAAGAACTATTTGTAAGTTCCTTTGCCAGTCGAGGAAATTGTTGCCATTCAACTTCTCTTTGTGGATAATTGAACGCAAGTTGAAAGTGTTATTGTTTGCGGCCATTTTTTATTACTACAATCGAAAAGAATTTGCAATAAATAACCATTCATACAATTCGATAACTTTGAAATAAAAGCAAAACATGCAATCATTAAAGCTATTAAAACATTTCATTCATGCAAAAAGAAAAAACATGGTCCAAAATGAATGAAAGAGATTCCAATACCCCAATAGTCCTAAATCCTTAAGCAGCTTTAGCATGTCTTAAATAGTTTAAGATTTTAGGTAAGCAAAATCTATTGCTAGTAATCTCCAAATTACTCTTGGTTAATAAATTAATGCCATAATTTATCCCATTGCCACAACTTAATGCCATTGTTGTTTGAGTTATAACCACAATTAACGTGCTCCTTTAGGACGCCTTATCACCTAAGTCAACTAAAATAGCACCTCGCTTTAGCGTAAACCTACTATCTTAGATTCCTAGATTTTTGTAAGTGTTGATTTGGAAGGCAATTTTAAAACTCAATATTACTTGGACCTAGTTGTTTCTATGTTGGTTCGATTATTTAGTGAACTTAAAACTAATCGATTCATAGGAAACAACTTGTTCATGCAAAGCATACATACATTCATACATTCACGCATAATATATATATTAAATTGCATAAATAATTGGTGATCTAGTATGGCCCAAAACTTCTTGTCTTGAAGCATCCAATCTTCATCACCTCCTTGTTAGCTTGGCATCGTCTTGAATATTCGTTCAAATGCTAACTTAAAGTTCTAAACTTAGAAATACTTGAAAATAATAAATTACATCAAGATTTCCATGGTACGCAGACCATATTTAAAACTTTACATTCAAAGATAGAACGGTGCGCAGACCGTATTTAACTATCCTAAATTTGGCCATACTAGTCACTTGGAGTACCTGCATTGCATAAAATATATATTCTACGCATTCACCCATTCGCATGCTAAAACGAATGGCCCATGTTAATATGCAAGTATTTACGTGAATTAATTAAAATTCACGTTCACATAAACGCGTCCTAAAAGATTAATCAATTTCCAAATTATTAATCCTTAGACTTTATTCTAATAAAAATGAATTTAATTAAAATAATGCGACCTACGAAATAATTAAAATAATTATTTCATTTTAGTTTCATTTAGTGGCTCCCACTCAAACCAATAATTATTCCGGATAATTAATTATGAAATATTAAATTAAAACTCGCGGCCCGGCCCAAGCAAATAAAATATTAAATTAAATATCCCGTTAGCCCAAATTAATGCAAATATACGAAGCCCAACGAATTACACGATTTAAAAAAAAAGTTCAATTGCCTAAACGGGCTAGGCTTGCGCCCAGCCCCGCCTTGCGTGAAGCCCAAGAGCACACGAGCATTTCCCGCGCACCCCCAGCCCCATCGTGCGTGCGGCCCAAGAGCACACGAGCAATGCCCGCGCGCCCCAGGCCCATTGCACCGCATGCGCACCGCGTACCCGCAACCATGCTGCCCCTGCGTTGCGTGTGTTGTGCATCGAGTGTGCTGGACGTCGCAAGGCTTGCCCTTGCTTCGTCGCAGCCCCGCAGGCTTCCTCGCCTGCCCCTTCCTTGCCTAGCGCGCACGAGGCACGCAGCCTTGCTGCTGCTGCCCGTGTCGCATGGCTCGGCGAGCACAATGGCCTCGTATGGCTCGACGAGCCATACTTACACCATGCTCATGTTCGTGTTTTTGATTCGTAAAACGGACCAACTTAATTAAAATTTAATTTAATTCACGAACATGCATTAATTTTATTTTTCAAAAAAAAGTTACGATTTAATTTTCGAAAAACAACGATTTTTAACGATTTAATAAATTTTAACGACAATCCAATTTCGTAAAATTAATAAATCAAGGTCTAACAATATTCAAACTTTCAAGAACGATCGAATCAACTTTAAAGTTTGAACTTTTAATTAATAAAATCCGAAACTTTATATCGTTCATAAACAATTAAATTTCAGATTATTAATAATTTGGTTTAAGTGTGATTAAAATTAACGAAACCATTCAAAATTTAAATGCAATAATTTTTAAAATTAGCCACTGACCCATGAAATTATACCCCCTTCCCCAATTAACCGAATTATTAAACCAAAATTAATTAAAATTCAATTAGGGTTGTAAATTTTACGAATTGGGGAAAGGCAAAATTAGGGTTTATACTTATCGGAAAAATACTTTTACCACAGATCAAGCATGTACCAAGCAACATTGTGTCAAAATTTCAAGCAATTCCGAGTAGTTTAGGTCGACCTTTTAATTGAATTATTGTCCGACACTTTTAATTTTTAATGAAAAATTAACAAAAACGCCCAAAAAACGATACTTCGAGGCCTGTTTTCGCAATTCTCTTCGCATGAGTTGATCTTAGTAAATCGTTTTCCATCAGATTAGGGTTTTAAAAATCGAAAAAGCGAATATTTTTGATTTCGGAACTGCCAATTTCGCAATTAATCCCATAATTCGAAAAAATTCCGAAAAATCAACAAAAATTCCAAAAATTTCGACAATGCAAAAACAATAATAATCATGCTAATTCATGCTTTGAATACATAAGGCTCTGATACCACTGTAGGGGAATACAGTTAAACATACGGTTTTTTCATGAAATGCCCTTGACGTTTGCAAAAACGCACCAAATACCCTCGCGTCTTTTGAATCACATAATATACCCCTATTTTTTCCCAAGTTTGCACCAAATACCCCTAAACCGACTTTCCGTTAGTCCTTCGTTAAGTTGTGTTTATAATTCACAAAATACACCTATTTTGAAACTAAGTTGCACCAAATACCCAAACTGCTTTTAAACTGCAGAATTTGATTTCCACAAATCGTTCACCTAAATCAATTTAATCAACCTAAAAGTTAAACCTAAAACAGAAATATAAGTAATAATCAAATAAAATTGTGGAATAACAAGATTTATATAGCATTTAAGAGTGATTTATTACATCCCCTGTTAGGAGCCTTTGAAAATCTTTATTCACTCTGCGTATTGCCCTACCTGGAAGCCTGGATGCACTTGGCGTGAATGCAAGGAAAAGAAACAAAAGAAAAAGAGGAGACATTGCTGCTGCTAGCAATGTAGCATCACTATGGGGATTGGAAAGTCAGCTTGTATGCCACTGAGAAATGTAATTACAAGAGGAGATAAAAGAGAAGTGATCCATTCAGAAATCATGTTTTAGCAGCTTTGTGGTTGGGATAGTCTAGCCTCTCGAATGCAAGCTGGTTTCATTGGTTGGTTATCAATACGATTTCCCTTTAATTTCTCTTCTGCAGTCTTGTTTTTCTCCATTCCCGACCTTTCTTCTCTGATCTAAACCCATTCTTGCAGCAGGTGCGGCACTGCAACACACAAAAAAGCCCCGGTAATTCAGTAATTTAGTATCTTAGTTCTTGTTTTGTCAAAACCCCAAATTTCAATGGGCACAATTTAACCTGCAACACTAATATACTAATCCAATCAACAACCCTTTCTTTGTTAATTACTACCTAAATCGACAATGATATACCCAAATTACCAACACTCAATTACCGAAAAAGCCCCAGTCGAGAACCCTAGTTTTCGAAAAACCCCCAATAAAACAACCCTAGTTTAACCAATCCTTCAATCGAAGAACCCTAATTTTTAAAACCCCCAATAAGAGAACCCTAATTTATAAAGAAACCCCCAATTTCACAACACAAAAACATCACAAAGAGAACATAGTGAAAAAGAATCGAGGGAGGAGTTGAGGAGAGAGATTACTTGTCATCACGGTTAAAGCTTCCAACCTTGGTCAAGAATGGTAGAGAGCACAATTAAGAATTGAGGGAGGAGTGAATTCAAGAACAATCCATTTAAATTTGATGGCGCGTGAAGAATCTCGATCTACACCGAAGAACATTGCGGTGGCGCGCGAAGGAGATCGACCACCGCCGACCAGAGAGCAAGAGGAAGAACAGGGGAGAGGAGAGAACAGGGGAGAGGAGAGAGAAAGAGGAAGAACAGGGGAGAGGAGAGAGAAAGATAAGAAGTTTGAGATTTTTTTGGAATTTATGTCGAAAAACATCATTAAGGGCAAAATGGTAAATTGCAACTAACGGTAGACTAACGTCCGTTAGCTCCAAGTGCATCTCATGAACAGTACGAAAAAATAGGGGTATATTATGTGAATCGAAACACGCGAGGGTATTTGGTGCATTTTTGCAAACCTCGAGGGCATTTCATGAAAAAACCGTTAAACATAATAACATGTGCGGAACAATCCCCAAAGCCAGGAAACATGTATAAAACACAGATTAAGCAAACTTACATCCGAAGCGTGTTTTTCACAATAATCCGGCAACGAACACGAACAAAGAACTCCACTTGTCGTTCCTCTACTTAGTTCACCGACACGTTCAGATCCGTCTTGATTATCGTACCTTAGACAATTGATCAAGAGATTTGCCTTTTGGGATGAACACACTATGGAGGCACAGAGAGAATTAGGGTTCTCTGTTTTCTCCTAGGGTTGTGTGTAATCTGAATTGTGATTGTACTAAGTTGGAAATTAGGTTGTAAGGTTATTTACATAACCTTACTAACCGACCAAGCCAAGAGGCAAGGCCGGCTAGCAAGCCCGCAAGCCAAAACACACGGACACGCACAACCAGTGGGCCGTGGGCCGCGCTGCTGCTGTGTCGTGGTCTCGGCCCGCATGCACGCGCACAGCTCCGCGCCACAAGGGCCTCGCTGCTGCTGCGTTGCTTTGCTTGCTCGCCCATGCGCGCGCCCATGCGCGCGCCCATGCGCCTCGAGTGCTTCGTGCACTCGGCTCGTGGGTCGCTCCTTGTATTCGCGATTAAATATATTTCCGATATATTTATTTATCGTTTCGTATACGACGAATCACCGCCGTACCATACGATTTATTCGTTTCGCCTAGCTTACGAATATTCGCGATACGATATACGATTCCGATGCAAGGTCGTATTGTATAATACGTTTCCAACTTAAATCCCGAAAAGCTATTAAATGAATTTCCGATTCATTTAATCCGGTGATTGGAACGAAGTCGCTTAAGCGAAGCTTTCGGATCTGTTACGTGTCATTGGTGTGACCTTGTAGGTTCAGTCAAGAGTAAGTTGTGAGTTCAATATCCATTAGAACTCACTGATCGGAAGCATTGCTCCAGCTAGCTGTTCCGATCACTTGATCTCACCGAATTAATTGTTCGTAATTAATCTGAACCTTGGTATTAGAATTAATGCACTTTGGGTGAAGGACATATTTCCTTCAAGTACGAGGGTCCATTTCCCGTCCTACGGAAGGCCGGGAAAGTTTCTTACAAGCTTGAGTTACCGCCTAAACTCAAGATTCACCTGGTGTTCCATGTGAGCATGCTCAAGCCGTACCATGGTGACAAAGAAGATAAAGCAAGGGGCGAGTCACATCGGGCACCAACCGTGGTTGTGCATTCCTTTGATCGAGAGATCGATACCATCGAGGCAAAGAGGGTCATCCGACGGAGGGGTGTTCCAAGGTATAATGAGTATCTCATCCGATGGAAGGGGCAATTGGACAGTGAGGCCTCGTGGGAAAAAGAGGATAATCGATGGAAATTCCGGGGAAAGATCGTGGAGTTTTAGGCATAGCCTTGACGGACCGGTTCGTCAATGACTTGGGTGGGGGAGAATGTCACGAGCCATCCCTAAATGTCCCTCACCAAGGCAATAAGGCATCCGAAGGCAACAATGTGGTTCTATCGCTAGGTATCAAGGAAGCAGCATGGGCCATAAGGGCGCCCATGGGCACTGACTGCAGGAGGAGCACCGACCCCCTATAGAGGATCATTTTGAATTAGCCATAAATTCCTAGTGAACACCCACTTGACAGTAACTCTATAATGGGATGTTTGGTGGGCCAAATGAACTTGGATTGGGCACAAACTTGGGGGACCCACATATTTTGGCCCAATTAAGATAATGGTCTGGCCTGAATTGGATTTTGAGGCCAGCATGGGCCTGATGGTGCAGCAAGCTTCTTGGGATGCCTCTAGAAGGTTCTAGAGTGCTCTTGGGCATTCTAGCTTGGCTTTATCTAGAGTGTTCTAGCATGGATGAATCTAGAACACCCTTGTACATATTTCTAATTATTTTCTAGAAACCTCCTTGTATATTCTGGTTCCTTGGAGATGGGAACATTCTTGATTCTTAGAGAGAACTCTTTTGAAGGAAAATAGTATAAACTTCTAGAGTAGAAGTCTCTAGGGCATCAAGGACCTATAAATATGCCTTGGAATTCATTTTTACATACCATCAAACACTTGTAATTTACTCTATCATGCAATACAAAACATTCTTTACAGCCCAATCACTTGTGCCTTAGAATTTTCCTCACTTAAGCTTTCGTAGCATCAATTAGAATTAGCCAAGCATCGAAGTGCCTTGACTAGTTAGTCTGACGGGAGTGTGACGCTAGTAGGCAGCGTGTAAGACTAAGGAAAATAGTCACCACGTGACACCATGCTGCCATGTCTCGTTATTTAAACAGTTACTCAAATAGGGTACGGATCTGGTCATCTCGGGTCTCGGGTCATGATCTGGTCGGATCGTGTCGGTCATTTTATCACCCTGGTGCAGGTTGGGTTTAGGTTGGGTTCGGTTAGGTTGATTTTTTTTTCGGGTCATATCGGGTTATTTTTTCATTTCGGTATATATAGGTTGGGTTCGGGTCAGTCTTTTTCTAGTCGGGTACTATTTTGGGTTCAGGTCTTAACGAGTCTGGTTTGAGTCAGACTTGTAGCAGTTGACGAGATCAGGTTAAGTTCGGATCGGATAGTTATCGGGTCGGTTAAAATTCAGGTCGGGTTCCCTCGTACACGGGTTAAGATCGGGTCCGATAACTATCAGGTCTAGTCAAGTTTTAACCTTATAATCAACTTTTATAAATTTGGTTAAATTTGGTTTAACACTTTTCACTTGTTCTAGATTAGGTAATTATAAAAAATAATATTAACTTGATTTAAGTTATTATTTAGTTAGGTCAATGACAAATCGGGTTGTCAACAGGTCGCGTAAAATCAGATAACAGGTTGTCACTAGTTGGGTCAATATCAGGTTTAATCGGGTTATAATCGGGTTCAGGTTGACATCGGGCAGGGTGTTGAATCGGTGTTCCGGTCATTTTTCGGTCGGGTCAGTTGACTCAGATCTGTTATCGGTTATATTTCGGTCGGGTGTCAGATTCGGGTCAGGGTCATGCATTAACGGGTCGAAATCGGTCGTCGATTTTAACGGGTTGGATACGGTCAGGTTATGGGTTTTCTATTTTGACAACCTTTTGGATCTCGGATCGGATCCGGGTCCTTAAAATTACAGGTCAATTCAGGTCGGTTTCTCGGATCAGGTCAGTTTTTGACAGCTCTACTGCCATGGAACAACTTCGAACCTTGTTACGATAATATATACAGAGTATACGGAGTATATTATGTTAATATTGTAATATTCTAGATTACCTAGAATAGCCTCCCCATGTAATATATATATATATATATATATATATATATATATATATATATATATATATAAATATATATATATAAATATATATATATATATATATATGGAGTTCATTAATGAGAATATGATACAACTTTGAGCGATATTTGTCATGGTATCATGAGCCTAGGTTAAAACCCTAGTTTTTTTCCCCCACGAAATTAAGAGAGGCAGTCACGACATTGCTGCGAGTAACTACACGAATCGCTAATATATACAGAGTATACGATAATATATACAGAGTATACGGAGTATATTATGTTAATATTGTAATATTCTAGATTACCTAGAATAGCCTCCCCATGTAATATATATATGGAGTTCATTAATGAGAATATGATACAACTTTGAGCGATATTTGTCATGGTATCATGAGCCTAGGTTAAAACCCTAGTTTTTTTTCCCCCACGAAATTAAGAGAGGCAGTCACGACATTGCTGCGAGTAACTACACGAATCGCTGAGTTGCTTGGGTATTTGTTAGGTTGCGATTTCTAAATTCCTCTCACTATTTGTTTGCGTGAGGATTATTTGTTGGTTTTCTTGAGTATTTGCATATTTGAGTAAGCAAAATACTTGAGTTTGGGTAGTTTGAGAAAGCAGGCGTTGAGCTTTGCTGGAGACACGTGAGTGTGTTGGTTTGTCATTGTTCGAGTTAGAAATTGGTCCTTCCATATTAACATGGCAGGAGGCAAGGAGAAGAAGCTAAGAGGTGCTTCGAATTACGCGGATGGGGCAGCAGCTCTGCAGGGAATCTTTGGAGTCTCTAGTGAACAAGTGCAACAGATTGTAGATATTCTATCTAAGCCTAAAGACAAATTGAAAGGTCATATAGAATTACGATGGATTGTTGACACCAGAGCCTCTAGTCATGTGACGGGTAACATTTCGATTTTGAGAAATATCACGGCATCTGAATATTGTCCGGTTGTGTTGCCGGATGGTCAAAAGGCGAATTCAAACCAATACGGATCTGTAACATTAGAGGGTGGATTAGTCCTGGATAATGTCTTATTTGTGCCTAAATTAAACTGGAATTCAATTTCTGTAACACAATTAAGTGACGATTTAAATTGTTCGGCTCAATTTACTAACAAAGTATGTTTTATTCAGGACCACTCGACGAGGAAGGTGATTGGCGTGGGTGACCGACAGGAAGGCTGTATTTTTTTCGTGGGGTTCCGCAAGGAAGGATCTTCGCAGTGGATTGTGTTGGTTGATTTGTGGCATCATCGTATGGGACATCCGTCGGCGAAAATATTGCAGTTACTTCCTCCTGTGAGTAATACTATTAGGAAATATAATACAATTTGTGATGTGTGTCCTCGTGCAAAGCAATGTAGAGAGAGTTTTCCCATTAGTGATAGCAATGCTAGTCGAATGTTTGAATTGATTCATATTGATTTGTGGGGTCCCTACAAGACACCTTCGTCTTGTGGAGCGAAATATTTTTTGACAATTGTTGATGATTTTTCTAGAGGCTTTTGGATTTATTTAATTAGCAATAAAACAGAAGTTGAGTCGGTGTTTCTTAATTTTGTTGCTATGATCAATTGTCAATTTAATCAAGTCATCAAGGTTGTTCGGAGTGATAATGGTACGGAATTAAATTATTTGCAAGGCTATTTTTTTAAGCATGGGATGTTATTTGAATCGTCATGTGTTGGGACACCTCAACAAAAGGGTAGAGTGGAGAGAAAACATCAAAATATTTTGAATGTGGGGAGAGCCTTACGATTTCAAGGAAATTTTCCTAAGAAATTTTGGGGGGAATGTGTTCTTGCCGCATTTTATTTGATTAACCGTACACCTACACCAATTCTTAATAATAAAACACCTTATGAGATGCTTTTTGGTAAATTGCCATCGTATGTGCCTATTCGTGTGTTTGGTTGTTTGTGTTATACGTATAACCAAGGGAGTAAGGGGGACAAGTTTGAATCACGGAGTAGAAAATGTGTGTTTCTTGGTTACCCATTTGGGAAAAGGGGTGGCAATTGTACGATTTAGAAACAAGTGAGTTCTTTGTTTCTCGTGATGTGAAGTTTTATGAACGGGTGTTTTCGTATGTGAATGCCTTGAGTGAGTCGTTACCATTGGATACTTATCATGAGGCGAAGACAAATGGGTGTATGGGTGAGAATACTTATGATCATTGGAGTTTAGATGTGGGTGAAAGGAGTTTGGAGGGTCTGGAGGTAAGTAATGCAGGAGCAGGGGTACTGCCTGTCGCTGCTGCAGGTACTGTTGGCACAGAGAGTGCAGAGGTTGTGCCTACTACAACGCCCGAGGCGAGTGAGGCGCTGCAAGAGGCGCGGGTCGAAGCGCTGCAAGAGGCGCATAATGAGGGAGAAACAGTGCGCGATGAGGCAGGGGTTGTGCCTTGCATAGATCAGCGTGTACATCAGTGCCTAGGTGAGCAGCGTAATATTGAGGGTTGTGAGTGAGCAACATGAAAGGAGTACGGGGATGAGGGAGGAAAAACTGGAGTTGGGGAGGGGGAAGCGTGAAAAATTTCCGAGTACGAAATTGAAAGAATTTGTTGTGATGCATACGATACGAGAAAAATATAGTACCTCTGAAAGTCCATCCTCGACATCACCCTCCTCAGGTAGTCCTTATCCTATCACATATTTTGTTAATTATGAACGTTTTTCGTCAAAACATAGAAAATTTATTGCACCATTGCAGGAAGAAAGGACACCTAAATCTTTTAAACAGGATATGGAACATGAGGGGTGGAGAAAAGCAATGGCTGCTGAGATTGATGCTCTTGAGGAACAGGGAACTTGGACTTTGGAAAATCTGCCAGCATGAAAGAAAGCACTTGTAGGCAAGTGGGTGTACACTGAAAAGCGTGACGAAGATGGGAACTTGCTTCGTTTAAAAGCAAGGTTATTCTGTCTAGGAAACCATCAATAGGAAGGGCTGGACTATAATGAGACATTTGCTCCAGTGGCAAAAATGGCTACGGTCCATACATTTTTGGCAGTTGCAGCAGTTCAAAATTGGGAGGTGCACCAGATGGACGTTCATAATGCTTTCTTACATGGCAATTTGGAGGAAGAAATTTACATGAAGATACCTCCAGGATTCCAGAAGAATAACTCAGATAAAGTTTATAGAATGAGAAAGTCATTGTATGGCTTGAAACAAGCTCCTCGATGTTGGTTTGAGAAGCTATCTACGGCCCTGAAGGCATACAGCTTTAAGCAATCTTATTCTGATTACTCTTTGTTTACTCTCTCCAAAGGTACGATACAATTGAGTGTGCTAATTTATGTTGATGACATGATTATTGCCGGAAAAAATACATTTGCATTGGAGAGTTTTAAGGCATATTTGAGTGAATGCTTTAAAATGAAGGATCTGGGGGCTCTGAAATATTTTCTAGGACTTGAGGTGTCTCGTAGTAGTCATGGATTTTATGTCTGTCAGAGAAAATATGCTATGGATATTATTTCAGAAACTGGACTGTTAGGTGCGAAGCCTACTGATTTTCTGATGGAGCAGAATCATAAACTGGCATTGGCAGAAGGACCGGAGTTGATATATGGAGAAAAGTATCGGCGCTTGATTCGTCGTTTGATCTACTTAGCCGTTACGAGGCTAGATTTAGCATACTCCGTACATATTCTGTCACAATTTATGCAGAACCCGAAAGAGGAACATTGGGAAGCGGCTCTCATAGTGGTACGATATTTGAAAAAGTGTCCGGGTCAAGGGATACTTCTTCGTTCAGACAGTGCATTGCAATTAGAAGGTTGGTATGATTCGCATTGGGCAAGTTTTCCGTTGACGAGACGTTCGTTGATTGGATGGTTTGTGTTACTTGGTTTGTCGCCTGTATCTTGGAAGACTAAGAAACAACACATTGTTTCCCGTTCGTCGGCAGAGGCAGAATACAGTTTGAGTTTTTTTTAAACAAGATGGGTATTCGAGATCTTCATGCTCCATCTTGAGGGTGATGTTACGATAGTATATACGGAGTATACGGAGTATATTATGTTAATATTGTAATATTCTAGATTACCTAGAATTGCCTAGAATAGCCTCCCCATGTAATATTATATATATGGAGTTCATTAATGAGAATATGATACAACTTTGAGCGATATTTGTCAAACCTACACACTAATATTTTCATGTAAACTCCGTAAAAAGGTTGCTTGCAATTTAAAGTAACAAATATAGTTCAACCTTAAACCAAAATGTACTAATATAATATAATGTGGTTAACAAGATTTAATTAGTTTTACAATGTGAATAAGAAACCCTTCTTTTACTAGCCATTCCATAACCGGTAATAATTGCAGGAATGAGTATGAATTCAAATGGAATTTATCAAAGACCGACACAATTCCACTGTAATATAACAAAATGTCGAATTGTGTAATGTATGTGAATCTCATTACAAACTAGTGTTTTTGTTCAATTTTTATTTTTCCACTACGAGGAGTTCTCACCGCCTTAGGCGAGTGAACTAATCTTCCGCCGGAATTCGCATGGATATCTCGGTGGGCAGCATCCCTCCCGATTGAGGTTTTTTCCATTCCCAAGTCTCGAATCCGAGACCTTGGTAAAGGGTTTGCCCCTTAACCACTCATACGGTCATACCAACCTCAATTGATTAGTGTTTTTGATCATAAATTATCATTCACACCCAATATCGCCACTCAAATGGTAAATTGACCATAATGACGTTTATCATTAAAACAAGAGAATTTGTTGTGAACTAGCATTACTATACAAATGGCCATTGACTTTGGTTAGAAATTTTCATAAAAGTTATTTCCGTTAACACAATTTATTACTGGTTACCAAATTCAAAATCACGCTTGTATGTAAAACTTTACAAATAGGTAAATTTTTTTGGTGCACCCAATCATTATATTTTGAAGTCATGATTATTAAATTTGATAAGAAATAACAACTTTTAATACTGAACTTGTGGAGAAATAATAGATTTACTAGAAAAAGTCATAGTATGTATATGTAAATTGTTGTCAAAAAAAAAAAATGTATATGTAAATCTAAAGTTGGTGTTATGGAATTATTTACAAAGTGAAAGTCAACTACAACCTCATGATTCACATTAGGAATAAGTCAAAATATGAGCCGATACATAGCATTATAAACACTTAAGAACTTCCAATAATTGTTGAATAGTACAAAATAAGACATGCTTGTGGAATAATATCTACCGAATAGACAAGTATATGCAACTTTGATATCATTAGTATATTTTTATGGATCAGAGATTAATATCCTAAAATCAACTAATGTCGAATACAACCCAAATTTAAACTTTTAACCCCTTTTTACTCGATGTGGATTATTTGAACAATGCCATAAGCTAGCATGATAAATGCGATTAATTATATTTATTAGACCAACGATGATTGGGTACATAAACCATTGATTCCGCCAATGTTTGCGCTCTTTGCTCAATTTTATTTTGTGGCTTTCATTTTTTTCTTTTGGGTTTGACATGAACTTACCATAGGCAATAACATTGTGTCTGGATCCCTTAGAACAAGACCCGGTATAATTGACCCAGACCAATAGACCCGATCCAGTGTCTGGTTTTCACCTAAAACGTTGATTCGTTTTTATCCCGAAATGAGAAAGTGACTCTAAACGAAATGGAGAATTAACATGAAATTAACTTGACCCAATATGACAAGATACCCGAATTGACCCGAACCAAGTAATTGAACCTAGCTTATCGGCATTGAAAGAACCAAACCTAATTAAACATAATCGTCCGATCCTATATATTAACTAGTCTTATATGCACGCGATGCGTGCCAAGTTATTATATGCATCGCGCGCATATAAGACTTATGAAATAGGCAAAGCAGGTCACAAAGAATGACGAGATAGTGAAATCGAGCTTAGGTCTTGGTACTAGTACTTATCAGAGGCATTCTGATGTTGACAGGGGAGTTGTTCCCTTTGTATATGTTGATCCCACCAGGCATTCTTTCGGAGGTCAGGGCAGTTCGATGCCTTTTGCGCCACCCCCTGGTTCTTTCTTCGGAGCGAGTAGCTCTCAGCCTTGGAGTGCAGATTCATGGGCTTACTGGCAGGAGATGGACCGGGTGCGTCAGGCCTAGATTTTTAAGGCGCAACGCCAGTTCATGGCGATGCCGCAGCCTTATTAGTATCTTTCCCCTCAGCAGGGAACTTATCGTTCTCCTGGTACTCTTCGCATCTCAGAGCAGGAGCCTGGTACCCCTGGGACAGAGCTAGATCGGGATCTGGAGCGTTATAGGAGCCGAAACAGGGACAAGGAGCCTGTGGTTGACATTACGGCTGATGATGACTCGGACTGATCCTGCATGGTAGCGAGTTCCAGCTTGCCTTGGTTGGGTTTTGTATGGATTGTATTTGTATGGATTATATTTGTATGGATTGTATTGGTTGGATATTTGAATTTGGTATGGTTGGATTGGAACTTTTGTATGGTTTTGAATTTGAACTTTGGAATTTTTTGTATGGTTTTGTTTTTGAATTTTGCAAGGTTTGGAATTTTTGAATCTTGTATGGCTGGAAATTTGAATTTCGTATGCGTTGTGTGTGCTGTTGAAATTTGTAGCTATATGCATGCATGAAAAATGTAAAAAATTGCCCATTTTTTCGTGTGTATATACCCACTATAAGCCCCCACTTTGACTGAGGTTTTTTTGTTTAGAAAAAGCGTAAGTCAAAGTATAGTCAAAATTTGCTTATGCATACTCTTGACAAAAATTTGCTTAATTTTTCGGGTGTATATACCCACTATAAGCCCCCACTTTGACTGAGGTTTTTTGGTTTAGAAAAAGCGCAAGTCAAAGTATATTCAACTTTCACTTATGCATATGCAGACTCGACTTAAGACGCCGATCTAGGACTAGAATGCTTGAATTTTGAACAATTTGACCCAAAATCGGCCCGAAACGCTGACATGGACTGCTTGAAATTGCGCGGCTTGCGGCTTTGGAATCTTGAATAATTGAGGCTGCACTTTGCTGTCCGAAGCAATAAAGAGTGCGTACTCGGAATAATAAAAGGGACGGTGGCCTCGTCCTTTGTTGCAGACCCCTGCGCCAAGCGCAGGCTCCGGTGTCCGGCGCCGGTGTACTACCATGAGGGCTGATTTTGTATAAATAAGGAGCTTTTCGGATCATACATTGCATCAATATATCCATCCCTGCTTTTCTTTGCATACTGCTTCCTCACGAAAAGAAAGAGAAAATGGCCATGTCTTTTGAAAGTGCCTTGAACTCTTGGCTTGGCTCGTTAGGCAAGATGGAGAAAAGGGAGCTTGATGTCCCCAAGGTTTTCCGCTTGAGGGCCTTGAGTGTTTGTATCTTCGCTCGCTTCCTCTTTTTAAAGCAGGGGTTTGGCAATGGTGATGCCTCCCTAAAAGAGATTGCAGAGCAGTTTGCTAGTGGCCGGACCTGATGCCGCTTGTGATTGGCGAAACATTGATGGGCCTTGATATGTTGAAGTCGGACCCCTCTTCTTTTCCGCCGGGAAGTCCGGTATTACTCCAAGTAAGGATCTGAAGCTTTATTGTATATTGAAATTGTACTTGTATTTTGAATGTTGAATATTTTGAAATGCTTTTCTTGTATGCTCCCCAAGGTCTGGCTTATGGAGAGACTCATGCTGGTGGCACCATCGAAGAACATGGAAAGCTATGATAGAAAGGGGTTCACTGTGCGGCCCATGGTGTATGGCCGGCTTTCATTGGATGAGTGGCGATGCGCACTCTCTGGAGTTGAATCTTGTATAAGGTGGGTAGTTCCTGGGTGGGGGATTGCTTCTATGAGACATGCCCCAGGTTCTACTGTTTTCAGGGTGCCAAGCCTCACAATGTTGGTCTTCTACTCGCCTGCTAGAGTGATGAGACAATATGGCTTGAAACAAGAAATCTCGAATTATGCTGAAGAGAACACGAGACCTGTTGTGCTGAATGCAGATCGACTTGAAGTTTGGAGGCGGTATTGAGTTGCCAAACCATTTTTGAATATTCAGTACTGGGTATATTATATGGATGAAAGGTCCAAGCCAGAGGGACATTTCTCTCTCCGGACCAGCTAGAGTCCGAGGTTCTAGAGCTAGACGCCCCATGCATCAACTGATTATGAGGAAGGTGACGGAGTGTGGCCCATCCGGTGCTTGACCGATCTGAGTCCAAAGGAGGTTCATCATCCTCCCGTCTTGGAAGACTAGCAAGTTCCTTTTCCCGCCGCATGGGCAAGGAATAGCCAGGGGATAGTACTCAAGGTGCCAAGACTCGAGAGCATAGTCGCCCGACCCTAGATCTTTGTAGGCTAAATGTGTTTGAAGCTGTATTAGTAGGAATTGTGTTTTTGAGTGTGTTTAGAAGATGTGTTTAGAAAATGTATTTGGAAAATGTGTTTGGTAGGAGTGAAAAGGCTTTGAACTTTGCTTCACTTGATTCCGACCTTGTTCTTGAATTAGCTTTTAAGGCGTTAGAGCCAAATAAAAAAAAATTGTTGTATTAAATTCCGCTCGAACATGCTTTGGTTTGAAATTGGCACATTTGGAATAAAGACAACAACAATTGAATTTTGAATTTTGATTTGATTTTTAGGATGCCCTTAATTGAGGAAATTTTGTATTTTTTTGTATTAAAGTGGCCAGGCCTCGGAATGAGGTTTCCTACATGTCTCGTTAAGGAATCAGGCCGAACGTAGTTCAAACTTACAAAACTTTTTGAATTGGCTTTTGAATTTTGAACATAGAACTAGACATAGAACTTCTTGAGCTGATCGAGGTTTGTAAGGGATCGGAACTCTGTCCCATCGATATCTGTTAATCCGACTGCTCCCCCGGAGAGGATTTTCTTGACAATGTATTGTCCTGCCCAGTTGGGTTTGAATTTTCCCCTTGGGTCCATGACGCTTTTGCGAAGGGCTTCCAGGACAAGCTTGCCTTCCTTGATGTTTCGGGTTCTGACCCTCTTGTTGAAATGTCTGGCCACTCGGCGCTGATAGACTTGTACATGATGAGCGGCTTGAAGTCAACGCTCATCGAGCATGACTAGCTCATCATATCTTGCTTGTACCCATGCAGCTTCTGGGATTTTGCTTTCGAGGACTATCCTTAGAGAAGGTGTCTCTAGCTCGTTATGTTGTACTGCCTCCATTCCATAGACCAATGAAAATGGGGTTGCACCAGTTGAAGTGCGAATTAAAGTTCGATACCCCACAATGCAAAGTCCAGCTTCTAGGGCCAGTCCTTGTAATTGGTTGTCATTTCCATGATGATGGTTTTGACATTCTTGTTGGCTGCTTCGATTGCCCCATTAGTTTGCGGGCGGTAAGGCGAAGAACGGTGATATTGAATTTTGTACTCGGTGAATAGATCTTCACACTCTCCTTGAAAATGGGTACCCTGGTCGCTAAAGAACTCGTGAGGAAATCCATATCTGCATATGATGTTTTCTTGTATGAACTGGGCCACTTGCTTGGAACCCAACACTTTGAATGACCTGGCTTCGACCCATTAGGTGAAATAGTCGATGGCGACCAGTATGAACTCACGACCCCCGGTGCCTGTTGGAGTGATTTTGCCAATGACGTCGATACCCCAAGCTGAGAATGGCCATGGTGATGACTGAGAATATAGCAAGGACGGGGGAATGTGCTTTAGATTCGCACACTTTTGGCAGGCAGGACATTTCTTGACAAAGAAGTAGCAATCCTGTGCTAGGGTAGTCCAATAATATCGATCCCTGATGATTTTGAGGGCCAATATCTTCCCATTCATGTGGGTACCACAGACTCCGGCATGTACGATGTCCATGACTCTTTGTGCTTCGTGCCTATCGACACATCGGAGATTGGGGCCGTTAGGGGACCTTTTGTATAAAATGCCGCCTTTTATGACGAAATTGGCTGATTGTAGTCGTAAAGCCCTTTGACTCTTTTTTGAAAAGTGCGAGGGATATTCAGAGTTTTGCAAATACCTTTGAATGTCTGTAAACCAAGGTAACTCTATGTTAGCTTCGATGTCGTCAATAGCATGGACATACGCTGCTTCTTGATGTGTTTCATTTGTAAGTTGCATATCAGCCTTGCCATTTGGAATGTTGATAATTGAAGCCAGTTTTGCCAGTGCATCAACGAATTGATTCTCCTCCTTCGGGAGGTATGTATAGCGAAGCTCTTCTACTTGCTCAGACAGCTTTTCAAGATATGATTGGTATGGGGGTAAGCTTTCTCTCCTTACTTTCCATTTGCCGGGAATTTAATTGATGATCAGGGAGGAATCCCCGTAGACTCGAAGTTTCTGGACACCCAATGCTAAGGCGGCTTCCAGGCCCATAATGCATGCTTCATATTCTGCCGCATTGTTTGTGACGTTGAATTGCAGTTTTGCTGACATAGGAATGTGGGTGCCGTCTGGGGCTACTAGAATTACTCAAACAACACATCCATTCTGATTTGAAGCACCGTCGAAGTGTAGCGACCAACTTTCATCGCTTGTCATTAAGATTTGCTCGTCGGGTAAGTCATAATCTTCCTCTTCTGCCTCGACAGGACAGTCGGCTAGGAAGTCTGAGACTGCTGAACCCTTGATAGACTTTTAAGGGGTGTATTTGAGATCGAATTCTGCTAGCATGACCAACCATCTGGAGAATCGTCCGTTGAGTGCTGATTTTTCAAATAAGTACTTGAGATGATCCGCTTTGCTAATTACATGCACTGTATGGGAGAGCATGTAATGCCATAGTTTCTTTGTGGCCCAAACCAAGGCGATGCTGAGTTTCTCGAGCTGAGTGTATCTGGTTTCGTACTCGATCAACTTTTTACTTATGTAGTATACAACGCTCTCTTTGCCTTCAATTTCTTGGGCGAGCATGGCCCCTACTGCTGAATCTGTCGTTGTAAGGTAGAGCATGTGGGGAATCCCTGGCATGGCTAGCTTTAGAACTGGCGGGTTGGAGAGGTAGTCTTTGATAATGTCGAACGCATGTTGACAATCCTCGTCCCAAACTTTGGGCTCACTTTTGCGGAGCTTTGGAAATACCGGTTCACATATCATAGTGAGCTTCCAAATGAACCTACTGATGTATTGCAGTTTGCCGAGAAACACCCGAATTTCCTTTTCATTCGTTGGCGGCTTCATCTCTAGAATTGCTTTGATTTTCGAAGGATCAGCCTCGATGCCTCGATAGCTGATGACTTATCTAAGTAACTTGCCTGACGTTACCCCGAATGCGCATTTTTGAGGATTGATCCTCATATTGTATTGCCTGAGCCTGTCGAAGAATTTTCAGAGTACCGAGGTATGCGCATGTTGCTCTTTGGATTTGACGATCATGTCGTCGACATATACCTCGATCTCCCTATGAATCATATCGCTCATGATGGCTGTGGCTGTTCTTTGATATGTAGCCCCTGCGTTCTTCAGTCCGAACGGCATAACTGTATAGCAATATGTACCCCACTGAGTTATGAAGGTTGTCTTCTCCATATCCTCCTCTGCCATGGGAATCTGATTGTAGCCTGCATACCCGTCCATGAAAGAGAGTAAGGCATGATTTGCGGTGTTGTCGACCAAGATGTCGATGTGAGGCAATATAAAACCGTCTTTAGGGCTGGCCTTGTTAAGATCTCTGTAATCCACACACATTCGTACTTTTCCATCCTTCTTTGGAACTGGAACGACATTTGCAATCCATTTCGGATATTTGGCTTCTCGAATAAACCCCGCCTCTAGCTGCTTAGAGACTTCTTCTTGAATTTTGAGGGAAATATCCGGTTTCATGCGACGGAGTTTCTGCTTGATTGGCTTTGAACCTGGGATGAGGGGAATTTTATGTTGACCAATGCTTGGATCAACCCCTGACATATCATGATAGGACCATGCGAAGACGTCTATGTACTCTAAAAGTAGCTTGATAAGATCATCCCGCTCTGCTTGAGATAGAGTTAGACCAATCTGAACTAGTTTTGGATCACAGCTGTTAGAAAGGTTAACTTTTTGTTTCCGCAATTATGGGCGTCCTGTTTTCATGATTTTCAATAGCTTTTAGTATTTCAAGGTCAGTTTCTTATGAAGCAAAGTTGTTTGGATTAGAGGTGTGTTTTGAAATTGGACTTAAAGAGTAGGAGGGAATTGAAGATTATTGAAATTGGAAATCATTACATCGACAACTTTAACTTGAAGGTCGACCTTTAGAGGCTCTTGATTGATGCAAGACTCTAGTCCTAGACTCTTAGACTCATCACTAGACTCGGATCCAGACTCACCCTCTAACCCGGACTCGCTCATCATAGATCCTTCGCCCACAGTAATCTTGAACATTTTGCCATTTGGAGCAGAGATCTTGAGGGATTTTCTCCAGCCTTTGACCATCTTCCCACTTGGAGTAATCAACTTAGATGGGTCCAAATCTTCGATTTGAGTGTTCATTTTAACCATAGTATCTTCAGGAATGATTGGTGCTACTTCTTGGCAGAACAAGAGACTAAAAGCTGATGAATCAAGGCATTCAGGAGTAGCCTTGTTTTGTATCGGAGGGGAATCCTCGAGGAAGTGGCAGTCTTGAAAGATCTCGAACCTTGGATAGAGAACCCCTTTTGTAGTATCATATAAGGGCTCTGGGAAGTCAAAGTATAGGTCATCCTCTCCCTCCTTTATGAATTGTCCATTGAGTGTACGCTAATAGGGAGGTATTTTGAATTGATCATTACCAGCTCGACGGGCTCTTAGTTTAGCCTCTTGCTGCTTATTGTCGTGCTTAGTCGGCTTGTACCCCAGACCGCAACAGTTAGTCTGGCCATGGGTCTTGAAAGGAGACTCGGTAGGCGGTGGCAGATTAGTGCCCAAGAAGCGCCCACGCTTGATCATCATGCGCCTTGCCATGGGATTCATTCTTGACTCAATGGCTCCTACTTCAGCACTGAACCCCCAAAGGTCTTCATCATTGTCATCATGTTCTATTAATATCAGAGCCTTGTCGGCTATCTTGGTTCTTGGATGGGATGAATTTAGAGTAATGACATTTCCTTGGACCTCCATTCGGACTTTCCGATGGAGTGAGGATGGCACCGCTTTGAGGTCATGGATCCAAGGTCTCCCCAAAAGGAGATTGAAACTTGCTTTGATGTTGAGCACTTGAAAGCTCACTTTGCGCTCGATTGGGCCTGTTCGGAGTAGAAGAGTGAGAGTTCCCATTGCTTCACGACGAGTGTTGTCATAGGCACGAACACCTTGGGAGGAAATAGAAAAGTCACTAGGAGTGAAACCCAAATTCTCAGCAGTACGAAGAGGACACACATTGATAGCTGACCCATTATCCACTAAAGTCATGGGGATGATTTTGTCATTGTATTCAACGGTCAGATAGAGAGCCTTGTGATGGCTTACCCCCTCAGTTGGGAGGTCTTCATTCGTAAAGGTAATACCTTCTTCCAGATTTATAAGTAACCCGATCAGCTCGTCGGGAGTAACTTCTAGGGTGACAACTTGACAAGAGCATTGATTAGAGCAGTGCGATGTTCCACGGAGGAAGCCATGAGTTGCCAAATGTTGACCTCTTCCTTCGTGCGCTTCAATTTCTTGATCAAAGGATTCTCCTTGGTGGGTAGAGGGATATTAGTTGCCGGTGTTGTCCTGTTGACTGGCTCTTGAATTCGGCCAGATCTAGTCATGACCTGAACACTGTTTTCTGGCTTAGGGTCCAAGTACCAGTCGGCGTTCACAATTTCTTGGCATTCATCGCCAGAGATGTTCTCAATAGGAGGGTCTTGGTATGTGTCTTCATCGTCGCTGGCCCATATCCCACAAATGTCTTCTTGAGGCAATCCGATAACAATTCCAGACTCTGAACCTTCACTTGGTTGCACAAGGTGCGGCACAGGCCTTTGATTATGAAAGATCTCCTCTACCTCGAAGGGACCCAAAGCATGGAAAAGAGTTTCTTGATTATCCTCGAGAGCCCTTATGCGAGCCTCAGCTTCTTCAACGCGTTCGTAGAGCTTTGCTACAGCCGTTGCTAGTGAAGTCATCTTGAATAGGGTTCTGAGAATGAGTCCGAGCACCTAGTTACCACATGATTTGAATTTTAGAACTTGGACTTCCCGACACATGATATGACATGCATGCAATGAATGAGACCTAGACTTGACTCTAAGTGCCACTCCGAAGATTCGGGATTTTGGATTTTGTATTTGTATTCGGGATTTGCGACCCGTTGGAAATATTTGAATGTAGCTTCATTCTTTTATGGAAGTTATCTCCTTGTACTAGAACTTGAAATATCGAGAAAGAAGATTTCGACCTATTGGAACTTGGACTATTTTAGGGGAATTTTAACCCATTTGAAAATTAGACTTGTATTATTTCAAGGGATTTTCAACCCATTGGAAATATTTTAGGAGATTGGATTTTGTATTATTTCAAGGGAGTTTCAACCCGATCGATAGGCAATTGAATTTTGTATTATTTCAAGGGAATTTCAACCCGTCAATATTTTAGGGGAATTTCAACCCATTGGATCTCGAAGTATTTTAGGAGGATTTCAACCCGATAGAAAGGAAATTGGATTTTGCACTATTTTGGGGGATTTTCAACCCATTGGAATTTGAAAATTGGACTTGTATTATTTCAAGAGATTTTCAACCCATCGGAATTTGGAAATTGGACTTGTATTATTTCAGGGGATTTTCACCCATCGGAATTTGGAAATTGGACTTGTATTATTTCAAGGGATTTTCAACCCATGCTAGAATGTAGAATTTGAATTTTTACTATTTTAAGGGATTTTCAACCCGTTGGTAGTATTTTCGAATTTCGTATTTGGGAGTAATGGAAGGCAAGGATTTTTTTCTAGCTTGAAGATGAATTTAAAATTTGAATTTGACTCGGAATTTGAACCTTGAAAGGGGAAAGACACATATTTGTATAGAGTATGAGGTTTTGAATTTTGAAAATCCCGGCATTACGTCGCCATGGATTTGAGACATTTGGATTTGGAATTTTGAAAGTCCGGCATCATGCCGCCGTGGAATCGGAATTTTGAAGTGTTTGGTCATGGAAGTTTGAATTTGAAATTGAATGAGGAAAATTCCAGCATTACGCCAACATGGATTTGGAATTTGAAGCTTTTGAGTATAGGACTTGAAATTTGAAAGATTGAATTTTGAATTTCGAACCTGAGGTTTGGAATATGGAATGGGAAAGTCGGCATCACGACGGCATGAGTTTGGACATTTGTACTTGAGGTTTTGAGATTGAAGTTGGCAACTTGAAATTGAGGTTTGAAAGATGGAATTGAAGATTTGAATGCTTGAAATTGAATTTTTGAACTTGGAAATTGAATGTTCGAACTAGAAAATCCAGCATTATGACGTCGTTGAATTGAATTTTGAATGTGGAATTTGAAATTTGGACTAGAAAATCCGGCATTATGACGCCGTTGGATTGAATTTTTGAATTTGGAATTTGAAATTTGGACTAGAAAACTATAACGCCGTTGGATTGAATTTTTGAATTTGGAATTTGTACTAGAAAATCCAGCACTATGAAGCCGTTGGATTGAATTTTTGAATTTGGAATTTGAAATTTGGACTAGAAAATCCGGCATTATGACGTCGTTGGATGAATTTTTGAATTTGGGATTCGTGCGTGAGGAGTGTTTAAGGGTTTTGAATCAAATGGAGTGGCACTCCTAAAAGACCTTAAATCGGCTATTTTTGATGCATGAGGTTTGGATGATGCTCCTAGGGGTTTGGTTTCCTAGTTGGAGGCTAATGGTTTTGGCAAAGCTCGAACTCGAGGTTAGCCATTCACACGTGCAAAGACGCCCACACAATGCACAAATAGCATGTTGTCACACTAACATGGATATGAATGCGACATGCAAAGTTCTCAACCTAAGATCGGTCTAAGTTTTGTATGATGCAAGTGGTCGGTTTTGGGTGTCAAAAGGTACTCAAAAAAGAGGCGGATCCGGCGACAACTTGCACATCCACCTAAGGGACGTATGTGTCGGCAGACGACCTCCATACTTGACATCGGGAATTTCAAGCAAATGCTAAGTTTCGGTAGACGCGGAAATGGTCACACACTTTGGTCGGGAACCGTATGGAGAGTCACCATTTCGTTGCCCCCGGGGCTAGTCCGAATGTAGAACACATCCGTATTGGGCATGGTAGAAATTCGTTTTGCACAAATATGGTTTTCGAAATATGCATGAAATGCCTAGAAATTGAAAATTGAAAATCGCATTTGAATATTGTATTTGAAAAGCTCGTTTTTTGACATTCGTTCTCAAGGTTTGGGAGCGTCCTTCAAAATTCAAAAATAGACTGACTCCCACTTGAAAACTTGAGCAAAATGGGCAACGAGCCACTGTGAGCCACTGTGCTGGATGCAGGCAGTGGCGTTTGGCGCAGGGGCCTGCGCCTGGCGCCAGTGCTGGCATCCAGAACTTAAGAAGATCAGTGGATTGCTGCTCAAAGTGTGCTCGTATTTTCGAAGTTGAAATCAGAAAGGCCCCAGTGGAGTCTCCAGAATTATAGGGGGTTTTTTCGGACTTTTTTGTAGTTCCCCTACGAAGGCGGTTTTTAGAAACCTTTGTATTTTTGGATTTTGTAGGAGTCGCCACCAAACATTTTTAAGCGTCCCGTTTGGAATGACCAAAAAGTGACTCGATTAGGATAAGGCATTGAATCTTAGAAACGGATGGGTGAGATTCGGGCAAGGGAACGAGATGCTTATTCCGCGAGCTTTAGAAATAATTCAAATGCGTGGCACAACTTTTTCGAAAATACCCTAGTTTAAGGGAACCTAAGATCGGTTTGTCCAAGAAATTATCTTCGTTAAGCGTGGTGTAACCTTGTATTTTGTATTTAGCATGTGAGGTGATGAAAGCAATAAACAAGTAGAGCAACATCACAATAGCAAATGAGTGCAAAATAAGTAAAGTACAAGACCACCTAGAAATGGACTAGGTGGTAAAACCACATTGCCTAGAAGGACTAGGCAAGTAAAGTGGCATAATTGAAAGTGCGGAATTGAAATTGCATAATTGAAAGGCATAATTGAAAGTGCATAATTGAAAGTGCATAATTGAAACTGCAATATTGAACTTGAACATTAGCACATGAGATCCGAACGCCAAACGACTCCTTAAGAATAAGTGCGTCCGACACAGATTCAAAGAAAAAACCTCTACTTTAGGTCAAGTTGCTCGACCTAATTTGTCTTGGATTTTGGATATAGAAATTGAACTTGAAATGTTTGAACTTGAAATTTTGGACTTGGAATATTGAATTTTGAACTTGAAATGAAAAATGGAGTCTTGAATCTCAAAGATTGAACCTTTTAATGTTGAAAAGGCTTCATCTTTAATTACTCCATGTCTTGAAATGATTCTAGTTTAGGGAAGTGATTACAAACAACCCTAAACATCATTGGATCTTGAAATTTGTAAACTTGAACTCGTATATTGAAAAATGGAGTTTTGAATCTCAAAGCTTGGACCTTTAAACATTAGAAAGGCCTCACCTTTGATTACTCCATATTTTGAAGATGATTCTAGTTTAAGGAAGTGATTACAAACAACCTTAAACATTATTGAATCTTGAAATTTTGTATTTGAATCACATAAAGTGAGGATTTTGCAAAAGTTTATGATTGTTGTAAGTGACACTTTTAATAATAAAAGTGTCAACTTTACTAATAATTTTGAAATAGAAATCATGAAAACATTGTAGAATAGGTTGGGATTCGGAAATACCTAGTTAGGTTTAGGCGAGAATTCCTTTTAGAGCTCCCAATTGCTTAGAACTTTGAAATTGTATGAGATTTTTGGAGAGTTTTTGTATTTTGATTTGAGTGGAAATTTTTGTATTACGACGTTTTGTTTTCGATTTGCCCTCCCTAAATGCTCAGAATTAGGGGGTTTAAAAAGGAAAATTTGTAGCTAAACGCCAGCTGACGCCAGCGTCCAGCGCAGCTATCAGCGTCAAGCGCTGCTGACGTGGCGCAGAAGCTGCCAAAACAAGGACAAATATGTCGTCCTTGTATTTTGGCTTGTAATGGTGTACCTTTGTCCAAATTGTACGAAGTTGGGACGTAGTGTTTTCTTGATGATTAAGGCTTGGTTTGCTTCTAAAAACAAGCCTTTTCGGGTTTTTGAATTCGGTTTTACGGGACGAGGCCCGGCTTGCTCGGTTATGTGGGTCGGCGCCCGAATTTGGATTGCTTAGTGTCATTTTGATTGGAAAAGCCCTTGTAAAACCAATGGGATAGTCCATTGGGCGAGATTGTGCTTGGATTTCGAAATTGATTTTTGGAATTTGTATTTTGTACAGAGTTCCGAAATGGGAACGGCCTCGGGTATTGGACTTTGGCTCTTGGATTTCGGAATGTGTTCTTAGGAATTGGTACTTCCGCACGGATTTGTTCCAACCACCTAACAAGGATAATGGTATCGTCATCATCCCAATGGGGAGACACGATTTAGGTGTCTACAAGACTACCAACTCAAAAGAAGTTTTGTACATTGTATGAATCAGGTTAGATGGAAAATCATTTTCCTCATCCCCGTAGTCTTGAGAGATGGCTTGTACTGATGGTGACTTCTTGGCTCCCAGGAGCAAAGGAAAAGTTTTGTTGTCAACCATGTTATGAATCAGGTGCTTGAGCTTGAAACAATTCTCGATGTCATGCCCGTTTCCCTGGTGGAATTTGCAATAAGCTTTGGGGTCCCAACTTTCAATTCGGATCTCTTGTCAACTGGGGGATCCTCGGTTGGATCAATAGGAGTTATTACTTGCTTCTCTACCAACCGGTCAAAGGCGTCATCGTAGGACATTCCAAGGTTGGTGAAAACCCTTTGAGGCATGTTCTGGAAATCGCGCTGATTGGCATTGCTCTTGAAGTTTCTTGATTTTGGACCTTGAGGAGCCTCTAAGGAGTTGACCTCATGGACCTTGTGCGTCATCTCGGCCTTCTTGCCTTTCTACTTCTCAGCTTGTGGAGCCAGTGTCGCGGATGCTTTCATGAGGTCATCTTCTATGTCGACCCCGATATCATATGTTATCTTGAAACTATGTAGGCCAAGAATACTTCATATGAGTGTTGTATTTTGGTAAGAGCACGGAAATGAAGATCTTAACTAGTTCTCTCTCGAAGGGTCAAGTGACCATTTGAGATGCCATTTCCCTACATCGGTTGAGGTAATTGGTGAAACCTTCTTGGGGTCCTTGTCTGAGAACCTCCAATTCTCGAAGAGGGGTTTGAAGTTGTATGTTTGGTTGGAATGTTTGAGCTACCTCATCCCAAGTGCTAGTTTGGTGGTCCTTGGGAATAGTACAATTTCTGACAGACTGGTTCCAAGGACATAGGAAACACCACAGGGTATAGGTCAGGGTCAACCCCCTTGATGGCATGGTGGCTCTGAAATTCTTGAGATGGTACTTAGGGTTGTCCGTTGACTTAAATTTTGGAATATCATTGGTAGAGAATTTATCAGGTAAATTGACTTTCCCCTTAAGCTCATCCTCCACTGAAGTGTCGAAGTAATTCTCTCGGTTGGTTACTTTGTTGACCATCCTCTCAATCTTCTTGGTAAGATCAACCGGGGTTGCAGTTTTCTCCACTACACCCAAGCAGTTGATCACATTTTCCAAATTGGCCTTGAGGTTGGCTACGGCGGCCATGAGCTGGGTGATTTGTTCAACTGTTGCCATTTGAATTGGTTCTGGAAAGACGTTTGAAGTTCAATTTGAAAGAGACAGACCTGCTGCCTGTTCGATGCCGGCTATAAGGGAAGATAGGACTCACGGAGCTCTCTTCAATATCTCTCCTCTTCGGCAAACCCACAAGATCCTTTGATTCCTATTTCACATGACACGACATGACTTTAGAACTTGGACTTCCCAACACATGGTATGATATGCATGCAATGAATGAGACCTAGACTTGACTCTAAGTGCCACTCCGAAGATTCGGGATTTTGGATATTCGTACTTGTATTCGGATTTGCAACCCATTGGAAATATTTCAGAGGAATTTCAACCTATTGGAACTTGTATCGGAATTTGTACTGGTATGGAGACTTACAAGCCGTTGGAAATATTTTGAAAGAAGCTTCATTCTTTTGTGGAGGCTACCTTCTCGTATTATTTCAAGGGAATTTCGACCTGGTATTAGAACTTGGAAGATTTTAGGGGAACTTCAACCCGATTATAGAACTTGGAATATTTTAGGGGATTTCCACCCGGCGATAGAACTTGGAATATTTTAGGGGAATTTCAACCCGGCTATAGAACATGGAATATTTTAGGGGAATTTCAACCCGTTGGAAATGACATTGAATTTTGTATTATTTCTAGGGAGTTTCAAGCCATTGGATTTGGAATATTTCAAGGGAATTTCAACCCATTGGATTTGGTGATTCGTTCCGGGATACGCAACCCGTTGGAACTATTTCGGGGGGATTTCAACCCATCGGAAATGAAATTGGATTTTGTATTATTTCTAGGGATTTTCAACCCGTTGGAAATGTTTTGGAATTCGGAATATTTCAAAGGAATTTCAACCCATATGATAGAATTTGGAATGTTTCAAGGCAATTTCAACTCAATGAGAAATGTTTTTGGAACTTGTACTATTTCTAGGGATTTTCAACCTATTGGAATTTTTTTTGGAATTATTTCAAGGGATTTTCAACCCGTTGGAAATGTGGCCATTTGTTCCGGGATTTGCAACCCGTTGGAACTATTTCGTGGGGATTTCAACCCATTGGAATTGGTATTTGAGAATAATGGTAGGTAAGGATTTTTTTAGTTTGAACATTGAACTTTGACACTTGAGTTTAATTCGGAATTTGAATTGGGAATTCGACTAGAGAAGGGTTTTTTGTTTTTTGAATTTGGAATTTGAATGACTTGGAATTTTGGGACTTGAAAACCCGGCATTATGCCGCCATAGGTTTGAGGTTTTAGAAATTGGATTTGGAACTTGATTTTGAAAGGTTTTGAGTAAGGACTTGAAAATTCGGCATTACGCCATCATAGATTTGGACATTTGAACTTGGGATTTGCACATAGGACTTGAATTTGGATTTTTGACTAGAAAATCATAACGCCATTGAATTGGATTTTTCAAACTTGAGTTTGGAGATTTGATTTGGAAACCCGGCATTGTGTCGCCGTTGGATTAGGTTTTTGAGACTTGAATTTGGGAATTTGACTCGAAAATCCGGCATTATAACGCCGTTGGATTGGACATTGAAAATTTGAATTGGGAATTGTGACTCGAAAATCTTCCATTATATCGCTGTTGGATTGGAGTTTTTAAACTTGAATTGGGAATTATGACTCGAAAATCCGGCATTATAACGTCGTTGGATTGGACTTTTGACCTTGAATTTGGAATTTGTGCGTGAGGCTTGTTTAGAGGTTTTGAATCAAATGGAGTGGCACTCCTAGAACACCTTATGTCGGCGATTTTAGATACATGAGGTTTGGATGATGCTCCTAGGGGTTAGGTTTCCTAGTTGGAGGCTAATGGTTTTGGCAAAGCTAGAACTCGAGGTTAGTCATTCACGCGTGAAAAGACGCCCACATAATGCATAAATAGCACGTTGTCACACTAACATGGATATGAAGGCGACATGCAAAGTTCTCAACCTAAGGCCGATCTAAGTTTTGTATGATGAAAATAGTCGGCTTGGGTGTCAAAAGGGTCCGTGACTAAGAGGCGGATCCGGCAACAATCGTTTCACATCCACCTAAGCTAGGGACGTGTTTGTTGGCAGGAACGTCAAGAAAATGTCAAGTTTCGGTAGATGCGGGAATGGTCAAACACTTTGGTCCGGAACCGTATGGAGAATGACCATTCCGTTACCCCTGGGACTAGCCAGAATGTAGAACACATTCATGTTGGGCAAGGTAGAAATTCGTTTTGCACACATAAATGTTTTCGATAATATGCATGATATGCCTAAACACAATCGTATTTGAACATTGCACTTGAAACGTTAGCCCTTCGGCGTCCGTTCTCGTAATTTGGGAGTGCCCTTCGAATTTCAAAATTCCTAAGCTTAACTCCCACTCAAGCACTTGGGCAAAATGGGCAGTGAGCCACTGTAGGCCACTGTGCTGATTGCAGGCAGCAGCACCAGACGCAGGGGCTGCGCCGAGCACTACTGCTGGCACTCAGCACTTGAGCGCAGCAGTGGCAGAATGCTCATGAGATGCTCTTATGCTCGAATTGAAATTTGAACTCCCCAGCTGAGTCGCCAGATTGTAGGGGGGTTTTTCTTTGTGTATTTTCCCGTAGATGCCCCTGCGGCTTTTGAAATTTTGAAATTCGAAGGAATCGCCACCAACCGTGTTTAAGGGTCTAGTTTGTAATGACCTTAGTGTGACCCTTTTTGGAGAAGGAATTGAATCTTGAAACCGGACGGGTGAGATCTGGGTACGGGAACGAACCGCTTATTTTTGGCAAACTTGAAAAGTACGTTCAAACACAAGACAAGGATCGTTTTCGTGAAATCCTAATCATGGCACTAGCCGGGTTGAATCATGCATTTAAAACATTGTATTTGCTACTTTTACGTGGTCACTTTGCTTTAAAGTTAATTAAGGGAACCAAGACCGGTTTGTCCAAAAATCATCTTTGTTAAGCGTGATGTAACTTTTGCATATTGTTGTATTTATCATGTTGGGTGATGAAAGCAATAAACATGTAAAGCATCATCACAAATAGTAGGAACTATTGAAGTGCGTACAAAACCACATCACCTTAAAAATGGTGAGTAAAGAGTGCGAAATTGAAATTGCAAGCATATAAAATAGAGGTGCAGTATTGAATGTGCGTTATTGAAATTGCGATATTGAAAGTGCGTTATTGAAATTGCAGTATTGAAGTGCGGTATTGAAAGTGCGATATTGAAATGACATTATTTAAATGACGATATTGAAATTGTAATATTGTACTTGAGATCCGAACGCCAAACCAACTACTTAATAATAAGTGTGTCCGACACGGATTCAATTCTCTGAAAATCTCCACTTTAGATGAGTTGCTCATCATAAAGTATCCATGATTTTGGTTATTGAAATAGAACTTGAATATTGAACCTGAATATTGAAATTAGGATACTTGGTTCTTAAAGATTAAACCTTTTGATGTAAAAAGGCCTCATCTCTGATATGCTCCATAACTTAAAATTGATTCTAGTTCAAGGGGTAATGACTCTCACTTGAACATCATTGAATATTGAAAATAGGACTTGTATTTGAATATGGAAAGTTAAATTTTCATGTGTTCTAGTTTGGAAAAGGGTTTACACTTTTCCAAACAACCTTGAACTTTGAAAAGATTTGTATTTTGTAATATTTTATGTTGATGGTTGTAGAGGAGAAACCTTTCAAGCATGAAAGTTCTTCACTTTACTAATCATTTTCAAAAATAAAGCTTGAATCTTTCATATTGATATTGAAAATGTGTTTGGAAAATCATTTAGGAAAAGTTTCAAGAGTGCAAACCTCCCCAAAGATGGCACTTTTGGACATGTTTCCTAGTTTATCATGAGCATGAGCTCAAATGACAACATCATTGAAATTTTATATTGGATTTAAAAATGTAGAAAAGTAGAGAATATCATAATGATTTTATTAGGTATTCGGATTTACCTATTAGGATTAGGTTAGTTTTCCGATTAATTAGTACTCACAGTTGCTTTCATATTTTAGAAATTGTAAAAGAAATTGTAGATTTGGAAACTTGAATTTTGTATGAATTTGAGAGGAAAAATTGAAATTACGACATTGTTTTGAATTCATCCTCCTTTGTTTGGTTTGGAAATGAGGGTTTAAATAGGAGGTTAAGCGGCTAAACGCCAAGACACGTCAGCGCCCAGTGCAAGGCAAGCGCCTGGCGCAGGTGACGTATCCCAGGTTTCGCCAAACAAGGACGATGACACCGTCCTTGTGCTTTGTTTTGTCGCGTTGTACCTTTGTACATATTGTATGTTGTTTGGCACGTAGCTTTGTTTAGAGGTTAAGGAAGTTTGCGACTAAAAACAATCCATTTTTCGTATTCGTATTTTGTGCTCGATTTTACGGGACATGGCCCGTCATACTTGGTTTTATGGGTCCGCCCTCGATTTTGGATTGCTTAATGGAATTTCGATTGGAAACTACCTTGTAAAACCAATGGATAGGTCCATTGGGTGAGATTGTGTTTAGATTACGAATTTGATTTTTGGAAATTAAATTTTGTACCGAGTTCCGGAATGGGAACGAGCTCGGGAATTGGACTTTGGATTTTGGATTTTGGAATATATCTTAGCAATTGGACTTCCGTACGGATTTGTACCAACCACCTAGCAAGGATGTCTCGTCATCATCCCATTAGGGGAGACACAAATTAGATGTCTACAGTTTGCAAAACGATGCCAAGAAGTAGAACCGGCCCTATGTATAAGACAGACTATATTTAGGATTTCATATTTTATTTGAACGGAGCTTAGTCTGGACTCGAACTTATTTCTTTTTCTTTTTTTAATTTGAAATGGTTTTCAAAAACTTTTTCTTTGTGAACGTTAAAATTGTTTCATGAACATGAACGATATTAGCTGAACATTAGTGTCATTAGTAAACTAATAACGACTTACGAATTAATTTTAGTCATGCGTATTTTTAAGAAGTCAATTACACGAAAGGATGAGATTGGGGCGTGGCAAAATTCTCGCGCACAGAAGCTGTGCGCAGGAAAAAAGTCGTGCATGCCTGTGGGCGTGAGAAAATACTTGCGCCTGCAGGCTTGTTTTTTCTTATTCGTGTAGCTTATTTTCTGGTCATTCCAACTTTCTGTAGTTTATTTTTACTGAATTAGGCCCTTTGTTTGAGCGTGCGTGCACTCGAACATTCAGCGTTCCGTCACAAATGTATAATTATGTGCGTACTGGTTTTTGGGTAATTTGTAAGCATTACTTGGATTAGTTTCATGACTCGTTCGATTAACGTAATTCCATAAAAATACCTTCAGCGGAATTTTGAATCTGCAATTTTAAGGTGGATATTTTTAACTAGACCGACGTATCGTTTTAGGTACGAATGTGTTTTGTTCGTTTGAATTAGTTGCACGGACATTATTGTTATTTTTACTTGGCAAACATAAAACATTTTTCTGGAAAATCCCAAGTGGGAGATACTTCTTGCGCATAACTTTGTGAGCAAGAAATTTGTTGCGCCAGCTTCTAGGCGTGAGTAAATTCTTGCGCACAGGGGCCATTTTCACGTTTTGTTTTTTGCAGAAGTTCTAGCATAAAATAATTCTTGCGCTCTTATATATTTGTGCGCAGGAATATTTTCACGCCAACCTGGGAGGCGTTACAATTTTCTTGCGCACAGCCTCAGTTTGCAGAAACACGCAGTTTGATTTTATGTGATTCGTAGCTAATTATTTATTATTGAACGTTTTAAGCATTTTTATTAACCTTTAGAGTATAGTTGACTTTAAACTTTGCATCTGGTTAGTTAATTACGCACATAGCACGTAATTTCTATATAAAACTAACAATTAGTATGATTTTGAATTTTTAATATGCACACTTAGTTTATTCAAAATTTCTATGGTCAATAATAGGCTTGAGTGTCAAAAGGTACCAAACCTATTGCCAATTTCCCGACAGGCCTCTGTCAAAATAGCGGGGTTCATGAACAAATTTTATCAAGGCCTATCCCGTACACGATGGAGTGGCGCGTACCGAGAATGGACCCATGAGATAAGAGATTTGATTTGGGTAGGTGGACTACAACGAATGTGCTGATTGGACGACATTCGAAGCGTATACACCCCCTGAGCTCATAGGTGCCGTTATTCCCAACTTCCGAGATGAAACATGCAAAGGAAGCCAGAATTACGTGTTGTTCTGTCCGGTCAAACGATTACATTGAATATTTCAGGTCGTCCCAACTTAATCAAGAAATAAAGGCGGCTTAGCATTAGATTTTTCCCTTGGCTAGTTCCACTTACTACTTGCGCAATTATTTCAATATACTCCCCAGCGGAGTCGTCACTGTGAGGGGGTCGGAAAAAAACGAGTTTACGGTCTCTTTCGTTCTCTTCCCTCGCGGATGTTTGGAAAGCAACATTAAGTAAAACGGGCTAACTATGGGAGTTAGCCTCTTTTTCGTCTTTGGAGTTGCGTTTCAGTTTTTAATGACAATGAGGAAAACTGACAAAATTCGGTTATTATGATGCGGAAGTAGAAGCAGAAAGTCATGTTAACGTATTTGACCACAACGGCCGTAGGTTCCCTTGTGATTCCTGATGTGGAGATCTCTCAACATATATCCAGCGGAGTAGAGATTGAGGGTTCGGGGGACATTTAATAATACGGGGAGTGCACGATATTAGCCCACGAAACGGTCCTTACTAGTTCAATGTAACGATGACGGGACATGCGTTATATTACATTACTAATCTCGATTGCTTTTAATGCACAAATATTAACTAAACAATGTCGAAATATTATTTGGTTGATTTAAGTTACCTAACAAAAATCCAGATTGTCCAAAGCATATTTTTTTAGGCGTTATAAATAATAAGATTAATGTTGACATATTTGTAATGGTGATTAAAGCACTAAAACAAATTATGGCACGTTACAATATAGTTTTGGCTATATTTCGGCTCATAAAACTAACCACTTATCTTTACACGTTTTCCTTTTAGGCAACGTACTTTCCTTGACTTGACTAGACTCTTGGGTAGGATCCAGGCCTAGTTTAAGTGCTTATATCGGCAGAGTTACGCTTAACAAGAGTTAATGCGGCAGAACTACGTAAGATACAAAATGATTATACGGACGTACGGAAGGCTTTGATTTAGATTAACTTGTGTATAGTATGAGAATATTATTTGATTCCCTTTACTCAGCTGGTCGAAGGTCCTATTTATAGGAAAAGAGTGTCGTGAAAGATAGAGATGTTCGCAGTTTGAGAACTACTAAAATGCTTTTGTGCGCGAGAAATTCCTCGCGCAAAACACATGTGCGTGAAAGGTTTTTTGCGCAACAGTTTCATGCGCCAGATTTACTTTAGAATTTGTGTTTGAGTTGGACTGAAATAATGGCATGAGATAAATCTTGCTCGTAGACGTTGGCGCGAGTAAATTGTCTCGCTGACCTCTGTGTGCAAGAAAATTCTTGCACACTTTTATTTTCCACGCATTTTATCAGATTAATCTGAATATATTTCCGGATTAAAACTCTTTTTTACCCTTTTCATCCTTATTTCAAGTCATTCTAAACTAAAAATCTGTTTTTCAATCTTTTTCAGTTGGAATAAAACTAAAACTCTATTTATTGCTTTTCTATCTCTTTTAGGAGTTTAATTGGAATGCAACTAAAATTCTCCCTTTCAATATCTTTTAGGGGTTGAGTTGGAGTACAACTCTGCCCGTAAATCTATCTTGGACGGTTTACTATTATTAGCAAATACTTTGAATGGAAGCTACTATAAATAGAGGGTATTATAAATAGAAAATGGGTTTGGGGAAAGAGTCAGTCATTCTTAGAACGTTCGTGGCTTGATTAGGAATACCTTTGACAAGTGCATATTTTGTTTAATCACTAAACTTATCGCTTCTAGCCTGGGGTCAAATGTAGGCGTATACACACCCGAGCAACCACCCCACAACATCGAGGATCCGCCAAAAGGACCCTAATTCGTGAACTGAGAAAACAGGCCCTGCCCCCAAGGTTGGGACTGCCCGCCTATCCACCACTGTTGCAGCTGTTGTGATGCTAGGACCCAGCTCCCCTGAAGTAGACTCTGAGGCGGAGGCCCGGCCTAACGTCGAGAATTGTTGCGACCCAGAATAACCAGTATGTGGAGCACGAAACAAATCCAGGCTCGCTCGGCCCAAAAACCTGATGCAAATATCTGTTGTGGAGGCCTCTTGTTGTTCCCAGCTCCAGACGTCCACGGCCTAGGCTGTGGCTCGGTGGCATCATGACCACCACTGAAATCCGTCTGATCCGGCCGAGACGAAGAGCTCATCGGATATGAGAACCGGGCTTTTCTCGACCCAACCTGCAAAACACACGGGAAATTAGCATATATACATACTGAAAAGACTAAAGAGTAAAGGATCGGGCATGTTACTTGGATCGAGCCCTGACTACGGCACGAGTGAGTTGTCCGAGTGTTGATCAACGCCTGGTTGATCACCCTCACCATTCTCATTATCCATGCTAACTGGCACCTGGAGAGAAAATAAATAAGCATAATTAGTTGCAACAGTACATCGAACTAAACAAGTAAAACCACTAAAAGTAAATCCATACATCGGGAACGCCCTCATGGACCAGGGGGTGCAATCCCTCTCCATCGGGCATAGTTGGGACTCTCTCAGTAATCATTGATCCCAGCTCGTCAATATGCATGATACTACAGCAAGACGGTTCCCAACCAACAAGGGTAGCCGGGTTGCGCTGCTTGCATAAAAAACACAAGTCCTAGGTAAAGCAAGAACACACGAAGCGAACATGTCCGAAAAATGTATACCTAACCATAGGAGGCAACACTATCTGGGCCCGTACAAAGTCTGAGTACCTGGCCTCAAGAACTACCAAGATGTTAGACGACACGCCGACCCTCATCTCCGCCTGGAAGACTGACGGGATACTTGTTGGCGTAGAAGGCTAGACGAGGGCGCCTGTGGCACTCGGAAGTAACCGAATTTCTACATGGTCACCCGCTCCCCAAGGTACCACTTCGGGCCTCGTAGACCCCATAACAAAACCCGTCACCGGCTCAAAGTCCGGCTCTCGTCCAAGGCCCCGATAGTCCCCTCTAGCCGGCCCACTAAGACCTAACGACCTATTGCACATATAACAAATGGTCAGAATCTTACATAAAACAAAAAACTATATGATTAGCCATTTCGCTTACCAAGTCGGAACGCATTGTCCTAATCTTCTCCCTCAAATCAGACAGGCTCGGCCTCCTCTTCAGCCTCCCCACGACACCACAACAAGCAGTTACGAGGTACCCGAAGCCCCTCCTCCCTCTAGCAGGGGCAAGGAATGGCAAGTGCTAAAAATCCCACAAATGCAAAAGGCAGCAATAAGTCAAAACTAACTAAAGTAAGGCTACGAATTAGCACTTATGAAAGTGAAGAGACGGATACCTCAATCATTCGGGGGGTTGCAGCCATGGAGGTAGGGACCATTCTAATCCTCTATGGATCATCAATGAACATCACATCCATGCTCATCTAGCTGATCGTGTTAGCATGAACAGGCTCAGCTCGCTCCGAAAGTACGATCCCAAATAAGAGAGAACCCTCAGCACAGGTTTCAGCCAAGGATCGACTCTCTCGTACCGATTCAAGAAGATCGTCGAACTGAGAAACAACAGGTAGAAGATGCGGGCATGCTCTGCCAATGAACTGGGGGTAAAAGAAGTACGACGCTCTCTCAAGGCTGTCACCAGAATAGAGTAGGGAATATTTTCTTGCTCCAAATTTGCATTCAATGCATTTAATGCAAAGTTTGAGAAATGTGGTTCAGATTAATTAACAAGTTAATTATAAAGTGAGATCAAGTGATCTGAATGCCTAGCTAGAGGCCGCTTCAAGTCAAGTGTATTAATATTATTATTAATGTCATAACTTACTCTTCACTGCTCCCGTAGCGTCACACAAATAGTACGTGAACGTATCAAGTATTTAGGCGAATACGATATTCAGTAAATACTCTAATATATGGATAAACGGAAGTTATGGATGTTGGGTTCAGTAGGAGATAAACAAACCATCAGAAGGCAAAGACATAATATTTTTCTGAAACGAAGATTTTGTCGTAATCGAAAATATGGTTCATATCAGAAATATAAATATTACCGGAAACGAAGATATGTACGGAAATAAAAAATATTGTTCGTATCGGACATGTAAATATTTCAGGAATCGAAGGTATTGCCAGAATCGAAAATATGGTTCGAATCGGAAATATTATTGGAAATAGAAATATTGGCGGAAACAGAAATATTGTAGGAATCGGAAATATTTTCGGAAACAAAAATATTGTTCGAATCGAAAAATTACCGAAATCGCAAACGCGAAGCTCAAGGCAAGCCCACAAGCTAACCGCAAAGTCAGGCCCATGGGCGTGAAAAAAGTCAGTGTGCAATGAGTGATAGGCTAGAAGCGGAAAAGCGCGTTATCCCATCGTCCAGCCTTGCCAGCCTACGAGCGAGCGACCAGCGCTTTATGGCCAGCGCGCACCGGCAAGGCCCAGCGCCAGCGCGCTTGGCCATCCCATATGCCTAGCTAGGCGCCAAGCATTTCCGACCTAGGGTTTTAGGGAGTTTATCCTAAAACTTCCTAAACCGAAACTAGGGTTTGGCATCCTAGGGTTTTACTATTTCATATAACTATATTTATGTCCTATGATCATAATATACATGTGGGCTCTCACACTTTTCCAATCACCTAAAAAGTTATATCTCCATAATCCTTTATACCTTATATACTGAGATTCTAATTGGTCGAGAATTTAAGGCAAATCCGAGTCCTAAACTTGTTCGAGTGCTATGGACTTTCTACGGAGGGGCGACATTTCGAGTCCTAAACTTGTTCTTGTTAAGTTCGAGAGCAGCTAGGGAAGGCACACATCATTAATTGTATGTATACACAATTATGCTAATTGATTATGTGATTTACATGGATTATGAAAATTATGGTTTTTTCATAGATTGTTCATAACCTAACAATGGTATCACAAGCCTCTTGTATAATTGCATAATCAATTAAAACATGGATTAAATTTTAAAACAATTTAAAGAATTAAAGTTGTGATTTAATTATTGGTAATTAATTGAAAATTCTAAGACACTATTTAATTATATGTTGGCTGGAACTTCGATAGTTTTGTCAATAATGGTAGGAATCTTATAATGTTATAGTGAAGTCCACATGTAACCGGCGCTTTAAAATTTTACCAAAAAATATACTTTTTTGGCTGAACCCAGAATTCCCAATTTTGAAGCCTAACTATGACTTTTCTGAGGTTTAAGTTTTTCGAATGAAAATTTGAATTTTTTTAATGATTTTAAAATTAATATTTGCAAATATTGTTTGTAATTCTTGATTAAATAATTGAACTACTATGTATGATTAACAATTTTTGTGTTAAAATTTATTAATTATGCTACCTAATTCGTAATAATAATTAATTTTTTGAATTATCAGATAAATTGAATTTTGATTCGCTTTCATAATTAATTAAGTAATTTAATTGGGATCTATGGTTAAATACAACCTAAATATTGTGAAAGGCTGAAATTTTCAATTTTTATGAACCCAAGATTTTTATTCCAAATAATCATGTAATTATAAATTAAATGACTAATAATATTTTTATATTTTGCCTAAAATTCATGTAATTTATAAGATTTATTTATTTCACCTAAAAGTTTTAATTTTTTATAAACGATAGATTGTACGCACGAGCAAGACCACAAGTTCAAGCAAATAAAGTGCCCCATGGGTGCTGCTGTTGATGTGCGCGCGCGCGGCTACGAGCAAGCGAGCTGGTGCCTAGCGCGACACTGATGCAATGTGCAAGGGCGCACGTCGTTCATGATACGTCTTGCGCGTTGTGTGCGTGCATGTGCGGGTAGGCCGTTGAGGCGAAGGCAACGATGGCGAGTGATGTTGTGCGAGCGGCAAAACGAGCAAAAGAGCTCGTGTGCGATGCATGGTGTGCGTCTGCCCAGCGAACATGAAGCGGGCAAGCAATTAAGGGCGAGCGGCACTTCGAGCAAAGGAGCTTCCTAGCCTACCTATTGTGTTAGCGCTGGCGACGAGCTAAGCGTGAGCACACATGGGCATTGTTGTGCGATGGCAACGCTAGCTCACGCCTTGGCCATTCGCGCGCTGCACCTGTGCTGCTGCTGCTGCTTCTTAGGCGAGGCATGGGCGTTGCGCCCGTGAGCCTACCAGTGTTGTAGCACGTCGCGATGTGATTTCGTGCCATTGTGCGCGTGTGTGCGATTTTGATTTTCTGTTGTGTGAAGAACTTAATTAATTTTACGCCTGTACTTATATTTTTTCTCGGAATTTAAGTTTATTAGTTTAATTATTAATATAATTAATTTTATAATAATTATTAATAAATTTAAAACTTGAATAAATTCTAATAAATTTGATTTCATCTACTAAAATCAATCTTTGGGATTTAAAATAATTATTATATGAGCTTTAAATTTTAATTAAATTTTGTGGTTTCCGATTGGACTTGGAAAGACAAATTTTTATGTTTAAAATTAGTAAAGCATGTAATTCTTCGTTTGAGTAGGAGCTTTAATTTTATTCATGCTTGGTTAAAATTTCATTTTATCCTAGATTAAGTCCTTATTTCCTTAGGATTAACAACTCGATTAGAACTAATGAGGTCAAATAATTGGTATACTCTTAAGCCTTAATTAGTTGATGCAAATACTATGTGATGCATTTTTCTGCTAACTTTCTAAGCGTGTCATTCATTGATAAATGAATGGGTGAATGATATATATTGCATATATATTATTTTGTAGGTTGCAAAAGTCACTATTATGGCCTAAATAGGATAGAAAATATGGTCTGTAAACCATTAATTTGAATGTAAAATGTGGTCTAAAGCACCTAGATGGTATTTTATAGAACGGCTAGCCATTTGCAGAGTAATAATGTAACTTTCAACTCACCCATATTTAATTTAGAGTAGACAGCTAAGGACATAACAGAAACATTGGCACCTAAATCACATAAATCTTTATCAATAAATAAGGCAGCAATGTTACAAGGGATAGAAAACTCCTGGGGTCCTTAAGATTGGGTGGAGACTTATTCTGCAATAAAGCACTACACTCCTCGGTGAAAGAAAATGTCTCAACTTCACAAAAGGCTCTCTTCCTAGACAAATTTTCTTTCATGAATTTAGCTTAAGCAGGTACTTGAAAAGTCAATTCGGTAAAAGGAACTTTTACCTGCAATGTTTTTACCAGATCCAAGAACTTACCAAACTGCTTGTCTAGCTTATTCTTTAGTTGAATGTTTGGGAAAGGAAGTATAATGGGTGTTACTTGAATTATATCTCCTCAGTTGTAGCCTCTTTCTCATTAACTAATTTTTAAGCCACTACCTCCTCTATGGCTACCTCCTCATCGTCCTTATCAATTTTACTACTAACAGATGGTCTAGAATCAACATCAACATGCATAGGTGGCCCATCATATCCATACCCACTCCGAAGGGTGATTGCATTTTCGTTCTCCTTGTTTTCAGGGTGTGAAGGGAGTTAACCTGGTGTCCTTGTTGCAAGATTTGTGGCCATCTGGACCATCTAGTTATCAATGATCTTATTATGAGAAGTAAGAACATCGATCTAAGCATCCTTTGCCTTAAGAGACTTTTTCATTGTAAGCATCATGTTCCGCATTTCCAGTAATATAGGATCAGACTGGAGGGCCTGAGATTGGAATGGTGGAGTATGTGACTGTTAAGTGTTGTAAGATGGTCTTCGGGACCCAGGTGGTCCACCAGACTGCTTACTGGTTGGTAATTGCTCCTCGGTTGATATGGCAGATGGGTCTGCGGAATCTGTTGAATATGATTAGGGTTTTTAACATTGATACTCTTATATGACAGACAAGGGTGATTTTTCATTTAACTCTTTGTTGTATGAATTGGAGTACGATTTGTTCGGCTTGTAGGCAAGAAATGCATTTTATTGCTCAATGGAGCTTCTACGCTCCTTTGCATAGTGACCAGGCAACCCACAACTATCACAGACATTAAGTGCTTGAGCATTCATTGAAGCAACACAAACCGGTTGGGCATTTTGAGATTGAGATGATGTTGCTTGCTTGTTATCGAACTTGTGTCCCCCCTTCGGTTATTTTTCCCCTCAACTTCTTCGGGATCTTTTGTTCATTGGTGCGACAAGTTTGTCAACAACCCTTTCAAATTCCCATGTTGCTCTTAGTTTTTGTTTTCTATATTATGGGCTATCTGGGTTTTCCTTAATAATGCTTGGTTTTGTGATGTTGTGTGGGATCTGGGGGCATGTACTTCAGTGTTAGACAGCTGGCACGCCAAATGCTCAAGGGTGCACTCTCTTCACCGGTTAGTTGTTGTTACTAGACTAGGTCTTTGACAATCGATATATGTCATTCCCTTGTCAGTGCAGTTCCCCAGGCGCCTTTCAAGTTCCACCCTCTTTGATAGACATTTGTCTCATCTGTGATGGGGCTTGGTTAGCCTCGTCAAATGAAGCTGGAATTGACTGGATTTTGCAGGACCCTTTCACTTTATTCCACGTGGGAGGAAGGGCTCAGGCTTGTGTGTTGGGCTCAGCTCTTCATGTTCAACATACATCTTTCATGTGGCGTTGTATAATTAAATGGTTGCTATGCGAGGTTACTCAAGGCTTCTGCTGCATTCTGATTCTTCTTTGCTGGTTACTTTGCTGAAGGGTTCATATTCAGGCCCAACTCCAGTTCTCTGATTATTTCAAGAGTTACGTCATTTGCTCTGTGGTTTTAGTTGGCTTTCTATTCGCAACATTTCTCGTTCGTTGATTCGTCCTGCTCATCGTTTGGCTACTTCTGCTAAGCGCAAGCGCATTATTCGTCATCAGTTTTAGTTTTATGGTCTATGTTTGTCTGTTTAATTGTGTTTTTTCTTCCTTAGTCCTCTTGTCAAAGAAAATTTTAAAAAATATTAATAAAACTAATTTTGTTCACTAAAATATTATTCTCAATCAATAAAAAACTCATTATTTTAATAACTCCCAATACGTTATATAGCGAACTACATACGGAGTAGTTCGCTGGAGTCGGTGCAATACGTACTACGCATAAGAAACCTTGAAAATGACTACTTATAACTTACTTAATTAAACCCATCTCTTGATTATCACAAGTATTATCTTATGATATCATTGTTTTCAATATTATTACAATATTTTTTTTTAATATGTATTTATATGTTACTTCATTGACTTCCATATGTAGTGCTGTTGTTCCATCATTATGGAGCATAATCTGACTTACCATTAATAAATTTGTTATAAATGTATAAGCATGTTTAGAAGCTGAGATAATGTTATTTAGTAAGTTATTAAACAATTCTTTTAGAATTAACAAAGCATCCAGTTAGTCCTAACTACTGCGTCATTATTGAGAACTGTATGATGCATGCTTGGACGGCCTAATATAGAGCAAAACACATGAAGACTATACCCATACAACACTCCCCCAAGTGTTCCAAATTTATAGTTTGGAACTACACCGATAAACATGAAAGTGAAAGCAGAACCATTGATATCTAACGATTAACGTGAAAGTTCATTAATATCTAAAGACTAACGAATAGTACGTGTTATCTTGGTATGTAACCTGTGAAAGGGGTTTTAATGACCCTAGTCTTTTAGTTTATTTTAGTTGTAGTTAGTTGTAATGTGTAAGCTCTCTTTTATTTATGGTAATTAAGCCTATGGCCCCTATTTTTATAGAATTAATTTCAATTTCATTCAGTTCACTTTAGTTTAGTTTAGTTTAGTTAAGTTTAGTTCACTTCAGTTTAGTTTAGTTCAAAAGAACGGCATTATCTTTATTTTCATCTTTGATGATCTTATATTATTATTATTTTGTAAATTTATTTTAATGTTATAAATTACTATTATAACGTTCATCTTTATTTTTTTTATTTTTTTATTATTATTAGTATATTTTATTATTATTATTATTATTATTATTTTATTATTATTATTATTATTATTATTATTACTTTTTTTTTTTGACAAGTATTATTATTATTACTATTAGTATATTTTGTTATTTATTATTTACAATTCATTATTTATTAGGATAAATTTTTTTTTTCCACCTAAAAAATCAAAGAAAAAAAAAGAGTTACCACCTAAAAAACTAAAACTTGTATTTTACCACCTAAAAAAATTAACACTTGCTTTTTACAACCTCAAAACAAAAAAATAGATGAAATTGTTATGTGAGGTCCACTAATTAAATTTTCCTCTAATTTTTTACATCCCTCTACGATTTACTTTAAATCCTTAACCCTCATCTCTATACTACCATTAAACTTTGTCAATTTTGTGAATTAATGAGAGGATATTATATGAAATTCATGGAGCAAAAGGAAGCAGGGGAATGGAAAGGGGTTAAATACATGAAGTCGTGGAAGAAGAGAAAATATCAGAGATATTACGATAATTGTGGCTCTCCACATAACGATTCTATTTATTTTTCCATTTTCAGGTGGCAAAAAATAAGAAATACTTTTAGATGGTAAAATAAAATTTTAGTTTTTTAGGTGGTAAAAAAAATTAATTTTTTAGGTTGTAAAAAATATTTTTTCCTATTTGTTATTCATTATTAATATAATTAATTAAAAAATAAGGATGAACATTATAATATAATAATAGTAATATGTAACTTTACAAAATTTACCAAATATTAATATAAGATCGTTAAAAGCAAAAATGAAGACAATGTCGTTCTTTAGAACTAAACTAAACTGAACTAAACTAAACTAAACTAAACTGAACTGAATTGAATGAAGCTGAAATTAAGTCTAAAAGAACAGGATCATAGGCTTAATTTGCATAATTACAAGAGAGCTTACACATTACAACTAGCTACGACTAAAATAAACTAAATGACTAAGGTCATTAGAACCCCTTATACATGTTACACACCAAGCTAACAACAAATTACTAAAACCTTTAAGGATAGCATGTTCTTCGTACGCCTACCCTTGATTGATGCCATGGCTCTATTTACAGCGCCTTACATAGGACAATATTCCAATGTTATTCTTGCTATTAATCTCCTTATCAAAGATTTATTTGCAGTTCGGTTGGTAGACATTTAAAGAATACTCTGAAAACCTGTGGAGCTTGGAAACAAAAGAAAAGAGCGAAAGAGAAGTAAAACCACGAGTTAAATGCAAACCAACTGTGATTTTCTCACAAGCCCGAAGACTCATTAAAAGTGATTCGGTAAGCATACTATTGACTCTTGAAAGGGAATCAACGTTCAAATAAAGTTTTTCTAAAGCAACGAGAATTATTTTCATCACTAACCTAAACCGAGAACTAACAATAGTTAACCTCATAGACCAACTAAAAACCCAGATCCGTGAACAAAAAATCCCTTCCATACACATCTCCTTCCTTTACAAAAACACAGAACCATTACCTCCAAGCCTCCTAATAAAAGAAATTTGACTCTTCCTTATAAACACAACATCACACCTCTTCCAAAAAACCACTCTTCGGAGGGCCGAAGGACACCTATTATCATAATCTCCCTATACAAAAGGACAACTCTCCGCTCTACGATCGCAATAAACTTCCAACATTGAACATCTCACATATGACACCAAATTAAACCCTACACTTCCGAAAACTATAGCATAATTCTATAACAACCTCATATGAGAAACTTTTGACATAAAATAAAAAGACAAACCATACTTCTCACAAGAAACTAAAATTAAACTTAAACATAACTAATTTAAATAACTAACCAAAACTAACAGGGTAGACTAACTTATGACAAACCAAGTGAACCAGGAACTAGAGATAGAAAAAGAGAAAAGGGTTTCAAAGCGCTTACAACCAAATGGACCAGAATTAGGAATGGGAGACATCAAACTCCTGTTTTGGACAAATTCTACCCGTGGTTGAACTCGTTGAAGGGAAGTGCTAACAATCTGAACAAGCAAGATAACATTAAGATATCAAGGAGAATGAGAGTAGTATATTATTTGGCAATACGGTATTCTATCTACAACAAGCATTACAATGATCAATTTATACATCCTTGCCTAGCTTGTAACGTAAAACAGTGATTAATACTAGTGTAATGACCCTCCATGATTTAACCCATGCCATTAAATGTTGTAACCGTCATCCCCTCTTAGTTGTTTGCCTTGATAAACGTCTTCATGTTATCGTTGCCTCGCTGGCTGCCACACAATCTCTAAATGGTCCTCTTATGCCAAGTCACGAGGAGGGTATTTTCCCTATAATAATTGTCCCTAAACACATTTTTTAATTCTTCTGGGAAGTTCAAAGGAAAAAATGGGTTTAAATTTTGAGATAAGGGAGAAAATAAACCTCTCGACTTCTAATCAACCGGCAGAGAGTAATTATGGTCTTGAAAACACCAACCGCCTCTCACTTCCAATAAATTCAAGGGAGGTTTCCAGAATTTCCACCTTCTCACGCCACCATCTTCTCTCTCTTCCTCATTCCTTCACAATTCCATAGATTTCTCTCTCCTAAACCCAGGTAACTACTTCTTTTTCCCTTCTTAATTTCTTTTCTACTTCTTTGAATCTTCCACTCTTATGTCGAAAAAAATGGAGACCAAATCCACCCGTGCCAAAAATTGATTATGACTCGGAGGACGGGCCGCCGCTGAAGCCGAGCAACGTTCTGGATTCAAAGAACGGTCGCCCAGGAGATTGGGGCAAAAAAGACGCGGCGGAGCTAGGGGCTGAATGCAGATTTCCGGCAGCGACGGAGATCTACCTCCTTCTGCATGGAGAACGAGCCGACTGGAAAGCTGTCAGATGGGCCTATTTTTATGAGTATCCCTTAAAAATCGGGTACACATACCAGTTCACGCCGCAGGTCAAAGGTGTTCTAAAAACCATGGGCGTTTCGCCTTCTCCACTGATGTCTCAGGCTTGGCGGGTGCTGCAAAAAATATATCATGCCAACAGCAAATTGAGGGTTAGGTTTCTGGTGGAAGACTTGGTGTACACTTACAAGGTTCACATTTATGGTGCTGGAAGGTATATGTTGTATGTGAAGGACGACAAGGAAGCCTTGCTGGGGACAGAGCCGTAGAATGACATGGGTTAGATGGAGAAGTTCTTTTTTATAGATATGGCGGGTTTGGGCCCCAAGAATGACTTCTTGACTGGAGAATGGAAGGCTATTGGTATGGTATTGGATTTTTTGTGCTTTGGGGCAAGTGTCGCAATTGACCATTTCTCAAATTGTTTGTTTTATAGGTGAAAATTTGGATTCTGTTGGGGTTGGTGTTCAAGTAGTCAAGAAGACCACACTCATCTTGGGGGCATCCCTTAGTGACAAGAATTTCACTGGGGCACTCTTTGAACAAGGCAAGACGCCACAAGATGAAGAACAATCTGAGCCTGAAAATATGACAACTTCTACAGGTAAACGGTTAGTGCTAGCATAAATTTGAATAGTAAGTAACGAATTGAGAGGTGACGAGTCTAAGTCGTCCATGATTGATGTTTTGTACGGACTGTTAGGTCATCTTGCTCAGTGAAGGCTCCATCTTCTGACACTGTATTGAAAAAGAGGCTTAAATCATTGGAGGGGTATAAGTCGTCCTATTTCTACTGCTGCTAAGTCGCCAAACAGCACGCCCAAGGCGAGCCGTAACACAACTGTTGTCGACAAGATAAAGGCGGCACCAGCGGCTGAGTTCAAGATCCCTCCACCTTATCAAAAGAGGAATTTGACGGTAGAGTTTCCCGACGGCTACGGGTCGGCTGATGCCCCGCCTTACAAACTGTTTTCGGAGTTAATGCCACTGTTGAGAATGTTACAGCTGAAAAACTTGATCTCAACGGTTGAGTGAGACGGCAGCGGTTACACATAGATAATTAAGTGTGGAGCGCAACATTAACCGCCCTCATTAAGCCTAATTATGTGTATTAAATTATGAACGTTACATTTCTTGTGTAAAGCCTATAAAATGGCTTAGACAGCTCTTTTGTAAGAATAAGTTCCACTTGCTAATAATATACTCCCTTATGCTCTTACGAATTACTCTTATCACCTTGCATTATCTAGCTCAATCGATTGTTAGCACCATCCTCAACACAAGTTCGGCTCTAAAGAAGAATTTGTCCAAAACAATTTGACGCCCAACGTGGGGCTAACAATCAAGAGCAGCTCGATAATCCCAGCCCATGCATCATGTCCGGAAATGCTAGTTCATCCAATGATATCACTCGTCGCGTTGAAGCTATGGAGCAACGCATCAGCCTCCTCCAAAGGGAGAACGAAGCTTGGCCATCTCAAGCCAGATCTGCCACCTCCATCGCCACCGGGTCCAGGTTCCAATACCGTCGAGATACTTCTGGGCTGAGCCGCCGCCTAGACCTCGATGTCGCTCCTGACCATCCCCTCCATGTACAATTTGACGAGCCGGGAGGTCCAGTCCTCGAACAGATCCGTGAGTTCGAGCCTCTGCCGAGCCAACCTCGCCCAAATCCGAATTGGCTTCCCCCCCCCCCCCCTAACTCAAGCGTTTTGTGCAGGTGCATCGACGATCGTCGTTGCCTCGACGGCCGCCCAAGCTGTCTCATCTCAGATCGGCATGTCCCAGGTGGCGGTATTTTTCCCTGTGTCGGCACCTGCCTCCAACCCGGTGTCTCGTCCGTTACCTCCCTCAATGGTAACCGTATCGGCGTCAGTCCCTGTCTCGGCACCACCACAGAGGCCAACTCCATCACCAACGACCCAAGCACCATGGGACCAACTCTTCTCCCAGCAAGTCGTTCAGCCCGTTGTCAATCTAGTCACTTCGGCACCAGGAGCACCCCCACAAATAATGGCGGTACCCTTGGCCAGTCAAGCATCACAAGATGCCTTTCCGCACACTCCATTCTGCCCGGATTCCACTTGAAACTACTCCATTTAAAATACTCCTACCAGGTCAGTTGTTCCGGTTAGTCATGGTTTCGTAACTCCTTTCCCTTATGTTGCAGGTACAAACGCCTCCCCAGGGATGACTCCCATCATGCAACAGGTCGTGCCGCGGTTCACCCCCAATCAACCTCAGAACGTGTACCCATAACCTACTACCAGCATCTTCAAGCTAGCCACCCTGAAACATTCAGCCCCCTCGTTCCGGTGCTCAACAACATCTTCGAAAACACCAACCACCAACTCCAACATATCCTTTCCATGATAAACAAAATCCCCGGAGTACCCACACCAATCAAAGAAGCCAGCCTGGACTGTTATGTTGATTCACCATATGCTGACTCCATCGATGCCATCGACATCCCGAAGCGGTTCAGTCCACCCAATATGCCCATGTATGATGGAACCACCGACCCAGAGAGCATATATTAACCTACAAGCAGCACATGATGACGATCCCAGTCCCCAAGAACATGAGAGAAGCCAACTTGTGCAAAGGCTTCTACTCGACGTTAATCGGACCCGCCCTGAAGTGGTTAACCAGTTTGCCAAATGGATGCATTACTTCCTTTGTGCATCTCGACAACATGTTCAACCAGCAGTTTGCCGCAGCAGAGGGTTAGAGAAGTAAACAAGCGATCTATACAGCGTGGTCCAGTGGCCCGACGAACCCTTAAAGGATTACATAGCTTGATTCATAAAGTGATAGTTCCAGAATGTCACGTCCCGACTGCAATCGAGGCGTTCGGACAAGGGTTGTATGGAGAGACCGATCTGTGGAAAGACCTCATCAAGTATCCTTGCAAGACGTTTGAAGATGCCCAAGCCAAAGCAATGGCTCAAGTCAGGCTCGAAGAAAATATTTATTCTAGGAAGGGAACCAACGACTATACAAAGACAGACAGGCGGCTACCCTACCCTAAGAGGAGAGACGATCCTCCTGCCCCTTACTCCCGACCTCAACAAGTAGCAGTGGTAGAAGAATACGACGACACCGATTGGAAGAACAGTCCCGACCTACCTCCCAGAATTAACGAATATTCTTTTTGTGTTGACACTGTAGGTCTGATGAACCACCTCTCGAAGATGGGGAAAGCAGTGCAATGGCCGCCGAAGTCCAGCAAGCTCGACTCAAAGAAAGACCCCTCGAAGTGGTGCGATTTTCATGCCGACATCGGTCATACCACCAATGAATGTGTGGCGCCGAGGAGAGAAGTCGCCTAGATATTAAAGAACGGATATGTTAAAGACGTTAAGTCTGACAAAGCTCGAGGCGTCATCAACAAAGACAACTCTATCTCTCCTTCACGACCTCCTCCACCCCCCCCCCCCCTCATACTAAAACTGTAAATTTTATTGCTGGAGGCTCTGACATTTGTGGTTTGACTTATTATGCAGCAAAAAGGCACGCTCGAGAGAACGAGATCGACAAACCAGCAAGGGCAGTTGCCGCGAAACATCTAACCCCTATATCCTTTGATGAATCTGATGCAGGTGACATATCTTACAAACATCATGACGGTCTAGTAATATCTATTCCCGTTGGGAATTGTATGATCAGACGGGTCCTTTTCGACAACGGTAGCTCCACCAACGTTATGATGCTTAATGCACTGAAGGAGATGGGGCTAAACCCAGACATCGACGTCGCCAAGAAGTCTAAGGTCCTGATAGGATTCAGTGGCGAAGCGAAAGCTACTTACGGAGAAGTCACATTGCCCGTCTATGCCCAGGGAGTCAATCTACAGGTAAAATTTTGTGTTATTGATTGCCCTTCATCTTACAACATTATCTTGGGCAGGCCATGGATCCACGACATGAAGGCCATCCCATCGACCTATCACCAAACCATCAAGTTTCCAACTCGGTGGGGGGTTCAGGAAATCAAAGGAGATCAACAAGAATCCAAAGAGTGTTACAAAGCGGCATTGAAGCCTTCGGACACCAACAAATCCTCATTATAGCAACTACAGTCCAGTTTCGACCCCACAAGCTACAAAGAACCAAAGTCTGAATAGCTCGACGAAATCATCTTAGACCCTGCCAAACCAGAGCAAGTCGTCTTCATTGGATGTGATGTACCAGACGACATCAGGTCGGAGCTCATAACATTCCTCAAAGCCAACGCATATTGTTTTTCATGGTCCCACGAAGACATGCGAGGAATAAGTCTAGACGTCATCACTCACAAACTCAATGTTGGTCCTCATCATAAGCCTGTCAAGCAGAAGCGACGAAAGTTCGCCCCAGAGCGTAATCAAATCATCAACGATGAGGTCCAACAGTTACTTGATACAAGGAAAATCAGAGAAGTCAAATATCCAGATTGGTTGGCCAACGTCGTGGTGGTCAGGAAGAAGAACGGAAAGTGGCATGTCTGCATAGACTTCACCGATATCAATAAAGCATGCCCGAAAGACTCCTTCCCACTACCTCACATCAATGCCATGGTCGACCCCACTGCTGGGCACGAAATACTAATCTTTATGGAGGCCTTCAGTGGGTATAACCAGATCTTGTTGCACCCGGACCATCAGGAAAAGACCGCCTTCATCACAGTGCAAGGAACTTACTGTTACAAGGTCATGCCTTTCGGTCTAGAAACGCCGGTGCAACCTATCAGCGCCTCGTCAACAAGATGTTCAGAAATCAGTTAGGAGACACCATGGAATTTTATATTGACGACATGCTGGTCAAGTCCAAGAAGGCCTCGGATCACATTTCACATCTCCGACAAGCCTTCGACGTCTTACGCGAATACAACATGAAACTCAACCCTACTAAGTGTTCATTCGGAGTCTCTTCCTGGAAATTTCTGGGCTACATGGTTACTCAACGAGGTATCGAGGCCAGCCCTGACCAAATTCGGGCAATCATCAACTTGTTGTCGCCACGAAGCCAGAAAGACGTACAGAAATTAGCAGGACGAGTTGCTGCACTCAATCGCTTCATCTCCAGGTCGTTAGACAAATGTAAGTTATTCTATGACATTCTCAGAAAAAACGAGAAGTTCAGCTGGACCGATCAACACGAAGCCGCACTATAATAACTCAAGTAGTACTTATCAGAATCCCCGCTGCTATCGAAACCAAAAGACAAAGAAGAACTACAGGTGTACCTCGCAGTCACAGAGTCGACCATCAGTGCAGTTTTGGTACGAGAAGAAGACGGCAAGCAACTACCCATCTACTACGTCAGTAAGTCTTTACTTAGCGCCGAAACAAGGTACTCACATCTCAAGAAACTCGTACTTGCATTAATTATTGCATCTACTAAACTACGTCCTTATTTCGAATGTCATCCTATAATTGTTAGAACTAACTATCCCATGAAGTCAATCATGAGGAAACCTGAGTTATCTGGTAGGATGTCCAAATGGGCAATACAATTAGGATGTTACGACATCAGGTATGAACCTCGCACAGCCATCAAATCGCAAGCTCTGGCAGATTTGTGGTTGAATTCAGCTCAAGTATCCAACATGAGGTCGACAAAGAAGTCAACATGCTAACGGATGACAAGATCTCGTCGACATGGACTCTGTACACTGACGGTTCCTCCAACATACGGGGGACAGGATTGGGAATTATGCTAAAGTCGCCACAAGGGGACATGATAGTGCAGTCTGTCTGTTGCGAGTTCAAGGCTACCAGCAACGAAGCGGAATACGAATCTTTAATACTAGGGCTATCATTAGCACTCGATATGAATATTCGCCGACTCGAGGTACATTGTGAATCATTATTAATCATCAGTCAAATTAACGGTTCGTATGCAGCAAAAGATTCCAAGATGCAGGCCTACCTTGAGGTAGCCAAAAGGATCGTAGGCAAATTCGACTCATGCACCCTACAACAGATCCCGAGGAACTAAAATACCTAAGATGACGCCTTAGCTAATTTGGGCACAAACATCAAACCCACCAAACTGAACACAATCCCCGTAGTCTACCTTATGTACCCATCCATCACAAAAGAAACCTTACCCATCAACGAGTGAATCCCACCAACTCGAATTCCTGCTCCCACATCATGGCGTGACCCGTACATACATTGTCTCAAATACCACACTGTCCCACCTGAAGTCACCCATGAAATATCCTTCCGTATGAGAGCCTCCAGATTCATTTTGATCCATGGGGTCTTGTTCAGAAAGTCAGTTGCAGGACCGTACCTTAGATGTCTGGACCATGACGACGCTGAGGAATATCCATGATAGTGAATGTGGAAATCATGCCGGAGGACGAAAACTAGCCCACAAAACTCTAACCATGGGATATTTTTGGCCAACTATGAAGAAAGATGCAATCACCTTCGCCAAAAAATACGAATCATGTCAACGTTTCGCATCCATCTCTCATCAACCTTGTGAGGAACTTCGCCCTATCTTGTCCCCATGGCCGTTCATGAAGTGGGGAATGGACATAGTGGGTCCTCTGCCACAAGCTTCAGGAAAACACGTCTTCATGTTGGCAATGACCGATTACTTCTCTAAATGGATCGAAGCAGAAACTTTAATCATTAACAGCTCATGACTTCTTCATACGAACTCAGATTCTTACAAATAATATCTTGTTGGAAAACTACTGAATCCATCGTTGTAATGTCGCTGGTCTCGCATCAGTGGGCTTCATAAATCTCGAGTTATTGCGCAAAGAGTGGAGGTCGGTATGTTTTAACAAAGCCCAAGTAAAAGCCTTATAACTTATTCGTTTTAAATCGGATTTCGGCTTATGATAAGTCTTTTGGAAAGCCTATTCTAAGGCCTATATAATCATGTGATTTGCATGATCCAAACTATAATTTATAAGACAAACTTTGACTTTGTGAGGACGTATCATTTGATAATTGAGCTAACGAGCGTATTTTAGGCACTCGTAGGCATGTTTAAGTAACTTGGGTTAACGTTTACATGTCTTGTGCCTAATAAATATGAGTTCATGAAATGTTATTATTCGAGCTATGTTATTATTAGAGCTTGAAGGAAAGCACTAGAACATTGTGGCGAGTATATGTGAGTTGTAACGCGGACAATTATATTCGATCTTTCTATCAATGAAACCGCATATTAAGCTGTATCGGGATGCGAATCTGACTATGTATGTGTCCAGTCTATGTTGGGTTGCTTTCTATTTGTGGAACTTACTATATTTAACAGGTTTTGCTCCGGATGGTCTCTTCAGTCAGCCGAGGGTCGTGTTTCAGCTAATTAGAGTGCATTGCTGACGAGTGGGTTATAGTTTCATCATTGATCTCCCCGCTTCAGGCCTAAGGGAAAAATTTAGGCGTCCACTTTTATCCCCCACTTTGATTGAGTCTTGTTAAGACGATAACCAAAGTATTGGTAGACGGAGTGCATCTAAAAACTTAGTCCGAAAAACACCAAATTTAGGCGAGGGTCTCACGAGCCCCCGAGTGATAACATGACATTTGACTTAAGGTCATCACTAGGAATGTTAATAGTTCCCACACGAGTCATTGGGAATCCATTGACCTGAATTGATACTTCTCACAGAGTCATTGAAGATGTCAAGATGGTGAATGGAGTTTTTCGAAAATAGATACTTAACTTAATTTTATATAAAGATGGTAACATTTATTAACAAAGAATATACAAACCTCAAAGCGGGAAGGGTTTTCACAGTTCAGAATTTTCCGAATACATAATAATGACGGAAAACGGAAATTTGGAATTTAGAATACAGAATTTTGAAATATGGAATACAGAGTTTCAGAATACGGAATACAGAATTTCAGAATAAGGAATAAAGAATAAAAAATTGCAGAATACGGAATACAAAATATCAGAATACGGAATACGGAATTTCGAAATACGGTATTTCGGAGTACGGAATATGAAATTTCGGAATAAAGAATACAAAATGACGAAATACGAAATAATGACATTTTTATGAACGAGGATTGAATAACCTCGAAAAGGAATACATAATATCGGAATACAGAATACGGAATAATTATATTTTTATTAACGAGGAATGATTAAACGTCAAAACGGAATATAGAATGACGGAATACGGAATAATGAAAGTTTTATTAACGAGGAATGAATAAACCTCGAAACAGAATACAAAATAACCAAATACGGAATAATGACATTTTTTATTAACGAGGAATGAATAAACCTCGAAACGGAATACAGAATGACAGAATACGGAATGGAAGAATATCGGAAGATCAGAATGACACAATTACGAAATATCATAATGCCAGGGTTACGGAATGGCGGATTAAAAATGATAATTTTTTTTTCCAGAAAACAGAGTTAAGACTTATTGTGGTAAGTGGAAAATGTGACTTAGAAAATTTGACTTGGAAAATTTTACTTAAAAACTTAATAAATTTTATTTTGAAAATTCAAAAATTAATTCAAAGAAAAAAATAATAATTTTTAGAGAGTCGTTACCTGAGTGGGCGACGGTTATTTCCCGGAATGTCGTGGTCTGTAAGTTGACCAACGAGATAAATTATTATTTTGAGAAATAATAATTGGAAAAATCGTTACTCTTTCCGCGGGAAGAAAATAGAGTAAAGCTAACCGTTTATTTGCGGTACACGAAGGAAGAGGTGGCCCGACAATTTCTGCATGTAGCATATTTGTGAGCTAGAAAAATCTAGCGCGCAGGCCTGCGCCGCTAAAAATCTCAAGCGCGGTGATGTCACGCACTAAAAATTTCCAGCGCGACCCATCATCATATACGGGTCTCTGGTTTCTTCGTCCATCATTTAAATAAGGATCAAAGTGTAACCAGTCGAATAAGATACACGTTTGAAGAGATTGAGCTTTTGTCGAATTGGAATTGCAACGTCAGTTATTTCCAACACTAACCTGGGGAGCGATGGAAATAACCAACGCTTGTCAAGCTACGCCAGATTTGTTTAATGTTGAGTCAGTGACAACTCATTTAGAAAATTTATCCATGTCGTGATTAGTTGAGAACCAAACTGTAGCGCCAGAAAAAATGGCGCTAGTGTCTGGGTTTTGGAAATAAGCAGTGCGTATATGCCACGCGCTAGAATTCAACACCGCTGGTAAAATCAATCCGTAAGTTTTACCAAATCCGTTGGGTTTGTTCCGAATTTCTATCTCATTCACGGTTTTATCTCTTTGATGATATCGGTTGGAGTGAAACACTTATCTTCCCTCAAGGAATAATTGTAGTGCAATGTAATCACTTTGAATATCTATCTTGTACGGTTACTATTACCGGTAGCTGTTAAGGATGGCAGCTACTATAAATGGCAGTTATTGAAAATGGAAGTATAGGTTTCGGGATTTTGTCACTCATTTCTTCGCTGCTGGTCTTCGTGATTTCTCATTTTCTCTCAACTCTTGCTGCCCATTTTTACTCGGATTTTGCCGATTTCTCTACGAATTTTGCTCCCAAGCCATCATAGATCACTAATATGTAAGTAATTTATGATTTTTGCTTGAGTTTTGGTTCGATTTTGAGTAAAATTCGTGTAGAAATTTATGCTCAAGTTTATTTTGGGCTTTCAATTTTTGCCCAATTGCTTGCATGTGATGTTTATAACATTTATAAGAGTTGTAGCATGTTAATTTTTGCAAGTATGTTGTTTCTGGGTAATTTTTAGCTTGCTCAAAATTAGCCCCCAAGTGTGCCTACGAATTGGTGTTGGGATACAATGTAGGTGTTCTTGGCTTGTTGCTTGGGATACAGTGATAGAAAATGCATGAATTTTCACTTTGGAGTTGTTTTGCTCAATTTTGCATGTACGGGTTTACTACCAACTTGAACTTAGTAGTATGTTCATACTTAGGGAACAAAAATGTCTGACTCCACCAAGTAGGACAAACTTGTTGTGAATTTATGTACTTGGAACTTGAACTAGTATGTGCTATTTCCTGGGTAGAGGTACGTGCCTTTCTACTTTTAGGATTGTTAATCTGTAGATTGTACATTCGAGCCTTATTTACTGTTGTCTATTTGCAGTTGTGGGCTTTAAAGCGTTTGCCTTTTCTCACTCCTCGATTGGGGAGGGAGAACTACGAATGCCGCATTGCTACTTGTTGGGGTGTTGCGGGGCGACTAAAGGGGCATCCCAACTTGTCAGCGTTGCAGGGGATATTCTGGACTTTGAGTCCTACTCAAGTAAGTGTAATGATTTTCTTACTTTGTATCGTCTCATTTTATGCGAGATTCTAACTGTTCGTTTTTGTCTTTTGTTCAACGTTGCAGATGCGAAGAGTGTCTGTAAGATGTAGTGTCACGAGGGGTATGCATCATGGTTATTTGGGATTTGTGGGAAGGATTTTCCTCGTGTGTCCCGTTTTGTAGAAGAACTCAGGGTTTCAGCCCCCCAGTGTTTACCTTTTCTTTCTTTCTTGTGGTAGAAATTTTCGTATGGATTTTTAGAGTCTTTTGTGGCAATAAGTAGAGTTTTACAAATGAATATGTGAAGAGTGATTGTCATGCACGTTCGCTGCAGCAGGATGATCGGAGTTCTCATAAACTCGTGATGTTTTATTGCCCTATTACTTTGGAGAAACTTTCAAGTTCTAAGTAGTTAACCTTTGTTAGAGCTGAGATGAGGGATTAGCAAATTAAGGTTCGTTTTACGCAACTATACATTAGGATTTCCTCCCTATGACATATGTATAGCATTAGCATCTAGAATTTGTGATAAAATCGATGTTTGGGGAAGTTTTGAAGTGATTTCCTCTAGCCCCCAAGAACGGCTACGAAATTGGATTTGTGATATAATGCTTAGCATATGTTTTGCATGTTCGTGATGTCCAGGATGAAAAAAAATCATTTGGCTACCAATAGTTCATGAACGGTTTACAACATACTTGTTTAATACAAGGTATGTTCAAGAAACGAGTAGTAATTGCTACTTGTCATTTTTCTTTGTAGGTGTCGTATTAGGCGATAGATCCATGGTCAAGGTGGTCAATAAGTTAAAGTCCGCCTGGACAAAGGCTCGGGTGATACTTTTTAGTCACAGTGAGGCATTCTGACTTGCCCTAAAACACAAAACGCATGAAAAGGAATGACACATTTTAAGTTTTAGGGTCAACAACGTCTTTTTTTCAGATTTATTAAATTTAAGTCTGTAGAAAGATATCAGTTAAAACTTGCGGATTTAATTCTAAATTATTCGTATCGGAAAGGTGTTTTATGTTCGATCAGTTGTCAAGGAAGATAATGGACGTGTTGGCTAAGCTAGCCCCCAGTATAAAGCAGAGCAAAGTTTTTGCCTCTTTTGAATTGGACATGGGAAGGTGCATCCTGACTCGATTGCTTAACAAGGAAATGAAAGAACTGGCCAAGATAGAAGACATATCCAACCAAATTTTTTTTTCAAAACATAAGATCGATTTTGAAAACAGAAAGGAAGAGGTAGAGTCTTTACTTAAAAGCACATTCGAGAGTGTTCAAGGAGGTCATTTGACAATGCGGTCACATGTTCAATATATGCGTAAGATTAAACCGGCCATCCTTTTTTTTATTATGGAAGCTTCACTTGGGTTGTTGGCTGTAGTACTTGCAGACTACTTGTAAGAAATACCAGTTGCTCGATTCGGATGAATTTTAGATGCTCAAAGTTCAAGAAGGTGAAAAATGCATGAAGAGATGTTAAGGGATGGTAAGGGTAGTAAGTGCTACTTTTTGCATTTTATAAATAATGCTTGATTTTCTTTCTTATAGTTTTTAGCAATATTTAAGAAGACGTTTTATTTTTCAATAGATGCGTCTTTTACTTGAGGAAATTATTTATGTATTCGAATGTCAAGAAACAGATCATTTAAGGAATTTAATGTTTCGCTTTGGAAGTTATGCCTAAAGAGGCCAGCTACTTCTATTTTTGGCAAAGTAATTAGGTTGATAATAGAATCGTGTGCCCAATTACTAAAACTTTTAAAACTTTTGCTTTTAATGACTTAGGTTGAATGTTATAGCTAGATCCATGTTTTAGTCACTTTTAGCCGGGGTGGGCTGCGTTCGTTTTGTTCAGAATAGATGTCCAAAAGGAACTTGGACTAAAGTGGTCACGCCTTTAGGGGTTGCATACGTATCCAGGTTGGAATCGGGCTTGTGTAGTTCTGGTTTTTTATTCTGAATCGTTCTTTTACTATAAATTCACCTTGATTTGCGCGAAATTGCATAAAAATAATCCGATTGTGCACGGATATACCCCCAAGTGTTCGAATTTTTCTATAAAAGTGCAGGAAAAATTCGGAACACTTAAGCACAGGCGCTGGAAGAATCTAGCGCACAGCTAGCTCGCGCTATCATTTTCTAGGGCTCACATGGAAAGCGCTAGTAATTCCTGGCGCTAGGCGGTTGGTACGAGCGGTTTTCACAAGATTATATTTATTTTCACGTTTCGTTTTCTAGTTAATTTGCAAAGCTCATTAACTTATTACTGTCGAGTGATTGGTGCTCGACTTTCAGGTATTCCCGAGTGGGATATTTCTCTCTTTTTTTTTGCGATTTAAGAAAGATATATGTTTATTACTTCACCTCAAGGAGGGATTTTGCGAGGTTGTAACGTGGTTAAGCTTAGGGTGGAAAAAAAAGTTAAGGCTCAAAATTTTCGATTACACCCTAAGTAGTTTGACAACTAGACTTGGTGTTTGACCTTCTTTGATCTTGGTAGAACTTCACCGTTGTTAATTTTTCACGTTTTGGTTTAAGGACTTTTGAATTGACCGGTTACTTAACAGCATACTTGGATTCTTTCTTTTTGGGAATGGTCCTTGGTGTGTAGTCCTTTTTACTTGATTAGTTCCTTTTACATGTATGTATCTTTTGGTCTATGCTGTTGTCATATTGCATTCCCATCCCCAGGTTGGGATTAGTGCGGGTTGAATAAAAAGGGTCCTTCGGACGAGGTTCAAGATGGCTAACAGTAAAGTGGATTATCGTTTCGTGGTCAAGGGAAAGGGTATTTTTAAAGGTTGCAAGTTTCCTCTTGTGTTGGTGGATTATATCTTTTAGAAATAGTCAAGGTGGACTGAGTGAGCCCCCAGTTGTTGGTCCTAAGATGTATCTTTTCTTTTTGAAGTTAATTGGCTATGTTGGGCTCAGGTGAGTGATTAATTGCGAACTCTTTTATGTAAAGTGCATAATAAGCTTTTCCATTTGTTTTGTGCATCGAATAATTTGCCTTTTTATTGTTTGTTCATTACTTTTTAATTGTTATGGTAAGACAAAAAAAGATGTACTTAGAGAAATTTTATTGATCTTGGATTAAAGTACATGATAAGAAGGCTTGACAACAATTTAGCCTCTTATTTTATTTTAGGAATGGAATGGAAGGAAGAATCACATAAAATTAGTTTGTAGTGATATATTCTAGGTCTGGGCTTCTTTGAACTTTGAGTCTGCATTTTCGAGCTTTGGTTAATATTTAGTAGGATCATTGTATAGAAGATACTTAATATAGAACATAGTATATATTTACTTGTGTTAAAATTAAATTTTAGGGAAATTTGAATTTCACTAATGGTTGAAAAGGCTTTTAAAAGATACCTAAACTTCAGTATGCAAAAGCATAACATTTAGGGCAATTTAACTTTCAGTAATGTTAAAACAATGTTTTAGAGGCAACCACAATACCATTGTTGCTAACAATGAACTTTTAGGGGCAACATTAATTTTACTAATGCTAAAAAAACTTTTAGGGGCAATCGTAATTTCAGTGATAGGGGCAACATAAGTTTCACTCATTATAAAAAAGATGTTTTAGAGGCAACCATTATTTAAATGATGCTAAAAAAGTACTTTTAGGGGAAACCTAAGTTTCATTGATGCTAAAAAGAAGATTTAGAGGCAACCATTGTTTCACTAATGCTAAAAAGTGCTTTTAGGGGTAACCTAATGTTCAATGATGCTAAACAACAGTTTGAGAGGCAATCATAATTAAGTAACATTAAAAAGCACTTTTAGAGGCCTTAAAATTAATTTCCCCAAGGTGTTTCCTCGTACGATAAAAAAGAAATGATGCAAGTATTGTGAAACGGAGGTAGTATTAGTGATTTTGAAGGAATTATTTTTATTAAAATGAATAAATTTATCACTAAAAAATAGATAACTTTTACGTATATCGGGAAATTTTTTAAGAATTTTATGTTAACTTTTACTACGGTTTACAATATTTATTGTATACCATTTGTAAATAATTTGTAGAGCATAATAGTAGAAGAGTTAGTTAAAAAATGAATGTGCCCCCTTGTCCATTGGGAGTTGGAATATATAGTACTAGGTTCTAATGAGGAATGCCCCAAAACCAAGTAAGAGGATAATTGACTAATCATTAGTGAGGGGACAAGTGGCATGTCACATCGAATCGCCATTCACTGAATGACATAATGGGCTTATTTAGGTCATTTAATTTCTTTGATATCTTTAGTAGGCATTTTTTATGAATGATACGTGTATGGTCGAGATTCGTTCCAGAATATTCTTATAAAAGGCTAATATTAGGTTGACATCATATGGAGTCAACAAGTCCAGCGCGCCTAAGTTCAATAGAAACATGCCATGAGGTGCTACTCTATGGAGCAAGATGACAAGTCACATCACCTGCTAGTTGGTAAAAAGGTGGACAAGCGTCATGCCTCGAGTGGTCCCTAAACTGTGGTAATTTACCCACACCGTTTGGCCCTTTCTGGGTTTCTCTCCTTCCTTTGGTTTTCTTGATGACAATTTTGAGATCCATTGTAATAGTGTTGTTTCATCTCTAATTTACCCCTCTATAAATATAAGATAGAAAGGTACAGTTGGGACTTTTAGAATCTTCTCATTTGTATTCTTGTTGGAGAGCTCTAAGCTGAGGCCATTTCTGGCAATCATTAAGTTTTTTACCAAATATTCCGTAAGATCTTCCAAGGGAAACTTTTTTTGAAACTTTTAGTTCGAGGTTTTCTTCCATATAGCTTTAATTTCGCGTTCTTATATAGACTATTCCAACAATTTATTTTTGGGGTCAGCACATTTGTTAAAACTAGTTGTTGGACTGTACTAGCGCGCACAGTCTCCCAAGATATGTAAAATCATTTTGTAAAAAACGGGCACTTACATTTTATGGTAAATGCAAGATGTATTGTAAATGCTATAAATGCTACACTAAAGTTGGATTTTCATGTAATAAACATATACATAACCATAAATGTTTACGATGTAAGGTGCCATCAGAGGCACAATAAAAGAACATCAACCACAGTACATAGTGTTAATACTACAATAACAAGTTTTTGGAAGCCTCCGAACATGTGAAATACTTATCACAACATCACCGAATCCACAATTGTTAACAAAGCCTGAGATACAAACCAAAACTTCGTCGCTCGTCATTTTTCTCATTAAGTAAGAAAGCCTGTAACATACATCATAAAAAAATTGCATGTCTATTTACAAGCATTTGCAGCCTTACCTTTGTATATACATAATTGACTATTTGAATATCTTCCATCTTTTACTGCCTAATCACTTACTCATGATACTTTAGATTCCAGAACAATTGTCTATGAAAATTGACCCTAAATTTGGCACTTCCATCTTGAACCAAAACCAACACTTCGGCGTAAGAAGACTGTTTCTTGGCTCTTCGGAAACTCTGTCTAATACACGTGCATTGTAAAATCAAATACACAGAAGTAATTTGACTTGAAATTAACAGGGGTGTCAAGGGATCTGGAGGGTTATATATCAAATTAAGTAAGTTTTGTGTTCCATTGTTAAAGACGGGAGTATAGCATCCCCATATATTACTATTTGTGATGCTTGTACTCTCAGTCTCTGAGAACTATTTTTTCACTACATAATTGATGATTCATTCATTTATATGCAATTCATACCAGGGATCAATGGTTTAGCCCCTTTTGTTAATTGAAATGTGTTGTTTTAATGTTATATCTCATTGCTTTCTTAGCATACAATAGAAAACAGAAAACTTTGTGAAAATTGTAATATCTTATCTCTAAAACTAAAGCAAGAGTGCATAAAATAACAAGTTGATAAAAATGCTTGATGTTTGGATGATTGAATTTGGACCCAAAAGTACAAGGTATTTCCTTGTGGCATTGGAGACAAGTTACTGGGTTATGTACTTATGTACATGAATGTTGTTGATGTCTGGAGAACCTATAGACTGACTAATGGAACTGGTTGTTTTAGTTACTTTGTGTTTAATACGGATGAAATGTTGTAATGTAGTAATGTGGCAGCTCTTAGTCACCGGGTGGTGGCTTTTGATGAATTATCCCCTAGAAAATTGAATATGTACTTATAAGAGCTGAGTGTCTTTACTTCTATACGGGTTGAGGGTGCTAATTCCCCCCTCGGCAGCGTGCTCAGCTGCTCCAGTATAGGCACTGACTCCTTGTTTAAACATTTGACTCCGCTAGTTCTGCTAGCCAAATTTTTAAGATAGTATTATGCATTATGCTTCTAGTAAATTCTAAAGTCAAGTACTCTGAAAATTATTTCAGTAGAACAATTAACAACATACAGTGTGAGATCTTAACATAAAGACTATATAGTCAGAAAGGACCCGGAGAGAAAATCCGTTGAGATAATTTGAACTAAAAGATTATAACAAAAAAAACACAATGTGAAATTGATAAAGGAAATTTGTCTCAAATGACCTTTAATAGTGTCACTTTGGTGACAAAGGAAAATATTTCGAGGATAATAAACTTCGAGAAGTTAAAGTACCTCATAAAAGTATTTTCTAGTGAAGATAAAAGTGCTAATGCTGCGAATAACATAATTCAAATATAAAATTGACTACTAATAGAGTCGTCTTTAAGCGACTAAGATAATCTCCAATGTTGTATCTAGGGACTAGCTTGAAATTTATAAAATCTTCAAGCTAATAGCTAGAACATTATAGTGAAAATAATAAATTAGTTTAGCCAAGATAATTTCTTTGACAACTAGCTCTCAAAAGTTGCTAAACAATTAATTGACAAGTGAGACTAATTTAAATAACAGGCTAGTTGTAAGACATTGGAGCACAAATTAGCTAGAAAATGAAATAGGTTCAAATCTTATGTGGCATAACAAGCTAATTGTCAAATTATCTTGCCATTGGAGATGCTCTTAGGGTTCAGTAACGACCAAATGGATTTATTACTCATTTGGAAGCAGTAGATCAGCATTAGCTATGGAAGGTTACCTCTAAATCTGCCATTGCCTACATTAAGTACTTTCCTAGAAAAAGAAAATTCAAACACAGCAATCATACAAAAAATGACACTGCCTCTCTGATTTTAACAAATAAAAGCATACAAAAACAATAGTGGCATGTCATAAGTCACACAAAAAAGCTCCCGCCTAGAGGGTCGGGCAGGAAAGGCCGCAAAGTAGATTAAACCACCTGGCAATTTCTCTAATCTTCGATCTCCTCACGCCAGATCGAGTGATGTAAAGATTTGATCAAGGCTTAGTTTTATTAATCTATGCCACCAGTATTTATACCAATATACAAAGTGCAATATGATAGGCATCTCCTAACTGTAATACCTCGTATTTTTGAAGCAATTATAAATATATTTTATTATATTAATAAAGCATTTTGGGATTTTACGAATATAAATCGTATTTAAATAAGTCATTTAAATGTATATAATTAATTAAAATTATTTATTATTTTAATTAATTATAAATTGAATTTAATTTCTAAGTTGAGAATTTATTTGGGTTTTGAAATTAAAAAGATTTGAATCGTTCCACAGCTTAAACAAATTTTTATAAGGAACTCAAGTGAGTGATTCAATAGCCCACTCAATTCTAACCCAAAGCCCAACTTAAGTTAAGGAAGCTTCAAGGAGGTTTCCATAAAACCTAATCCCCAAGGGTTCAAGCCTATAAATACCCTTGAATGTCTCACATTTCTGCACATTCTTGAAACTCTCAAAATTCTCCTATTTTCTTTCTTCCTCTCCAAGTTTTTCTCTTTCTCTCCTTCTTTTCTCTCTCTCCCCTTCCCTCTTGCGTGCGCCCAGCTTGCTCCCACGTCGATGCGTCCCTCAGTGCCCCTCTTGCCATCGTTATTGTGTGGATGCGTGTCCCCGCGCCAATCGCTGCGCCCTGCCAGCCCTCCCTCTCCTCACGTGCGCGCTGCTGCCCGCAAATACTCAAGCAGCCACGCTGCTGCTGTTGCTGTGCACCATCTCCCCACTCATTCTAGTTTTGCGCCCGGTTACATCAACTAATTACTCGTGTAGTGCTATAAGCCGACTTGGTATGATTTCTCTTCTTCCTAACCATCTCTATTTTAATGTTTGGATTTTTTTTTATGTTTGATGATGGATTTTGATTATTTTTGTAGTTGGGATTAGTTATGTACACCAAAGTTGAGGATTTTGATGATTAGAATGTTGAGGACTTTTTTTTACTGAAGGATATTAATTTTCAGATTTGGTTATTAAATAAAGCTTCAATCTTTAAGGGTTTTTAATGATTTTATTGATGATTTATATTTAGGGTTTTGGCTTAAACCTTATGGCTAATTGGTTAACATAATTAGATGACCATTTTAATTATGGTAATCAAATGTAAAATTCAGATTTGTTTTGAGACCTAGAGTGTCAATTTTTAATGGTTTTAAGCATGAAAATAGTCAAATTTCATGCTAGGGTTTTAAACGGTTAATTGGAGTCATTATTTTATCGATTAACGTTTAATTTCTAATTAATTAAAGCATTTTAAAACTTAATAAAGTTGCTGGAAATTTAATGAATTGTGGATAATAATTAAGTTTTATTATTTTAATGATAGGAAGAGATTTCTAGTTTAGTGGATTGAATAACAAAGTGGCCCCCGTACTTAGGAATTCAAGGTACGTGCAAGTCCAGGGTGACTACCTTATTTTCATGGGAATTCATGTGGTGATTTTATATTGTTATTCATGTACTTCGAATAATTATGGAATCATGTTTGAATATGTGAGCAAGCATGTTATGATTGGTATGTTTGTTGAATTCAAATAACAAGAATGTTGTCCAAGTATAGTTTTGCATGTATGGTTTATTCGCATGCAAGGAATGATTTATGCTATTGTACATAATGTCTAGCATCTTATGAGCCAAGTATATTTTTCCTAATTGCACCATTGTTATTTACCACATATGAAGGGTATGATCATGTAAGCCACCTCATATGTAGGGTCCACTTTCGAGTCATGTTTATTAAGCACATATGAAGGGTACAATCACGTTAGCCACCGCATATATAGAATGAGCCAAGATGGATTGAATTAATGATTATTCGTGCCTAGTGCACAACCCGCATGTTAACAGGCATGTCGTGGAACTCAACAGTATGTTGAGAAGGGACAATGGGAGTAATTTCACTTGAGTCTTGAATGTTTGATCACAAGTCCTAATGAACTAAAAAGGAGCATTGTTTGGTTGGTTGTTTATTAAATGATTTGCTTGTTTATGTCTTGAGTGGGCTTTGTGAATAAAATGTTAATAAACGTAAAGTGCAACCAGAACAAGCTTCAAAACTCTTGGAACGTAGATACCTTGAGTATGAACAATGGGGGGAGTACCTTGTCAAGGGGCTTGTACTTCTACGAATGATACAAGACGTTATTTCATTCTTTTATGCGCTGGGATTCCGTCGGTATAGTCCGACATGGTTACTTTCTTCCGTAATGGATATTTATTTTAGTGCTTGGTTTGCTCCCAACACTCTTCCGTAATGGATATTTCTTTAGGGCCCGTTCGAAGCTTATTCTAATCAATCCATGAGTAAAGAGTTGTGTCAAGAGTCAAGTCTTGTATTCATGATAATTGGTTACTTAATTGGCTCTCGAATGTGATTTAATTTATTGTTGGAATGAAGCATGATAGATATAGGATTTCATTCTAGCTTGTTTGTACTCAGCGTTCGCTCATTAGGTGCTTTGTGTTTTGGTCATGACCTTTGCCTTAATGACCCTATGATGATCCATCATTTGCATTGTTGGGGAGTAATCCATCAATAATAGGTTTGTTTAGACGTGACTTACAGGACAAGTAATCTTTAATGGGTTGATTGAGAGAGTTTTTGTACTTGCATTATTCTAAACTCTAATTATTTCATCTAGTCTAGCCTTTAACGTTTTTAGTCAGTTAATGGATTTTGTTTAAAGTATTTTGGTTTGGGCCATTTTGGTTCCAACTTGTATGGAGGCCATTAACTATATTATTGTTTTAAAAGTTGATTAATTCTGCTGCGTAATTCTGGTAATAGCCTTAGCCTTTATCACGGTGGCGGTAATAATTTAGTAATTCCTTATTTGGAGTTAGAAATTGGTTTTAAAATAAAACCTCGTATTTTTGGAGCAATTATAAATATATTTTATTATATTTATAAAGCATTTAGGGAATTTAAGAATCTAAATCGTATTTAAATAAGACGTTTAAATGTATTTAATTAATTAAAAATGTTTATTATTTTAATTAATTATAAAGTAAACTTAATTTTCAAGTTGAGAATTTACTTGGGTTTTGAAATTAAAACGATTGGAATCATTCCAAAGCTTAAACTAATTTTTATAAGGAACTCAAGTGAGTGATGCAATATCCCATTCAATTCTAACCCAAAGCCCAATTTAAGTTAAGGAAGCTTCAAGGTGGTTTCCTTAAAACCTCCCAAGGGTTCAAGCCTATAAATACCCTTTAATGTCTCACATTTTCCCCACATTTTTGAAAGCCTCAAAATTCTCTCTCCTATTGTCTTTCTTCTTCTCCAAGTTTCTCTTTTTCTCTCCTTCTTTTCTCTCTCTCCCCTTCCCTGTTGCGTGCGCCCAGCCGAGCAGCGCCTAGCTTGCTGCCTCGTCGTTGCGTGCCTCGGTGCCCCGCGTGCCATCACTGCTGTGTGGCTGCGAGTCCCAGCGCCCAGCCAGCCCTCCCTCTCCTCGCGCGCACGCTGCTGCACGCAAGAACCCAAGCAGCCACGATGTTGTTGTTGACGTGCATCATCTCCCCACTCGTTCCATTTCTGCGCCTGGTTGCATAAACTAAGTAATCGTGTCGTGCTATAGGCCGGCTTGGTATGATTTCTCTTCTTCCTATCCTTCTTTATTTCAAAGTTTGGATTTTTATTATGTTTAATGATGGATTTTTATTATGTTTGATGATGGATTTTGATTATTTTTGTACTTGGGATTGGTTATGAACACCAAAGTTGAGGATTTTGTTGATTAGAATGTTGACGACTATTTTTGATTGAAGGATATTAATTTTCAAATTTGGTTATTAAATAAAGCTTCAATCTTTAAGGATTTTTAATGATTTTAGTGAAGATTTAGGGTTAGGGTTTTGGCTTAAACCTTATGGCTAATTGATTTACATAATTATATGACAATTTTAATTATTGTAATTAATTGTAATTTCCAGATTTGTTTTGAGACCTAAAGTGTCAATTTTTAATGGGTTTAAGCAAGAAAATAGTCAAATTTCATGTTAGGGTTTTAAACGGTTAATTGGAATCAATATTTTATCGATTAATGATTAATTTCTAATAAATTCAAGCGTTTTAAAACTTTATAAAGTTGTTGGAAATTTAATGATCATGGATAATAATTAAGTTTCATTATTTTAATGTTAGCAGGAGATTTCTAATTTAGTGGATTGAATGACAAAGTGGCCCCGTAATTAGGAATTCGAGGTACGTGCAAGTCTAGGCTGACCACCTTATTTTCATGGGAATTCATGTGGTGATTTTATATTGTAATTCATGTACTTGGAATAATTATGAATTCATGTTTGAATATGTGAGGAAGCATGTTATGATTTGTTATGTTTGTTGAATTGAAGTGAACAAGCATGTTATGATTGGTTGAATTTAAATAACAAGCATATTGTCCAAGTATGGTTTTGCATGTATGGTTTATTCGCATGCAAGGAATGATTTATGCTATTGTACGTAATGTCTAGCATCTTATCAGCCAAGTATATTGTGCCTAGTTTCACCATTATTATTTACCACATATGAAGGCATGCTCATGTAAGCCACCACATATGTAAGGTTGACTTTAGAGTCATGTTTATTAAGTACACATGAAGGGTACGCTCACGTTAGTCACCTCATATGTACAATGAGTCAAGGTAAATTGAACTAAGGACTATTTGTGCCTAGTGCACATCCCGCAAGTTAACATGCATGTCGTGGAACTCAACAGCATGTTGAGAAGGGACAATGGGAGTAATTTCACTTGCGTCTTGAATGTTTGATCACAAGTCCTAATGAACTAAAAAGGAGCATTGTTTGGTTGGTCGTTTATTAAATGCTTTGCTTGTTTATGTCTTGAGTCGGCTTTGTGAATAAAATGTTAATAAACGTAAAGTGCATCCTGAACAAGCTTCAGAACTCTTGGAACGTATATACGACTGGGGGGAGTACCTGGACAAGGGGCTTATACTTCTACGAATGATACAAGACGTTGTTTCATTTTTTATGGGCTTGAATTCCGTCGGTATGGTCCGACATGGTTACTTTCTTCCATAATGGATATTTGTTTTAGTGCTTGGTTGGCTCCCAACACTCTTCCGTAATGGATATTTCTTTTGGACCCATTCGAAGCATATTCTAATTAATCTATGAGTCAAGAGTCGTGTCAAGAGTCGAGTCTTGTATTCATGAATAATTGGTTACTTAATTGGCTTTCACATGTGATCTAATTTATTGTTGTAATGAAGCATGATAGATATAGGATTTAATTCTAGCTTGTTTGTACTAGCTTTCGCTTATTACGTGCTTTGTATTTTGGTCATGGCCATTGCCTTGATGACCCTATGATGATCCATCATTTGCATTTGCATTATTGGGGAGTACTCCATCAATAACAGGTTTTTGTAGAGGTGACTTGTAGGACAAGTAATCTTTCATGGGTTGATTGAGAGAGTTTTTGTACTTGCATTATTCTAAACTCTAATTATTTAATCTAGTCTAGACTATAACGTTTTTAATTAGTTAATGGATTTTGTTTAAAGTATTTTGCTTTGGGTCGTTATGGTTCCAACATGTATGGAGGCCATTAACTATTATTATTGTTTTAAAAGTTGATTAATTCCGCTGCGTAATTCTGGTAATAGCATTAGCCGTTATCACGGTGACAATAATACTTTAGTAATTCCTTATTTAAAGTTGGAAATTGGTTTAAAATAGCAAGGAATTATTAGGGTGTTACACTAACTATACACGCCAGCAAATTAGTTTTTAAGTAACTGAAATTTATTCCTAATACAAAATCTAAGATACAAAACGTATCAAATATATTTCCTAAACATATTATAAATCCTATTAAATAAATAAAAATTAAAGCTGCGAAAAACGAATTTTGAAAACCTAGAAATCACCATCACTGATCTCCTTCCTAAGTTAAACGATTGAAAAAGTAAAACAAACCAAACCTTGAATGAGAAATATAAACGTTCCTCAACGCACTCTAAGCTAAATCAGCCCATATCCATCTCATTTTCAGACCCTAATCTTTCACCTCAAACTCGCTAAAAGTCTTTGAATCGGCAAATTAGAGTATTTAATTTGCAGAAATCAATTTGTGCAAATTAATAAAAATGAATCAACCTTAGAAAAAGATAAAAGAAGAAGAACATTTTTTGGGTACCAACGCCATGGGAGAGAAGAAGGAGGAGGTAGCAAAGCCATGGGATGGGAGAGGAGAGGAGAGAGGAAAGCAGAAGCACAAAGAAAGTGAAAGTAAGCGCTTCTTTTTAGACAAAGTGAGAAGGGTGAAGTGGCAATTATACTGTTCTTAAGAGAATTCAGTTTTTTTCATGAAGGAATACAAGGGCAAGTTAGTAATTCCGCTACTCTTAAGGAAAATTGGGAGCACCCTCTTGCTTTTTAAAGGGTTAGGATTCAAGGACTGAAAGTGTCATTGGCCATCAATTTCCTGGAGGGACGCGCCCATGTTTCTTCTCCTGTACCTTAAGTCGGACATCCAGATCCCTTATGCAGGACGTCATGGCTAGAACGAAACAATCAGCCGCTCTGGCAACGGTGATATATATGGAGAAGGTAGAACCTCCATCTGGAGATCGAGGGATGTCTTGTCACCAAGAGGAAGAATATGAAGAAACCGAGGGGCATCTTCTACATATAATATTTCTCCCATAAGAACGTTCTTTCTTTTATATTTTCAATTTGTTGTATACTTGGTATATATATGTATACATTTAGTTGGTAGCTAGAAAAGGCTAAACGAATAGTAAATTACATGATTGTATTGCATACGAATTACATTATCGTTTCTTTGAAACAAGATATTGTAAATCACAACATGAAGATACTTAATATGCTTCAACATTGTGCAATTGCATTTGAACAAATTTGATTGAGCACTATGTGAACTAACTATTTGCATAGCTAAGAGATCCTTGGAGATTAACCACACGTTCGTTTTGTTTGGTATTTGATTTTTCTGCAGGGGGTGTTTCTTCCCTCGTTCTTAACCTACTATATAATTGACCTTATACATACAATAGCCAAAACAAGAAATACTAGTGTTTCACATCCCAAGGAAAGGAGGCATATTTCCATAAGCTCCAACGTCTAGTCCGTTGTAAGCAAGGGGAGCATACATCCAGAAATCATCAGAGCTCAAGAGCTGCACAAATATATTTAACAAGTGTTAGCACTTGGTAATGGTAAACTTGTAACTTGCAATTGTATTTACTAAAAAAATGTTTCAACATACCCGGATTTGGAGCTGCAAAAACTTTACATAATGAAATGCTTCTTCAAGCATAGTACTAATATCCACCTGACAAACATTGTTGATGAAAACAATCATGAGCATCGTGGCACAATCTCATAATATAATCCAATTATTCATGTTAATGAAATTAGTTAAAAACCTTGGTTCCATTAGGTACAAGGTTCTGCAAAATTCTTAATCTTTCATTGATTCTCATCCTCCTTTTCTGTAATATAAATACAAAGAAAGTTAGTTACGTTGTTAACCGCATATGATTTTACTACAAGAGACAAGAAACAGGTTACGTATTTTTGGCAATTAATTAATTTACCCTTGCGTAGAGGCTCTGAGGATCAGTTGCAGCACCCCTGCAGGCTCTTTTTTTACCAGTCGAGGTAGTTGATACACTAATATTGGAAGTTGAATCTTCTGTTTCATTAATTTCCTCGAGGTTATTAGAGTCATCTGAATTTGAATCCGGAATATCATCATTCTCCTTGGTATTTACAGTTGGAGTGATGTCTTCAGCACACTTTTGTTGCGTTTTCCTCTTTTTTGCCTGAACAGTTAATTAACATTCATATGAGAATCTCTTTGAATTGAATAACAAATTACTGCAAGAAATTCAAATTAATTTTACAACTTACACTAGTATATGAAACTCGAGCATTCTTCATTGGTGTTTCAACCAACCTCTTTCTTTCTTCCTCGTCGTCTTCAAGGACAGGTGCCTGGCGCTTTCTCTTGAGATTCAGCTCCGTGTTAGGTAATGTCATATTAACAGACTTATTATTATTATTATTATTATTATTGTTAAATGTAGTGGTGTTAGTTTCTGTATCACGAAGAAACAACGGGCTCAATGAGCCATCGTGAATCATTGAGAAATCAATGCAGGATAAGATGTCAGAGGATATAGCCAAATCATCACTACAACTATGAGAATGAGTATGAGTTGTTGTTTCTAGGAAATTATGTAAAGAAGAATAAGAATTTTTATCTATATGAGGAAGAATATAATTACATTCGTGAGAAAAGCTTAATGGTGGTGCATAATTGAGATTATGATCCTGCTCAGTTGTAGGAGAAAAGTATTCGAGAAAATTAGCAGTGAGATCTGCAGGGGAGTCGTCCACTGTGAAGAGTTTGCAAATTGATTCCCACTCTCCATCAAGGAAGACCCCCATTGAGTATTTTCGTGTCTTTTGTTTAATGTGAAGCGAAAGGGAAGAAAGGCCGAGGAGAAGAGAGGAAAAGAGGAGTAGTATTAAATCGGATGAGTTGACGACGAAACAAGACTTTTAGGACATTTTTATAGTAAATGCTGCGTAATGGAATGTTGTAGAGATTGAGCTCATTTCTTTAATTGATCTTATTATCCCAATCATTGTATCTAAACAAGGTCTTTGTTCTTTGTAACTAATCTCTTGTTGTACATATGTGGGGCCAGACAACTGGCATATTACAACTCAGATATCATGCAACATTTTCACAGGCCTGTAAACAATAAGCCTTCTTAGGATGATCAACATTCAACAATTATTTATTTTTTTAATCTAGGATTTAAATTATATTAATATAAATGTTATCGACATACGTAGTTATATGGATTAGCTAGTAAATATAATATAAATGTTAGTATTATTCACTATTGTCCAATTGAGAAGAGAACGTGACAAGTTTACTTGTATAAATTAAGTTAATTAAAATTGTGTTAACTGGATCAGAGCTGAACAAAGTAAAGGACAACCAAGTGATGAGAACTAGTTGAACCAAGTACCATTGAGTTTTCGACAATACCGAATCATATAATTTGATCTGCTATTTTGTTGGACAACATTCTCATTATTTATCTTTTTTTTCCCTTATTTACAACTTGGCTCACCTTTTTGTTCATGCCTCACCATGCTCTTAACATTATATGCGTCAATCCATTTCCTCCATAAGTAGTACGGAATATTGTATTTAATTGATCATATATATATGCATAAAAGTTACGGAATACTACATGTTAGGTCTTATAATGTCGAGAAACCTAACGTGACAGGATTATTTTTGTGTGGACTTATTTGATAATAATATTAGTATAGACCTAAAATCAATAATTTCCAGTAGCACATTTTTTACGTACATAAAAACTTTTATTGTTTATATTGTTTATATTGTTATTATAATAAATTAAACACCAAATTTGTTAGAATAGTAACCATTATTTGAATCATAGTAACTCCCTGTTTTTAAAAGTGAATTGTGACTTAAAATCACATCATTCAAACACAACATGTAACAAGAACACCTATCTGATATTTTTTTTCACAAGAATCTTAATAACAAGTTATTGACCCCTTTTTTAAGCATGATCCACAGTAAATTTAGTGTGGACCAGGTCCATTTAAAAATTAGTGAACACCATATGTAATATTCTAACCCTATATATATTGTGAGTTGTGGATTTCAAGAAAAATAAAAAAGAAATTAGAGTAACAATACCTGAATAATCCTAAATGTACCACTAATTAGAATGTTACTATTGCGTATAAGACAAAAAATCAAAAAACAGGACAAGAAATTTATAATGGTATTAAAAGAAAAAATATATTCCAGACACATTTCTTATTTTAGATATTATTCCATTTCAAAGGTATCCCCATTGCTATGTTATACGGAGTATGGAGTAAGAATATTAAAAGTAGAAGTGGAAAAGAGAACGTGCAATGGCCGGTGTACATTCTAAGGACCCATCAATCGTAAATGGAAAATGTTTACTCCTACAGTTGCCAGTCGACGCGTAGGCAAGCTCCGCAGAAATAGCCGGAATATTTACTTAATACTCCTATGAACGTATGAGAGTTTTTTTGCGGCTTTGTTCAGCCAATTTTCTTCTGGTAAGTTTGCTACGCATTATATGATCAGCAATTTCATTTTTTGTTGATACTCTGTGTCCCCTGTCACAGTTTGTGGTTAAGGTTATGGCTCTGTTGTATATGCAAAAATAAACTCAATTGTTAATGATTGAGAAGCCTTGTCGTGTAAGAAGCTCAATACTGATCTCACCCACACAATTGTTTGTAACATTAGGCCTGACAATGGACCGGAGAAGGATCAGGTGTAGCTTTCATCTGTCTCCATCCGCAAACAGTTCATCTGTCACCCGACTCATCCATCTACCTAACTATTCACCCTCCATCCACATCCGGTACATCCATCTTCCATAGATAAATCGAGTAACCGGATGATTAACGGATGAAATTTATATTTAATGCATCGTCTACTTTATTTATAATAATAATATAAACTAAATAATATTTGTAAATATAATGGACATAAAATAATAATTATGATGCATCTACATTATAAAATAGTATTACGAATTCAAAAAACAGTTATAAATTTTATCCCTCTTCAACAAATAGTATAGTACTATTTCCTTTTAGAAAAATTGAGGGTTTAGGGTTCCAACTATGACCATTCATTTTTAAAAGGTCTCAAGTACGGGTTATTACTGGCATGTCACAACTAAGGGGTGTTGTAGACACCTACTTTTGTCCCCATTCCCGAAAGAGAAGGTTCGATGATGAGAACACAAATCTCCACTTGACAACGCATCTCCTATAAAATAACGAATCTCAATTCCCCTTTTCATTTCACCCGAAACCTACTATTTATAGAAATCTGCTATTTATGGAAACCTGCTAAAAATAGTAACTGCCGTAATGGGTAGTTGTTAAAAGTGGCAAGTCATAAAAGATAGAAACCTGTCAGAATTAGGTGTTGCACTTCAACATAAATCCTAAATGAGATAGAAATTGCGAGAGAATCCTATTCCTAATACGATTCGAAAATAAGAGTTACGTATTAATTAAAATCCTAACGAGCCTAGAGTTCGTAACGGGCCCAAATGCATTCCATCATAAAATTAATACGCACTAAAAGACACGATTAAAGTCTCATACACTCCGGATTCTAAGACCCCTAATCTGACAAAGAAACGGCCCAGACCCTATTTTCAACGCCTGGCTCTGGGCGCCGAAATCTTCGGCGCCCAAGCCTGGGCGCTGAAAATACCTGGGACGTGTTCTTTCCTAATTCCTCGTGGATTAGAGTTCTACAATTCTATCTTTCCACGAACTCTTTTCTTTAAATAGGGCCCTAAGTTCGACGTGAAAACAACAACACACAATTATTATTCTGAGTATTGACTCTAAACCCCTAAGCCTAAGCCTCACGATGCAAAACTGATCACGCGTTCTGTCGCAATCGATCCATAAATCGAACAGAACGTATCCCGTCCCATAACTTGAGATTCGTTAAATAAAAGGAGAAATAGCAAAGTCAAAGTGGTTAGTTTTCTGAGAACCGTGACGCACCTCTCAAGGGTGCGTCGTAATGTGTCCCTTTTCCATGATTTAATTGCTTTCCTCGCCTTTTATGAACTGTTAAACTAATTAAATCTGATTGTTCTATCACGCCTAATAAAGATAATATGTTGGGAAATTGGATTATCATGCTAGGTCCCTTGAAACAATCTAAACCAGATAATCGCGCTCGATCTAGTGCTATATGCTACATATTGTTAAAATCAACTCAGATTAGTTTAATAGTTAACGCATGTCCCTTCAATTATTTATGCTGAGCTAGTAAGGATATCCTGCCTCTGGAGTTATCGAAGAGCGAGTACTCCTCTCGGTAGTTACAGTTCCCCGAACCCTCAATCTCTACCTTGCGGGTGTATGTTGAGATATCCCCACACCAGGGATCACAAGGTAACCTACGGCCGTCGTGGTGAAACATAATTGCACTCCCTTTATGTCACGATAACCGGGTTTTGTCAGTTTTTCTCATTGTTGTTAAAAACTGAATGGCGACTCCTATATTACTAGTCAATTGGGTGAAAACTCACAGGAAATCCAATTACACTTGATTTGACAAAAAGAAACGTCACACCCACGAGGGACAAGGTCACGCATTAGCCTCGTGCTTTTTCGACCCCTTCACAGTGGCGACTCCACTGGGGATAGTGAAGGAAATACTCGTGCTTGTAGATAATCAAAATAGCCGAAGGGTGAAACGATCCTACCCCGCGTTTATTTCCCCATCAAGTTGGGACGACCTGAAAATCAGCATATTAATGTGAACGGACAGAACCGCTTAACGAATCTTGGCTGCCTTGGATGTTTCATCTCGGGAGTCGGGACTAAGGATACCCATCGCCAACCGGGGGGTGCATACGCTTCGAATGTTGTCCACTCGGCACTTTCGCTAGTAGTACACCCGTCCCAAACCCAATCGCTCGCCCATTAGGTCCCTCTCATTGGTGCATGCCCCCTTGGCTTACATCGTGATTGGCCTCTTGGGCGAAATTCGTCTGTTGAAGGCACTACCTCGACCGGGGCATGTGTTGGATCTGCGATAGAAGCGGTACCAAGCCAGGCGCAAAAACTACCCATAGAAGCCTAACATAAACTATATGACATATTATTATTGCCTCATGATGTAATGTTAGTTATGTGTAGCGAAATATGTGATTGTGTGTGACAAACAATGTTAGAAAACCAACGACCTTAAAAAATTGCCCAAACATTCATAAACCAAATTGGCCAAAGAGTTATACCAAGATACGTGTTCTGCAAGCCCGAACGATCGCCGCGAAAATAAGCGACGCTCGGGACGGCCTGTAACGAATCCCACAAACGCTGCACAACGCGTAAGGACGTTATTAGGCAAGCACGCTAAATCAAAGTCGCATAAACAAAAAATAGACGTGAACAGAAAACGAGAACCAACCAGGGATGCATTTTCAACGCCCCTGGCTGGGCGCCAAAATTTCTAACGCCCTACGCTGGGCGCTGAAGTTGCTGCCTGGACTTTTGGTCAGGCGCAGCAGCCTCGGTGCCCGCCCAAAAAATTATGTAGCAAAAAATAAACCGTTCGTAAAAATTGCTGCAAGGGCGTATGAAAAGCACTCGATTCTTAAAGCGACTAAAAATATATAAATAACTCTTCGAGTCGTTGTTAGGCCTCCTACGACGACAATGCTCGGCACCAAAACCGAACATGCCAATAACTATGAATGTCACAATGGGCAAGTGTTTCGAAAATCCAAAGAATGACTAAAAGAAAGAACCAAAAGTGTACCAACAAAGGAAAGAGCGAAGAAACCAATAGAGAGAGTCAAAGTCTAGACTAAGTAATGCTTGAAACTTTGGGGCCTAAACTTTAGCTTATCTTATGCATAGGACTGGTCCTGCCACTTGGTGCCGATCGGGAAATCAAAGGTTAGTGCGTCTCGAAGATACATCGCCAACACCAGGTTTAGTGACTCCAAGCTCCGTCCGTCATCCCTCATTTCAAGGATCTCCGCTTCCCCAACCTCGATTCGCACCCTCAAACATGTCCATCGAAGAATTGCGAGACCAGATGGCCCAAATGACCCAACTCATGGGCCAACTGAAAATGGAAAACGAAGCCTTAGCGGCTGCACAAGCCAAAAATGACCTCGATAACGAGAAGAGGATTGAAAAAATGGTCCTACAGCAAACCATGGGGAGCAAGTACTTCTCCCTCGATCCTGAACCTTTTCCTGGCAAACTACCAGAAAAGTTTAGTTCATCTGACTTACCAAAGTTTAAAGCCACGGACAATCCCCGTGATCATCTATTGAGCTTTGTGAATGCTATGAACTTGAAAGGCGTGGATAAGTCCATGTATTTACCCGCCTTTCCTCTGTCCTTGGAACCCGTGCCGCTCAAATGGTACTACCACCAGGACCCTAAGCTCTTCCCCACTTGGGAAGACTTTGTCAATGTCTTCATCAAGCAATACTCGTCGAACATGGATTTTCAAGTCACCATGCGCGAGCTGGAAGTTCTCTTCCAAAAGAAAAATGAAGGTTTCACAACCTACTTTGCTAGATGGAGGGACCAGGCGGCCCAGCTAATCAATAGGCCTCCCGAAATAGAATTGGTCCAAAAATTCATTGACAACCTGGACCCGGCTTACAGACAACACCTTAGGTACCTGGGACTTGACACTTCCAAAAGAGTTTATGATGTGGGAATAAAGATCGAGGATGACCTCGCAAAAACAATACAAAGTAAACCCGCATACAAAAGCAACGCCTACAACAGGGGCAACACATCCCAAGCCCAAGAAGTCCATGCCGTAGAGGAGACTCCCGCCCGAAGAAACCCTGGAAGATGGGTCCGAGACCGAAAGTTTGCCCCACTCGGGTCGACTTTGGTAAAAGCCTTTGAAAGACTAACCAACCAAGGAAAGTTAAGGCCTATAGGACCCACCCGTGACCCTCCTGTCAAGAAAAAATATTGGGTCGAAGGTACTTACTGCAAATTCCATCAAGGAAATGGGCATGACACTGAAAACTGCTGGGCCCTAAAACATACGATCCAGGACATGATAGAGGATGAAGTGATACCGCTCCCTAACGTTGGCAAACCCAACAACAACAAAAGCCCACTCGGCTCTTATCAACTCTCTCTCGACCAACCAGAAAATGAGAACTTCGACCCTACGGTGTATATTACACCTCAAGGTGCACCACTCGCTGTGGTCCCTATGGATCGAATCGAGAGAGAAGTGTGCGGTGTGTGGGATGATGATGCTGAAGATATCTACCTGTCTCAAGTGTCGGGCCAGGACCTCTTTACTGAAAATTGGCCCGGGTATGCTCTCATTGACACCACCCCTCAGGAGCCCGAGGTCGACAACCTCACCCGATCCGGAAGGATATACCAACCGGATATTCGCCCACCTCCTATGGACGATATCCCAGTTAGGCAAACTCCTGAGAATGGACGGCACACCACCGTCGCGGAAGTCATTGAAAATCCTCTCTTAAAACAACTAAAAAGAACCAAAGCCGAAATTACCATCTGGGATCTCATGTGTACTTCAAAGGAACATCGCGAAAAGCTTATTCGCTCACTCGACCTCATCTCAGTACCTACAGATATCACACCTGACTCATTGGTTAACCACGTCACGAGAGATGCCGGAGAAAAGGCCATAGTTTTCACTGACAAAGACTTGCCCAAAGAGGGGGGTGCTCACAATAAAGCCCTCTATCTAGTAGTTGGATGCAAAGGACAAAACATCCCCCTAGCGCTCGTAGATAACGGTTCGGCGGTTAATGTTTGCCCATTGCGAACCGCCCATTGCTTGGGGCTAGGAAACGATGACTTCCAAACCTCCACGCAAGGGGTACGAGCTTATGATAACTCCCGAAGGCCTGTGTTGGGAAAAATCAACCTTACCATACAAACCGGGCCTGTGGAACGCACCACGGAGTTTCAAATAATTGACATCAAGCCCACTTTCAACTTCCTCTTGGGGCGACCTTGGCTCCATGACTTAGGAGGTGTGGCTTCTACCTTGCACAAAATGGTTAAACTTAACCATAACGGGGTAATACTAGAAATCCGCGCCCCTCCTCTCGACGTCAGTTGTACTATGGTTGGAACGGCCGAAACTGCAGACGACCTTTATGGGTTTCAAATGGAAGAAGCAATCCAGTTCATAGAAGACTATGATCCAGCATTCCTAGACCCGCACGCATCCCGAGTCATCCCTAGAATGTTGTTAGCTCAAGGTTATTTCCCTAGAACCCCATTGGGAATAAGGAAGAAGGACTGCACATTCCATCCTTTACCCAACAACTCTACTCCCTTTGGCTTAGGCTATGAACCAACGGAGGGAGATATTGCTGACCGCCTGTCTGGGCTACGCCTTAACAAGGCCAAACAAACCACCCTCCTCCCCTCGTATCAAAGAACCCTTAACGGGATGTTCGTTCGGGAAGGAGAAGGACACCCATGCTGTGATTTCCCTGAACCCTTCGTTCAGGATGGCTTGCTAAAACCAGGATTTGAAATCTTCCATGACTGCCACACCTTGGATGAGGCACCCCACCTCACCAAGACTAAACCAGCTGAAATATTGGACAACCAGGCTCTATGGACATTGTTTAACGAATCGAGGCCTTTGGAGGACGAGACTGTGATGACTACCCTTGCTTTACAAGATGAAGGTTTCGATCCAACTCGGTTAATCGCTCCTGCATCAACACTAGAAGAGATCGAGAACGGATGGGTGAAGACATATCAGTGGGTCAATGCAAAAGGAATAGAATTCAAGATGAGTACCGGTGAAGGACCAAAGTTTTACGAGACTAAACCCAAGGCTTGAGCCACATAGAGCACCTTAGTAAAAAGCGCCTAGTAGTTCTTTAGATTGGTAGAAAAAATAATAAAGACTTTAGATGGTCCTAAGACCCCTTAGAATATAGGTCAATTTTATTTCAGTGTGTTTTCCTTACTTTCCAAATTAATAAAGGCGTAATATTTCTCCTAAATTTTTATTCTAACACTAAGTAAGCACCAAATGTACTTGCAAACTACAAAAATAAAGAGGCGGCCCACTCTAGGCCCAATAAACGAGGCCCACTCGGTCTTGAAATCGTGCCATGGGAACCAATTCCCGAAATCCACAAAATAAACCATACCATCCCCTTCATATCCCCAAAACATAAAGGTCAACCAGTGTCATCATAAAAGTCAATCCATGCAACCCAAAGAAATCAAAGGAAATCAAAATCCAAAACAAATGCAAATGTTGCTTAAAAAGGGAATTAATAAAATGTAACCCCACCATACCCTTCACAAACGACATGCACCTCAACCCACCCAAAATCCTACACAAAGATCTTCATAACTCCCGCACCCTAACTCCATTTTCAAAGACCGTTTCGAGTCACGAATAGAAAAAATTAATCCGGACAAAAATGCGTCTCACGCTAACAGTAAAAAAAGCCTCCGAAATAGCCTCAAAATCAATTTTAATACAAGTAAAAAGCAAAGCACTAAAACGAAGAAAAAGAAATAAATGCAAGAACACGTGAAGCAAAGCATCAAAAACGACCGCCAGAAATCATTTTCAGCGCCCAGGGCTGGGCGCCGAAATCTTTGACGCCCCAGCCTGGGCGTTGAAACTCTCTGCCTGCCTAAATTTTTTAGAAGTGCTCGTCATTTTATCCGCACATAACGAAAAAATAACGAACACTTGGGGGGTACAGCAAGTATCCAAATAGGCTTACCAAAAAATATAGCCATACAAAAATTAGTCGAATTTCATTTTTACGCGACTTACGGCAAAAAAAACGGCAGACGAAAATAATGATAATACTTCACTCATCTGACCAGTTAAGTAATATGCTTCCACCTCAGGGCATATCTATTAAAATCCGGCATCCTAGAATTTATTCTAGCTAGAACTACGCGCGACCTGATTCTGACAAGATACGTAGGCAATCCTTACCAAGGATTCGGTCCAATAAAAAAAACATATATAAACTGTGCAAAAAGTGTTAGACATATAAAAATATAAAAAAGAGGAGAAACAAAATGAAAATGAAAAATAAAATACGCCTTTATTGAAAAATAATAAGAAAGAAAACAAAGTGCTAAGAAATGAAAAAACAAACACAACTGAAATAAATAAAGGGCACCTACACCCTAGCAAGAACTACACTACTCTAGTTCTTCCAGATCATCAAATAAAGTCTTGTAGAGGGCAATGTTCGCAGGATCCACCCCCACAGTCTTCTGCGCTGCCCCTATATCAATCTCCATAAGAACCGGCTCCTGGACACTAACTTCCAAAGATGCCAAGGCTTCAGAAACATTCTCGGTTATGGCCCGCTCAGCCTCAAGGGCACAGACAATGGTGGGAGAAAGATTATTATCATCAACTAGACTAGCCACTGTTTCTACAGGCGGCTGAGCCTTCCTAACCCATACATTGTTCCGGAGACAATCTCCGCGAGAGCCTGCACTTCTTTTAACAACAGCAGGCCCCTTCATGTTAGGCACCTTTTTAGGCCTAGAACTGGAACGGGGAGGAACTTCCTTTCGCTTTCGATCAGGACGAGCTTTCACAGTCTTAATACCATGAGTGCGAGGATTGGCAGAATCACGACCCTCATATCTAACCCGAATGCGAGGTATCAAAAGCTCAGCCGGCTCCCCATTTCGAGCCTCAGTCCTCACAGCCTTATCATCGGAACTCATCCACAACTTGTAGTTTTCAGAAAGACCCACAAAGCCATTTGTAGCCACGGCCCAACGCGGGAGACCATCATAATACTTAGCCCATGCTTGCACCCGTGCTTGTGAAAAGGCCACTACTGTAGGTGGTACCGTATCAGAAAAGGGGATATTCTGCCTTAAACCGTATTGATGCATGACTCGGTAAGAAAAAATGTAAATGGGCCGAGATATCCCCAACAAGGAAACATAAACCGATACATCAGAACCCCCCGTCATAGTAGTCAAACCCCACCACGGTACCACCCACTTAATAGAACAGATACCATGAGTAAAAAAGGAGGCCCACTCGGCCTCGTCCTGGCCTCGGTGCAAATATTTTCGGTTACCCAAGGCTATAGGGCGATAATGTTTCGGGTACGATCAGAAAAAAAAAAAAAAAAAAAAGAAAACGGTTCCTGGGGCGCAGTTTCAATGCCCAGGACCAGGCGCCGAAAATTCTAGCGCCCAACCCTGGGCGCTGAAACTTAGCCCCAAGGCAGAGCGAATAAAAAATATGCAGAAAAAACGTATACGTGCGCAAAGAAAAATCGATTACCTGCATCAATAGGGGGCTTCCCTTAAAATATTCAGATTTGGCATCCTTCTTCAGCTCATCCGCACTCAGCAAAGTCTCGGCAACAACCAACGGCATAATAGAATAGCAACTTTCCATCTGGCTAATCAAGGGGATCATCCTTATGTCACCGGACTCACTATTGTTATTCGACAGCAAATAATGATTCAACAAGCAAAATACAAGGGCTCGAATGTTCAATTTCTGTTCGGTCATATTCTTACTAGGCCTAAAGTGATGTTTTACAAGTTTTGCCAAATTAACCTCATCACCTACAACAATTTCAGCAAGCATGTTAGCATCTAGTCCTAGGAAAGCCCCTATGGTTGTTTTACCCTCTTCAATAGTGCCAGGAGTGGCAGGGGTAGCATTAGTAGGATAACCAAGGATCGCAGCAAATTCATCTGGCAAAGGACATATTTCGTTGCCCCGAAAGACAAAAACATGATGATCGGAATCCCAAAAGCTTAGGGCTGCATGCAGAAAATTATAGTCAATGTTAATTTGTTGTAAGCCTAAAAGTGCCTCTAAGTGGTATTCTTTCAACAAAGCCTTTTCTGTAGGAGTAAGGGCCCGTAGCCAACGCCTAACAGCCCGTTGGAGTGAGAAAGTAGGAATCGACATGACGAAAACAAGGGGTAACTAAAACACAGCAAAGAAAGAAGGAAATTGAGAGTGATGGAAAATAGGGACGTATCTAGCCCCTATATATAGCTGAACGCATCAAGTGACATCCTGATCCCATTCGGAAACGCGTTAAGAAATCCGAAAGTCAAAATTCGCCAGGAAAGGACTTTCAGCGCCCATGGCTGGGCGCCGAAATAATTAACGCCCTCCCTTGGGCGCTGAAAATGCAGCCCAAGGCTCAGATTTCAAAAAACGAGGAACAGGAAAGGACTTAAAACCGCGTTGCTAGACACGAGGCCCTATTGCAATTAAGATCAAGCCCAAAAGCACATTTTGCTCCCAAATAAGCAAAAATAAATGTTAAAACTTGGTCGAAACTTAGACTTGTCTCAAGGAATAATTGTGTACACTTTTTGAATATCAAGGTCATTCTTCGAAACACCAAAAATGTTGTTAAAGTCGTTGGTTTCTCAAATGAAAAATGCTTGTCTGTCAAAAGATTAATCTGGGCCAAGCTAAACCGGATGTCGCCTGAAAACTGAAGTCGCACCCCACGGCTTCGCCGAAATAGCACACCACTATGAAAGGTCGCTCGCACATACGAGCACGACCCCAAACATGATTACAAGACGTTATGAAATACGCAAAAAATGACCGACAAGCCCGAGTGCTTGGGGGCTCGCGAAAAGTATACTCCAACAAAGAGTGCACAATCGAAATCACATTCCCGGACTACGCTATACGCCGTCCCATGTTTGGATGATCTCAAAAGAACAGGTTCGACCTCAGAAAAGGGGTCGTCATTGACACTTGTACATGGTCCTCTGATCAAAGACCAAGTGGTGGCAAAAATCGAGCCGTAAAGACTAGCTCAAAACCACGAAAGCAGAAGGTCGCAAGACAAAGGTCCGTCTAAACCCATTGTCAACCCACGTTCAGGTTACAACTAAATCCGAGCATCCCTCGGAAGAATTCGCTCCTACAAAGAATGAATAAAAAGGAAATCTCAAAAAAAATCACAATGAACAAAAAATAGGGACTTGCCCACCTCAATCAGGCAAGATCGTGCCACGAACCACGCGAGTTCCAAATCAAGAAAAAACGAATTCAGGGACGTCCGCCCTCAGCGGACAGGGCTCGCCAACCTTCAGCGGGCGGGGTCTGCGTCACTAGCCGCGCAGATCCTTAGTTTTCGAAAAATAGAGTCTTCAAAAAAACAAAATGAAACAGGCTCGCCATCTTCAGCCGGCGGGGTCTACGGCGCAAACCACGTAGGTCCTTATTTTCAAAAAATAAACACAAAAAAAATTTCAAAATAGATTCGTCCACTTCTATCGGACGGGGTGTCCACCCTTAGCGGACAGGTTCGCCATCTTTAGCCGGCGGGGTCTACGTCACAAACCGCGTAAGTCCTTATTTTCAAATTTCAAAAACAGATTCGTCCACTTCTATCGGACGAGGTGTCCACCCTTAGCGGACAGGCTCGCCATCTTTAGCCGGCGGGGTCTGCGTCACTAACCGCGCAGGTCCTTAGTCGCTGCAGCGATAACTTTTTCTGGTTTTCCGTTTTTCCAAAAAAGAACGATGTGAGTAGCTTTCCCTTTTTCCAAAGATTGGTTTTCCGTTTTTTTCCAAAAAAAGAACGATGTGCTGGATTTTCCTTCGTTTTACGTCCCATAAAAACAAGGGGGTTTTCTCATTTAGCTAACCCTGAAAATGAGACTCTTTAAAAACATTTTTTACCTCGTGGTTGGGCTTGGCCAGGCCCAATTACACTTTATAGCTTTGATTTCGAAAATATTTGTAGCTATTCCCAATGACAAAGTAAGGGAGTTTCTACGCCTCTTTAGATACTCCCAATGACAAAGTGAGGGAGTTTCTATACTATCCGTTGACAAATCCCAATGACATGTAAGGGATATGTCGACACTTCAAGTGATGACCCTTAAGTCAAATGTTATCACTCGGGGGCTCGTGAGACCCTCGCAAAAACAGGTCACCATGACTTGTGCGACGCACTCCGTCTAATACTTTGACCATCGTCTTACTCCAAGACTCAGTCAAAGAGGGGGCTACCTGTAGACACTTACTTTTGTCCCCATTCCCGAAAGGGAAGGTTCGATGATGAAAGCATAAATCTCCACTTGACAACGCATCTCCTATAAAATAACGAATCTTGATCACCCCTTTTCATTTCACCCGAAACCTGCTATTTATAGAAATCTGCTATTTATAGAAACCTGCTAAAAATAGTAACTGCCGTAATGGGTAGTTGTTAAAAGTGGCAAGTCATAAAAGATAGAAACCTGTCAGAATTAGGTGTTGCACTCCAACATAAATCCTAAATGAGATAGAGATTACGAGAGTCACGTATTAATGAAAATCCTAACGAGCCTAGAGTTCGTAACGGGCCCAGACGCATTCCGTCACAAGGTTAATACGCACTAAAAGACTTGATTAAGTCTCAAACACTCCGGATTCTAGGAATCCAAATCTGACTAAGAAAACAACCCAGATCCTATTTTCAAGGCCTGGCTCTGGGCGCCGAAATTACCTGGGACGTGTTCTTTCCTAATTCCTCGTGGATTAGAGCTCTACAATTCTATCTTTCCACGAACTCTTTTCTATAAATATAGCCCAAGTTCGACGTGAAAAAAGAACAACACACAATTATTATTCTGAGTATTGACTCTAAACCCCTAAGCCTAAGCCTCACGTTGCAAAAACTGATCACGCGTTCTGTCGCAATCGATCCATAAATCGAACAGAACGTATCCTGTCCCATAACTTGAGATTCGTTAAATAAAAGGAGAAATAGCAAAGTCAACGTGGTTAGTTTTCTGAGAACCATGACGCACATCTGAAGGGTGCGTCGTATTGTGTCCCTTTTCCATGATTTAATTGCTTTCCTCGCCCTTTTTATGAACTGTTAAACTAACTAAATCTGATTGTTCTATCACGCCTAATAAATATGATATTTTTGGGAAATTGGATTATCATGCTAGGTCCCTTAATACAATCTAAATCAGATAATCGCGCTCGATTTAGTATTATATGTTGCATATTGTTAAAATCAACTCAGATTAGTTTAATAGTTAACGCATGTCCCTTCAATTATTTATGATGAGCTAGTAAGGATATCCTGCCTCTGGAGTTATGGACGAGCGAGTACTCCTCTCGGTAGTTACAGTCCCCCGAACCCTCAATCTCTACCCTGCGGGTGTACGTTGAGAGATCCCCACACCAGGGATCACAAGGGAACCTACGGCCGTCGTGGTCAAACATAATTGCACTCCCTTTATGTCACGATAACCGGGTTTTGTCAGTTTTTCTCATTGTCGTTAAAACCTGAATGGCGACTCCTATATTACTAGTCAATTGGGTGTAAACTCACAGGAAATCCAATTACACTTGATTTGACAAAAAGAAGCGTCACACCCACGAGGAACGAGGTCACGCATTAGCCTCGTGCTTTTTCGACCCCCTCACAAACACCATATCCTATCAACGATAGGAGGAAAATCCCTTCTTGTAACTTATGAAAAACTTACTTTGATTCGTAGATAAGTTGGATACTGCTTTTTTAGCCTCCTTTTACAGTGCAACATTTATCAAATAACCAATCATAACTACTCATGTTTTGAGGAATGGGTTCCAATATAATCACCATTAATGAGAACGACTTATGACATCACTTTAATCTCTTAAAGTGTTCTCAATGTCTATCCGATACAAATTCCACTATTCAAAAGATTTCTGACATCCAAGTCTCATTTAGTTTAAGAAACTGAACTATAAATCTATGTGTAATCCAATCTTCATTATTCATTGTTCGTCCAACCGTTTAATGATCTGGATTGGATATCCTTTTTTGATTCAATATTTAAGTTCACTTTTGGATGTTTCTTTATCAAAGACTCTATTCTTGATATCCCATTTGAATGATTTTGAATCACTTGGACTTTATCATTTAATACTAAACCATAATTAAATGTATATTAAAAATATATATCATAAATATGAATGGTTAACCAATTGTTTCAAAAATAAGGTCTTACAAATGCTCCAAAACAAAACAAAACAAAAATCAAATCCATTCACCAACATGGTTGATTCCCATAGTTGTTACATGTGGGTTATGCTTCACTTATGGCAACTATTTAGTTAATATATCTGCAATGTTGTCTTCTGTTCCAACCTTACGTATCTCAATTTCTTTTTTATCAACAATCTCTCGAAGTATGTGAAATCGTCATAGTACGTGTTTGACTTTTTGGTGGCTCATATGATCCTTTGCATGGCCAATGGCTCCACTACTATTGTAATATAATTAAAGCCACTGGTCCCTTAATGGAGGGGACAACCACAAGTTCTTTGATTTACTTTCGAATCCAAACAGCTTTCTTTATTGCTTCTTAGGCAGCAATGTACTCGACTTCAGGTGTGGAATCGGCAATAGTGCTTTGCTTAGCACTCTTCCAGCTTACTGCTCGGCCTTCGAGGCAGAACACCAAACCAGATTGTGATCTTAAATAATCTATGTTGGTTTGGAAGCTTACGTCTGAATATCCCTTAACAATCAATTCATCACTTCCACCATAGACTAGGAATTGATCCTTTATCCATTTTGGGTACATAAGGATATTCTTAGTCGCAGTCCAATGAGGCTCTCCTAAGCCTGACTGGTATTTTCTCGTTGCACTGAGTATGAATGAAACTTTCGGCCTTGTACAAATGCAGCAATTGCAAGGATTATCCGAACAGCTTAAGCATTCAATTGGAGAAAATATTTCATTGTAGTCAACACCGTAAAGTTGACTATAACCTTTTGTTACCAATCTAGCTTTGTATACGTATACATTTCCATCTTTGTCTTTCTTAAATTTGAAGACCCATTTTCTTCCAATAGGTGTAAACCCATCCGGCAAATCTACCGATTCCCAGACTTGATTTTCAACCATGGAGTCTATTTCAGATTTCATGACATGTAACCATTTAGTGGAGTTTGGGCTCATCATAGATTTCTTGTAGGATATAGTTTCATCACTATCCAATATGAGAACATCTAAGTTTTTAGTCAAGAGGACACCAGTCCATCTATCTGGTTGAACCTTAGTTCTTTGTGACCTTCGAAGCGAAACAACATCTTGAGGAACTACTCCCACTGACTATTCCAAAGATCTTGGAGGTTATTCATCTTGAACTTCTTCCAAAGAGATTTTGATTTGTTGTTCGTCTCGAATTTCTTTGAGGTCTATTTTTCTCCCACTTGTCATTTCGGAAATTTGATTTCTTTCCAAAAAAAAACACCGTCATGAGCAACAAATGTGTTGTTCTCCGACTTGTTTAGAAGTAATAACCCTTAGTTTCTTTTGGATACCCAACAAAGAAACATTTGTTTGAGTTAGGTGCTAGCTTGTCTGGAATTAATTTCTTGACATATACTTCGCCACCCCAAATCTTTAGAAAAGGCAACTTTGGCAGTTTCCAAGTCCATAATTCTTATGGAGTCTTTTAAAAAACTTTAGACGGAGCATGATTCAGTGAGTGCTGCAGTTTTGGATGCATTTCCCCAATTATTAAGGAAGTTTGGATTAACCCATGATTGACTTGACCATGTCAAGGTCGTGTTTCTCCTATCCGACACAACCTTTCCCTTGCCCTTCTTGTACTTTCCCTTGCCTGATTTCTTGAAGCCTTTGCCCTTAGGCACCATAAGCACATCCTAATTATTCTCTTTCTTGAGCGTCTTCTCAACGGTTTTCAGCATACCGTGAAGCTCAGGAAAAGTTTTCTCCATACTATTCATGTTGTAATTCAACTTGAACTGATCGTAACCACTGTGAAATGAAGGGATAATATTATGTCCATCTCCTAAGAGATATCAACATCCAAAGCTCTCATTTTCTCAAATAATCCAATCATTTTCAGAACATCGGGACTATAAATGGTTCTCCTTTCTTGAGCTTTGTCTCAAGCATCAACTGTTGTGTTTAAAATTTTCTATTCATGCCTGGTCCTGAAACATGTTTTTTACTCAACGATGATTTGATAAGCATCTGAGTTAAGAAATGTCTTCTAAATTTCAGAACTCATGGATGCAATCACACATTTGACATCCTTGTTGGCTTGAATCTAACGATTAAGGGCAGCCGGAGTTACGTCTGGCCCAACCTCTTCTCGTACCTCTTCCTCAAGGACATATTCCTTCTCCTCATGTATTAGAACTATTTGCACGTTCCTTTGTCAATTGAGGAAATTGTTGCCATTGAATTTCTCCTTTTCGAGAGTTGAACGCAAATTGAAGTGATTGTTATTGTTGTTGGTCGTTGATTACTAAAACTTGTAAAAGAAAATGCAAATAAATAACTACTCATGACCTTATAATACTTGATAAAGAATTTATGCAATCATCAAAGCTATTAAAACATTTCATTCAATGAAAATTAATGGTCCCATTTGAATGAAGAGAATCCAAGACCCTAAGGCTCTAAGTCTTAAGCATGCTTTGGCTTGTCTTAATACATTTAAGATTTTAGGTAAGCAAAACCATTTGCTAATAGTTCCGAAATACACTTGGTCAATAAGATAAAACCAAAGATTATTCCTTTTCCACAACGTATACCAATATTGCTTGAGTTATAAGCACAATCAACATGTTCCTTTGGGATAGGAATACTAAAGTTACACCTGGCTTTGGCGTAAAAAGACTACTTAGGTTCAAAGATTTCTGTAAGTGCTTGATTTTGGTGACAATTTTAACTCAATATTTCTTAATGACTAGTTGTTTCTATGGTGGTTTGATAATTAAGTGAATTAAAACTTCAATATATTTAAAACAAAACAATATCATGCAAATATATTTAAGAAATAAATATTTAAAATCATAGGAAATGTGATCTAGTATGCCCCCCTTGACTTGGTTTGAAAGTAAAAAATCTTCAAACTTCGTCTTGTTTGCATGGCACTGTGAGGGGGTCGAAAAAGCGCGAGGCTAATGCGTGACCTTGTCCCTCGTGGGTGTGACGTTTCTTTTTGTCAAATCAAGTGTAATTGGATTTCCTGTGAGTTTACACCCAATTGACTAGTAATATAGGAGTCGCCATTCAGTTTTTAACGACAATGAGAAAAACTGACAAAACCCGGTTATCGTGAGATAAAGGGAGTGCAATTATGTTTGACCACAACGGCCGTAGGTTCCCTTGTGATCCCTGGTGTGGGGATCTCTCAACATACACCCGCAAGGTAGAGATTGAGGGTTCGGGGGACTGTAACTACCGAGAGGAGTACTCGCTCTTCGATAACTCCAGAGGCAGGATATCCTTACTACCTCAGCATAAATAATTGAAGGGACATGCATTAACTATTAAACTAATCTGAGTTGATTTTAACAATATGCAACATATAGTACTAGATCGAGCGGGATTATCTGATTTAGATTGTTTTAAGGGACCTAGCATGATAATCCAATTTCCCAACATATTATCTTTATTAGGCATGATAGAACAATCAGATTTAATTAGTTTAACAGTTCATAAGAGGGCGAGGAAAGCAATTAAACCATGGAAAAGGGACACATTACGACGCACCCTTGAGAGGTGTGTCACGGTTCTCAGAAAACTAACCACTTTGACTTTGCTATTTCTCCTTTTATTTAACGAATCTCAAATTATAGGACAGGATACGTTCTGTTCGATTTTTGGATCGATTGCGACAGAACGCGTGATCAGTTTTGCAGCGTGAGGCTTAGGCTTAGGGGTTTAGAGTCAATACTCAGAATAATAATTGTGTGTTGTGTTCCTTTCTCGTCGAACTTGGGGCTATATTTATATAAAAGAGTTCGTGGAAAGATAGAATTGTAGAACTCTAATCCACGAGGAATTAGGAAAGAACACGTCCCAGGTATTTTCAGCGCCCAGGGCTGGGCGTCAAATATTTCGGCGCCCAACTCTAGGCGTTGAAAATAGGATCCAGGCAATTTCAGCGCCCAGGGCTGGGCGTTGAAATTGATGTTTGGGCCGTTTCTTTGTCAGATTCGGACCCTTAGAATCCGGAGTGTATGAGACCTAATCGAGTCTTTTAGTGCGTATTAATTTTATGACGGGATGCGTCTGGGCCCGTTACGAACTCTAGGCTCGTTAGGATATTAAATAATACGTAACTCTTATTTTTGAATCGTATTAGGAATAGGATTCTCTCGCAATTTCTATCTCATTTAGGATTTATGTTGGAGTGCAACACCTAATTCTGACAGGTTTCTATCTTTTATGACTTGCCACTTTTAACAACTACCCATTACGGCAGTTACTATTTTTAGCAGGGTTCCATAAATAGCAGGTTTCTATAAATAGCAGGTTTCGGGTGAAATGAAAAGGGGAATTGAGATTCGTTATTTTATAGGAGATGCGTTGTCAAGTGGAGATTTATGTTCTCATCATCGAGCCTTCCCTTTCGGGAATGGGGAAAAAAGTAGGTGTCTACAGTTAGCCCCCACTTTGACTGAGTCTTGGAGTAAGACGATGGTCAAAGTATTAGACGGAGTGCGCCACACAAGTCATGGTGACCTGTTTTTTGCGAGGGTCTCACGAGCCCCCGAGTGATAACATTTGACTTAAGGGTCATCACTTGAAGTGTCGACATATCCCTTACATGTCATTGGGATTTGTCAACGGATAGTATAGAAACTCCCTCACTTTGTCATTGGGAGTATCTAAAGAGGCGTAGAAACTCCCTCACTTTGTCATTGGGAATAGCTACAAATGTTTTCGAAATCAAAGCTATAAAGTGTAATTGGGCCTGGCCAAGCCCAACCACGAGGTAAAAAATGTTTTTAAAGATTCTCATTTTCAGGGCTAGCTAAACGAGAAAACCCCCTTGTTTTTATGGGACGTAAAACGAAGGAAAATCCAGCACATCGTTCTTTTTTGGAAAAAACGGAAAACCAATCCTTTAATTTTTGGAAAAAGGGAAAACCAATCACATCGTTCTTTTTTGGAAAAACGGAAAACCAATCCTTTAATTTTTGGAAAAAGGGAAAACCGATCCTTTAATTTTTGGAAAAAGGGAAAACCGATCACATCGTTCTTTTTTGGAAAAACGGAAAACCAATCCTTTTAATTTTTGGAAAAAGGGAAAACCGATCCTTTAATTTTTGGAAAAAGGGAAAACCGATCCTTTAATTTTTGGAAAAAGGGAAAACCAGAAAAAGTTATCGCTGCAGCGACTAAGGACCTGCGCAGTTAGTGGCGCAGACCCCGCCGGCTAAAGATGGCGAGCCTGTCCGCTAAGGGTGGACACCCCGTCCGATAGAAGTGGACGAATCTGTTTTGAAGTTTGTTTGGTTTTTTTTTTTGAAAATAAGGACCTACGCGGTTTGTGACGTAGACCCGGCCGGCTGAAGATGGCGAGCCTATTTTGAATTTGAAGATTTTATTTTTCGAAAACTGAGGACCTGCGCGGTTAGTGACGCAGAGCCCGCCCGCTAAAGGTGGGCGAGCCTATTTTTGTTTTTTTGAAGAATTTCTTTTCTTTCGAGGGATGCTCAGATTTAGTTGCAACCTGAATGTGGGTTGACAACATGCTTAGACGGAGCATTGTCTCGTGGTCATCATCTTTCATGGTTTTGAGCTAGTCTTTACGGCTCAATTTTGCCACTACCTGGGTCCTTGATTAGGGGACTATGTATAAGTACCAACGGCGACCTTTGTCTTGAGGTCGTAATCTGGTTTTATCTTTCGAGATTATCCAAACACGGGATTTCGTACAGCGTAGTCTGGGAATATTGTTTTAACTTTGCATAATATATATTTTCCTTCGAACCCCCAAGCACTCGTGGTTGACGGTCATTTCTTGTCAAAGAGGTTCCTTGGGGATACACATTCTATAATGTCCTTGATCGTGTTTGGGATTGTGCTCTTAAGTGCGAGCGATCTTTGTAGTGGTGTGCTACTCTTTAACAAAGCCATGAGGTGCGACTTTCAGTAAAGAAATCGGCAATTTTCAAGTCGAATGAACATGGCAGGGCCCTATAGAAGTCAGAGCTGTTTTTTTTGGGTCTGGGATTATTTTCGGCGCCCAAGCCTGGGCGTTAAAGATTTCGGCGCCCAACGCTGGGCGCTAAAAATAATTTCTGGTGAGGTTTCTTGATGACACAGTTGGCCTCTTGTTCGTTCGCTTGCTTTTTTTTCTTTTGAACGCGTTCGTAAATGTTCGATACTTAGAAAAGATGATATGTATGTGCGAACGAGCGTTCATAGAATGGCCGTTGTGTGCGGTCCATCAACCAATTTGTTTGAATCATTTTTTTTTAGCAATGACTGATTTTGAATAGTTTGCTTAGAAGCTTGATAGGGTTCAGGCCCATTCACGAGGTGGGCTCAAACATCGTGCCCTTTCGATTGTTCAAACGTTTGCTTCGAGATTTTTTTTTTATTTTGTTGTGGTTGTTTCGTAGCTTGGAGCCCCCAAGTATGCATGTTGGGATGCTTCCTTTTGGCGTACGATTTTTGTAGGTTCTTTCGAGAAAGATACCCTGGAGTTCCGCTCGTGTAGGTGCGAGCTATCCCTTTCGTGGTAGGTAATATTTTGCTACCTTTAATCCTTGATGTAGAAGTCGTGGGGCTTGCATTTTGAATTTGGGCGATAAGTAGTCTTTTGCCTCTTTTACACATGCTCTTTAGTGCAATATGCCTTACTCTTTTTTCTTAGACTTGTACCGTGGGATGGTTGAACTTATGGTGCGACGTAGGCTTGTGTGGCCTAACAGCGTGTCTTAGAACATTCCCCTAGGTGTTGGGATATCATTATTATTTTTTGCATTGGAGTACTTCATCACGCCTCGTTCAGGTGCTCGAACAGGTGTAGCACCTTCTGCGTGGGCGCGCACGGTTTATTACTTCGTTCGAAGCGAGGATTCAAAGATGTTTCTTTCTTTTTATTTTCTTATATATCCTTGATTTTTCTTTCGCTTTTGCTTTGCAACGACTTAGACTGTGTAACGGGTGCTTGTAGGGCGAGCGTTATGTGTAGTAGTTAGATCGGAGTTTTGGTGACTCGCGATTTTCAGTTACCCCTTGTTAGTGGGGTAACTTTATATACTCTAAGTAGTGCTTAGAATTTGGGAGGGGTTGTAGCCATTCTAAGGTTCGTTTTACAAGATCAAATCTTAGGATTGTGCCCCTATGACGTATGTATAGCATTAGCATCGAGAATTTGCGGTAAAATCGTCATTTCGAGCATTTTTAGAGTGTTTTTCTCAAGCCTCCAATTATAGCTACGGGATTGGCTTGGTGCTATAACGCTTGGCATACATTTTTATGTATTCATGGTGACATGGATCATGAACAGTTTGAACCAGACTCGTTTAGTGCGAGGTACGTTCGCGTAGTGATTTGCTACTTCTCTTGTAAATGTCGTATTGTGCGACATTTCCATGGTCAAGGTAGTCACATGTTGAAGTGTGCCTTGACCAAAAGCTAGGTGTCTTTCTTTACTCATAATCATATTTAGAAATCTTTTTGACTCACTTGCAACATCGAGATAAACGCATACTTAGCTTAAACCAACGACACTTTATTATGTTCGAAAAAGTCTTTGAAAATTGTTTGAAGTCCGAGTCCTACTGTGTACAATCTGAGGTGTCCTAAGTAAGTTGACTTATAGAAGGGTTCGTACAGGATTACATGAGTGAATCAAAATACTGTTACGATTATTGGAATGCTGTCTAAGGATTTGCTGGAAGCTAGGGTGCAGGCGTCAAGATATTACTTGCACCCGTGTGGCACATGCTTTGGGATTTTAGGGCCATCTTTTCCAGAATTGCGGGAATATAAACCGTTTTCAAATTGACTTAGATTTACTTGGTGTATGTCTGCACAAAAGTTCAAGGTATACTTAGTTCTTTCCCTAGCTCTTTCATTTCAATTTTTTAGCCCCCAGTTGCTATTATGTCTTCCCATTATTGATGCTTTCAGATTTCGATTTTAGATGCCCGTGTCATATGTCTGGCTAGGGTGAGCCTTGGTTAAGTGCCAAGTCCTATTGACAATGTCTGATTTTTTTTTTAAAAGGGGATTCGCAAGCATTTGAATTACCATGAACAGGTGCCCTGAGTTCGAAGGAACGATGGGGCGACGTCGTAGAACCATCCTCTTTATTGCAAGCTTACTGCCTTTACTACTTGTCGGCGATTATGACTGTGTCTAGTGGTGAAAGAAGGTCTTTAAGCGAACGACTATGTCTAGTGGTGAAAGAAGGTCTTTAAGTGAGTTAGTTCTCTTTAGGGAGGGTTAAGTCGAGTACTTTAGAGGTCATGGACGCTTGCGCTAGCCCCCATTCAATTGAGGCAAAGCGATCTTTTGAGTCTTGGCTAAGTGCCTAGGAGTTTGAATGCTCCTTCTGGCAAGGGTACTGTAGACACCTACTTTTGTCCCCGTTCCTGCAAGGGAAAGGTTCGATGATGAAAGCATAAAAACTCCACTTGACAACGCATCTCCTATAAAATAAACGAATCTCGATTCCCCATTTCGTTTCACCCGAAACCTGCTATTTATGGAAACCTGCTAAAAATAGTAACTGCCGTAAAAGGTAGCTTCTAAAAGTGGAAAATCATAAAAGATAGAAACCTGTCAGAATTAGGTGTTGCATTCCAACATAAATCCTATATGAGATAGAAAACTGCAAGAATCCTATTCCTAATATGATTCAGAAATAAGAGTTACGTATTAATTAAAATCCTAACGAACCTAGAGTTCGTAACGGGCCCAGACGCATTCCGTCACAAAATTGATACGCGCTAAAAGACTCGAATTAATCTCAAACTCTACGGATTTTAGGAATCCGAATCTGACTAAACAAAACTGCCCAGACCCTATTTTCAACGCCTGGCTCTGGGCGCCGAAATCTTCGGCGCCTAGGCCTGGGCGCTGAAAATGCCTGGGTACGTGTTTTTTCCTAACTCTTTGCGGATTAGAACTCTGCAATTCTATCTTTCCACGAACTCTTCCCTATAAATAGGCCCTTAGTTTCGACGTGAAACAACACACAACACAATTATATTCTGAGTATTGACTCCAACCCTTAGCCAAAGCCTCTCGCTGCGAAACTGTTCACGCGTTCTGTCGCAATCGATCCATAAATCGAACAGAACATATCCTGTCCCATAATTGAGATTCGTTAAATAAAAAGGAGAAATAGCAAAGTCAAAGTGGTTAGTTTTCTGAGAACCGTGACGCACCTCTCAAGGGTGCGTCGTAATGTGTCCCTTTTCGATGATTTAACTGCTTTCCTCGCCCTTTTTATGAACTGTTAAACTAACCTAATATGATTGTTCTATCACGCCTAACAAATATAATATTTTTGGGAAATCGGATTATCATGCTAGGTCCCTTAATGCTATTTACATCAGATAATCACGATCGAATTAGTATTATATGTTGCATATTGCTAAAATCAACTCAGATTAGTTTAATAGTTAACGCATGTCCCTTCAATTATTTATGATGAGCTAGTAAGGATATCCTGCCTCTGGAGTTATCGACGAGCGGAGTACTCCTCTCGGTAGTTACAGTCCCCCGAACCCTCAATCTCTACCTTGCGGGTGTATATTGAGAGATCCCCACACCAGGGATCACAAGGTTACCTACGGCCGTCGTGGTCAAACATAATTGCACTCCCTTTATGTCACGATAACCGGGTTTTGTCAGTTTTTCTCATTGTCGTTAAAAACTGAATGGCGACTCCTATATTACTAGTCAATTGGGTGTATACTCACAGGAAATCCAATTACACTTGATTGAATAAAAAGAATCGTCACACCCACGAGGGACAAGGTCACGCATTAGCCTCGCGCTTTTTTCGACCCCCTCACAGTGGCGACTCCGCTGGGGATATTGAAGGAAATACTCGTGCTTGTAGGTAATCAAAATAGCCGAAGGGTGAAACGATCCTACCCCGCGTTTATTTCCCCATCAAGTTGGGACGACCTGAAAATCAGCATATTAATGTGAACGGGCAGAACATCATAAAGAATCTCGGCTCCCTCGGGAGTTGGGACTAAGGATACCTTTTTTCGCCAATAGGGGGGTGCATACGCCGCGCATGTTTCCCACTCGGTACTTGTGCAGGTAGTACACCTATCCCGAACCCAATCGCTCGCTCATTAGGTCCCTCTCGCCTGCATGCCCCCTTGGTTTGCACTTGCGGGTTGGCCTCTTGAGCGAAATTCGTCTGTTGAAGACACTACCTCGACCGGGGCATGTGTTGGATCTACGATAGAAGCGGTACCAAGCCAGGCGCAAATAAACTACCCATAGAAGCCTATCATAAACTACGTGACATATTTAATTTTCGAATCCATGTTTGTAATGTAGTTATGTGAATCGAACTATGTGACTATGTTATGATTGTGTGTACGAATAATGCTAGACAAATAATGCTAGAAAACCAACGACCTTAAAAATTGCCCAAACATTCATAGACTAATTTGCCAAAGAGTTATACCAAAATACGTGTTCCGCAAGCCCAAACGATCGCCACAAAAACAAGCGACGCTCGGGATGGCCTGTAACGAATCCCACAAACGCTGCACAATGCGTAAAGGACGTTATTAGGCAAGCACGCAAAATTAAGTCGCATAAAACAAAAGAATATACGCGAACAGAAAACGAGTACCAGTCAGGGACGCATTTTCAGCGCCCCTGGCTGGGCGCCAATATTTCTCACGCCCAGTGCTGGGCGCTGAAGTTGCTGCCTGGCCTTTTGGTCAGGCACAGCAGCCAAAAACAATTGCTACGAGGGCGTATGAAAAAGCACTCGATTCTAAAAGCGATTTGTAAAAAATAAATAACTCTTTGTGTCGTTGTTAGGCCTCCTACGACGACGATGTTCGGCACCAAAGCCGAGCATGCTAATTAAACCTTGAATGTCACATGGGCGAAATATTCAAAAAATAAATGTTCAAATAAATCCGAGTCTAGACTAGGCTATGCCAAAATACAATCCAAATCCTAAGTCTTAGTTGTCTTATCCATAGAATCGGTCCTAATGCTTGGTGTCGTTCTGCAAGTTAAAAGGTTAAACCATATTTGAGTCTCCCTTCCTAACATTTAAATTAATGAGCACCCATATGTAATTGTCATCCCTTGCTAGGAATCCACGGCCTCAATACTCTCTCTCACCAATAAAAAGAATATATTATAGTATTTGCAAAATGGAAATGGTCACATTCTGGAAATCATTCCCCCATAGTCGCACAACCCCAAAAGTGAACCTAAGGTATCAATACCATTGGCAAAAATTAATGGCCTCAAGGCTTATGATCACATTGGGTCACGACTATCATAGTCCTCTCGAGTCACTCACTCCTTGAAATACTATTAAGTACGGACTAAAATATTTTCCATGAATGCAACATGACCAACCATGAAAATACCCAAATCGGCATACCAATAGGGCTACCATTGGGGTAAAGCAATACACACTAAGAGGGAAGCCGCACTAATGATTCTAGTCTTGCAAAAATAAAAATTCGATCTCCCCAATTAACTACCTTTCCAACATTAAACAAAATGGCGCATGACAAATGAACACCCAAGGGTTAAAATCTAAAGTGTCAACCAACGAAAGTTATGGTCCAATTAGCCTAAGTCTGAGAGTTGCTTGGTCAAGTATTATAGGCTTACGCCGCGTCATTATTTTGAGTCTAGGCCACCTCCTTGTATTCATACACGGGTTATAATCAGAATATTAATGAAAGTTCGAGTCTAAATCACGACTTCCAATTAAATCCCAGAAACTGGAGTCTGAAAAGAAACAAAAATATTTTCGATGTAATTCTTTCGTTAAATTTCAATAAGGTAAAAACAACATTTTGAATCTACGCTATTTGCACCTTTTAAGAAACGACTAAATACGCTTGCAAAGTAAGACAATTTAAGGGTCCACCCTAGGCCCACTAAAATTAAAGGTCCACTATAGGCCTACCAAACGAGGCTCACTCAGTCTCGCCTCGTGACTCAAAGACCAAAACCATCTACCTTTTAGCCCAAATAAAAAAAAATTATTGAAGGATTTATGTTGGGGGGGGGGGGAAATCCTGAGCGAAAAGAAAAAATAGAAAGACAAAAGGAAGAGCGAAAAGAGCCATGAAATACTTAGCCCGTACCTCCCAAAGTACGAAATCTACCCAAGTAAACGAAGGAAAAGAATTGAGTCAACCAATCCCATAAAGTTCTACGATGTCTACCCTTCCCAGTCCATATGTTCTTAGACGCCTTCGCTCTGGGGCCCCTGTTCATCTCATTTAACCCATCCATGTTCTCATTGCCATAACCCAAGAAACCATTACCTCGACTCTTGTTCTTGAACTTGTTGTCAACCGCAAACCACGCACGGCCATTGACACGTGCGTCATACCCATTATTTCCAAAGTCCAAACCTGTTCTTACACCACCATTAGCATAATGACCATATAACTTGTGGATACATCCTGTTGATATACCCTTGAGCCGTCCCCATGCTACTCATTGACCTTAGTTGATTTAAACTCATGACACTAGCTTGAGGGTGCAAATTGTGAGTCCTAGCAGATATAATCCTCATGCTTGACCAATACCTATACAAATTATCCTATCTCATTCAACGCATTTTTCAAACCGTCTTGAGTCACGAGTAAAAAAAGAAGACAAATGAAAAGTACAAAACAATAATGAATAAAAAAAAGCAAACTTTGCAACGCGCGTTTAAAAGTTCATCTAAAAAGAAAGAGAAGCATTTAGCGCACCAAAAAAGATCCGCCCATAAATAATTTTCAGCGCCCACGGCTGGGCGCCGAAACCTTTAGCGCCCCAGCCTGGGCGCTGAATCTCTCTGCTTGCCAAATATTGTCCAGAAGTGCTCGTCATTTTATCCGCACATGCACGGAAAAATAACGAACACTTGGAGGGGTACAACACGTATTCAGGTATACGTACCAAAAAACACATGAAAAGAAAATATACGTACTCAATCAAAAAATATAAAACAAATTTTTTGGCTTACGGCAAGGCAGCAGATTTAAATAATAATAAACTTCACTTATTCTACCGTTTCAAATAATATGTTTCCATCTCAGAACATACTTATCGAATTAGGCATTCTAAAAAACCTTTTTCTAGGCTAAGAACTACGCAAGACCTGGTTCCAAATTTAATCTATTTAAAGCGGATACGTAGGCAATCCATGATTCGGTCCAACCAATTTGCAAAAATATTAAAGCCTATAGAAACACAAGAATAAGAAATAGAAGTCCCTTATTGAAATTTAATTACTTGCAACCCAAGTCGAAAGAAAAATTTAAATCAAAGGAAGAATCCAAGTCACCAAGATGCCAAAACGAGCATATATCGAAAAATAATAAGGGCACGTACCCTTGCGAGAAGGAGCACTCACACTCCTAGGCACTTAGCCAAGACTCAAAAGACCGCTTTGCCTCAATTGAATGGGGGCTAGCGCAAGCGTCCATAACCTCTAAAATACTCGACTTGACCCTCCCTAAAGCGAACTAACTCACTTAAAGACTTTCTTTCACCACCAGACATAGTCGTTCGCTTGAAGACCTTCTTTCACCACTAGACACAGTCATAGTCGCCGACAAGTAGTAAAGGCAGTAAGCTTGCAATAAAGAGATCGTTCTACGGCATCTCCCCATCGTTCCTTCGAACTCAGGGCACCCGTTCATGGTAATTCAAATGCTTGCTAATCCCCTTTGAAAAAAAAAATCAGAAATTGTCAATAGGACTTGGCACTTAACCAAGGCTCACCCTACTCAGACATATGACTCGGGCATCTAAAATCGAAATCTAAAAGCATCATTAATGGGAAGACATAATAGCAACTGGGGGCTAAAAAAATTGAAATGAAAGAGCTAGGGAAAGAACTAAGTGTACCTTGACCTTTTGTACAGACATACACCAAGTAAATCTAAGTCAATTTGAAAACGGTTTATATTCCCGCAATTCTAGAAAAGATGGCCCTAAAAGCCCAAAGCATATGCCAAACGGGCACAAGTAATATCTTGACGCCTGCACCCTGGCTTCCAGCAAATCCTTAGACAGCATTCCAAAAATCGTAACAGTATTTTGATTCATTCATGTAATCCTGTACGAACCCTTCTATAAGTCAACTTGCTTAGGACACCTCGGATTGTACACAGTAGGATTCGGATTTTAAATAATTTTCAAATAATTTTCAAAGACTTTTTCGAACATAATAAAGTGTCGTTGGTTTAAGTTTAGTATGCGTCTATCTCAAACGTTGCAAGTGAGTCAAAAAGATTTTTAAATATGATTATGGGTAAAGAAAGGCACCTAGCTTTTGGTCAAGGCACACTTCGACATGTGACTACCTTGACCATGGCAATGTCGCACAATACGACAAGAGAAGTAGCAAATCACTACTCGAACGTGCCTCGCACTAAACGAGTCTGGTTCAAACTGTTCATGATCCATGTCACCATGAATGCATAAAGACGTATGCAAAGCATTATAGCACCAAGCCAATCCCGTAGCTACAATTGGGGGCTTGAGAAAAACACTCTAAAAATGCTCGAAATGACGATTTTATCGCAAATTCTCGACGCTAATGCTATACATACATCATAGGGGCACAATCCTAAGCTTTAAATTGTGAAAAACAAACCTTAGAATGGCTACAACCCCTCCCAAATTCTAAGCACTACTTAGAATATATAAAGTCACCCCACTAACAAGGGTAACTGAAAATCGCGAGTCACCAAAACTCCGATCAAACCACTGCACATAACGCTCGCCCTATAAAGCGCCCGTTACACAGTCTACACCGTTCCAAAGCAAAAGCGAAAGAAAAAAATATTGTCAAAGTTCTGCCCAGAAATCATTTTCAACGCCCATAGCTGGGCGCCGATATCTTTAACGACCCAGCCTGGGCGCTGAATCTTTCTGCTAGCCAAGTTTTGCCCAGATATAAAAATAAGAAAGAAACACCTATGAATCCTCGCATCGAACGAAGTAATAAGCCGTGCAAACCCATGCAGAAAATGCCACACTTATTCGGACACCTGAACGAGGCATGATGAAATACTTCAATGCAAAAAATAATAATATCCCAACACCTGGAGAAATGTTCTAAGACACGCCGTTAGGCCACACAAGCCTGCGTTGCACCATAATCCCACAGTACAAGTCTAAAAAAGGGTAAGGCACATTGCACTAATGCAAGCACGACCAAGAGTAAGAGGCAAAGACTACTTATCGCCCAAATGCAAGCCACACGACTTCTACATTAAGAATTAAAGGTAGCAAAACATTACCTACCACGGAAGGGATAGCTCGCACCTACACGAGCGAAACCCCAAGGCATCTTTCTCGAAAGAACCTACAAAATTGTACACCAAAAGGAAGCATCCCAACATGCATACTTGGGGGCTCCAAGCTACGAAACAACCATAACAAAATAAAAAATCTCGAAGCAAATGTTTGAACAATCGAAAGGGCACGATGTTTTAGCCCGCTTCATGAATGGACCTGACCCCTATCAAGCTTCTAAGCAAACTATTCAAAATCAGTCATTGCTCAAAAAAAATGATTCAAGCAAACTGATTAATGGACCGCACACAACGGCCATTCTATGAACGCTTGTTCGCACGTACATATCATCATTCTAAGTATCGAACATTCACGAACGCGTTTAAAAGGAAAAATATACAAACAACAAGAGCGGTCAAAGTCTTACGCCTCAAGGTATGTTCCTCGGGCCATATAGACTCGCCCAACTATCGCAATAACTAGAGCAACAGTTCCTTAAAATAATCGCCCCAAAGCGTCAAGCACCGTAGTCCACCAATCGGCTACGGCTTCTCAAGAAAATCATCACGTTCTAAAAAAAAAAAAAAAAGAGAGAATACATAGAACTTCCAAGTGAAATAAACGAATGAACAAGAGGCCAACTGTGTCATCAAAAGACCAGCCCAAACAACACTTTCAACGCCCCACCTGGGCGTGAATTATTTCAACGCCCCACCTGGGCGTGAATTATTTCAACGCCCAGGCCTGGGCGCCGAAAATGAACCCCGGCTCAAAAAAGGCCCTAACTTCTATTGGGCCCTGCCGCATCCATTTGACTCGAAAATTGCCAATTTCCTTACTGAAAGTTGCACATCACGACTTTGTCAAGAGTAGCACACCACTACGAAGATCGCTCGCACTTACGAGCACGATCCCAAACACAATCAAGGACATTACAAAATGCATATCCCCAAAAAACCTCTTTGACAAGAACTGACCGCCAAGCACGAGTACTTGGTGGCTCGAAAGAAAAAATATATCTCAAAAAAAAAGGGGTATGCAAAGTTAAAACAATATTCCCATACTACGCTGTACAAAGTCCCGTGTTTGGATGTCTCAAAAAATAAAACCGGATTACGACCTCAAGACCAAGGTCGCCGGTGATACCTATACATAGTCCCCTAATCAAGGACCCAGGTAATGGAAAAATTGAGCCTCAAAGACTAGCTCAAAATCACGAAAACGGACGGTCGCAAGACAAAGATCCATCTGAACACGTTGTCAGCCCACGTTCAGGTTACAACTAAATTCGAGCACCCCTCGAAAGAATTCGCTCTTGCAAGAATGAATAAAAGAAATTCTCAAAAGAAATCACAAAGAACCAAAGAAATAGGGACTTGCCCATCTTCAGTCGGCAAGATCGCGTCACATACCGCGCGAGCTCCCAAATCGAAAAGAAAACGAATTCAGGGACGTCCACCCTCAGCGGACAGGGCTCGCCCACCCTCAGCAGGCGGGGTCTGCGTCACTAGCCGCGCAGGTCCTCAGTTTTCGACAAAAATAAAGTCTTCAAATTTAAAATAGGCTCGCCCATCTTCAGCAGGCGGGGTCTACGTCACAAACCGCGTAGGTCCTTATTTTCAAAACATCAAAACAGATTCGTCCACTTCTATCGGACAGGGCGTCCACCCTCAACGGACAGGCGGGGTCTGCGTCACTAACCGCGCAGGTCCTTAGTGGCTGCAGCGATAACTTTTTTCGGTTTTCCCTTTTTCCAAAAATTAAAGGATTGGTTTTCCCTTTTTCCAAAAATTAAAGGATTGGTTTTCCCTTTTTCCAAAAATTAAAGGATTGGTTTTCCCTTTTTCCAAAAATTAAAGGATTGGTTTTCCGTTTTTCCAAAAAAGAACGATGTCCTGGATTTTCAAGGGGGTTTTCTCGTTTAGCTAGCCCTGAAAATGAGAATCTTTAAAAACGTTTTACCTCGTGATTGGGCTTGGCCAGGCCCAATTACACTTTACAGCTTTAATTTCGAAAACATCTGTAGTTACTCCCAATGACAAAGTGAGGGAGTTTCTACGCACCTTTAGATCCTTGACAAAGTGAGGAAGTTTCTATACTATCAGTTGACAAATCCCAATGACACATGAGGGATATGTCGACACTTCAAGTGATGACCCTTAAGTCAAATGTTATCACTCGGGGGCTCGTGAGACTCTCGCAAAACAGGTCACATACACCATGGCTTGTGTGACGCACTCCGTCTAATACTTTGACCATCGTCTTACTCCAAGACTCAGTCAAAGTGGGGGCTAACTGTAGACACCTACTTTTGTCCCCGTTCCCGCAAGGGAAAGGTTCGATGATGAAAGCATAAAAACTCCACTTGACAACGCATCTCCTATAAAATAAACGAATCTCGATTCCCCATTTCATTTCACCCGGAACCTGCTATTTATGGAAACCTGCTAAAAATAGTAAATGCCGTAAAAGGTAGCTTCTAAAAGTGGGAAATCATAAAAGATAGAAACCTGTCAGAATTAGGTGTTGCATTCCAACATAAATCCTATATGAGATAGAAAACTGCAAGAATCCTATTCCTAATATGATTCAGAAATAAGAGTTACGTATTAATTAAAATCCTAACGAACCTAGAGTTCGTAACGGGCCCAGACGCATTCCGTCACAAAATTGATACGCGCTAAAAGACTCGAATTAATCTCAAACTCTACGGATTTTAGGAATCCGAATCTGACTAAACAAAACTGCCCAGACCCTATTTTCAACGCCTGGCTCTGGGCGCCGAAATCTTCGGCGCCCAGGCCTGGGCGCTGAAAATACCTGGGTACGTGTTTTTTCCTCTTTGCGGATTAGAACTCTGCAATTCTATCTTTCCACGAACTCTTCCCTATATATAGGCCCCTAGTTTCGACGTGAAACAACACACAACAGAATTATATTCTGAGTATTGACTCCAACCCTTAGCCTAAGCCTCTCGTTGCGAAACTGTTCACGCGTTCTGTCGCAATCGATCCATAAACTGTCCCATAATTGAGATTCGTTAAATAAAAAGGAGAAATAGCAAATTCAAAGTGGTTAGTTTTCTGAGAACCGTGACGCACCTCTCAAGGGTGCGTCGTAATGTGTCCCTTTTCGATGATTTAACTGCTTTCCTCGCCCTTTTTATGAACTGTTAAACTAACCTAATATGATTGTTCTATCACGCCTAACAAATATAATATTTTTGGGAAATCGGATTATCATGCTAGGTCCCTTAATGCTATTTAAATCAGATAATCACGATCGAATTAGTATTATATGTTGCATATTGCTAAAATCAACTCAGATTAGTTTAATAGTTAACGCATGTCCCTTCAATTATTTATGTTGAGCTAGTAAGGATATCCTGCCTCTGGAGTTATCGACGAGCGAAGTCCTCCTCTCGGTAGTTACAGTCCCCCGAACCCTCAATCTCTACCTTGCGGGTGTATATTGAGAGATCCCCACACCAGGGATCACAAGGGAACCTACGGCCGTCGTGGTCAAACATAATTGCACTCCCTTTATGTCACGATAACCGGGTTTTGTCATTTTTTCTCATTGTCGTTAAAAACTGAATGGCGACTCCTATATTACTAGTCAATTGGGTGTATACTCACAGGAAATCCATACACTTGATTGAATAAAAAGAATCGTCACACCCACGAGGGACAAGGTCACGCATTAGCCTCGCGCTTTTTTCGACCCCCTCACAGGTACGTGCCCTTATTTTGTTTTCGATGTGTGCTTGTTTTGGCATCTTGATGACTTGGATTCTTCCTTTGACTTTTTCTTTCGACTTGGGTTGCAAGTAATTAAATTTCAATAAGGGACTCTATTTCTTATTCTTGTTATTCTATAGGCTCTAACATTTTTGCAAATTGGTTGGACCGAATCATGGATTGCCTACGTATCCGCTTTAAATAGATTTAATTTGGAATCAGGTCTTGCGTAGTTCTTAGCCTAGAAAATGGTTTCTTAGAATGCCGATTTTAAACAAGTACGTTCTGAGGTGGGAACATATTATTTTAAACGGTAGAATAAGTGAAGTTTATTATTATTTTAATCTGCTGCCTTGCCATGAGCCAAAAATTTATTTTATATTATTTTTAAAGTACATGTATTTGCACAAAAATCTTTTCATGTGTTTTTTTTTGGTACGTATATTTGAATACGTGTTGTACCCCTCCAAGTGTTCGTTATTGTTCCGTGTATGTGCGGAATAATGACGAGCACTTCTGGACAAATTTTAGCAAGCAGAGAGATTCAGCGCCCAAGCTGGGGCGCTAAAGATTTCGGCGCCCAGCTCTGGGCGCTGAAAATGATTTCTGGGCGGATCTTTTTTGGTGCGCTAAATGCTTCTTTTTCTTTTTAGACGTACTTTTAAAGGCGCTTTGCAAAGTTTGCTTTTTTGTTTTTTATTATTTTTTGTACTTTTCATTTGTTTTCTTTTTTTTTATTCGTGACTCAAGACGGTTTGAAAGATGGGTTGAATGAGATAGGATGATTTGTATAGGTAAGCACGAGGATTATATCTGCTAGGACTCACAATTTGCAGCCTCAAGCTAGTGTCATGAATTTACATCAACCAAGGCCAATGAATAGCATGGGGACGGCTCAAGGGTATATCAACAAGATGTATCCAAACAAGTTATATGGTCATTATGCTAATGGTGGTGTAAGAGCAGGTTTTGGAAATGACGGGAATGACGCACGTGTCAATGGCCGTACGTGGTTTGCAGTTGACAACAAGAACAAGAGTCGAGGTAATGGTTTCTTGGGTTATGGAAATGAGGACATGGAGGGGTTAAATGAGCTGAACAGGGGCCCCAGAGCGAAGGCGTCTAAGAACATAAGGATTGGAAAGGGTTGACATCGTAGAATTTTATGATTTGGATTGGTTGACTCAATTCTTTTCCTTCGTTTACTTGGGTAAATTTCGCACTTTGGGAGGTACGGGCTAAGTATTTCATGGCTTGCTCTCTTCGTTCTCCCTTTTCTCTTTCTATTTTTTTTTTTGCTTGGGATTTCTCCCCAACATAAATCCTTCAATCAATTTTTTGTTTGGGCTAAAAGGTAGATGGTTGTGGTCTTTGAGTCACGAGGCGAGACTGAGTGAGCCTCGTTTGGTAGGCCTATAGTGGACCTTTAATTTTAGCGGGCCTAGGGTGGACCTTTTAATTTTAGCAGGGCTAGGGTGGACCTTTAAATTGTCTTACTTTGCAAGCGTATTTAGTCGTTTCTTAAAATGTGCAAATAGCGTAGATTCAAAACGTTGTTTTTACTTTATTGAAATTTAACGAAAGAATTACATCGAAAATAATTTTTTTTGTTTCTTTTCAGATTCCAGTTTCCGGGATTAAACTGGGAGTTGTGATTTAGACTCGAACTTTGATTAATTTTTCTTATTATAACCCGTGTATGAATACAAGGAGGTGGCCTAGACTCAAAATAATGACGTGGCGTAAGCCTATAATACTTGACCAAGCAACTCTCAGACTTAGGCTAAGTGTTCATTTGTCATGCGCCATTTTTCTTAATGTTGGCAAGGTAGTTAGTTGGGGAGATCGAATTTTTATTTTTGCAAGACTAGAATCATTAGTGCGGCTTCTCTCTTAGTGTGTATTGCTTTACCCCAATGGTAGCCTTATGGTATGCCGATTTGGGTATTTTCATAGTTCGTCATGTTGCATTCATGGAAAATCTTTTAGTCCGTACTTAGGAGTATTTAAAGGAGCGAGTGGCTCGAGAGGACTATGATAGTCGTGACCCAATGTGATCATAAGCCTTGAGGCCACTAATTTTTTGCTAATGGTATTGACACCTTAGGTTCACTTTGGGGGTCGTGCGACTATGGGGGAATGATTTTCAGAATGTGACTGTTTCCATTTTGCAAATACTATAATATATTCTTTTTATTGGTGAGAGAGAGTAACGAGGCCCTAGATTCTTAGCAAGGGATGACAATTACATATGGATGCTTATTGATTTAAATGTTAGGAAGGGAGACTCAATATGGTTTAACCTTTTTACTTGCAGAACGACACCAAGCATTAGGACCGATTCTATGGATAAGACAACTAAGACTTAGGATTTAGATTGTATTTTGGCATAGCCTAGTCTAGACTCGGATTTATTTTTTATTCGAACATTATTTTTTCTTGAAGACTCTATTTGAACATTTATTTTTTGAATACTTTGCCCATGTGACATTCAAGGTCATTTTAATTAGTGTGCTCGGTTTTGGAGCCGAACATTGTCGTCATAGGAGGCCTAACAACGACACAAAGAGTTATTTATTTTTATATTTTTTTTAGTCGCTTTTAGAATCGAGTGCCTTTCATACGCCCTCGCAGCAATCTTCACGAATAGTTTTTTTTGCTACGTATATATTTTTTGCGCGGGCATCGAGGCTGCTGTGCCTGACCAAAAGGCCAGGCAGCAACTTCGGCGCCCAGCAATGGGCGTGAGAAATATTGGCGCCCAGCCAGGGGCGTTGAAAATGCGTCCCTGGCTGGTTCTCTCTTTCTGTTTGCGTCTACTTTTTGTTTATGCGACTTCGATTTTGCGTGCTTGCCCAATAACGTCCTTTACGCGTTGTGCAGCGTTTGTGGGATTCGCTACAGGCCATCCCGAGCGTCGCTTATTTTTGTGGCGATCGTTCGGGTTTGCGGAACACGTATTTCGGTATAACTCTTTGGCAAATCGGTTTATGAATGTTTGGGCAATTTTTAAGGTCGTTGGTTTTCTAACGTTGTTTGTCACACAATCACATATTTCGCTACACATTACTAACATTACATCATGAAGCAATAATAATATGTCATGTAGTTTATGATAGGCTTCTATGGGTAGTATTTGCGCCTGGCTTGGTACCGCTTCTATCGCAGATCCAACACATGCCCCGGTCGAGGTAGTGCCTTCAACAGACGAATTTCGCCCAAGAGGCCAATCACGATGTAAGCCAAGGGGGCATGCACCAATGAGAGGGACCTAATGGGCGAGTGATTGGGTTTTGGACGGGTGTACTACTAGCGAAAGTGTCGAGTGGACAACAATCGAAGTGTATGCACCCCCCGGTTGGCGATGGGTATCCTTAGTCCCAACTCCCGAGATGAAACACCAAGGGAGCCAAGATTCGTTATGCGGTTCTGTCCGTTCACATTAATATGCTGATTTTCAGGTCGTCCCAACTTGATGGGGAAATAAACGCGGAGTAGGATCGTTTCACCCTTCGGCTATTTTGATTACCTACAAGCACGAGTATTTCCTTCACTATCCCCAGTGGAGTCGCCACTGTGAGGGGGTCGAAAAAGCGCGAGGCTAATGCGTGACCTTGTCCCTCGTGGGTGTGACGTTTCTTTTTGTCAAATCAAGTGTAATTGGATTTCCTGTGAGTTTACACTCAATTGACTAGTAATATAGGAGTCGACATTCAGTTTTTAACGACAATGAGAAAAACTAACAAAACCCGGTTATCGTGACATAAAGGGAGTGCAATTATGTTTGACCACGACGGCCGTAGGTTTCCTTGTGATCCCTGGTGTGGGGATCTCTCAACATACACCCGCAAGGTAGAGATTGAGGGTTCGGGGGAATGTAACTACCGAGAGGAGTACTCGCTCTTCGATAACTCCAGAGGCAGGATATCCTTACTAGCTCAGCATAAATAATTGAAGGGACATGCGTTAACTATTAAACTAATCTGAGTTGATTTTAACAATATGCAACATATAGTACTAGATCGAGCGCGATTATCTGATTTAGATTGTTTTAAAGGACCTAGCATGATAATCCAATTTCCCAACATATTATCTTTATTAGGCGTGATAGAACAATCAGATTTAATTAGTTTAACAGTTCATAAGAGGGCGAGGAAAGCAATTAAACCATGGAAAAGGGACACATTACGACGCACCCTTGAGAGGTGCGTCACGGTTCTCAGAAAACTAACCACTTTGACTTTGCTATTTCTCCTTTTATTTAACGAATCTCAAATTATAGGACAGGATACGTTCTGTTCGATTTTTGGATTGATTGCGACAGAACGCGTGATCAGTTTTGCAGCGTGAGGCTTGGGCTTAGGGGTTTAGAGTCAATACTCAGAATAATAATTGTGTGTTGTGTTCCTTTCACGTCGAACTTGGGGCTATATTTATAGAAAAGAGTTCGTGGAAAGATAGAATTGTAGAACTCTAATCCACGAGGAATTAGGAAAGAACACGTCCCAGGTATTTTCAGCGCCCAGGGCTGGGCGTCAAAGATTTCGGCGCCCAGCTCTAGGCGTTGAAAATAGGATCCAGGCAATTTCAGCGCCCAGGGCTGGGCGTTGAAATTGATGTTTGGGCCGTTTCTTTGTCAGATTCGGACCCTTAGAATCCGGAGTGTATGAGACCTAATCGAGTCTTTTAGTGCGTATTAATTTTATGACGGGATGCGTCTGGGCCCGTTACGAACTCTAGGCTCGTTAGGATATTAATTAATACGTAACTCTTATTTTTGAATCGTATTAGGAATAGGATTCTCTCGCAATTTCTATCTCATTTAGGATTTATGTTGGAGTGCAACACCTAATTCTGACAGGTTTCTATCTTTTATGACTTGCCACTTTTAACAACTACCCATTACGGCAGTTACTATTTTTAGCAGGTTTCCATAAATAGCAGGTTTCTATAAATAGCAGGTTTCGGGTGAAATGAAAAGGGGAATTGAGATTCGTTATTTTATAGGAGATGCGTTGTCAAGTGGAGATTTATGTTCTCATCATCGAACCTTCCCTTTCGGGAATGGGGACAAAAGTAGGTGTCTACAGGCACCGTATTTAAATACATTTAAAAACCTAACTACAAAATTTGATTTTTAAATATAAACTTAAAGAATTGAAATAACTAATCTAATTTTATTATTACAAAAATACTCCATAGTACGCATACCATATTTAAAAATTACATTCAAAATAAAAAAAACGGTTCGCATGTCGTATTTTCTAATCTAGTTAGGCCATACTAGTCACCTCTGCATTGAATCCAATCCATAATATACATTTACCCATTCGTACTCTAATACGAATGGCCCAAACAAGTTTACACAAAATTAACATCAGTAATTAAAATTACGTTCAAGTACACGCACTCTAAAGGTTGATCAATTCAAAATTATTAGCCTTAATTATATTCTAATCAAACTTTATTTAAATAAAATTAATCGTGCTACGCAAAAATGATTATAATAATTAATTTCTCATTTTCATTAAAATAGCTCTCATTTAAACCAATATAATCTTCAACTATAATTTTAAATGTTAAACTTACGGCCCGGCCCAAGTTAAAAGGAAAATAAAATATCAAAAATTCCAATTCGTTAGCCCCTACGTGAAACCGCAATCCCAAACCAAAGCGTTGGGCCATGGCTCAAAATCGCATCAACCAACGCCCAGCGCACGCGAGCAACAATAGCAAAATCAGTAGCGCGCTGCTCCACGTCTCTCGCCTGTGCACCAACCATGTGTGCTTGCGCGCCTAGTCGCTCGCCCGCAGAGCCGTCGCTCGCCCCCATACTTCGACGTACCAACGCGCGCGAGCAACAGCGCCTAGGTTGCCCACACGCTCGGGGGACAACAGTGATGTGGTCGCTCATCCCCGATCAAACCAAAACATCCAAATTTGTTTCCGGGTTGAAAATTTTACGATACGTAATTTCATAAATAAAAAATTATTAAATTAGGGCGATTTAATAAATTTCCACCAAGTCCAATTCATGAAATAATTAATTTAGGTTAACATTATTTGAAAAAAAAATGAACGAATCCAATCAACAATAGTTTTGAATGCATGGATAAAATAATCCAACAATTTAATTCATTCCAAATACTTAAATTTCATATTTGTTTTCAAATTATGGCTTAGGTGATTGATTAAAATTTACGAATCCATTCAAAATTTTAATCTTGAATTATATTTTTAAATCAGCCATTTACCAATGAAAACATATTTCCCTAATCACCTAAGCATAATCTAAGATCTTACCAACCCCAATTAATATTCGATAAAAAATTATTAAATATTAGGTTCCGGAATCATGGTTTATAATTAATTTTTGTGTTAGCAAATTAATTTATAAACATCATAAATTATAAACATTCAGTAGGAAAAACCACAATAAATTATTAATTGATTAGTAATCATAAATAATTTTTAAATGTCGAATCATTCAAGAATTAAAATTCCCGGAATATAAAACCCTCGAAAAAACCACTTTCCGAGCATAATTTGGCATTCTTCAGGCAGGGACCAAAAAAAAAGTGGATCTTTTTTAGGATGTCGTTTCCACCCATAAAACAGTAAGGAATCGACAAAATAAGATGATTTTCTAAAATGTTGTAGTTTTTCTACGAATTCATCCAATAATCCATTTTTAATATTTAATTAACGAAAAACTCTGAAACTAAAACCATTAATTCCAGCCATATTAATTCAAGAAAACACATGAAAACATACTTTAAACATGTAGCTCATGATACCACTGTTGGGATTTATGCTAATCTAATTAACAAATCGGAAATGAATCTCGAAACCAAGATCCATGTCAAAAAATGAATTAAATTTAAACATACATTCGATGCTTGTACTCACACTAGCCCCACAAAAAATAAATCCATGTGTAATTACTCTACAATAGTCCACCGGCACGTTCGGATCTGCCCTGATTCCATTTGCTTATAATTTCTCAAGATATGTTGGCTATGGAGGAATTTAGTTCTCTCTCTCTCTCTCTCTCTCTCTCTCTCTCTCTCTCTCTCTCTCTCTCTCTCTCTCTCTCTCTCTCTCTCTCTCTCTCTCTCTCTCTCTCTCTCTCTCTCTCTCTCTCTCTCTCTCTCTCTCTCTCTCTCTCTCTCTCTCTCTCTCTCTCTCTCTCTCTCTCTGAGGCACAATTAGAATGAGGGTTGTGTGTATGCATGGAAAAATGTATTAGGGTTTTTAATTAGAAACCTAAAGCAAATATTGTAACTGGCCAAGGACAAGGCGTTGACCTGCCACAACAGCAGCCCACAACACGCAAGCGTGCGCAGGCCTTTAGGCCATGGGCCTTGCACGACCTCGTTGCCGCTGCAATTGTTGTGCTACTGCTTCAAGCACCGCACACGCGCTCAGGCAAGCCACGGGTCGCGGCATGCTGCTGTTGCGCCCATGGGCCTTGTGCGCTTGGCTCGTGGGCTGGCAGCGTTGCTCGCGGCCTTGTACTCGTGCTCATGGCCTTGCGACCATTATTTATCATATAGTACTTGACAATCCAATGTCTTACGATACCATTATTCATGTGCACCAGCCCATGATATAAGCGATAAGATATACGATTACGATCCCCCAACTTATCGTATATTAATTTTATCCGAACTAAATTTTTGATTAGCCATTAAATGAATTTTCCGATTCATTTAGTTCGGCTATCCGTTATATGCCATTGGTGTGACCTTGTAAGTTTAATCAACAGTAAGTTGTGAGCCTAATAAGGACTAAAACTCACTGATTGGAATCATTGCTCCAACTAGTTGTTCTGATCACTTGATCTCACTGAATTAATTAACATTCTGGTAATTAATTTAAACCTTGTTATATTAGACCAATGCACCTTGGATGAAGAAAACATTTCCTTCAGGTGTGATATTAACTCTATTAGGCAGCTCTTTCGTGCCCTCGGGAAATTTTCTAGTGCTTCTGGTTTGAAGGCTAATTAATTAAGCTAAGAGCTCCATTTATTTTGGAGGTGTTCACAAAGATGTTCAGGTGAATATTCTGGCATAGTTTGGTTTGGTGAAAGCAGAGCTTCCTTTTAAATACTTAGGAGTGCCTCTTTCTTCTAAATTAAAACACTCTATAATGCAATGACAACCTCTTGTTCGTAAAATCCTGTCCAAAATTGATAGTTGGTCTTTAAAACTGCTCACCTATATTCAGGAAGAGTACAACTTATCAAGTCCCTTTTATTTGGTGTTCAATCTTATTGGAGTCATGTTTTCCTCATTCCAAAAAGGTGATTAAGCTCATTCAAGCTGCGTGTCGGTCCTTTCTATGGATTATTAAATCTGGTACCTCCAAGAGCGCATTTGTTGCTTGGGAGACCTTGTGCTTGCCTAAGACAATCGACAGTTGGAATATCACGTGTCTTATGGAACAAAGTTGCTTTATGTAAACTCTTGTGGGATGTTGCTTGTAAGAAAGAACTTATGTGGGTTAGGTGATGTTATTCGAGTGAACTGGAGGAAGCTTACTTGTAACACTCCTGCTCCACTGAAATGTATTTTTATTGCTGTGTTGGCTACTCATGGGAAGTTAGCTACCTATGATAAACTTTTGAAGACTGGCATTAACTTTGAGCAAATGTGAAAGAAGAGGAAATTATTAGCCATTTATTCTTTCTTGTGAATTTTATGGCATGGTGGGGACTGTTGCCCTGAGTTGGCTTGGCATTTCAAGAAATGTTGGAGATGGTGTTTACAGATGCAAATTTTAGCTTCAAGATGGAGAACGAATCTATCTATATAATATACTAAAAGAGAGGAAATCAATGTGGTGATGACAAATGTCACTCATTGATTGGTCTCTCTTTTAATTTTAAAAAATAATTATTAGTCTAATTTTATTTTGTTTTTTATTGAGGAAGAATCAGAGAGGATATTAATGATTGCCATTATAAAACTTACAGATTTTTTGAATATTCCATTCTTAAAGATATATATATTATGCTAAATATTCTTTCCTAAACCTAAAAAAACTGACTATATTGTTATTTAACTAAAAACTATTCATGTCATTATATTATTTTGACTTAGCTATGTAAAATATATGGACATATGTTTATGCACGTAATCAGAAGCTTAAGTAATTATTGCACGAATGTTTTGATTATCCAAGCTATTATATACCACGTAATAAATTATGGAAATTAACTTGCAAAGAATAAAATGCTAATATGTTACTTGGTTACTTAAGCTGTGAAATTGGAAATTACAATATTGGCGAACAATTTTTTTTATTAATGTCGTTTATCATATATAATAAGATAAAACAATGGTCTCCAATATAATTAATATAAGTGATACGAGTGCAGTAATCAAATTATGTCAAAGTCATATATACATAGTAGATTTTTGGTGTAGTATCCGTATATGGTGAATTATGATTAATGTTAATCATCTACTATTAACCATCTAAACATGCATATTTAGGGAATTTATATGCGTAAATTTGCAATCATGACATACATTGCAATAGTATGTGTAACTAAGATTTTTTTTTTTTTTTACATAAGCTAAGTGTGTAATTAATATCAAACTATATAAAAAGTAAAAATTTCCTAAAATGATAATTCATATTGCCGTGAATAATCATGATCATCTTAAATTATTCTCACGACTATTTTCTAAAAATTGCTTAGCTTGCCCATATGACTATCTAAAGATATTTGAATTACCAAATACTTCTACTTAGCTTTGTATCTACACCATTTACCAATATCACCAAATATTAACCTCTATTCTATAAGGGAAGATGAGATGATTTGGTGTCCATGTAAAAAGATTAAAATGCACCCATTAAGTTACTAATTAAACTACATTACCTCTATTATAAATAAGAAAATGACTTAAATTTAAGAAAATAAATAAGCATGCCGACAATATAAAGAGGAAAATAATCAATAAAACTTACAAAAACCCCCCATAAAAAAATTAGAGTAATATCAAATGTTGAACTTAAATTCTTTGATTGATTTTGTCATTAAGCATAGAATATGCTTTTAAAATCTTAGCTCAAAATGCAATGTACAGTAAAAAAAATCAACACAAATTCATGAAAATAAGGGCATAAGAAAAAAAATTCATTTTTTTTATTCCTTTCAAATTCTACTAAATTTTTTTATGTGTTTAATTCAAACTAATTATTTAAGAGTAAAAATTACAGTGTAAATAATTAATGGAAAAAAATACTTAGTTTATCCCTCAAATTCTGCATTTTAGAACCAACAATAAATTTCAAAGGACATGCATTTTGTCACAAAACCAAAAATGCAAGAACCTAACATGTATGGACTCAAGTAAATTTTGAATTGACTATTAATTGTAATTGAATGTAAATGAAGCTAATTAAGTAAATAGTTGATTATAAATTTTATTCAATAAAATTTTAATTTGAAATAAAATCATATTGTTAAGAAGTAATTATTTATTTAAGGAATAGACTTAAATTAAGCAAAGTAAATAAGTTTAAATGAAAATTTAGAAAAATAAGAAATCAAGGAAATGATCAAGAAAAATAACTTATGATAAAATTTTCTAAAAAAAATAGATTAAAATTAATGTTGAGATTCCTCTCACACCAAAACAATTAGTCAAAATTATGAGGCTGGCAAAAATGGTGGTAGTATTATAATAAAATTATTATATTATTAATAAGTTTGCACTACATAAATATTTTGAATATGTTATGATATAAAGGATTGCTATATGTTATGCATGCATCACACTTTATGATCGGGCGAGTTTGGTTTTAGGTTGGGCCGACGACGAAGATAAACATAGATGATTGACTAATATTGACTAATAAATAGAGATTTTGTGTTGATGAGCGGGTTTGAGGATATCATCTACCCACCTTGGAGATGGAGCGAGTTTAAATTTATTGGATTTGAATACACTCACTAAATCCTATCCATGTATGTCACTTTTTAAATAATTTTATCAACATAATCAATTTTAATACCCCGTAATAACCTTATGTCAATATATTCAAAAGTTAGCTGAAAAATAAGGTAAATTATCTACCGAATATAGGGATGTTAGATTGTTTGCGGGGCGGGTTCTTTTGGAGACCCTCCCGCGGATTCATCTCATGGTCGAGCAGGGATGGAGGAAAGTTTGGTGGGTGATGTGGTTAAAAAATGTATTATCCAACACGGGTGATGAAGCGACGATGGATTTTAGATTGGACCTACCTTCCCTGATTATCCTTCATCTAATTCATTATAAATATATCAACATTTTTTTACACTCCTTTTATTCCAATTTAATCGTCACACTTTCTTTTTTCGACCGTAAATTTAATTTGCATACTTCTCTTATGGCATGAACTCACTAATATATTACATCTCTCTTCTCACTATCAAAATTTAAGGTCTCACTTATTCTCTCATTCACTTCAACTACTTTTGTGTTTAAATATAATAGATAAGCCAAAATCTATTTATCATATAAAACTCCGTGAAAACTTAATGTGACGATTAAATTGGGAGGGGTAGAATACTATCCTACACATTATGTAGTATAACGTTTTATTTATTTACTCAATTACTCTAATTAATCAGATAACCGAATTGTCGAATTCTCTAGAAAAAAGATTTAAAATTCAAAACACTTACCGAAAAAAATAGGTGAGTCTAGGGGAGGGTTTGAGGTGGATGTGGAGATACACGGGTGGGTGGTGGAGCAGAGAGAGATTTTGTTTTTTACCCCTCGAGACGAGGATGGGGAGGGGTGGCTATCGTTCCTATCACTGGTGGCGGCGGGTATGGGGATGAAATTTTTTAGACGGGTACGATGTAAAGGTTGCGCCCCGCCTCAACGTCATCTCTAGATAAATAAAGTAAATGGTGGGGTTATATGTTAAATGGTGGGATAATGAGGCAGATGAGACGAGTATTAAGGTAGATATAACTATCGAAGGGAATGGTGGATTAAAATAAATTTAATTTTGATAGAGGTGATGAATGATGATGAATATAAGTTTGTCCATGTACCCTTTTTTGTTTTATTTTTTTAATAATAAGATGACAGATAGGTTAACACCAAAATTATCCATCATTAATTTTAATTGGCAGAATATCTATGACCTCTATTATGATGATTATTATCTACCACTATAGTTTAAATTTCATATAAATTTATATTTAGATTACAAAATACTAGTGATGGTTCTAATCAAGTCTATAGAATGCGTTTTGTTATTTATCTTATCTGGAGGGAGCGTAATTAGAGGAAATTGCAGAGTAAAAGGCTCCAAACTCACAATATCGTACAACAAATCAAGGTCATAAGCAGAAATTAATTACTCCCCCCGTCACTTTTTGTTTTTTACGTTTGGTATTTTTCACGCATTTTAACGATTAATTAATTTGCATCGAGATTCCTCTATTTTTTTATTTAAACAAGATAAATTACGTTTATTTATAATTTTTTCACTTTTATCAAAATTCTGATATTGGGAAATGAGAAAATTTTAATGTCCCAATGGAAAAGTGAGATAAAATCTATAACTATACTAAAAGAAATACCGCTGACATCATCCTTCCCTCCAAACTGTACACATGTCACTATCTCCTTCAATATTTTCCCGCCCAAATGTACATTGCTTGCTACACAATTTATCATCTCTTATTAATCAGATTTTATTAATTATTTATGTTCCCATTAAAGTGGAATGTAAAGTGTACATATTTATCCGTGCACTGGAATAATGAAAACTAATGTTTTTAGATTAATTGAAAAATATGTTCACATTGGAATCAGATTTCCATGCATTGGGAAGATAAATTATTATATTACAGTTGGGGGAATTTTCTAGATGGAAATGTACAAAGCCATTTTTCTAAAACGATTATACTCAATAGTTCATTGTACTAGATAATTTGTTAATGGGTATTTTAAACAAGCATGACTCTTCAAAATACTGAAATAATAATTACATTAATCTATCAATTAGAATACTATAAATATAAATAGATGTGACTTCCCTTTAAGTTGTACCTCTACCAGTATACAGAGTATTAAACCCAACAAGTGTATGTCTTTTCCTCTCTATCTTCTTATTTAAATTTGTATTCCATTAACCATGGACATGAATAATACTTATAGAGTTATATTAGTTTGTTTCTTATGATTGAATTTGCAAATTCAGAAGCCAACATGTTGATAATAACTCCAATCATGGATCGTTAATTTGATAATGAAGATACGAAGTACTCCGTAGTTATTTAGGGAATCTCTAATTACATGTGATAATATAATTTTTTTATTAATTAAATCGATTGTACTACAAAGAAAATCAATTTAGTGGTACAATTTTTTGGAGCTTCCTCCATTTGAGTTGGTGCAAAGCTCCCGTAAAAAGAAAAGAAGTTAGAGGAAAGCTTGGTTGAGATTTTTTGTTTTCGGAATTACTTGGTTGAGATTTTTAATGATTGCTGTTAAATGAGATATTTAAAAAACCGAATTTAAAAATAAATTTTTTGGAGGATAATTATTCAAAATTGTAATTGCTACTTCATATCATGTTTTACGGATTACGGAGCAACATAAAATAATATTCCTCATACGAGTATATCTGAAAATATATATGTTATACAAAATACAATTTACTAATGTTCAGAGGTTAGAAAAAAAATTATACGTAGTAGTAAACAAAATTTACAATATTTTTGTATAAAACCGTGCATCGCACGGGTGCTAACCTAGTGACCCAATAAATTTAATTGGTTAAAATAATAATTGAACACAAATTTTGATAGAATATTAAGTTATTTATGTGAGAATATAAAAGGAAATGTAAAGTACATTTTAAAATACCCAAAAAGTAAAACATAAAAAATAAAAAGAGACGAAAGGAGTAATAATTTGCCTTATTTTCTATTTTTGTTTTCTTTTGGTGCCTATTAGCAGTAAGATTTGTTTCGGTCCATTGACCTTGTTTGTTTGGTTTGGTCTTGCTGTTCACTGTATTTTGTACATTATTACTCCCTGTGCCCCTAAAATATTGCCCTATTTAACTTTTCACAGTCCCCAAGACAAGACTTAAAAAAACCTGGTACGAAATAAATCTCTATTTTACCAAATAAAAAAAATACACTTTCTAAGAAGATGAAAAGTACAATGGTGTTGAATTCGTATGACGAACATCTCACAAAAACAAGATTGCGATACATCTCACAAAGCAAGTTTGCAACAAAATTAGTTCTTAATCTGGAATTCACCTGATTCGAAATTTTCAATCAAATCAACAATCTCAACATCATTGTATTCCCTACGATAAAGAAAATGTGGTCATCCTCTACATTCTGCAGGCTTATAACAATGCATCATCCCAGAGCAAACCACCCGAGTCTTATTAAGCAACAATGGAATACAAATCAAAAGATACACAGAAATCAAACATCTTCCTTAATTAGTATAACCTTTCACGGCGAGCTTGAAAGAGTTTCATGTAAAGGAGATGTGGAAAACTTGTGATCTTGAGAAGTCACTTCTCAATTACAGAGAAGGCTTCGATCAAGCTGATTTAATAAGAACAAATAGAGGGTTGTCACCTAACCGTTCTCGACCCTGCACAAAGGCAAATAGCTGGTTATAGAATGTTTCTAAAGAAAATTAGACCTACCGGAAAACAACTGAGCTTTGATAATAGGCATGGGAATCCTGTTTACCTCAGACATGATCAACCATACCAATTTATCTTATTACATCCCAAATTATAACGGGTTAAATATTAAAACATGTACCCATGCCACTAAACAATATCTTACTGCCATATTTTTGAAATGTCTTTGGTGAAAGAAGGAAATGACAAATTCATGTCGTCATGTAGAGCATTAAAAGGGGGGCGAGTCACAAAGCAAAATTTATCAGTTTAAAATGTAAATCAATTTTTTGGAGCACAGCCAATTCAATTTATGGAAGGATGCACACACACAAAGAACTCGATGCTCCAACCCTTTCCCTTTAACAGAGCAAAAAAAACTTGAAATGTGTGGTTAAATGCTTAAAATTTTGGAAAACATAATTGCAAGAGTCAATAGCTATTGACAGCAGTGCCATACCTTCAGTTCTGGAAGCTCTATAAGACAGGCAGACTCGACAACCTGCACTCCTACACGCTCTGCAATTCAACCATCACATAAAATTAGACGCATGCACAGGAGGCAAGTGGATCTAATCATCTATGTCCAAGCAGAATGTTAGAAAATGATCGATATCGACTCTTTAACAATGTGCGGAGTTGTTTATACTGAAATCTGACCGGCTTTTCAGCAACAGCAAAATGCAGTAAAGGGAGCAAAGTAACAGTAAGTTATATCACAGAAGTTGTTTAAATAAAAGCATTACCAAGCAGCTTAAGTGCAGCAGACAAGGTCCCTCCAGTAGCTATGAGATCATCAATGATTATAGCTCGCTCTCCTGCTTCTACCGCACCAACATGCATCTCCATTTTGTCTGTTCCGTATTCCAATGAGTACTCCTCCGAAATGACAGCCCCTGTTATATAGCATTCAACAGTTATTAAAACATGTATGATTTAAATGAAAAGCTATTCTACACTGTTAACATGATTCTAGGTTGTCAAGTTCATTTCTTCTTTCCTGAAACTTTGCTAGAAAATACTCTTGAAAGCAAAAGACAACTGGAACATACAAATACACAAGAACTGACCGATTACAGTTCAAATAAAACCAGTAGGAAAGTGTATGGTCCATCACATACACATATTAAGCAATATACTTGCCCAACTTAAAGTCCTAAAAGTCACAAAAATTGATCAATAACTAAGCCACCAGTAAACTGAAACAGGTTACACGCAATTACTAAGCCACCAGTAAACTGAAACAGGTTGTCCTAACCCACCAGTTAGCATTATGGTAACATCATAGAGTTACCCAATGTTTGTGTGTCCCTTCAAGAGGGACTTCCCCTTAAAAGGCTTATTTGATAATTCTGAACTGAATTGGAGCAGACATCAAAGACACTGGGATTTTAGGAGCATTACTTGGTGGATGGGGCTCCATTTTAGTGCACAGAAGGTAGTCACCTACAGAGAATCCAATCTGTCAGCACGAGATCCATAGTGGTTTGGTGAGATGTTTCCAGAACATTAGTTTAAGTGTATTTCTGAACTATGGAGAGTGGCAATTAGACAATATGACTGGTAGACATGCCTATTTGTACGGCTTGCAACAATGTCATGCAGTATGCTAGTTAGCCTGGTCAAAGAACCCTAAATAAATATATAGGGAAGAGGAAGATTCATTTGTACCATAGAAAAAAAAAATAGAGGAAGAATGGAAACATTTCAACACTTGAGTGCCCTCATTGACACTTGATTCTGTTTCTAACTTTCTACCCCACAAACTCTCTAAACGCCAGGAAAACAAGATACGAGGAGAACAAATTGAGTGGCAATAACGTCCATAATGAGGATCTTGTGATAGCTCATGGGAGTGCAGCCTGGCGGGTGACAGTCGCTGCCAGGTGACAATCTCATAAACACTAGCGAGTGGTTGCTTTCGTGTTGTTAGGCATGTGTACAGATGTGTGATTCCAATGTTAAGATAAACGTAACTCAACATATTGCAACGTTCATTGAGTAAGGCAGAAGGTGTCATTGGCTCCAGGGAAGCCACAAGAATAAATATTGGCGAAATTTACACGCTGGTATAACAATATAAAGCCATTGCCACATTAACAATAAGTACTCAAACCACATGGTATATTAAAAAAATAAAAAAAAAGGAGATCAAGTGAGCATAAAATGTTACCCGGATTTGCCATGAAACCACAACCTAATTTGTAAAATTTTCTTTTTGGTTTTGCACATTTTATCAAATATTATACCAAAACCTAAGAATATAGTTCCAAGTCTTGACATAAAATGCACACTTGCTAGTGGCACACAAAGATCACAGCGTAACACCATAGCAAGATTGATGAAATCAACTAAAAAAAGTCACCAATGTAAAACACTAAGAGTAAAATGAAGTTAAACTCTCTCATTTTGCCCAATAAATAAATATTCCTCCGTTCCAATACTATTGCACTATGTAAGTTATGTCAAAGAATTTTGGTAGTGGGTAAAAGAAGAGAGAGACAAAAATACAAACTTGTCCATGTGCTTGCACGCATGAAATAAATCAAGAAGGCTTAAGATGTAAGGGTATATTGGATATTTGTGGTGTGAAAACAACTATTTTATTTCCTACTCCCTCTGTTCCTAAAAGTTCTTCCCATTTCCTGAATTCACATTCCTTTTTGTTCTTCCCATTGTGAATCTTTTCCTTTTTTGACAAAAAAATTTCCCCAAAATACCCTCATTCTACAATTTAATTTCACACCATATCCTACCTTTATTACATTCACCTACCCAATTATTCTCATTGATTTCCCCACCCACCTTATTTAACTCATTCACACTCCTTATTTTATGATTTTTCTAATAAAATATTTCCCCTTTCTTTCTTTAATCATTTCTCTCTCTTTAATTTATTCTAAAAGTAGAATCCTCAAACTTTAATCATTATTCTTAGACCCAATCATACCAAGATTCCATTTTTCTTAATCCAACTGGGAAGGACATAAGGGAACGGAGGGAGTATAATGGAAATGGTGCAATATTTGTGAAACTTCCTTAAAAGGTAAATGGTCCAATAATATTAGAACGGAGGAAGTACCATAATCTTCACAATATCACCTCTAAGTAAGTTCAATGTATTTGAGAATTCCCATTGTTTAGCTAACTTTTAGAGTTTACCATCAACTTTAGTCATGCAAAATATTTTTCTTTCATATTCCCAACTCCTCGTTTTTCTCATCCCACTTTTCAAAACTTTAACCGTGTACTTGGATAAGGGAATTGGAGAGTAAGAGAGAGAAAGGAATTGAGGGATTTATTCTCCTTTGTAGCCTTGTAGGAATATCACATGGGGGAATGGTATGGAACAGAACTGCTGGAAGAGTGGAAGGTATTGTATACACAAATTTATAACAAAGCAATTTTATTGATATTTGAATATTTGGGTACAATATCTGTATTTGATAGTTTACAAGGAATAAACTAAGTTTCGTGATCCTGCTAGTAGGGTGGTGACCATAGATCGAAAATGCGGTATCGGTCGCGGTTGCGGTATCGTCGCGGTGATGGAACGGTTGTCGTTGTAAAGATCGGATCGCTGACGAATTTTTATTTTGGAAAAAATGAATAAAGAAAATAAATAAATAAAGAAATATATCGTACTTTTATTTTTTATGAGGAAATACATACCCACTAAAACTAGTTGTACAGAAATATAATATATAAAATAAAATAAAAATATTAAAAGATTAATAAAAGGGGAAAGGTCTATTTAACAGTAATACTAACCCTCTACAGCTGTAACCTTTTTGTAACCTTTTTCAAACACTGTAACAGCTGTCACCATGGCCTCTCACTTATAAATAAATAAATTTGACCAAAAAATATTAAAGAAACAAATAAAAAAGACTCAACATTTACAGAGATACCGCATGTGAGAAATACAAAAATAAGACGCCTTCTTCTGCTCTTCATCTTCTTCAATATGCCGCCTCTATTCACAAAGAAGAAGCTTCAAAATTCAACCTCATAGGCTCATATAGAAACCAAAAACTAAATCAAGCATTACTCAAGAAATATAAAATCTTTAGGTTCTCAGATCTATTGTTTGGTTCATCACGTTCGACCGCGAATTTGTTTCTTCTTCTTCTTCGCTTTATTTTTCCTTTTTTCAACTAATTCTCAAGGATGCGGCAGACTCCTAAGTGATATCGCTTGTCTCGGCCGATTTTGGACCGTATCGGTCGAATCGGGCAAAATATCACCCTTTTGTAAGAAGGCGCGATAAATCGGCATATTTCGTATCGGCAGACTCAAAATCCGAGTTAACTCGGACGAAACGAGTAAACTCGGGCGAGTTTTTATACCATAGTGGTGACGGTGGTTTGACGACGTCAAGTTGGGTTTGAGCTCAAGGTGACGTCCGCTTGACGTGGTCAACCTAAGTTTGAGTTTAGGGAGATGTTCACTTGATGAAGTGTTTGACTAGGTAGCCAACACGATTTGTCTGTGTTTATTGACTACTTTTAGAGAGAATTTTATGAGCTCGTGGGAATAATGAATTTCTGATACTTACAACTGAAGTAGAAGAGTAGTATGTATAGGAGATGGAGAATCCTTTCTTGGACTTGAAAGGCATGGGCTCGACCCATCCGTGACTTAAGAGTGTCCACGTGGTCCATTTAATTTGCTTTGTTTTGGCCAATATTATCGACTGACCCAAATATTTATGACCCGGATTGTATTTGATTAATTTGAGAATTTTATTTAGGTGGGTTGAATTAATTAAAACGGGCTAAAAATATAATTTCAACCAAATTTAATTATTTAATTGAATGTAGTACACTTAACCAATTTTGTGCCTACAGGTATCGTTTTCCTTCCCTTTATATGTTGTATATATATGGAGACATAAAGCACTTCTTCCCTCCTTTCTTTTACTTTCCTTCCCCTTCCCTCTCAGTGGCTACTTCTTCCCCAACCTCCCTTTCCCTCTACGAACCTAAACAATGGATTCCTTTCTAACCTTTTCTCTCTTAACTCAACTCCCATTTTAGTAAAAGTAAATCGAAAGAGACACTAAAAGTATGAGAAAACTATTGCAAATTTGGTCTATTATTTGCACGTGCCAATTCAAGCGAACGAAAGGGAAAGGAATATTGTTCCCTCCGATAGTCCAATTCTCTTCCCTCCCCTCTCCCCCAAGTAATATAAGCTAGGGCAGATGAGTCCCTCACTTTCTCATCTCACCCTGATGGATATTGGTATAAAAGAGTTGTCTTCTGTAAGATACTGGTGTAAAAGCACCTGTAGGTCAAATGGGCCTAACAAAAACACCCCTCTTCATAATGCAATAGGTAGTTAACCTGTTAAAGGATGTTATAGGATGACAAGCACTAAAAAAAAAAATTATCCATGAGCTTGCTAGATTGTGTGACTAGACTCAATAAAGTGAGCAACAGAAATCAACAGATTCATCAGTTTTAAAGCAAAGGTAGCCAAGGATACTACTTGCACAATCAATTATGTATAGTAACAAACATATATATAAAGTTTCAGGGACAAACCAGGTAATTTCCCAGGCTTCCTCATTGGAACGAATTTAGCTCCAATGGCCAATGCAATGGGAGGACCAAAAATGAAGCCTCTAGCCTCGACCCCTGTAGCAGGTTATATCACTCAGTCATCAATAAGAAAAATGTCGACCAGAAGTATAAACAAAACCACCAATAATCACAAATAAATATATGGACAACGTAGAATAATTCTTAATATCCTGGGTAACTTCTTTGTTTATAAGTCATGAAAACCATTATAGGCTATGAAATTCACCAACCTAAATCACAAAACACAGGCGCTGCGAAAACAAAAAATAAATGATAAATTGACTCAATCCAACCTTTGGGCGGTTAGCCATAAATTATCCCCCATATCAAATATTTTTTAAATAATTCAACCTTTGGTTGGTATTTTCATAAAATGGTCCTTGACTTGTCGGTAACCATTATTAGAGGCTAAATATGCCATATGTCGCTTTCCCAATGGTCTAGATATATTTTATGAAAACCCTATCTCCCTTCTTTCTCCTTCCTCCAACGCCCCTCCACGTTCTGGTAGACCCTTTCTCCCCTCCTTCCTCCACCGCCTCCGGCAGACCTATCTCTCTCCACCTTCCTCCAGCCATCGCCCTCCAGATCCCCTCTCTTTCCTCCTTCCCCCCATCACCCTCCAGCAGACCTCGAGATCCCCCCCTTCCTCTTCCTTTCTCCACCACCTTCCTCCGCTTCTCCCCCTAAGAGCATTGTCAATGGTGAGGAAATTTTTTATAAGAGGAAAAACAATTGGGGAAAAAAAGTTGGTTTACTAACAATGGGGAGATTTTTCTCATGGGATGGGGAAAAATAAAAAAATGCCTATGGCATTGGCATTGGAATTTCTTTGCTTTTTGATGGGGAAATTTCGGCCAACCTTGCAGACTATGTGGCCTGACATGAGCATCTTGTAACGATTATTTTGCTAACGGCCAATTTTTTACATTTCCGATTCATAAAATGAATTACCAATACTCATAAAATTTCGAGACCTACAAGTGGAGATTCATTTTGATAATTTAACACAAAAAATAATTCTCATTTCTCTTTCTAATTTACTTATTTGCAACTATAACTAGTTATTGCCCCGGGCGATGCCCCGGTGACTATATGTAATTTGAGAACTAATCTTGATAAAATTTGGGTTAAATAAAAATAATTACAATATTTTGATATTAAATACTTACATAATCATATTTAGATATTAAATACTTACATATAATATGATATAAATATTTGTGCATAATTTATTTTTATATTTTATTTATGTAAGGGTGATTCAATATAAAATTTGGTTAAACATCTTAGTAAACTAAATTTAAGTTTGAAATGGAGTAGTCTTTTGTTATGTGTAATACTATTTTTTTTATTGCTCTAGGTAAATTTACATGAACTGACATGCTAAAAAAACGTAATCATAAATAAACCTAAATTAAAATGAAAATGAAAATGAAGATGAAAAAAAGAAATTAAGAATAGTTTAGTTTCATAAGAAAGTTATTTAAATGTATAATTATGGTAGGCATTAAATTTTTAATACAAGTCATTAATAAACATAACTTATATGTTTTGAATTGCTTAAATATCATAAGTTGTATTATTGGATTAGTGGTTAAAGTCAAAACTTATGAACATGAGGTCATGGGTTCAAGCATTGATGTTTGCATTTCTTCATCTTTTTGTAAGAAAACATTATATGTCAATGTGGCTATGCCATGTCACTTGCCATTTAATGGTGGCGACATGTAATAATAGTATAGATTACCAAAAACTTATTCATTTTTTAGTTTCTATTATTTTTGTTGTTGCTAGAGAGAGCAGTGGTAGAGAGAGAGAAGTAGTGGTAGAGAGAAAGGGGTGGGGGGTTTTTCTTTTGCTCATGGATAAGAGGGGTGGCGATTTTTTTTTTGCTCATGGAAAAGATGAAAAACGATGAGTGATAAAGTGGGTAGATAGAGAGCAATAGAGGACCTTTTTCGCCCATGATTAACAATAGTCTCAACATCCATGGAAATCATCAAAATCGGAGATGAAGATGGAGGACAGAGAAGATGATGGTGAATGTGTTGATTATGTTGTTCGATATTCATGATGCTTCCTCCACGTATATCCTGATATACAATGCTAGAAGATAAGATGATTGCCCTTACTCCTCGTGCCATTTTTTCAGACATCACTTTTCTTGACAATGGTGGTATTTATGACCTCTTTACTAGTACCTTTTGTTGGAAAGCTTCAAATTATCAACTATTTTGGTTGTTCGGACATAAGTTTCTCTTTCTTTGGTTATTTTTGAAACTTTATATTATTATTATGGGTATGATCATAGTTTTATGATTAACTTAATGGGTTTTGATTTGTGGGTCTTGTATGAAAGCTTTAAATGTTGAAAATTCTAGGTGATGACCTCCACATGTCACAAATTCCAACCGGTGGAAAAAAAAAACCATGGTTTTAAAAATGGCCCTGTGGTTTTAATTGATTAATTGGCCTTAACTATGGATTAGCTTTTAAACTAATGTAGAATCTTAGTCTATGGGGTTAAGTAATCTAATTACTAAACTTCCTTTTAACTCGTCCTCATATTTAGATACATTTTCACTTTATTTTCTTGCAGACTATATTCAAGATATCAAGATTTAAGAAAAAATATCTGGTTGACAGTGATTTTTGTTCAAGTTTGTTGTTTGCTTGAAAGCCTTGTCACATATTCAACCTTGAGCTTTGTGGCAGAACTTTTGCTTGATGACCGCTTGAAGACCTCACTTGGTCGTAGAAACAAAATGACGATGATAAGCATATTTGCATAACTGTTTTTCAATATTAAAATGGACGAACGCTGATCGGTACATAAAACTTTTGACGAACTACTAACCCATGCTTTGGTAGTTTGTATTCCTTCGGTACATAACTCATTCTCAATTACGGTGATTTCTAATTGATATTGAGAGAGCTTAGTTTTAAAACGCGCGCCTAGGCTCAATGCGCACGTCCCAGCGCCTAGCGAAGAAGGCACCCTCTGAAAGGCCGAAGGCACAACGCCGTATGCGCCTTAATATAAGGCTCTAATTTTTATTTTTAAAAAAAGGCCAAAACAACATGATTTTAATGGGTCCCTAACGGTTAGAATTTACTATGTTGGAAAGAGAAGAGAAAACCCAAATTTTTCCATTTTTTCCTTGTCACTTTCAACGACAGGTCATGTAAACTCCTCTTTTTTCTATGTTAATGTAATTATTTTATGTAAGGTGTGGCGCACTTCTTTTGAGAGCCTAAATGCATAGCCAATAACTAAAAAGTTACTTGAACCTTTCTTAGTCCCCTTTTTGTTTGGTTTTTTCCCTTAAAAAGGCTTTAATTTATACTTTACCCCTTTGTGACAACAAGTAATACATTTTGATTTTTTATCCAGAAAACAAGTACCAAAGAAAAAAAAATTGTGCGCCTTGTGTAAGAAAGGCATGGGCATTCCCCTTACGCCTTCGCATAGGCTCAAAGGGACTTTTGCGCCTTTATGCGCCTTTTAAAACTAAGATTGAGTGATACAATGACAGCAAAATCTCAACATATTTACGGGACATTTTCTATAAATCTATCCATCATCAATTGCACTACATTATTTGCATGTGCATTTTTATGTGCATCAATTGCACTACATTATTTGCATGTGAATTTTTATGTGCAGAGGATTATTGATTTGGGATGAATTTTGTATCCTTCAGGTCCGTAAAGATGATACTCGGAATCCTCAATTTTCATCAAGTTTATGTGTTTCCAGTGTCGGACACTGGACACTCGGACGCGGGTTTGACACTTAGACACTCTTATCTTGTCTTGCTCTTGCTAATGTGGTATGTCTTCCTATTAGAGAGAGTCTCAACCCTGTATATTTTGGAGGATGGAAGTTGCAGACTCGGACCTTCAATGGTTGTCCTTGAAGGGGTTCTTTTAATTTGGCGAGAATACATAGATTTTTTTTAGTTGCACCATTTTTCTTTATCGGAAGTTGCATATTAGTTGCACCATTTCCTTTTATGGTATGCATTCACATGCTTTTTGGTGTGTTTACACTTTACACAACAAATAATCATTTTACCCTTAAACATATTTTATATTTACCATTAATATCTATCATTTTCTAGCTAATTTGTTTGTTATCACAAGAGCATTCTTGATATTTACTTCCTTTTTATTGTTTGTGTCAAACAAATATGGTGCAAGTAAAAAAATCGGATGGAATTTGGCTTCCTTAATTGTTTTAAAGATGAAGAAGGAAACTTTGGTGGCTATGGTTATATAACAGAGGTGTTAGGCACGGAACTTTTGGGGGGGGGGGGGGGGGGGGGAAGCACACTAAGTTGAGGGTAGGGTAGTTATTAGGTGTATAAATCAAGAGTTAGTGACACATTAACAGTTAAACCATCAATTAATTAAAATCAGATGGCCATTTTTAAAACTATGGTTTTTTTCTTAGAACTATGGTTTATTTCACCGTTTAAATTTGTGAAACCTGGAGGTCACCACGTAGAATTTCCCTTAAATTTTCAGTTTTTTTTGTTGTCTTGGGTATAATTGTACAAAGCATTATGTATGTGGAAAACTAATGGAGTTTGTTTCGTGATATTGAAAATCTCCTTTGTTTTATTGATATTTACTTGTTGATTATGCTATAATTTATGGTGTAATTGTTGCTTATTGTTGAGGGTGGTGGTTAGTTTTGGTTAAGGTAGCAGGCTGGGAGGGTGATGGTTAATGTTGGTGAATATGGCGGTGACTCGGTGAGGGACTAAGGGTGAAAATCGCAATGGTAGTTCTCCGATGAGTTGGTGGGATTTGGAGTAATAGAAGTAAAAAGTTCACTAGTTGTTCAAGTTGATGGGACCAACATTGGAAGGTATTCCAAAAGTTTGGATTATTAAAAGGATATATGATATGTGGATTATTTATAGTGAACCATCCAAAGGTTGTATTATTTATTATAATTTTTTCCAAAATAAATTAACAAGTTGCCTACTAATTTTATCTAGTAAAGGGGTCAAGTAATACAAATCCATATTTATCCAACCTGAAAACCACCTACAAGCTAATAATTCTCATATTTCGCCACTTAACAAAACTCATCAATCCAAACACATTCAATTGTTCATTTTATTTTGAATACCCATGCCTCAACACCTGCCAATGGCGCACACTAAACACTTATTTTTGCAAAAATCATGAAAACTTTCCATAAAATTGGCATGTCTGACATTTTAACATGTACCTATATCCGAGATGAATACCCCGAAAACAATCCAACCCATAATAGAGTATGGAACAACAATCATCATACAAGTATTAACATCCATTAAACCGAAAATGTATTACCTGCAACAACCGAGATGTCTTTCCCCTTGTATCTTTCAACAAACAAATCAATGGTGTCCTTGAAAGCCTTTGGATCCAAGAGCATGGTAGTGATATCCTGAAACATAATGCCTGCCCTCCACACACACAGACACACACACCCCCAAAGAAAAAAAATTATACGCACATACAAAAAGAAAATCAGATCAAAACTTAAAATCAAATAAAAAAAAGTAGAAAATAAACCCAGAAATTTTCTATTAAAGTTATACATAGTTCATCGATCGCCCCATAAAAAAAATCATATTTTAATACTTCGTATAAATTATACTGAAAAAGAAACTCACATCATTGAACAACAACAAAAAATCAACCCAGTAACCTGAATAATTTGAATGTCACATCGAAATGATAAAATTCAAAATTTAAAAATAAAAGCATACCAGGTTTAGGGAAGTTAGGGATGATACGAATAGAAGAAGCGATTCTTGAGATTCTATCATCCTGAGGAACTTCTGAATCCAACGCCATATTGATCGGACTAACACAGTTAGAACGAAGATGGCAACGGCGGTAAGGGAGGGAAGAGGAGAGAGAAAAAAGGGAGGAGTACAGTGACAACTTTGGTGTGTGAGTATTACTCAAGGGTTGACAACAATTATTTAGTACCGGATATGCCCTTGATGTTTGGGGCTGAGTAATGCTGGCGGCAGTGACTGTCTGGGGTGCTGAAAGTATTCTTAAAGGGTGCATTGGTAGTTTTGTATTCCAAAAAGGACTTGTCGACTATTGGCAACTGGCTTATTCCGGAGATATGTAGATTGTGGAATACTTGATGGGTGTTCACTGTTCAGACTCAAACTCATTGGAGATATTGCCCCTCCAATGAAGCAATGGTCAGATCAGATTTGGGTTTTGAGATCCGAAAACAGGAGATGGACAGATGGCGATGCAGCGGAAGTTTTAGAGTGCCCCCTGATGGCACTTGGGTAGTTGGGTTCTCTAGTATGAGAAATTGTGTGGAAGGCTCTACCTAAGGGCTTGGCTAAAATATTTGGGGTCTGTGCGATTTCATAAAATTTGGTCTTTTTCACGAATTGGAACATTATTTGAATTTTAATTTACTCCCTCCGTCCCATATTTGTAGTATCACTTATCACCTCACAAATCTATACCTAGTATTTAAAAACTAAAACCATATATGCCATGTGTCACTTTGTTGTTGCTATCCTATTCTTCTACTTGCCACGTGTCTTCTCTTCCTACTACATGTCCAACCTTTTCAGTTTTCACCCCAACCTTTTGAGTCCTTAAGTCTTTCCTTATCCCCCTTCATTCATCTCCAACCTTTACTCTATCATTTAATTTAAACCATTTAATATAATTTATCATTAAAATCAATGCTAATGCACTCCTCCCCTCTCGAGGGAGGCTACATCGCTGGTAACCAGTGGCACAATTACCCCATACCTGGAGTAAAATGGTAATTTCATCTCATGAGTTGAAAAGTCAAACAAAGTACTACATATGAGCAACAATGACAGTAATTAGTACAACAATGACAGTATTTTAATACAACAATGACAGTATTTATGCAAGCGATGACAATACTTGTATACATACTTTTACCCATTCATTTAATATGCAACACTTTTGTCCATTTATTTAAGTGGTCTCTTTACTTTTTATATTTCATTACAGTTGTATACATAATTTCCTTTTTTGGGTGATTGTGACAGTATTTTAATACAACAATGACAGTATATATACAACAATGACAATACTTATATTAGAAATGACAGTATATAACAAGTTAACAACACTTTTACACATTTATTTAAAGGTGGACCATATTTTCAATATTTTTAATTTTTTAAAGTGGGTATGGAGTCCTTATTTCGCTGGTTACCAGCGATGTAGACAACCTCCTCCCCTCTCAACCTTTTGTATTCATCCGTTTTGCATCAAGGATTTTATTAATTTATGAATCATTTAATCCATTTATTAATAAAGACTTTAATCCAAAGTATTTTGAGTTTTTCTTTTGTATTCATTCCCCTGCTATAAATATATGGGTTGTTACTCCATTTTATTTATTTGATTTGTAAGGCTATTAGAATGTGGAGCTTATGTGATTTGATATAGGTGCAGTAAGTATTGAGTTATGTTCCATATTTTGTTGATTTTTTTTTATCTTAATATTTACTTCATGGTGATTGTGTGAATTCATGTTTACTATTATTTGTAATTTTATAATTATGTGAAATCATGTTAACTGCTTTTTCAATCTTATTCATCTTATTCGTCAATTGTTTAAATTGATTAATTGGGCATTTTTCATGGAATTTATATTAATTGATTATTTAGTGACGATTAAAGGAACCCATACAACTGGATTTGCTACAAAATATGCATCTTAAGCAGGTAATTTGATTTTTTGGAAGACTTTTGTGTTTTATGCAATTATTGTAGATGATTATATGAGATTAGATAAATTTGAGATTGGTCAAGTATATGAGATTAGAGAAATTGGTTGGATTGGTTGTTTCTAATTGAACTATGAGAAAACTAGGACTATATATCAAAACAAAAACGTGTGGAATTTGGTAGGTGAATTGACTAAGTTTAGTTCCGTTAAGAAATACAAATTAGGTATACACATAGTTTGAAATGTTGAGTAAAGTTGTAGCCATTTTCTAAAATAACACATGTTATTTGAGGATTTTAAGATACTCTTCTCGGACAGGGTAAAACGGGCTTTATCCCTTACCTATTAATCAGGAAGATGAAAGATACAATACATTTTCCATCAACCAAGTGAAGAGAAACTCAAAAAAAAATTACCAAAGGAAAAACAACCTTAAATTGATATTCAACTGTAGGATCATTACTTTTGTTCAAATTAAATGATATGAGTATTTTTTCTAGGTTTTGAATAAGCAGAGTTTGTGAAAACAGTGTGCAAAATAGCGAATGATTCGATTCTCAATTTTCGGACTATAATTTGTAACACTAGGATAATTTTGTACCTTGAATAATTTCTATATTTAGTTCTAAATTAAAAGTATGATTTAATTTGGGTTACTGAAATCTATTGTTACTCTTTGTATTATTATGTGTCTTCCCCCAAATGTGATTACTTATACTTCCTCCATTTTTTTTTTAATTGCACCATCTTGGATTTCACGCTTGCCAATGCACTATTTTAACTATTAATATCTCTCATTATACATTTTAAAAAATTATAAAAATTTGATAATTTGAAAGTATATTTTGAGACGAATCTAACAAGATCCCACATGAATATATTTTTCCTTACATATAAATCAAAAAAATTAAATATATTAGAATATGTGAATAGTGCTAAAATCAAGATGGTGCAATTATTAAAAAATGGAGGAAGTATAAAATTGTTACACTGATGGTTGGTTTACGTTAGAGTAGAAGACTAAAGGAAGCACTCGACCACCTTGAAGAGATATCATTGATGATCTCAGAAGATTAGATTCTACCTACCGGTTTAACTTACGAAGTTTAATACTTCGTAATTTGGTTAACTTCTTTGGTAGGGAAGCAAACTCAAAGAATCATTATTTTTGCTCAAGGAAATGAAGGAAGTAGGCAGATGAGGTTTAAAAATGGTCGTGCATTGCAACAGATGTTTAGCGTCGATCACCAACAATGTTGATTTAGTGACATGCGTATGCAACAGATGTTTAGCGTCACGATTCACGAGCAATATTATTTAGTTGGTTAAATTACTTTAAAAATGATAATTATAATTTGGTTGAAAATGCTATTTGATACGTATTACATTATCTTCAACTTTGTGTACTCCAAAAAAAAAAAACTATTTACGCATATAAGCCCGTGCACTGCACGGGTCTAAAGACTAGTTTCATTAAAAAGGAGGGAGAAAAGTAATTTGAAAATGGGAATTTGGGCGATTTCAGCAAAATACGCCATTTGCTATACTTGAGCGAGATTTTTTTGGCTGAGCGCCAAACACATCGCCTACAATTTACATCAAATGGTACTTAATCTCTTCAAACTTTCATCTTCCTTCATTTTGATCTTTCAATTTCCGCCATTAATAACAAGAGAAAGCTTCAACTTCTTCCTTAAATTTTTATCATGGTGTTCTTTTATTTTTCATAAAACATCAATTCTTCCTCATTTACATTAATTATCCGTGAATGGTTTTCGAATCTGGATGAGTTCGTGTGTGTAATAGGACATTTTCGAAGCATATAAATTTCTGCAATTAAAATTTTAAAAACTTCCCTTCGTGAATAACGCGCATAACCTGTTTGAAGAAATTACCAAAAGAGTTTTATTAAGATTTAATCTAGTTTCAGTTGTTGCGATGTACTAGGTGGAAAAAAGTGTAGTAGAGAATCAGATATGGCGACGTGTTACTCTTCAGGAAGTGATGAACTGGAAGTGACAATGGGATGTATTTGTTGTATACATTTTAAAACCGACCTTTAGCAAGGGTATATGGTAGGTCAAAGACCCTAAAATAACAAAGGGTCAATGAATAAAGTCAAGTGTAACACCCCATATTTCTCTCTTTTTAAAACCAACATTTAATTAAATAAAAACCAACCTTAAGAGAAACTTAGGAATATTACAGTCACATGATTACGTTAAAGGCTAACTAACTCAATTAATGCAGCGAAAATAACTCAAAATACTTATCGTTATTATATAATAACAAATGAAATAATAATAATGTATTTTTGAATTTATTCAAAATCAAAACCCTTAGAAAATCAAATCCTTAAATTAAAACCAACTTAAAAAAAATCCTAAGTACGTGAAACTCTCCAGTAATCCCGTATGCAAGCATGTCACATCATCATATCAAGTTCCTGAAAGCTGCTCACCAAGAAGGTGAACAGGGCCAAGCCGAAACAAATAGGAAATACGGGTTAGCAAAATCTAAGTACGAATATATGCAAGACATGTAAAACATTTATATATAGTTGAACATACTTTCACAAACCATAGAAGATTCATTTTTCAAAATTAGAAACTTCCCATAAATAGTAATTTTTCAAGTATAGTAACTTTTCAAAAGAAACGATTCAAGAATAAAGATTTTCAAAATAGAAACTTTCCAAAAGTATAAACATTCCATGAATAGAAATATTCCAAATATATAAACTTTCCAAATATAACAATATTCAAAAAGCAGAAACTTTCCAAAAATAGATTCCAATTAAAATATGAAAATCAAACACCTCTTCTTATCATCCCTTCCTTCCTAAATGTGCACACCCCAATCTAGTATTCCATCACAAATCTATACATCGGGGTACTAGCCAAATAATAGTCAACATGTGACCCTCGACTTACACAACAAGTGATGCGTATGAACATAAAAGTTTCATGAATATCCTTTCCACTTTGAGACTTTATAAAAATACAATAATGTCATGAAAGACCATCCAATTTCAGCCATATGATACACCGACAATCCTCCTTTTATTTAATCAAACGTATTTTTAAAGAAAACAACGTATTTTGAAATAAATATTTAAAACTCATCAAAACCAAATATTTCGAACACCACTTGAACAAATCCATCATTATTTTAAAAATCAATAAAATCAATCCTAACAATTAATAAATAAAAACCCTAATTAATTCATGATCGAACAATTAAATTAACAAAATTAAATCTAATGGTCTTAAATTTAATTGATGAGTTACGCCTAAATAATAACAGTATTATTAATCAAAATTTCGAATTCATGGTTTAGAACGGCATTAATTTAAAAGAGTTTAATTAGTAAAAATTGGCCGTAAAAAGAGAAGGCTTCGAACCCAATTGTGGTGTGGAAGTCACGACACAAGGGGTAGATGTCGGCGGCAATGAGTGCACGACGGGGGTGTCGTGGTGGTGGTATTGGGGTTTTAGGTAAGAAGGTTTAGAGCCAAAGAGGGAGAAGAAGTTTAAGAGCGGGCTTGGGAAAGCTCTCAACTTTTGGTGTTAATAATAATGAGTGAGGGAGGGGGTATTTTTAGTTATAGGATTAGAATTAGGGTCAGAACTAGTATAATGCCCGTGCGATGCACAGTTTATAATCCTAATATTAAATTTGCATGAAATCTAAACTGCAGTTGCAGACAATCTATAATAAAAAACAAATCTTATAAATATTTTTCTATTTAAAAATTAATGATGAATAAAATATGTTGTTGCCCCATTCGTACAATGTCTTATTTATTAAAAAAATAATTAAAAATAAGGATACAAAGATATGATTGCTTTCGTCCCCGCTCATCACCCGTGTCAAATAAAAAATTATTCTCATTCTCCCTATACTTCGGTAGTCATACTCCTTTAACACTCCCACCGTCCATCTATTTTATTCGACTATAAATGACTTTGAAGCGGGCAGAGCCTCCACAACCGTACCAGGGTAAATTTTTTATCCCCTCCACCAACTGTAGGTATAGTACCAAACCCAATCCCATTCCTGCTCGTATTAATTATGAGATACGTACGAAATAAAATTCATCCTTATTAACTACCTCATTATCCGATCACTTAACACATACCCCCACCATTTACTTTACTCAGATATAGATGACTTTGAGGCGGGGAGGGGCCTCCACACTCGTAACCACCTAAGATCTTATCCCCCTCGTTTCCACCCATGATAGGAATAATAGTACCAACCGGGCCACCCCACCCAATCCCTTTCCTGATGGGTAAACAATAAATTCATCCCCGTTCAATCACCCTCCCGTGTGTCTACACCGGCCTCAAACCCACCCCTAGAATCAACATTTTTTGTTTAGGTAAGAGAACTTTGAATTTTAAAACTCTATTCTAGAGTCTTCTACAATCTGGTTGTCTGGTTAGAGTAATTGAGTAAATAAACAAAACATTATAATATTTAGGTTAGTATTTTTTTTAAAAGATTCACAATAAATTAGTTGAAGGATAAGAGAAACGGGTGGGGCTAATAAAAATTCATGCATCCTCGTCCCGTCACCCGCGGCGAGTACAATTTTTTAACCCCGTCACCCACCAAATTTCCTCCACCCTGCCCACCAAGTGAGGATGCACGAGATTATCTCCCAAAAAAAGCCCGCCCCATTGACAATCTTTCGTCCCTATATTCGTTAAATAAGTCACTTTGTCTTTCATCTATCTTTTGAATATATTGACATAAGTTTATTATTAAAATTATTTTTATTCGCTATAATATTGATGAAAATATCTAAAAGTGACATACATAATTAGAATTGGGTGAGGGTGAGGGTGAGGGTGAGGGTGAGGGTTCTCAATCCAATAATTCAAACTCGCCCCATCACCAAGGTGGCCTAGTACATATTATCCTCATATCTGTTCACCAACACCAAATCTCTATTTATTAGTCAATATTAGTCAACAATTTATCTTTATTTTCTTCGTTAGAAGAAATTAAGTCTGGACTCGCCCATATCAAGTGTGATGCATGGTTTATATATCAAAATGTTAACTTTACATGAAATTTTATATATAAGTGATATTTCCTTTACATTAACATAGAAAACTTATTTTTGTCGTTGCAAACATATAAATAATAATTTTGTTATAATATAAGATACTACTACGTACAATATAAACCCTTAATTATAATATAACCATTATAAAGTCTATGTTGACTTATGGAGTTAGAAATTTCAAAATCATCTTTGCCTCTTTACCCCGAGTATGATATAATATGATATATTATTAGTAGATCAAATATGTTACATTATAATGCTCACCCACTTTATTCGACCAAATATTCATTAAAAAATGTCATGCTCCACCCTCTTTTTTTTTATTTGTGAATAATTGTTTGAGTATTTTCGAAAGGTTAAATATTTTTATTGATTTTACATACTCCACCCTCTTAACTCAATTGACCAATTTAAAAATTCATCTTATTCATCAACTTTAAATTGAACTTAATATAATAAAATACAAAATTAGAATTTTACTAAGTTATATGTATGTATATTCTCACCTATCTTATCTTGTTATATCACAAATTAATGTTTTCGTAATATCTAGTTTTGCATGTATAATTGCATGGACATAATATGAAGCAGATCAGTTGCGTTGACATATAATCCGTATGTCATAGTAATACCATTTCATGTTTACTAATTTACTAATACATAAATTATAAAAGATATTTTTTTAATTTAGCAACAATATCTTTTAAAAATATACTTCCTAATAAGGTATTGAACTGAAGTATATCCTCCGTATAATTGATTTGTTTAATTAGGAAGGGGAAAAGAGGCGGGAAATATTTTTAATATGTTTATTACCAACATAGTCTTTATAATTTATAATGAAAATCAATAATATTTTTTCCTTAATTTAAGTGTTTTAATTATTTTTGTTTAATAAAGAGAGGCGAATCAATGAGTGACATTTGTAATCACTACATTGATTTCCTCTCTTTTAGTATAATATATAGATAGAACCCTAAGAGATAGAATCGAAGTTGATGTTTACGCTAGAATAGAATTGTGAATTTAGTCATGATTGTGGTGGTTTTCGGTTTAGAGTAAAATTGATTTTTAAGTAGAAATTAAAAATATAAAATCACGAAATTTACACAGAGTCTTGAATAATACTTTAAGATTTATCTTGAAATTTTCAAAATTTATCTCGAAGAATTTAGGTTTTATAGAATTTTGAATCGTTAAAAACTTAAAATCAAATTTTGAGTAAATTTTCTTTATTTTTGCAAAATAAATACGAAATATATTATCATACAAAAATAATTTTATAAAATAATAAATTTATTTTTTGGATTAGTAAAAGAATTTAAAGTTAAGTAAAACCCTTTTCTACAAATTCAATTCCTATTAGAATTAGGAATTCAATACCACTTTAAAATTAAATAAAATCTGAAAATAATATAATAAATATAATTTTTAAAAGAACATTACATCCAAAATATTTGAATGTCTTCCCTCTAAATAGATTGAATATTTTTCCCTCCAAAATAATTTAATATCAAATTTATATTGAATTTTGCATAAAATGGTTAATGAAAATGCCTAAAAATATGGGGTATCACAGTCTACCCCCCTTAAAAGAAGTTTCGTCCCGAAACGTAGAATAAATTACCATACTATATTCAAAAAATGGAAATATCTCAACTTTACTGACTTTCTAAAAGGAGAAAATGCTAATGCACATGCATAAAATAGACCAAATTTTCTAAAAATCTCCCAAAACATGCTAAAAATGGGTATAAGCGCAAAACTCTATCACATTCTACCCCCTTAAAAAGAAAGTTACGCCCTTTTAATTCGCCTACTAAGTTATGAAAACTAAAGCTCTAAGAATGAATGAATGTAATGCTCCAATATTAGAATAACACTCTAGCTAGCATGTTGATCATTAATAGAAAAAGTACTAGTTTGCTACTTCATACGCGTTTTCAGCTTCACGGTGATTCATAATGAACAATTGTGTCGTAGAAGTTTCCATTTCCCTTCCTCTAGAATTTCCATCAAGCTCTCTTCCCTTAATCCCATACATGTGAGTTGCACGCCCATAAACATCATCTAAGAATTCAAAGTTAACTCCCCCAAGCTTCCCTTGCAAAGTCAAAGTTAACCCTTGCTCAAACCTTTGAGTTTTTATGGCTTCATTTGGGACTATTTCAGGTGCAAATCTCATTAGTTCTATGAACTTGGTGTAATACTCGTTCACAGTCATGGTCCTCAATCTAAGGTTTGTAAATTCTAGGCATTTCTACTTCTTAGGGTAAAAATTATCTCTCAAGGCTTCTTTCATTGCTTCCCAATCAAAGTCATGTTTGGTCATTAGGTCTTTCTTCCTTTGTGACCACCATTGGTCAAGTAGTACACAACATTATTGATTTTCAAGTCCTCTAGGCAGTTAATAGTATCAAAGAATTTGTCAAACTCTCTAAGCCAAATTTCTAGACTTGTAGGGTCTTCCTTTCCATCATAGGTAGGTGGTTTACTAGCTGCTGCTTGCTTAAAGACATCACCAAATTTTTCAATATTACACTTGCGAGTTACCAAAGTTGCCATAGCTTGAGTCAAGTTTGAGCTGTTTCTTTTAGGCGCCTAATCGTCGTTCCGACTTATCTTGATCCTTTCTTTCCCCGATTACGGATTATCTCTCTCGCCATTTTGCCTAAATAAAGAAAGTCTCCTAATAGAAAAATTACGAAAAATGCATAAAATGATTAATAAAAATGCCTAAAAATATGGGGTATTACATCAAGCCCGGTCAAGGTACAAGTTTAAGAAGAAGAGTAAAGAGGCCCAACAAGGAAAGGCCTGACAGGCTAAAGTCGTATCACCTAATCAAAGATAAACCTAAAGAGTAAAGAGGCCCAACAAGGAAAGGCCTGACAGGCTAAAGTCGTATCACCTAATCAAAGATAAACCTAATTCCACTACTAGGTAGCAAGGGAAGTCAAGATCAAATCCACAGGGAAATGACGTTCTTTCTATTACTAAAATAAGGTCTAGACTATCGGGAAACAATATATTGATTTGGTTTGAATAATGAAACTACAACAATATAAATCTGATATTAAAAGGTCTAGGGAATAGGTTCACCAATGAACAACAATCCAGGATGATAAACAATACTAATAGTCAATAAAGCGGTTAATCAGACTAGCATGCTCTCTCGAATCGATACTAATCATAGACTTGAAATTAACAGGCTCTTGATATGTATTGATCCCAATTCTACCTATTGAAACAATCATAAATATCAAATTACATCTCTCGAATCTTAACTTGATATTGCTAGACTAATACAATTAAACCTGCGCAAGTCTAATCGTATAGTAAATGAAAATAATCAATAGGAAATAACCAACAATACCAACAATCAACAACATTCAATCATCCCTTTATATTAGTTCATGGATTCCCAAAACCCTAGAATATAAATTACTCAGACATAATTGAAATAAACCAAACAAACGTATTAATTGAAGACATGATTAAAATAAAATAATAAAGCAAAGAAAGAATTAATACCTAAAGGAATGAAGAATGAATAATGAAAGCTTGAATTTTTGGTTGAAATAAAACTAAGTGTTTGATAATATTGAGAGAATAAACTAAGTGCAAAAATAACCTAAGTTCTTAAAAGTAGAGAATAAAATGTTTAAAATAAACTAAAGGCTTAGTTTATAAGTCTTTCCCAAAAACGAAACTGAAAAACGGAAACAAAAATTAAGACGCGCGTCCAGGGTTATCGTCGCCCGATCGGGCATCCAGCTCGTAAACAAGTCGATCGGGCACAAATCCACCCGATCGGGCAGATGGAAAATCCTCAATAGCTGCTGCAAGATGGCCGCCCGATGGGCACCGGGCGACAGGCTCCCGATCGGGCGCGTGCCTAACTGATAATTCTCGCCCGACGGGCGAGTGGCTGCCCTTGGAAATGCTGTTGAGTCAAAGGCCCGATGGGCAGCGGGCGATGGGCGCCCAATCGGGCGTGTGCTAAAGGTGATAAATCTCCTTTTGCTCGCCCGGTTTGGCTCCCTTTGCCCTCCAGTCGTAGGGCGACTGGCTTGACGCATCCATCTTCAACTTGACCATGGAGTCTAACTCTTGGGGCTCAAACGTGAGCATCCTACGCTCCCAAGAGTTGAAAATAATCGTCTCGAACCTCCTCGGGATCGTGTAGTGGCCCATATCATCACAAAACGAGCCTAAAAAGGCTAATTTCCATTAAACAAACCTGAAACTCAAGGCACACTCAATAACACATATTAGTACTCAAAATGGCTCATAAGAGCTCATTTAACATAGAAAAGTACTAAGGGATGGGGGTAAAAGCTCTATATAAAATGCATTTATCAAGGCCTAATAGAAAAGCGAAGCCTAGAAGAAGCAAATGCTAGCGCCGGTTAGAGGGGGTTTTGAAATCTGGAAAAGGGTCAAGGCTGATGTGGCCATGTTTGTTCAACCTCTCTCTGACTCCTGTTCAAGCAGGTAAGGGATTGAATTACACTCTCCTACAAACCGCTACTTAACCGCTTCTCACCATGGATATATATACACTCAGGAACATAATTCAAAAGACATCATCAACACACAAACAAAGCATTTCTTAATTTCGTAGCTGTCCTTAGCTTTTAGCCGTAGCGCTTAGTGTAGTCCTAGACTTAGTAGCCTAGCAGTAGCGTAGCAATAGTTTGTAGTGGTTGCCCTCATGTATTGAATCATTTCCTGCATTTTAAGTTGTGAATTTTTCAAGTATTCAACCATGGAGGTACATCTCTTCATGAATTAATGTTTGTCCAGTTTTTTATTACATACTTCGTATCAATCAATGATATTTGTTTAACTTTTGCGTGCTATTTTTACTTAAACATTTCATTTCGCATTAACTTTATCATAAAAAGTTCTTGTATTTGGTGATTTCCTACAAATTACTCGTTCATGAGCGAGACCTCTACATAATAAGGCCAACCGTCGTTAAGTGAAGTACTCCTAGACACCTTTATTCGCCCTACAGAATAAGGTGTTATTGATTTTTTTTGTATAGAGACAACAAGTTTTTGGCGACCATCGTGGGAGTGTTTGTCAAATGCCTGATAGACCTTCTTGCAATTCTAACTGCGTAATTTTCCATCAAATTATGCCACCTAAGACAATGAGAAACAAAAGGGGAAATCCACAAGAGGACGATGATCAAAACAATGACATCTCTCTAGATAATCCTCCCAAACAACACTTGTCCATGAGAAAAATACACTTCCTCTCCTAAATTATACAAAGATTGAAAGGCCACAAGATGACGCTAGGGCATCTAACCCAAGACCAGAGTCAGACGATTCCTCACCTATGAGGGGTAGTCAGACCTCTACTCACACTAGAATCTGATAAACACCTTGTCTATTAGGTATTTAGAGATTGTGAGATGTCTGTTGGCTGAAACTAGGGAGAGTCAGGGGTTCGATTTGATTCTAATTACCGTATGCTTGTAGAAGAGTTTGATAGAGTATTCACAGTTATACTAAACAATGTATCTAAATATTCTAGGGATTTAGTCTCTAGACAGGTAGACAGGATCATAATTGATATCAACAATACCCTAAACCTAACTAATGATGCGTTAACCAGAAGTGTAGCAACTTAGGCCGTGGTTAGGCTATAACCACTGATTGAGAGGCATAGTATGTTAAATGAAAGAATATTGAAAGCTCTTGAACACACTAATAACCAACCTAGAAATGAAAAGCAACAACATGTACAAAGAAACGAATTGCCACTAGGTTACCCTCCAAATCACACGGATGGGCCATCTAGTTCAAGAGCGGTTGATAAAAAGTTTAACATTCCCCAAATTTGGTCTACAGCCATACATCTTCACGATTCCTATGACGGCTTGGGAAACTCTAAGAGGAATGAAGGTTTACGGAACAGGTTTGATTAAAACTGGCAACCTGATGTGTCCTCCAATCCCCCTATGATGCATAATCCATTCCTACAACACCGTATGAAGTCCCTATTCATCAGGGATTTCCCTATCCCACTTCTCAAAGAGTCAGTCAACAGAACTTTGTGTTTAATGAAAAATCATATCCTAACGTTTAAGGGTTTTACCAAGCGCCTATCGCCAATGGGAAAAACCAAAATCAACCCCCTTTGGCAATCCCCAAGTCAACCTTCCTCAAGGCCAGCCAAAGCCACTAACGAAGCAGGTAGAGAGTCTAGTTCAGAGACTTGTAGGCGACCGCTTGGGCACTAGGGAAGAAGAAACCATGGGAAAACCAATTCCTAGATGGATTTTAGATGCCTATCCTTTACTTAGAAACGTTAGAATGTCTGACTGCATTGTCTTTTCTTTAGACAATGATGTTTCTGCTGAACATATCATTCGATATGAGTGTCAATGTAAAGACTTTGACAATGGCTATAAAAAATTGAAGATGTTCGTCTGTTCTCTAACAGAAACTGCCTTTCAGTGGTACTCCCACCTGCATAATGATACTTTACATAGTTGGAAGGCTATGGTTAATTAGTTTAAGAGTCACTTTGGTAGAACAGTAACTGGGGTCACCATTAGTGATTTGGCAATTCAACAAAAAACAGGAGAGTCAGTATGAGAGTACCTCATTAGGTTTAAAAATGCTAAGGGTCATGTTAATATCCTAGAAGGAGAATTCTTACAGATGGCCTAGAATGGGTTATCCATCCAGTTCCACAAAAAGCTGGACGACTCTGTCTTTGGTTACTTCTCTAGATTGGCTCAGGTAGCAACCCGCTTAGAGGCAAACCTACAAGAAGAATCTAACCTTTTACACAAAGCCTATTTTGTTGGCACTGAGGATTATGATAACATGACTGCCGAGGTTGACCTTGCCCAACTAGTTTCAAGTCCACCTTTTAAATATACCCCGCTAGAAAGGAAAGAGTCAGTGGCCACTATGGATCTACGATTTGGCCAAAAATGGACATATACTTTCAACCTCAAAAGGGCGGATGAAATTGTTAATTGGCTATTTAGAAATAAGAAAATAAAAGTCAATAACATGCAAATTACTAAAACTCCCAAAGAGATAAAAGGGAAAATTTTCTGTAAATGGTACAATGCTCTCACACATTATACTTCTAAATGTCTTAATTTTAGAAAATCATATGCAGGATGCAATTGTTAAAGAAGAAGTTATGTTTCCTGACAAAGAAGGAAACCAAGCCCACTCTGCTGAAATTGAACAAGAATATTATGCATTTGTACCTGATTTCATTGATGATACTATGTGTGCCATGGATGACCTTGAATTTCGTATGTATACACAGGAAATCAATGACATTGCAGCGGCTAATGAAATGTTTGATAGGTTGGTGGATGACCGAATTTTCATAATGGCTAAACTCGCGTATGATGAAGGATTCGAGGAGATGTGCACACTACAAGAAAAATGGCTTTGGGCGTCAAAATAATCCGTCGCCCTTAGCTATTATTTCGTCCCCCAATATATGTGTGTCAAAATAAATTTCGACACAAGGCCGTCGCACGAGGTCCGCCTCCCATGGTTTGGGCTTCACTTTTTTAAATTCGTCACCCAAATCTAACAAAAAGAGCTAAAAATAAATTTAGTGGCCCACTGTATGGGCGTCGAAAATTATGTTTTGTCACCCATGAATCTTCACGTGCCACGGTTTTGCTTTCGTGGTTCCTTTGTATAGGCGTTGACCTACATATTTCGCCGCCCTTGTTATATTCACATATATCACCCCTATTATTAATATTACTAGATTTTAGCCCGTGCGATGCACAGATTCTATTAAATTGTTATGTATATACCAATTTTATATATTTCGTATTAGATTAAATTAGTTTTTGATTTTGTATTAAATTTCATTTTAGATTTAAAAAAATAAATAAATTATGAGAGTGTTTGTTTTTGGATGAAATTGTATATGCGTAATATTATTAATTAATTAATTAAAATATCTACGTGGCGTTTAATTATTTATCTACGTGGCACTCGACTTTTTTAATTCAAATTAATTTTGAATCTTATTTTTCATTGGCCGAAACCATTAGATTCCCTACATAGCGCTCTAATATTGGATAATGAATTTTATTTATTTTATTTTAGATTAGTGTTTGATTTTGAATGAATTTTATTTTAGATTTTTTAAAAAATCATTATAGTGTTTGATTTTAGATGGAGTTGTATATATTAGTAATTAATTAATTAAAATATCTAAGTGGCACCTAATTATATCTACATGGCAATCGATTTTTTTAATTCAAAAATAAATTAGAAACCTTATTTTTCATTGGCCGAAACCATTAGTAATCCTAGGTGGCTCTCTAATATTTCAGCAAATATGCCTCCTATATATATATATATATTAGATTATTATTCTTCACCATAGGTCTATGACTATTATATTGTGCATTCATGCTTAACCATTTTACCACAAACAAAAATTGTATTCCAAATACTTTAATTATACTTTAAATAACAAACATACAAAAATTGCAAATATTGTATATTTGTATATTTGTTAAAAGTTCAGAAAAGGACATTTAAATCATACGTAAGTACATAACTTTGCCTAAAAATATCCAATATAACACGAAAATATTATATTTTGACTTGATTTATATCTTCTCTAAAAGTCTCTGCAACCGATTCATTCCCATCCTCCCCGTCTTCGAATAACCTTCAAAAAGGTTCTTGTCAATAATAGTGAGATCAGGTACAAAAAACATAGATAACACAATCTATGTCATCATAACTGCATTAAGCATGTCAACTAATTTGCAAGTCCTCTGCTCTAATGGTTACAATGTTATATAGGGGTGTGCAAAAAATCCGGAAAACCGAAACCGAACCCGATAACCGAAAAAACCGAACCGAAAAAGCGGGTAACCGAACCGAAATAATAGGGTTAGGGTCGGACCTTTTGCTTTTAAAAAAAACCCGAACCGAACATGCGGGTAACCGACCCGAAAAGCGGGTAACCGAACCGACCGAATTTATAAAATTTTATTTAAAATAAATAAATAAATAAACTTTTACCCATTTTTTCCAATCAGTTTAGTTAAAAAATAAATTAATTAATTTGGGTCCGAAACTTGGTTGTCTTCAATTAGGGTCCGAAACCATGTTTTCTTCAATTAGGGACATTCTGAGCTTGGAGATGTGTAAGGATGTTCAGTTACTGACATTCCAAGCTTGGAGTCTGACATTCCAAATTTCCAAGCTACTCACTTCTTTTTGCGGTTTACAAAGTTTATATAATTGAAGTAAGCAACATTTGTTCTGAGCGTTCTCCACCTCCGGCGTGCTAACTACTGATGTATGCATATGATTTGCTAAACTGATGTATCTCTAGTTGCTGACTCTTGCTAACCTGAATACCTGATGATGATGTTTAACGTTGGATATTCTTATGTGAATGAATTTGTTTTTGTATACTACGTAAATCAGATATTAAAGTGAATCATTACCCGACCGAACCGACCGAAAAAAACCCGATACCCGAAAAAGCGGGTACCGGTAGTTGTGGATACGGTTTAGGGTCGGTATTCTTGCAACCCGAAACTAACGGATACCCGAAATAAATTTCTAACGGGTAACCGAACCCGCATTTGCACACCCCTAATGTTATACTTAAGGGGTCGTTTGGTTCATCAAATTGGAATGGAATGGATTATAAACCCATACCACGGAGGTATGGATTGACATCCCCATTCCTAAGTAGTTGTGTTTGGTTCGCTTTGAAATGGATTCTATAATCCTATACCCATTGTTTGATTCACTTTAGCGATGGATTATGTATCATGTACTACTACTTCATAACAAATCAAATTAAATGAAATATACTTATTATTTTATTCATATTATTTTCAAAAGACAGATGCATTATATCCAATTAATTTCATCCTAAAAAAAAAGTTCATTCCAGAAAACATTATTCTTTTTTTTAAAAACACTGATTCTTCAATACTCAATGCTACATTATTTGACTTTGTGTATAATTTATTTGATTGCTTTACTGATTATGTTGGTGAGGATTGTTATGTGGGAATCTATTTAAGTTGAATCCGATCTTCATTTTGGAAAAGTGGAAAACACTGGTTCGCCTTGAAATCCGATGAAAGTTGCCGGTGAAGGTCGGCTTGAAGGTCGGCGGTAATGGTCACCTTGAAGGTCGGTGGTGATGGTTGCCTTGAAGGTCGACGGTGATGCTAGTCGGATGGTGGACGGCTGCTCTCTATCTCTCCTACCTCCTTTGTAGATTATGGTTAGAAACTTGGGTGGAATGGATTATGAATCTTGGGTAAGAGGTGGGTATGGGATTCCAAGGGTATGGGGTGGAGATAGAACCCCATTGGTATGAGACTCCATTCCAAAAAGGGCCAACCAAACGACCCCTAAGAGTATTTGTATTGGAAAACATATACTCTGGATATGTGTAATGTTTGTATGTGATGTAGATCTCACTTAGAGAGTGCAACAACAGGTGAAACACCTCATTCAACAATAAGTGTGGAAGTACACTCTAAAGATGTGCATCTGTATATGATGCTAGAGATCATTTATCAATAGACCACCATGTTCAGGCATTTTCACATCTTCCTGTCCAAAGGTGCTTTCACATGGCAGTGCAAATATACAAGATTAATGCCTAATTAACTTAATTACTTTTTATAGAGACCATACAGGCATGCACATACCTAAGACCTCAATAAAAGCAAAGGCTTGATATAACCTTACTAACTTAGTTATCATATAAAATAGAACTTGAACGAACAAAACAAAACCAATGATTTTTATGCATCATGTTTGGTTTTCTAAAGTCCTAACAAAAATGGATATAATTAAAAGGAAACCAAAGACAAACTTGAAAAACACTCTAGTGCATTGCTTACCACGATGAAACAATGATTACAAACCGAAGTATATGCTAATAATGAAGAGCTTAAGCACTTAGGTCTTGTTCTTTTCACCTTAAATATACTTTACAAGATATAGAATCTACCAGAGATTTACATGTCATATGCTGTTGATTTATAGGTTGCAAATATTAGATCAATCCAACTATTCCAAGATACCTTATTTAGGTAAGATATCAAAATACCTTATATTAGAATGCAATGCACCCCAGTGTTGTTATAGAACTCGTAGCATTCAAGCAATTGAAATAAAGTTATTCAATATGAGTACCACATTGCCTTATTTGAAACATTTATTGGTTTTAAATGTCAATCAAATAACAATAACCTTGACCTAAAATACGATTAAGTGCCCAAATAAAAGGAGTCAAATTCAATCTTGTCAAAAGCCAAATACACCTAAAATACTTCAGGAAATGAAATTGAAGAAAAAGATAAAATGTTTTTTTCTACAACTACCCTAAAAAGTACCAATTAAATTGCCTAAAAATGAACTAATAAAATTACATGTAACACCTCTCTATCTCTGAAGAAAATAAAACTATCTACGAAATTTGCTAACCCACTAAAATAAAATGAAACCCACAAATAAATTTCCCACATTCAACCGCAAAAAACCTAAACTTACTGAAATAAATGAAATAATTCGAAGCTCTCAAACCCTATACGAAAAACAACAACAAAAAAGAGAGAAAGACAGTAGAAATTGCGAACCTAGTGAGACAGAGAAGGATATAGAAGCTACCAAGAAGATGCGCCATGACGTATACCCCACGAATTTCCTGTGAAAACCATAAATTTAATTAATGCAAGAAAACCAACAAATTGGTCAAAAAAGCGAGACGCATGGAGCTAAAAAGTACATATAGAAAATCCTTGTTGAAGAGAAAACAATCTAAGCTTTGAGCTAAGGTTGATGAATTTTGGGGGTTTTATAGTTAGGGTTATGTTGAGAACGTCAGAAAGGGAAATGGGGATTGAAGATAAACGGAGGGAATCGATGATAATTGAGATTTGTAGAACCCAGAAATACTGAAATAATGAAATTGTTACATCGGGAGAAAAGCAAAGAAGGGATATTGTAGATATTTTATCCTTCTTTGGGCTACAAATACTTGTGAAAGTGTGGCGCATTTCTTTGTTATAGGCAAAGGAAAGTATAATCATCGCCTAAAGATTAACAACGTGGCACACATTACCATTTGTGCAACAAAGTTGTAAATGTGCCACCCAAAAATTATCTTTGTACCACAAATCAATACTGTCACCCTTATCTAACTATGTGCGAGGGAATTTTCTTTTGTCGCCCTCTATAAATAGTTTTTGACGCTCAAAACCCCTTTTCTTGTAGTGGCTGGAAGCTGGTTTTCTTCATACGTTGAAGCCTATTTGATCCCTACTCAACGTAAGCTGGTGGAAACTGGTGCTTTAATCCTATCTTTGGAATCAGACACCAAACAACTATTGGAAAAGCTGGCGTTGGACCATCAACTCCTACCTCAAATCAAGGCCGCGGAGAGAAGATGTCCCGTTTGAACTATGACATTCGTCAAATCTCTGTTCAAATTCAGGAACTCTTCACCCATCAAGAGAAGCTGAAGGAAGAGCTAGCTGTTACTCAAAGCCGTTTGTAGACTCTAAAGTAGAAGGATTTAGACCAAGTGTAGAAATCTACTAATGCATAGCAAAACACTCTATCTTTGCAATTGATCAGGTTGGTGTATGATAGAAACCTTGCTCAGTTTTAATCTCTCCTTAATCACATAGAGGAATGTGTCAAAGATGAGTCTAGCGCCATGGGAGATTAAAATGTCTTAATGATGTAAACTATTAAACAATTCTATGTTTTTTTCTTTAAACACTGAATCGTGTTGTTCCCAAATATTAGGATGGTACTTCTTAAGGAAATTTCCGTTTAAAGCTCTTTTGTGCACTTCTCCTTGAACTGTTTGTAGTTGGATTCGGATAAGATTATTTTCCATACCATATCGTTTTCATGGAATGCTTTTAGAACTACCCTTTTGTTATGCTTTAGCTGCTCTTTCCTTTTGGATTCATTCTATCTGCCGCTTCTAGCTTTCCTATTTATGCATCCATGATTTCTATAGACATAGAATCACTATAATATGCATCAGATAAATCCATCTGTTGAGCTATCCTGGCTGACCTGATGCTAAGTTCAGCTGAGATTACAGGATCATGGCCAATTACTAGATTGTGTGGAGTGACCCCTGTAGCTACTCTTTTTGAAGTCCTACATGCCCATATAACATATAGAAATAATTCATGCTAATTATGGGCTTCTAGTTTATCATTTTAGATATCCCTCTTGCGATGATTTTATTAGTGGCCTCAACTAGCCTATTGGCTTGAGCGTAGTAAGGCATAGAATACAACTTCTGTATGGAATATTTTTCTAAACATTCGTAGAATGTGGTACTCTGGAACATTGATGCTTGATCCATAGTAATTGACTCTGGAATTCAGAATGTAGTGAAAATTCATTCTTCTAAGAAATCGACTACCACTTGAGAGTTTAGCGTTTTAGACGCTTGTGCCTCTATCCATTTTGTGAAATAATATGTGATGACAGAATACACACATGTCCTTTGGATGATGAAGGGGTGATTACTCCTATAGAAACCATTTCCCATCCTCAAAAAGGCCAAGGTTTGATAATTGAGTTAAGAAATGATGTTTACGCTCAACTGATTAGTCCATAGCGCTAGCATTGGGTACACCCCTTAACATAGTCAATGCAATCCTTTCTGGCTGAAGGTCAAAAGAAACCATAGAGATGTACTAACCACCTTATTTTTAGTCCGTTTTTGTGGTCACCACAAATCCCATGGTGGAGTTCAGCCATCAGAGTCAACACTTTCGATGCATCAATGCATTTCAGGACTTGTCCCTCTGGACCCTTTCGGCGTAGTTGTTCTCCCTCCATATAATACGTCGTAGCTGCTAGTCGCAACCTTTTGGGGACACTTATATCACTAAAATGTTGGCAGTGCACACGTCTATCCTCTGATCGTCTCCTTCTTCTAGAGGAGCATATAAAGGTTCTAAGTTATGCAACCGTATCTTGATGATACTGCTGTCATACTCAAAAATTTCCCCTGAAGAAGCTTGTTAGGAAAGTGAGTCTTCTGTTTCGTTTTCTTCACGTGGAATGTTTAGGAAACTTATTTTTTCAAAGTTTTCCACTAATTTTAATGCCTTTGTTCCACATTTTAGTGCTATTGAGGAAAAAGTCTTGTACACTCCTATTACTTGGCATATGACCAACTGGGAGTCCCCTATGACTTTCCTAGATCATACAGACATGCAAAATACTTAATCTTGGGTCACAAACACGTTGTTAATCTTTGGGCGATGATTATACTTTCTGTCGCCTACAAAAAAGAAATGGGCCACACTTTCAAAATTTTGTATCCCAGAGAAGGATAAAATATCTAGAATATCCCTTTTTTTCTTTTCCCCCGATGTAACAATTTCATCATTTTAGTATTTTTGGGTTCTAAAAATCTCAATTAACATCAATTCTCTCAGTTTATCATCAATCCCCATTTCCCTTTCTGACTTTCTCAACCTAACCCTAAGTATAAAACCCAAAATTCATCAACCTTAGCTCAAAGCTTAGATTTTTTTCTCCTCAACAAGGGTTTTTTAGATGTACTTTTTAGCTCCATGCTTCTCGCTTTTTTGACCAACTTGTTGGTTTGCTTGAATTAATGAAATTTATGATTTTCACAGGAAATTCGTTGGGTATACGTCATGGCGCATGTTCTTGGTAGCTTCTATATCCTTCTCCGTCTCAATAGGTTCGCAATTTTTATTATCTTTCTCTTTTTCTTTTCTTTTTTTTTTTTTTTTTTTTTTTTTTTTTTTTTCGTATAGGGTTTGAGAGCTTCGAATTATTTCATGTATTTCAGTAATTTTAGGTTTTTTGCGGTTGAATCTCGGCAATTTATTTGTGGGTATCATTTGATTTTTGTGGGTTAGCAAGTTTCATAGATAGTTTTATTTTCTTCAGAGATGGAGAGGCGTTACATGTAATTTAATTAGTTTATTTTTAGGCAACTTAATTCGTAATTTTTAGGGTTTTAGGGTAGTTGTAGCAACAATCATTCTATCTTTTTCTTCAATTACGTTTCTTGGCATTTTGGACAATTTAATTGGTACTTTTTAGGGTATTTGTAGCAAAAAAACATTCTATCTTTTTCTTCAATTTTATTTCCTGAAGTATTTTAGGTGCTTTTGGCATTTGACAAGATTGAATTTGATTCTTTTTATTTGGGCACTTATCGTATTCAGGTTCAAGGTTATTGCCATTTGATTGACATTTAAAACCAACAAATGTTTCAATTAAGGCAATGAGGTACTCATATTGAATAACTTTATTTGAATGGCTTGAATGTTAGGAATCCTATAACACTAGGGTACATTGGATTTCTAATGTAAGATATTTTCTTACCTAAATAAGGTATCTTGGAATAGTTGGATTGATCTAATATTTGCAACCTATAAATCAATGGCACATGACATGTAAATCTCTGGTAGATTCTATATATTGTAAATTATGTTTAAAGTAAAAATAACAAGACCTACGTGCTTAAGCTTTTCATTCTTAGCATATACTTCATTATATAATCATTGTTTCGTTGTGGTAAGTAATGTATTAGAGTGTCTCTAAAGTTTGTCTTTGGTTTCCTTTTAATTATATCCATGTTATAACTTTTGGTCAGGACTTTAGAAATCCAAACATGGTGCATAAAAATCAATAGTTTAATTTGTTTTGTTCGTTTAAGTTATATTTTATATGATAACTAATTTATTAAGGTTATATCACGCCTTTGCTTATATTGAGGTCATAGGCCTGTGCATGCTGCATGGTCTCCATAAAAATCAATTAAGTTAATTAGGCTTTATTCCTGTGGATTTGCACTGCCATGTGAAAGCACCTCTGAATATGAAAATATAAAAATGCCTGAAGATGGTGGCAAGTTGATAAATGATCTTTAGCATCAAATACAGACACACATCTTTAGAATGTACTTCCATATTTCTTGTTGAAGGAGGTGTGTCACATGTTGTTGCACTCTCTAAGTGAGATGTACATCACATAAAAATATTACACATGTTCAGAGTATATGTTTTCCAAATACTCTTAAGTATAATATTGTAACATTAGAGGAGAGGACTTGCAAATTAACTGACATACTTCATGCAGTTATGATGACATAGATTGTATTATTTGTTTTTTTTACCTGATATTATTTACAATAAATTTTTTTGAAGGTTATTTGAGGATGGGGAGGATGAAAATGAATCATTTGCAGGGACTTTTGGAGAAGATATACAACAAGTCAAAATATAATATTTTCGTGTTATTTTGGATACTCTTTAGGCAAAGTTATGTACTTATGTATGATTTAAATGTCCTTTTCTGAACTTGTAATTTTTGTATGTTTGTTATTTAAAGGAGAATTAAAGTATTTGAAATACAATTTTTCATTGTGGGTCAAATGGTTAAGCATGCATGCACAGTATCATAGTCATGGACCTATGGTGAATAATAATAATAATAATAATAATAATAATAATAATAATAGGGGTGATATATGTGATTATAAAAAGGGCGACGAAATATGTAGGTCGACGCCTATACAAAGGGGCCACGAAAGCAAAACTGTGGCACATGAATATTCATGGGCGACAACACATAATTTTCGACGCCCCTATAGTGGGCCACGAAATTTATTTCGTAGCTCTTGCTGTTATATTTGGGCGACGAAATTAAAAAAAGTGACCTTGTTTCGAAATTTATTTTGACGCACATATATTGGGCGACGGAATAATAGCTAAAGGCGACGGATTATGTTGACTTGTAAAGCCATTTTGACGCTGCGAAATAGCAGCTAGCTCTAAGGATGTAGGGGAATACAGTTAAAACATATTAACACAGCGGAATGATCCCCAAAGCCAGGAACCATGTATAAATTACAAATCGAGCAGACTTACGTTTGTAGCGTGTTTTCTCTAGTTCAACGAATCACGAACACGAACAAGAACTCTAAATGTCATTCCTGTACTTGGTTCACCGACACGTTCAGATCCGTCTTGAGATTCATAGCTTAGACGTCACTCAAGATATTTTAGCTTTTAGGGAAGAACAGTTTGAACGGAGGCTCAAAAGAGATTAGGGTTTCTCTTTTGATTTAGGTTAAACTGATGTACGTAATTAGAGTTGTGGAAAAACATAACAATGGGTGAGGTGTTATAACCCTAAGGGTTATAACATGACCGGCTGAGGCACAAGGCCTCAACCGGCCAGCTCTCGCACAAAGCCCACGAGCAGCGCGACCATGGGCCTTGGGCCTCGCTGCTACTTGCTGCCATTACTGCTGTCCCGCGCGCGCCTAGCCTAAGCCTACGGGCCTTGCTCTCGCGCTGGCTAGCTGCTGCGCTCGTTGGGCCTTGCACGCTTGGCTCGACGGACCGACAACCTTACCTTGTTCGTATCCGCGCCCAATGCCTTACGGCTATTACTAACCGTATAGTACTTGATGAATCACCGTCGTACGATACGATTATTCGTTTCGCCTAGCTTACGAATATTCGTGATATGATATACGAATCCAATGCAACGTCATATCGTATATTTATGTTTTTCCGAACTAATTCCTGAAAAGCTATTAAATGAATTTCCGATTCATTTAATCCGATGATTTGTTCCATGCCAATGGTGTGACCTTATAGGTTCAGTCAAGAGTAAGCTGCGAGCCTAATATAGATTAGAACTCACTGATCGGAAGCATTGCTCCAGCTAGTTGTTCCGATCACTTGATCTCGATGAATTAATTGTTCGTAATTAATCTGAACCTTGGTATTAGACTAATACACCTTGGGTGAAGGACATATTTTCTTTAGGTATTAGACTAATGCACCTTGGGTGAAGGACATATTTCCTTCAGTCTCCCACTTGTCATTCAGAAAAGTGTGCATTCACATTCCTTTGTAGCTTAGTGTTACTTGCTGAACATAAGGTAAGATCCAAGCCATCCTTATTAGGTCCAGAAGTGTTTCTCGGATTATTGAGTTCAATTGTTAAACTTTTACAGAAGGTTAAGCCTTAACCATTCTGAGCACGGCCATGCATTTTCACAGTATCTAACTCTCCGAGAGGCCTTGTTACACAACAACACCATATCCTATCAAAGATAGGAGGACAATCCAGTCTTGCAATCTATGAACACTCACTTTGATTCATAGTACGCCCAATAACTTTTTTTATAGTCTACTTTTACGGTGCGATGTTTAGCGAGCATCAAAGCGAATTAATCTTTAAACGAGAAATCATAATTACTCATGTTTTGAGGAACGATTATAATCACCATTAATGAGAACTGCTTATGACATGACTTTAATCTCTTAAAGTGTTCTCATGGTCAATCCGATACAAGATCCAAAAAGTATCTATGCAAAAGATTTTGACATCCAGTCAATCTAGTTCAAGAAACCGAACTACACATCCACTTGCAATCTAATCTTCATTAGTCATTGGTCGTCCACCTTTCAATGACCTGGATTAGGGATCCTTTGTGATTTCAATATTCAAGTTCACTTATGGGTGTTTTTTGTCGAAGAATCCATCTTGACATCCCACTTGAATGTTTTGAATCACTTGGACTTTTCATTTAATACTAAACCAAAATTAAATGAATATGAAATAAATAATTTCATAAATATGAAATGGTTAAACCAATTGTTTTAAACAGAGATCTAACAGATGTTCTAAAACAAAACTTAGAAAATCAAAGCAATTCTCCAACATACTTGATTCCCATGGTTGCTACATGTGCATTGTGCTTCACTTGTTGAAACGGTTTAGTCAATGGATCCGCGATGTTGTCGTCAATTTCAACCTTGCAAATCTCGATTTCTTTCCTATCAACAATTTCTCGAAGTATGTGAAATCGCCTCAGTACGTGCTTGGAGTTCTAGTGGCTCCTAGGCTCCTTTGCCTGGGAAATGGCTCCACTATTGTCGCAATACAAAGCCATTGGTCCTTTAATGGAGGGGACAACCCAGTGGAGGAGTAACAAAGTGGTAAAGAGAGAGTGGTGAGTGTGTTTTTTTCAAACGTCGGTGATAGTGCTCTAAGGACTTCACTAATGTTGAGAAGTCGACAAGAAAGAGGAGGATGGTGCTGGCTATGTGGAAATGTGTCGGTCCATTTTGATAAAGGACAAAGAACGTTAATGAATTTGATAAAGTTTCTCAAACAGGGAAGACAAATAGTAATTCTTTTCTCTTTCTTATAATCTTGTAATTTAATATTGTAATTTTCACGATGGCGTGTTCTTCTTATTGGCTACTTTCATGCGGAGTGAAATTTAAAACTTTGAAAATATATCATCAATCAAATTATTTTTCTGAATCTTCTTAAATTAGTTTATGTTTTATGTTATTTTCAAGGGATTGAAAATGGGATCGTGGTTGTAGAATTATCATAAGTGTGGTGGGGTGCCACAACTTATCACGTTTGGCATTGATAACACATTGATTATAGGGTATACAATATCATTATAGGTATCTTGTGAATATTGTAGGGCTTCCGTGTTGTTAGTTTAATTCTAAAGATTATTAATACTCAAATTTCATTGTATTTTTCTTCACTTGTCAATCATTTTTTGATATTTTTTTTGAAATTTAATAACTGGAAATATTCAGAAGACCAATACTTGTCTTTAAGTTTGGAAATTTCTTTTATAACACTTAAAGGTATTCCATTCACTATTGTAAATATTACATAATGATGAATATGTTTGACAATTTTCTTCTTTTTAATTAAATCTTTTTGATGTTGAAAAATACATATAGGTGTTTTAATTTTGTTGTTAAAGTACTGAGTAATGATATATTTCCTCATTTGGACTTGAATAGTGGTGCTTACCTAAATGGTGATTCAAGTAGCGAGAATAGCAGCATTAGACAGACTTTTACTAAGACTAAAAGGTATGAAATTATGTAGTGTAATTTATTTACAATAGCCTTGAAAGAACAATTGTCGATCCACAAATTGTTCATTGAATACAATTTCGATCATAAACCTCATGATTACATTATAATAATACAACATTCATACATTTTTCCCTATAAATTTTTGCTACCTTGGAAGACATCACACGTAGCAACCCCGGTGTAACAACTAGTATTGAAATAACATTATTCTTTGTTTAGATTCTATGAAAAAATATAAATAAAAAAGGCTCAAACAACAACAATCTAGAAAAAAGTAGGCGGGAGTAGTTGATTGACTCTCATATCGCTTATGATAACTTAAATTTCACCACCTATAACTATAATTTTAAGCTTCTTGGTACAATAATTTCTTGTCGAGAACATAATAACGCATCCAAGAAGAATCTTTAATGATAGCTTCCAAATGATGTGGTAAGATCAAGATATCAATGCTGACCGATAAAGAAAATTAGGAAAGTTAAAAATATATATTATCAATGAAAAACTTGATACTTTAGTCTAAACAACTTACTTCCGCCTCTGTAGCTTTCGGTTCATCCGTCTTCAAATTCTCCTCACCTATAGTATCACATTTATGAATCATATGGGGTTTTATCAAGTAAATAAGTGTAAACCATCCCATTATAGACCTTGGGAATTAATATATGGTAGATTAGTAGAGGCCTTTATAATATGTTATAATGTTATTTCCATATTACTTGATAACATGTACTTCTATAAGTAACTAACAATTATAAAAGATCTATGTGCAAAGGATTTTACATTTGATACTCCACATAAAAGTCAAGTGTTATGGTTGTATACTAGTATTAAGGAATGTACCTCCATCTTCAGGCAAATCAGAGGTCCATAAAGTGAGATTGTCTCTCAATAGCTGCATAATTAGGGTGCTATCTTTATATGACTCCTCACTCAATGTGTCTAATTCTGCAATGGCTTCATCAAATGCTTGCTTGGCCAAATGACATGCCCTATAATACATTAGTATAGAGAATTGTTGAATATATGCAGTTCTAATATATTCAACAAGTAAGACCGTAAGAAGTTGGAATGTACTGTAATTACCTTTCTGGAGAGTTCATAATCTCGTAGTAGAAGACAGAGAAGTTCAAAGCAAGACCAAGACGGATGGGATGGGTAGAAGGAAGATCTATATTTGCTGTGGTAGAAGCCGCCTAAAAACCATTATCACAATAACAAAATAAACGAGCCATGAGATTGGTAAAACTGGTACTTTTGTGTCCTATGCATATGGATAAAAGTTAACATGCCTCATAGCCCTTAAGTGACTGATCAGCAGCTTCCATCCTTTCTTGGTCTGACTTAAACTCCGCAAGATAACGGAAGTAGTCACCTTTCCTGTTGTTTTAAAATCACAACATATGGAATTAATTAAAAGAACTCACATGCTTTGACTACCAATTATGCACCTTATTTGCAATTAAAATAACAATATACATAACTCCAAATCGCATCAATAATTCCTCTTTATAAACAAGATCTTGAACGTTTTAGTTTTATCAATCAATATAGGAAAAGGGAAGTAAAGTTGATCTTTAAAACATCACACGTGTATCGGCAACGAATATAGAAGTTGAGATGTATATTAAAACAGAAAATATGACTTACATCTTATAGTAGAAAACTGTGGCTTCTCCACTGCCAGAATGAGGAACTAGATGTGCATCTATAATAGCTAAGATGTCCTCGCATATTTTGGTTAGCTCATCTTCAACCTTCTGGCGGTAATCCTTGATGAGCTTGACATTGTTTTCATTTCCTTTAGATTCCTCCTTTTGCTCAATAGAAGACATAATACGCCAAGAGGCTCTACGAGCACCAATGACGTTCTTGTAACCCACCGAAAGGAGGTTCCTCTCCTCCACAGTCAATTCAACATCTAATTTTGCTACTGTCTTCATGCATTCAACCATTTCTGTGTACCACGAAATAAAAGTAAGAAAAATTACAAATTAATTAGTTATTGAATTAAAGAGAAGGCATTTAAAACTGATCTCGTTATCATCTATCAGTTAATCTTAATTTCACATAACCAATTACAAAATAGAAACAACCAACTGTAGATAGAAACATATTAAAAAGCTTCTCACTTTTTCTAAGATCGTTATGAAAGGGGTATAACAGGCCGCCAACAATCATAAGTAGATAAGTAAAATTGACTTTCATGTTATAACCATATAATAACTAGCAACAACCAAATTTGCATGGATTCTATAACCATATAAAACTACATGAGTAAAATCAGGAATTATATGAATGCAACTAATTTTGGTTCTCATAACATAGGCATGGAATCCCTATATTACAACATGCAATATTGAATATCCATCTTATATGAAATCCATGCTTCTCCAATGGAATGATATGTCTAGAAAAATGTATTTTTTGAACAATTTAAATGCATTACAATAATTTATCCAAAGTTGAGATTATTTTTAGAAAATGAGTGAAAGTTGGGATTATTCATGTCAATTTTCCCTAATTCGTTTCAATATTCGAATGTATAATCACTCTTTCTTCCTATCACATTTCATCTATTAAATATTTCAGATCAAAGGAGATAAATACAAACTTATATCATACTATGAGACATGACACTAGTTGGATACCTGACATGTATCACTGAATAAATAAAAGATAGCTAAGTTGCTTTCGTTTTTAGGGGAGAGTTAAAATAATAAAATTTCTTTCCTAAATAAAATAGATAAGCCATGTCTTGCGGTAGCGGTATGGGTAATGGGTAGTATTCAGACCTAATAAAAACACCAGTGGATAAAATAAGGGTTTAGACAGGGAAGAGTTGTGAGTAGCATTTACCTTTTAGGAAACGTTACAAATGTTAACGTATGGACTCCTTGGAATAGCGTTATACGAATTGTTCAACTTTACTCTACTACTTTTTTTTTGCAATTTTTCCAACTCGTTGTTTTATGTAGTTTAGATTATTGAGGTGCTCATCTAGGCATGTGGAATGTTTCTCTGTTCTATTTCATTTTTTACATGCCTGGTCGAAAATAATTTGATTTCGTCTTCATTGTTTAGTTTATTTGAACTCCCTTTTTTTGGTTGGTTGTATTACTTTATTTTACTTATTGTTTTTAATTTTTACTTTTGAGGATCTTTGTTTCGTATAAGATGCATTAGTTCTTTTTTTCTAACATATAAATCAATTATTTCAGCTAAGAAAATATTTATGTTACATTAGGTATAAAAATTTATGTTTACAAAAGAAAGAGTAATAATAATGTTTTTATATCATATTAAAATAAATTAATCGGGCAAATAATATTTAATTTTCGTGCTAATATTACCATTATTTTCTTTTATTTTACGTGCTATGTTTTCCAAACACTCACACTAACTATTTACCACTAGTTTGACGACTAACCAGTACTCGCTACTACCCCTTATATCCATTTATATTCTTTACGTATTTTGTTTCTGGTGTCCCTTTTTAATCTTTTCATTTGGAATATTTCATTTTATATTGTCACATAAATGCCTCTAATATTCTGTCCAATATTGTGTCAAGTGATTATTTTAACGGATTTTTCATGAAATGCCCCTGAGGTTTGCTTTAATGCACCAAATACCCCTAAACTTTCCAGAATGCACCAAATACCCCTGAGGTTTAAAACAATAACACAAAATGCCCCTAATGAGTATTTTCCGTCTATTCCGTTAAGTCTCCGTTAGCATGAAATTACTTTTTTGCCCTTACTCAACCAATTTCTCTACTAATTATAATACTAACCTTTAATTATATTAATTAAACCCAAAAATTTAATTAACTACTGTTATTTAATATGAAAAAAACCCAATTTTTTTCCCTGGGATCTTCTTCCTTCACGCAATTTCTGGGCTCTTCTTCTTCCTTCACGCCATCAATTATCATCTTGTTCTTTTTCTTCTTCTTCCACCATCATCATCCCTAACTAAAACCCTATTTCATTAACTTGCCCTTGGTCGGTCCTTTCTCTCTCCTCACCGTCACTTTCCTTCAATTCTTTCATCCCTCCTAAAAAAAATCACCATTTTCTCTCTCCTCAAGCTACAACAATGGTGGATTTGCAATCCGTTTTATTACCGAATAGCAGCAACATCAACAACGACACTTCATTAATCTGGGTTTTCAAATTGATTTTTTTTACAAATATTTTGTTTGGTAGAATTGATTTTTTTTTTTTTTGCAATTACCCCCATTTGATATTTTTGGGGTTTTCATTAATCTGGGTTTTCGAAGATGGAAGAAAGGTGGATTGTTTATAGGAAGGGGCAAGATTGTTGAAATGGCGGTGGAGCGCCGCCATCGCTTGCATGTTAGTCGGAGGTTTTTTAGATCACCATGGAGCAATTTAGCAATTGATCTCACTATTTCAACATGGAATGTTGGAACAGCTTGTCTTTGGCCGTTTACTCCTCATCTCAATCTTTTTTCAGTTAAGCAAGTTATGCGGTTCGTGCTCTTTGCGTCATCAATTGTTCAATACAGTTTCAGTAATGGCGGCTGGGGCGCCATTCTCACTGATCTTTATGCTCGCAAGGTTTATATTTGGAACATTTAGTTCATTTGTTTTCATTTTTTTGGGTGTTACTTTTAATTGTGAAATTTGTTGTCTTTGGTGCTGAAATTAGGGTATTCATGAATCAATTATTTGATTGAGAATGCTGGCAATTATTTATTTTGATTGAGGTGGGGATTAACAATGAAGTTTGAGAAAGAAAAGAGAAAGAGAAAGTGACAGAGAAAGAGAAAGATAAAGATAAAGGAAAAAAAAGGGAAAAAAATAATAATTTAATGTTAACGGAAAAGTTAACGGAATAGACGGAAAATACTCATTAAGGGCATTTTGTGTTATTGTTTAAAACCTCGGGGGTATTTGGTGCATTCTGGAAAGTTTAGGGGTATTTGGTGCATTAAAGCAAACCTCAGGGGCATTTCATGAAAAATCCGTTATTTTAATCAATAAAATTCATTGTGGTGTCTCTCACACTTTCCCACTGAGGCATTAAATCTCTCATTTTTCCAATGTCGAATTTTATAGAAAGGTGAAAACATTATTACAAACGTAATTTGCATTGTAAAAAAAACCTTTATCTATATTAGTTATCCATTAAATCGTATGCAAGGTACCAAACGCAAAGATTAAAAAGGGGTGAAGGTAGCAGTTGACAAATACCTACTACCCTACTACGAAAAGAAACTCTTTACCATTAGATTTATCAAATAGAGTCATAGTATTAAATATGCTAATTATCAATACATATGGTTATAATGTAGTCAAACGAATATGATATCTTTATATCTTTATATTGTTTCTTAATAGTTAGCCAAACAGCTAAATGATTAAGGTAAGCATCTACATTTATATGCAAATTAGTGAAATATTTTTTTATTGAACTTTGTTTACTGGAATTCAAAATTTGTACAAGTCTTATAGATGAATTTCTCCCTTTTATAAGTAAAGATATTATTTTCTTTAAAATGAACTATTCACATCATAAATATGTTTTACCATGGCAAATTTAAAGTTAGTAGAGTTCATAAATAAGTTGATAATTTCAATATATTTAAATGGTACTCTTTTCGTTGTTTTTAAGTGATTTATTTTCTTTAATCGGCCATTTTATTTATGTCTATCATTTTATATTCTAGAAACTTCTATAATTTTTTCTTATTATTTTTCTCTCTTCTCACTTCCTTACTCTCATTACCCCAGTTTGGTTGATTTAGTGTTAATTGCCTATAACAGTCGTTCTTTTTTTCAAAAAAGTTTTGTACTTCTATTTCAGAAAATAGTGTATACTATTTTATTATATCTCTCTCTTCCTGTAGTCCCCACTCCTAATTAAATTAATATTTCTCTTTTTCAAATGGTCACGATCCATACTCAAACAATTTTTTCTCGCAATAAATTATTCGCCGATTACCAATTTCGTACAATAAGTAATTATTCCACTCACCCACTTGAATTTAACTAATAAATTTAACGGTTTTTTCATGAAATGCCCCTGAGGTTTTCAATAATGCACCAAATACCCTCGCGTCTTTCGAATCACATAATATACCCCTATTTTTTCGTATTGTTCATGAAATGCACTTGCAGTTAACGGACGTTAGTCCTCCGTTAGCTATAGTTTACCATTTTGCCCTTAATGCATGTTCTTTGGCATAAATTCCAAAAAATCAAAAAAATCTCAACTTCTTCTCTTTCTCTCTCCTCTCCCCTGTTCTTCATCCTGCTCTCTAGTCGCCGGTAGCGGCCGATCTCCCCTCTCTGTTCGCCGGCGGAGGCCGATCTCCGATATATGGTCGCCGGCGAGCCTAACTGTTTGACTGAGATTCTTGGTTCGTTGTTTTGACCGTTCTTGCAATTTCTTCTGCTAGGTTTGATTTCTTCAAATTAATTCTTAGTTCTTTTGATTTCTAGGCGTTTCTGCTGGGTTTGATTTCGTTGACTGAGATGAATGTTGGTGAATTTCTGGGCGTTTTTGCTTTGGTTTGATTCGCTGCCCAGAGAGTTTTAGATTTGATTTTGAGGGTGCCTGGAAACGATCAATCCCGACTCTAGTAATTTCATAATCCTGATTTGTCTTTATCAATTCAGTAAAGTACCATTAATTCCTAAGATTTGTTTATGTTTGAACTTCAGATTAATTCTTATTCTTTATCTGCTTCTTAATTAATGAAGAAATCATTAGTTATCAAACTGATTCCAGTTACTTGTGCTTATTTCTCAATTTGCTTTGCTATAAATTGGTTGTTTTAGTGTCTATATATGGTTTTTTTTAGTGTGTGTGTTTTGGTTAGTGTTTATGGTGCTTTTATGTGTGTTGCAGTGCTGCACCTGCTGCAAGAATGGGTATGACTAGAAGAGTGTACCCTCTTGGTTCTTTGAACCCTTACCAAGGGAACTGGACCATCAAAGTCCGAGTTACCAGCAAGGGGACACTACAAACCTTCTATAATGAGAGAGGAGAAGGGAATGTCTTCAATGTTGAGCTAACTAATGAATATGTAAGCATAATCTAGAATGAGTCAAACTCTATGTTTTACACTTTCATGTTTGAATTGAGAGTTGTTCATATAGTAGTTCATGAATGTAGGGTACTCAAATACAAGCAACGATGTTCAATGCGATAGAGAAGAAGTTCTTTGACACCTTTGAAGCAGGGAAGGTTTAATACATCTCAAAGGGATCTGTTGAATTGAAGTTGCTAATAAGAGGTTCAACACGACTAAAAATGACTACGAGATGACCATCAATGAGAACTCAGTTGTTGAGGTAGCCAGTGTTGAAAGGGTATATATCCCTGAAACAAAGTTCAACTTTGTTCCTATTGATCAGTTGGGTATACATGTTGATGGAAAGGATCTTGTAGGCAAGAAATGCAGCCTTTAACAACAACACTTGTTTCTCACAATACCAATCACTTGTATTTTATTTTGTAGATGTTATTAGAGTTGTTCATAATGTTTCTCTGACAATGAGTATTTCAATAACGCAAGGAAACCTGTTATTAGCAGTGAAATTCGTTGCCTCTGCCTAATTTAGTTTCATGATATTTGGGTTTTTTTTCTTCAGAACAACCAAGTTGTTGAGGTAGCCTAATTTAGTCATTTCATGATAGAGTTAGAAGGTTCAAACTACCTTGAGTTGCTCTTCTGAAAATTGAAACTGATGAATTATGAGGAGGCAATGTGACTAGATTCAAACTAGCCGTTAGATTCAATTCGTGCAATTTGAGTATTTGGTGCAAATAACTTTACAAATAGGTGTATATTGTGCAATAAGTTTATAAATAGGGGCATTTTGTGAATTATAAACATGACTTAACGGAGGACTAACGGAATGTCAAATTAGGGGTATTTGGTGCAAATTTATGCAAAAATAGGGGTATATTATGTGATTCAAAAGACGCGAGGGTATTTGGTGCATTATTGCAAACCTGAGGGACATTTCATGAAAAAACCGTAAATTTAATTTAAACTCCTAAAACAATGTCACGGTCAAACTAAAAACACTTAAGAAAAACGGGCTCATTACTGTAATCTTTCTCTCTCCTAATGCCCCACACATACTCACACCATATTTTTCGACTAATAACTAGTCCATCCACTAACATTATTTTACAATTAAGGATCCACCCACTATTTAAGATTAAGAAACCACCCACTTACTCCACATACAGATTATTATATATTAAACTCAAGTCAATCTTCAAAACTAGGTGTCAGTCAAACTGATGCTCTTAAAAAAAATGGGTAGTATAATACAATTTCTGAAGTCAAGCAACTTCAAAAGTTATTATCCTAAACTATAAAATTTATAATTGCTTCACGTCGGGTAATTATTTATATTCTATATAAAATACCTAAAATAAAATTTATACACTACATAAATTAAATTTAGCCATGTTTTATAATTTTTGGTTTCTACTTTTCTACTTTTCATAAAACTTTAAACAAAAGTATATAAATCAAAAAGTGCTACCATTTTTTGTTGCCCTTTTTAAAAAATAACATGATTGTTGTAAGTGCGACTGAATTTAAATTCATGATTCAATATAAATTATACTGCATCTGATTTTAATAAGTGTGTCAATCTCACATAGTTGGTCGCTTTTATTTAAATGCTTTAAGGAAATTTCTACAATTTTTGAAATTGCTTTCCCCTAATATGCTTTCGACTCCAAATTAATTTTATGTCTCTCATACATGCCCCCTACACATACATACACTATCCTTTCATTAGAACAAATAATACACCAACTATATTTTTCATACAATAAGGAATTCACCCACTTGCATAATATTATACACAATGTTAATGAGGTCTTGGTCAACCTACTAAAAATAATGATAATGTTCACAACAAGTAACAAGTTCAAATCCCCCCCCCCCCCCCCCCCTTTACCAATTTGTAATATGTGTTTCCCATTTAACTTTGTTTTCCTACACTTTGAAATGGTCAAAGTGATGCACGTAAAAAAGAACATGGGGTATATGACTTTCAAAATCATAAAACAAAAGACTGAAAACTGACAGTGATAGCGATGGTGAAAAAGGCTTAACATACTTCAGATGTCCCTTAACATATATACTTAATATTACAAAGTACTCTCTTCGTTTCTAAATGTTCTTCTTGTTATTTTGGGTGTTTCTAAAAGTTCTCCTTATTTAAAATATTTTTCCAAAATTACCTCATACATATCCCTCTTTATTCATATGAAATGTCCCATCATCATTATTATATTTTTCTTTATTAAACTTTCCCACTCATTGAAATTATTTAATTGTTTTCCTCCCCCATTTAAAAGTAGTAATTTATACTACTTATTTTATCTCTCCTAAAACAAATGAACATTATATGATTTTTTTTTCTCTTTCATATTGCAAGGGGAAAAGTAACCTTTTTCTAAAAAACTATTCAATAATTCAAGTAGAAGACCAATAAGAAATATAGGGGCTAGATATTAATTTTGTATTCAATCATTTAATTGTTATTAAAAATTCATAACACAGAATATTTAACCTATTCACCCCTCTATAGAAGTGTATGACCACCAAAAGGAAAGCTTTACAAGGTTTTATTCTCAAATTTTCGACCCACGTGTTTTTTTTCTTTGTCCCACTTTTCACATTTTAACATAAAAATAAGTTACTCCCTCTAAACCGAGATAATTTGATACTTAATTATCAGGACATATATAAATTTTTATTTGATTATCAATTTAATTTTCTATTGAAAAATTGGATATAAAAAGAAAGCGGGGTTTATTTTCTATTAAAAATAAGATATTAGAATAGATAGTGAGACTTTTTTTACTAAACGGGAGAGAGCGTGATACTCTCGTTTTTTATAGTAGGAAAAAATTGAGGTATATTTCTTAAAATATAAACGTAAACCAAATTTTGTATGGAAGAAAATGGAAAATGGAAAACTAAATACTTGTATGAAATAGTGGAAATACAAAAAGGCAACTAAACTAAGAGAATGCATGTAAATAAATAATCATAAAGGGTTACTTCTAAACATGAGGTATGCATGTGATTGTTTGAAGATGAATACAACAAGTTAGATTGGAGGAGAAATACAAAAAAAATATAATTAAAAATAATATTAATTAATACAATATCAAAATATATTTTTAAGAACTAGAACTCAAAATAAATGATAGTGTATAGAGGGTCGTCATACTTAGTTGCAATGGTTATATCACTACTACATGCTTGGTGGTTGGTGGGTCAGAATGTCCATCATTAAACCATCTTGAGGATGGTACGATTTTAAGTTTGACAATATACCCGTCTCCCTCGCTATCCTAGCTATTACCATAATTTATGTCCCAAAATCATATAAAGCCACCCATTTGTCACAATTAAATAGTTTTTTTAGTGATAGTTTATGTCAATATGATGAAACAAGTGTAGTCGTTACACTATATAGATACATTTAGTTATTCTATATATCTAAATTTAAATTTAGGAGGTACGGAGATTTTTGGAGGTGAATTATTGGACGAGTATGACATGTACTATATGGATGTAGTACGCCAAGTAGATGGTGGGACTAAGATATATTTACATGTCATCGGTGTAACTAGTGTGATAATGAATTTATCTACTTATCTTATTCATTTTTTTTATTAATTATGAAATAATTCATCAAATACTTATTAAAATAGATAGAACGAGTTAAGCATCAAAACTATTCATCCATATAACCTAATACGGGCATTAAGTTCAAAGTATTATACTAGGGATGAAAATGTTAAATTGCGTTAATTTTGACATCACAAGATATAAAAAAAGTATTGGTGTGTTAAATGGAAAAATAAAACAAAAATATTTTCCAAATTAGTTCTTAAAGAAGATTATAAAAAATTTATGTGCATATAAATTCAGGCTCACAATTTTAAAAAAAAAATAAAAAAGAAGAACATGACTCTATGAATCAATTTACTCATTTGTTCAATGAAATTACCTATCCATTCAATTTATTTTCATGAAATTGATTGCATTCATAAAACAATCGACGATACATATAAAAACAATTTTTTTTAACTCATTCTCTCTATTTCCCAAATTTTACGACCGTGGGAAAAAATTTCACCCTTCCCAAATATTGACAATCTTAGTGATTCAACACTTAATTTCTGCTGATCAGATTGGGCTAATATCTTCGTGATAAAATGCAGAATATAAAACATAATTGCAAATTAATAAAATAAAACTAAAACAATGAAAAAATATTTAAATTATAAAAGATCCACACAAAATTAAAATTAAAAAGGAGGGTAACCTTCATAGCGTTCAGCTTGTTCGGCAAGCTTGGCAAGGTAAACTTGAGTTTCTCTCTCTTTTCCTGTTGACATTGATGGATATATTCAAAGAAATTGAAATTGAAAAAAGGTGATTAAGTAGAGTAAGAAAATTTAAGATGATAGATAAATGAGGAGTTGAGGCAAAAGAGAATGGGAGTTTATATAATATTAGTATTGGAAATGATGAAGCCATATCAAAGGGAAGAATGAATCTCTATTGTTGGCTAATTGTTTTCAAATTGTAGCACGTAAATCGGAATTCATAGAAGAAATTGGTTGATTTTTTCAAATTTCATATAAAATCAAGCAAACTTTAAGAAAAAATAGGGGAATTAAAAATAGTAAGAAATTGTTATAATACTAATTTTAACTAATAATAGTAAAAATTTGTGATTAACATTCATGTATACTTTAGATATGTATACTAATAGTTAGAAACATTGAAAAGTGCATGCCACTTGTCACCAAATTATAATCCTATTATATATCTCCTTTTTTAATAAAGACATCATACAATCCTACCTAAATTGTTAATTAAAAGAATTTTTTTAATATCATAACCACATATTAATCATTGATTCATTACAATATTTCATTTTTCCTTTAATTCCATTATATAATTTTATCAAAAAAATATTATTCGTACATAACATGAGGAAAAAAAACTAGTTAAGAATTAATAGTAAAAGCTACCTCATGTGTCATGTAAGTATTAAGGTCATTAAAAAAATTCACCTAAAATAAATTAATATAAATGATAATCAGATGAACAAACACACTCTTTATTATTAATGTGTCATGTCAAGGAGAATAAATATGATAAAATAATTTTCAAGGTGAGCTTAATTTTGTCCTTCTAACATTCTAAGGGTTTTGTCAAAATTTCTTAAATAATAAAACGTGTAGGTGTATAAAAATCATCTCAAAGAATTATCCAATGGCTTGATATATTACTTAGACTTGATAAAGTATTTCAAAAAAATAAAAAATTAGTCATCAACATTATTTCACGTGAATTTCTGTTAAAACAAAAACCAGTACTACATAGTACTTTAAAATAACTTATGCAATGTGTAAGAAAATTATGCATAAAGTTTCAGGTTATTATTAAACAACAAAGGTGGATAAAAGGTGGTCCGTGTATAAGATTATCTATTCTTTTTTTTATTATTATATTTTTCAAGCATTATGTCATCCACAATTGACAATCTTAGATAAGTGGTCATTATATTTAAACTCTAACTCGAATAACCCATAATACTATTAGGCCGGCTAGCTAGTCATCAAGAATGTTGAATGAAAAATTGACATAAAATTTTATTACTTATCATGTTAGTAATGAATAGAACAACCCTTTAAAATTAATAGAAGTGTGAATCTCCTTAATTTATAGAGGATACGCCCATATACCAATATGATATGTTTTAAAGGTAAGATGGACCTTCCCTTGTAATGAGGAAAGAATATGCGGATCCCTCTAATAAAGGCCTTTTCGAGTCGTTAACAAAATACCTTCAACTAAACAAAACTACTAATTTTTTTTTATTATATAGATATAATTTATTATTAACGTACAATTTGTATATTTTTTATAAATCAATATTTATGACTAACTTATTTTATGTTGTAGGTAAAAATTTAAATATACACCAATCAAACATATCATTTATTATTTTTATTATCACTAACCCTTTTGTTATTGTAGGTAAAAATGTTAATACTTATTTATGATTCTTGCACTATTATTATTTATTATGTCTATCTTGATTTTTATAGGTACAAGTTAATTAAAGTGTACAAATCATGCATATTACATTTATTCATCATTGTAAATATTTATTATGTACTAACCATCTCCTTTGTAGGTAGGCTATTAAATTTTCATATTTATCATGTTTGCATCATTTGATTTCTTGTACATTATCACCGTTTTTTTATTTCTAACAAAAATCTATTAAATGCATTCACGACTAATAAGATATGTCATGACAATTGGAATTAGGATCCTTGTAATTTTGTGCTTAAATGAAGTGGTTACAATAGCTATTTTTTATGTGTTTTAAATGAACCAAACTAATTCTTTGCAATCCTTAGAATTTAATAAATGCGTGTAGTTTTTGTGTTGCAATTCACATTAGTTATGCGAAATGGAGTAGAGGTCAAAAGTGGGAGAACTGATACAATATTGATTCGTACTTTTTCCTCGTATTCTTCTTTGATTCTTGACCATTTTGGATTAATTTTCTCTTGGAATTTGGTAGGAACTTTTACGTGGATATATTTTTAATGATTAGTTCCTAAATTTATCTAATCGAAATCCAAGTAAAGGTTTTCAAGCCTTTCCTTGAAAAATCATTGGTGGCTCCTTCTTTGCCCTTCGTTGACCCAAATTCGTAAAAGTCAATCCTAAATTCCTTTAAAATAAATTTGCTCTCAAAACACTTCCCTTGACAAAACTATCCTTATTGCGTTGGTTAGGGACTTGAAAATAACCACTACAGTTTGAAGAATCCCCTGGGGTCTTCCTAAATTAAAGTTCGAGTTTGAAATGTTGTGATTCTTTTTTGGGAAATTAAGATGAAATGTGAAAAGATTCGGTAATTATTTGTGTTTTGCAACACTTAACTTTGTTATCATATTTTATTTAACATTTCCACCTTTCATGGTGATAAACGTAAGTACCAACTTGCCTATTTAGAATGTGTTTTACATTCTATGCTACCATATTGTGGTTCATACCTTGTCAAACCAATGTTCTGGCTATAGTAGTTGATCTTGGCCTTGAAACCACCAACCCATGGCATTCATTCTTCTTGCGCCAATCTTCAAAAGATGAAGATCTACCCTATTTTTTTTGACAGCTATAACAAAAACAAATACAACTATGGGCCTTTTCTCTCTTGTTGAGCAAGATTGTGAGGCCTATTAACCAAGTCTTTATGCACTTTAATACAGACAAGATAATCTAGTTTGGTAGCTTCACTTCTTATTTCTTTGATGATGGGGAGGATATGTATGGTTCCCTTTCTAATGATTTTGATAGCTTCCATTACCTCCTTGCAATATAATATTTCAATAACATTTCTCGAGATTTTACCCGCCTCCTTCATCCCCTCCAGTATAGCATAGCATTCTGCGTGTAGAGCATCATGGGAAAAAATCTTTTTGGTGCTTGATAAACCATTGAAATCGGTAGTGTCCTCAACCCAAGAAATAGTTGCTTTACCTTCCCTATATTTTACTTTCTTCTTTAGCTTCCAAGTTGCGTCTACCAAAAATGAGGTGAAAACTGGTGAAGTGCCCTTACCCGTATTCCACATAGTAAGCTCATGGTGTTGAAACCAAGGTTGCACAGTTAAATGTTGCTCAGTTCGAGTCTTAAGATCCACTACTTGCTGCCAACTATGGATGTGTGCCTATGCTAGATAGAGTATCCTACTCGGATCCACACTCACGCCTCTAAAAATAATTTCATTTCGGTGTAGCCAAATAGCCCAAAGATTTCTAACTAATTGAACTACTTTTGATTCATCATGTCCATCCTCATTAAGAGATAATATAGGAAATTCATGAGTCGTTGGTGCATATTGTATCTGCAGAAGAGGAGGATATTATACCAAGCTGGCTGGACCGCCAGACCATCTGTGTGATAGGACACAACCTAAAAAGATGATTTTGAGTGTCCTATTCTTCTTGGAAGAATGGACACGAACCATCTACCTCCACACCCCTCTTTCGCATGTTCGATGTGGTAGCTAGGGCACGATGGCAAATGCGCCAACAAAGGTATTTCCAGCAGGAAAACAAGTTGGAGTGCCACACATTCTTCCAATTTTTTTTCGAACTTGTGCTACTAACCTGGAGCTTGTTACTTAGGTACCAATACCCATATTTAAATGAGTATACTTTATTCTTTATTTTCCCCCAATGACGAGAATCTTGGTGGATCTTTTCTAGTATATGAACTGCTAAAATCTTCTTTGCACCAGTAGGTACAAACTGACTCCAAATAAGGGAATACCCAAGGGTTTTTAAAGTGCATAAATTATTGAATGAATAACAATACTCTTGACTGCAAGTGACTATGCAGTTGGGGAAGTTTGGGTCAGAGAAAGGAAAAGGTCTTGCATGCTATCTACTATGCTAGTAATACCTTAGATGAAGCTCATGTTAATTATGCTACTACTGAGAAGGAGCTTCTAGCCATAGTCTATGCCTTGGACAAGTTCCGCACTTATCTGATTGGGTCCAAGGTGATAGTCTACACTGACCATGCGACTCTTAAGTATCTACTCTCTAAGAAAGAAGCCAAGCCTAGGCTTATTCGATGGATACTACTGCTACATGACTTTGATCTGGAGATCTGCGACAAGAAGGGGGCTGAGAATGTGGTTGCAGACCACCTGTCTAGACTGAGATATGATGATGGTAAAGTGTCTACACCGATCGATGATTCATTTATAGATGATCACCTACTTGCACTCGCCAGCCAGTCACCATGGTTCACAGACTATGCGAACTACATTGTGGGGGGTACTCTTCCGGCCGATCTTACATATCAACAGAAGAAGAAGTTCCTGCACGATGTTCGGTTCTACTTTTGGGATGATCCACATTTGTTCCGTGAGACTGCAGATGGTTTGTATAAGCGGTGTGTTCCAGAATGGGAGGTACATGGTATAATTAACAGAATTCATTCTTCTCCATATGGAGGGCACCATGGACCCTTGAAATCTCATGCTAAACTGTCACAGTGCGGGTTTTATTGGCCTACGATGTTCAAGGATGCACAAGCTTTTATTATGGCTTGTGATGCGTGCCAGAGGGCCGACACTATCTCGAGGAGGCATGAGATGCCACAAAATTGAATACTCGAGGTCGAGGTTTTTTATGTGTGGGTGATAGACTACATGGGACCATTCCCATCGTCCAAGGGTAATATGTATATCCTTGTTGATGTAGATTATGTGTCTAAGTGGGTGGAAGCCATTGCCTCACCTACTAATGATTCTAAGACGGTCGTCTCCATGTTCAAAAAGATCATCTTCCCCAGATTTGGAGTACCAAAGGCTTTGATCAGTGATGGAGGGTCACACTTCCATGAGATGCATCTAGATGCGCTCCTGCGCAAATATGAGGTATGCCACCGTACCAGACTAGCCTACCACCCTAAGATGAGTGGGCAAGTTGAGGTCTCTAACCGGGAGATCAAATATATACTTGAGAAAGTGGTGGCGAAATCTAGGAAGAATTGGAGCGACAAGCTTGATGATACTCTATGGGCGTATAGAACTGCTTTCAAGACACCTATTGGTACTTTCCCGTATCGGTTGGTGTATGGTAAGGCATGTCATTTACTGGTAGAAATGGAGTATAAGACTTATTGGGCGATCAAACAACTCAACATGGATGCTAAGTTAGCTAGTGAAAAGCGGCTAATACAGTTGAATGATCTAGATGGGTTTAGATTGCAAGCCTATGACAGTTCCCGTATCTACAAGGAAAAGACTAAGCGATGGCACGACAGTCACATTCTTCAGAGGGAGTTCGCAGTGGGCGACAAGGTTCTACTATTTAACTCTAGACTTAAGTTATTTCCTGGAAACTTTAGTCTAGGTGGTCTGGGTCGTTCACTATGACTATGGTTAGTAAGTTTGGATCTGTTGAAGTAGAGAACAACATGGGTGAGAGATTCAAGGTCAATGGGCAACGTCTGAATTCGTACCATGAGGGGGCTGTTGTAGGAGTGGTTGAGGTCCAACACCTCCACCCTTCCGCCCCATGATATGTATATTGAGGTGAAGAGGTCGAGCGGGAACTGAAAATAAACCAGCGCTTTGCAGGAGGCAACCCATATTTTATGGCTTACATAAGTTTGATTTTTTTTTTTAATTTTTTTTTTTGCTAAGCAAGAGAGTAATAATATTAATTGAAGCAACAGTTACAACTTAAGCCAACTCCAGACCATACAAACCAAATAGGTTGGACTCTATGCCTCTGGAATCAGCAGAAAACAGAGCTAGAACAAGCTCAAAATACAGCCAGAATGCCTAAAAGGCTATTACAAAGTTGTAAACCAATCACTATCCCTCTTGCTTACATGTTTTGGCAAAACTACTTGAATTCTGCTCTTTACCATCTGCTTCAAATTTTTCACACTATGACTGACAGTGGGGATGGTATTATCCCAGAAACTGGTGTTCCTACACTTCCAAACCAGATAGACAACATCACTAATAGCTGCAAAATACACTTGCTTCCTGAACCTAGAAGCTCTACTTTGTCCAACATTCCTGAGTAACTGAACCAGATTGCCATTAATAGAGATGCCAATCCACTGTTGAATTGCAATAAGAACTTGCCTGCTATACTGGTAATAAAAGAATAAATGCCGATGAGTCTCATCATTCAGCCCACAAATCAAGCATTTAGCAGATTGACTAATGCCAATCCTTGCTAGTTTGTCTGTAGTTTGAAGTCTGGATTGAACAGCTAACCAATATATGAATCTATGCTTAGGAATGTTCAGTATATTTCACACCATTTTATCCCAATGCACCCTTGGCTTATTCCCTACTAATTTCTCATACACTTGCTTTACTGGATAATGGGGCATGTTCTCCAGCTCTGCAAGAGTAAATAATTATTTTAACTGCTCCTTTGTATTGCAAACTTGCTTCCAGTACCAACTAGCAGAAGAGCTAGACTGATACTCCCACCAATCCCCATCCTTTAGGTAAACTGAATTGACCCACCTGATCCAGACATTGTCCTGCTTCTTGACTAAAGCCCATACATATTTTCCCATAAAGGCAGTGTTCCACTTTTGAACATCTCTAAAACCCAACCCTCCAGTTTGCTTGTCACTACAGACCTTATCCCAAGCTATGTTGCTTGGTTTATGACTGAAAGCATGGCCACTCCATAGGAAAGCTCTACATATCTTCACTATGTCTTGTAGAACACCTTTTGGAAGCACATAGATCTGAGCCCAATACATATGCAAACTCAGTTACACAGAGTTAACAAGCTGCATTCTTGCTGTGTAGGATAAATTCCTTGAGCTCAAAACTTTAATTCTGATAATCATTTTATCCACCAGATGAGCACACTGAGCCACATAAATCTTCTTAGAGAAGATAGGGACTCCCAAATACTTAAAAGGCAGCATACTTCTAGAAAAACCAGAAACATCCACTACCCTTTGAATATCAGCTTCCTGCATACCATGACAATAGATAGAGGATTTCTGCTGATTTGATTTTAAGCCAGATGAATTAGAAAATCACCCCTACTACAGATGATCAGATAGATAGACTGATAATCACCCCTACTACAGATGATCAGGTCATCAGCAAAACATAGATGTGTAAGCCCAATCCCTTTACACCTTGGGTGAAACTGAAATTGGGGCATAGTACTCACTCTATTGAGAATTCTAGATAGATATTCCATACAGATGACAAACAATAGTGGGGAGATAGGATCTCCTTGCCTCGGGCCTACCTGGGATTTAAAGAAACCATGAATAGACCCATTCAGCATCAAAGAAAACATTGGGGTTTTAACACACTGCATTACCATGTCTACAAACTTCTTAGGGAAATCCAACAACTCCAGCATTTCCTGCAAGAATTGCCAATCAACAGTATCATAGGCTTTTTGAAGATCAATCTTTATAAGGCAACTAGGCTTAACTCCTTTCCTCCCATAATGCTTGACTAAATCTTGAACAACCATAATATTATGCACTATGTACCTCCTATGAACAAAACCACCTTGATTCTCCAAAATAAGATCAGGAAGAACTTGTCTTAATCTCCCACATAAAACTCTTGTTATGCATTTATAGATGGTATTACAGCAAGAGATTGGCCTGAACTCACTCACATCTTTTGGACATTTAGTCTTAGGAATGAGAGTAATCACTGTGTGGTTCACCTCTTTCAAAAGTTTACCTTGCTGTAACATATCAAGGATAGATGCAATAGTTTCATCCCCAACAATATGCCAAGCATCTTTATAAAAATAGGAACCAAAACCATCTGGTCTAGGAGCTTTGATACCTGGAATAGAAAAAAGAGCTTTCTTAACTTCATCTGCTATATAAGGAGCACTTAGAATAGCTTTGTGATGATCCATGCAAACTGGTCCCTGTTGAACCACTTCCCTGTTTACAGGAGTTCTTAGCTTAGAAGTACTACCTAGTAACACCTTATAATACTCTAGGAAAGCTTGAGACACCCCATCAGCTGTATCTTTCCATTCCCCTTTCATATCATAGATGCTATAAACTTGATTCTGCACCTTCCTGCTCCTAATACTCTGATGAAAGAGTGAAGTATTCTCATCCCCATCTTTAAGCCATGACACCTTTGCTTTCTGCCTTAGAAAAGCCAGATAAGCTTTATGTTTCTCCTTATACTCTTGAATTGCAGTCAACTCTGCATCTGCAACACCTTGGTCAGTAGGATTATTATGCATTGCACTTTGAGCAATCACCATATTTTGATAATTTTGATTTTTATTGCTTTTGCGTGTTCTTAGTTTAAATTTTATAGCCTTAGAAGGTGAGGAGAGTGAAATTTTATCACTTGGTCGTTTAAGTAATGTGCAGAATTCAATACCAAGTATGTCAAATGGAGCAATTTGGAGAAATACAGAGGTTTTTCAAAGGCAACGAAAACCTGTCGGTTCTTGGGAACCTGCCGGTTACGAGCACATTGTTAAATTCAGGCCTTAGAAAAATTTGGGTGCTGAAAGAGTTGGGGTCGTAAGTGAAAAACATTAGCGAAAATCGGCCGGTTTCGAAAAACCTGCCAGTTACGTATGCAAAGCAAAATCCAGCACTTAAAGTTAATTTTGAAGGCGAAAATGAGTAAAAACACCGAAGACCGGTGGGCCATGTTTCCACAAACCGGTCGGTTTTCGGTGGTTTGGGATCCATGAAACAATAGTGCAGCGAAAACCGGGGGGGGGGGGGGGGGGGGGGGCAGGTTCCCAGAAACTTGCCGGTTTCGAGATCATCAGGGATTAAATTTTATTCCCAAAAGCGGTCGGTTTTCGGTCAAAACCAGATTTAATTCGTCGAGCACCAACCTTTGCACGGGTTTTCCTTCAAACAAAACTTCATCTTCTTCCTCAAATTTTCCCCTAAACTCCATTACACCTCAAAACCCTAACTCTTCAAATCATCATACCACCTTCATTACTCCACCAAATCACAAGTTCCTTACATCAAAATCATCCCCATCCTCTCCTCTTTCATCTCTTGGTATCAAATTTTCATATTTCACTCAGATTTTAAAAGAGGGATTTCACTCAAAAAGCTTGAAAAAATCACCCATGGCACCAACAAAAAGAGCAAGAGTAGAGGCAAGTACGAGTAGGGCACCATCACCACATCCTCAAGTGAAGATTGAGCAAGATACCACTTACCCGGATGTGGTATTTGAGTCCTACGACCAACAACGCAGTTTTAAGAATCTCAAAGCTAAACCAATTCACCCCACTCGTTGGTTGCATAAGGAGACTCTAAACAAGTTACGCATTGATAAGGAAATAAAAAAAACTATTTCAGCATGATGGCTTGGGTAGAATGTATGATATTTGTGGTAGAAAAACTTATGCACGTCTTACTCTTGAATGCCCGAGTAGTTTCAATGTCGTAAGAGGACGTGGTAGTGAAATTACACATGTGACCTTTCGTTTGCTAAATTAGAATTTCAACATGACTTTGAGAGAGTTTGCACGGGTGTTTGGTATAAACATAAACAATCCTAAGGAACCCCCCGCACCTTACAATGTTTTGCAATTGTGGAATATTTTGACAGGGGAGGTAAAGGAGGATGTGCAACATTTGCATGCCACTTCTTTCCAACACCCCTTACTTAGAGTAGGGCAACGGTTCTTCGGAATGACTTTCTTTGGGAGATTTGAGCCTAATAATGTCCGTACCACTAAATTGATGATTTTGGGAAGTTGGGTATATAGGGGAGCTAATTCTTATAAGATCAATGTGGCCCACCACATGGCCCTGTATTTCCAGGCTATCGGAAAGCAATCATCCGGCCGCCCCATCGTGCTAGGGGGAATGATCACCCACCTAGCTATGAGTGTAGCTAATTTTGTTCAACCGGACACTGGGCATGTTGAGGGTGGAAATGCTTTGACACTTCTCTATATGGAAAGGCAAGGGTGGATCAATCCCGTCCCCAATAACTTAGTACCTGGTGAGATTCAATGGATGGTCAATGGGAAGCCTCTTCTCACAAAGCCTAATACTGCCTTCACGGCTTTCCTTCCCGATCAAGCTAGCTATCTATATGACATCCCCGCTGAGCAAGCTCCTGGTGATGTTTAGCAACCCATATAAGAGCAAGCTTATTTCATGGATGCAGCACGGGCTGCAGGATAGCCTGGTGAGCCCGGCCCCCTAGACCTAGAGGTTATTTATGCTAGATTCCGGCAGTTAGAGCTCAAATAAGAGGCTCTCACCTCTCGTTTCGATCAATTCGAGAGCCGATCCGATCGATTTGAGAGTCAATTTGATCGCTTCGAGAGCGACCAGCAGAGAGCCATGTTCCCATATATGATCATATGCCAGGCAGGGCGTTGTTGGTGATTCTAGTGAGCACCCCTCTTGGTTCCAGTACCCAGCGGGTGGTAATGCAGCTCCCGATACCCATGGTTTTTATATGCCCACTACCCATGTTGGTGGGTAAGGGAGTTTTGGTGCGAAGGTAGCGGAGCAGGGCCGAGTGGTGGACATCATGGTGATGATGATCGTGATGATGATGATATTGGTGACGATTCAATACTCCTTTGAGCCAATGAGGATATTTTCCGATTTAGCTTGGGGGGGTATTCACTTCTTGTACGTATTGGTATGATTTCTCTTCTTCCTTTCTCTACTCTATTTATTGCTTTTGTGTGTGTGTGTGTGTTTATTTGCTTTCTAGGATAATTTTATTGCTTTGAAAAAAAATATACAAAAATACATGTTGATCAATGAGATGAGACAATTGATTCCCTGTGCCCCTTTGGTTCAAACTTCTTATTTGATGATTCAAGGTGATAAGACAGGTGAGCATCATGGATTGGTTGTTTTTTATATGAACTACTATTGCATTGACTCTTATTAAGAGTCAACTTTATCCCACTTTTCATATGTATAATGCTGGATTGTGGTTAGCTGTGAGATTTTGAGCCTTGATTCTTCTGAGTGCTTAATTCATGGTGTTGCATTGATCCGAGTCTTTGGTTTACGACTATTAGTATGGTTAACACACTTGTACTTTGTGCATGATGAAAGGCCATTCTTTAAGAAGCCTTCAGACGATTATAGATACATTTGTTCCTGCTTTTTCTTTCTCATGCTTAGCCTTGACCATTTTCTTTGTTTAACTCCACAAGTTAACCCTTATTAGCCCCGTTGGTTACTTATCCCGAGTCTAGCTTGGGGGAGCTACTATATGTTGGTATTGGTTCTTTTGAGGAGATGGTTGGTTTTCTAGGCCTATGTTGCTCAAGGTTGTGCACCTGTGTTATATGGGAAGTTAAAAAGGAAGAGGAGTAATTGTTAGTTGGCACCTAAAGTATGTGGTTACGGGTATTATAGTTTGTATATATGTAGTTCTTCATTTTCGTCGTTTTTTAGTTCAAAAAATAAAATCAAAAAAATATGTCATTTATTTTTGTAGTTTAGAAAGGCAAGGAAAAGGGTAGAAGTTGGTTCATATTTCATATTGTTGATTACATCTTCCCTTATGGTCGTATTTTGGCTATTTATGAGTTTATAGTTTTTGGAGATGAGTTCCATTGGTTTCATTGGTTATACTTGCTCCCCGAGTTAGACTTTATACTCTCACATACCCAAAATATTCCCTACCCCTTGTTTTTACCCGGCCAACATTACAAGCTTACATTGTAATACCTCGTATTTTTCTGTATTTACAAATATATTTTATTATATTTATAAAGTATTTTTATGATTTTTATTTAAATCGCATTTAAATATTATTTAAATGTATTTGTAATTAATTAGAATATTTATTATTTTAATTAATTACCAAACGAATTTATTATTTCAAGTTGGGAATTTAATTGGGTTTCAAAAGTAAAACAATTTTTAATTAATCTAGCCCAATCCAATTCCAAGTTCAAGACCAAACAAATTAAGCAAGCCCATCTTATGTTTAATGAAGCCCGAAAGGGAATTCTAAAGCCTAGCCCATCTTTGAGTTTCCTAAAACTATAAATATAGGTGCTCACCCTCAAAATCCCTCACTATTATTCATTAAACCTAAAAGTAAAACCCTAACCCTAAATTCCTCTTTCTTTCATCAAACTTATGTTTGGCCGTTTTTCACCTACTTCCGTTCGTTTTAAGAAAATGGTTTATTCTACAAAGTTGTAGATATCAAAAAGTTCTTGAACTTTGCCCCAAAAATCGATTGATTCCGAGTTATAGATTAGAAGTTATGAGCGTTCTAAAATCCTGCTGCAGTAATTTTTCTTCTCCTCTCTTTGGCCCGTCTCCTTGCCGAGCAAGCACAGCATTTGTGCGCTCGTGCCTTGTGCCTCAAGCACCCACACTCACTCGTCCGTTGTTGCTTGCTGCCCTCATGCCTTCTTGCACGCAGCCACTCCCTCTTCTCTCTCGCCTCTCGCGCACACAACCCTCGCACACCCTTGATCTTTCTCTCGTCGCAGCCCTCGCCCAGCACACAAGCTTGTTGCTGCGTGTTGGTGATGTGTTGTTGCACCCCTGTTGTTGCTGCCTTCTCGACGATGGCGCACACATGCACACGGACTCTTGTGTGTTGTATGTTGTGTGTCGTTCGTTTCGTATACTATGTATACTTTTATCCCTGTTTCAATTCCGTTTTTAAATTATTAAATTATTATTATTGTTTTGGATTAGTTAAATTGCTGAGAACGGTTATGAACACCGTATTTTATTGTTTTCGTATTTGAATTGATGGGATTGATTTTAATTGTACGAACTATTATTTTCAGTTTTAGTAATTAATTAAAGTGTCAATTTTTATGGTCAAAACATGGTTTTTTTGATGACCTGTTGATAGGATTTTAATTCCAATTGTTTAGGCGATTGATTCACATAATTTAATGACGATTTAAATTATGGGAATCAACTTAAATTTTCAGATTTATTATAAAGCTTTAGAATGTTGATTTTTAATGATTTTAAGGTCAAAAGGTCAATGTTTTTATACTAGGACTTGAGTTGACTATTTGAGACTACCAATTTAATGAATAACGATTAATTTCTAATTAAAACAAAAGTTTTAGAATCTTAAATAGTTGCTGGAAATTTAGTAAACATGGATAATAATTAAGTTTCTCCATTGTGTTTATAGGAGTTGATTTCTAGCTTTGAGTCGTGAATCGCACAGTGGCCCCCGTACTTAGGTATTCCAGGTACGTACAAGACTAGGGTGACCACCTATCCCATGAGAACTTTATGAAGTATATTTATTGTGAATCACGTAAACTTAAAGTGGTGAGAATTCATGTTTGATGATTGGGAATGAATATGTTATTATTCTGGATTCATGTTTGATGTTGGGAATGAACATGTTATATTATTATGGAATCATGTTTGATGTCAAGCATGTTATGAATTATTATTGAATCCATGAATTCTTGTGAACAATCATGTTATGGACTTTTATAATCGTTGAATTATGTCAAGCATGTTGTTCGAATTGATATGCATGTATGAGTGTTTCGCATGCAAGTTATTATGATTATGCTATTGTACGGGATGTCTAGCATACAATGAGCCTATTTAATATTGCCTCAGTGCATTGTTTATTATATTGCCTTAGTGCATCGTTTATTCTACCGCAAGTGTAGAATACATTTAAAGATTTTGTGTGAATTGAACTAAGGACTATTCGTGCTAAGGGCACATCCTGCATGTTAAAAAGGACAATGTTGGGTCGTCTCAATAGTGTTTTGAGATGGAACTATGGAGTAAATTCACTTGAGTCCTATGTTTGATCACAAGTCCTAAATGATTAAAATGAAGTGTCATTGTTTAAGTATTCATGTGTGTAATTGTTGAATTACTTGTGAGTTATGTCTTTGGGTTGAGTCTTGAACATAACATACTAAATAACGTAAAGTGTAACCCGAATGAGCTTCAAAACACTTGGAACGTATATACCTTGAGTATGAACAATGGGGGGAGTCGTGTCAGAGAAACTCGTACTCCTTGAATGATACAAGACGTTGTTTTATTCTTTTGGTTTTATCGCTTGTAATGCGCAGGAATTCCGTCGGTATGGTCCGTCTGTCGGTAAAAAGCCCGAATTTGTTTATTTGGTGCTTGGTTGGCTCCCAACACCCATATCTTTCCCTCAGTGGTTGTTTCCCTCAGTGGGTTTGTTATTATATTTTACCCGTTTGAAGCTAATTCTTATTAATCTGTGAGTTAAGAGTCGTGTCGAGTATCGAGTCTGTCTCCATGACTAATTGTTTAATTAAATGGCTTTTGCATGTGGATTATTATGCTGTCGAGTGAAGCATGTTAGACTAGGATGTTATTCTAGCTTGTTCGTACTCAACTTTTGCTGACTTCGTGCTTCATGTCTTCCCGTCATGGCCTTTGCCTTAATGACCCTATGATGATCCATCATTGCACTTGCATTGTTGGGGAGAAGTTTTCAATAAACAGGTTGATAAAGATAACTTGTAGGAGAAGTTATCATGGGAATTGTGTTGAGAGAATATTTAATCTTCCGTATTTATAAACTCTACTTTTATTTCGAGTCATGACTATTACTATCTATTACTATATAATAAAAGAGACACCAGGAATGACACGTGTCAACTCCTGGTGCGATTTTTTCCCGCCAAAAAGCACTTTCCAAAAAAGTGTATCTGTTTTATTTTATTTTTATTCTCTACCTTTTTTATAAACTATTTATGTATGGAAACAAAATTTAGTTTATAAATTATGACAATAATAAATACGACGTGATAATAATTATTCTAAATTGGTAATATTTTAGTCAAATAACTATATTAATAATGGAAAATATATCACTCAATATTTTGGTCAAATTACCATATTAGCATTTTAAATATGCATATTAGATGAATAAATTTAAATGAGTATGTTAAAAATGGAAGATATACAGTTAAATATTTTGAGAAAAAATGATCAAAATCCCTGCGTGCACGGGATCTAATCTAGTTATTACTTAAACTATAGTTAATGAGTTTTAAACTATTTAATGCTTTGGTTTTGGGCCGTAGTGGTTCCAGTTTGTTAAATGATCATTAACTATTTAATATGTTTTGAAAGTTAGTTATTTCCGCAGCGTAATTCTGGTAAATAGCCTTAGCCGTTATCATGGTGGCGGTAATATCTTGGTAATTCTTTTATATTAGTCGGAAAGTGGAATTATAAATATAAGGAATTATCAGGGTGTTACTTACATAAAGGCCTTTTTTTATCATCGTGCAATGTGTGTATAACAATAGGTTAAAAATAGTCGTTTATCAAGGGCCAAAGAGTATATGCGCATTTCGAGTCGACTCCGGCGTAGGTTGAGTGTTTAGGAGAACCTTCAAACACACTAGTGTTGTGAGGGGCTACTACTCATTTACCAGTATGCATGTTCATAATGGGAAGGTGAGTGAACGGGCCACATTTGGTTCGCTTAGCCCGCCACATAACGAGAGGAGTGATTCACTTGGTGAGGCCTAATCTTGATTTTATGCGTATGCCTTGTGAGCCTTGCTTGAACCTTGTACAGGTTGAGGTGTGACTGTAGGGACTAGAGATTTCAATCATGTTATATGCTTGCCTCGATTTAATCCTTGTTTCATCTTCCATCTTTTTGCATTGATTTTGGGGTGAGTTAATTGTCTATGTCTCGTTGATGCTCTTTGCTTAGGGACAAACAAAGGTTTAGCTTGGGGGAGTTTGATACACTTATATTTTATATAGTTTTTACCCCCGTCCCGTATGCACTTTTCATCTCATTTGAACTCTTCGGAGCCTAGTTTAGTGCTGATATGTGTTGTGTAGTGTCTTTAGTTGCAGGACCGCTTTTTGATGATACTTGGTCTTTGGAGACCCGTTTTCTATTATTCCTGGATGACTACACAGATCCCGAGCATGTACGGGATGATCTAGCCAACTTCAAGGGGCTACAAATGGAAAATTAGATCCAAAGGAGTTAGGCTTGGGCCTCAAGATTCAAGCTCAAGGAAAATACGGCAAAATATCCTCAAAACCTGTTGCCCCGGTTTTCGGAAACCGGCAGGTTTTGAGAAATGAAGGATTGTTGTTTTAGGTGCGAAACCGGTATTTGCAATTTTACTATGCTGGGAAGGGCCGAAAACCGGCCGGTTTCCCAGAACCTGGGTGCCCGGTTTTCGGTCCCGACCCTTAATTCTTTGCTCGTTTCTCTCCGTAGGTTTAAGGGGGAGGCTATATATATTAAATTAGATTTTGGTAGTAAACTCTCTCGTAATTCCGTATTCTATTTCCTAGTATTAGAACTTTTACTTAGTTATTATTCACACAACTTTGTCAAACACTCAATTTTAGTTTCAATCTTTCAATTATTTCCTCGTTCGTCAATTAGGTATTAATTCATTCCTTGTCTTTATCATTCAATTTCAATTAGTTCCTTATTCCATTATTTGTTTTCAATCATGTTCCCAATAATATTATTTGCTTTGTTTATTATTAATATGATTGAGTAGTTTAATTTCTAGGGTTTAGGGGATCTACAAATGTATGATTGAGGATTGTATTAGACTTAAATGTTTGATTTTTAATTATAATTTCTATGGCTTTTTTTAATTATTCGTCAATTCTGTTTGGCCGGACTATTTTGATTGAGTGTGATGAATCTTAGATTATGCGCCGAGAGGTATAAATATGATGTTCATGATCTGTGGCTATTAGATAAGAATTGTTTCTAGTACATTGTGAGAGCTTGCTAGTTGTAATTGCCTAAGGAATCCATAAGATTCGAGAGATGCATGTTTTCCTAGTTATAGTTATTAATTGTTTATTATTGTCTGTCGTCAATCCCTAGTCTGCATTTGTGGTGAACCGTTGCCCCTAATTCCCTTAATATTGTTATTACCCTGTTAATTATCATTGTTGTTACAATATCCAAAGTCAACCCTTTCTATTGTTACAAATAGTCTAGACCTTGTTTTTAATAGTAGAAAGAACGTCTATTTCCCTGTGGATACGATCCCTACTTCCCTTACTATCTTGTTAGTCGACTTAGGTTTATCTTTGATTAGGTGATACGACTTTAGCCTGTCAGTCCGACTAATGTCGAGCCAAAACCCTTGCATAGGCTGGCCTCCCTCATATGCTTGGGGGCTGGGATTGTCATCATACGCTGTTTGTAGGTTAGTATATGTTCTCTGGGGTCGGAGGTTCCATCATACATGGGCATATTGGGTGGGCTGAACCGCTTTGGGATGTCGATGGCATCGATGGGATCGGCGTATGGTGAGTCGGCGTATCTGTCTAGGTTAGCTTCTTTGATGGGTGTGGGTACTCCGGGGATTTTATTTGTCATAGCCATGATATGTTGGAGTTGGTGGTTGGTGTTTTTGCAGATACTGCTAAGCACCGGGACGAGGGGGATGAATGTTTCGGGAAGGCTAGCTTGGAGGTGTTGGTAGTAGGTGTTTTGCGAATGTATGTTCTGAGGCTGGTTGGGGGTAAACTGCGGCACGACCTGTTGTATGGTGGGAGTTGTCCCCTGGACAGCATTTGTACCTGTCACATAAGGAAAAGGAGTTACAAAGACGTGGCTAATCGGACAACTGACGTGATAGGAGTGCTATGAATAGAATAGTTTCTCGTGGAATCCGGGCGGAGTGGCGTGTGTGGAAAAGCTGCTTGCTGCGCCTGACTGGCTAGGGGAGTCGCCATCATATGGGGAGGTGCTCCTGGTGCAGAGGTGGTGAGATTGACAATAGGTTGGACGACTTGCTGCGCAAGTAGTTGATTCCAGGGCGCTTTAGTTGCTGGAGCTGGTGTCGTCCTCTGCGGCGCCAAGGCGGGGATCGATGTCGACACAGTTACCGTTGGAGGGGGTAATGGATGAGACACCGGGTTGGAGGCGAACGCCAGCACAGGGACAGATGTCGTAGCTTGGGATGTGCCGATCTGAGGCAGGACAACTTGGGCGGCAGTCAAAGCCGTGAGAGATATCGAGGCGCCTGTTGGCAACACTTGGGTTGGAGGAGGAGGTAGCCAACCTGAACTCGGACGAGGCTGGCTTGTCAGGGGCTCAAACTCGCGGATCTTTTCGAGGATTGGACCTCCAGGCTCGCCAAATGGAACATGGAGGGGTTGGTCAGGAGAAACATCGAGGTCGAGGCGGCGACTTAGCCCGGAGGTGTCTCGACGGTACTGGAATCTAGAGCCGGTTGCGATGGATGTGGCAGACCTGATCTGCGACTACAAAGCTTCATTCTTCCTTTGGAGGAGGCTGATGCATTGCTTCATGGCTTCAATGTGTCGAGTGACATCATTGGATGAGCTCGCGCTTCCGGACATGGTGTTTGAACTGGGGTTATCAAGCTGCTTTTGATTGTTAGCCCCATGGTGGGCGCCAAATTGTTTTGGACAAATTCTACTTAGAGTCAAACTTGTCTTAGGGAGGTGCTAACAATCGATCGAGCAAGATAAAAACGAGATAATGAAGGTAATTCGTATGAGTATAAAAGAGAGTATATTATTAGGAAGTAATGTTCTATATTACAAGAGAATCACTTGAGGCTTTATATAGCCTTACATGAAGATGTAACGTACAAAATGGGGATAATTTAGGCCGTTAATGCTGCGTTCCTTGACTTAAGCTCTGTATTAATCATTTGTTGTAACCGCTGTCGTCCCACATATCCGTTAAGGACGAGTTGATCAGTCACCATGTGTATCACGCTGGTTGCCACGTATGCCTCATGGTGGCATACTCAAGCCATGTCACTAAGAGGATATTTCCCCCCCTAACAGTTATCTCTTCACCTTAGGGGGTGGAGTTGTATCTTGGAAATGTTGTAAACAATCTTGTATTGCTATGTCTACTATGGAATCTGAGTTTATTGCTCTTGAATTGGTAGGTCATGAGGCATAATGTTTGAGAAACGTGCTTGTAGATATTCCGTTGAGGGGGGAAGCCAGCTCCTTCAGTTGCACTTCATTGTGATTCGCAAGCGGCTATTGTTGTGGCAAACAACCATGCCTACAATGGGAAGAAAAGACACATTCGTTTAAGGCATAAGTCTGTCAAAGAATTATTGTCAAGTGGGGTGATATCACTAGACTATGTAAAGTCTGAAATGAAACATTGCGGATCCGTTAACGAAAGGCATGTGTAGAAAACTAGTTTTGGAAACATCGGAAGGGATGGGCTTGAGGCCCATAAAAATGAACTCATACTCACAGAGTTCAAAGGACGACATTATGTTGTAATTCGGAAGCACAAAATTTTATTTTTTGTCCATCCCCTAGATGTTATTATGTGCTTGCTACAATCGGAAAGAGGTTGAGCATACGACTTTTAATGAACCCATACCATAAGTTTGATGGTGTGAACGTAGCTCAGACTTGATGGGATTCACCTATGTAGGTGTGGAAGTGTGGCCGCTTCCTACGAGAATTGCGATATGGGCTATTCTCTAGAGCACCTATGATCATATCCAGATCGAACGTATGGCCATTATAAGGCATCACTTTATTTGCAGAGTCAGAATATCATACATATTCAGTTGCGTGCTTCAAGTTCAATACGAAAGTCACTTGGTAGGAAAGAGATCATAGCCTAAATGTCACTAAGTGTTAATTCAAGTCGAAAGACATTGACACCTATTCAACTGTTTTGTTTTGCCCAAAACCAATATTGTAGACACCTACTTTTGTCCCCATTCCCGAAAGGGAAGGTTCGATGATGAGAACGTAAATCTCCGCTTGGCAACGCATCTCCTATAAAAAAACGGATCTCAAATCACCCTTTCATTTCAGCCAAACCTGCTATTTATAGGAACCTGCTAAAAATGGTAACTGCCGTAAGAAGTAGTTGTTAAAAGTGGCAAGACATAAAAGATAGAAATCTGTCAGAATTAGGTGTTGCACTCCAACATAAAGTCCTAAAAGAGATAGAATTGGCAAAGGAATTCTATTCCTGTTATAATTCGAAAATAAGAGTTACGTATTAATTAAATTCCTAACGAACCCAGAGTTCGTAACGGGCCCAGACGCATTCCGTCATAAGTTGATACGCACTAAGAAACTCGGATAAGTCTCAAAAGCTATGTGATTAAGAGTCCAAATCTGACAAAAGGCTGGGCTCAGACCCTATTTTCAACGCCTGGGTCTGGGCGCCAAAATCTTTGGCGCCCAGCCCTGGGCGCTGAAAATACCTGGGACGTGTTGTCTCCGAATTCTCTTTGGGTTCGGATTCTAAAGATCTATCTTTCCACCAACTCTTTCCCTATAAATACAGCCTCATAATCGACGAAAAAAGGACACAATTCATAATCCGAGTATTGACTCCAACCCTAAGCCTAAGCCTCACGCTGCGAAATTGATCCCGCGTTCTGTCGCAATCGACCCAAAAGTCGAACAGAACGTATCCTGTCCCTTGTAGTTGATGAATTAAGCCTAAATACTGGAACACTGCTCAGAAACCCGAGATTCGTTAGATAAAAGGAGAAATAGCAAAGCCAAGTGGTTATTTTTCTGAGAACCGTGACGCACCTCTCAAGGGTGCGTCGTAATGTGTCCCTTCGCATGATTTAATCGCTTTCATCACCCTTTATAAAATTGTTAAACTATTAATCTGATTGATCTATCACGCCTAATAAAGATAATATCTTGGACAAACGAACTATCATGCTAGGTACCTTAAATAAATCTAAACAAGATAATCATGATCGATTTAGTATTATGTGTTGCATATTGCTAAAATCAATTCAGAATAGTTTAATAGTTAACGCATGTCCCTTAAATTATTTATGCTGAGCTAGTAAGGATAACCTGCCTCTGGAGTTATCGATGAGCACTCCTCTCGGTAGTTACAGTCCCCCGAACTCTCAATCTCTGCCCTGCGGGTGTACGTTGAGCGATCCCCACACCAGGGATCACAAGGGAACCTATGGCCGTCGTGGTCGAACATAATTGCACTCCCTTTATGTCACGATAACCGGGTTTTGTCAGTTTTTCTCATTGTCGTTAAAAACTGAATGACGACTCCTATATTACTAGTCGATTGGGTGTAAACTCATAGGAATCTAACTACACTTGATTTGACGACGTCACGCCCACGAGGGACGAGGTCATGCATTAGCCTCGTGCTTTTTCGACCCCCTCATAGTAGCGACTCCACTGGGGAACGTTAACGTGCTCGTAGGTAATCAAAATAGACGAAGGGTGAAACGATCCTACTCCGCGTTTATTTCCTTATCAAGTTGGGACGACCTGAAAATCAGCATATTAATGTGAACGGACAGAACCGCATAACGAATCTCGGCTCCCTTGGCATGTTTCATCTCGGGAGTTGGGACTAAGGATACCCATCGCCTACCGGGGGGTGCATACGCTTCGAATGTTGTCCACTCGGCACTTGTCGCTAGTAGTACACCTGTCCCAAACCCAATCGCTCGCCCACTAAGGTCCCTCTCATTGGTGCATGCCCCCTTGGCTTACATCGTGATTGGCCTCTTGGGACGAAATTCGTCTGTTGAATGCACTACCTCGACCGGGGCATGTGTTGGATCTACGATAGAAGCGGTACCAAGCCAGGCGCAAATATTACCCATAGAAGCCTATCATAAACTACGTGACATATTATTTCTGCTTCATGTTGTAATGTTAGTTAAGTGTAGCGAATTACATGATTATATTGTGATTGTGTGTGACAAATAATGCTAGAAAACCAACGACCCTAAAAATTGCCCAAACATTCATAAAATACCGATTGGCCAAAGAGTCATACCAAGATACGTGTTCCGCAACCCCGGGCTATCGCCACAAAAATAAGCGAAGCCTAGGATGGCCTGTGACGGATCCCACAACGCTGCACGACGCGTAAAGGACGTTATTAGGAAAGCACGCAAAATCAAGTCGCATGTACAAAAAAAATATACGCGAATAGAATACGAGTACCAGTCAGGGACGCATTTTCAGCGCCCCTGGCTGGGCGCCAAATATTTCCACGCCCTGCGCTGGGTGCTGAAGTTGCTGCTTAGCCTTTTGGCCAGGCACCGCAGCCTCAGTGCCAGCGCACAAAATATACGTAGCAATAAAAAATTCGTAACAAATTTGCTACGAGGACGTATGAAAAAGCACTCGATTCTAAGAACGACTTAGAAAATAAACGACTCTTTATGTCGTCATTAAGCCACCTATGACGGCGATGTTCGGCACCAAAACCGAGAAAGCTAATTAAAATAGCTTTGAATGTCACACGGGAAAATATTCCAAAAATCTAAAGAATGACCTAAAGAAAAGCCAAAATATACCAACAAGAGTGAGAATAGAAAACCGATAGGAAGAGTCAAAAGTCTAGACTAAGTAATGCTTAACTTTGGGCCTAAACTTTAGCTTGTCTTATGCATAGGGCTGGTTCTGCCACTTGGCGTCGATCTGAAAATCAAAGGTTAGTACGTCTCGAAGATACATCACCAACACAAAGTTTAGCAACTTCGAGCTCCATCCGTCACTCCCCCTTTCAAGGATCTCCGATTCCCCAACCTCGATTCGCACCCTCAAACATGTCCATGGAAGAGCTGCGGGACCAAGCGGCCCAATTAATCAATAGGCCTCCTGAAACTGAATTGGTCCAAAAGTTCATTGACAACCTAGACCCAGCTTATAAACAACATCTTAGGTACTTGGGCCTTGACACTTTCAAAAGGGTTTACGATGTAGGAATAAAGATCGAGGATGACCTCGCAAAAACAGTACAAAGCAAGCCTGCATACAAAAGTAATACCTACAACAGGGCCACACACCTCAAGCCCAAGAGGTCCACGCCGTAGAAGAAACCCCAACCCGAAGGAGCCCCGGGAGATGGACCCGAGACCGAAAGTTTTCCCCACTCGGGTCAACTCTAGTACAAGCCTTCCAAAGACTAATCAAACAAGGAAAACTAAGGCCCATAGGCCCCACACCCGACCCTCCATTCAAAAATAAATACTGGGTCGAGGGCGCCCGCTGCGAGTTCCATCAACGAAATGGGCATGATACTGAAAACTGCTGGAATCTAAAAAATACGATCCAGGATATGATAGAAGATGAAATAATACCCCTCCCTAACGTTGGCAAACCCAACAACAACAAGAGCCCACTCGGCTCTTGTCACATCTCTCTCGATCAACCAGAAAAAACGAGCTTTGACCCTACGGTGTATATTACGCCCCAAGGTGCACCACTCGCCATGGTCCCCATGGATCAAATCGAGAGAGAAGTGTTCGGTGTGTGGGATGATGATGCTGAAGATATCTACCTGTCCCAAGTATCGGGCCAGGACCTCTTTACTGAAACTTGGCCCGGAAACTCTCCCATTGACACCACTCCTCAAGAGCCCGAAGTTGACAATCTCACTCGGTCCGGAAGGGTATACCAGCAGGATCTTCGCCCACCTCCCGTGGACGACATCCCAGTCAGACAGACTCCTGAAAATGTGCGGCACACCACCGTCGCAGAAGTCATCAAAAATCCTCTCTTGAAGCAACTAAAAAGAACCAAAGCCGAGATTACCATCTAGGATCTCATGTGCACTTCAAAGGAACATCGTGAAAAACTTATTCGCTCACTTTACCTCATCTCAGTCCCTACGGACATCACACCTGACTCGTTGGTTAGCCACGTCACGAGAGATGTTGAGGAAAAAGCAATAGTTTTTACTGACAAAGACTTACCTAAAGAAGGAGGCGCCCACAATAAGGCTCTCTATCTAGTGGTTGGATGCAAAGGACAAAACATCCCCCTAGCACTCGTAGATAACGGTTCGGCGGTAAATGTTTGCCCATTGAGAATCGCCCATTGCTTGGGGCTAGGAGATGATGACTTCCAAACCTCCACGCAAGGGGTGCGAGCCTATGATAACTCTCGAAGGCCTGTGTTGGGAAAAATCAACCTCACAATACAAACCGGGCCTGTGGCACGCACCACGGAGTTTCAGATAATTGTCATCAAGCCCACTTTCAACCTCCTCTTAGAGCGCCCTTGGCTCCATGACTTAGGAGGTGTGGCTTCTACCTTGCACCAGATGGTTAAACTTAACCATAACGGGGTAATTCTGGAAATACGCGCCCCTCCTCTTGACGTCAGTTGTACTATGGTCGGAACGACCGATGCTGCAGAAGACCTTTACGATTTTCAAGTGGATGAAGTCATCCAGGTCATTGAGGACTACAACTTAGCATTTCTAGATCCGCGAGCGTCCCGGGTGATCCCTAAAATGTTGCTAGCTCAAGGCTATTTCCCTGGAACTCCATTGGGAATAAGGAAGAAGGACAACATGTTCCATCCCCCACCCAACAAAACTACTCCCTTTGGTCTAGGCTATACACCAACGGAGGAAGATATTGCTGACCACTTATCTAGGCTACGCCTTAAGCCAGCCAAGACAAAACAAACCACCCTTCTTCCCCCATACCAAAGAACCCTTAACAGTATGTTTGTCCGAGAAGGAGAAGAACACCCATGCTGCGACTTTCCTGAGCCCTTTGTTCAGATGGCCTGCTAAAACCCGGATTTGAGATTTTCCATGACTGTCATATTATGGATGAGGCACCCCACCTCACCAAGACCGAAGCAGCTGAAATATTAGACAACCAAGCTCTATGGACATTGTTTAACGAATCGAGGCCTATGGAGGACGAGACTGTAATAACCACCCTAGCCCTGCAAGATGAAGGTTTCAATCCAACCCGGTTAATCACCCCCATATCAACACCAGAAGAGACCGAGAACGGATGGGTGAAGACATATCAGTGGGTCAATGCAAAGGGAATAGAGTTCAAGATGAGTACAGGCGAGGACAAAAGTTCTACGAGACTAAACCCAAGGCTTGAGCCATAGAGAGCACTTTAGCAAAACGCCTAGTAGTTCTTTAGATGATAGAAATAATAAAACCCTAGAGATGGTCCTAGGACCCCTTAGAATATAGGTTAATTTATTTTCAGTGTGTTTTCCTTACTTTCCAAATTAATAAAGGCGTAAGATTTCTCCTAAAAATTGCTCTAACACTAAATAAGCACTAATCATATTCGCAAAAACAAAATCGAAAAATAGTAAGGACGCGGCCCACTTTAGGCCCAATAGCAAGGCCAACTCGGTCTTGAATCGTGACATCAAAACCGATTCTCAAAATCCACAAAATAAACCGTACCTCCAAAACATAAAAGTCAATTCGTGCAATCATAAAAGTTGTTGCCATGAAACCCAAAAAAAAATCATCAAAAAAAAGAAAAAAAAAATCAAACAATGCAAAATGTTGCTCAACAAAAAAAAAGTTTCATAATACATGAACCCATCATTCCCACCATTAACAACGCGCACCTCAACCCACCCAAAAATCCTACACAAAGATCTTCACATCTTTCACACCCTAACTCCGTTTTCAAAACCGTTTTGAGTCACGAATAGATAAAATTAATCCGGACGAAAATGCATCTCACGCTAACAGTCCAAAAAACTTCCGAAATAGTGTCAAAATTGATTTCTGACGAATGAAAAAGTAAGAACAAAAAAGAAATAAAAGCAAGACACATGTGAAAGAAAAGAAGCAACACGCCCGAAAACCACCCCAGAAATCATTTTCAGCGCCCAGAGCTGGGCGCCGAAATCATTAGCGCCCCAGTCTGGGCGTTGAAACTCTCTGCTTGCCAAAGTTTACCCAGAAGTGCTCCTCATTTTATCCGCACATACACGGAAAAATAAAAAACACTTGGGGGGTACAGCACGTGTTCACGTATTCAGATATACATGCCAAAAAAAAACGATGCACAAAATACATAACTCAAAAATATAGCCTATTTATGGATGTACTCAAATAATGCGCAAAACACATGTACTCAAAATGAAAAAAAAAAAAAAAATTTCGACTCATGGCAAAGCAGCAAATCAAAATAAACATCGCCTATTCCACCGTTTCAAATAATATGTTTCCATCCCAGAACATACTTATCGAATCCGGCATCTTGAAATTCATTCTAGCTAGAACTACGCGCGACCTGATTCTAAGTTAAAGTTATTTAACAAGGATACATAGGCAATCCAACTTATGGATTCGGTCCAATCAAAAAATATATAATGTGCATAAGTGTTGGAAATGAGCAAATAAAAAAGGAGAAGCAAAGCGAGAACAAGAAAGCAAAGAAACCAGAAAAATAAAATCACGCCTTTATTAATATTTAAAAATAATAAGAAGGAAAACAAAAGTGCTAAGAAATGAAAAACAAACACAACTGAAATAAATAAAGGGCATCTACACCCTAGCAAGAACTACACTACTCGAGTTCTTCCGGATCATCAAATAGAGTGTTGTAGAGGGCAATGTTCGCAGGGTCCACCCCCACAGGCTTCTGCGCTACCCCTATGTCGATCTCCATAAGAACGGGCTCCTTGACACTAACTTCCAAGGATGCCAAGGCCTCGGAAACATTTTCAGTTTGAACAGCTATAGCCCGATCAGTCTCAAGGGCACAAATAAGGGGAGGGGAAGGATTATCAACATCAGTTGGATTAGCCACTGGTTCTACTGGGGGCTGAACTTTCCTAACCCATAAATTATTGCGACGACAATCTCCGCGGGAGCTTCCATTTCTTTTGGGAACAGCAGACCTGTGAGGGGGTCGAAAAAGCACGAGGCTAATGCGTGACCTCGTCCCTCGTTGGCGTGACGTTTCTTTTGTCAAATCAAGTGTAATTGGATTTCCTGTGAGTTTACACCCAATTGACTAGTAATATAGGAGTCGCCATTCAGTTTTTACCGACAATGAGAAAAACTGACAAAACCCGGTTATCGTGACATAAAGGGAGTGCAATTATGTTTGACCACGACGGCCATAGGTTCCCTTGTGATCCCTGGTGTGGGGATCGCTCAACATACACCCGCATGGCAGAGATTGAGGGTTCGGGGGACTGTAACTACCGAGAGGAGTACTCGCTCTTCGATAACTCCAGAGGCAGGATATCCTTACTAGCTCAGCATAAATAATTGAAGGGACATGCGTTAACTATTAGACTAATCTGAATTGATTTTAGCAATATGCAACACATAATACTAGATCGATCGTGATTATCTCGTTTAGATTGATTTAAGGGACCTAGCATGATGGTTCAATTGTCCAAGATATTATTTTTATTAGGCGTGATAGAACAATCAGATTTAATAGTTTAACAGTTTTATAAAAGGGCGAGGAAAGCGATTAAATCATGCGAAGGGACACATTACGACGCACCCTTGAGAGGTGCGTCATGGTTCTCAGAAAGCTAACCACTTTGGCTTTGCTATTTCTCCTTTTATTTAACGAATCTCAAGTTTCCGGGCTTAATTCTTCAGCTACAAGGGACAGGATACGTTCTGTTCGATTTTTGGATCGATTGCGACAGAACGTGGGATCAATTTTGCAGCGTGAGGCTCAGGCTTAGGGGTTGGAGTCAATACTCAGAATATGAATTGTGTGTGTTCCTTTCACGTCGAATTTGGGGCTGTATTTATAGGGAAGAGTTCGTGGAAAGATAGAATTTTAGAGCATTAATCCAAGAAGAATTAGGAGAGAGCATTAATTTCAGCGCCCTGGGCTGGGCGCCGAAGATTTCGGCGCCCAGAGCCAGGCGTTGAAAATAGGGTCTGGGCCGTATTTCCTTGTCAGATTTGTACTCGTGGAATACAGAGTCTTTGAGACTTATCCAAGTCTTTTAGTGCGTATTAACTTTAGGACGGAATGCGTCTGGGCCCGTTACGAACTCTAGGCTCGTTAGGATTTTAATTAATACGTAACTCTTATTTTCGAATTATACTAGGAATAGGATTCCTCTTGCAAATTCTATCTCTTTTAGGATTTATGTTGGAGTGCAACACCTAATTCTGACAGGTTTCTATCTTTTATGTCTTGCCACTTTTAGCAACTACCCGTTACGGCAGTTACCATTTTTAGCATGTTTCTATAAATAGCAGGTTCGGGTGAAATGAAAAGGGTGATCGAGATTCGTTATTTTATAGGAGATGCGTTGCCAAGTGGAGATTTATGTTATCATCATCGAACCTTCCCTTTCGGGAATGGGGACAAAAGTAGGTGTCTACAGTTAGCCCCCACTTTGACTGAGTCTCGGGATGAGACGATGGTCAAAGTACTGGACGGAGTGCATCACACAAGCCATAGTGTATGTGACTTGTTTTTGCGAGGGTCTTACGAGCCCCCGAGTGATAACATTTTACTTAAGGGTCATCACTTGAAGTGTCGACATATCCCTCACGTGTCATTGGGATTTGTCAACGGATTGTATAGAAACTCCCTCACTTTGTCATTGGAAGTATCTAAAGATGCGTAGAAACTCCCTCACTTTGTCATTGGAAGTAGCTACAGATGTTTTCAAAATCAAAGCTATAAAGTGTAAATGGGCCTGGCCAAGCCCAATCACGAGGTAAAATGTTTTTAAAGATTCTCATTTTCAGGGTTAGCTAAACGAGAAAACCCCCTTGTTTTTATGAGACGTAAAACGAAGGAAAATCCAGCACATCGTTCTTTTTTGGAAAAACGGAAAACCAATCCTTTAATTTTTGGAAAAAAGGGAAACCGAAAAAAGTTATCGCTGCAGCGACTAAGGACCTGCGCGGTTAGTGGCGCAGACCCCGCCGGCTAAAGATGGCGAGCCTGTCCGCTAAGGGTGGACACCTCGTCCGATAGAAGTGGACGAATCTGTTTTGAAGTTTTTTTTTTTTTTTTTGAAAATAAGGACCTACGCGGTTTGTGACGTAGACCCCGCCGGCTGAAGATGGCGAGCCTGTCCGTAAGGGTGGACACCCCGTCCGATAGAAGTGGACGAATCTATTTTGAAATTTGTTTGTGTTGTTTTGAAAATAAGGACCTACGCGGTTTGTGATGTAGACCCCGCCGGCTGAAGATGGCGAACCTGTTTTTTGTTTTGAAGATTTTTTCGAAAACTGAAGACCTGCGCGGCTAGTGACGCAGACCCCGCCCGCTGAAGGTGGGCGAGCCCTGTCCGCTGAGGGTGGACGTCCCTGAATTCGTTTTTTTTTTCAATTTGGAACTCGCGTGGTTCGTGACGCGATCTTGCCCGCTGAAGATGGGCAAGTTCCTATTTCTTTTGTTCACCGTGATTTCTTTTGAGAATTTCTTTTCTTATTCATTCTCGCAGGAGCGAATTCTTTCGAGGGATGCTCGGATTTAGTTGCAACCTGAATGTGGGTTAACAACGGGCTTAGACGGACCCTTGTCTTGTGGTCATCTTCTTTTGTGGTTTTGAGCTAGTCTTTACGGCTTGATTTTGCCACCACTTGGTCTTTGATCAGAGGACGATGTACAAGTATCAACGGCGACCTTTATTCTGAGGTCGAAATCCGTTTTTTTCTTTGAGATTATCCAAACACGGGACTGTGTATAGCGTAGTCCGGGGATATGATTTTAACTTCGCATACTCTCCGCTGAAGTTTATATCTTCTTTCGAGCCCCCAAGCACTCGTGCTTGATGGTCATTTCTTGCCAAGAGAGGTACGTATTTTATAACGCCCTTTAATCATGTTTGGGATCGTTCTCATAAGTGTGAGCGATCTTTGAAGTGGTGTGCTACTCTTGACAAAGCCGTGAGGTGCGACTTTCAGTAAAGAAATCGGCAATTTTCGAGTCGAATGGATACGGCAGGGCCCTATAGAAGTTAGGGCCTTTTTTGAGCCAATTTTCGGCGCCCAGACCTGGGCGTTGAAATAATTCACGCCCTAGGTTGGGCGTGGAAAATGTTGTTTGGGCTGGTCTTTTGATGACACAGTTGGCCTCTTGTTCGTTCGTTTATTTTACTTGGAAATTCTACGTATTCTTTTCTCTTTTGTTTTTCTTTATTTTTTAAACGTAGAATAATGAGTTGAGCTGATTTTCAGCGCCCAGAGCTTGGCGTCGGGATATCTGGCGCCTGGTCCTGGGCGTTGAAAGTGCATCCCAGACAGGACTTTCTCGTGATGATTTCTCAAGAAGCCGTAGCCGATTGGTGGACTACGGTGTTTGTCGCTTTGGGGCGATTATTTAGAGGAACTGTTGCTCTTAAGGCGCACAGTTATTGCAATAGTCGGGCAAGTCCATATGGCCCGAGGAACATATTTTGAGGCGTAAGACTTTGATCGCTCTTGTTGTTATTTTGAACGTATATTTTTTTTCTCTTGAACGTGTTCGTGAATGTTCGATACTTAGAATGTATGTGCGAACGAGCGTTCATAGAATGGTCGTTGCGTGCGGTCCATTAATCAGTTCGCTTGAATCATTTTTTTTTTTTGAGCAATGACTGATGTTGAATAGTTTGCTTAGAAGCTTGATAGGGTTTAGGCCCATTCATGAAGTGGGCTCAAGCATCGTGCCCTTTTGATCGTTCAAACATTTGCTTTGAGACTTTTTTTTTATTTTTCTATGGTCGTTTCGTAGCTTGGAGCCCCCAAGCATGCATGTTGGGATGCTTCCTTTTGGCGTACGATTTTTGTAGGTTCTTTCAAGAAAGGTGCCTTGGGGTTCCGCGCGTGTAGGTGCGAGCTATCCCTTCCGTGGTAGGTAATGTTTTGCTACCTTTAATCCTTAATGTAGAAGTCATGTGGCTTGCATTTTGAATTTGGGCGATAAGTAGTCTTTGCCTCATACTCTTGGTCATGCCCGCATTAGTGCAATATGCCTTACTCTTTTTTTTTTAGACTTGTACCGTGGGATAGTTGAACTTATGGTGCGACTTAGGCTTGTGTGGCCTAACAGCGTGTCTTAGAATATTCCTCCAGGTGTTGGGATATCATTGTTATTTTTTGCATTGGAGTACTTCATCACGCCTCATTCAGGTGCTCGAACAAGTGTAGCACCTTCTGCGTGGGTGTGCACGGCTTATTACTTCGTTCGATGCGAGGATTCATAGATGTTTCTTTCCCTTTTTTATCCTTGATTTTTCTTTCGCTTTTGCTTTGGAACGATGTAGACTGTGTAACGGGCGCTTGTAGGGCGAGCGTTATGTGCAGTAGTTTGATCGGAGTTTTGGTGACTCGCGATTTTCAGTTACCCTTGACGATGGGGTGACTTTATATATTCTAAGTAGTGCTTAGAATTTGGGAGGGGTTGTAGCCATTCTAAGGTTCTTTTTACACGATTGGCCTCAGGATTGTGCCCCTATGACGTGTGTATAGCATTAGCGTCGAGAATTTGCGATAAAATCGTCATTTCGAGCATTTTTAGAGTGTTTTTCTCAAGCCCCCTAATTGTAGCTACGGGATTGGCTTGGTGCTATAAAGCTTGGCATACGTTTTTATGCATTCATGGTGACATGGATCATGAATAGTTTGAACCAGACTCGTTTAGTGCGAGGTAAGTTCGAGTAGTGATTTTCTACTTCTCTTGTAAATGTCGTATTGTGCGACATTGCCATGGTCAAGGTAGTCACATGTTGAAGTGTTCCTTGACCAAAAGCTAGGTGCCTTTCTTTACCCATAATCATATTTATAAATCTTTTTGACTCACTTGCAACATCGAGATAAACGCATACTTAGCTTAAACCAACGACACTTTATTATGTTCAATGAAGTTTTTTTTTGAAAATTATTTGAGATCCGAGTCCTACTGTGTACAATCCGAGGTGTCCTAATTAAGTTGACTTATAGAAGGGTTCGTACAGGATTATATGAGTGAATCAAAATACTGTTACGGTTTTTGGAATGTTGTCTAAGGATTTGCTGGAAGCCAGGGTGCAGGCGTCAAGATATTACTTGTGCCCGTGTGGCACGTGCTTTAGGCTTTTAGGGCCATCTTTTCCAAAATTGCGGGAATATAAACCGTTTTCAAATGGACTTAGATTTACTTGGTGTATGTCTGCACAAAAGGTCAAGGTATACTTAGTTCATTCCCTAGCTCTTTCATTTCAATCTTTAGCCCCCAGTTGCTATTATGTCTTCTCATTAATGATGCTTTCAGATTTCGATTTTAGATGCCCGTGTCATATGTCTGAGTAGGCTGAGCCTTGGTTAAGTGCCAAGTCCTATTGACAATGTCTGATTTTTTTTCAAAGGGATTTGCAAGCATTTGAATTACCATGAACGGGTGCCCTGAGTTCGAAGGAACGATGGGGCGATGCCGTAGAACAATCCTCTTTATTGTAAGCTTACGGCCTTTACTACTTGTTGGCGATTATGACTGTGTCTAGTGGTGAAAGGAGGTCTTTAAGTGAGTTAGTTTGCTTTAGGGAGGGTCAAGTCGAGTACTTTAGAGGTCATGGGTGCTCACGCTAGCCCCCATTCAATTGAGGCAAAGCGATCTTTTGAGTATTGGCTAAGTGCCTAGGAGTGTGAGTGTTCCTTCTGGCAAGGGTATGTGCCCTTATTATTTTTCGATGTGTGCTCGTTTTGGCATCTTGATGACTTGGATTCTTCCTTTGACTTAAATTTTTCTTTCGACTTGGGTTGCAAGTAATTAAATTTCAATAAGGGACTCTATTTCTTATTCTTGTTATTCTATAGGCTCTAACATCTTTGCAAATTGGTTGGACCGAATCATGGATTGCCTACGTATCCGCCTTAAATAGATTTAATTTGGAATCAGGTCTTACGTAGTTCTTAGCCAGAAAATGGTTTCTTAGAATGCCGATTTTAAACAAGTACGTTCAAGTGGAATCGTAATGTTTGAAATAGGGTGAAATTTATTTTAATCTCCTGCTTTGCCGTAAGCCATAAATTTGTTTTATATATTTTTTGAGTACATAATTTTTTGAGTACATGTATTTTTTGGTACGTATATCTGAATACGATATATTTTTTGGTACGTATATCTGAATACGTGTTGTACCCCTCCAAGTGTTCGTTATTTTTCCGTGTATGTGCGGATAAAATGACGAGCACTTCCGGACAAAATTTGGCAAGCAGAGAGATTCAGCGCCCAGGCTGGGGCGCTAGAGATTCCGGCGCCCAGCTCTGGGCGCTGAAAATGATTTCTGGGCAGATTTTTTTTGGTGCGTTGCTTTTTTCCTTTTGTGCCAAATATTCGCGAATCTTTTTTGTGCGCTAATTGTTTCTTTTTCTTTTTAGACGAACTTTAAAGGCGCTTTGCAAAGTTTCTTTTTTTTTTTTTTTTTTTTTTTTTTTTTACGTTAAGTGTAAAATGTACTTTTCATTTGTCTTTTTTTTTTTTTTTCGTGACTCAAGACGGCTTGAAAGATTGATTGAATGAGTTGTATAGGTATTAGTCAAGCACGAGGATTACATCAACCAAGGCCAATGAATAGCATGGGAACGGCTCAAGGGTATATCAACAGGATGTATTCAAACAAGTTATATGGTCATTATGCTAATGGTGATGTAAGAGCAGGTTTTGGAAATAATGGGTATGACGCACGTGTCAATGGCCGTACGTGGTTTGCAGTTGATAACAAGTTCAAGAACAAGGGTCGAGGTAATGGTTTCTTGGGTTATGGCAATGAGAACATGGATGGGTTAAATGAGCTGAACAGGGGCCCAGAGCGAAGGCGTCTAAGAACATAAGGACTGGAAAGGGTAGACATCGTAGAACTTTATGTAGTTTTTGTGGCATGATTTGGATTGGTTGACTCAATTCTTTTCCTTCGTCTGCTTGGGTAAATTCCGCACTTTGGGAGGTACGGGCTAACTCAATTCTTTCCCTTCATTTACTTGGATAAATTTCGCAATTTGGGAGGTACGGGCTAAGTACTTCATGGCTCGCTCTTTTCGCTCTCCCTTTTCCCTTTCTCTTTTTTCTTTTTGCTTGGGATTTCTCCCCAACATAAATCCTTCAAATTTTTTTTTTATCTGGGCTAAAAGGTAGATGGTTGTGGTCTTTGAGTCACGAGGCGAGACTGAGTGAGCCTCGTTTCGTAGGCCTATAGTGGACCTTTAACTTTAGTAGGCCTAGGGTGGACCTTTAAATTGTCTTACTTAGCAAGCGTATTTAGTCGTTTCTTAAAATGTGCAAATAGCGTAGATTCAAAATGTTGTTTTACTTTATTGAAATTTAACGAAAGAATTACATCGAAAATAATTTTTACTTCTTTTCAGATTCAGCTTCTGGGATTTAATTGGAAGTTGTGATTTAGACTCAAACTTTCATTAATTTTTTTGATTATAACCCGTGTATGAATACAAGTAGGTGGCCTAGACTCAAAATGATGACGTGGCGTAAGCCTATAATACTTGACCAAGCAACTTTCAGACTTAGGCTAATTGGATCATAACTTTCGTTGGTTGACACTTTAGATTTTAACCCTTGGGTGTTCATTTGTCATGCGCCATTTTGCTTAATGTTGGCTAGGTAGTTAGTTGGGGAGATCGAATTTTCATTTTTGCAAGACTAGAATCATTAGTGCGGCTTCCCTCTTAGTGTGTATTGCTTTACCCCAATGGTAGCCTCATGGTATGCCGATTTGGGTATTTTCATGGTTCGTCATGTTGCATTCATGGAAAATCTTTTAGTCTGTACCTAGGAGTATTTCAAGGAGCGAGTGGCTCGAGAGGACTATGATAGTCGTGACCCAATGTGATCATAAGCCTTGAGGCCATTAATTTTTTCTAATGGTATTGACACCTTAGGTTCACTTTGGGGGTTGTGCGACTATGGGGGAATGATTTTCAGAATGTGACTATTTCCATTTTGCAAATACTATAATATATTCTTTTTATTGGTGACAGAGAGTATTGAGGCCGTAGATTCTTAGCAAGGGATGACAATTACATATGGGTGCTTATTGATTTAAATGTTAGGAAGGGAGACTCAATATGGTTTAACCTTTTAACTTTCGGAACGACACCAAGCATTAGGACCGATTCTATGGATAAGACAACTAAAACTTAGGATTTAGATTGTACTTTGGCATAGCCTAGTCTAGACTCGGATTTATTTTTTTATTCGAACATTATTTTTCCTTGAAGACTCTATTTGAACATTATTTTTTGAATACTTTGCCCATGTGACATTCAAGGTCATTTAATTAGCATGCTCGGTTTTGGTGCCGAACATTGTCGTAATAGGAGGCCTAATGACGACACAAAGAGTTGTTTATTTTATAAGTCGTTCTTAGAATTGAGTGCCTTTTCGTACGCCCTTGCAGCAATTTTCACGAATTTTCTTTTACTCCTACGTATTTTGTTTATGCGCGGGCACCGAGGCTGCTGTGCCTGGCCAAAAGGCCAGGCAGCAACTTCAGCGCCCAGCGGTGGGCGTGAGAATATTTGGCGCCCAGCCAGGGGCGCTGAAAATGCGTCCCTGACTGGTACTCGTATTCTGTTCACGTATATTTTTTTATATATGCGACTTAATTTTGCGTGCTTGCCTAATAACGTCCTTTACGCGTTGTGCAGCGTTGTGGGATTCGTTACGGGCCCTCCTGAGCGTCGCTTATTTTTGTGGCGATCGTTTGGGGTTGCGGAACACGTATCTTGGTATAACTCTTTGGCCAATTGGTTTATGAATGTTTGGGCAATTTTTAAGGTCATTGGTTTTCTAGCATTATATGTCACACACAATCACATAATTCGCTACACATAACTAACATTACACCATGAGGCAAAATAATAATATGTCATGTAGTTTATGATAGGCTTCTATGGGTAGTATTTGCGCCGGCTTGGTACCGCTTCTATCGCAGATCCAACACATGCCCCGGTCGAGGTAGTGCCTTCAACATACAAATTTCGCCCAAGAGGCCAATCACGATGTACGCCAAGGGGGCATTCACCAATGAGAGGGACCTAGTGGGCGAGCGATTGGGTTTGGGACGGGTGTACTACTAGCGAAAAGTGCCGAGTGGACAACATTCGAAGCGTATGCACCCCCCGGTTGGCGATGGGTATCCTTAGTCCCAACTCCCGAGATGAAACATCCCAAGGGAGCCAAGATTCGTTATGCGGTTCTGCCCGTTCACATTAATATGCTGATTTTCAGGTCGTCCCAACTTGATGGGGAAATAAACGCGGGGTAGGATCGTTTCACCCTTCGTCTATTTTGATTACTGACGGAAATATGTCCTTCACCCAAGGTGCATTAAGTCTAATACCAAGGTTCAGATTAATTGCGAACAATTAATTCAGTGAGATCAAGTGATCGGAACAGCTAGCTGGAGCAATGCTTCCGATCAGTGAGTTCTAATGGATATTGAACTCACAACTTACTCTTGACTGAACCTACAAGGTCACACCAATGACACGTAACAGATCACCGGATTAAATGAATCGGAAATTCATTTAATAGCTTTTCGGGATTTAAGTTGGAAACGTATTATACAATACGACCTTGCATCGGAATCGTATATCGTATCGCGAATATTCGTAAGCTAGGCGAAACGAATAAATCGTATCGTACGACGGTGATTCTTCGTATACGAAACGATAAATAATATATCGAAAATATATTAAACGCGGATACGAGGAGCGGCCTACGAGCCGAGTGCACGAAGCACTCAAGGCCTATGGGCGCGCGCTAGGCAAGCAAGCAATGCGACACAACAGCGCTGGCCCATAGCCGGCCGAGAAGCTGTGTGCGCGCGCGGGCCAAGACCACGACACAGCAGCAGCAGCGCGGCCCACGGCCCAGCTCGTTGTGCGTGTCCGTGTGATGCTGCGCGGGCTTGCTAGCCGGCCTTGCCTTATGGCTTGGTCGGTTAGTAAGGTTATGTAAATAACCTTCTAACCAATTTTCCAATAAGCACAATTCATATTACTCAAACCCTAGAGACACAGAGAACCCTAATTCTCTCCTTGCCTCCAAAGTGAGTTCTTCCCAAAAGCAAAATATCTTGATCAATTGTCTAAGCTACGATTATCAAGACGGATCTGATCTTGTCGGTGAACCAAGTAGAGGAACGACAAGTGGAGTTCTTTGTTCGTGTTCGTTGACAGATTATTGTGGAAAACACGCTTCGAATGTAAGTTTGCTTAATCTGTGCTTTATACATGTTTCCTGGCTTTGGGGATTGTTCCGCACATGTTATTATGTTTAACTGTATTCCCCAACAGTGGTATCATGAGCCTTATGTATTCAAAGCATGAATTAGCATGATTATTATTGTTTTTGCATCTGTCGAAAATTTGGATTTTTGTTGATTTTTCGGAATTCTTTTACGAATTATTGGATGAATTGCGTATAATCAGGTCCGAAATCAAAAATTATCGCTTTTTCGATTTTTAAAACCCTAATCTGATGGAAAACGATTTTCTAAGATCAATGAATGGGAATAGAATTGCAAAAACAGGCCTCGAAGTATCGTTTTTTGGGCGTTTTTGTTAATTTTTCATTAAAAATTAAAAGTGTCGGACAATAATTCAATTAAAAGGTCAACCTAAACTACTCGGAATTGCTTGAAATTGTGACACAATGTTGCTGGGTACATGCTTGATCTTAAAAATTTCATATTTTTCCGATAAGTATAAACCCTAATTTTGCCTTTCCCCAATTCGTAAAATTTGCAACCCTAATTGAATTTTAATTAATTTTGGTTTAGTAATTCGGTTAATTGGGGAAGGGGGTATAATTTCATGGGTCAGTGGATAATTTTAAAAATTATTGGATTAAAATTTTGAATGGTTTCGTTAATTTTAATCGCATTTAAACCAAATTATTAATAATCTGAAATTTAATTGTTTATGATCGATATAAAGTTTCGGATTTGATTAATTAAAAATTCAAACTTTAAAGTTGATTCGATCGTTCTTGAAAGTTTGAATATTGTTAGCCCTTGATTTATTAGTTTTACGAAATTGAATTGTCGTTAAAGTTTATTAAATCGTTAAAAATCGTTGTTTTTCGGAAATTAAATCGTAACTTTTTTTGAAAAATAAAATTAATGCAAGTTCGAGAATTAAATTAAATTTTAATTAAGTTGGTCCGTTTTACGAACCAAAAACACGAACATGAGCATGGTGGAAGTATGGCTCGTCGAGCCATACGAGGCCATTGTGCGCGACCGAGCCATGCGACACGGGCAGCAGCAGCGATTCTCTCCGTGCAGCAGCACAATTCATATTACTCAAACCCTAGAGACACAGAGAACCCTAATTCTCTCTGTGCCTCCAAAGTGAGTTCTTCCCAAAAGCAAAATATCTTGATCAATTGTCTAAGCTACGATTATCAAGACGGATCTGATCTTGTCGGTGAACCAAGTAGAGGAACGACAAGTGGAGTTCTTTGTTCGTGTTCGTTGACAGATTATTGTGGAAAACACGTTTCGAATGTAAGTTTGCTTAATCTGTGCTTTATACATGTTTCCTGGCTTTGGGGATTGTTCCGCACATATTATTATGTTTAACTGTATTCCCCAACAATTACCTACGAGAACGAGTATTTCCTTCACTATCCCCAGTGGAGTCGCCACTTTAAGGGGATCGAAAAAGCACGAGGCTAATGCGTGACCTCGTCCCTCGTGGGCGTGACGTTTCTTTTTGTCAAATCAAGTGTAATTGGATTTCCTGTGAGTTTACACCCAATTGACTAGTAATATAGGAGTCGCCATTAAGTTTTTAACGACAATGAGAAAAACTGACAAAACCCGGTTATCGTGACATAAAGGGAGTGCAATTATGTTTGACCACGACGGCCATAGGTTCCCTTGTGATCCCTGGTGTGGGGATCGCTCAACTTACACCCGCAGGGCAGAGATTGAGGGTTCAGGGGACTGTAACTACCGAGAGGAGTACTCGCTCTTCGATGACTCCAGAGGCAGGATATCCTTACTAGCTCAGCATAAATAATTGAAGGGACATGCGTTAACTATTAGACTAATCTGAATTGATTTTAGCAATATGCAACACATAATACTAGATCGATCGTGATTATCTCGTTTAGATTGATTTAAGGGACCTAGCATGATGGTTCAATTGTCCAAGATATTATCTTTATTAGGCGTGATAGAACAATCAGATTTAATAGTTTAACAGTTTTATAAAAGGACGAGGAAAGCGATTAAATCATGCGAAGGGACACATTACGACGCACCCTTGAGAGGTGCGTCATGGTTCTCAGAAAACTAACCACTTTGGCTTTGCTATTTCTCCTTTTATTTAACGAATCTCAAGTTTCCGGGCTTAATTCTTCAGCTACAAGGGACAGGATACGTTCTGTTCGATTTTTGGATCGATTGCGACAGAACGTGGGATCAATTTCGCAGCGTGAGGCTTAGGCTTAGGGGTTGGAGTCAATACTCAGAATATGAATTGTGTGTGTTCCTTTCACGTCGAATTTGGGGCTGTATTTATAGGGAAGAGTTCGTGGAAAGATAGAATTTTAGAGCACTAATCCAAGAAGAATTAGGAGAGAACACGTATCCAGGTAATTTCAGCGCCCTGGGCTGGGCGCCGAAGATTTCGGCGCCCAGAGCCAGGCGTTGAAAATAGGGTCTGGGCCGTATTTCCTTGTGAGATTTGGACTCGTGGAATTCAGAGTCTTTGAGACTTATCCGAGTCTTTTAGTGCGTATTAACTTTAGGACGGAATGCGTCTGGGCCCGTTACGAACTCTAGGCTCGTTAGGATTTTAATTAATACGTAACTCTTATTTTCGAATTATACTAGGAATAGGATTCCTCTTGCAAATTCTATCTCTTTTAGGATTTATGTTGGAGTGCAACACCTAATTCTGATAGGTTTCTATCTTTTATGTCTTGCCACTTTTAGCAACTACCCGTTACGGCAGTTACCATTTTTAGCATGTTTCTATAAATAGCAGGTTCGGCTGAAATGAAAGGGTGATTTGAGATTCGTTATTTTATAGGAGATGCATTGCCAAGCGGAGATTTACGTTCTCATCATCGAACCTTCCCTTTCGGGAATGGGGACAAAAGTAGGTGTCTACAAGACCCCTTCATGTTAGGTACCTTTTTAGGCCTAGAACTGGAACGGGGAGGAATTTCCTTTCTCTTTCGATCAGGACGAGATTTCACAGTCTTAATGCCGTTTTCACGAGAGCTAGCAGGATTACGGTTTTCATACTTAGCCCTACCTCGAGGTATCAAAAGTTCAGCCGGCTCTTCATTTCGAGCCTTAGTTCTCACAGCCGTATCATCGGAACTCATCCACAGCTTATAATTCTCGGAAAGACCCACAAAACCATCTGTAGTCACGGTCCAACGCGGGAGGCCACCATAATACTTAGCCCACGCTTGAACCCGTGCTCGTGAAAAAACCGCTACTTTAGGTATTACCGTATCAGCAAATGGGATAGTCTGCCTTAAGCCGTATTGTCGCATGACTCGGTAAGGAAAAATGTAAACAGGCCGAGATAACCCCAACAAAGAAACATGAACTACCGTCTCTGAACCCCCCGGCATATTAGTCAAGCCCCACCACGGTATCACCCACTTAATAGAGCATATGCCATGAGAAAAATAGGAGGCCCATTCGGCGTCGCCCTGGCCTTGGTGCAAATACTTTCGGTTGCCTAAAGCTATAGGGCGATAATGTTTAGGATCGGCAGGAGCTTCTAGAAGCCTAAGTCGTTCCATGAGCCAAGTTTGCAAAAAAACGGGTGCGGTCAGAAAAATAATAAGGCCTGGGACGCATTTTCAACGCCCAGGACCAGGCGCCAGAAATACCGACGCCCAGCCCTGGGCGCTGAAAATCAGCTCCAGGCAGAGGCATACAAAAAAATAATAATAATAACAATCATATGCGCGCAAATAAACGATCAATTACCTGCAGCAATAGGGGGCTCCCCTTAAAATTTTCGGACTTGGCATCCTTCTTTAACTCATCCGCACCCAACAAGGTCTCAGCAACAATCAACGACATAATAGAATAGCAACTCTCCATCTGACTGATCAGGGGAATCAACCTTATGTCGCCAAACTCACCATTGTTATTCGACAGTAAATAGTGGTTCAACAAGCAGAATACAAGTGCCCGGATATTCAATTTCTGTTCAGTCATATTCTTACTAGGCCTAAAGTGATGTTTTGCAAGTTTTGCCAAATTAACCTTATCACCCACAATGATCTCAGCAAGCATTTCATCATCTAGTCCTAGGAAAGCCCCTATAGTTGTTTTACCCTCTTCAACAGTGCCAGGGGTAGCAGGAGTAGCATTGGTAGGATAACCCAGGATTGCGGCAAATTCATCTGGCAAAGGGCATACCTCATTGCCCCGAAAAACAAAAACATGGTGATCAGAATCCCAAAAGGTTAGGGCGGCATACAGAAAGTTATAATCAATGTTAATTTGTTGTAAACCTAAAAGTGCCTCTAAGTGGTATCCTTTCAACAAAACATTTTCCTTGCTAATAATTCCTTGCTTTTATAAAACCATTTTCCAACTTAAAATAAAGAAATTACTAAATCATTACCGCCACCGTGATAACGGTTAAGGCTATTACCAGAATTACGCAGCGGAATTAAATGTCAACTAACTTTTAAAAACCATAATTAATAAAATATCGAGGCCTCCTACAATTTGGAACCATAATGGCCCAAAACCCAAAGTATAAGTAATTCAAATATTTCAAACATAATTAAAATAAAGTTAAATAAAATAGTTTCAAGGAACGAAAACATGCAACTCTCTCAACCATCCCAAGCCACATGATTTCGATCGTACTTGATCTACCAACCTGCTATATTATTCTACTCCCCAACAATGCAAGTGCAAATGATGGATCATCATAGGGTCATTAAGGCAAAGGCCATGAACGGAAACACACAAAGCACGTAGTCAGCAAAAGCTGAGCACTTACAAGCATAGAGTAATGAAACTAAAGCATGCATCACTCACTAAATACTAATCAACATGCAAAAGCCATATAATAACAATTCAAACAATCATGAGATACAAGACTCGACTCTTGACTCGACTCTTGACTCACAATTTAATTAGAATAAGCTTCGAACGGGCCAAAAGAATAATCCACAAAGGGAAAAGGTGATGGGAGCCAACCAAACACCAAATATAATAATAATAATAAAATCGGGCCATACCGAGTGTCGGGCCATACCGACGGAATTCCTGCGCATAATATAAATGAAACAACATCTTGTATCATTAGTAGGAGTACGAGCTTTCCGGCAAGACTCCCCCCATTGTTCATACTCAAGGTATATACGTTCCAAGAGTTTTGAAGCTTGTTCCGGTTGCACTTTACGTTTATTAATATTTTAATAAAGGCGAACTCAAGACTCGACAACATGCATACATACAATTAATAAACGACAACCAAAACAATCTTATTTTAATGCTTTAAGACTTGTGATCAACCAAGCAAGACACTTGTGATATTACTACCATGTTCCTCCTCACCAAAGTGAGACTCCACATCATGCATATTAACATGAGGGTTGTGCCCTTGCACGACAAATCCTAATTCATTTCATACATAATATTCCCAACTGAACCCTACATGTGCGGTGGCTTACGTGAGCTAACCCTTCACGTGTGGTAAAATAAATAGTACAACGAGGTACAAATAAATGGCTCAAAGTATGCTAGACATCCCGTACGATAGCATACAAATAATTAATCCATCCCTTGCATGTGAATTGAACCATACATGCATAAATATTGAACAACATGATTGACAATGAAATCCATACTCATAATAATTTCAACATGCTTGTTCAACAATTAATTCAATAAATCCAACATCACAAAACACATGCTCGTTCACCAAAATAAACATGATTTCACATAATGTAATTCACATCCTCAACAATCATGTAATGTCATTAACAAAAAGGTGTGGTCGCCCTAGACTTGTACGTACCTTGAATACCTAAGCGTAGGGGCCACTTTGCAATAACGAGCACTCAACTAGAAATCACCTCCTATCATCAAAATAATGAAACTTAAATTATTTCCATGTTCATTAAATTTCCAGCAACTTTATAAAATTTAAAACTTCCTTTAGACTTTAGAATTCAATCGTTTTTCAATAATAAAGTCGTCTCAATTTGCAAAATCAATCCCTAGTACAAAAACATACTTTTTCCGCCTTTAAAATCAATAAAAATCGACACTTTAAACCTTTATTCAAATCTGAAAATATAATTGATTATCATAATTAAAATCATCACCTAATTATGCTAATCAATTGACTCATTAGGTCTAGGTTAAAACCCTAACTTGAAAATCCCAATAACACTAGTTTAATATCATAAAAATCCATGCTTTATTAAATAAACATATCTGAAAATTCATTCTTTAATAATTAAAACAAACCTAATGAATCACAACACACAAATCCTCAAACCACGGTATTCATAACCGGTTCCCAGCATTTTAATTACTCAAAACAATATTAATATAATAACTTAAAATACGGAATTTAAAAAGAATAGGTAAGGAAGAAGAGAATTATACCAATCCGGCCTATAGCACGGAACAATCACGAATTAGGGTGATTGGGCGAAAAGGAATTGAATACGAACACACACACAAACACAACGCACAACTCGTGTGCGTGCGTGCGCAGCGACGAAGGGAGACACAGCAGGGTCGCGCGCGCGGGATGGGCGCAGCGCGAGGGAGAGAGCGCGTGAGCGAGAGGGTGTGCTCAGCGCTGTGCGCGAGGGAAGGCGAGGGCACAGCGCGCTTGGCGCGAGGGAGCAGGCGAGGGCACAGCGCGCTTGGCGCGAGGGAGCAGGCGAGGGCACAGCGCGCTTGGCGCGAGGGAGCGGGCGAGGGCACAGCGCGCTTGGCGCGAGGGAGCGGACGAGGGGATGCGAGAGGAAGAGAGGGAGTGTGTGGGCGTGGCTGGCGCGAGCAACGCACACAGCAGCAACAACAACAGCACAGCAGCACGCGAGGGCGCGCTGGCTGGGCTCGAGCAAAGGGAGGGGCGAGCAACAAGGGGAGAGCAACAAGGGGCGAGCAACACACGAGCAGCACACGAGGCACGACCGTGCTCGTGCTGTGCGTGCGGGCGGACCGAGCCAAAGAGGAGAGAGAGAGAGAGAGAGGAGTGTTGGGCAAGAAATCAAAAAGGGGCTTTATGAAATTTTAGGGGTTTATTTAATGATGGGGAGTCCTATTTATAGGCTCCCTAATCCCTTGATGGGCTAGGCTTAGGATATTTGAGTTGGGCTTAGGAATTAAATGAATTGGGCTAGCTTAGGATTTAAATTAAACCGTTTGGATTGGGCTTGATTAATAAAACGAACTGGACTTTTTATTTAAAACCCGAAGCTTTAAAAATCATTTGCAACTCATTTAATTTCCCGACTCAAGAATTAAATTCGTTTCGTAATTAATTAAAATAATAAATATTCTAATTAATTAAAATACATTAAATACATTTAAATATTATTTAAATGCTAATAAATCGTAAAATGCTATATAAATATAATAAAATATATTTATAAATATTATAAAAATACGAGGTATTACAGTCTACCCTCCTTAAAAGAAGTTTCGTCCCGAAACTTGGGTTCGGAAATCCAAAATTCAACTCAACTTGAGACTTTCTGGGACTTTTTAATACGTTCCTTTACAAAAGTTTTAAGTTGCTGTACTCTTTACATGATTAAACAGGACAATAATAAGTGCAAATTCAATAGAAAGCACTAAATTAAGTATAAAATAGGGGAAGACAAGGTAAAAAGCGCGAAATTCTACCGCACTCTACCCCCCTTAAAAGACACGAGTTACGACCCCGTAACTCAACTAACCTCGGGAAAAAGCTCGGGATATTTCTTTCTCATTTCGTCCTCCGCTTCCCAAGTGGCTTCCTCAGATTCTTGATTAGACCACAACACTTTGACAATTTTCACATCTTTAGTACGCGTACTACGCACTTTGCTATCAAGGATTTTAACAGGACTTTCCTCAAAGGTTAGACTTTGGTCTAATTCTATGGTCTCCGGTTGCAACACATGCAATTTATCCGGGATATATTTCCTTAACTGAGATATGTGGAACACATTATGCACTCTATGCAAGTCCATAGGCAAGGCTAGTCTATAAGCTACCTTTCCGATTCTTTCTAAGATCTCATATGGGCCTATGTACTTAGGGCTTAACTTCCCTTTCTTCCCAAATCTCATGACACCTTTCATTGGTGACACTTTGAGCAACACTTTATCACCTATGTTGAACTCTTCATCCCTACGTTTCAAGTCTGCATAACTCTTTTGGCGATCCTGCGCCGCTTGAATCTTTGATTGAATGGTTCGGATTTGGTTCATGGTGTCCTCTATCATTTGAGGTCCCAACACTACGGTTTCACTAATATCGTTCCAACAAAGTGGACTTCTACACTTTCGTCCATACAAAGCCTCAAATGGTGCCATTCCAATGCTAGCATGATAGCTATTGTTATAGGAAAACTCAATCAAATCTAGGCCATCTTCCCAACTTCCTTGGAAATCAATAACGCAAGCCCGAAGCATGTCCTCCAGGGTTTGGATAGCCCTTTCAGTTTGGCCATCCGTGGCTGGGTGGAAGGTTGTACTCATTTTCAATGTCGTACCAAAGCTCTTCTGCACACTTTTCCAGAAATTCGAAAGAAACCTTGAATCTCTATCTGATACGATATCCTTAGGAACTCCATGTAACCTCACCACATACTTAATGTAGGCTTTAGCAAGTTGTTCCATTTTCCAGGTTTCCTTCATTGGTATAAACACTGCTGACTTGGTCAACCTATCTACCACAACCCAAATTGTATCATTCACAGTCTTTGACTTAGGTAAACAAGTGACAAAGTCCATAGAAATACAGTCCCATTTCCAGCTTGGAATCTCTAAAGGTTGGACCTTCCCTTGAGGTCTCCTATGCTCAATTTTAACCTTCTGACAAGTCAAACATCTAGCCACAAATTCAGCCACTTAGTTCTTCATCCTTAGCCACCAATAGACCTTTTTCAAGTCCTTATACAACTTGTCACCCCCTGGGTGCACAGAATATGGCGTATTATGCCCTTCTTTCATCAATCTCTCTTTCAGTTCTCCACACTTTTGAGGTACGCACCACCTGCCTTTGTACCTCAAGCTTCCATCATCATGGATTCGGAAATCTACCTCCTTACCTTGCGAAATCTTTTCCTTGATTCGCTCCAACTTCACATCACCAGCTTGATTCTCTCTAATCTCATCAAATATTGACGGTTGGATGGTTAAGGCATTCATTATTCCCACAAGGCTTTCACCACTTACTATTTCAAGGTTCAAACGCTGCATGTCCTTACACAGCTCGTTAGCAACTACTAACGTATTGACACTATGACTTGATTTCCTACTCAAGGTATCCGCAACTACATTGGCTTTTCCCTCATGGTACTGGATATCCAAATCATAGTCCTTAATTAACTCCAACCACCTTCGTTGGCGCATATTCAAATCCTTCTGTGTGAAGATGTACTTCAAACTCTTGTGGTCCGTAAATATCCTACACTTCACACCATACAGATAGTGTCTCCATATCTTCAATGCAAATACTATAGCCTCTAGCTCTAAATCATGGGTAGGGTAATTGGATTCATATGGCTTCAATTTCCTTGACGCGTACGCAATAACTTTCCCGTTTTGCATCAATACACACCCCAAACCATTCTTAGAGGCATCACTATACACATCGTATGCACCACTCTCATCTGGTAAGGTTAACACTGGCGCGGTTGTCAATCGCGTCTTTAAGGCTTGGAATGCTTCCTCACACTGGTCACTCCATTCAAACTTGGTTTCCTTCTTCATCAAGGTAGTCATGGGCTTGGCTATCCTAGAGAAGTCTTGAACAAATCGTCTATAGTAGCCAGCTAATCCCAGAAAACTAGGAATTTCAGTCACACTCTTGGGTGTAGGCCATTCACTAACAGCTTTAATCTTAGCAGGGTCAACTGCCACTCCTTCTTTAGATACAAAGTGTCCCAAAAATGCAACTCTTTCCAACCAAAACTCACACTTTGAGAATTTGGCATACAACTGGTTATCTCTCAAGGTACTCAACACCGATCTCAAGTGTTCCGCATGATCTTCTTCACTCTTCGAATACACTAGGATGTCATCTATGAAAACCACTACGAACTTGTCCAAATAGGCATGGAATACACGGTTTATTAAGTCCATAAATATTGCAGGGGCATTGGTTAACCCAAAAGGCATAACAGTGAACTCATAATGTCCGTATCTAGTTCTGAATGCGGTTTTTGGTATGTTGTGGTCAGTGATCCTCAATTGATGATAACCCGAACGCAAATCGATCTTTGAAAAGATTCCTGCTCCTTTTAGTTGGTCAAATAGGTCTTCTATCCTAGGTAATGGATATTTGTTCTTGATTGTGACCTTATTGAGCTCCCTGTAGTCTATACAGAGCCTCATACTTCCATCCTTTTTCTTCACAAACAACACTGGTGCTCCCCAAGGCGATGCACTTGGCCTAATATAGCCTTTCTCCAATAGATCCTCTAGTTGGCCTTTTAACTCATTCATTTCTGCTGGAGCCATTCTATAAGGTGCTTTTGAAATAGGGGCGGTTCCAGGCACTAAATCTATGGTAAAGTCAATAGGTCGATTGGGAGGCATCCCCGGGATCTCTTCTAGAAATACATCAAGGAATTCATTGACTACTGCAATATCCTCAGGCTGATCCTTGATCACATGCTCTAGGTTCCTCACATTACATAAGAAGGTTGGGTTCCCTTTACTGACTAGCCTCACGAGTTCCATTGCCGTGATGATTCCTATGTTCTTAGGCTTACCAAAACGACGATATGACACTACTTTGCCTAGGCTAGACCTCAAATGAACCTTCTGCTTCTCACAATCTATTTTGGCTTTGAACTTGGCCAACCAATCCATTCCTAGAATTATATCTAGCTCTCCTAACTCGAATTCGATTAGGTTAGATAAGAATACGGTCTTGGCTATGGTCATAGGCACATCTCTATGGATTTTGGTACACTTCACTATACTACCAGTAGGTATGACTATAGGTACTTCAATCGATTCAGGCTCTTCCAACCCTAATTTCCCCAAAGCATCTACTGATAGAAAAGAATAAGTCGCACCAGAATCAAATAGAACTTTAACTGAAACGGAATTAATAGAAAAAGTACCCGCTATGACGTCAGAGGAAGTCTCCGCTTCTTGCCTAGATATCACATTCAACTTTCCTTGGGCAACTCCTTTGTTATAGCACCCTCCATTGGTGTTCCCATTGTTGTTTCGATTCCCATTCTGCTGTTGGTTCCCTCCAGGATTTCCATGGTTCTGGTGATTTCCATTGCTATTGCCATTGTTACCACTTTGGTAGTTCCTTTGATTTCCACCTCCATTTCCCCCGTTCCGGTTCTGATTATTCCGGTTATTGCCTTGGTGGTTACCTTGGTTAGGCTTTCCATTCTTAGAATAGCATTCATACTCCCTATGGCCTAACTTCTGACAGAATCTACAAGTCACTAAGTTCCCATCACAATCTTTTCCAGGGTGATTCATGTTACAGTGCCTACATTCGTAGGTCCGTACTCCATTCCTTCCAGACTGATTTCCACCACCTTGGTTGTTGCGATTACCACCATTGTTAGCGCTAAACTGGAAATTCCCATTTCCTTTGTGCTTCTTAAAATTCCCCTGATTCCGATGGTTATTTCCTTGATTCGGGCTTCCACCATCCTTTCTCTTTTCAGCACTACCATTCTTCCTTTGCTGTAGCCCATATAGGTGAGCAGCTTTTCCGTACAGGGTGTCTAATGAGGTAAAGGTCTCTCCAGACAACAACAGCTGTAAGTCCATGGTCAAACCATTCTCAAATCTTTGAGCCCTGAGCTCTTCCGTTGCCACCACTTCAGGTGCAAACCTAGACAGCTCTATAAACTTAGAATAGTATTCCGTCACAGACAGACCTCCCATTTTGAGTTCAATGACCTCTTGCGCCTTTTGCTTCTTCAGGTAGGGTGGGTAAAACTTGTTCCTTAGTGCAGTTTTGAATGCTTCCCATCCAAAGTTAGGTGTGGCTCTAAGGGTATTTTCACATCGTTGCCACCACAGATCAGCTTCACCTCTCAGGTAGTACACAGCACTATTCACCCTAAGGTTTTCGGGGCAATTCACAGCTACAATGAGTTTATCAAACTCTCTCAACCAGTTCTCCAACACACTTGATTCAATCTCTCCTCTATTGAGTGGAGGCTTGCTTTGAGCTATTTTCTTAAACATTTCCCCAGCCGGGTCATGCATTGGGTTTGCTCTGGTTTGAGCTAGGTCACGAACTACCTCAGCTAGTTGTCTAACCACTTCAGAAATCTCTTGGCTAGCCATATCCCTTCTCCTGAATAAATAAAAAGGCTAGCTTTAATATTGGTTGGACACGACATTACTAAGGTACTGGTTCTACAACGAACCTACTCACAACAAGAACACACACTTAGGCGCCACCTAGGGGAAGAGTTGGCGCCACTTTCGGGCCTTCTCACCCCACTATTCGATGCAAGTAAATCTAGATGGTTGCTACTAAACCACCTTGCACATAAAAATTTCATTGAAGAAATAACAAATAATCACTTTGTGATACCCACACGACTTAGAATTGAGAATTAAACTTAAAGGATAACGAAAAGGAAATTCTATTCTTTTATTAAAACTCCAATGAATAAGTCTTACATCCACTAATGCCATAACATTTATTCTCCAACTACAATAGACTAAAACCATAAATAGTAGCTTTGCCACTTTATTACTTCAACGAAAAGAAAGAAACAAAACAAATAAAACTAAGGATTACATTTCTCTAGAGACTAACGTCATCACGACGATCATTTCTTTCCTTGTATTGCTCTGGAGTAAAGTCTTGATCATTAGGATCATCCAAGTCTTCTTCCGGATCCGAGTCTTCATCCATAGCCTCATTATTTTGCTGTGGCTCACTATCAACCACATTATTCTCTTCAAGCTCATCTTTAGATCCACTGGATATCTCAATGGTTGGTTCAGGAACTATAGGGTTAGGATTCTCAATCTCTACCACATCATTATCACTATCCTCCTCAACATCACTAGCTTGCTCATCATGGATCATATCATCCTCACCATCACTTTCTATTCCTCCATAGCCCATACCTAGACCCGCAGAATACTTTCCATCCTCATAGCTAATTTCCGCAACCTCTAGTATAGTAGCAAGAACCTCAGCATCATACTTCCACCTACCATCACTAGTCCCATATTTGTACCTATTAGGGGTACCATCACTATAATGCATGTCACTGAACCTATTCTTGAGGTCTATGTAGGGGTTCTTATGGGGTAAGCAATGTATAATCATACTAGCCATCATATCTTTGTGCCTAAGGTGGGGCATGTTCTTGGTCGAAGCCAAATAGTCACAAGCAAACACGATCTTCTGAACATACGTGCAAGGAGTCTCATTATCCATCTTCTCTAAGTATCCTAAACTGGTGAACTTAGAAGGTAGCATCCTTAATTCCTGAAAATTCACAACTCAAAAGTCTTACTAACGTGTTTCCATAGAAATTTCCAACCCCAAAAGGATACAATAAATAGTTCGTGAAGCCATACAATTTCAATGCACAAATATATGCTCAACATGAAATATGATGCAATTAATCACATAAAGCAAGATAAAACATGGTTAAAACATATACATGGCACTTAATAATCACATTGTCACATAATATGCATTCTTAGACTAATATGCCCTTCTTAGTCTACCCATTTCTCACTAGAAAATAATATTAATTTTCGAAATTAATTAAGAAATAACTCCTAACTTAGTTGAAATTATTTAAATTAAAATCGAAAATTAATAAAAATTATCGATTAATTAAATAAATAAATGAATAATTTTCGGATAAAAAAAAATAAAAGAAATCCGAAAAATTTTAAATATAAATTCGAAAGAAAAAAAATATTCGAATTAAATAAATAGAATAATAAATAATTAAAATAATTCGGATAATTAGATAAATTAATTTCCGAAATTAAGAAATAAATTCGAATTTAATTCGAAATTTTCGAATAAATAAAAAAAAATAGATTCGGAAAGATTAATTAAATTTAATAATAATCCAAACTTTTCAACTTATTTCAAACGACCCAAAATAATTGGTATTTGACCTTTAAAATATTGAGTACTCAAAATAATACGTTTTGACTTTAGGAAAAGTAATTTTCGAAAATCCTAAAGTTCCGCAATCGTAGTTTAAGGATTTACCACTTTGCACTATTAATTAATGCAAAGCAGCTCTCAAACTAGAGCTCTGCAAATACCACTTTGTAACACCCTAATAATTCCTTGCTTTTATAAAACCATTTTCCAACTTAAAATAAAGGAATTACTAAATCATTACCGCCACCGTGATAACGGTTAAGGCTATTACCAGAATTACGCAGCGGAATTAAATGTCAACTAACTTTTAAAAACCATAATTAATAAAATATCGAGGCCTCCTACAATTTGGAACCATAATGGCCCAAAACCCAAAGTATAAGTAATTCAAATATTTCAAACATAATTAAAATAAAGTTAAATAAAATAGTTTCAAGGAACGAAAACATGCAACTCTCTCAACCATCCCAAGCCACATGATTTCGATCGTACTTGATCTACCAACCTGCTATATTATTCTACTCCCCAACAATGCAAGTGCAAATGATGGATCATCATAGGGTCATTAAGGCAAAGGCCATGACCGGAAACACACAAAGCACGTAGTCAGCAAAAGCTGAGCACTTACAAGCATAGAGTAATGAAACTAAAGCATGCATCACTCACTAAATACTAATCAACATGCAAAAGCCATATAATAACAATTCAAACAATCATGAGATACAAGACTCGACTCTTGACTCGACTCTTGACTCACAATTTAATTAGAATAAGCTTCCGGGACAAAAGAATAATCCACAAAGGGAAAAGGTGATGGGAGCCAACCAAACACCAAATATAATAATAATAATAATAATAAAATCGGGCCATACCGAGTGTCGGGCCATACCGACGGAATTCCTGCGCATAATATAAATGAAACAACGTCTTGTATCATTAGTAGGAGTACGAGCTTTCCGGCAAGACTCCCCCCATTGTTCATACTCAAGGTATATACGTTCCAAGAGTTTTGAAGCTTGTTCCGGTTGCACTTTACGTTTATTAATATTTTAATAAAGGCGAACTCAAGACTCGACAACATGCATACATACAATTAATAAACGACAACCAAAACAATCTTATTTTAATGCTTTAAGACTTGTGATCAACCAAGCAAGACACTTGTGATATTACTACCATGTTCCTCCTCACCAAAGTGAGACTCCACATCATGCATATTAACATGAGGGTTGTGCCCTTGCACGACAAATCCTAATTCATTTCATACATAATATTCCCAACTGAACCCTACATGTGCGGTGGCTTACGTTAGCTAACCCTTCACATGTGGTAAAATAAATAGTACAACGAGGTACAAATAAATGGCTCAAAGTATGCTAGACATCCCGTACGATAGCATACAAATAATTAATCCATCCCTTGCATGTGAATTGAACCATACATGCATAAATATTGAACAACATGATTGACAATGAAATCCATACTCATAATAATTTCAACATGCTTGTTCAACAATTAATTCAATAAATCCAACATCACAAAACACATGCTCGTTCACCAAAATAAACATGATTTCACATAATGTAATTCACATCCTCAACAATCATGTAATGTCATTAACAAAAAGGTGTGGTCGCCCTAGACTTGTACGTACCTTGAATACCTAAGCGTAGGGGCCACTTTGCAATAACGAGCACTCAACTAGAAATCACCTCCTATCATCAAAATAATGAAACTTAAATTATTTCCATGTTCATTAAATTTCCAGCAACTTTATAAAATTTAAAACTTCCTTTAGACTTTAGAATTCAATCGTTTTTCAATAATAAAGTCGTCTCAATTTGCAAAATCAATCCCTAGTACAAAAACATACTTTTTCCGCCTTTAAAATCAATAAAAATCGACACTTTAAACCTTTATTCAAATCTGAAAATATAATTGATTATCATAATTAAAATCATCACCTAATTATGCTAATCAATTGACTCATTAGGTCTAGGTTAAAACCCTAACTTGAAAATCCCAATAACACTAGTTTAATATCATAAAAATCCATGCTTTATTAAATAAACATATCTGAAAATTCATTCTTTAATAATTAAAACAAACCTAATGAATCACAACACACAAATCCTCAAACCACGGTATTCATAACCGGTTCCCAGCATTTTAATTACTCAAAACAATATTAATATAATAATTTAAAATACGGAATTTAAATAGAATAGGTAAGGAAGAAGAGAATAATACCAATCCGGCCTATAGCACGGAACAATCACGAATTAGGGTGATTGGGCGAAAAGGAATTGAATACGAACACACACACACACACAACGCACAACTCGTGTGCGTGCGTGCGCAGCGACGAACGGGGACACAGCAGGGTCGCGCGCGCGCGGGCTGGACGCAGCGCGAGGGAGAGAGCGCGTGAGCGAGAGGGTGTGCTCGGTGCTGTGCGCGAGGGAAGGCGAGGGCACAGCGCGCTTGGCGCGAGGGAGCGGGCGAGGGCACAGCGCGCTTGGCGCGAGGGAGCGGGCGAGGGGATGCGAGAGGAAGAGAGGGAGTGTGTGGGCGTGGCTGGCGCGAGCAACTCACACAGCAGCAACAACAACAGCACAGCAGCACGCGAGGGCACGCTGGCTGGGCTCGAGCAAAGGGAGGGGCGAGCAACAAGGGGCGAGCAACAAGGGGCGAGCAACACACAAGCAGCACACGAGGCACGACCGTGCTCGTGCTGTGCGTGCGGGCGGACCGAGCCAAAGAGGAGAGAGAGAGAGAGGAGTGTTGGGCAAGAAATCAAAAAGGGGCTTTATGAAATTTTAGGGGTTTATTTAATGATGTGGAGTCCTATTTATAGGCTCCCTAATCCCTTGATGGGCTAGGCTTAGGATATTTGAGTTGGGCTTAGGAATTAAATGAATTGGGCTAGCTTAGGATTTAAATTAAACCGTTTGGATTGGGCTTGATTAATAAAACGAACTGGACTTTTTATTTAAAACCCGAAGCTTTAAAAATCATTTGCAACTCATTTAATTTCCCGACTCAAGAATTAAATTCGTTTCGTAATTAATTAAAATAATAAATATTCTAATTAATTAAAATACATTAAATACATTTAAATATTATTTAAATGCTAATAAATCGTAAAATGCTATATAAATATAATAAAATATATTTATAAATATTATAAAAATACGAGGTATTACAGTGGACACATAACACACACACTCGCGAGCACGCGCCGGGCCTGGCTCGGGCCTCGGGCCTTGGTACTTGGCAATGCGGTTCGCGGACGTGGGGTGGGTTTTGTGGGTCAACCCGATTCTTTTTGGTAAGCGGAATGTTTTGGTTAAGTCATTGTTACGGGAATCTGTATTGATTACGTAACCGTTGGATTAATTAACCTTAATGACGTCCGTTACAGCATTGATTTTTTTGACCGTTTTTTATTGTTGCAATCTTCATTAATTTAGCTGTTTCTGTCTGTTGATTTGCTTTCATTCTGATTACTTAAATCAGAACTTGACTTCAGTTCAAATACACACATACAAAAATCTTTTAAACTATATTCCAGAAATTCGAAACACATTATTCTCTCTCACAAAACTTGCTCTTGGTTTTGGGCATACGTTCTGACTCCATCCGGTTTTGTGAGTGCATACAAAGTCGGAGTTGCGCTAATCTTGGAGGGCGACCGCATTCTGTTTTACTACACCGGGAGGTAGCGCGAAATCGTCTTTTAGGACAATGGGTGTCCACGACGCAACAATTTTTCTTCATTCAGTTCATCAAATCAGATAAGTTTGTTCTAATTTTGGTTTAATCGCAACACTAATAAGAGAAATCATTCGTGCTCTAACCCTAGTCGAGCCATAAAAAATAGTAAGATTGAGATCTGTACTTATGGCCCTAAAAGATTCAAGGATACAATCAATAAGAATTTAATATTCATGATAGAAAGCAATACCATAATAGTGGGAAAGACCTAAAGCCTCACGAGGATAACTAGTTATGGAGCTACACTTTTTCGTGGTAAATAACGGTCTGCTCATTTTGAAACCCAGTAGACCCTCAATTTCCTCCACATTTGGAACCGTCTCTTCATCATTGAAATTAAATAAATGTTTTTTTTCGTTCCAACACCTAGTGGATGCATAAATAAGATCATAGATTCATAGAAAAGATGGGGTTTGAGGAGAGAAAGAAGAGAATCAAGGAAGATTTTTGTATCGCCACATCGTCCAACAATAACTTCCTTTCTTATGGAATGCAAGAGATGCTTACAATCCACTTCATTGATGTCACTTAGAATATTGGGAGATCCAACGTTCATGGCCATGATCTCAAGAAAAAGTGTTGGGGAGAAGAGTGTTAAGATCTGACCCATGAAACATCACGTGTGAGAGTCCCACATTGATAAAAGAGGAGAGACTTACTCACTTAATAAGGCCAATGGGCTTCTCCCCTTACAGCCATATGGTTTTAAGGTGGAACCTCCTTTGGACTTGTTAAGTGGACTCTCTCTCTTGGTGACGGGCGTGGCCCAGGCCCGTATTTAACTGGTATCAGAGCCAGGCCCACAGCTGAGACCTTACTGTACTGTATTCTGGGCCAATTGAACGGGATCCATGTGAGGGAGAGTGATAAAGACACTCTGGCCCCATGAAACATCACATGTGACCCATATTGAAAAGGGACCTCACACGTGAGGGGAAGTTTTAAGATCTGACCCATGAAACATCACGTGTGAGAGTCCCACATTGATAAAAAAAAAGGAGAGACTTACTCACTTAATAAGGCCAAGGGGCTTCTCCCCTTATTGCCATATGGTTTTAAGGTGGAACCTCCTTGGACTTGTTAAGTGGACTCTCTCTCTCTTGGTGACGGGCGCGGCCCAGGCCCGTATTTATCATGGTATCAGAGCCAGGCCCACAGCTGGGACCTTACTGTACTGTATTCTGGGCCAATTGAACGTGAGCCGTTGTTTTTGTTTGTTCTGCTTGCGTGAGAAGTGAAAACCCTCGACACAATTCTTTTCGCCTACCTTTCTCATCATTCATGATATTTTGATTATCATCCAATCAAATACCTTTGTACGATCGATCACAATCTTCTCTAATCTCTATTTCCCTTATATCATATTATCCGCATCAGCTTATATTTTTCGTTAATCAAATGAATTAAGCTATGGCTGACCGAATGAGCCGCACGTGTATGCATAAACTTCCATTCTAGTTTTGGTGTTCAATTATATATTATTCATCTCGGAAGGTAATCACGCACTTAGCTAGTGTTTTTGGAGATGTTCGTATCTATTCCTTAATTATATGTTATCATATTGTTTATTTCGATTTTTGGTGTGTAAAGTGTATGACTTATCTTTGTATGAGTTCATAGATTTGATGCTGTAGAAAAGTATCATACGAAGTGTTGGTATGTATGCTTTTTTTTGGTTTAGTAGTTGAATGCAAGTATGGCGATGTAGGTGTGTTATTGTTATTATGGTCAGTGATAGACTTAGATTATTTATATTGGGTTTAGTCAAAATAAATTGTTGGAATTGATCAAATATTATTTTTGGGAATTAGTTTTGTTTGCAGTGGAGGAGTGAGATTATTATAGAATGAGTTAATTCAATTCGTATATGATTTTGGGATCATGGTGCTATTATTGAGAAATACTCTTTCGTATATTTTAACAATAAGGTTGATTTTGATCACACTGGTTGTTGGACGGCGCGCTAACGCGCACCGTCCCCCAAGAAATAAAAATAAATAAAAAATTATTATTGGTATAATTTGCGAAATTATAATTTGTTAAATTTTATGTTTGCAATCGTAAAAAAAATTCTTATGAAATAGGAAAAAACACTTTAATTTACAAATTTTAATTTTAAATTTGTCGGTGTACGCATTTACAGATTTTCATTATGGTACCACTGCACTTTCATAGTAATTTTCCGCAACATTTACAAAAAAAACACCCAAATTATTTTATCAAAAGATTACCTTGTAATCATCGAGAGGAAAAGTGAGAGAGCTTTATAACCTAATACACTGGAGTTTCAAATTACACTTGTTCTATTGTCGCACTACATAGATAAGAAATAAGAATAATAAAGCTGATTTGATATCTTACACGAAGTCGGGTCCGCAAAGAATGTAGCGAAATCAAAATGATGTTACACTTGTAGAAGCAATTGTCGCAGTTTATTCATTCATTCCTCAAAATCATCATACTTCAAACATTGGTTGCTCTTGTCAATGGCCCAAAACCAAAAGAATTTTTTTTACACCATAGAAATTAGCCAATTAGCACATGCCGTTCACCCTAAAATAAGAATATAGGCCGCTGCAATCAGTTTGGAATTCCAATTATAAATTTGAACCAATAAATCATACTACAAAGCAAGCTAACATAAACCAGTTTAACAAATAAAAGTATTCTAAATTATCATATAGCCAGAACCGGAAACAAAGAATTCCAAATATCACTAGACAAAGTATACTCCATATATATTTCAGCTCCCAGAACTACCACTGCCTACAGCCTACAGATCATCTAGAATCCTGATCAAATTCCCCACTTTTAGGCAATGTCTTCTTGCATTCCCGTGTCTCCATTTTCTGCCTCCTCATCATTCAAAAACCCCTTGCTCCTGGTCAGGTTAGCTGATGATTTATTGAAGCATCATTTCCATCTGATCCAAGAGAATTGACTCTAATTGAAGCTCGAGCCATCAACTCGTGCCTGCGATACAGCTCGGGGTTTCTCAGCCTGCATGGCTGACATCCGCATCTTAGCCTCGCGAACCTCCTTGCCAGCCCTTGACACAATTTCCGCCGGTACTTCAATAATTTCTCGTTTTTCTTCGTGAACTCTCCTCATAGAGAAATTCCCCCAAGGCTCGCTTTCGATTTATTATATTGAAGGCCAGTGCCTGTGTCTGAAAATTTGATGTGAACTCGACTACTTTAGCAGCGATATTCTGATCCTGCTGGGAGCGTGAGAACATTTTCCCTATAGTATTAGAATCAAGAAGTCTGTCATCTTCTTCTACTTCACAATCCACCATAACATGGTACAATAGCAGCCTGCAGAATGTAAGTCAATTATAAGACTTAACAAACATTATCTAAGAAATTTGAGAGAAAAGGATGTCATTTGGGGCTACTACAGGAAAAGTAGCTAGCAATAAAACATTTAGTTTCTAAAGACTACATTGAAGTGCTGATGTTCTTTTCATGTCATTCAATAAAAGATGCATAATGCTCACATCAGATCCACACATATAATTAGAATACAGATAAGCGGTGAAATTTTCATTTCATAACTAACAAAATTACAGCTTGAAGGTTAATATATACGTAATAACTACGATGCTAAAATCATAACTTATCCATAACACTTGAAAACAATCACTTTTCTAGATTTCTTTTTACAGGTATATCAACATCTTCTCTCTTCTTTTTAGACTAATATTTAATATTACAAATATCTATTTACCACAAGTGAAGTTTAAAGCTTTGGTGGGTTTCAAGGTAAAGAGTGAACTAAAAAAGCCTTATTCTGACATAATTTCCAATACAGAGATCATCAACTACTAAAACTTCAATTCTAGAGATATCTGGGTTGACATTTCTACTAAAAATCTACGTGAAATAACAATTGGAAATTCAGAACCAAGTATAACTATAGTGTTTCGAAGAGGTGGCCGACTAGAAAATTGATAGAGTAGTGTGACACCAAGGAGGAGGTGTTAGGGATCATACAGGATACTAACTCAGTTGAGATATGCTACACTCCAAAAGACTACACAAGGTCAATAACTCATTAACCATACCAAAGTAACTTCTTACACCGAGTTCGTGTTCATTTCTATGTTATTGGAACTCTGTCGTCAAAAGGGTGCCCCTAAAGTGGTAAAGTATGGCAATGAAAATTTATGAAGTAAATGAGGTATTTGGGATGGAAAAGCAGTAGCATGGGTATTGATATGAGATTTTCTTACAAAGTTACATACAAAATCATTACCATTACTACCACTTATTACCACCTACAAACAGGACATTAGATTCATTCTTCCCAAACTCAACCATACCTTAATTTAGCAAAAAGGGGGATAAACCCAACATGCTACTCAAACTAAACCTGAAAAACAACAAGTCAACAGTGGTTCTTAATCAGGGAGGGTTCAAACTTCAAAGGGACATCCACAATAAATATGCAATTTAAAGATGTAGGGAGTGTTGATTTTGGTTTCACTGATCTGCTTAGACATTTTACAAACACATGTCGAGAATTACTCAAAGAAAAATATGGGAACCCGTTTAAATTATGTGAAGAGCATACAATTCTTGTGCCAAGACTTTTAGTAAGCAGATGATATGGAGAACATGCCAAGTGACAAAGGGGTAACTTAATAAGAGATATCGAAAAAGTTAAATAGACAAGAATTAAAGAGATATTACTCAAGTTCGCGATGCAATATAAGCAGGATTCCGAACAATTTATTTTGGTTGAGTATGCAGAACTAACAAAACTAAAGGAGCAACTAAACGTCAACTGAGATGGGACTGAGGGGACAGGGGGAAAACTAACCGTTGTAAGAAGCATAAGGTGTTCTATAAACTGATGTATGATAGGATTCTTTGTAGCAGAAAAGTCTATGATGATATTCAAAATCTTTTCTAGAAAATAAGAGAACTTAATGTCACAGTAATTCCTTCCACATTCCTTTTTTAAGGTTGCATATATTTTTCTCACCCCATAGTACAATTCATATTCATGGATTACTGTAGAAAAAAACAAGAAACGTCTGCTCTCTGTATACGCGTCTTGTTTTTCATGAGCATAAAGACTTGCAGTTCTGAACATTTTGTAGGTTCGGATTTAAACAATAGAAGATAGCTTTACCATTTTGAAGGCGCAATAGTTATGTTGTTTATATATTAATTAATCACTTATTAGGGAACTGATTAGGGAACTACAAGTGATTAGTTCAGAATTAAACAATAGAAAATAAATTTACCATGTTGAAGGCGCTTTAAACATGCAGATTTCTTCTTTTGAAGCTCCATTGATAACTTTTGTAGATCTGCAAGTGAACATTGTGGTGGAGAAACCCAAATAGAATTGTAAAGAAAATTTGCAGTATGATTATTCAAAAATTGTAGTACTTGAATTTATAAATTTTAATGAACAAACTAAGTTAAAAAAAGAAGAAAAGTTCTGGTGCAAATATATCTATTCAGAAAAATCCAAAAAAGAAGCAAATTATTCTATTTCTCATCAGATTTATTCAGAAAAATCCAAATTGGAATATGAAGTACTTATTTGTAGCCCTAAATGATTTTGCATAATATAAAATATACATCCCACCGCAAATAGTTCAATTCAACACAATAAGATATATTGGTCAACGTAAAACTCAATATTGGCCACAAAATGAACTTTATCATTTGAGAAAGTAGCAAGTTGTTAATTGCTCATTATTTGAGGAAATAGTCTAAACATGTACACTTAGTTAGCAATGAATCAGCAGAAGGAAAACCCTTAAAGATAACGAAATTTATTTAGCATAAAAGTTACCAAGGTAAAAATCTTCGGTGGTATGCTTTTGGACAACGTCTAACACAACCATCTGCAAGTTGTGATCAGTCTTATCCAGTGGTTGTTTACATACAAATCACAAATAAAGCGGGGAAGTAAATGGCTCTCTTGCACGAATATTCTCCTTAGGCATTGTCGCAACAACTTCGCTACAGTGATGAAGTTTATCAGCAACACAATCGATCAGGATGATAAAAGTAGCCACGGGCTACATTACATCATTGAATTACCCAAATATAAGGATGGAAAATAAAGTCAGAGGACACTCATGACAATGCCATACGAAAGACATTACACTTAGAACATTAATAGAAATAAATCAACAAGACAATCTTCAAGAAAAAAAAGGGTAATCTAGAATGTAATCTGAAAAAAAAAGACCATCGAAAATTTGAACGTATGAACCACGCCAAAAGACACATATATACTTCGTATAGGAAGAATCCACCAAGTTGGTAATCAATACCAACCCTCAGAGAAAACCGAGATAAATCCAACCCTCAGAGAAAACCGAGATAAATTTTATTTGTTTGTTCATATATATATATATATATATATATATATATATATATATTCATCGAGCCATTAGGTCAACTATAACTGAGACAACTCAATAACATCAAGTATAAAGGCACACATCAATCGCAGTTCAACTATAATCATGTTACTTAATGTCGGATGTAAATAGTTTTTGCTATTAATTGTCCATATATGCATCGAGCCTAGGCAAATGTCTCGATATATACTAAGTATCTATTAACTTAACTCCTAATCTTTACCCTCTTGAACAATCAACCACCAAAAAAAACTAAGATAAATATTGGGTACCAATATTAGATCTTCCCTCCTTCTAAATGATCATTAGAATTTGAAAGTCACCTAATTCTAATCTCGAGGAACATATTTATCACTATTACTGAACCTTGTCGTTTTCAGCTACACAATCAATTCTATCAAAAAAAAACAAAGCCCTCAAAACCTTAAAATTCACAAAATAAAGCTCAAAACTTCTGGTAAATCAAAACAACCTCCCTAAAAGAAAGCATATTGTACAAGCTCACATTATCAGTTGTTCTAAGCTCAAAAACAATTCAATAAAATACAAAAAAATCAAAAAACCCTAGAGTTCATGTGTAACATACCAAATAAATAATCAAACCAGATAAATTTTGATCCTACAATCCCGTGTTCGTCAGTTATTTTGAGCTCTAGCAAAATCGAGATATACAAAAAAACTAAAACCCTAAAAATCACGCGCACACACAAAATGAATAGAAAGAGTGAAAATGGTTAGGAGTGTTGAAATTTACCTTCGGAATTTGAACATCGTCATGGAAGAGGCGGAATGATCTAAGAATCACCATAACCAGCGCCAATAATGTGAGGAAGAACGGCATAGTAGAATTTAATGAGACCTTCGTCGATTTGAAGGTTCAGAAGCTGGTGAGAGATAAGCAGACCTGACAGAATAACTGATGCATCAACGAAGAAATTCTATCAAGAGAGAGATTTGGGAGAAGGGGGACTGAAGAGAGATAGGGGACCGAAGGAAGATGAAGAAGACCTCTGTTAGGAAAGACAAAAGGTGGAAGGGTGATGTTGTCAATTTACTGTTCTTATGAGAAAACTCATTTTTTCCAAGGAAGGATTTAAGGGCATGATTGTCATTTCACTATTGTTAAGAAAATTTGACAGGCTTTCTTGCTCTTTAAAGGGTCAGGATAGACCTCCTTTCGTATAGCACGGATACACTTAAAAGTTCCTTTCTAAATAATGATAAAGTAAGCACCCAAAATCTGAATAGGTAAATTGCATTTAAACATAACAAAGCCTGTTCTCCAATTTATCAAGTAGGTCATCAAAATTTAATGCGTCTGAGGGAGCTAGAAAGAGCTCCTTTATGAACCAAACGTTTGCCAAAATAACCAATTGTTAATCTCGGATACAGGGTCTAAGTAGTTCCGTGCTTAACCCCTACGGAAGATATTAATAAGTGTATGCATGATGCAAATCATGGGATACCATAATAACAGACTGAAGTAAAGGTTTCATTTTTCTCCTAGGTACTACAACTTCAATTGACAGAAGTTCCATAACAAAATCTTACCAAGTTTACGTGCCTCTTCTAGTGGCAGCTCCTAAACATGCTTAGCGTGAGGACTAAATTCAACGAGGAAAACTTTACCACCTCCTTCCAACGATCTTCTCAACTTCCAAACACGCATTGTTCTGTTAAACCCGTGGATTTCAGAACCTCGGAAGAAAATGTCGGTCCCTTTACCAACAACCAGAATTTTTATGTTTATTATTTTAGTAACTCTAGCTCTTATCTTTCTATGTCCTCAATTTTTTCGTTCTCCTCATCTATTTCTCGTCTTCTTTTCTCTATGCCTCTCTGCTGCTGTGTCTCTCTATCATTTTTTGTCATTTTCTCCAATTTGTCTCTCATCAATTTAAAAATTAAATGAAATGAATTCAAAACCATAATTTTCAGAAGAACTGAAAGAGAAAGGTGAATCACGAAAATATATTATTACGAGGAAAAAAAACTACAAAAAAAAATCACTAAGAATGAAGAAGCCCTAGAAAAACCAAAACAGCAATTCTAATCTCACAATTAGAAAGAAGGAAAAATATTTTTTTTAAAAAAATTAGTATCTTGCACAATGGCTTTGATTTGGGGAGAGATAGACATCAAATTGTAACTTACTCATTTAAAACAAGCACAAAGAAGGAAAAAGTAATAGACCAACAAAGCACTGACCCACCTGTTTTAATTGGTTTATAGCAAACGCAACAAAAAGGGAGGAGCAACAAAAAAGGAGGGCAACAACACAAAAGTAGCAGGAGTTGGCACATAAGGGGCATAAGGTCGTTATCACTACCTGATAAGCGGAGCAACAGTAGCAGAGTAACATTAATGCACTTAGTAATATAAATAGTAGAGAGAGGAAAGAGAAAAGGGTGTATTGTATTGAGTATTGAGAGTTTTTTACCTAAAGTCACTGAATTAAGAGATTGATAGCCTAAAGCTATTACTTTTATAACCTTACACTTGAGTAATTCAGAAATCTATAATTATTCTCTTTCGTTTGCTTTGCTATTTGCTCTATTTTCTCTGTTATTTGCTGGTTGTTGTTGGAAAGAGCAGGCGTATTGCAGAAATACAGTCTAAGAAGGACACGGTCAACACCAAGACATCGTCAACAATTAAAACTTCAAAAATTATTGAATCAGGTACTAAATTCAGCCATGTCAGAAGCAACCTCTCTTTGAAAATCCAACCAATAGCTGTCAACATTGACCCTCTTTTTATTTCACCTCATTTTCTAAAAACATCTTACTCCACCCAAAATCCTCTGATTAAAGATGGTGAGATTACCCATACAGTTGATGATATTGAGGGAAATTCAGCACATCGCCCCCGAATTTAGGATATGGTCAAGTCAAACATTAAAGAAAATTGACTACCCCACCAAAAGTCTCCTGGTTGCAATACCCAAAATTCAGGATATTGGTTGTGACTCTTGATTGCAATACACAAAATAGTAGTTCAATGATTAATCTACCAAAAGTATCCTACTTTATTAAAAACAAGAAAATTAAGACCGACAAAGAAACTTACATATTTTGCTGCAGTGGCGAGATTCCAATCAATTATTTTTTCTAAGTCAATTGAAGTAAATCAATTATTAAATGCCTTCTTCCCTTTTAGAAGTTGGTTCATCCCAGCATAGAAAACATCGTCGTGCATCTGCACGGTTCAAATTGAGGAATAAACATGTTCTTCTCCCTATTGAGCTCATGCGCACTGGATATGATTTCAAAAAACACAAAATAAAGTCAAAGAACCAAACTTTAGCAGCCCAAAGAAACAAATTGAGAGGATATAAAGCTTCTAGAATGTAATACAAGAGATATCAAGCCTGAAAGACCAGGCACTGATATCTTCAAATATATAAACAACGTGTGAAAAGAAGAGGGCTAACCATGGCAAACCTAACAATCAATATGAAAACTGAAACGACACGCACTCAAAAAACGTTATGAGAAAGATTTTAAACATCAGTGAAGGAAAGTGAGGAAATATTTGGCCTTTTCTTGACAATCACAAATCAAATGCGAGAGAAATGATTCTACATAAATGATAAAAGTGAAATCAAATTCTCTGAAAGCAGCACAAACCAAAGGTATCAAAAGGCGTACTTTCTTAAACATTTGACTTCCTCATCATTGTTTTCATCTAATTTAATTCTGGTTGGTTTAACCATATTTTCCTCAGAGGATATTATACCTGACACCATGTTCCATTTACATGCGACTCTAATGTAAGAGCATGCATGATTGAATCATAGGATTGAAGATCTCGAGGGATGATTTTAAGTGAGTAGCATCCAACTTGGTATTTCTCTTTCTGTTGGTTTTGACCTCTAATAATCTTTTTTCACCCAGCTATTCAGATTATTAGTAAATCTTTATGACCTCTAATAATCGGTATCATTCTCTATTTTAAGCATAAATGATAATTACAATATGAAACCAACAAAGCAAGAATATGGCAAAGCCCACTTACTCTGGAACTACATCAGTAGAAGCACCGGTTGTTGATCGGCAGAATAGTCAGTTCTTTCACTCAATCCATTTGGGTTAATTTTCTGTTCGATTTCTCCAATTTCCCACAACCCGTTTGTATAATCTACCAGAAATAGGGTGAGATCTCGATCGCCATAAACCAATGATATCCTATTCTAACTGATTTCAGGAAACCTTATCTCGAGATTCTCAACCCTATTCTAAATGCAGGAACCCCATTTGTCTAATCTACCAGAAATAGGGTGAGATAATGATCGCCATATTAATTGTTATAAATAGAATAAATGAATCCTTCTTAATAGACTATAAAGGTATCATCACATAGCATACACAGTCACACCAATTATACTAGAAAAGCATTACCACATAAGCAGGCTGTTGAAATTCTAAATATCTCTGCAAATTAGCGAGAACTTCTTCAGCCATGGATTCCAAACAAAATCATGAAGCCCCAACACCATTACCCTTTCATCTTCTCTTAAACACCAAAGCCAAATTGAATCATAATTCGTAAATCAAAGTTCCAGCAGAATCATGCAAGATAAGAAACCAAATCACAATACAACACCCTGAATTAAGCATCTAATATCACTTAAATACTATCTTCAATAACAAACAAATTAAATGTAACCCAATTAAAATAACTCACCAAACACAACAACCAATCTATTAAAATCCAAAAAAACACACCAATGGAGATTTACCTTTGAAGACGACAGCAAAATATAAAAGCCAACATGAACCTGCAAAACGAAAGAAGGAAAAGGAGATGAACCTGGAGTTATTTCTCAAAGATAACACACAGTAATCCATACAATAGAGTCTAAGAGCATTTACCACATTAAGGACTAATTATACTGTGGTTATTCCGGTGCTATACAAATTAAGCCCTAAGATCATATTAGTTTAGTAAATATATAATTAAGTCATAAGAATATCTCCTCGATTTATAAATAGTCATACATACCAACCTGATTACTTTATTTTCTTGTGTGCGTTCGGAAAGAGAAATCTGCATGAAATCGAAGAATACATATATCAATATTCAGGCAGGAAGTTGCATCAGATGCAGTGGAATAGAAATAGAAGAAGAAGAAGAAGAAGAAGAAGAAGAAGAAAACTGGAAAATGATAATCCACAAGACTTTAATACTGATCTAATCGAAATCTAACCTCGCCAACGTCGGTGGGGACGAGCAGATGGTATGAGGAAACACCATCGACATCTGCTGCCAATTCACTAAAAAAAATGAAGTTACGAATTTTGAGCACAATTATAGAAATTAGGGTTTCGATTTGATTTGAATTACTTTCATCATCGTGTTTGCTTGATTCCACTCGTCAATACTAACCATTAATTGAAAGAATTCGAATTAACAATCAAGCAACCAAAGTACCACAAATCTACTAACAAGCAAACGCTAAAAACTGGCCTAAACAGAAAAATCAAGAACAAAACCAACGAAAATGAACCAATTAGGCTGAATTAGCATGATCAAATCAGATAAACGAAGAGTAAATTTTCACCTTGCGATTGTATCCACAGTTCCATACTCAGGCTCCTTCTCATAATCCTTGAATTTGAACCTTCGATCGCCATAACCAACATAATCTTGAAACGTTCTGAAAGTAGCAGAGAAGCAGAGAGAAGGTGAGAGAAAACATATTGGTAGGAATATCAACAGCCAGGTTCATTTATTGGTGAGAAGATTGATATAGCAGGGCATAAAAATGAAGGAAAGAGAAAGAAGAACGGGGAGGAGAGAGAAAATGGGGGCGGATGAGTGGGGGTGAAACTGTGAAAGAAAGAAGAAGGGAAGTACTGAAGCAGGGATGACGGAACGTGTCATGTTCTCCAAGGGCAAACCAGTAGTAAGGAGTGAGGGATGGGGGTAATACGGTCACAACACTATTGTAGGAATAGTAACTTCAAGTTTGCTCTTTTAGAAGTGTTAGGATTACGTAATCATGAGGAAAGGTTGAATTATCATATTCTTGGTTTGAGGCTCAACGTTATAAACCTTGGCCCTTGGCATGTTGGTAAGCAGATGATAACCATTAGTAGAGGAGCAAGATACAATCTTTATTATTTTCTTAATATCTCCAAAGTGGGATTTGGTCCAAAAGTGGCCTTGACTCAGAGAGTCTTTCTAGTAGCTATTGAGAGTTTCAAGTTTTTATACTTGTTGGTTTATTTATTCAAATTACCCATGTCCAAGGCTATGTGTAAAACAAAGAGCAAACATGGAACCTATTGGTTTGAGTACGTTTAGTAAAGGAAAGGATCATATCAATATATTTGAGGTTCATATGAAGAGAAGATTTATAGTTTCTCTAGAGTACGGAGTTAGTTTTAATTTTGGGATCGTACTTGAAATGTAGTTTCATACTACATTGTTTTCCCGAACCTTTATTGTTCTATATTACTATGTTTATGTTTGTAACAGGTGATTACTCAGCTTTTTGCTGACGTGTGTGTTTATTGCTATGTGTGTTTGCGGCCATGTCTTTTTCTTATGGTAGCCCTGCGACGGTCCTTTTGGAATTTGTCCTCTATGGTGAACAGTCAACATTGACTGGAACAGATTGATCGTGAAGGATGCAGTTACAAGTTGGAGGAGCTCAAGTATTATCGTTTAGTCTTTTATGACAGTTTAATAATTTCTAATTGTACAGTTGTAAATGTCAGGTTATGATACATATGACAATTCATAAATCATGCGGAAAAACCATAAAGCCAGGAAAACATATTATTTACACATAATCATTTAGCATAGTTTAGATGCATACTCTTTGTTGCGTGCCTTCCCTAGCTGCGCCCGAACCGAACAAGAACAAGTCTTTAGGACTCCAAGTGTCGTCCCTCCGTAGATAGTCCACAACACGTCCGGATCCGCCTTGAGATTGACCAACTAGAATCGCCCTTAAGGTACTATTATTTTCGGCACTTTATAGGCAAATGTGTGACTGGATTTTTCTCTCAAAAACTCACTTTGAATACTTGAATACTCGTCGTAAATATGTGACCCTAGGCACCTATTTATAGAGTTATGGAAAAGGATTTAGAATCCTATTAGGATACTAATTTATTTAATTATAATCCTACTAGGACTCTAATTAAATAAACTAAATCTTTTAGGATTAGATTTAATCATATGAAAAATCCCGGTAGCCTTAGGATTCGAGTAACACACTTCGAGTAATACGCTAGCACCGCACGCAGGCCTTGCGGCCCACGCACAGCGCCAGCCCACTCGTCGCAGCCCCGCGCGCGCGCCAAGGCCATTGCTGGGCCTGGCCTTGCGCTGGACTGGGCGTGGCTTGGCAGCGTGTTTTTGGGCGCTTGGGCTTGCTGAGCGTAGGCCTGGCTTCGTGCTGGGCCTTCGTCTAGCAAGTCTCGTCCGATGCTAATTCGTACGACGCGCTTCCGATTAAATTCCCGATTCCGGAATTTATTTCCGATACGAACAATATTTAATATTTCCGTTTCCGGAATTATTTTCCGATTCCGATAATATTTCCGATTCTGACAATATTTCCGTTTCCGGCAATATTTCCGATTCCGGCAATATTTCCATTTCCGATAATATTTTCCGATACGTACCATGTTTCCGTTTCCGGCAACATCTACGACTTGGATAATATTTATATTTCCGATACGATCCATATTTCCGTTTCCGGCAATATCATCGTTTCCGGAGTATTCATTTCTTACCTGTGACGATCTCAGCTCCCACTGAAACCAAGATCCGTCGATTCCGAATATCCATAGATGGAGTATTTAATGCCATTAAATACTTGATCCGTTTACGTACTATTTGTGTGACCCTACGGGTTCAGTCAAGAGTAAGCTGTGGATTAATGTCATTAATTCCACTTGAACTGAAGCGGCCTCTAGCTAGGCATTCAGCTCACTTGATCTCACTGAATTATTAACTTGTTAATTAATACTGAACCGCATTTATTAGACTTAACATTGAATGCATACTTGGACCAAGGGCATTATTTCCTTCAGTCTCCCACTTGTCCTTAGGGACAAGTGTGCATTTCCTAATTCCTTTGTCGCTCGATGCTTGCTCTTGAACATAAGGTAAGAGTTGTCATCCTTATTATGTCCAGAGGTGTTCCTCGGTTTCAGAGTTCAACTGATCAAATAAACAGATAACCATAGCCTATGATTCATCCGAGCACGGCCATGCATTTCACAGTTTCTAGCTCTCCGAGTGGCCTTGTACAACTTTTAAGCATCTCATCCCGATTTATGGGAGGACAATCCCAATCTTGCGATCTTGAGATTAGACTTCGTTTGATAGGTGATTACCTGAGCGTTGCCTTTATAGCCTCCTTTTACGGTGCGACGGTTGGTCAACGTCAAAGTAACCAGTTCTCAAACAAGTAATCTCAAATCACTCAGGTATTGAGGATTTAGTGTCTAATAATTTTAATGAAATTTACTTATGACAGATTTTCATCTCTTACAGTAAAGTTTCATAGGTCTTGTCCGATACTAGTCTTCCCAAAGTAAGTATCTATGCAAATGATTATGACATTGCCATGTCCACATAGTTCAAGAAACATAACTACTAGTCATCTTGCATTCTAGTCGTCTAACGTTTTCTATGCGTCCAATTTTATAGAAAACTCCGACTAGGGACCATTTTCAACCTTTGACATTCAAGTTCACTTGATAGATATTTCTTAGTCACAGGACTGGTCCTGACAGTCTATCTTGAATATATCGTCAAATTGAAGGGACTCATCATTTAATAAACCACAAATTAAATGAAAAAATGAATTCTTTTCGTTTATTGTGAATGATTAACCAATAATGTTTTACAAAGATTTAAACTCTAAAACTTTAAAACATTAAACAGAGACATCAAAGCCATTCTCCAATATGCTTGATTCCCATAGCTGCAGTGTGCGAGTTGTGCTTCGCCTGCGGCAGAGGTTTAGTCAATGGATCTGATATGTTGTCATCAGTTCCAATCTTGTTTATCTCGACTTCTTTTCTTTCAACGAACTCTCGTAGAAGGTGAAATCTACGAAGTACATGATTGACTCTCTGGTGGTGTCTAGGCTCCTTTGCCTGTGCAATAGCTCCGTTATTATCACAATACAGGGCTATTGGTCCTTTAATGGAGGGGACTACACCAAGTTCACCTATGAACTTCCTTAGCCATATAGCTTCCTTTGCTGCTTCATGTGCAGCAATGTACTCCGCTTCAGTTGTAGAATCCGCAATGGTGCTTTGCTTAACACTTTTCCAGGTTACTGCTCCTCCGTTGAGGCAGAAGACAAACCCAGACTGTGATCTGAAATCATCTTTGTCGGTTTGGAAACTTGCGTCCGTATAGCCTTTAACAATTAATTCATCATCTCCACCATAGACCAGGAAGTCATCTTTGTGCCTTTTCAGGTACTTCAGAATATTCTTGGCAGCAGTCCAATGCGCCTCTCCTGGGTCTGACTGGTATCTACTCGTAGCACTGAGTGCGTACGCAACATCCGGGCGTGTACATATCATAGCATACATTATTGAACCAATCAATGATGCATATGGAATCCCATTCATTCGTCTACGCTCATCAAGTGTTTTTGGGCACTGATTCTTGCTTAGAGTCATTCCATGAGACATGGGTAGGTAGCCTCGCTTGGAGTCCGCCATCTTGAACCTATCAAGCACCTTATTGATATAAGTGCTTTGACTAAGCCCAATCATCCTTTTAGATCTATCTCTGTAAATCTTGATGCCCAATATGTACTGTGCTTCTCCTAGATCTTTCATCGAAAAACATTTCCCAAGCCAAATCTTGACAGAATTCAACATAGGAATGTCATTTCCGATAAGTAATATGTCGTCGACATATAATACTAGGAAAGCAATTTTGCTCCCACTGACCTTCTTGTATACACAAGATTCGTCTGCGTTCTTGATGAAACCAAAGTCACTGACTGCTTCATCAAAACGTATATTCCAGCTCCTGGATGCCTGCTTCAATCCGTAGATTGACTTCTTTAGCTTGCATACCTTTTTAGCATTCTTTGGATCCTCAAAACCTTCAGGCTGTGTCATAAACACTGTTTCTGTTAAAACGCCGTTTAAGAAAGCAGTTTTGACATCCATCTGCCATATTTCGTAATCGTAATATGCAGCGATTGCTAACATTATCCGAATAGACTTTAGCATTGCAACTGGTGAAAAGGTTTCATCGTAATCCACACCGTGGACTTGCCTGTAACCTTTTGCAACCAATCTAGCTTTGAAAACTTCAAGTTTCCCATCCTTGTCCTTTTTCAGTTTGAAAACCCATTTGCTTCCAATGGCTTGGTAGCCATCTGGCAAATCGACCAAATCCCATACTTGGTTTTCAGACATGGAGTCTAATTCAGATTGCATGGCTTCTTGCCATTGCTTGGATCTAGGGCTCGTCATAGCTTGTTTGTAAGTCGCAGGTTCATCACTTTCAAGTAATAGAACGTCATAGCTCTCGTTCGTCAAAATACCTAAGTACCTTTCCGGTTGAGATCTATATCCTTGCGATCTACGCGGGGTAACATTTCTAGATTGACCATGATTCTCACCAGATTCTTCTAAAGATCTCTGAGTTTCATCCTGAATGTCATCTTGAGCATTCTCTAGAGTTTGTTGTTCGACTCGAATTTCTTCGAGGTCTACTTTTCTCCCACTTGTCATTTTGGAAATGTGATCTTTCTCCAAAAAGACACCATCTCGAGCAACAAACACCTTGTTCTCAGATGTATTGTAGAAGTAATACCCCTTTGTTTCCTTTGGATAGCCCACAAGGATACATTTGTCAGATTTTGGATGAAGTTTGTCTGAAATTAATCGTTTGACGTATACTTCACATCCCCAAATCTTAAGAAAAGACACATTTGGAGGCTTTCCAAACCATAATTCATATGGAGTCTTTTCGACAGCTTTAGACGGAGCTCTATTTATAGTGAGTGCAGCTGTATTTAGTGCATGTCCCCAAAATTCTAATGGAAGTTTGGCCTGACCCATCATTGACCTGACCATGTCTAGCAAGGTTCTGTTCCTCCGTTCCGACACACCGTTCCATTGTGGTGTTCCAGGAGGAGTCAATTCTGATAGAATTCCACATTCTTTCAGATGGTCATCAAATTCATAGCTCAGATATTCACCGCCTCTATCAGACCGCAGTGCCTTAATCTTCTTGCCTAATTGATTCTCTACTTCACTCTGAAATTCCTTGAATTTGTCAAATGATTCAGACTTATGCTTCATTAGGTAGACATAACCATATCTACTGAAGTCATCAGTGAAAGTGATAAAGTAGCTGAAACCACCTCTAGCATTTGTACTCATTGGTCCACATACATCTGTATGGATTAAACCCAATAGTTCATTTGCTCTTTCTCCAACTTTAGAGAAAGGTTGCTTTGTCATTTTGCCAAGTAAACATGATTCGCATTTACCATAATCCTCTAAGTCAAATGGTTCTAGAATTCCTTCCTTTTGAAGTCTTTCTAAGCGTTTCAAGTTTATATGGCCTAATCGACAATGCCACATATAGGTGAGATTTGAATCATCCTTTTTGGCCTTTTTGGTATTTATGTTATATACTTGTTTGTCGTGATCTAATAAATAAAGTCCATTGACTAATCTAGCAGATCCATAAAACATCTCTTTAAAATAAAACGAACAACTATTGTCTTTTATTAAAAAGGAAAATCCCTTAGCATCTAAGCAAGAAACTGAAATGATGTTTTTAGTAAGACTTGGAACATGGAAACATTCTTCCAGTTCCAAAACTAGCCCGGAGGGCAACGACAAATAGTAAGTTCCTACAGCTAATGCAGCAATCCGTGCTCCATTTCCCACTCGTAGGTCGACTTCACCCTTGCTTAACTTTCTACTTCTTCTTAGTCCCTGTGGATTGGAACATAAGTGTGAGCCACAACCTGTATCTAATACCCAAGAAGTTGAATTAGCAAGTATACAGTCTATAACGAAAATACCTGAAGATGGAACGACTGTTCCGTTCTTCTGATCTTCCTTTAGCTTCAAGCAATCTCTCTTCCAATGCCCCTTCTTCTTGCAGTAGAAGCATTCGGATTCAGAAGTGGGTTGACTGGCCTTCCTCTTTACAGATTTGGCGCCAGTTTGCTTAGTTGGGCTGGCCTTGTTGCCACCTTTCTTAGCATTCCTCTTCTTTCCAGATTTCTTGAACTTGCCCCCACGCACCATAAGCACATCCTGCTTATCACTTTTGAGCGTCTTTTCAGCGGTCTTCAGCATACCGTGAAGCTCAGTGAGCGTTTTGTCCAGACTATTCATACTGTAGTTCAGTTTGAACTGATCATACCCGCTATGAAGAGAATGGAGGATGGTGTCTATAGCCATTTCCTGAGAAAATTGCTGATCCAGTCGACTCATATTCTCAATGAGTCCAATCATTTTGAGAACATGTGGACTTACGGGCTCGCCTTTCTTAAGCTTGGTCTCAAGAATTTGCCTATGAGTCTCGAATCTTTCGACTCGATCCAGATCTTGGAACATGTTCTTCAACTCACTGATGATTGTGAAAGCATCTGAGTTGATGAACGTTTTCTGCAGATCTGCACTCATGGTGGCGAGCATTAGACATTTCACATCCTTGTTGGCATCAATCCAACGATTGAGGGCTGCTTGAGTGACCCCGTCGCCTGCGGCTTCGGGCATCGCCTCTTCTAGGACATACTCCTTTTCTTCCTGCATAAGAACTATTTGCAAGTTCCTTTGCCAGTCAAGGAAGTTCTTTCCGTTCAACTTCTCCTTTTCGAGAATTGATCGAATGTTGAATGAATTGTTGTTTGCCATATTTAAAACTACAATTGAAAAGAATAAACAAATAAATAACCATTCACAGTTTCTCTTAATAAACTTAAATTCTAGCATACATGCATAATTCAATGTTTATTAAGCATTTTATTCAAGTTATGTGTTCCGGCAGGTGTGAATAAAATGATTCCAAGATCCTAAAATCATTGAAGAACTAAGCACAGTTTGTCGACTTAATCCTAAAACATCTTAGGTAAGCAAAAGCCTTTTGCTAATAGTCTAGAAACTATTCTTGGTTGATAGGTACGTCTAAGAACTTATTAGGTAAACCTATCGATTTTGCCACGACATAAAAGGACTCCTTACTTATATCGTTGAGTTTCACCAAAACTAACATGTACTCACAATTATTTGTGTACCTTGCCCCTTTAGGACCAATAAGTAACACCTCGCTGAGCGAAAACTATTACTAGATTGATGTAAAGGATATCCAAGCAAGTGTATATTTTGGCATGGCACCTTTTAACTCAATTTTTAAGTTTGGAACTTTAAGGCTCTTACTATGTTGGTTAGATTTTAAGTGAACTAAAATCCTTAATCATGCAACATAATCAAGCTTTTGATCTCATGCATTTTAAGACATATTTAAAAGCAATAAATAACTTAAAACATGCATAAGATAAATGTGATCTAGTTTGGCCCGACTTCATCTTGAAGCTTTAACTTCAAAGTCCGTCTTGAAAATCTCCGTGGGAGGCACCATTTTCTTCAAATAGGATAAGCTATAATTAAAACTAATTACAACTATTTGATGGTACGCAGACCATATTTGAATTGAAAAACAACTTTGGTACTTTAGACCAATTACATTCAAATTAATGGTACGCAGACCATATTTTCTATCCTATTTGGGCCATACTAGTCACTTCATAACCTGCAAAACAGTACATATACAATATATACCATTCACCCATTCATTATCATGAATGGCCCACATAGCTGGTTAGTAAAACACATTATGCATCACGTAAACATTTGCAGCAATTAATCAAGGGCACCAATAATCTACCAATTATTCAGTCCTTATTAATTCTAATCAAGTTGTTTTAACCTTAAGGATTTGTAGACCTAATCAAGAGTTTATGACTAAAAAGGGCTCCCACTTAAACCAATAAATTCATATGCTTTACTAATTTTAAACATAAAAATGTATTTCTAGTCTAACCGGAAACATACAAATTTAATTAAAATTTAAAGATCATATAAATTTATAATTGAATCCAAAAAGTTTAATTTAATTTCAGTCGTATTTAAATTAATTCATGATTTTAATTTTAGTAAAATAATTAGAATAAATAAAATTTATTATAATTACAATATTCAAAATTAAAATCCAAGAAAATAATTTAAATTATTAATTTTAAAATTAATTAAAATTACGTAAACTGGAAATTTCAAATTAAAATTTCAAAACGATCTAATCGCAACGCAACAACCCCACGCAACGTACGCCCATGGGCCACACGCACACAGCCATCGCTGGCCATGTGCGCGCAGCCCATGCGCTGCGTCGCATCGCTGCTGCTGCTATCCTTCGCAAGGCTCCACGCGAGTTGGTGCTCGCTGCGCGCGCGCCAGCGGTCGATGCACGCGAGCCATCGCTCGCTGCGTTCGCTCGCCATCGCTCGCTTCTCGCGAGCCAGCGCTCGCTGCGCGCGCTCCCCAGCGCTCGCTTTATGCGAGCCAGCGCTCGCTGCGCGCGCTTGCCAGCGCTCGCTTTGTGCGAGCCTGCGCGAGGCAGTGCGTGCTGTGGCGCAGCTCGCTTGCTGCCCACACGCGACTGCTGTGCCTTGCTTTCGCCCTTGCCCATTCGTCCATTGCTCATAGTCCACGACACAAGGCAGGGCTGCTGCCTTGTGCTCGTGCACATGGCCTTGCTCATTGCATTCGTGCCGCATGGGCGACGAGCTCCCTTGCTCGTCGTCACATGCCCGCACTATACAACACCCCTTAAGGGTAACACGTAGCGTCCATTGCTTTGTGCGTGCAAGTTATATGAGCGAATCGCATAAAATTTAAAAAATTTATATTTAAAATTAATGACAAATTAATAAATAATATTAATTTCATAATTTTAGGGCGAAAAATCGAAAATTTATTATTCAATTGATTTCCGATTAACATGGATTCAAGCCTAGGTCATAAAAATTTAAAATTTATCATAAATTTACAATTTTTATGGTGGTTTTTAATCATAGGTATCTAATTAAATTATAATTAATTATGAAAATCAAATTAATTCTAAATTATTCTAATTTTCAACAAATTAATCATAATTACAAATTAGATTGCATAATTAACAAGGCTAGGCATTCAAACTTGTTAAACATATACAGTAGGTCAATCAAAAATTCAAGATTTATCAACAAGAATCGCAAATATTTAATTTAACATCTTAAATTTACGAAATTTTGCATTCGAAAAACTAAAACCTCCGAAAAGTCATAGTTAGGCTTCGAATTTGAGAATTCTGGGTTCGGCAGAAAAATACTAGTTTTGTCAAAATTTTAGAATGCCTTTTACATGCGGAATTGACACAAAAATCACTCGATTTGGATGAGTAACGAAGAAACTGCCGAAAAACTGCGTACGTATAATTAAATAAACGCAATTTGCAATTAATTAACAATTACGAAAATTAATCACCCCTTTTAATTCTTGCAAATTTGTAATATTTAACCATGTTCATGCAATTTAGATTATGAAAATAATAAGAGGCTCGTGATACCACTGTCAGGTTATGATACATATGACAATTCATAAATCATGCGGAAAAACCATAAAGCCAGGAAAACATATTATTTACACATAATCATTTAGCATAGTTTAGATGCATATTCTTTGTTGCGTGCCTTCCCTAGCTGCGCCCGAACCGAACAAGAACAAGTCTTTAGGACTCCAAGTGTCGTCCCTCCGTAGATAGTCCACAACACGTCCGGATCCGCCTTGAGATTGACCAACTAGAATCGCCCTTAAGGTACTATTATTTTCGGCACTTTATAGGCAAATGTGTGACTGGATTTTTCTCTCAAAAACTCACTTTGAATACTTGAATACTCGTCGTAAATATGTGACCCTAGGCACCTATTTATAGAGTTATGGAAAAGGATTTGGAATCCTATTAGGATACTAATTTATTTAATTATAATCCTACTAGGACTCTAATTAAATAAACTAAATCTTTTAGGATTAGATTTAATCATATGAAAAATCCCGGTAGCCTTAGGATTCGAGTAACACACTTCGAGTAATACGCTAGCACCGCACGCAGGCCTTGCGGCCCACGCACAGCGCCAGCCCACTCGTCGCAGCCCCGCGCGCGCGCCAAGGCCATTGCTGGGCCTGGCCTTGCGCTGGACTGGGCGTGGCTTGGCAGCGTGTTTTTGGGCGCTTGGGCTTGCTGAGCGTAGGCCTGGCTTCGTGCTGGGCCTTCGTCTAGCAAGTCTCGTCCGATGCTAATTCGTACGACGCGCTTCCGATTAAATTCCCGATTCCGGAATTTATTTCCGATACGAACAATATTTAATATTTCCGTTTCCGGAATTATTTTCCGATTCCGATAATATTTCCGATTCTGACAATATTTCCGTTTCCGGCAATATTTCCGATTCCGGCAATATTTCCATTTCCGATAATATTTTCCGATACGTACCATGTTTCCGTTTCCGGCAACATCTACGACTTGGATAATATTTATATTTCCGATACGATCCATATTTCCGTTTCCGGCAATATCATCGTTTCCGGAGTATTCATTTCTTGCCTGTGACGATCTCAGCTCCCACTGAAACCAAGATTCGTCGATTCCGAATATCCATAGATGGAGTATTTAATGCCATTAAATACTTGATCCGTTTACGTACTATTTGTGTGACCCTACGGGTTCAGTCAAGAGTAAGCTGTGGATTAATATCATTAATTCCACTTGAACTGAAGCGGCCTCTAGCTAGGCATTCAGCTCACTTGATCTCACTGAATTATTAACTTGTTAATTAATACTGAACCGCATTTATTAGACTTAACATTGAATGCATACTTGGACCAAGGGCATTATTTCCTTCAGTAAATAGATCACCTAGTAATCGAGTTGTAATAGTTTGAGTTTTGTAAGCCTTAGCACTTGACGATGTAGTCAAGTGTAGCGGTGATACCTCTGATTTAGGTGTAAGCTTCCGCAATTTTTTTATAAAGTCTTTTATGTTTCTTATTTATTTATAGTTAGTAAATTGGGAGTGTTAAGATCTGACCTATGAAACATCACGTGTGAGAGTCCCACATTGATAAAAGAGGAGAGACTTACTCACTTAATAAAGCCAAGGGGCTTCTCCCCTTACAGCCATATGGTTTTAAGGTGGAACCTCCTTTGGACTTGTTAAGTGGACTATCTCTCTTGGTGACGGGCGGGGCCCAGGCCCGTATTTAACATGGTATCAGAGCCAGGCCCACAGCTGGGACCTTACTGTACTGTATTCTGGGCCAACTGAACGGGATCCATGTGAGGGAGAGTGATAAAGACACTCTGGCCCATGAAACATCACATGTGACCCATATTGAAAAGGGTCCTCACACGTGAGGGAAAGTGTTAAGATCTGACCCATGAAACATCACGTGTGAGAGTCCCACATTGATAAAAGAGGAGAGACTTACTCACTTAATAAGGCCAAGGGGCTTCTCCCCTTATAACCATATGGTTTTAAGGTGGAACCTCATTTGGACTTGTTAAGTGGACTCTCTCTCTCTCTTGGTGACGGGCGCGGCCCAGACCCGTATTTAACAAAGAGAAGAAAAAGAAAGAACACTCAAAATGCACTCAAAATTCTTGAATTTCAAGGAGGAAAAGTATGTGATTTTTGTGTTTGGCCAAAGCCACGACCTATATGATAAAATATCTGTCATAAAAAGCTCCTAAAAAGATAAAGAATCCAGCAAAATTAACCCTTCCCATAAGTCATGACAATCTTACAAAATACCATGCAACCAATCAAGTCGAGCCACATCAAATTTTCTCTTTTCCTAAAATTTTCTTTTATGGTATCAAAATTCATTTTCCATTATGATGTTATATTATTAAAGGGTGTAAATGCTATGAAGGTATCTCGAATCCCATCTTTAATACACTACGGGGTCATATGAGGTCAAAACATCGTTACATTACACGACTTGCATCATCCAACAGCAGAGCGCGAGCACAAATGACACCCGTTTCCCTGGTTTTATTAGTCCGCTCATGGCTTCTTTATCCTTCTTTCCTCCAAACTTTCCAATCTCCCCTTTCCCTCTCTCCTCAAAGCACTCCATTCATCCGCAATCACCCCATTCTCCAATTCACACAAATGGGGATTCTCAATTCAAGAGTATAACCGCACCATTATCCACGGTTCGAGCTTTTCGAGAGTGGAAAGAGTACGAGGAAGCAGTGAAAGATAAGGACCTTGCTAGAGCACTCAAGTTTTTGAAGTCCGTTGATGGTGGCATCCAAATTCAACACGTTGAGTCAAGTGGGTATGGGTCTTCTATTCGGACTCGTTCCGAGTTGGGTTTTCCTGTTGTGGACAGAGATTGGGAGGTTCTGGATACTTGCTTGAATGCGAGTGATATGAGGCTTGTGAGTAGTGCTTATGCCTTTCTCCAAGACAGAGGTCTGCTACTCAATTTTGGGAAATGTAGAAATCTTGGTAAGTCAAAATTCTGATTTTTTAAAATTTTATTTGTGGGTGTCATGTAATGTGCAAATCTTATTATACAACAATGGTGTTAGTTTTTGCCTCTTTTTTTTTGGTAAGTTTTTTGCCTCTTTTGAATCATTATTAACGGCCCAATTCAATTGAATGATAAATGATGTTGCTGAGTTTATAAGTTGTGCCATAAATGACTATTATAGGGCTAAGACAGTCTTGATTCTTTAGTGATTAGGGGATAGGTTGCAAATCGCTGATAAGAAGGGGGTTTCTATGAATCAATTTTCTGTACTTTGTGTTGTGATTAAGAAGGCTATCTATGGTATTGCTTGAATACTTCTTAAAGTCAGTTTGTGGTAATAAACGGTGGTAATGATATGAATTTATGAGGGTAGACTTTTTTTTTTGCAAGAGGATAACAAAAACAAAACAACTAATCCCCTCTTCTAGGCTTCTAGCTTTTTGGGTTAGATAATCGGCCTTAGTTACAATTATCCTAGGGACCTACGAAATGCAAAAACACTCTAAGTGACCGGTGATGGCCAGGATGTCCTCTAACATAGTACAGGCTTCCAAGCTAACTGTTTCGTTGTTGCAGAAGGCTTTGACAATCTCCAACGAGTCAGTATGTATTTTGATTCTATTGTGTTCGGGATGAATTGCCTTAAAACCCCACCAAACCACTGCCAGCTCCATGTGGAACAGGGTGGACGCAAAAATCCGTTGTCCTCCCTCTGCTATTGTGCCTAAGCTATTTGAGGCGAACCAACCCCCCTGCCACCCAGCCTTGAGTGTTCCTCTTCCCTATCTTCCGAGCACCATCAGTTTATAGTAGTACAATGGGCGATGAGCCCTCCACATTACCCCTCGCGAAGATGCACTGCTGGCCCATTATCTGATGCGTGGTTGGGCACGTCGATGGCTTGATTTTTAACTGCTAGCCCTCGTAACATGAATTCTTCCATATTTATAATAATATCAATACATTCCTATGAGTCCAAATGCTCCACAGTGTGGCTACAAACATGAAGCTCCGGTCTTCACCTTGTTTGTCATGCTTCCAAAAATAGCTCTAAGAAATTCGAAACCCAGTCACCAATGGACACATTGTTACTACCCGATATAATACTAAGTGTGCTCGCTCTCCACACATGTTGAATGATCGGACAATCTTTAAACAAATGTTTTAGAGATTCCTCCGGCACTTCCACATCCACTCTTCTTCTTTTGATGTTGGTACACGAAGGCAAAGCCTTGTTGATAGGTTTGATGGAATGTGGTCCATCTTCCAAAATTTCTTCCAAAATGGTTTGGAGGTTTGGTGATGCTGACTTCTCTTTGTTGTATATTCACCATTCTTGGTGTGATTCCAAGCAATGCCATCTTCCCCTCCTTCATTGCTCAAATGAATGCTTCCCGCGCTATGTTTCGATCAAACAAGTTCCAATGTGTTTACTGTCCATGTGCTATCGGGATTCATGATTTCCGCCACCTTGATCGGTTCATGACCTCTTCCCGTCCTCCGCTCGACGCGACCCTTTGCAACCCAAATGTCGCTTTCTATGTTTGTTTTCTTGCCATTCCCTATTACCATTCTAGTCCCTTCCTTCAGGTTTGAGATGTCTCCACATGCTTCTATAGCTCCAAGAAGCTTGATGCAGTAACCACCCATTCTTGCCTTATCGATTGAGGAGGCATTATTTTTTCACGTCAGTAGTTAGCTAATGAGCAGTTCGGGGTGTGAGTGAACTCTCCATGCTTGTTATAGATGAGGGAGGAATCGAAGGTGTCTTGATTTTTATGCCCTAGGCCACTTCGACGCTTGTGATTCTCGAGAAGGGCCCTACTTCTCCAATAGATGGAGATTTTTTCTTAGGATGAACTCCACCAAAATTTCAAGAAGAGGCTAGTGATCTTTTTCAAAATCAGTTTTGGCACCAAGTAGATAGAGAGGATGTGAGTTTCAATACAGACGACAATGTTGTTGATTATTATCAATTTACCTAATTAGAGAGGTTGTTGAATTTCCAAGCCATTAATTTCTTCAGGATCTTTTTGTATAGAAACTCAAATTTGGACGAAGATTGTCTGTCGATGTCAAGCGGGCAACCAAGATATTGGCCCATGTCCATTCTGTTTCTAACTCCTAGCAGTTAAAACACTCACCACCGCCAAGGCCCACTCGGCTAAGCCTAGCTTCTCCTTCCCAATCTTGGCCAACAATGTTGATGGCTTGGGAAGCACCTGAGACAACTCAAATCCTATGAACCCAAACACTCTTGTGCCCACAGATTACCCTACCTTGCATTTTCCACTGCCATTAACTTAAAGACAACTCCCAACCTCTCAAAATCCACCAAACTCGCCAGAATCCCGAGAATCCTTCTTTTCCCCGTGTTCAATCCTCCTACCAAACAATTTCCTAAGCCTTGAAGCTGAGATTAGCGTCTCATAGATTTGAATGTCGTTCAGTCGACTCAGACTATGAGAAGAGGAGGACTCGGATTTGGACAACAAGCTTCTCAGTGAGACAAAGAAAAGAGCCTATGTCAAGAAATCTGTCTCTAGAAAGAAAAGGGTGTGTATTAAGCGTCGTGAATGGAAACCGAATGGTATGCTAGCCGATAGGATGATGATAGGATGATTATAGCAGATGAGGGCGATGTAGCGGTGAAAAAACGGTGACATAGGACCTTAATTTGGCAATAGATATCGATGACTCAGAGCCAAAAGTGTTACAAGATTCAGTGTTGGTGGAGGAGGAAGGTAGGAAAAGAAGACAAAATCAAAGGTCTACAATGTGTGCGGGAGCAAGAAGCTCTTCTTGGGCTATCTGATGATGACTCGGATTATGAGGGCACTATAAAGTCGCCAAACTGTTTCTCTGCGTGCTTCAATGGCTATGTGGCTGGCCATAACAAGCCACGAGGTGTCCAATGAAAAAATGATGTTGGAATTGTAGGGAGTAAAATCAGATGTAACCCTTACACTTCCTAAGTAGCGTAGCTAAGTCTCTTTTTGTTGATGTAATATATACATTTTTTTTCCTGAAATAAAGTGTCTAGGCCTTTAGGGCAGACTTGGAAGCATCGTTCACTAAACTAAGTTATGTTAACTTGTCGGGAGTAGATACAGTTAACTCGGCAGGTGGTCTCTTCTTGTGTTGGTCAAACAAAATAGTCTTAAGGTTGTCTTCTCTTACACCAATCCTGTAATTTAAGGTGGAAGAGACCTCTACTGATTTTATATATGTGTTAAAGAGATACAAGTTTAGGAGTAAACGGCTTAGCCTTTTCGTATATTGATATAAGATATTTATACTACAATGTACACAACCCTAATACCACATAAACTCCTAAACCTAATAACTTTAGGAAACTTTACATAATACAAATACCGGAATTATATCTACACAATAATTCCTAATACTCCCCCTCAAGTTGGAGCATGTAAGTCACGAATGCCCAACTTGCGTAAAAGAAAACTAAATTGTTGTCTCCCAAGTGCCTTAGTCAAAATGTCTGCTAATTGATGACCCGTAGGAACATATGAAGTACAAAGATTTCCCTTCAATAGCTCATCCCGAATAAAATGGCAATCAACCTCAATATGCTTAGTACGATCATGAAATACGGGGTTCTTAGCAATGTGGAGAGCAGATTGACTATCACAAAACAACGTCATAGGCGTGGAATGAAAAACACCAAGGGAGGATAACAAAGACTTCAACCATTTTAACTCACAGGTGGCAACGGCCATGGCACGATACTCAGGTTGCTTCTTTGTTTTCCAAGAAACTGGAGACCCCCCTAAAAACACCAAATAACCAGATAATGACCGTCTAGTAAGAGGACAAGCAGCCCAATCACTATCGCAAAAAGCGGTTAAACACATGTCTGTCATAGGACGTAACAAAATACCCTGTCCTGGACTACCTTTCAAGTATCGTAACACACGTAACGCGGCATCCCAATGTTGCATCTGTGGTTCACTCAAAAACTGTGCAAGAGTATGCACTGAATAACTCAACTCGGGACGAGTGACAGACAAATACACAAGACGTCCTACCAACCGACGATATTGATCCGGATGTGAAAAGGGATCACCAGTAGCATAAGCAAGGCGATAATTTTGTTCCATCGGGGTGTCAATAGGCTTACAACCCAACATTCCAGCTTCTGTCAAAATATCTAGGGAGTATTTTCGTTGACATAAAAATACCCCTTCAGGGCCACGAGCAACCTCAATGCCTAAAAAATATTTAAGAGTACCAAGATCTTTCATGTAAAAACAGGTGCTCAAATATTCTTTGAAACGGACTATATCATCGTGAGAATTGCCTGCAATGATTAAATCGTCAACATAAACAAGAACATACAGGGAGATACTACCCTGAATATAACTGAACAACGAATAATCTGCATATGAAGGTTTGAAACCAAATGCCCGTAATGCAGTAGACAACTTCGCAAACCACTGTCTAGGGGCCTGTTTTAAGCCATATAGTGACTTACGCAACCTGCATAACTTCCCGGGAATCGGATGACTATATCCTGGTGGAAATTGCATATAAACTTTTTCCTCCAAATCACCGTGTAGGAAGGCATTATGAACATCCATTTGATGTAATTCCCAATTTAGTGACACAGCAACAACAAGAAATAAACGAACTGTACCCATTTTTGCCACAGGAGCAAAAGTTTCAGTATAGTCAATCCCTTCAACTTGCCGATTACCAAAGACCACCAAACGTCCTTTAAGACGTTCCACCTTTAACTTGTCGGTGTATTTTATTTTATACACCCAACCGCTACCAATAGCTTTTTTTCCAGGAGGAAGGTCCTCTACTGTCCATGTACCACTACGCTCAAGAGCATCAATCTCCTCTTGCATTGCCTGACGCCAACCTAGATGCTTCATTGCTTCTTTAAAAGAAGGTGGTTCCTTCCCTTTTGTAATAGTTGTTAGAAAACATTTATGTTTTTCAGAAAATTTATCATAATCAACATAACAAGCTATAGGAAAGGGAGTACCTGAGGAACGCGACGGAGGAGGAACAAGTGATGTAGTAGGGTCTATATTTTCTACAATAACAGTATTAGTAACAAAGCCACGGAGCTTAGTCGACGGGATTTTTGTACGATGACCACGACCAAGCGACTCATCCACATTAGACCCAATATTATCTGTTGTACTCCCCTCTAAATTAAATGGCGTTGTCGCGTCACAATCGTACTCACCAATACGTATGGACGGAGTAGGAGAAGCAAGCTTGGGCGCATCACTCGGTGTAGTAACTCTAGTGGCAGGAGATGTTTCTTGTACATTGACCACCTGCTTTGGACACTTTGCTTTGCGTGCATATACTTGAAGTGGTATAGTAGGTGTACATCCTACATTATTGGCATTATCATCATTGGTGGGAATATTATTTGCAGGTGGCAAATTAGCAAAATCATCATTGTTGGGAATATTATTTGCAGGTGGCAAATTACACTCATTATCACCAAAATATGTCGGAGCTTCAAGTACTATATTATCATAATCGTCATCGTCCCACAGCTTCGATTGACTATAATATTTATCCCATAATACTCTCTTAGCATCGGGAAGTGACTCAAGCCAAGGAAACTTATCTTCAATAAATTGTACATCACGACTTATAAAAAATTCATTTGTCTCCAAATCATAAAGACGCCAACCCTTTTTACCGAAGGGGTAACCAACAAAAATGCACTTTCTAGACCTAGAATCAAACTTGTCTTTAACACGAGGTCTATTAGCCGCATAACACAAACACCCAAACACACGGATATCATCATTAGAAGGTTTTTGTCCAAACAAACATTCATGAGGTGTCTTACCATTCAACACGGGAGTAGGGGTCCTGTTAATGAGATGAACCGCAGTTAGGACACATTCACCCCAAAAGAACTTTGGCAGCTTAGCCTGAAATCTCAATGCTCGGGCAACATTTAGAATATGACGATGCTTCCTCTCAACTCTACCATTTTGTTGTGCCGTATCAACACAGGACGTTTGATGCAATATCCCCTTATGAGCATAGAAAGATTTTAAACTCAAAAATTCTTGACCATTATCACTCCGTATGACTTTTATTTTACGTTGATATTGAGTTTTAACCATGGCATAAAAATCCCGTAACAATTGTCCAACTTCATATTTTCCAACCATTAAATAAATCCATGTGGCACGAGAGTAATCGTCAACAATAGTGAGAAAATATCGAGCGTCACAACTCGAAGAAATTTTATTTGGACCCCAACTCGAATAATATGTACCTTTGTTTATGATTCCCGTACTTATATGTACTTTTGTTTATGATGAATAGAGACATGAGTTTCCAGATGTTATCTGGAATTTTTAAATTTTTTGTATCGGATCATGGCCTTATTCTCCTCGATAAGCTAGTGGAACTTATAGACTTTACAAGCTCGAAACTTGTGCTCTAGTTATGGACACAATCATTAGACGTTCTCAATTTTCAATTCTCGAAGCTTGTAGACTATACAAGCTCGAAACTTGTGCTCTACTAATTTAATATATGTACCTTTGTTTATGGCTTCCCGTACTTAGAAGATAGATAAAAAATCTGGGACTTTTTTGGAGGCCTGATTCAAACACAGTTAGGAAAACACGTACTAATTGGTGACTTTAATCAACTGGAGTACTCTTGTAAAAAAATTGGGGGTAATAGATATATTCGTGCAGCAAACAATTTCACGAGATGGAGAATTGAGAACGTCCAATGGACATCCCCGCCAAGGGAGTGAAAATTGGGGGGTAATAGATATTTTCGTGTAGCAAACAATTTCACGAGATGGAGAAATGAGAACGTCCAATGGACATCCCCGCCAAGGGAGTGAACTTCACTTGGTCTAACAACAGAGACGATGAGGGTGTTATTTTAGAACATCTTGATAGAGGAAACTGCTATGATGAATAGGGACATGAGTTACATCATCTGGAAATTTTAAATATTTTATATCGGAACTTGGCCTTATTCTCCTCAATACTGCACGCAAGCTAGAGTAGCGTGTAGACTGTACAAGCTCGAAACTTGTGCTCTAGTCATGGACACAATCAAGATTATTGAATAAGAATGGAATAAACATACAAATGGCTCTAGGTTGTAAATCTTCCATAGAAAACTTTAGAATATTCGTTGATGCAATGGTGCTTAAACTACAAGAAAGGGATAGGTGTCCAATGGGATAATTTTAATTCTCAACTGCAGCAGGTACAAGAGGGGTCACAAGCATCAAAGGGGCTCTACAAGAGTCGAGGGTCGACCGAGAGGAAGAGGCTAAAGGAGGAAAGGGCGATACAGTGTGCGTATTGGAGGCAGCGCTCTAAAACAAAATGAGAGCGACTAGGTCATCACCACACGAGATTCTTCTTCAAAATCGTGAAGGAACGGAAAACCCTCAAGGAATCGATGCCATCAAGATAGCGAGTGGGGGATAGAGCTTTAATGAAAAGGAAATAAAGGAGGAGTTTTACTCTTTCTTCCACAATATTTACGTGCCCCCTGAAAATGGAGGGTGATAGTACTGTCGCTCCCTCTCAAATAGAAAGCATAGAACTTTGACCTCGGAATGGCTCTCCATTATCCTTAGCAACTCCCAAACACAACACCTATCATTTCCCTATTTCAATGCCGATAAAAAAAAGCAGTTATGCCCTAAAAGCCGGGGCCAGATGGTATTCTACATGCTTTCTTCCAAAAATCGTGGGACAAATTGGGTGAGGATGTTTGTGGGATGGCTTAGAGCTTTTTAGGAGGAGGCCACCTTCTTTCCGAAACTAACTGTACATTCATCACCCTTATCCCAAAAATTGAGAGACCAGAATCGGCATCCCAATTTTCTTTGGATCACTAACTAGTTTTCTTTTATTTATCTACGTACTCGAGTTATGCATTGGATCAAGCAATTGTATCAGAGTATTTATCTGAGATTAGCACTTATGCAGGAAAACTTCAGCAGTGCGCTCATGGATAGAAAAGCTGCAAAAGTTTAACTCTAGTGTAACACTGGAGTGTAAGCTAAGTTGAAGTGTTAATACAGGCGGAATACTTGGTAAGGAAAGTGTAATTTTAATTATTTCATGCTCTATGACTACCTGATAAATAAAAGAAACCAAATGAATTTCTAGCATGTTTGACGGAGTGCCATTTTAATTTTAACCTACCTCTATATACTAGTTAAAAAGATAAAGTAGTGATTTCAATCCATAGCCAATTCTTCGTTTCGGAACATAGCTCATTCATCAGCACCTTTTTCCGACCATTTAAACATAAGAGTATGTATTGTCTTCGGAAGATATAAGAATAAGGTTCTTTGGTGTGGCGGCTGAATTGGCAAAATATTCTGGCACTGAGCTAGTGCTTTTATATTTTGATGGATGATATAATATATCTAGAGTCTAGCCTTCCTCTTCAGATATGCTACTACAGCTTAAAGCTTAAAGTTATGTACAGCATGATTAGCTTATGTTTGTCTCATTTTTTAGTTTGAAGGATAGTCATTTTCCAAAATTGTCGGTGTAGTTTTCTCTTCATTAGAATCTCAAATGTCCTAAAATGCTAAGTATAGTCCACAATCCATATATTCCCCTTTTGCATTCCTATCAGACACACCTAAATCTTCTTTCTATCAACCATGGTTTGGGGATAGGCGTAGAAAATATGTAGCTACAGTGCTACATATAGGAATCTTTATAGGCTTATATTTAAGAAAAGTCAATGTCTTGACAATCCTGTGGCCGAATTACAGTGTTTTCTTGGGAGGTGGGGGAGTGAAGTGATATATTTTGATTCAAATTACTTTATGCGTAAGGAAAATTTATGCGGGAGCATCAGTTTAACTCAGTGTGGAGTTTGATATCTGATTTCAAGTTTGGTACTTATTTAGCACCATATGTCTATTTGGATGGGTTTATCCTTGTTTTATGTGACTTAGGGTTGCATCTAGAAACTACACATTACAGACAAAATGTATCAGACATTGCTTCCTCTGTCTAGAATCTAGATTTTCTAGAAAGATTTTCCTTATGGGTTAGGCATGTTGATTTGGTTTGAGAATCATACCAACATCCTTTTGTGTAACTCTTTCCTTATTTTTCCCTTCCTTTACCATATGTCTATATTCTTCCCTCTTCTTTCTTGAAAATTTCATATGTAAGGCAAAATCTACCTTAAACATTTCTTTAAACTGATGTCACTATTCACTATTCACTATTCACTATTCACAGCCATTGCTCATCTTAGTAATGCTGAGACAGTAAGACATGAGAATTGCTCTCTCCTTGTTCTATTTCTTGGAAAATCTAGATTACATCTTCCAGGTATGTTTGGATAGCCTAGGTATGTTTGGATAGCCATGGTGGGGCAGCAGAGTCTTAAATTGTTCTTTACAATTATGGGGAAGGGGTTATTTAGCATTAAAGATATGGGAGCGCCTTAGAAGTACACGGTTTTTGTGATTAACGAACCTTTTAACCTCTGGTGACAGAAGCTAGCAGTTTGAAATAGTTTTGCTGCCAGTATCAATTGAGTGAATTGACTGAAAAATATTTAAGGTTTTAGCTGAAAGAGTTTGGAATGGTCTCACTGCAAATCACACAAATACACAAGCAAAACAGAATAACTTTAGGGAATTGTGGGATTACTTTTCTATTACTCAGAAATGTCGGCTTACAAAAAGGGGGGTGACTTTAGGTCACTACTCTCAAAATGACACCTTCAGGCTGTTAATCTCCAAGGAATATTACTCACAAAATGTCTGCCTATTCTCATTCATTCTTTCCCTTTTATTTACACCCTTTTCCCACCCTATGTTGCACGGAAACGGGTACGGGGACGGAAAATGGCAAAATCAAAATTGCAAAAAACGGGTACGGCATGGATTCGGCAAAAAGAAAAAAGAAAAAAAAAACAAGAATTTACCTAAATTAAACATCCATACATAAATAGTTCAAAGTTCAAAATACCAAAAGCACAACAACTAAATTTAATGTCTTATAGTAGATAAAGCTTACACAAAGCACATCAATCTTCAAGGAGCAACTCATTTTCTAAATCCGGCTCATCTAGTGAGAGTTCCGCAAACTCTAGAAACCCAACATCCTCCAAGGAATCAAATGCATCTCCACCAACATCCCACATCTTTGTATAAAGCTCCCAATATTTTTCGGAATTCCTTGACAAAAGGCGAAGATTGTTGTGGATGAAAACCAAATCTTGGGCACGACTTGGATTTAGCTTGTTCCTCCTAAGTGAGTGAATGAAGGCATATGTACTCCAATTTCGTTCACTATAAGATGATGAAGTAGGTTGCCCAAGCACTTTAAATGCCAAAGATTGGAGGAGAGGAGTTTGAGCTCCAAAGTTTGCCCACCAACTCTTAGGATCCATAGAATGCATCCTTGAGATACAAGTTAAATCCTCAAAAGGTCCACTCTTCATAGAGAATAGAGCATATTCATCCATCACTTTACCAACATCATCATTAAGTGCAAATAATCTACGAAAGCACTTCATTCTCTCTCTAGATACTTCACCATCTCTATGAGGAGCAACTCTAGATGGATCACTAAGTAGCCATTCATCACTATAGAACCTTCAATATTTTTTTAAAAAATGTTATAGATTTGTGTATAAATATAATAAGATAAAGAAAATGTCAAAGAATAATAGAATATATACATTGGGTTCAAGGAGTGAGCTAGACAATGGAGAGGAGTGTTGCTTTTTGCCCAACGAGCTACCAAGATTTCACAAACCGCATGATAAAAGGAACTAAACTCCGAATGAGGAAGACATTCTTCCTTGTAAATCTCAAACTTCACTTGTTCAAGCATAGAATCCCACATCTCATACACTAAGTGAAGGCATAGTTTATCGGTGTCAAAAAGCCTAATCATGTCATAGATATGCCTTGTGAAATCAACAATGTAAGCTAGTTTGTCCCACCAATCATCATTCACAATCTTCTCTTTCACAGAGTTTGCCTTCCCCATGTCTTCTTCTCTATAAGAAGTTCACGCATCACTTAGGCCCTGTTCTTTTTGGCTTAATTTCAGCTTCAGGACTTATTTGACAGTTCAGTTCAGTTTAGGAGCATTCAGTTCAGTTCAGTTCAGGAGCATTCAGTTCAGTTCAGGAGCATTAAGTTCAGTTTAGTTTAATTCAATTCAATTTAATTTAATAATATTAACAATAATAATAATAATAATAATAATAATAATAATAATAATAATAATAATTATTACTACCTCCGTTCCTAAAAGTTCTTTACGCTTTCCGTTTTAGTCTGTTCCTGAAAGTTCTTTACACTCCTACTTTATTCCATTTTTACTCTTATTTGGCCCACCATAACTTACCCACTCACAATACTTTAATATTAGTTTTCACCCACTCACATTGTTGGACAATTTATAGCCACTCATTTTCCATTTGTTACCCCACCATCACATGTTCACCAAAATTCCTTAATTACCGTGCAAATAGTAACCGTAAAGATCATTTAGGAACGGAGGTAGTATATTATTATTATTATTAATATTACTTATATTATTATTTATATTTATATTATTATATTGTTATATTACTTATTATTTATATTTATATTATTATATTACTTATTATTATTATTTATAACTAATTATTTATTAATAATTAATGTTATTTATTATTATTTATTAATTAGTTACGGATTATTAGTTATTAATTATTTAGTTATTAGTTATTAAAAATGAATTATTATTATTATTAATATTTATCATTTATTGTAATTATTGATTAATCAATTACAGATAATAATTATTATTTATTATATAGTTATTTAGTTATTAATTAATAAATTATTATTTAGTTATTAGTTAACATTTTTTTATTATTTTTTATTTTTTATTCTTTATTTTTTATTATTTATTAATTATTAATTATTATTTATTATTTATTAATTATTATTTATTATTATTATTTATTATTTATTATTTATTATTTATTATTATTATTATTTATTATTTATTATTTATTATTTATTATTTATTATTTATTATTTATTATTTATTATTTATTATTTATTATTTATTATTTATTATTTATTATTTATTATTTATTATTTATTATTTATTATTTATTATTTATTATTTATTATTTATTATTTATTATTTATTATTTATTATTTATTTCGGTAATATATTCTGTTAAGTTAAGTTAAGTTAAGTTCAGTTCAGTTCATCTCTAAAGAACAGGGCCTTATAACCATGGCTTGAAGACCTCGTTTAATAAGCTTAAATCTCTTAAGCATCACAACAATGGAGGCAAAGCGAGTATCGGCCACGGAAAGCAACTTAAGAGGAGAAAACCTTTGGTAGATAGCCAATCTCATGTTGTGGTTCATGATGAAATTTTTAACTTGAATGGCATCCCCATGGATATCAGTGATCCAACTACATTCTTCATAAGTTTCATGATTGTTATTCACATTCCTTGCTGTACAAATATTTTTCAAAGCAAGATTAAGGGTATGAACAAGACATGGTGTCCAATAGATGTGAGGAAACTCACTCTCAATGAGCTCCCCAGCCCCTTTGCAATTTGCTGCATTATCAGTTATGATTTGCACTACATTTTGATGACCTACTTCTTGAATGACTTCTTTCATGAGATTAACAATGAAATACTTATCTTTCACTTCACCAAAACAATTCACAGCTTTAAGAAAGATTGGACCAAGACTAGAAGTAGCCATGAAATCAATGAGAGGTTTTCTTGTTGGATCACTCCATCCATCAGTCACAATTGTCACCCCTTTTCCTCTCCAAGTTGATTTTAGTGGTGTCATTAGCCTCTTTACATTAGCTTTTTCTTGCACAAGTAATATAGTTCTAAGCTTATTGTAACCAGGAGGATTGTAACCTACTATATTATGAGTGGCGGCAAAAGTAAAGGACCTCATATAGTGTGGATTCCTAGCAAGATTAAATGGTAACCCTCCCGTGTAAAACATCCTTGCAATTTCTTGATCCAATTGATCCCTAGTTTCAATACCAAAACATCTAGTAATTGGTGATTTATCAGACTTCCTTTTCTAATTTTCTTGAATGTAGCATCGGAGTCCAAATGAGAAAGAGATTCACTAGGCAAAGGAACTTCTCTAGGGCCCGAATCAAGTTTCTTATTCTCAAATTCATCATCAAGTTTTTGCATTTCGAGTTTATCAACACGAGACACTTTCTTACAACATGCAATGCCTTGACCCTTAATTTGAAGCAAATGGGCCCTAACTCTTGAATAACTAGATGTTCGGGTTTCATTACAAAAATTACATCGATATTTCCATGTTCCACCAACCGCCCCTTGTTTTTCAATTCTTGTTACAAACCTCCACATTGGAGGAGAATCCTCACTAAGCAATGATTCCGCACCAATTGACCCACTATTCGTGCTACTACCAACATTAGTACTTTGTTGTTGAGATTGGGATGAGTCCATATTGGTCCTAATCAAATGAAAAATAAACAAATTCATTCAACACAACCATTCAACCATTCAACCATTCAACAATTCAACACTCAAGTTAACTATTAACTAATTAATTAAGACATTAAGTTACTGCCTAAATGAAAAACCAAAGAAAATAAAATAAAACGAAAATAAAAGTTAAAAAAATAAAAACAATCGAACAAAAATAAAACAGCTTACCAGTTGCCACATTCATTCAAAAATAAAAAATAGAAACAAATCGAACAAAAAAAAAATAGAAAAAACAATAGAAAAAAAAACATAGAATAGAGGGAGAAAGAGTGTGAGACACTGAGACGACGGCGACAGCTTCCTCGAAGAGTCGTCTGAGTCGAAGCTCGAAGACCGTAGAAGAAACTCGCTGCCTCGCTGGAGAGTGGAGAGTAAAAGAAGAAGAACCGACGAGTTGAAGCTCGAAGGAGATCCGTAGAAGAAGAACCGGCGAGTTGAGAGTCGAGACAACCGGCGAGGGGCGAAACGGTCGGCGGCGACGACCAGCAGCCACTCACCAATGACGCAGGTGAGAGAGAATTTGGTGACTTTGAAAAATAAAACCCTAAATTGTGAAATTGGGCTTCAAAGCTACAATAATACCTCTGGGTACGTGATTTCATCTCCAAATACGTACCCACCCGTCCCCAAAAATGAACCCATCCGTACTCAAATCCCACCCGCGTACCCACTATTTAGATTCGGCCTGGGGACGTTTTTGGGGCGTACCCATCCCGTACCCGACCCGTACCCATACCAGGTACGGGATACGGCACCTGAGAGGCGTACCTAGGCTTCATAGTTCCCACCTACGTGTTACTACTCTTGACTTATCCTTGCTGATGTGGTGCCTGCCCTTGCTGCGCAGAAGTTTCCTTTTGCCCCTTCTTGTTTTGTCCTCTTCTGGAATATGTGAAACGTACAGCTGGCCTGATTCTCATCTGATTTGGGTTCGTTACAGAGTTTGGTATATTCTGCAGAAGTGCAGAATATGGTTTTGTTGTTTTAAGCCACAATCTTCAACAAAAAGTGTCATTAAATGGACAAGCTGGGGATTGAAGGACATTGCAATTCATGTTTATTTTTTCTGGGAGGTAAATGAAGTATGGCTGAACATCCCACTGCTTCTCCTCTGTCCTTGACATTCATGCTGTTAACTCATATGCCGAGTATGTTGTCTGCTGGAGAACAGTTCTGAGGTACGGAAGACTGACTGTTGGCCCAGAATTATGGACATCTATTAATTGAGAAGAATTTTTTTGGCTGTATTTAGGCAACCTGGTTGCTTTTTCCTCCTGATGTGACTAGTTTCCATCTTGACATGTTTCATCCGGATTATCTCACATGTATAATAGCATAGCAAGTGTTTGTGTGTTATAAATATTTAATACGTAACTATCTTGTATATGTGTGTGTGTGTGTGTTTATTTATTTTAAACTTAGTGTTTTATTGATACAATGTGGAATATATCTATAAACCAAGCAAGTAATGTGGGTATTTACTTATAAGTGGTACGGAGTATGATGATTAGTTTGTCTAAGAAAATTGACATTGTTGCTCCCGAGTTTCACTGGTTCTTGCGATGGGTGGAAGATCCGAAGCTGCTAGGGAAGCAAATTAGGGCTCAATCTATGTATCTAGCTGATTATTTTTTCTGCTGGAGGTTGGAAGAGTTTTCTGACGACATTTGTCTGCCTCGTAATCAAACAGGGAATGCCATTTTGACTTGAGTGCCAAAACTAACTGAAATTAGGGCAGCTGAAACAAATGTGCTTTTCATCACATTACACAGACATGTGGAGCTTCCCCAAATATGTTATTTTGTTTCTTAAATCTGAGAAATTAGATAAAAGGTACGACTGTAGTTTGATCTTGTCATAGTTTACAAAGTGTGGTGCTGATCTAAATTATGATTATTGACTAGTCCCAAGTTATATGGTTTTTGAGCTATAATCATGCTGATTTTGCCTTGTTCTCCTTGGTCAAAAGATGACTGGATATAGTTTCCATTTCTTCTGAGTTCTGAGTTAACATTGATCAAAAAGGGTTTTGCTAAAAGCTTGAAAGTATCATATTTTATTTTTTTCAACTTACTTGTTCTGCACGTCATAATATAGTCTCTCAAACTCTAATGAGAAAATATTTAGCTAATTTTATTTGCTAATTGTAAATCACTTAACATCATTGTTTCTTGATATATATATCCAGTATTGGACGGACCACGAGACGTAACACCAACAATTATGAAGTCTTCAACTGGCTTAGAAGGTTTGTGTTGTAGACTCAGCTTTCCTACCTCGCACAAACTTGATCTATGATAAAAGAATATCTGCTTATGATATTAGTTACTCTTTTATTTGTTTTCTTTCCAGGAAATGCAACTGAGGCTCTATGCTTCATTTAGAATTTCACAAACATCATTTAGCTCTATGTGGCATATTTTAAAAAATGAGTACATTTCCAAGCATCAAATAATTGTATGTCTATATTTTTGTTTAATATATGTCTCGTCATTGTGTTTATCTTGCAGTGTCCAAACTCTCTCCAAAAAAGTGGGGTCTCACTGGAGCTTCCGGTGCTGCTCTGTTTTCCTTTCTTGGTGGCGTGTCTTTTCTGCTCTCCCGCGGAATAGACTTGAGGCCCAATTTAGCAGCTATTTTGGGATTAGCTGCAGTAGACTCTATTTTTCTTGGTGGTTCATGTCTTGCTCAAATTTCAAGTTATTGGCCTCCGTTTAAGCGTCGCATCCTTGTTCATGAAGCAGGGCATTTGTTGACTGGTAAGTTGTTGTAGTTCTTTGAATCATAACAAGTGTTGAACTATTTGATGCTAGAAAGCTACTTTGAGTTATCAAGTTGTTCAGGATTGTGCACTGATGGTGGGGTTAGATTGCAACATACGCTACCCAAACTCTTCATTTTACCTCAAATACCTGTGTCTGATCCTTGGTTTCCACCAAATATTCACAACCCCTTCCTTTTACCTAGCATCTAGAGAACCTTTTCTCGTTTTAGTTGCCACCTGACCTAGGTCAAACTATTAACTAGACATCCGGCTAATGCTGCTGCTTTGTAATGGTACTTTACAACAACAACAACAACAAAGCCTTAGTTCCAAAATGATTTGGGGTCGGCTAACATGAATCGTCGTAGGAGATCGTCATTGTCACCAATCAAACCAGAAAGGAGCAGGAAGTAAAAAAGAAAAAACAAGGAAGAGAAAGTGGAATTAATGACAGTAAGATAAGAGAAAAATGTATATATATATATATATATATATATATATATATATATATATTATAGAAGAAATATTGTAAGAGATAAATAAATGAATAAGTAAAATAAGTACATTTCAAAATAGCATGTAAAATTAAAAAAAATTAAAAGAATTTTAAAAACAAAATAAAAAATAGAAAGAAACAGAAACATGGAAGCTGTATAAATCAAATGAAGTCGTCAATGTATATTCTCTCCCTCCACTCTGTCCTATCCAACGCCATATTTTCCTCAAACCCAAGAAAGCTCATATCGTGCTCAATCACCTTCCTTCAAGTTTTCTTAGGTCTTCCCCTACCCCTTGCAATTCTATCACTTTGCCACCCTTCTATTCTCCTAACCGGGGCATCACTTGATCTTCTGCTTACATGTCCAAACCATCTTAAACGATTTTCCATCATCTTTGTAATGGTATTTTCCGGACATTTTTATATTACTTCTTCACTCTTCATCCACTCTGTTCACGTCTTTAGGGGTAGAGAAATACTCCCTATGTTTGTTCTTTACGTTTTCCTTTTTGGGTGCTTCATAATGTTCTTTACATTTCCTTTTATATTATCTCATAAATGTTTAATATTCTATCAAAATTTGTGTCTAATGATTATTTTAACGAATTAAATTCATTGGGTCATTTAATCTCTCACACTTTTCTATTGGGACATTAAATTTTTCTCATTTTCCCAATATCAGAATTTTGATAAGAGTGAAAACATTATAAATAAACGTAGTTTTCCTTGTTTAAATAAAAAAAATAGAGGAATCTCAATGCACATTAATTAGTCGTTAATAAACGTGCAAAAGGCCAAACGTAAAGAACAAAAAGAAAAGGAGGGAGTATTATTTTGAACTACTTCACATCTTTATTGCACTTCCACTCCGTTCCTTCTATCTCACTAATTCACTGTCCTGTGCAGCATTAACTTAAGAGTTACACCCAGATTTGTTTCAGGATCTGTGTCACTGTCATTTTATATTAACATGAGTGTGTCCGACAATAGATTAGTCTGTGTTGGATACAATTGCAATGCTTCTGTGCCAAAATTCTTATGTTTTTGTTGGATGCATTTGCAGCGTATCTTATGGGCTGCCCCATACGTGGAGTCATTTTAGACCCAATTGTGGCAATGCAGATGGGCATTCAAGGGCAGGTATCTTTCCATACTCCATTTTCTAGTCTTGTTTGAATGTGACTTACTACCCGATCCTCACCCTTCAATCCTCATTCCTATGTGTATATGATATAAGAAAATATCTTGTTCATAAACATGCTTAGGTTTGATAAAAATTGACATGTTTGCAATAATTTTGGTATCATATATTGTTGTGAATAGAGATGGAAAATGTTCTCATGGAAAAGTCAGAATAAATCCTTTGTTGTTCTACTCTTACTTAGCTCTATTTATTACGATTAAGGAGCTTCGCTAATCATTAGTTTACATTGTACATAAAGGAGTCTCCGCTTAATTCTGTTTTTCTTTGGAAGCAATTGTTGGGTTTCCTATACAATGGGGCTAGTTAGGATGTAATCTTTGATGCATGCAAAACGTGTTGTTCTAAAGACTTGTAAAATTATCCAAACCAGTCTTTGAAATACAACAAAATTTATCCTTGTCGGTGGTTTGCATCACCAAACCGTAAGATAGTTAAGACTTTGTTCTTCCCACCTTATTTTGCTTATTTAGGTCTTATAAGTTCAGATAAGATAAAATATGTTCGCGGCTGGTAAGTTTATATAAGTTCATCAGATAAGATAAGTTCATAGCTAGTAAGTTCAAACAAGTTTAAGGAAGTTCAGAACTAGTAACTTTAAATACATTTAGGGCCAATAAGTTCACTTCAAAATCATAAGTTCAGGGCTAATAAATTTAGATAAAATAAGTCGAAGGAGAACGGGACTAATAAGTTTAGTTTATGTTCTGAGCTCACAAGTTTAGATAAGTTCAAGAAAAGATAAGTTAAATCTGCTAAAGTGAACACTTGCTATGTAACCAAGTAGAGAACAAAGATGTTAGGGAATCAAGTTTCTTCATTTTTTACATTCACCCAATTTCTACCTACATGGTTTGTGTCAAAAGTTGGTAATCCATAGACATACAAGGTGAGGTCTAGTAAAAAACTTTCCTATTCTTTTTGGTCCGAGAATGGAACTTACGTGTTTTGATTTTGTTCCATTCTTTAGACTCTTTTCTAAGCTCCAAACTGGTCTACTCTGTAAGACCGGTGAATTATTTTAGTCAAGAAGATGATTGTTTCTTCACTTGTATCTTTGCAATGCTTTTATATCTTCTTTAGGAAAGGAAAGAGGGGAATAAAGAGGGGAATAAAGAGAATAAGGCCGATACAAAATTAAACTGTCTTTTACCCCTCTTGTTTTTTTGATTTGCTGTTCATCAACAAATCTTTGGAGTAGACTAGTGCTATGTTACTCAGACACTATCTGACACTCCGAGACACTCCGAGACAGTCAAAGGAGTGTCTTGACTTGTGTTTTAGACACGGCTCCCATATAAAGTGTCCGATAATAAAACGACACTTCTTATAAAAATAAAAATAAAAGTTGTTAAATTAAAAAACAAAAGATTAAAATATTATAAAAGTTACTCAACATATTCAAATGCAAAATTTAACAACTTAAACATAAAATAGATAGTCTGCAGAAATTTCTCAAACATAAAAAATTAAAAAACCACTCAAATGTTCAAAGGTCACAGAACATAAAAATATTAAAAAATTGAATCGAGGAGGGTACATATTATTCAGGCACGTGTGTTTGTCCCCACTTCCCACAACCCTAATTTAAAAAGGTCAAAAAAGAAAAGAAAAGAAAAAGATGCAAAAGATGAAAAGGCCCACCAGTCCACCAAGGCACCCTACCAAGGCACCCTCAACAGAAATTAAAAAAAAATGACGGGAAGGAAAGAAACGTAGAAGCCATAGACATGGCTGATCCTCAAGAGTTGATTTCAACGAAAACCAGAATTGTAGAGTGCATTCAGTTCGTTTTTTTCCTCTACAACAAAAGCCCTGAACAACCTTCTGGATGGCCATGTTCTCTTCAGATTGTACATATTGGATTGTACATATTTTCCTCTTTTCAAAATGAATATTGAATTTTTTTAAGGAAAAATTCAAATTAATCCCTGTTAACTATATTCCACTCCTCAACATCAGTTATTAAGTTTATATTTTTCTAACGAAATTCTAGCAAGGTAGTCCCGGCCATTCCTTGTAATAATTTCTGAATTATTTTTCTTAATCCTAAAACAAGATTTGTTTGTTTTCAAATGAAGGAAATAGTCAACTAATTGCAAGCATAAACTGTTGGTACTACTGATTTCTGAAAATAGGTTGGGTTTCATCGAGTAAGATCTTTTCAACCCAGTTTTTTTGGGAGTAATTGTTGCAAGTCAAACTTTAATTTAGGAATACTATTATTAATTTACTTTTATTAACATTTGATAAACATTAGTGAGTGGTTGGAAATGAGGACTTTCATCCTCCATGTTTGGCAAAACAAAAGTTATAATTGTGGAGTTTTACTTTCAGTGTAAATAAGAAGAAAAGCATAAGAGGGATGTAGGTGAGATAATTATATTCATTTGATTTTGGTTGTAACCCATACTCCGTCCGTTCTTGAATGTTAGTCCCCTTTCCTTATTGAGTTTTTTTCTTATTAGTCCCTTTTGGAATCTTTCCTTATTTGTCCAATTTTATCCCATTTATACCCTTATAAATATCCAAATGGCCCACTTGTTTACTCTCAAGTAACTTTTTTTATTTCCATGGGTTAAAATCATTGAGATTCATGTGACAAGTGTATTAATGTTGGATTGCGTTACATTCCAAAAGGGACTAACATTCAAAAAAGGAGGGAGTATTTGTTTCTCCTTAATTAATAAGGGTTAATTAGGTTATAATTGTATTATTTAGTTAGGGGTTAATGTTTAGTGGTTAATTAGGTTAACTAAAGACTAATTGCTAATGGTGTTAGATTTTCGTTGGAAGGCAGGGAATTTTTTGTATTTTGAAAAAATAGGGGTATTTGGTGTATTTGTGAAACTGTGCAGGTGTTTGGCGAATTTTGTGAAATCTCGGGGGCATTAACTGGAAAAACCCGTAAATGTTAACAAGCAGAAATAAAATGGAGAAAAGATTAAAGGATTGAAGATTACAAGGTCGTTGAAAGTAATTCGATCATGCAATAAGAAATTTAATCATGAATTAACTGCAGTTGAAGAATCCAAAGATATTGTTAAATTATCAATAGAACTGCTTCTTGGATCGCTTCAAGTGCATGAACAAAGGATTCGGAAGAATGATGACTTGCTATGATAGAGAAGGCATTTGAATCAAAGTTGGATCTAAACGAAAAAAAGAGGTAATCACCGGAGAGGCAGTTTTCTGGGACGTGGTAGAGGTTGTGGTAATTACCAATTTTGTAACCAAAACAATGAGAAAAAATAACCAAAATAATGAGAATAAAAAACTGACCATGGAAGAGGATCAAGAAGAGGATAAAAGATATTCAACGAACGTGGGAAGGCAAAAGACGTTCAATGTTAATGCCAAAAAATATGGGCATTATGCATCAGATTGTTGGAGCAAACAAAAGGATCAAAGAAATCCTTTGAGTGTTGTTAAATCATCATAAAATAATGAGGATAGACCTACATTGTTGCTAGCAAATCAAGAAGCTAATAATCAAGAAGATTACGTGGTTTTTGGATTCTTTAGCTAGTAACCACTTGTGTGGCAGAAAAGAAAATTTTATCGATCTTGAGAATAATATCTAAGGTAATGTAAGTTTAGGAGATATATCCAAACTACAAGTTGTAGGTAAAGGAAAAATACAAATTATTCTCAAGTATGGGAATGAAAAGCAATATACTTAGTATCGGGAACTCCACGTAGAAGGATATATTGTGCATATAGAGGTTATTAATCTTCTTCCTAAAGTCAAAGGTGTAAGAATTATTGCTCAATCGAAATGGCGTGAATTGCATGTTTCGCGGTTTCCCTGGAACATACCACTGAGGTACAAAAGTGCGTTTATTAGATTGGACCCAACTGCTACAACTTCCCCTCGACTAACATAATTTCCCTCCCATTGTCAATCCCTCAAAATTTGCGCACCAATATTGAATTAAAAATTGGACAGATGGGTATTGCTATCAAAGGGAAATTGAACTTATTAGATAGATTTATTTTTAACTGGACAGATTGTCTGTACACTTGCATTCCAATACACCATTTTTATATTATTTATGTTTGGTTGTGAGTCTTATTTTACTAATCATCTTTTTTCTCTCTGTTTTTTTATATTTTATTTACCCATCATTGTACCACGTGGCCCCTTTTCTTTTCTTTTCTTATTTTCTCATTTAGTACACAAAATAGGAAGGTTAAATCTAAATTTAATTTTTAAAATTATAATTAAAAATTAAGTATAAAAATTACTCCCTCTGTTCCTTTTTGTTCTTCCCGGTTGGGAAATGGTGTGGGAATTAAGAAAATGGAATCTTGTAATGATTGGGTGTAAGAGTAATGATTGAATGTAAGAGAAAGTAATAAAGTAGTAAAGGAAAGTAATAAAGAAATGAAGGAGAGAGAAGATATTTTTGATAAAGTAATAAAAAATCATAAAAGTGGGGTTGGGTTGGTGAATAGGGAAATGTGAATGAATTAAATAAGGAATGGTGGGGAAATTTATGGTGAAAAGTCATGTCCAAAAATAGAAACGGGAAGAACATATAGGAACGCCCGAAATAGAAACGGGAAGAACATTTAGGAATGCAGGGAGTAGATTACAATTTAATGTTTAAACAAACCAATCCTATACTGCAACCGAGACCGCAACCGCGACCTCATTTTTACACCCTGGTTGCTGTATATGTTTCTCCTGAATATAATCCTTAACTTAGCAATTGTAAATTATACGGATTTTTCATGAAATGACCCCGAGGTTTGCGTTAATGCACCAAATACCCCTAATGTTTCCAGAATGCACCAAATACCTCCGAGGTTTAAAACAATAACACAAAGTGCCCATAATGAGCATTTTCCGTCCATTCCGTTAAGTCTCCGTTAATTTTTTTTGTTTGTTTGTTTGTTTTCCTTTATCTTTCTCTGTCTCTTTCTCTTTCTTTTTTCAATCTCCATGGTTAACCCATTATTTCACCTTCACATTCCTTGAGCTTTTTGAAAATCCCCACCCCCAATGCCTCCCCTTTCAAAGATTCAGATCAACTCAAACTAAGGAAAACACATTTGATTTTCGCATCTCCTCAAAATTCACAAACCTTAACAAAAAAATTGATCCCCAAATCAGCAATATTGGGGGATTTCAATTTGCAACCAATAATGGGTGAAGCTGCTCGTCGCAATAATCGCCACAAAAAAACCTGCAACCACCTCTTCTTCTTCTTCTTTTCTTTCTTTAACCCAAAAAATGCATCCAATAAATCAGATATGGTGGGTCTTTTCAATCGAAGATCGAGGGTGAAGTTGCTCCACCACCTTCGCAAGCTCCACCACTGCAATTGAGGAAATTACATAGCAGGCTCCACCACCACCATCGCAGGCTCCTCCCTCTCTCTCCTCTACCACCTCCTCTCAAATATCTCTTTGTCGCCGAAGCAAAATTATTTTATACAGGCACAGCAATAGCAAAGTATGAAATCATTCCTAACTAGTACCATATGGAAGTCAGCAACCAAAAATCTCAGGTTCACAGATCTTCCTGCAACAGTACTCAACTAAAGAAAGCATTCCACTTCTGTTAACACATTTTCTGGGGAGAGATCCACCCATTGGAAAACCCTTCCGAATGTGTTTGTCTTAGCCTGCGATTTTCGCATCTCCTAAAAATTCAGATCTATGAAGAAATCCCAAAAAAAAAAGTTTTGGGTTTTTTTTTTAAATTGAGGCAATTAATTTTTGGGGGTTTGATTAATATAATTAAATGTTATATTATATTAATATGATGGTGAGGAAGATGAGAGAGAAAGTTTGAGTTTTAATGGTGAAGAAGAAGAAGGAGGTAGTATAAGGAAGAAGAAGAAGCAGCGTAGTATAAGGAAGAAGAAAAATGATTGGCTTTTTTTTTTTTTTGTTGTTAAAATTTGGGTTTTTTTTAAAAATAATAATAGTTAATTATTTTTTTGGGGTTTAATTAATATAATTAAGTGTTAATATTAGGATTAGGAGTGAAAATGGTTGTGTAAGGGCAACACGCTAACGGAGACTTAACGGAATAGACGGAAAATGCTCATTAGGGGCATTTTGTGTTATTGTTTTAAACCTCGGGGGTATTTGGTGCATTCTGGAAACATTAGGGGTATTTGGTGTATTAACGCAAACCTCGGGGTCATTTCATGAAAAATCCGTAAATTATAACTCATACAGTGAATTATAAAAGAAGATACAATCAATTTTACTGTGTTGTCTCACTAGAGTTTTGCTGGTGTGGATGACACTAGCTGGTTACATGGATTTATGTTTCTGAAACATATCCCAACTCTTTGTTTCCATTATTTACTGCTGCACCTTTAAACCCTCACCTTCTACTTTAAAGGTATAACATTTATCCTCGAATCCAATTTCACTGTGTAGTCTAATCATAGTTTTCCTTTTTCTCCACTCTGCATTTGCATTTATTTGACAACAAATTCTAAAGAGTTCCAAATGTGAGAAGAGTTGTTTTTCTACTGTAGGCAGGGACCCAATTTTGGGATGAGAAATTGGAGAATGAGCTTGCTGGAGGACGACTTAGCAGTACAGCTTTTGACAGGTAACAGTTGAGACTGCAGCTATGTCATTTTTCCCGTCTCTGAATGCACAACAATAAGTGTAACAACGTGAAAGGGACTTGAAAGGGTAAAGTTAAAAAAAACAAGGGGAATTCTACGCGGCACTCTTCTAGTTTTCAGTCATATATGAGGACTGAAAATATTTAAATTCATATGGTACCCTTTAATTTAATACATTTAACATCGTAACTTTCTCATAGATTCCTGTTAATTTCTCAGTGGATGGCTTATGTGGAATACGCGTTGTTGTAAATAAAGGTTTTCAAGGCTAAAATGCAGAACAAGAAGTTAAATGATCTTAAAAACATTGTCGTGTCGTCGTAATAAAACCAATTCCTTGAAAACGAGATTGAGTACAAACGGAGTGCTCAATTGTCTTTACCGATTTGTTCCCTAAGGTTAACACAACTCTCACCACACAATGACACTATGTGGTGTAAGATAGAGTCACTAGAACTTATGCCCAAAAGAGAATAGAAAATGAGAGGAAGAGATAACAATGGTGGGTCGTGCAAAGCCGGAAGAGTACATATATATAGAATTTAGTGGAGTAAACAACCGAAGGAAGCCAAGAGGCTCAAAGGAGTTCAATGACTATCATCAATAGAGTTAATCTTTGATAATGAAGTGTTTGTAACCCTTTTAAGCAAGGGGAATTAACTAGACCAGATCAAAAGGCGGGCCGGGCCGGGCCGATTACATAAAAATCTGCCCATTATGTCGGGTCGGGCCAAACTTCGGGCCAATTTTTTGTGCCCAAAACCCACTGTTGCGGGCCAAAAATATCGGGCTTTTCGGGCCGGCCAAATTTATAACTAAAATTGTAGTTTTACGTTGCCCAAAGCCCGTATTTTTTAGAAAAAAGTTCGGGTCGAAATATGTTGCCCAAAACCCGGTAATTTTTGGTCCGGGCCAATGTTGTCAGCTCTAGAATTAACATTAACAACCAAACTACTCATCATAATCAGAAGAGTTAAGTCCCTTAAAGTATACTTAAATGAGTTGTTAAAAAATGAATCACACGGAAGCAAAGCAAAACCAAAACCGGATAACCGACAACTTTTTTGGTTCTCCACCGGTTGGGGGGGAGCTTACCCTGTTCGGCGCGAATTCCACCAACCCAAAAGGTCATTTAATTCGCCCCATCGGGCGCGAATGCAACAATAAAACCACTAATTATATTTGCCCGGTAGGGCGAATTCACTTTCTAGTTTTCACTTTGAAGTTGCGTGCGATTGGCCGACACCGTCGGGTCCCATCTGACGAAGTCATTTTCCAGCTTTACTTCCAACAATCCCCCCACTCAAGATGAGAACAAAGAAACGAGAGAGAAATATCCTGGCATAAGAGGAGCTTAATACATAACAATTGGTATTTCTTGGCATAAGAGGAGCTTAATACATAACAATTGGTATCACAGTGTTTAGTGAAGTGGAAGTGTGGAACTATGACTTACAAACCCAAGGGTGGACAAATCCTGAAACCCTCAAGCTTTGATGAAAGAGTGGATTAACCTAGAAAATCTAAGATTTAAGCCAAGCCCCCACTATACATATCTGATCCTTACTCGAACGATCAAGTGAACTCCGCAAAGTGTGCGCAAATTATAAACCTAAGCATCACACTTAGTTCTCATGGAAGCTCTAGGAAACCGCATAGGTGAATCCGTTGGCTTTTCAATAGCACAAAACAACACTTAGGATTCATTAAGAGTTAAAATACACTCAAACATTCAAATAAATTACAACGGTGACTTTCACAAATGCTAAGCTAGAGTACCTACCACGTAAGTATGAATCAATTAAGAACTCAAACGAATTCAACCTACATCAAGCATTACAATCACATAGTACCATAAGGATGGAAGTACTAGTAATGCTCATCATATTCATTTCACATGCTTAAGCCCCATCCCCCTCGACGAGTCAAGAACCTGATCTCTTATCAATCATCTAGACAACGGATCCGCCAAATTTACTTTGGATCTGATAAAGTTCTATGCACTCACTCCATTCTTGAGTTGTAAGGTGTGTGTGTCTCTTCTTGCTATTATAGTTGCCTCTATTAGCCACTACAATCGCAACTTGTGAGTCACAATGCAAAGACACCGGGGAAGATCCTAAAATAGAGTATTGGCAAGAACACTCTTTAGTCAATCCGCTTCTTGACCTGCCAACTCAAGAGCAATAAATTTAGATTTCATGGTGGAGCGAGCTAGAGATGGTTGCTTTGAAGACTTCAATAATATAACACTTCCACCCAACATAAACACATAACTTTGAAATGCAAACATACTTTCATGGGAGCACTTAGGTACTTAAGCAATGGATGAAATGTATTCCAGTTCTCACTAGGGATGGCAATTCAATCCGAGTCTGATCCGAGTCCGATCCGATCCAAGTCCGATCCAAGTCCGAATAAAGAAAATCCGAGTCCGAATCCGATTAAAAAACTCTGAATCCGAATAGGAGTCGAATCGGATTCGGAGCCTGGAGAACATCCGACCCGACTCCGACCCGCGCGTCCTTCCAGATCACAATATGATATAAATAAGTTGTACATGTAGAAGTGCAGATCGATTCAAGATGAGAAGCGGTGGCGGTGGTTTTGTTGTTCATATTTAATCGGTCCGGAGGGTTTGTTGTTCTGTTTTGATTTCAGATTCAAAGCTCTTCACAATTTTGTATTACTTAATAAAATATTATAGTTTTTACAATACTTGTTCAACTCAATACAAATAATCAAGTAGAATCAGTGATTTGTATTACTGAATAAGCTCCATCCAAATTAGGATTTGTTTCTTTATCATTAATAAAAGCTTTTACTTTTTATTACTTGATTTACTTCACTTCGTATATTTTTTGGGTATGAGATCTACAGAAGATTGCAGTAGTTTATTTTACATTTCCATTTGCTTGTTGAAGTTGAGGCTGAAATTTCGATGCGGAGGTCCGATTTAAATCGGATTCGGACTCGGATCCGGATGTCCAAAGAGTCTCGCGGACTCGGATTCGGAGTATGTCCATTCGGAGTCGGACTCGGATATGTACCTAATATTTGGGTCCGTTTATTATTCGGATCGGATATGGATTTTATAGGGTCCGATCCGAGTCCGACCCGTTGCCATTCCTAATTCTCACGACTAGGATTTTGAGTATATCGACTTAGTATACTTACCGCATAGGCAGCATCGAGTCCTGTGAAATTCATCAAAAATATCACACTCCCTATTACCTTGTATACTGCTCTTGAGATACACTTGGACCTTTATTCTTTGTAAGTTTTATATTTGCATCATATGGGGTCTTACATGGCTCAACATTATAACCATCGAATTTCTTCAAGATTTTCTCCACATAGTGAGCTTGACTCATGGAGAACTCATCCTTGGACTTGATCAATCGAATACCAAGGATCACGTCAGCTTCACCTAAGAACTTCATTTCAAACTTATTAGACAAAAATCTTTTGTGTAATTCATAAGCTCAAGGTTACTATCAATAATAAGCATGTCGTCAACGTAGAGACAAATAATAACAAAAGAGGAATCAAACACTTGTAAATACACACAAGAGTTCGAAGAATTAGTCACAAAGCCATCACCTTAAGGGTACTATCAAATTTTTCATGTCATTGCTTAGGAACTTGCTTTAAACTATACAAAAACTTTTTGAGTCTACGCACCTTATGTTTTTTACCTTTAACTACAAAACCTTCCAGTTGAGGTTTTGTAAATTTCTTCATCAAGGTCACCAATAAGAAAAGTCGTTTTAACATCTATTTTTTAAACTACGTGTTATAACGGATGCAAAGAAAAATTAAATAACGTAATAAAGAACGCAGAGAATTTAACGTGGTTCACTAACAATGTGTTAGCTACGTCCACAGGCAGAGGGGAGGAAAGTTTTATTGATCTTGAAGAGTACAGATTACAGAATACAACTAGGTTATGACCTAGAGAGTTTATATAGTACTCCCTAGACAGATGCGGAAAAGCCCAGAAAATAGGCCCAAAACAGATAACCCTAGTCCAGAATAACAGATACCGTAAAGTAGATCCTCGTGCTGGGGCGTTGCAGTAAGGGGCTTGGCCGATTCAAGGCATTATCTAACACTACGAAGTCTTGAATTTCTGCTAAAGCAACCAAAGTCTTAATGGTAGTAATCTTAGTCACGGGTGGGTAGGTATCAAAAAAGTCAATTCCCTCTTTTTAAGTGAAACCTCTAATAACAAGTCTAACCTTAAACTTATCAATAGAGCCATCGGGTTTCTTCTTTTTAGTAAAGATCCATTTACAACTTATGGGCATAGACCCTTTAGGCAAATCTCATAAGTCCCCAGTATGATTAGACATGATTGAATCTAATTCACTTTTAATGGCCTCTTTCCAAAAACCGACATCTATGGTTTTATAGCTTCACTATAAGTCTTTGAGTGTTCTTCTAACATAAATAAAGAAACAACCATTAACATACATTTATTAAAATGTTACTGCATAAAATGGGCGAAAATTAAAGGGGTCCCATATAAATTTTGAAAATAGTCTGCCATTTATTTAGACTTCTCAAAACTTGAACTGTGTAGAATTTCCAAAATTAAAAAAAACAATTATGATAGAACAATCGACAACTATAATTTGATGCAATCTTGACTGAAATACTATAATCAAATGAACTGATTAGTGAAGAAGACCTAATACATGCTTCAAGTGAAAGAAAATTATTAATGGTTCTGTCAGTTTTAGTGACTGGATTCTGACACTTCGATGTTCAGGTACTGCATGGTGCTTTTTGCTGGTATTGCAGCAGAAGCTCTAGTCTATGGTGAAGCTGAGGGTGGAGAAAATGATGAGAATCTGTTCAGGAGTATATGTATACTTCTGCAGCCTCCTTTAAGTGTTCCACAGGTTGTAATTTATTAGTAATCATTGAGACCACAGAGAAAATGAACAAATAAATATAATTAACTACTCATGCCGTTAATCTTCTGCAGATGTCAAATCAAGCTAGATGGGCAGTTTTGCAGTCTTATAATTTGCTGAAATGGCATAAAGAGGCTCACAAGGAAGCTGTTAAAGCTCTTGAGAGTGGTGGCAGCCTTAGCAGTGTAATAAGGAGCATTGAGGATGCATTGTCTTCAGAGGGATGATTGTTGACTTCTTGTTGTTGTATGACATTTTCATCGTCTACTGATGAAAGGTGTGTTTAAATCTTTAATTTATATGTTCAGAATCAAACCTAAAATGTCTCATTTCTAGTCAATACAATTTTTTGTTCACCTCTTAGAGATACTTCCTTTGCAATTTTAGGTGTGCAGTTAATGAGAATTCCAGTTATTGTCGTGATATCGTGTCGAATATATGTAAGCCTCACATTAAGATTTTTGCGCTTTCTCCTGGAAGCCCACCGGAAACCTCCCTTCAGGTTTCACAGGGATCGAGTTTTCATTCAAGTTATTGTATTTGGCTTTCTCTCGGTTCAATTGTGGCTGAATGATCATTGTTTTCACTCTCTCAACACAGTACAAAGAAGTGTGTGTTGACCGTCTCCATTTTCGCAATAGTTGGACTTTTGTAGATTTCGTGAATTTTATCGGTCATTTCTCCGACAATGTACTTGCTTCGATGTTTTGCTTGCTCTACGGGGTTAATGTATCTGAGATATACGAAGTATTTTCTTTAGAGCATGTCTGCTAGTGTATACGGATAGTTCTAAATTGTATTCCTAATTAGAGTGAACCGCCGATTTTGATATTAACATGGAGAAATCTATACCTAGTATTTAAAAAGGATAACCACTGATTATTATATGACAAGTGTCACCTCCATCTTATTGATTATTATATGACAAGTGTCACCTCCATCTTTCATCCATAAATTTTTTTTTTTTTTTCTTCCAAATTTTCCTTTTGTGGTTGTTATTGTTTTTAGCGTAGGTAGTGTGATTTTTAAGTGATTAGCGTTGTTTTGTAGTGGTGGTGTGATTTTTTGACGAGATTAAACTTTGTTTTTTAGGTGGTTAGGGAACTAGGAGGGGTTGGGAGAGTAATTTTGGTGGTGGGACGGTGATTTTGAAGAGGTTTGGGTAGGTTTACAGTAGGAAAGAGTGATTTGAGGAGGTTGGGTAATATTCCAGCGGTGCTTGGGTGGCTTTAAGGAGGATGGCATTTTTTGGTAGTAGTTGGTGGTTTTGGAGGGGTTTGATGGGGCGCCATGGTGGTTGGGTAGCTGTTGGTTGCGTGATTTTGTAGTATAATGGGACAGTCAATGATGATTGAATTGGTAATTGAGTTGGTTGGGTGAAGAGGAGTTTGGGGTTAGGAAGTTTTTCTTACGGAGGGGGATAGAGAATCCTTGGGCTAAAAGGAATGACTAATTGGTTTAACAAACAACTAGGAAGGGAATCAAGTTAGTTGATTGTAATTTCCTTTGATGAAACCTTCTTGAATAGATGAAAATTCTTACGCACCACTCTCTAAGTTTTATTTTGCTACTCTCTCTCTCTATATTATGCAGTTCTGCCTCTCCTCTACCTAACCAATCCTCTTCCACTTTCATGTGCAACCCACCACCATGTCCCCTCCCTTGCCCAACTATTCATGCATTTCCAGATCTCACCTCCTTTCACCTACTCGTCCACCTCCCTCTCTCTCGTAGAACAATTCTAACACATTCCTTATCTCTTCTCTCCATTTTCAAACAAAATGAGAAAAATTCTCATCGGTAAATGTAGGGGGTTTTTTCGTACTTTCCTTTTTATATTTTCCCCTACGAAAGGCTTTGTATGTTTTTGGATTTCGAAGGAGTCGCCACCAAACAATTTTAAGGGTCCCGTTTGGAAAGACCAAAGTTGACTCTTTAGTAGATAAGGCATTGAATCTTAGAAACGGATGGGTGAGATCCGAGCAAGGGAACGAAATGCTTATTCCACGAGCTTTAAAAATTGTATTCGAGTACATGCAAAGAGCATTTTCGAATAACCCTAGTCATGACACTATGTGGGTTTGAACTTTGAATTTAGCATATAGAATTTCTACTTGTATTGTGACCACTTCGCTTTAAAGTTAATTTGAGGGAACCTAAGGCCGGTTTGTCCAAGAAATTATCTTTGTTAAGCGTGATATAACTTTGTATTTTGTTGGATTTAGCATGTGAGGTGATGAAAGCAATAAACAAGTAAAGCAACATCACAATAAGTAAATGAATTATTGAAAGTGCGTACAAAACCACATCACCTTGAAAAAAGGTGAGTAAAGAGTGCGGAATTGGAATAGCAAGAATAAAGGTGCAATATTGAAATGCGATATTGAAAGGTGCGATACTGAAATGCGTTATTGAAAGGTGCGATATTGAACTACGTTATTGAAAGGTGCGATACTGAAATGTGTTATTGAAAGGTGTGATTAGACCTGTCAAACGGGTCGGTCGGGTCGGGTTGTGAAAAATTACTTTCGGGTTCGGGTTGAATCGGGTCGGTCACTTTCGGGTTCGGGTTTACAAATGCTTGTTCAAGACCCAGAACTTTCGGGTTCGGGTTGACCCAACGGGTTAAGAGATTTTAGAACGCGCATTATATTTTCATTAATTTAGGTGAAAAATATACAAAATATTGGCACAAATTAACAAATTTTCCTACGAAAGTTTATATTTTGTCAAATTCAACCATAAAATGGCGTATAATTCAAATTAAAATCATATTACACAGAACAATAGTAAAAATAGCGTGTTTTTTATGCTTAAATTTTCTCATAATCTCATTTATTACTATAAATACAAAGATTTTCAATCGGTCGGGTCCAAAACGGGTTCGGTCGGGTTTTGACCCATTCCTTTTCGGGTTGCTCGGGTTCGGATAAAATCGGGTTACGGGTCACAATATCTTGTTCAGGACCCAGTATTTTCGGGTCGGGTTCGGGTCGGTTTTCGGGTCGGGTCGATTTTTGACAGCTCTAGGTGTGATATTGAAACGCGTTATTGAAAGGTGCGATATTGAAATGACGATATTGAAATTGCGATATTGAAACTGTACTATTGTATTTGAGATCCGAACGCCAAACGACTACTTAATAATAAGTGCGTCCGACACGGATTCAAGTCTAAAATCTCAACTTTAGGAAAAGTTGCTCATCCAAAAGTGTCTTAGATTTTGGGTTATAGAAGTTGAACTTGAGATATTGAATCTTGTATATTGAACTTGAATATTGAACTTAGGAGTCTTGAATCTCAAAAATTAGACCTTTTAATGTTAAAAAGGTTTCACCTTTGATGTGCTCCATAACTTGAAAATGATTCTAGTTAAATGAAGTGATTACAAACAACCTTAAACATCATGGAATCCATAACTTTGTACTTGAATCATAGAAAGTCTTGATTTTTGTAAAAATATGTGATTATTGTAAGTGACACTTTTGAGAGCAAAAGTGTCAACTTTACTAATCGTTTTGGAAGAAAAATTGAATCTTGTATGGCATAATGGAAATGGTGTTTTTGGACAATCATTTGGAGAGGGTTTCAAGTATGAAACCTCCGCAAAGATGACACCTTTGTATGATTTTCCTAGTTACCAAAAGGCATGAACCCTAAATGGTAACATCATTGGATTTTTGTATTAGAAAGGTAGAAGAATAGAAAACATTGTAGATTTGAGTAGGGATTCGAAATTACCTAGTTAGGGTTAGGTTGGAATTCCTTTTAGAGCTCCCAATTGCTTGAACACTTGAAATTGTATAGGAATTTGAGGATTGAAAGTTGATTTTTATATTTTGATTTTGAGATTGAATTTCGAAATTACGACGTTCTGATTCTGATTTGGTGCCCTAAAATGCTTGAAAATCAGGGTTTAAATAGAAAATTAGATGGCTAAACGCCAAATGCCAGCAGCGCCCAGCGCAGAGGCCTGCATCTGGCGCCGCTGACGTGGCACAGGAAACGCCAACGCAAGGACGACGACGCCGTCCTTGCATTTGTCTTATGTGAATGTACCTTTGTACGAAAAGTACGAACTTTGGCACGTAGCATTTGCTTAATGATTAAGGATTTGATTTTGCGACTAAAAACTAGCCGTTTTTGGGTTTTCAAATTCCGTTTTACGGGACGAGGCCCGGCTTGCTCGGTTTTGTGGGTCGGCGCCCGAATTCGGATTGCTTAGTGTCATTTTGATAGGAAAAGGCCTTGTAAAGCCAATGGAGAGGTCCATTGGGTGAGATTGTGTTTGGATTTTGAAATTGATTTTTGGAAATTGAATTTTGTACTGAGTTCCGTAATGGGAATCGTCTCGGGAATTGGACTTTGGATCTTGGACTTTGGAATGTGTTTTAGCAATCGGGACTTCTGCACGGAGTTGTACCAACCACCTAACAATGATAATAGTATCGTCATCATCCCATAGGGGAGACACGATTTAGGTGTCTACAGCAACCCTTTGTTTTTCCAACAAAAAGAATTCCTTTATTTATCATAAATGGTCTTGTGTAGTTGTATATCTATATTGTGTGACATTAATGATTTAATTTTGTTATGTCCTTAGTTTGCACTAGTATCATGATAACAAAAGAAAGGAAACCCCGATTATCCTCTAGATCATGTGTTTAATTTATTTTTAGCGGAGGCTAATTGGGGTGTGTTGGATGAAGTTGTTGTCTTAATGACATTGATGGAGAGGCAATGCACTGACGCATGGCCTTAACAATCATGGTTTCACTCTTCCAACTATTAAAATTGTGGAAGACTTGAGAGAAAATGAGAAAGGAAGATTAAAAATATCAACTATCACTACGAAAGGAAATCAAGAGATTCTATTACCTTCCCTCACCTGAAACTCCGTATCAAAATGTTCTATTTGTATTTTTCATTTTTATTAATAATAAAAACTTAACTGTTTTCTAAATGAATTTTGTTTCTAAAGTCACATAATATTAGGTCATTACTAGCAATGATGAGAACTTTTGTGGCTGGCCAAAAATAATTATAATAAATCAAGGGGTACCCATGAGAATGTTCTATTAAAGAATGTATTTATAAGTATGACTACTAGAAAACCTTTGTATTAGCTTATAATTAGCTAAGAAATATGTTCTATTTTAGATTCACCAACATGTATTATCCTATCAGAGAAGTTTTCTTTGTTGTGACATGTTTGGTTAAATTTGGTTATTGTACATTTTCAAGTGTTATGAATCTTTTGTAACAAATGACTTATAAAGGGTTTATCAAATCAGTTGTATGAAACTGTGGATGGTAAGCAAGTCCGGCCTGAAATATACAGAGGCTCTATGCTAAAATTAAAAAATAAACTTTGACTGACATGCTCGTTTTGTTCATTTGCTCATTAATTGACCTTAACATAAATGATTGCCTTTGGCCCTTATTTATTCATGCTTCAATTTATTTTAACTTATCTGCACTTATTCTTTCTTAACTTGATTGTGTCATACTACACTGATTCCAATCTCGAGATTTATTTTTAAATCGATACAGGCAATGATTCAAATCTCGAGATTTGTTTTTAAATCGGTCCAGACAATGACACTAGCATCTGTAATTATTGTAGAAAGTGGGTGGCAGAGATGGATTTCGGTGGGTGAGGGACTGAGGGTGAACCAGGTTGTCTAGGGGGTGAGGGGAGGGGGTTAGAAGATAGAATCAAGAGTAGTTGGGGAGGGTGGGTTTGGAATAAAGTGGTGTTAGGGTGTGAGAGGTGAATCATGTGACTAGCGAAAAGTCTTAGAAAACCCGGTTCTAAACATTGAGGTAAGGATGAATGGTTGATCAATTTCAAGAAATGCAAGTTAATTGTTTGACTGTTTGATAACTATACTTTCGTATGACTCTATTGACAGGTTTGGTAGGCGTTTATAATTGGTGTCAATGAGAATGAATATGTATGTTTGTAGAAAAATCAATATATTGCCATCATATCGGTAGTTCAACCAAAATTATACTTCCTCTATTTTTTAATAATTACACCATCTGGGTTTTAGCTGTCATATTCTTATATAGTTATTTTTTGTGTTTTATATGTAAGGAAAAATATATTCATTGTGATCTTGTTAGATTCATCTCGACTTTCAAATTATTAAACTTTTATATTTTTTTAAATGTATAACGAGAGATAATAGTGCATTGGAAAGCATGAAATCTGAGATGGTGCAATAAAAAAAAATGGAGGAAGTATATTTTTTTCTTCATAAATTTTCTTTAGCATCATTTATATTTGGGGACTGATATTGGGAGAAAATGCAAATTTACAAACAAAAACATAAAATTTGAGATAAGATTTCATTACCAGAAACATTATGATATATTTTTCTTTTCTTTACCGATTTGTTCCCTAAGGTTAACACAACTCTCACCACACAATGACACTATGTGGTGTAAGATAGAGTCACTAGAACTTATGCCCAAAAGAGAATAGAAAATGAGAGGAAGAGATAACAATGGTGGGTCGTGCAAAGCCGGAAGAGTACATATATATAGAATTTAGTGGAGTAAACAACCGAAGGAAGCCAAGAGGCTCAAAGGAGTTCAATGACTATCATCAATAGAGTTAATCTTTGATAATGAAGTGTTTGTAACCCTTTTAAGCAAGGGGAATTAACTAGACCAGATCAAAAGGCGGGCCGGGCCGGGCCGATTACATAAAAATCTGCCCATTATGTCGGGTCGGGCCAAACTTCGGGCCAATTTTTTGTGCCCAAAACCCACTGTTGCGGGCCAAAAATATCGGGCTTTTCGGGCCGGCCAAATTTATAACTAAAATTGTAGTTTTACGTTGCCCAAAGCCCGTATTTTTTAGAAAAAAGTTCGGGTCGAAATATGTTGCCCAAAACCCGGTAATTTTTGGTCCGGGCCAATGTTGTCAGCTCTAGAATTAACATTAACAACCAAACTACTCATCATAATCAGAAGAGTTAAGTCCCTTAAAGTATACTTAAATGAGTTGTTAAAAAATGAATCACACGGAAGCAAAGCAAAACCAAAACCGGATAACCGACAACTTTTTTGGTTCTCCACCGGTTGGGGGGGAGCTTACCCTGTTCGGCGCGAATTCCACCAACCCAAAAGGTCATTTAATTCGCCCCATCGGGCGCGAATGCAACAATAAAACCACTAATTATATTTGCCCGGTAGGGCGAATTCACTTTCTAGTTTTCACTTTGAAGTTGCGTGCGATTGGCCGACACCGTCGGGTCCCATCTGACGAAGTCATTTTCCAGCTTTACTTCCAACAATCCCCCCACTCAAGATGAGAACAAAGAAACGAGAGAGAAATATCCTGGCATAAGAGGAGCTTAATACATAACAATTGGTATTTCTTGGCATAAGAGGAGCTTAATACATAACAATTGGTATCACAGTGTTTAGTGAAGTGGAAGTGTGGAACTATGACTTACAAACCCAAGGGTGGACAAATCCTGAAACCCTCAAGCTTTGATGAAAGAGTGGATTAACCTAGAAAATCTAAGATTTAAGCCAAGCCCCCACTATACATATCTGATCCTTACTCGAACGATCGAGTGAACTCCGCAAAGTGTGCGCAAATTATAAACCTAAGCATCACACTTAGTTCTCATGGAAGCTCTAGGAAACCGCATAGGTGAATCCGTTGGCTTTTCAATAGCACAAAACAACACTTAGGATTCATTAAGAGTTAAAATACACTCAAACATTCAAATAAATTACAACGGTGACTTTCACAAATGCTAAGCTAGAGTACCTACCACGTAAGTATGAATCAATTAAGAACTCAAACGAATTCAACCTACATCAAGCATTACAATCACATAGTACCATAAGGATGGAAGTACTAGTAATGCTCATCATATTCATTTCACATGCTTAAGCCCCATCCCCCTCGACGAGTCAAGAACCTGATCTCTTATCAATCATCTAGACAACGGATCCGCCAAATTTACTTTGGATCTGATAAAGTTCTATGCACTCACTCCATTCTTGAGTTGTAAGGTGTGTGTGTCTCTTCTTGCTATTATAGTTGCCTCTATTAGCCACTACAATCGCAACTTGTGAGTCACAATGCAAAGACACCGGGGAAGATCCTAAAATAGAGTATTGGCAAGAACACTCTTTAGTCAATCCGCTTCTTGACCTGCCAACTCAAGAGCAATAAATTTAGATTTCATGGTGGAGCGAGCTAGAGATGGTTGCTTTGAAGACTTCAATAATATAACACTTCCACCCAACATAAACACATAACTTTGAAATGCAAACATACTTTCATGGGAGCACTTAGGTACTTAAGCAATGGATGAAATGTATTCCAGTTCTCACTAGGGATGGCAATTCAATCCGAGTCTGATCCGAGTCCGATCCGATCCAAGTCCGATCCAAGTCCGAATAAAGAAAATCCGAGTCCGAATCCGATTAAAAAACTCTGAATCCGAATAGGAGTCGAATCGGATTCGGAGCCTGGACAACATCCGACCCGACTCCGACCCGCGCGTCCTTCCAGATCACAATATGATATAAATAAGTTTGCCCACCAGCCGCTTTTCTTCTACTTTCTCCATCTTTCTCCCCTTTTCTCCTTTCTCCCTCAAATTTGTATGGAGTTATAGAAAGTTGTTGACATTTTATCATCTTATTCAACCTTCTCTTCTTTAATCTCTCTGAATATTTACTTAAATTCAACCATTTTTTAAAAGCTTAATCTTTCTCCTTTTTCTGAAACAAAACCCACAAAGTCACAACCCAGTGAAAAAAATGTCTCCCCTGTCGCGAGGCCGCGAAGATGTTGTACATGTAGAAGTGCAGATCGATTCAAGATGAGAAGCGGTGGCGGTGGTTTTGTTGTTCATATTTAATCGGTCCGGAGGGTTTGTTGTTCTGTTTTGATTTCAGATTCAAAGCTCTTCACAATTTTGTATTACTTAATAAAATATTATAGTTTTTACAATACTTGTTCAACTCAATACAAATAATCAAGTAGAATCAGTGATTTGTATTACTGAATAAGCTCCATCCAAATTAGGATTTGTTTCTTTATCATTAATAAAAGCTTTTACTTTTTATTACTTGATTTACTTCACTTCGTATATTTTTTGGGTATGAGATCTACAGAAGATTGCAGTAGTTTATTTTACATTTCCATTTGCTTGTTGAAGTTGAGGCTGAAATTTCGATGCGGAGGTCCGATTTAAATCGGATTCGGACTCGGATCCGGATGTCCAAAGAGTCTCGCGGACTCGGATTCGGAGTATGTCCATTCGGAGTCGGACTCGGATATGTACCTAATATTTGGGTCCGTTTATTATTCGGATCGGATATGGATTTTATAGGGTCCGATCCGAGTCCGACCCGTTGCCATTCCTAATTCTCACGACTAGGATTTTGAGTATATCGACTTAGTATACTTACCGCATAGGCAGCATCGAGTCCTGTGAAATTCATCAAAAATATCACACTCCCTATTACCTTGTATACTGCTCTTGAGATACACTTGGACCTTTATTCTTTGTAAGTTTTATATTTGCATCATATGGGGTCTTACATGGCTCAACATTATAACCATCGAATTTCTTCAAGATTTTCTCCACATAGTGAGCTTGACTCATGGAGAACTCATCCTTGGACTTGATCAATCGAATACCAAGGATCACGTCAGCTTCACCTAAGAACTTCATTTCAAACTTATTAGACAAAAATCTTTTGTGTAATTCATAAGCTCAAGGTTACTATCAATAATAAGCATGTCGTCAACGTAGAGACAAATAATAACAAAAGAGGAATCAAACACTTGTAAATACACACAAGAGTTCGAAGAATTAGTCACAAAGCCATCACCTTAAGGGTACTATCAAATTTTTCATGTCATTGCTTAGGAACTTGCTTTAAACTATACAAAAACTTTTTGAGTCTACGCACCTTATGTTTTTTACCTTTAACTACAAAACCTTCCAGTTGAGGTTTTGTAAATTTCTTCATCAAGGTCACCAATAAGAAAAGTCGTTTTAACATCTATTTTTTAAACTACGTGTTATAACGGATGCAAAGAAAAATTAAATAACGTAATAAAGAACGCAGAGAATTTAACGTGGTTCACTAACAATGTGTTAGCTACGTCCACAGGCAGAGGGGAGGAAAGTTTTATTGATCTTGAAGAGTACAGATTACAGAATACAACTAGGTTATGACCTAGAGAGTTTATATAGTACTCCCTAGACAGATGCGGAAAAGCCCAGAAAATAGGCCCAAAACAGATAACCCTAGTCCAGAATAACAGATACCGTAAAGTAGATCCTCGTGCTGGGGCGTTGCAGTAAGGGGCTTGGCCGATTCAAGGCATTATCTAACACTACGAAGTCTTGAATTTCTGCTAAAGCAACCAAAGTCTTAATGGTAGTAATCTTAGTCACGGGTGGGTAGGTATCAAAAAAGTCAATTCCCTCTTTTTAAGTGAAACCTCTAATAACAAGTCTAACCTTAAACTTATCAATAGAGCCATCGGGTTTCTTCTTTTTAGTAAAGATCCATTTACAACTTATGGGCATAGACCCTTTAGGCAAATCTCATAAGTCCCCAGTATGATTAGACATGATTGAATCTAATTCACTTTTAATGGCCTCTTTCCAAAAACCGACATCTATGGTTTTATAGCTTCACTATAAGTCTTTGAGTGTTCTTCTAACATAAATAAAGAAACAACCATTAACATACATTTATTAAAATGTTACTGCATAAAATGGGCGAAAATTAAAGGGGTCCCATATAAATTTTGAAAATAGTCTGCCATTTATTTAGACTTCTCAAAACTTGAACTGTGTAGAATTTCCAAAATTAAAAAAAACAATTATGATAGAACAATCGACAACTATAATTTGATGCAATCTTGACTGAAATACTATAATCAAATGAACTGATTAGTGAAGAAGACCTAATACATGCTTCAAGTGAAAGAAAATTATTAATGGTTCTGTCAGTTTTAGTGACTGGATTCTGACACTTCGATGTTCAGGTACTGCATGGTGCTTTTTGCTGGTATTGCAGCAGAAGCTCTAGTCTATGGTGAAGCTGAGGGTGGAGAAAATGATGAGAATCTGTTCAGGAGTATATGTATACTTCTGCAGCCTCCTTTAAGTGTTCCACAGGTTGTAATTTATTAGTAATCATTGAGACCACAGAGAAAATGAACAAATAAATATAATTAACTACTCATGCCGTTAATCTTCTGCAGATGTCAAATCAAGCTAGATGGGCAGTTTTGCAGTCTTATAATTTGCTGAAATGGCATAAAGAGGCTCACAAGGAAGCTGTTAAAGCTCTTGAGAGTGGTGGCAGCCTTAGCAGTGTAATAAGGAGCATTGAGGATGCATTGTCTTCAGAGGGATGATTGTTGACTTCTTGTTGTTGTATGACATTTTCATCGTCTACTGATGAAAGGTGTGTTTAAATCTTTAATTTATATGTTCAGAATCAAACCTAAAATGTCTCATTTCTAGTCAATACAATTTTTTGTTCACCTCTTAGAGATACTTCCTTTGCAATTTTAGGTGTGCAGTTAATGAGAATTCCAGTTATTGTCGTGATATCGTGTCGAATATATGTAAGCCTCACATTAAGATTTTTGCGCTTTCTCCTGGAAGCCCACCGGAAACCTCCCTTCAGGTTTCACAGGGATCGAGTTTTCATTCAAGTTATTGTATTTGGCTTTCTCTCGGTTCAATTGTGGCTGAATGATCATTGTTTTCACTCTCTCAACACAGTACAAAGAAGTGTGTGTTGACCGTCTCCATTTTCGCAATAGTTGGACTTTTGTAGATTTCGTGAATTTTATCGGTCATTTCTCCGACAATGTACTTGCTTCGATGTTTTGCTTGCTCTACGGGGTTAATGTATCTGAGATATACGAAGTATTTTCTTTAGAGCATGTCTGCTAGTGTATACGGATAGTTCTAAATTGTATTCCTAATTAGAGTGAACCGCCGATTTTGATATTAACATGGAGAAATCTATACCTAGTATTTAAAAAGGATAACCACTGATTATTATATGACAAGTGTCACCTCCATCTTATTGATTATTATATGACAAGTGTCACCTCCATCTTTCATCCATAAATTTTTTTTTTTTTTTCTTCCAAATTTTCCTTTTGTGGTTGTTATTGTTTTTAGCGTAGGTAGTGTGATTTTTAAGTGATTAGCGTTGTTTTGTAGTGGTGGTGTGATTTTTTGACGAGATTAAACTTTGTTTTTTAGGTGGTTAGGGAACTAGGAGGGGTTGGGAGAGTAATTTTGGTGGTGGGACGGTGATTTTGAAGAGGTTTGGGTAGGTTTACAGTAGGAAAGAGTGATTTGAGGAGGTTGGGTAATATTCCAGCGGTGCTTGGGTGGCTTTAAGGAGGATGGCATTTTTTGGTAGTAGTTGGTGGTTTTGGAGGGGTTTGATGGGGCGCCATGGTGGTTGGGTAGCTGTTGGTTGCGTGATTTTGTAGTATAATGGGACAGTCAATGATGATTGAATTGGTAATTGAGTTGGTTGGGTGAAGAGGAGTTTGGGGTTAGGAAGTTTTTCTTACGGAGGGGGATAGAGAATCCTTGGGCTAAAAGGAATGACTAATTGGTTTAACAAACAACTAGGAAGGGAATCAAGTTAGTTGATTGTAATTTCCTTTGATGAAACCTTCTTGAATAGATGAAAATTCTTACGCACCACTCTCTAAGTTTTATTTTGCTACTCTCTCTCTCTATATTATGCAGTTCTGCCTCTCCTCTACCTAACCAATCCTCTTCCACTTTCATGTGCAACCCACCACCATGTCCCCTCCCTTGCCCAACTATTCATGCATTTCCAGATCTCACCTCCTTTCACCTACTCGTCCACCTCCCTCTCTCTCGTAGAACAATTCTAACACATTCCTTATCTCTTCTCTCCATTTTCAAACAAAATGAGAAAAATTCTCATCGGTAAATGTAGGGGGTTTTTTCGTACTTTCCTTTTTATATTTTCCCCTACGAAAGGCTTTGTATGTTTTTGGATTTCGAAGGAGTCGCCACCAAACAATTTTAAGGGTCCCGTTTGGAAAGACCAAAGTTGACTCTTTAGTAGATAAGGCATTGAATCTTAGAAACGGATGGGTGAGATCCGAGCAAGGGAACGAAATGCTTATTCCACGAGCTTTAAAAATTGTATTCGAGTACATGCAAAGAGCATTTTCGAATAACCCTAGTCATGACACTATGTGGGTTTGAACTTTGAATTTAGCATATAGAATTTCTACTTGTATTGTGACCACTTCGCTTTAAAGTTAATTTGAGGGAACCTAAGGCCGGTTTGTCCAAGAAATTATCTTTGTTAAGCGTGATATAACTTTGTATTTTGTTGGATTTAGCATGTGAGGTGATGAAAGCAATAAACAAGTAAAGCAACATCACAATAAGTAAATGAATTATTGAAAGTGCGTACAAAACCACATCACCTTGAAAAAAGGTGAGTAAAGAGTGCGGAATTGGAATAGCAAGAATAAAGGTGCAATATTGAAATGCGATATTGAAAGGTGCGATACTGAAATGCGTTATTGAAAGGTGCGATATTGAACTACGTTATTGAAAGGTGCGATACTGAAATGTGTTATTGAAAGGTGTGATTAGACCTGTCAAACGGGTCGGTCGGGTCGGGTTGTGAAAAATTACTTTCGGGTTCGGGTTGAATCGGGTCGGTCACTTTCGGGTTCGGGTTTACAAATGCTTGTTCAAGACCCAGAACTTTCGGGTTCGGGTTGACCCAACGGGTTAAGAGATTTTAGAACGCGCATTATATTTTCATTAATTTAGGTGAAAAATATACAAAATATTGGCACAAATTAACAAATTTTCCTACGAAAGTTTATATTTTGTCAAATTCAACCATAAAATGGCGTATAATTCAAATTAAAATCATATTACACAGAACAATAGTAAAAATAGCGTGTTTTTTATGCTTAAATTTTCTCATAATCTCATTTATTACTATAAATACAAAGATTTTCAATCGGTCGGGTCCAAAACGGGTTCGGTCGGGTTTTGACCCATTCCTTTTCGGGTTGCTCGGGTTCGGATAAAATCGGGTTACGGGTCACAATATCTTGTTCAGGACCCAGTATTTTCGGGTCGGGTTCGGGTCGGTTTTCGGGTCGGGTCGATTTTTGACAGCTCTAGGTGTGATATTGAAACGCGTTATTGAAAGGTGCGATATTGAAATGACGATATTGAAATTGCGATATTGAAACTGTACTATTGTATTTGAGATCCGAACGCCAAACGACTACTTAATAATAAGTGCGTCCGACACGGATTCAAGTCTAAAATCTCAACTTTAGGAAAAGTTGCTCATCCAAAAGTGTCTTAGATTTTGGGTTATAGAAGTTGAACTTGAGATATTGAATCTTGTATATTGAACTTGAATATTGAACTTAGGAGTCTTGAATCTCAAAAATTAGACCTTTTAATGTTAAAAAGGTTTCACCTTTGATGTGCTCCATAACTTGAAAATGATTCTAGTTAAATGAAGTGATTACAAACAACCTTAAACATCATGGAATCCATAACTTTGTACTTGAATCATAGAAAGTCTTGATTTTTGTAAAAATATGTGATTATTGTAAGTGACACTTTTGAGAGCAAAAGTGTCAACTTTACTAATCGTTTTGGAAGAAAAATTGAATCTTGTATGGCATAATGGAAATGGTGTTTTTGGACAATCATTTGGAGAGGGTTTCAAGTATGAAACCTCCGCAAAGATGACACCTTTGTATGATTTTCCTAGTTACCAAAAGGCATGAACCCTAAATGGTAACATCATTGGATTTTTGTATTAGAAAGGTAGAAGAATAGAAAACATTGTAGATTTGAGTAGGGATTCGAAATTACCTAGTTAGGGTTAGGTTGGAATTCCTTTTAGAGCTCCCAATTGCTTGAACACTTGAAATTGTATAGGAATTTGAGGATTGAAAGTTGATTTTTATATTTTGATTTTGAGATTGAATTTCGAAATTACGACGTTCTGATTCTGATTTGGTGCCCTAAAATGCTTGAAAATCAGGGTTTAAATAGAAAATTAGATGGCTAAACGCCAAATGCCAGCAGCGCCCAGCGCAGAGGCCTGCATCTGGCGCCGCTGACGTGGCACAGGAAACGCCAACGCAAGGACGACGACGCCGTCCTTGCATTTGTCTTATGTGAATGTACCTTTGTACGAAAAGTACGAACTTTGGCACGTAGCATTTGCTTAATGATTAAGGATTTGATTTTGCGACTAAAAACTAGCCGTTTTTGGGTTTTCAAATTCCGTTTTACGGGACGAGGCCCGGCTTGCTCGGTTTTGTGGGTCGGCGCCCGAATTCGGATTGCTTAGTGTCATTTTGATAGGAAAAGGCCTTGTAAAGCCAATGGAGAGGTCCATTGGGTGAGATTGTGTTTGGATTTTGAAATTGATTTTTGGAAATTGAATTTTGTACTGAGTTCCGTAATGGGAATCGTCTCGGGAATTGGACTTTGGATCTTGGACTTTGGAATGTGTTTTAGCAATCGGGACTTCTGCACGGAGTTGTACCAACCACCTAACAATGATAATAGTATCGTCATCATCCCATAGGGGAGACACGATTTAGGTGTCTACAGCAACCCTTTGTTTTTCCAACAAAAAGAATTCCTTTATTTATCATAAATGGTCTTGTGTAGTTGTATATCTATATTGTGTGACATTAATGATTTAATTTTGTTATGTCCTTAGTTTGCACTAGTATCATGATAACAAAAGAAAGGAAACCCCGATTATCCTCTAGATCATGTGTTTAATTTATTTTTAGCGGAGGCTAATTGGGGTGTGTTGGATGAAGTTGTTGTCTTAATGACATTGATGGAGAGGCAATGCACTGACGCATGGCCTTAACAATCATGGTTTCACTCTTCCAACTATTAAAATTGTGGAAGACTTGAGAGAAAATGAGAAAGGAAGATTAAAAATATCAACTATCACTACGAAAGGAAATCAAGAGATTCTATTACCTTCCCTCACCTGAAACTCCGTATCAAAATGTTCTATTTGTATTTTTCATTTTTATTAATAATAAAAACTTAACTGTTTTCTAAATGAATTTTGTTTCTAAAGTCACATAATATTAGGTCATTACTAGCAATGATGAGAACTTTTGTGGCTGGCCAAAAATAATTATAATAAATCAAGGGGTACCCATGAGAATGTTCTATTAAAGAATGTATCTATAAGTATGACTACTAGAAAACCTTTGTATTAGCTTATAATTAGCTAAGAAATATGTTCTATTTTAGATTCACCAACATGTATTATCCTATCAGAGAAGTTTTCTTTGTTGTGACATGTTTGGTTAAATTTGGTTATTGTACATTTTCAAGTGTTATGAATCTTTTGTAACAAATGACTTATAAAGGGTTTATCAAATCAGTTGTATGAAACTGTGGATGGTAAGCAAGTCCGGCCTGAAATATACAGAGGCTCTATGCTAAAATTAAAAAATAAACTTTGACTGACATGCTCGTTTTGTTCATTTGCTCATTAATTGACCTTAACATAAATGATTGCCTTTGGCCCTTATTTATTCATGCTTCAATTTATTTTAACTTATCTGCACTTATTCTTTCTTAACTTGATTGTGTCATACTACACTGATTCCAATCTCGAGATTTATTTTTAAATCGATACAGGCAATGATTCAAATCTCGAGATTTGTTTTTAAATCGGTCCAGACAATGACACTAGCATCTGTAATTATTGTAGAAAGTGGGTGGCAGAGATGGATTTCGGGGGGTGAGGGACTGAGGGTGAACCAGGTTGTCTAGGGGGTGAGGGGAGGGGGTTAGAAGATAGAATCAAGAGTAGTTGGGGAGGGTGGGTTTGGAATAAAGTGGTGTTAGGGTGTGAGAGGTGAATCATGTGACTAGCGAAAAGTCTTAGAAAACCCGGTTCTAAACATTGAGGTAAGGATGAATGGTTGATCAATTTCAAGAAATGCAAGTTAATTGTTTGACTGTTTGATAACTATACTTTCGTATGACTCTATTGACAGGTTTGGTAGGCGTTTATAATTGGTGTCAATGAGAATGAATATGTATGTTTGTAGAAAAATCAATATATTGCCATCATATCGGTAGTTCAACCAAAATTATACTTCCTCTATTTTTTAATAATTACACCATCTGGGTTTTAGCTGTCATATTCTTATATAGTTATTTTTTGTGTTTTATATGTAAGGAAAAATATATTCATTGTGATCTTGTTAGATTCATCTCGACTTTCAAATTATTAAACTTTTATATTTTTTTAAATGTATAACGAGAGATAATAGTGCATTGGAAAGCATGAAATCTGAGATGGTGCAATAAAAAAAAATGGAGGAAGTATATTTTTTTCTTCATAAATTTTCTTTAGCATCATTTATATTTGGGGACTGATATTGGGAGAAAATGCAAATTTACAAACAAAAACATAAAATTTGAGATAAGATTTCATTACCAGAAACATTATGATATATTTTTCTTGTCAAATAATACTTAGATTTATTCTCATTCCCACCACACATTAACTATTACCAAAAGGGCCGAGAGAATAATTGGTTTTTGCCCCTCTTCAGTTTTAGGCGTATACAACTTTATAGTCTTTCATTACAAAGTCAAGAAGCATGACAATTACATTTTTCGTACATGAGTACATCATTGATGCATGTATCCAACAAACTCCTCAACAATGTTCCTTCACAGACTATTTTGAAAGCCTAAGCATATATCTATATCCAAATCCAAATCCAAATCCAAATCCAAATAAAAGCTGCTGAGCAAAATGCAGCTTAAACACAATTTTGGCTGTGGTCAGTGTAATACTAAGATACAATAAACTTTTTCAACAAATCCACTAGTGTACTTATAGTATTTTATTTCGCTTTTGGTTCTTCTCAGCTAAAATTTTCAGCCTTTGCTTCTTGCGCATTTTCATTGAATCATCAAAGCCATCATCAAACAGCTTCATATCCGCAACCCTCCTTGCCTTGTTAACCTGCAGGGCGTAGAATATAGGTAAGAAAATGTTGAATCTCTTGTGTCTTCAACAACACAACAAAACCAAAGCCTTGTTCCCAACAGGTTGGTTCAGCTACATGAACCAGGGCAGGATTGCTCCTGGTGTCATGCTCCAGGTGATTAATAAATGGGGTCATCTACAAAGAGATAATTCCTTGAAATACTCCTATTTTTTATTTTTTAACTATGAAAAAAATATGGAGTATGTCATACTGGAATTTCCAAAGTATTGATATCTGACGTCCATAGACCTCAAACCTTGATCACAGAAAGGATCCACACTTGTAACTAACCATTTTTGTCCAAGGCACATTCTTCCATTTAGTTTAGTAAGCGTGACACAGGGGATCCCAAAAGATAGAGAGTTAAATAAGCATGACACATGCTAAAAAGTTCAAGAGGGAGCATTGATGTAACAGTCCGGTGATTAATACACGGGGTCATCTACAGAACAATAATTCCTTTAAACACTTTTATTTTATTTTTCTTAAGTATCAAAAAGTATGGGGTATGTGATATTAGAATTCCCAACATAACATTCAAGTAATGATGTCTGATATCCGATATCCAAAGACCTTAAATCTTGATCATGGAAAGGATCCACACTTGTAACTATTGTCGTGATTCGTGTCCAAGGGACGATCTTCCATTTAGTTTAGTAGGTGTGATACAGGGGATCCAAGAACATAGAGCGCTAAATAAGCATGACCCGTGCTAAAAAGTTCAAAAAGGAGCATTGGGTAGAGATACTACACAAGGGAAGAAATCCACTCAATACTTAATAATTCGAGGAGAACTATAAGTACCCTAAAACAAGTTCTCCGACTTCTTTATTACAACTAACAAGCACTACAAATGCATTAGTGGTCTTGGTATGATAAGATGTTCCCAGCCTAATCCCAATGTGTTAATGGTCTAGGTAGGATAAGATGTGCCCAGCCTAACCCCCAACTACTAGAAAGCCTGTTTCACTAATACAGTAATACGAAGCATGTCATCTCCGTTAGTGAATTTTGGTAAACTGTGTCATTCTACTCATACTTGGCAATTGTATATAATAACCTCAGATCCATCAAAAAGGACTAAGCAATAACAATTATTCCAGAGCATTAACAACTATTCCAGAGCATACCTCATTGTAATTTATTATCATGGCATAAAACATCATGATAATAGAAGTGTTACTATACTGAGTACCTTGCTTAAATTTCATCACTAGATATTTATATATTTGTATAATGAGCAGAAAGTAGCCATGGTGATTAATGAAGGGTCAAAATGCTGATATAGCAATATTTTGAGTGAATTTTGGTAAACTGGGTCATGTTACAGCAATGGAACATATTTGTCAATTTGTATGTAATAATCTTGGATCCATCAAAAAGGACCAAGCAATATGAGGATCTGTACAATTATTCTAGAAGAATACTTCATTATATGTAAAATGTCTTACAAACATCGCGACAATAAAAATGATAGAATATTGAGTACCTTGCTTTAGTTTCATCAAACCTGATATGCTATATTCATACTAGTCTTTTATGCACGCAATGCGTGCGTGAATGTTAGAATGCATGTATGTTGTCATTAAGAAATCAAAATTTATTAACGTAAAGTGACTACCTCTTTATTTATTTTTCGGAAAGTATTTTAACCAATTATATAATACCAATTCCAAGATTTCATCACAAATGTTTGATCGAAAAGTTAAGAAAATGTTTAAAAGATCTATATCAATTCAATGATTGATTTTTGTCGTCGAAAAGTATGTTTTTGTTTTCTTCATTTGTGCATGGATACGGGAGGAAACTATATATACTCATATGTGTTGGCGCGACTTCATGAGAAACTGTGGTAGAATTGTTTTGGATACGCTCGTTTGTTTGATTACTCTTTTTTCTTAAATTGTTCAGACTCCTATTACTTTTACAAAGACTCCTATTACTTTTACAAATAAATCGAATGACAAAAGTGATTTGAGTAAGTTTAGTTTTCCGTGTATAGAATAGAGATTTTGGCAATTATAATAAATTTGTAATATTATTTGATTTTTTGTGTCTTATTTGACTTGTATTTACAGATTTTATCGTTTTCATGAAAACAAATTAGATATTATGGTGCAGTGTCCATAAATTTTACTTGCTTGTTTTTATGATTGTTGGATAAATTATTTAATTCTATGTTGAGTTTTTGTTGTAACATTGACAACTATTCTTACATGAAAGCGATGCGTGCGAATTTAAAAAACATATTTGTGTTATTACATTTAAACTGAAAGAACATGTAAAAAATATAATATAAATGTGATGCCTGCGAATATAAAAAACATATAAGTTAGATAGAGCCGAACCTATAAACAGATTGATTAAAATGGTAAGAATTTATTTAAGGGGCTAGATTGATAAAAATGCTTCTTTGGGCTTTTCCTAATGGGTGGGTTGTCATTATATTCTCTATTCTATGAGTGTGGAGGGTATTTTAGTAATCCAAGAAAGACACCAAAAGTGGATTTACTAAAATAATCTCACCTCTTCCCTTATATAATAGAGATAATAAGCAGAAAGTAGTTGGGAGGTGACTGATAGGAAACATAACGCGGATGCAGTCGCATTCGCGGTAACGGTCACATTGTCCCAAAAACCACTTATAACAAATGAGTACAACGGATCGCGGCTGACGCGGTGTGAATATTTTGGAAAAAAATCACATTAGCATGTCTAACTGTCTAAGCCTTATTATTTTATTTTAAGTCTAAAGTCTAAAAAGTATTATGTCAACACAATATAACCAAATACATATCATAATATGATTGAGTATTATATTTTGGGAACAATAACCACTCGAAATATCATGTTTCACAAACTACATTACTAATTACTAAAATATTTTTGGTCAATTTGGGTAAAAGAACGGTGTAATGGGAAAATGTCATAACGCGGCGAGTCAACGTTACGTAACGGACAACGTCAGGAGAAAGACGCGATTTTTGTCGCACCGTTACGTAACGGGGTTTCACAGAACGACAAATCCAAAACCCGTTACTGGACGGCCGTTACGTAACGGAACATCCAAGTTTTAATTCCATGATATGAAAGGGTTAAATTGCTGGTGTAGCAATATTTTTAAGAAGGATTGTCTTTCTCTTATCCAGACCAATAGAGGTCCCGTGCATGCACGGATATTCTAAAATTATTTGACTAACTTTATAATATATGTAACTGAAATATTTCTCTTCCTAAAGTTACTGCATAATTAACAAATCTTGAACATACTCATTTTATCATCTAATACGGAGTATGCAATTCCGTCCTACTATAGATTACACCCGAAGTATATTATATGTTTGATATGCTAATTTGACCAAAATATTCAATATACTAATATGTTGAATTATTATTATTGGCATATTATTTCTATAATCTAAAAAGCAATATATTTTTTCCATACATAAATCGTAAATAAAAAGGATAGTATAAAAAGGAATTTTTTTTTTTGGCGTATGACAATGTCATCTTTTGGTATCTATTTTAGTATAATGTAATAAATATTTTGTTTTGTTTTGTTTTCAATTGAGTGATTTTAATCATAAAATTTAGATATCCTTTGACTGCCTAATATCAAGGAGAAATTATAAAATTGTGCAACTACCTTTTAAATATTTGGCACGATATCACAACTGCCATTTTTTAGAAAAAAAATGTTGTTAAAAAAAATATGAAATCACGGAGAAAGAAATTTTTGTTAAAAAAAAATCAAAAAGTTTTAGGCGGGAAAACATTTGCTAAGAACGTGACAACTTCGGGAAATCTTCTGGTGATTACTTTAGTATATAGTTTGGCTGCCTTGAAAGTTAAAATATCTTTTAGTTAGTGTAAGTGAACCTAAAAACATAGTGGAAGTCAAGGTTGAATTTTTCAGCAATCTCACCTTAGACATGTCAGCAAGAGCCTCTTTTTCCTTATATTCAAACTCTTCCATTTTCTTCCCAAGTTTTGCTTCTATTTCGTGCAGAAGTTCCACCTCATTCTGCAATAAGAATGAGCAGAAAATATGAAGCTACCAGATAAACAACAGCTCTACAATTGGTAGACATAAATCTTGATTCTCACCCCAGAAACCATGCTGACCACAAGCCCCCCTCTACCTGCCCTTGCAGTACGTCCCACCCTATGAACATATGCAACCGGATCCCTGCAGTCATCAATATTAAGCATAAACCATAATATTCAATTATTTGTTCATATAATATTTTACAAAAGAATGCGTAAACATGTAACCTTGGTATGTCATAAAGTATGACTAAATCGACCGTCGGAATATCTAACCCACGTTCGCCAACTCCTGTAGCCAGCAATATAGGAACCTGCCCTGACTTAAAACGGTGTATAGAAGCTAGTCTTCCATGCGTTGGTAATGTGGAGTTCAGTTCTGCTACCTTTTGATCAAGCACTTCAAACATCTTAGCCAGTTTGTGGCACTTGCTGTTTGCAAAAGCAGCAGTTAATATCTTACTTTGAGATTGATGCAAACAGCAGCTACTCATAATGTAAGGCGTCAATATTTACTTCCAAACATAATGAGCGGGAAGTAGACCATAACACGTTTTCTAATAGTCTATATCATTATAAACAAGCAAATCCAGCAAATGATATTCTAAAGTAGATCAACACAACGACGCTGATACCCCCACAATAGCATATCTAAAAATTATAAACCGCGGCAAACAAACAAAACCTGACATCCTTGATGACAGAGTACAAACGGAATGTGATAGATTTCACAATGAAATAATTCAACAGGAAAATAAGAGAAGAGCAGGAAACAATCGGTTCAGCTTAGTAAATACCTGCAACTATTGAAGAATACAATGGCTGACCGTACACCCATATCTTCCATCTTTGATAAAATATAACTAAGATATATATGTTTAACATGTTCGGGAACAGTAAGATACTTCTGTGTAAGAGAGTCGACAGTTTGAAGGCCTTCATGTGCCTCAAAACAGAATGCCTTGTTAGAAGAAAGCTCAAGCAGTGCTTGTAGATCACCAGATTTCGATGCAGAAAATAATAAAGTTTGCCGTTTTTTAGGCAACCACTTGAAAATAACTCTCAGCTCCTCCTCAAAGTCAACATCAAGAACGCGATCAGCTTCGTCTAACACAAGAAACTACAATTATAAATAAAACAAAAGATCCATAAGTCTGCTTCTTTGAAGCCAGTTTATAACTACAAAGGGTACAATAACAATAGTGTCCTTCGATTCCTATGACAGTGTGACCTAAGGAAGTAAACTATAGCAAATTAGCTAGTCACAAAACTTGTATCTAAAATGCAGCCAAAACAAGATATGACCAAATTTAGAATTCAGTATATAAAAAACAAAAATCAAAATCTAGCATTATATAAACTGTTAATCAACAAAAAATTAACAAACTAAATTAATGGTAATGGTAATGATGATTACCTTGGTTCGGGAAAAGACTGAAGATATATCAGGGTTATCTTCAAGGAGCACCTTAATTCTTCCCGGAGTTGTGATAACAATATGCGGCCTTTGTATTAACGCCTTGGACTGAGTGATCATATCCATGCCACCAACTACAACCGTACAACGAACGTGCAACGATGAACCAAGCGCACGAAATTGCTCGGCCAATTGAAATGCTAATTCCCTAGTAGGGGTAACAACAAGAGCTAAAACCCCATATGGATCGTCTGCTAAGCTATGAAGGATTGGGAGGACAAATGCAGCAGTTTTCCCACTTCCAGTATGAGCAATACCTAATACATCATTTCCTGCAAGTATTTTGGGAATGCAATATCGTTGTACTTGAGTTGGTTTCTTCATTCCGAGCTCTAAACAGGTTTGTGTAGCCCATTCCGAAAGCCCTAAATCGGAGAAATTAGGAGTGGAAGACAAATCCTCATTATCATTAGAGAGCGGCGTCTGCTTTTCGATTTGTAGATGTTCTTCAATACATATTTCGGGGTTTTGTTTTGGGACTTGAATGTGTGAATTTTGAGGGTGTTTGGAAAAACTCTTCTTCGTCTTCTTTGAAAATAAAGGAAAGTTGGTATCGACAAATGCTTCTTCATTCATTTCTCTTGGAAATAATTACTCTGAGGTTCAGTAGTACAATAGTTATCACTGGAATTGGGAGGCTTTTCTACTTTCACTCTCCTCTTCAATTGAAAATCCACAATTACAGAAGCGCCGCCGACAAGGGGTGGTGATACGACTGGAATATAGCGGTTTTATGGGAGGAGCGTAGGTAGGGTTTTAAGAGGAGAAGAACAGTACGCAATCAATTTAAGAATTTTTTATTTTATTTTTTTTTTAAAGGAAAGATACGATGAAAGTTAGGATAGTGTTCTCTCGAAACTATATCCTAACTTATCTAAAGATATAAAATAAGAAAATTTATTATCTATGTATGGGTCAATTTTTTGGTGCGTTTGTATGCGATGACCTAAAGCAGCAACATAATCTGCTGCGAAATCAACTAAGAAATGCTACACCCGAGTGTACCGCCAAATGGTACTCCCGGGACAAAACGCAGCAATTACACAACAAAACGCGCGCGAAATTAAAACGTTAGATAACATAAAATAGCATGTGAAACGACTGAAGTAACATTTTAAGTTACAGTAACATGAAAAAATAACATAGAACAACTGCCAAATCTATATATTATACTAAAAGAGAGGAAATCAATGTGGAGCTGACAAATGTCGCTCTCTGATTTGCCTCTCTTGTGGATATAAAAAAATTATTAAAAAAAATTGATTGTATAATTATTTTGTTAACTTTTACCTCAAAATATTTGATTTTATTTTCCTCAAAAAATAAGAAGAAGATTGCATTCTATACATGTAGAATATTTTTTAAATTATCTTTTCTATATTTTTGTTAACTTTTACCTCAAAATATTTAATTTTATTTTCCTCAAAAAATAAGAAAAAGATTCCATTCTATACATGGAGAATCTTTTAAATTATCTTTTCGATAATTTGGTAACAAATCTAACCAATATAAGATTATCTTTTTTATAAAAAATACTCCATTATAAAAATTTAAGTGCATGTAATATAGTGTATAATTTTTTTTACTATAAATCTATACTATTTTAACAACTAAATTTGATAATTATAACCGCCATTGATTGTACTGTTTTATACGTAGTTTATTTAGCAACTAAGTGCGATAATTATCACCGCCATTTATAGTAATATTTTACCTTTTATCTACAAGCTATCTATCTATATTAATCTTTTATCTATGTATATATTATACTAAAAGAGAGGGTACCTCAATGTGGTGCTAACGCGGGGCAATTTTTTTATCTTTATTTTTAATTTCTAACTGTATATCATTTGTATTACCTGCTAATATACATAACCTATAATATTGAATATACGGTATAACATAATCTCTATTTACTAAATTAAAGAAACTATTTATTTTAAAGATACTATTGACTTCTATTGTTAAAGATATTATGAAAAATATTATTGACATAATATTGTATAGTACTAGAATAATATATTCATTTGACATCTTTCATATGGTAACTAACAAGATATTTAACAAAAACTTATGACTAAATTAACTTATGAAATACATATGCTATGTACTAGAATGTATGTTTATTTGATTGCTCAAAGATTATATTCTTAAATTTTCTTAACATAAGTTATGATCAAAATAAATATACTAGAGTGTATGTTTATTTCAAATGGGTATGCACGCATACTACGGGGTATATGCAATACGTAGTAAAATTTATCTCTTTTTGCTAATATATCATTGGAGATATAAATGATACAAAATGTGCATTGGAAAAAATAAAAATTGAAACATCGTTATGGAGTGGATGGAGTATAATATAAGAATTTCAACTATTATTTACAAAAATGTATAAAATAAAATTTATATGTTTCTTTTTATTTGCAACAGTTCCTTAAAACAAAAAAATCACAATACTTGCAACACTATAAATAGAAAACTACTTTGTATGATTTGACATTTCTCCCTCATTTTACTTTCTTTATTATATACTTACCTCTCATAGACTAAATAAAAACCCGCCCACTGATAAAATGACATTTCCTTATCTTCTACTTTCTTTAAAGTGAGAAAAAAGAGTATATTCCAACTATATATAAGCGAAGGAAATATATTTTAAAAAATCACTTCACTACTCTTTCACAAGTCTTTGATTCAACACTCAATCCTTCCTTTTATTTGCTTCATATTCATATTTGGGGTGTCCCTTTAAAATTACTTCATACATTAAACGAAAAGTTTTCCCACTTGCTCTCTCATCATGTGACAGCTTTATCAACTCATGTGCACATTTTAAACTCAATTTTTAACAAAGTGAATTTTGGATATGGAGCAATCAAAAGGGTCGAAGGCTATGAGTATATTCGAAACTTAATTGAAGGTAACATGAATTATTTACCACATATAGAAATGTCATTTTATCAGTGGGCGGGTTTTTCGGGAGACTCCTACTCAACCGCCGGGGGGGGGGTGGAGGAATCTTTAATTAGGTGGGTGATGCGGAAATGAATTTTGTTTTGTAGATGTGTCTCGGGTGACAAGGTAAAGATGGATTTTAGATTGAACCTGGCCTTTCGCCTCGCATATCCTTCATCTAATTGATTATGGATATCAACTAACCTACATATTGTAATATTTTTTTTCATTTATTCAGTGACCACAATAAGCCAACCAAATTGTCAAATATCTAAAACAAAGTTTAAAAATTAAAAACTCTCCAACCAAAAAAAAAAAAAAACTCGGGTATAGGATGGGTTTTAGACGGGCTTGCATAAAGAGGTGATGTTGGAGCAAAAATAAAGATTGTTTTGTAGATGCACCTCACATATCCTTCATTGAATTGATTATACATTTATATATATTGCAACATTTTGTTTATTCATTCAATTTCTCTAATAAGACAAATTGGCAAATATCTAAAACAGAGTTTAAAAATTAAAAACTCTTGATCCAAAAAAACCCCCCGGGTATAAGGTGTGTTTGAACTTTGAGGCGGGTTAGGATAAACGGGTGGCTGTTGGAGCGGAAATGAAATTTGTTTTGTAGATGGGCGACATACATATCGTGGGTGGCGGGATGAGGATGAAGTTTGTAGGTGGTTATAGGGGTGAAGGGACAATCTCGATCATGATTTTCTACTCCTAAAGGGGAAAAGTTTTTCCCTTTGGGATCGGTTGTGGGCAAGGAGCGATTCGAACCTCTGATAGCGTGGTTCGTAGTCACATGCTCTAATCCTCTGAGCTACAGGCCCCCCTGTCTCCACTAGATCTAATCTCGGGAGTATCCTAAAAAAAAGAATATTTCCTCTTCCCTGACCATTTCAGGTTAAGAAGCTGTGAAAGTGCGTAAAAGTTATCTATAGCTGAATAAAGTACGTGATGTGTGTAAGTGTTAAACAATGGAGTAACGTGGTAAATAGTGGGGCAAGTACTAGGTGGGTATGACCATCAAAATAAAGGGTATACTAGAATAACTTTATGTTTGACACAAGTGATGAATGGAAATGAAAATAATTTTATCTACGTACCTTTATTTGTTTTATTTTTATTTTTTCAATTAAGTAAGATACATAATGGGGCAAGAACAAATATCCATCATTAATTTTAATTAGAAGAATATATACAAGCTCTATTTTGGTAATTGTCAACAAATATGTTTAGATTTCATGAAAATTACATATAAATTTATAATGTAAACCGTGCATCGCACGGGTATTATACTAGTTAGAACTATAAATAGGCTTTAAATGAACAAAAAACAACAACGCTTCATTTTTCTCTCGAAGGTTTCTCTCTCCTCTCCACCTTCTCTCTTCACTTTCTCACTCCACAACTGTTACAAACCGCCATTTTTTCAAATTTTTAAGCTTTTTCTCTCTACTTTCTCACTCCACAACTGCTGCAAGCCGCTATTTCTGAAGTAAAATTGAAGAAAATGAGCCTACAAAGCTGTAAATAAGGAAAACAAAAGTACAGGGTGAGTAACACTTACTTCTTCCTGAATTTTCTTCATAATTTTGAATTTTCGAACTTATGAACCCTAACTTTTTTAATTTTCATTGAACAATTACAGTGTTGAATAAATTAATGAAGATGTTACTATGGCACAGTTGCTAAATTCTATCAATAAATCAATCGAAACACATAAGTATGTTACTTTACACTTCGTAATTTCCGTTAATTATATGCTAGTTAGACTTCATGATTTTGTAATTTTCGTAATTTCAATAATAATTAGGGTTTTTCAGTCATTATTTAAAATCTTGCTATTTAATACGGTGAGACTGACGACGAGGAATAGAGAAATGATAAAAACTGATCAAGTTTAAGACAAAGAAAAGTAATTTTTCTCCTAAACCAGAGAAATGTATGTATAAATGCCCGTGTTATTTATGTTATATATGATGTTATTTACTTTACAATGTGTGTTTGTGTTATCTATTACTATATACTAAAAGAGACACCAGGAATGACACGTGTCAATTCATGGTGCGGTTTTTTTCCGCCATTTTTTTTGTTTTGTTTTTTTTAATTCTCTTAAAAAATTACTGCAATAAATTACTGAATAATGAATGGGCTGTCAGCGAGAGATTTCAGGGATTGATTATCTATTTTTTGTTCCTTTATTTAATCTCTTAAAAAATTCCAAAAACAGTTACTGAATATTGAATGGGATGTCAATTCAGCGAGATATTTTAGGGACTGATTTCAGCGAAAGAATATTGAATGGGCTGAAAATATATCAACAAGATTTCAACTATAGAATTAGGAAAGATTTCAGCAATTTGTTTCAATTTAGGGTCAAACCAACGATTCTGAATGGGTACAATCAACGCCTTTGACCATAAATAAGATTTCAACATTACATAAATAATTAGATTACATAATATCCCAAAACGGAGAATCGTAATCTACGGAAAATTTTATGGTAATTACCTATATTACATAAGATATTTCCCGAATTATTATACATACAAAAGCAAAGATCCTTGAATAATCAGCCGAAAATTCCTCGTGCGATTCCAAATCAACGCCTGTCACTATGTCAAGAATATCTTCGACCATTAAGGTCTAGGCCACTGATTGAATTAAGGCATGCCCTCCTTTTCTATCAAAACAAGAGAGTAATAACTTGATGCGTATTGGATCATCATGAATTTTCTTGGCAACTTAATTGATTTTAGTTGAAATTTGAGAGAAGATTAGAAGATGAATTAAATTTCTATGATCAATGGAGTGTTTGAGAAGAATAGAAGATGAAGGGTAGGTGGAAAAAATGGCGGAGACAACAGTAAAGATTGAAGATGATGGTTTGATTAATGATGGCGGTGGAATTCCAAAAGTTAGCCCATTGCTTTTTATTTTTTTACTTTTATTTTACATTTAATACTTTTTTGTCCAAAACTTCACATTTTTATTTATTTCTTTATTATGTTATTTAAAATAATTTATAATAATCTATTTAATATAATTAAGTTAGGGATGCATCATAGTTTTGGTAGCAATTTACCATGCACGTCTATACGGGACCAAATTGGACGAAAGTACTACGGAGTATCTATCTATATTTAATACATACTTTCTCCGTCACTTTTTGTTCTTTACATTTGGTATTTTTCACGCGTTTTAACGATTAATTAATTTGCATCGAGATTCCTCAATTGTTTTTTATTTAAACAAGATAAATTACGTTTATTTATAATGTTTTCACTTTTATCAAAATTCTGATATTGGAAAATGAGAAAAATTTAATGTCCCAATAGAATGCAAAAAACTCGGCTCTAGTAAATAAAAGTGTGAGAGATTAAATTACCTAATGAATTTAATTGGTTAAAATAATAATTGGACTCAAATTTTGATAGAATACTTAGTCATTTATGTGATAATATAAAAGGAAATGTAAAGAACATTTTGAAATACCCAAAAAGGAAAACGTAAAAAACAAAAAGAGTCGGAGGGAGTAGATATTTTATGCCACTTCTGCCACTTTAGTTATATTTAAAAAGTTAAGTGGTATAGGAAAATATATTGTATTTTTTTTATTGCATTATGGAATGAAAAAATATATTGTTACTGTAAACACAAATTTCAGGTCTGCAAAATAAAGTGAACAAAATATATTTTATATTGATTTTTGAAGTTTCTGGGTACAATCTCTAATGTATGCTCCTCTGATTCAATCTCCACTTTGAATTTGACTTGGCTCACAAATTGATTTGATTTGGTTCGCGGACTGATTTGATTTGATTCTTAGATAAGGGCCTTCGGGCTTGATCTCGTTCAAGAATGTTGATGTAGAATAGAACGGCACATCATTTTGTATGCTTGTTGTTCTTCTTCCACCAGAATAATTTGATGTCGATTTGATGTTGATCGCGAGGAGGTTTGATCTTCTTGAATAAGGGCCTTCGGGCTTGATCTCGTCCAAGGATGATCTTCTAGAATGGAACGGCACGTCGATTTGAATGCTTGTTGTTCTTCTTCTAGGGAGAGAGTTTTATATAACTTGACAGGCAGAGAGAGATTTGAGAATTTTAGGTTTTGCCGTCTGTTTCTCCTCTCCCGACAAATGATGCAGGAAACACTACTACAAAAATGGGCAAAGAGACCCTTCCAAAATGGCATAAGAGATCCCTTTTGTGGAGGTCTATATCTCAGAGTTCTCTTTGATTAAGAGACCCTCTCATCTAGAGGAGGTCTCTTTGTTAGAAACAAGAAACCCCTTAGGCAAGAAAGGGGGTCTGTTATATAAAGCATACTAAAAATAATTAAGAAGGGGAAGAGACCCATTCTTAAAGATATGAGGTCTCTTTGTTTATTAAATTCAGATCTCATGTGTAAGAAAAGGGGTCTCTTTGAATTTTTATTATTTTTTTAATTCAACAAACTCAGACCCTCTATATCACCTAACGGGTCTCTTTGATAATTTTTAATTTTTAAAAAAAATAATATTTATGCCGACATGTCTGCATATTGATAATTGCTTATATTACCAACTGAAAAATAAACAAATATTACATCCAAAATCTTCTACACAATTACAAATTATTCATTCATGATTGTAACTTTCATAAATCTAAATTTTACCTCTAAAAATACAAAAATTGTGCAAGTACAGGAATAAAATCTTGTTACAACCTAAATAAACCCACTAAAAAAATATACTATGTATATCTCTGAAGTCGTACACCCAAATTGACGAGAGCTAACCAGTAATCTTCAGAAACGACTATAAGTAAGAGGTTGCTTGCTCGTATTCTGTTGAAATATTTTACAAAAAGTCGATTCAAGGAATTAGCCAAAAAAAATATTCAACCAAATAGAAGGAGCTCAAAATGAGCAAATTCATCATCAGTTAATAATATAGCTCCAGTTTTAAGTAATACATCTGAGTCAAATGTGGGTTGCATGTACCTTATCTATGACCACCAGGATCAAACAGTGTATAACTCACAGGAGAGAACCTCGATCCCTTGTTGAGATCCATATTTCTGTGAACACCAACATATAGTAATTAGAAAGTAATCTGCTAAAAAGAACAAAACAATATTGATAATATGAATCGGGGAAGAAGAGAGATCAAACATTACATCAACACAGAGCATCTAACACTTGATAATATGGATCTGTATCATACTCAAAGCAAAGATTCTTTATGTTCAACTGCAAAAAAATTCAAAAAGAAAAACATAAACACACAAAATCAATGGCGTGTAAGATCATTGTATATGTGTGTGCTTTGTTATACTCGATCAATGTAAAACTCTTCCAACGTCTCTAAACTGGAAAAGCATGTAACCAAGCAAAATTTATCAAGGGTCTCTTTTCCTAATATGTTAGCAGTGATATAAGGATACTTCTAATAGTTCTTGAAACTAAAAACATCAACCATGCAGTTCCCCAGCAAAAAAAACCTTTTCCCCTCTGTTTAGTGACTTTCCACTCACCTGCTCGGAAAAAGGTTCAAATACTCATACCTACTGCAGTAAAGTAGTATGCAAAGCTTCTCCTAGAAAACTAGAACAATATGCGCAATAAATTACAATACTTTGAGCTACTATTGGAACTGATTTCGTTCGGAACAATGATATACCAACAACTGATTTTGCTTCAGCTCATAAGTATCTTGAGTTCCTGACCAATGGTCAGTATCATTCCAAAACATAATAATTGAAATATGTCCACCAAATCAACTATTCCCGATCTAATAAAATATAAAATGAATCTAAACCAAATACAATTATAATATCATAATCTACACAAAATAAAACGAAATACAAACGTCATAAAACCTGTTAAAGTTACTATTAACAAAAACAAAAATATCCAAATTACCTCTGGCTTTCTTGCCAATATCAGTAAATGGAGTTGGAACCATCTCTTCTTTTGTAACTATGATTAATCATCTTACTCCTAAGAAAAGAGAACACGAAAAAATTAGCTTAACATCAAAGCATTCGTCAAAAACAGAAATGTTCCACTTCAAATTTGAAATAAATCAATAGATAATGACATTTTCTGAAAATAAGTTGATCCATTTGTTCATAAAATTAATTGAACTCCACTATCAAATCTCATACATAAGCACACAAAAACTACACTAAAACTAAGAGTGACAAAAAGAGAGAGAAGGAAATGAATGGCGATTCTTGTCAGAGATGTCACCGACGGTGACGACGGAGGGTGAATAAAATCATTAATCAGGCAGTTTTTAATTTCAATGGAATACACATATAAACATCAAACCTAAATATAGCAACGAGAAATATAATTTAATAGCTAACAATACCTGAACAGTCACAAATTCACTCGAGATGCTGAAAAAATTAACAAATTGTTGCCCTAATTGACAAACCTACGATGCCGGAAAATAATAACATCCATTTTTAACCATAAAAGCTTAAAATTACTACAGAACTAGGGCAAATCAAACATTATGGAGAAAGGAAAATACCAGTGAAATATGAGGTTCAAATTTGTGAATGGAATGAAGGTGAGGGTTGTAGAGCTTGGTGCTCCAATTTCTCGAAAATTTGCTTTTTTCGATCGCAGATCTGCACCAACATCATCATCGCCATTTTAGGAATTTTTTTCACTGAGGGATAAGGACGAACATTGAACTGAATAATGAAAAAAATACCCACCATAAGCAGCTTCATCAATGGAGACCTTGGCTCCATAGCAAGATCCGAGCTTACTTCACCGCTTCCTACCTCCCTGCTTTGGAAATTACATCTCGTCACAAGAATTGTTTTTCCTTCAAATTAGGGTTTTTATAACCTTTGTTGATTTGAATATTGAAAGAATTGGTTTTTCTTCGAATTAGGTGCAGAAATTTGGGAGTGATTGATGAAGATAAATTGGAGGTTTGATTGTGAATGAAGGAGTGAGAATTTGGGATGATTGCCTTTAGATCTGAGGTTTGCTTTTCGATGGTACAAGGGAGAAACAATTTTCATTTTTATTCCAAACGTTTTCATTTTTTATTTTTACGGAATGATTCTAAGTTAACAAAGATTTTTCCGTATTAATTGAAATTAGGAAACAGACCCAATATAAGAGCTGACGGGTCTCAATTTTTTTACCTAGTGGACCCCACATATAATAGAGAGGTCGTATCTATGCTAGAAGGTCTCTGTTTCATATTTTATTATATAGATTGTGGGCCCAGGTCTATATAAGAGACCCTCTATTTGTAATATAAGGTCTTTTTAACTAAAGAGACCCGTTAATTAATGTAGTGGGTCTGTTTTTAGAGGTCTATTTGGACATTTTTGTAGTAGTGAAACTCTTATTTATAGGAGTGAGTTGAACTTATAGGGTTTTATGTGTTTTGGGCTTCTTGAAATGGACTTAATAGTCATGACCCATTTATAACAGTTTAACCTATTTTGTTAGGTTTAACCATTAAAAATATCAGGGTTTGATTAAAACAACTAAAATGGGCTAAATTAATATGAGAACGCAAATCAACTAATTTAATAGACTGTCAAATGATTTTCGAGTCAATACTTTGACTTTTGACCAGAATAATATCTAATGTGGCACATATACGAATTTTCCGTGCTTACAAATTGCCCCTCGAGACTAAGTCACGTACATGATTTAGAGTGTTTAATCGGGATTGAGTCTCGAACCTTTTTAATTGTAGCTCATGCAACTTGACCCACCTTTTCGTAAATAGGACTTGACGATTTGCATACTTGACAATGTTGGATAGGCTCACCTGCCTCACCACTGCTGTCTTCTTTTTTCAATTTAATATTAGCTCAGCTACTTGAAATGAACTTAGGAATTAAGAATCAGAAGTTCAAAACCAACCAAATACTCTTTCAATTTACTTATTTTTAATGTTAAGAGTACTTGCTGGCACTGAAGACTCCAACTCCTTCGTTGACCTGCTAGTTGAGATTGAGACAAACAAAGCCACTCCGAAACTAAGATTTCGTAAAGCCAGAAATGCCGAACTTATCTCTTGATATCCTTGTTTGAGATAAACTAGGACTCTGTTAATACTTAATACCAACGTAATGATCTATCATTTAAAGATAAGTTTTACAAACCATCTGTACGGGTATGCTACCAGCTGGCTGGTAGCATCGCCAAAGCCGTTAAGGACAAAAACAGATGAGCCTTACCGGCAATTATTATTCCCTACCAGCATCTCTAAAAGCCGGTAGGGAGGAGGCACGTGACCAAACCAAGAGGTCAACGGGTCGCTATCAATCGGGTAGGACCCATTTGACCGTACGCCCGACCCGCGCCTATATATATGGGCTTCATTTATGACAAAAAGGTACGCAAACACAATCATTTCCACTTAAACCAAAATACTTATTACTCATCATACCTGACTTTAGCATCGGAGGGGGGATCCTCGAATCACCCTCGAGGCTAGTTTACCTTTGTTATCTGCGCAGGATATCATCAGGATAACAGCAACACTCGACCAGCAAGACATCTCCAACCGTTCCCAAATCTTACCGGAACAATTGGCGCTAGAAGGAGGGGACTTCCCAATCTTGTCAAGTAAATCAGCCATCATGGATGCCAACAACAAAAAACCTAGAAAAAACAACAATCTCCCACAATCAACAGTGATCACACCAACACCAGTAGCACAACCCACCGCAGTCAAACCTTCTCTCTTACCTGTCTCAACCAGCCAAGTCACACCACTTACCGATCCTCCCCCAAAAGCACTCAAGTCACAGATAAGCATTGCCCCCCCAGGTTTTGAAGATCCGAACGACGTGATCATAGAGGACGAAACGTCCATGGAAGAAAGGGCACAGGATTCCCCATCCCCCCCACAGATTCAGAGCAACATCTCGGCGTTGTCTCAAAGATTCACACCACAACAGCTGCTGACGGCTTCGGCCGTCATGAAGGCAATGGCTGAACTGTCCTCAAGGAGGACAGAGGGAAATCAGATCGTGGTTACCGGCAGTCGCCCGGGTGCGATGCCGGTTAGAAATCTCTACGAAACCCTAGAGCATGAAGTGGTACTGCCAGCACAACCTGAACCAATACTTGTACACAGTGAAAACCCGGGTAGAAGAAAAAGGCATAGCTCTCGGCGCAGAGAAAAGGTCCACTAGACGTCGGGAGTCGGTGTCAGAACAAGAAGGGTCGATTCCTGCTGGTAGGGAATCGACACCGTACCACGAGGAGCACATCGTACAGTCTCCACAGCCGGGTTGGAATAGATATGAAGGATATCTACCTCATCAGGAGCCGATGAGGCAAACCATACACCCCAAAGACTCCCCACTATGCAGGGGTATACTGGAGCAACCTATGGAGAAAGTAAAGATGCCGACGTGCAAATACAACGGAACCACAGACCCCGTAAATCATTCCACCGCTTTCGAACAACACATGATGCTGTATTCTGACTCAGATGCCATGTGGTGCAAAGTGTTCCAAACCACCTTATCAGGGGTGGCAGCCGATTGGTATAAGAAGTTGCCGGCTGGATCGATATTCAGTTTTCGGCAGATACAAAAGGACTTTGTGAGGCGATTCATTAGCAAGGTTGAACGAAAGAAAACATCTGGAGAGCTGATGTCAATCTCACAAAGGCCGAAAGAACCGCTGAGAGAGTACCTTACTCGGTTTAACAACGAATCCATCACCATACCAGATTTACAGCAGGAAATAGCCGTCTTGGCTCTGTTGAGAGGGATGCAAGAATGCGAGTTCAAAAGGTACCTGGGAAGAAAATCATTTACCTCGCTGGGGGAGGCCTTGAGAAAAGCAAATGAGTATATCAGGAGTGATGAGCTGATGCTAATATCACCCATGGGGGGAAATCAGGCAGTACAATCGGCCAGGAAGGATCATGTTCCCATACAGCAACACAATTACCGGAAAGATAACAGTAGAAAGGAGGGCCATCAGCAGAGAGGGGGATATCCGAATAGACAACAGCCGGTAGGGGCTTATCAGGTGTACACTCCCCTGAACACCGCCAGAGCCACCATCTACGCAGTGAATAAATCGGCAGCGTGGAGAAAACCGTTACCGATGGATACCCCAGGTAACAATAAGAACTTTTGTGCTTTTCATAATGATCATGGTCATTACACGGAGCATTGTAAAGAGCTCAAGGATAACATCGAAGAGCTGGTAAGAAGGGGATACCTATCCCAGTACAGGGTTCGACAGGAAGGCCAGGGAGGAAATAATAGACAGGGGAGTTCGCATAGTCATGCCCCATATACACCTACTCAGCCGGGGTATTCACAGCCCACTGGTAGGATTGAACAGGCACCACCATCCCGGCAAGAAATCCGGTCATTACCGGAAACAAGCAAAGATGGGGCCGATAGGGGAAAAAGACCCACTGTCTGGGTGATCTCTGGAGGGCCCGTGCATGGAGGCACAGTTAGCGGGGCAATAAGAAATCTAGAGGAGCACCGGCACCTGGTGAGTTACCATAGCGCAAGGAAATGGCCGGAACCAACCCCCCTACCGGTCATCACGTTCACTTCGGACGATTGCGGCGGCATAATATATCCCCATGATGACCCGCTGGTACTGGAACTTGAGATAGCAAACTTCCCCGTCAAGAGATGCCTGATTGATGGAGGCAGCTCTGCGAACATCATATTTTGGGAAGCTTTCACTCAGCTGAACATAGATCACGGAGAGTTAGCAAGGGTGAGCTATCCCGTTATCGGATTCTCTGGGGCCAGCGTCTACCCAGAGGGCAGTATCCGTTTACCGGTTCAAGTGGGCAGAGGATCATCAGTCAGGGACTTAATGGTCGACTTTTTGGTGATAAAAGTACCAGCAGCGTATAACGTAATAATTGGTCGACCATTTATTCATAACGCGCAGGCGGTGGTGTCCACGTATCATTTGACCATGATATATCTCTCAAATCTCGAAAGAACAGAAAGGGTACATGGCAGTCAGGAGACTGCCAGATCGTGTTATCTGACAGCGATAAAGGCACCAGGAAGGATGGTGCCGAAAACCAACCTTGCCCGAGAAGCAAACATGCCAACCAAAAGAAAGAGAGGGGATCTGAGCATGGAAAATTTTGATGAAAGGCCTGTCTGCATCCCAAGGCCGGCTGCAGATGGAGAAACTCGGGAAATTGAATTGGTAGAGGGAGTTCCAGAAAGAACGGTACGAATAGGCGCCGATATGGAGGCAGATCAGCAGGTCAATCTTATCGGCCTGTTACGAGAACATGCAGACGTCTTTGCCTTCTCTGCAGATGAAATGCCCGGTATCAGCCCGGACATTATAGTGCATCGTCTGAATGTAGATAAGTCAGTCAGGCCGGTAAAGCAAAAGAAGAGAAATTTCTCCAATGAAAAAAATGCTGCAATAAAAGAAGAAGTAGAAAAATTGCTGGAAGCAGGGTTCATAGAAGTTTGTGACTACCCCGAATGGTTGGCCAACGTGGTCATGGTAAAAAAGTCAAATGGCAGTTGGCGAATGTGCGTAGATTTTACCAACCTGAATGGGGCATGCCCCAAGGACTGCTATCCATTGCCACGAATCGATAGACTGGTAGATTCAACAAGTGGCCACGCTCTTTTGAGTTTCCTGGATGCCTTTTCAGGGTATCACCAAGTCAGTTTGTGTAAGGCCGATAGAAAGAAGGCCGCCTTCATCACAGATTCAGGGGTATACAGCTATAAGGCTATGCCGTTTGGGCTGAAGAATGCAGGAGCAACCTACCAGAAGTTGGTGGATAGGGTATTTGCTTCCCAGAAAGGGAGGAACGTAGAGGTATATGTGGATGACTCAATAGTTAAAAGCCGATTGGCCAGCGACCACATCGACGACTTGAGAGAAACTTTCGAAACTCTGAGGAGGTTCAGGATGAAGTTAAATCCCAAGAAATGTGTATTCGGGGTCCGATCAGGAAAGTTCTTGGGTTTTCTAGTAAGCGAAAGGGGAATCGATGCCAATCCAGATAAGGTAGATGCAATTATGAATCTACCAGAACCCGGTTGCATAAAAGACGTGCAAAAGTTAACAGGAAGAATGGCCGCACTGACCCGGTTCATTAGCAAATCAGCAGACAGGTCGTTGCCCTTTTTCAACGTGTTAAAGCAAAACAAGAAATTCAAATGGGGAGAAACAGAAAAAGCAGCTTTTGAGGCAGTAAAACGGCACCTGCAAGCCTTACCCACAATAGCTTGACCAGATGAAGGAGACACACTGCAGCTATACATATCTGCTTCTCAGCACACAGTGGCAGCAGTACTGATCATAGAGAAAGATAAAACACAAATACCGGTGTACTTTGTCAGTCACATCCTGCAAGAAGCAGAAACGAGGTACTCCTTGATAGAAAAGTTGGGGTTGGCAGTACTGATTGCAGCCAGAAAGCTGAGACCTTACTTTGATGCACACGGAATCCAAGTCCTCACAAACTACCCACTGGAAAAAGCAATGCAAAAAATGGACACATCAGGTAGACTCCTAAAATGGGCGATTGAACTATCAGAGTTTCACATGGAGTATCGGCCCAGAATGGCTATAAAAGCCCAAGCGCTGTCTGACTTCATAGTCGAAGCATCATACCAGGAGGAGGAAATAAAGGAAGGAAAATGGGAAGTAGCAGTAGACGGCTCTGTCACCAAATCAGGTGCAGGAGCAGGGGTAATAGTTACCTCACCAGAAGGAGATCAGTTCGAATATGCTATTAAGTTCTCTTTCCAGGCGTCAAACAACGAGGCAGAATACGAAGCCGCAATCGCTGGCATACAGATCTGCGCGACAGCTGGTGCTCGTAGGCTCACACTCACAACCGACTCACAGCTGGTAGCAAACCAGTTCTCAGGAGAATATGAAACGAAGGAAGATTCCATGAAACGATACGCCGAAAAGCTTAAGCAGTCAGTGGCATAGTTGGAAAGCTTCGAAATAAAATTAGTACCCCGATCAGAGAACATGTTGGCAGACTCCCTGTCAAAACTGGCCAGCTCAAGTGCTCTGGTAAAATCAGTAATGATAGAAGTCATGCATCGAAGGAGCACTGAAGTATTGGGGAAAGAGGTCATGGTAATCACAAGCCAACCTGAATGGTATGATACCATGTGGGCATACAAGAGAGATGGAACACTGCCTACAGAAAAAACGGAAGCAAGAAGGTTGATGAGGAACTCATGCTGGTTTGTAATCATCAGAGGTCAACTCTACAAACGAGGTTTCAGCTTGCCTCTTTTACGATGCATATCAGCATACGAATCGGCACGACTGATAGAAGAAATACATGAAGGAGTGTGTGGAAATCATCAGGGAGGAAAAACCCTTGCACTAAAATGCCAAAGGCAAGGATACTACTGCCCGACAATGCTAACAGACGCACAAGAATACGTCAAGAAATGTGAAAAATGTCAAGTTTTCTCAGCAGTCATCAATCGTCCTGCAAACGATCTCATGCCAATCCTAAATCCAGTACCGTTCGCCCAGTGGGGAATGGACATTCTAGGACCATTCACAACGGCATCCGGTGGTAGAAAATTTCTGATAGTGGCAGTCGATTATTTCACCAAATGGATAGAAGCAGAACCGGTGGCAAAGATAACTGCAAATCAGGTCAAAAAGTTCATATGGAAAAATATAATCACCAGGTTCGGATTACCGATGGCAATCGTGATGGACCATGGGGTACAGTTTGATTGCTCGCCAGTTCAAAGTTTCTTGAGTATGTACAAGGTTAAGTTTGCCTACTCTTCTGTTTGTCATCCCCAAAGCAATGGACAGGCAGAAGCTGCCAACAAGCAGCTACTGGCAGCAATGAGAAAGAAGCTAGACGACTACAAGGCTGGTTGGGCCGATATTGTTCCAGATATACTTTGGGGAAATAGAACCACCGTTAAGGAAGCAATGGGAGAGAGCCCATTTCGTCTATGTTTCGGATCAGAAGCAGTGATACCAGCAGAAGTAGGGTTACCTACATTCAGGATCCAGCATTATGAAGAAGACAAGAACGGTAAACTGTTAAAGCAGGAGCTGGATCTTCTACCAGAGATCAGACTCAGAGCAGAAATCAGATCGGCGGCTTACAAGCAGCGTATAAGTAATGCCTACAACAAAAGAGTAAAACACAGACAGCTTGAAGTAGGAGACCTGGTGCTCCGCAGAACTGCAGCTACAGGCAAGGCAAAGGTCCAAGGAAAGTTAACCCCAAACTGGGAGGGGCCTTATCAGATATGGGAAAAAATCGTACCAGGAGCTTTTAGGCTGATGGATATGGGTGGAACAGCGCTAAAAAATTCATGGAACGCCAGCGTCCTTAGAAAGTTTTATGTGTAGTCACTAACCCAAAAAGGCCGATTGAGCCAGGCCTGTTATGGTCCATGAAATGAAAGAAAGTCGAGGAATTCAAAGCAGAAGAATTTAACCCTTAAAGTAGGTCAGCAAGGCTACTATCAGCTTGCTGACTCGGGGTAATGTATAATCAAAAATCGTGATTCAAACCCTTAAAGTAGGTCAGCAAGGCTACTATCAGCTTGCTGACTCGGGGTGATACGAATCTAACCCTTAAAGTAGGTCAGCAAGGCTACTATCAGCTTGCTGACTCGGGGTAATGTATAATCAAAAATCGTGATTCAAACCCTTAAAGTAAGTCAGCAAGGCTACTATCAGCTTGCTGACTCGGGGTGATACGAATCAAACCCTTAAAGTAGGTCAGCAAGGCTACTATCAGCTTGCTGACTCGGGGTAATGTATAATCAAAAATCGTGATTCAAACCCTTAAAGTAAGTCAGCAAGGCTACTATCAGCTTGCTGACTCGGGGTGATACGAATCTAACCCTTAAAGTAGGTCAGCAAGGCTACTATCAGCTTGCTGACTCGGGGTAATGTTTAATCAAAAATCGTGATTCAAACCCTTAAAGTAGGTCAGCAAGGCTACTATCAGCTTGCTGACTCGGGGTGATACGAATCAAACCCTTAAAGTAGGTCAGCAAGGCTACTATCAGCTTGCTGACTCGGGGTAATGTATAATCAAAAATCGTGATTCAAACCCTTAAAGTAGGTCAGCAAGGCTACTATCAGCTTGCTGACTCGGGGTGATACGAATCTAACCCTTAAAGTAGGTCAGCAAGGCTACCATTAGCTTGCTGACTCGGGGTAATGTATAATCAAAAATCGTGATTCAAACCCTTAAAGTAGGTCAGCAAGGCTACTATCAGCTTGCTGACTCGGGGTAAAGTACCAGATTCAAACAGCACAATTGCATAAATGAGGGCAAACATAAAATAGAAAAATAAAACAAACAACACAAATATCATAAGTATAAGAGCAACACCATCTGATAAAACAAATTCGACAGCCAACACCAAGACTAAATTTCGTTAGCTGTTAACACGGCACAGGATAAGTTTAATAAAGTTTACAAAAACAAGGCTTAAAATTATGGGCAAAAGGTGCCACAAACAGCTGATAACAAATATGCGTTTACAAAAAAGAGACTAGTCACGATAAGCAAAAACGCCAGATGAACCGCAGGAGGATACCGGTGATGACTGCCCGCATCTTCAACCTTGTGGATGATCTGTCTGGTTAGTGCTGGAGGATAGGATGGCAGGGTCCAGATAATCTTCTTCTTTCAACTCAATGGGAGGAAGAGTCAAGGGATCAGCATTCTGAATGATCTCCTCCGGAATGATCTGTGACTCCCAACCGGTTGGTACCCTGTGCTTTTCCTCCACCAGAAAAGCATACTCAATATCCTCACAGTCCTCCTTAGGAAGGCCAATACCATGAACGCCACAACGGTGGGCAGCAAACCAGGCACCGTTATGACTATCCGTGATACGCTTACTATAGGTCTGGGACCGAGAAAATCGCAAGGCACCATCCCGAGCACCGGTCTTGTAAGCAGCTTTGGCCTTCTCATCCGCCTCCAGCAACTTCTCAGACAGCTCTTTGTTCTTGGTCTCCTCTGCCTCCAGCTTGTTCGCAACATTCTCCAACTCTTTGTTGCGTTGCTTCACCCTTTTCAGCTCAGAAGTTTTTTGGTCCAGATCTTGCTTGGCGTCATTCACCTGCTTCTCCAGATCAGCCTGCCTTTTCTGAAGGTCTTCATTCTGCTCCTGGTAGCAGAGGTACAGCTTCACAAGCTCCACTGCAGAGTTGCAGGCCTACAAAAAACAATTCGTCAAAAACAACACCGATTGCAGACCTTGAGCAAATATATATATATATATATATATATATATATATATATATATATATATATATATATATATATATATATATATATATATATATATATATATATATATATATATATATATATATATATATATATATATATATATATATACAAAAAGCATACCATAAAAGTAACACCGATTGCATACCTTGAGCATATCATTCATATGTTGGGCAGCCGGCGCGTCAATCTCAGCAGCAGGATTGTCGCGAGGAGTAGCCAGATCCTTCAAAGCCCTCCAACCCATGCAACCACCTCCTTTGCAGTCGTCGGTGAGTATCGACTCACCACGAAGAAGATCGATTTTAGGGTTCCAGGGTTCATCAGTCTCACCAGGAGGAACCTCAAAGTACTTCATCTTCCTAGGGGATAGGCAAATCGGAGTCTTCTCAATCCACTCCCCAGGACGGACAAAGACACCCATGTTTAGACCAGAGCTGGTACCAGCACTCTGGCTAGGGCGAACATACCCAGAAGAAGTATGAAGAGTAGGAGGCATGAGAGGAGGAGTCTTCTGGCCCATACCAGCAACATCAGTATCATTTACCTCTTGCTCTTGATTCTGGCGGGTTGGAGTCATGAGATCCACAACCATCAAGTCTGGTTGGGCTATCGGCTCAACATTCGCAACAGTATCATCCCCTTGGCCTGCGATGTTCGCATCTGCAGCTGATTCAAAATCCTTCTCAGGAGACTTCTGCTGAGACTTGTCAGGGGCAGGCTGCGTAGTACCGTCCACTCGAGACCGATTCACCCGAGTGAAGGGTTGGTTACGATCACGAGGACGCCTGCCAGTAAGGGCAGCACCACGACCGCAATCCAAACTTTTAAAACCACCGGCCATATCGGGAGCAGTATGAGTGGTTTTGAAGACAGGTTTTGGAGCAGGATTATCGGGAGCAGTATGAGTGGTTTTGAAAACAACTCCAGTGGGGGCACGAATGGAAAGGGGTTTGGGAGCTGGTATGGAACTTAATCTTTTTGTCTTCTTGGCAGGAGACTCACTCACAACCTCCTCCCGAATCGAGCCACGCTTTTTGTTGGCTTGGGTTGCGTAGGTCGACAGGGTAGAAAACACACCTTTCGGATTGGGAGGGTTGTTGGTAGTAGGACGACCGTCTTTACCCAAACCAAGAATAGCAAAGTTAAGAGTATGCAGACCTGGTAAGAAAAAACAAGTAAAGATTTAAACACAGACAACAACAATACGTACAAAACAAGAAAAGCATACTTAAACAATACGAGAGGGGGATATAGCTATCAGCCCCACGACCATACCAAGAGTATGGGTGTGGCACAAGCCAACTGCAGACAGCGGCCCATTCCCCAAAATATACTTAGCAGGAGGCAACCAGTACTTAGGAACGGTCACAGACTTCTGCAAACCGGTGTCAACATGCAAACAGGACACAAACTGATGGGCCCTTTTCTCCCTGAAACCCAACTCCCGAATGGGGTAATGGTTCATATGAGGACGGGGGAGGTGAAAGCGAGTCCGAATGGGGAAGTCAGAGGGCACTCTCAACCAGTAGAACTTTTTTTCCCAGTCTTTACAGCTAGACAGCTTGGGGTTGACGGTCATTTTGCTTGCCTTGGTGTAAAAAGACCACCATCCAGACTTCTTCTTATATTTTTTCAACCAAATCAACAGCCTAAACAGGTTAATGGTTTGGGGCCATTGTTTAAAAGACAGCAGCCAGGTAAAAGCCACCACATTCCTCACTACCTGAGGCGTTACCTGCGCCAAGCATACGTTCCAAGCCCGGAATACCTTCTCTATAAAAGGATGAAGGGGAAATCGGAGGCCGAAATCAAGATGATGGGCATACACGCCGATATGATCAGGGGGGCAATCCAAAATCACACTCCCCTCAGCAGGAATCACGAGACGGTACCCTTTGGGCAGTTTCAAGTACTCTTTGGCCCAGCGCGGATGGTCGTCTTTGATAGCCCTATCACGGAAAGATTTGATTATTTTAGCTTTGAAAACGGCACTACCAGCAGGAGGAGGACTCTCAACCCTGTATCTCATCTCCTCCGTATCGGAATCTGGTTCCACATCCAGATCTCCTTCCCTCAAAACCTGCTCACACAGAGAGGTCACGTCTTCACCATCATCCCACAACTGGCCAATATCATCATCAGACTCCAAAATTGAATCCCCTATATCCTCATCCTCTCCCCCACCACTACAGGCGGAGTTGTCGGACCCCGCAACATCGTTGGCACGACTGCTAACCTCCCCTTCATCCATCTGACGGCTCCCACCAGCCACGTCCTCTAGATGGGCACCCCTAACGACATCCTGGGTAAAAGACACAACAACATTGCCAAAATTAGTGCCATAGTCACCATATCCTTTACCGGCAGGGTCCATAAATTGCGTCCATGATCGAAGTTCGTACTCAAGGGCAATAGAGGGAGCATCCACTGCCAGGATTGTTTCGCAGTTATCTACTAAATTCAAATCATGACGAATATCGGCTCGTACCTGTTTGCGCATATGAGCCTGTAATTCCTTTGCAGCATCCTCGTAAGACGGTTCAAAATAATCAGAGGTAGACGGTTTATCATCATCCTCAAAATTGACATCCTCAGAAGTGGACGCAGGGTCAGCATCGTCATACCCAGCCCCACTCAACACATTATCACTATCTCGCTCACTCGACATTATACCCAAATATAAACCTACACGAAGGGGGAAACAAAAACAAAAAAGACTATACCTTCTCGCACAACGGAAAATTAGCAGCCCAGAATCGAGATACAGCACTTCCGCAAGCACCACAGTCAGCAACAGAAACAGCAGCGAAAAAATAACTCACAGGAACAAAGGAGAAGATTTGAGAAGGAGAGAGAAAATTTGAAGAAAAGAGCGAAAGTGTTTTGACGTTTTAAGAAAAGAAAGTTAAATAGTCAAAAATCGAGAAAAACGGGCGATTTGACAGTTAAAGGAAGTTGAAAGGACAGAGCAAATCTCAGCCATTGAAATAAAATGATAAAGCGACACGCGTCGCATAACACGCAGATGCATCACACGTGGAATAAATTTAAGCGGTACAAATTCAAAATACTTCCTAAAAATCCAAAATCTCAAGGGGGCTAGTCAGCATCCAAAATCTCAAGGGGGCTAGTCAGCATCCAAAATCTCAAGGGGGCTAGTCAGCATCCAAAATCTCAAGGGGGCTAGTCAGCGTCCAAAATCCCCAAAGGAGCATATCAGTAAAGGGGAGCAGGGCGCCCTATCTGCTTAGTTTCAGCGAAATTACAGGTGGTATTCATTATGAGAAGGCTAGTCAGCACTTAACACATAAACAAAACGCACCAGCACATTTCGCGGAAAGCGCGCAGTCATGGGGGCTAGTTGTAGGAAGAGCACTATTTTCAGAGCAAACACATCGGTCAAGACAGATATGCTCACTTTGAGGGGGCTAGTTGTACGGGTATGCTACCAGCTGGCTGGTAGCATCGCCAAAGCCGTTAAGGACAAAAACAGATGAGCCTTACCGGCAATTATTATTCCCTACCAGCATCTCTAAAAGCCGGTAGGGAGGAGGCACGTGACCAAACCAAGAGGTCAACGGGTCGCTATCAATCGGGTAGGACCCATTTGACCGTACGCCCGACCCGCGCCTATATATATGGGCTTCATTTATGACAAAAAGGTACGCAAACACAATCATTTCCACTTAAACCAAAATACTTATTACTCATCATACCTGACTTTAGCATCGGAGGGGATCCTCGAATCACCCTCGAGGCTAGTTCACCTTTGTTATCTGCGCAGGATATCATCAGGATAACAGCAACACTCGACCAGCAAGACATCTCCAACCGTTCCCAAATCTTACCGGAACACCATCTTTATCTTTTTAGTTGGGATATATATATATATATATATATATATATATATATATATATATATATATATATATATATATATATATATATATATATATATATATATATATTTAAGTGTTGGGGTAGTAATTAATCACTTAGTAAACAACCCAACTCGTGAGACAAGGCTATATATATCAACCCATCCAAGGCCACTTGAAAGAGAGACCAAGGAGGAGGCCAGGAAGTATCGATCACCACCATGGAGCCGTCAACCCAAAGACATCATCTTGAAGCTTGACACCGATTCCCATGAGAGGTGTTCCGTCTTGAAGGCCAACCATCCACCAGTGCAGCAGTCATATACCGCAACAACGCCAACCATGAAGGAGACCACCCTTTTTGTAGAACATACGAAGATCGTAGTCCGAGACGGAGCTGTCCTTGAGTCCGAAACGGAGATGTTCTTGAGTCTGATTGTAATTGATGCAAAGGAGGTGGCCCCGCACCGACTCCAGTACTCGAAGGAGCCGTCAGGAAGGTGTTGCCATACTATTGAAATCGTGACCTCCGGAGTAGATTCATCAATCCCGCTGCTGTTGTGATGCCATGAAGAAGGAGAACTTGAAGCTGCTTGCCTTTTGTCCTCTTTTTGATGGTGTGAGTAGCTGCTCCGTATAAAAGTTCTTTTGTTTTCTTTAATGACTCATTCATAAAGCCCAAGTTGAATTTTTCATTTGATCACAAAATCAATGATGGCCCACAAATTTTAAACATGCTTTAGCCTTTTTCTTCCTTATACCACGTGAAGATGCTGCTAGGCTTTGTTTTTTTTTTTTGGTTTTACAAAACAAATAATTGCATATGATCATGATGATCGATAATGTTGATTGATTTGGTGCTTTGAGCTTTCTCCAACCTCAGTATTTAACATTTTGGGTCAAACTCCACTGCTTGTAAGCTTTCTTCAGATCTTCACGAACGATTTGGTGATCCTTAGTGCTAGACGACTTTCTCCAGGTCTTCATGAACTTTGATACGTGATGGTGCTTGTAAGCTTTCTCCATCCTTTGGGTTACATTTTACCAATTTCTGGTGCTTGGAAGCTTTCTCCATATCTCAATTAGTTTTCGCGAATCCCTGGTGCTTGGAAGCTTTCTCCAGATATAGATTCGAGGTGTTTGGTGCTTTTGAGCTTTCTTCAGACTTCATATATCATTTGGTGGATTCCTGGTGCTTGGTGGTTTCTCCAGGAAATTTGACGGCTCTCCAGATCGCTGGTTCGAGGTGTTTGGTGCTTCTGAGCTTTCTCCAAACTTTGAGTAAATGACGACAAACTTTCCGGTCATCATTTGACAAAAATAATATTTTGAAGACAAAGTAACAAATTTTGATTTTTTTTTTACTCATGCCCCCAATGTCGTACTTCATTTTTCAAAACATTTGGTGTTCTTCAAAACATATGTACTTTTTTAATCTTTTTTTTTTAAGGAATACAATTTCAAAATCCAAATTATACTCCAAAAATGTTTTTTCAATTTTTTTTTTTTTTTGAGGTGGACTGCCTTTGAATTTTTTTTTTTTTTGATTATCCAAGATGCCTACGTACCAAATAAAGTGATTATTTTTCACTTTTTTGGATCAAGCCAAACGTAGTTCAAAGTTTTTTTTGCAATTTTTTTTTTGGTTGTGCATTTTAGGCTCGTGCTTAGGAGCTTTGAGGACGATCTTTTTCACCTTTGCCCCCAGGATCATTGTTGAAACTTCTTGCAGACTTGTGAAATCAAATCGTCGAAGTCTTAACAAATGTCCGACTAATCGGATTTTTCTTCATGGTTGGCTATCGCAACCTCCATTTTGTGAGCTTGAGATGCCAAATCCTGGAATGTTTTTGGCTTCATTCCTTGCAAAATATAAACCAAGTCCCAATGCATGCCTTGGATGCACATATCAACTGCAGAAGTTTCGCGTAAACGATCCTTGCATTGAAGACTTAGTGTCTTGCAAAAAAATTTTTTGGTTGTGCAGTTTAGGCTCGTGCTTAGGAGCTTTGAGGAGGATCTTTTTCACCTTTGCCCCCAGGATCATTGTTGAAACTTCTCGCAGACTTGTGAAATCAAATCGTTGAAGTCTTAACAAATGTCCGACTAATCGGATTTTTCTTCATGGTTGGCTATCGCAACCTCCATTTTGTGAGCTTGAGATGCCAAATCCTGAAATGTTTTTGGCTTCATTCCTTGCAAAATATAAACCAAGTCCCAATGCATGCCTTGGATGCACATATCAACTGCAGATTTTTCGCGTAAATGATCCTTGCATTGAAGACTTAGTGTCCGCCAGCGATCAATGTACTCCACGACAGGTTCATCCTCCAACTGGTTTGTTTGTGTTAACTCCATCATGCTGACAATACGGCGAGTGCTTATGAAGCGATTCAAGAACGATTCTTCCATCTGGTCCCAACTATCGATCGACCCAGGTTCTAAGTCGTCTGCATACCAATCGGAGGCAGCTTCTTTTAGCGATCGAACAAACTGTTTCACGAGCAAGCCTCCTTCGGTACCTGCATTGTTACACGTTTCGATAAAATAAGCCACATGTTGCTTCGGATTTTCTTTTCCATCAAATTGCATGAATTTTGGAGGTTGATAAGCGTTTGGCATCTCCAAGGCTTCAATCCTTTTTGTGTAAGGTTTGATGTAATGGTCACTTTCGTCGGGATCTACGCCAAGTTGGTGTTTGATAGTTTTGTCTATCATATCTTGAATTTGACGGTAGCAGGACGAATCACGATGGGGATTTCTTCTCCTTCTTGGCTTGGACTTCACTGTCGATGTAGACTCATCTCTTCTGCCTTCGTTTTCACCATTTTTGTACGATTTACCAATTGCACGTTTTTCCAGCTTCTTGGTCAAATTGGCAATTTGTTTGTCTTAGCGTTTGATTTGGGCTTTCTGTTCTTCGCCGCCTTTGACAAGTTTTTCAAGGACTTTCTTCATATTCTCCAATTCTTCCTCAATGGTGTTTGCTTCAATTGCCATAACATTTACAACGACGACGTCTACTTCTCCATTGATTGGATCACATGACGGACCTTGGACCGCTCCATTGCTTGGCTCCTGTGATGGCCCTTGGACTGCTCCATTGCTTGACTCTTGTGACGGACCCTGGATTGATGTTGGAGGGAAGAACTTGTTGCTTTTGTAGCCAACTTCTGGGTTTATTAGCGACGATAAGGCTGCATCAAATTGAATGGAACTTTTCTTGACCGCCATGATTGGATCTTGTTTCTTCATCGTCATGCTTTTACGGCTTGAAATTGCTTCAGTACTTTGATTGTGGAGAAGGAGATGAGAGGTAGAAATCGTCTCACCGAGCATGCCAAATTTGTAAACACAAATTTCAGGTCTGCAAATAATAAACTTAAAATAAAGTGAACAAAATATATTTTATATTGATTTTTGAAGTTTCTGGGTACAATCTCTAATGTATGCTCCTCTGATTCGATCTCCACTTTGGATTTGACTTGGCTCACAAATTGATTTAATTTGGTTCGCGGACTGATTTGATTTGATTCTTAGATTCGGGCTTGATCTCGTTCAAGAATGTTGATGTAGAATAGAACGACACGTCATTTTGTATGCTTGTTGTTCTTCTTCCACCAGAATAATTTGATGTCGATTTGATGTTGATCGCGAACGGGTTTGATCTTCTTGAATAATGGCCTTCGGGCTTGATCTCGTCCAAGGATGATCTTCTAGAATGGAACGGCACGTCGATTTGAATGCTTGTTGTTCTTCTTCTAGGGAGAGAGTTTTGTATAACTTGACAGACATAGAGAGATTTGAGAATTTTAGGTTTTGCCGTCTATTTCTCCTTTCCCGACAAATGATGCAGGAAACTCTTATTTATAGGAGTGAGTTGAACTTCTAGGGTTTTATGTGTTTTGAGCTTCTTGAAATGGACTTAATAGTCATGACCAATTTATAACAGTTTAACCTATTTTGTTAGGTTTAACCATTAAAAATATCCGGGTTTGATTAAAACAACTAAAATGGGCTAAATTAATATGAGAACCCAAATCAACTAATTTAATAGACTGTCAAATGATTTTCGAGTCAATACTTTGACTTTTGACCAGAATAATATCTAATGTGGCACATATACGAATTTTCCGTGCTTACAGTTACATCATTATATTTTTTAATGTACCTTCTCAATTATTTTGGACTACCGTGTGTGATACGGTTCCTAAACTAATCTATATCTATACTAAAAGAGAAGTTCCTCTCTCCTCCCCTGTCCACGTGTCGCTCCTTGAATAATTGTCTCCACATTTTAAATTTATTATATTTTTTAATTCATAAAAGTTAATTATAGTAGAAATATACTACAAGTTAATTACGGAAAAAAATATCTTGTCATTGTCAACTTAGTATAAAAAAGTTATGAACTTACCATATACTCCATAGTTCAATATGGTATATTATTATCTTCATTAGAGGAATGAAATAATTAACCATAATTCATATATTACCCATAAAATTGAAGGAAATAATGCCCTTGGTCCAAGTATGCATTCAATGATAAGTCTAATATATGCGGTTCAGTATTAATTAACAAGTTAATAATTCAGTGAGATCAAGTGAGCTGAATGCCTAGCTAGAGGCCGCTTCAGTTCAAGTGGAATTAATGATATTAATCCACAGCTTACTCTTGACTGAACCCGTAGGGTCACACAAATAGTACGTAAACGGATCAAGTATTTAATGGCATTAAATACTCCATCTATGGATATTCGGAATCGACGGATCTTGGTTTCAGTGGGAGCTGAGATCGTCACAGGCAAGAAATGAATACTCCGGAAACGATGATATTGCCGGAAACGGAAATATGGATCGTATCGGAAATATAAATATTATCCAAGTCGTAGATGTTGCCGGAAACGGAAACATGGTACGTATCGGAAAATATTATCGGAAATGGAAATATTGCCGGAATCGGAAATATTGCCGGAAACGGAAATATTGTCAGAATCGGAAATATTATCGGAATCGGAAAATAATTCGGAAACGGAAATATTAAATATTTGTTCGAAACGGAAATTGATTCCGGAATCGGAAATATTAAATATTGTTCGTATCGGAAATGAATTCCGGAATCGGGAATTTAATCGGAAGCGTATCGTACGAATTAGCATCGGACGAGGCCCGCTAGACGAAGGCCCAGCACGAAGCCAGGCCATCGCCCAGCGAGCCAACACGCACCATCGCATGCCAAGCCTCGACCAGGCCCAGCGCAAGGCCAGGCCCAGCCAAGGCCTGGGGCGCGCGCGCGAGAGCACAGCAGTGGGCCGAGCGCTGTGCGCCTAGCGTGGGCCGCAAGGCTTGCGCGGGTGTACGGTGCTCATGCAATGCTTGTGCGGGAATCCTAAAGCAATCGGGATTCGAAATATGATTAAATCCTAAAACTATTAGATAATGATTATTTAATTAGAGTCCTAGTAGGATTATAATTAAATAAATTAGTATCCTAATAGGATTCCAAAACCTTTTCCATAACTTTATAAATAGGTGCCTAGGGTCACATATTTACATAGATTATTCAAGTATTCAAAGTGAGTTTTTGAGAGAAAAATTCAGTCACATACCTTGCCTAAAAGTGCCGAAATTATTAGTACCTTAAGGGCGATTCTAGTTGGTCAATCTTAAGGCGGATCCGGACGTGCTGTGGACTATCTACGGAGGGACGACACTTGGAGTCCTAAAGACTTGTTCTTGTTCGGTTCGGGCGCAGCTAGGGAAGGCACGCAACAAAGAGTATGCATCTAAACTATGCTATATGATTATGTGTAAATAATATGTATTCCTGGCTAAATGGTTTTTCCGCATGATTTATGAATTGTCATATGTATCATAACCTAACAGTGGTATCACGAGCCTCTTATTATTTTCATAATCTAAATTGCATGAACATGGTTAAATATTACAAATTTGCAAGAATTAAAAGGGGTGATTAATTTTCGTAATTGTTAATTAATTGCAAATTGCGTTTATTTAATTATACGTACGCAGTTTTTCGGCAGTTTCTTCGTTACTCATCCGAATTGAGTGATTTTTGTGTCAATTCCGCATGTAAAAGGCATTCTAAAATTTTGACAAAAATAGTATTTTTCTGCCGAACCCAGAATTCTCAAATTCGAAGCCTAACTATGACTTTTCGAAGGTTTTAGTTTTTCGAATGCAAAATTTCGTAAATTTAAGATGTTAAATTAAATATTTGCGATTCTTGTTGATAAATCTTGAATTTTTGATTGACCTACTGTATATGTTTAACAAGTTTGAATGCCTAGCCTTGTTAATTATGCAATCTAATTTGTAATTATGATTAATTTGTTGAAAATTAGAATAATTTAGAATTAATTTGATTTTCATAATTAATTATAATTTAATTAGATACCTATGATTACAAACCACCATAAAAATTATAAATTTATGATAAATTTTAAATTTTTATGACCTAAACTTGAATCCATGTTAATCGGAAATCAATTGAATAATAAATTTTCGATTTTTCGCCCTAAAATTATGAAATTAATATTAATTTATTAATTTGTCATTTAATTTTAAATATAAATTTTTAAATTTTATGCGATTCGTTCATATAACTTGCACGCACAAAGCAATGGACGCTACGTGTTACCCTTAAGGGGTGTTGTATAGTGCGGGCATGTGACGACGAGCAAGGGAGCTCGTCGCCCATGCGGCACGAATGCAATGAGCAAGGCCATGGTGCACGAGCACAAGGCAACAGCCCTGCCTTGTGTCGTGGGCTATGAGCAATGGACGAATGGGCATGGGCGAAGGCAAGGCACGACAGTCGCGTGTGGGCAGCAAGCGAGCTGCGCCACAATGCGCACTGCCTCGCGCAAGCGCGCGCAGCCTCTCGCGCAGCGAGCGCAAGCTCGCGTGCCACGAGTGCTGCGCCCAGCGTCGATGCCGCGCGCAGCGAGCGCTGGCTCGCACCAAGCGAGCGCTAGCGAGTGCGCACAGCATGCGCTGGCGAGTGCACGAAGCGAGCGCTGGCGCGCGCGCAGCGAGCACCAGCTCGCGCGATGGCTTTCGAAGGGTAGAAGCAGCAGCTATGCGACGCAGCGCATGGGCTGCGCGCACATGGACAGCGATGGTTGTGTGCGTGTGGCCCATGGGCGTGTGATGCGTGAGGTGTTTGCGTTGCGATTAGATCGTTTTGAAATTTTAATTTGAAATTTTCAGTTTACGTAATTTTAATTAATTTTAAAATTAATAATTTAAATTATTTTCTTGGATTTTAATTTTGAATATTGTAATTATAATAAATTTTATTTATTCTAATTATTTTACTAAAATTAAAATCATGAATTAATTTAAATACGACTGAAATTAAATTAAACTTTTTGGATTCAATTATAAATTTATATGAGCTTTAAATTTTAATTAAATTTGTATGTTTCCGGTTAGACTAGAAATACATTTTTATGTTTAAAATTAGTAAAGCATATGAATTTATTGGTTTAAGTGGGAGCCCTTTTAGTCATAAACTCTTGATTAGGTCTACAAATCCTTAAGGTTAAAACAACTTGATTAGAATTAATAAGGACTGAATAATTGGTAGATTATTGGTGCCCTTGATTAATTGCTGCAAATGTTTACGTGATGCATAATGTGTTTTACTAACCAACTATGTGGGCCATTCATGATAATGAATGGGTGAATGGTATATATTGTATATGTACTGTTTTGCAGGTTATGAAGTGACTAGTATGGCCCAAATAGGATAGAAAATATGGTCTGCGTACCATTAATTTGAATGTAATTGGTCTAAAGTACCAAAGTTGTTTTTCAATTCAAATATGGTCTGCGTACCATCAAATAGTTGTAATTAGTTTTAATTATAGCTTATCCTATTTGAAGAAAATGGTGCCTCCCACGGAGATTTTCAAGACGGACTTTGAAGTTAAAGCTTCAAGATGAAGTCGGGCCATACTAGATCACATTTATCTTATGCATGTTTTAAGTTATTTATTGCTTTTAAATATGTCTTAAAATGCATGAGATCAAAAGCTTGATTATGTTGCATGATTAAGGATTTTAGTTCACTTAAAATCTAACCAACATAGTAAGAGCCTTAAGTTCCAAACTTAAAAATTGAGTTAAAAGGTGCCATGCCAAAATATACACTTGCTTGGATATCCTTTACATCAATCTAGTAATAGATTTCGCTCAGCGAGGTGTTACTTATTGGTCCTAAAGGGGCAAGGTACACAAATAATTGTGAGTACATGTTAGTTTTGGTGAAACTCAACGATATAAGTAAGGAGTCCTTTTATGTCGTGGCAAAATCGATAGGTTTACCTAATAAGTTCTTAGACGTACCTATCAACCAAGAATAGTTTCTAGACTATTAGCAAAAGGCTTTTGCTTACCTAAGATGTTTTAGGATTAAGTCGACAAACTGTGCTTAGTTCTTCAATGATTTTAGGATCTTGGAATCATTTTATTCACACCTGCCGGAACACATAACTTGAATAAAATGCTTAATAAACATTGAATTATGCATGTATGCTAGAATTTAAGTTTATTAAGAGAAACTGTGAATGGTTATTTATTTGTTTATTCTTTTCAATTGTAGTTTTAAATATGGCAAACAACAATCAAAACATCATCATAGGTTCTGAGCTTATGGTCAGGCTGAACCTGGCAAATTTTCTTGAATGGGAAGCTAAGCTAGTTGAAATAGTCAAACTCAATGGACTTGAGTATGTACTGTCACATCCCATGCCAAGCTACTATGCCAGAGACATGACCCCTGAGAGATTTTACGCCTGGGATGCGGATCTCAAAAAGGTTATGAGTCTCATGCTGAACAATATCCCTGATGATTGGGCTAGAAGGTTTGTAGCCTATGAACCTTTTACGCTCATCAAGAATCTGAGGGATATCTGTCGTGGAAGCACGGAGGACAGGGACCTGAACGTCCATGAGTTGATTGAATCAATGTCTGGTCTAAAGGTTAGTTCTCCCAACAGGTGTTATAGGATGGAGGTCCAAGAAACACATGTTCAGCTCCTTCGCACTAAACAGAGGGTAGGCGTCCCACTGAGGTTCCATGTGGATCTTATGCGTTCATACTTTGATCGCCTAAGTCTACTAGGAACACCAATAAGCGAAAGGATGGCAGTCTCTATCTTGCTCAATTCACTACACAGTGGGTTTGGTCGCTTCAAGCAACTATACCTAAGTGAACCAAGAGAAGAAACAGTTGCAGAATTTGTTCACCTTGTCAGAAAGGCTGAAATAATACTGGACTGTGAAGCCAAAGATTTACTCAAGGCTAGAAGGAGACCGTTCAAGAAAGGTGGAAAGTCCAAGGGCAATGCTAAATCAAAGCAGGACAAGTCCACATCAAGCTGTCTTTATTGTGATGGAATAGGCCATTACAAAAGAGAATGTCCAAAGCTAAAGGAAGATCAGAAGAACGGAACAGTCGTTCCATCTTCAGGTATTTTCGTTATAGACTGTATACTTGCTAATTCAACTTCTTGGGTATTAGATACAGGTTGTGGCTCACACTTATGTTCCAATCCACAGGGACTAAGAAGAAGTAGAAAGTTAAGCAAGGGTGAAGTCGACCTACGAGTGGGAAATGGAGCACGGATTGCTGCATTAGCTGTAGGAACTTACTATTTGTCGTTGCCCTCCGGGCTAGTTTTGGAACTGGAAGAATGTTTCCATGTTCCAAGTCTTACTAAAAACATCATTTCAGTTTCTTGCTTAGATGCTAAGGGATTTTCCTTTTTAATAAAAGACAATAGTTGTTCGTTTTATTTTAAAGAGATGTTTTATGGATCTGCTAGATTAGTCAATGGACTTTATTTATTAGATCACGACAAACAAGTATATAACATAAATACCAAAAAGGCTAAAAAGGATGATTCAGATCTCACCTATCTGTGGCATTGTCGATTAGGCCATATAAACTTGAAACGCTTAGAAAGACTTCAAAAGGAAGGAATTCTAGAACCATTTGACTTAGAGGATTATGGTAAATGCGAATCATGTTTACTTGGCAAAATGACAAAGCAACCTTTCTCTAAAGTTGGAGAAAGAGCAAATGAACTATTGGGTTTAATCCATACAGATGTATGTGGACCAATGAGTACAAATGCTAGAGGTGGTTTCAGCTACTTTATCACTTTCACTGATGACTTCAGTAGATATGGTTATGTCTACCTAATGAAGCATAAGTCTGAATCCTTTGACAAATTCAAGGAATTTCAGAGTGAAGTAGAGAATCAATTAGGCAAGAAGATTAAGGCACTGCGGTCTGATAGAGGCGGTGAATATCTGAGCTATGAATTTGATGACCATCTGAAAGAATGTGGAATTCTATCAGAATTGACTCCTCCATGAACACCACAATGGAACGGTGTGTCGGAACGGAGGAACAGAACCTTGCTAGACATGGTCAGGTCAATGATGGGTCAGGCCAAACTTCCATTAGAATTTTGGGGACATGCACTAAATACAGCTGCACTCACTATAAATAGAGCTCCGTCTAAAGCTGTCGAAAAGACTCCATATGAATTATGGTTTGGAAAGCCTCCAAATGTGTCTTTTCTTAAGATTTGGGGATGTGAAGTATACGTCAAACGATTAGTTTCAGACAAACTTCATCCAAAATCTGACAAATGTATCCTTGTGGGCTATCCAAAGGAAACAAAGGGGTATTACTTCTACAATACATCTGAGAACAAGGTGTTTGTTGCTCGAGATGGTGTCTTTTTGGAGAAAGATCACATTTCCAAAATGACAAGTGGGAGAAAAGTAGACCTCGAAGAAATTCGAGTCGAACAACAAACTCTAGAGAATGCTCAAGATGACATTCAGGATGAAACTCAGAGATCTTTAGAAGAATCTGGTGAGAATCATGGTCAAACTAGAAATGTTACCCCGCGTAGATCGCAAAGATATAGATCTCAACCGGAAAGGTACTTAGGTATTTTGACGAACGAGAGCTATGACGTTCTATTACTTGAAAGTGATGAACCTGCGACTTACAAACAAGCTATGACGAGCCCTAGCTCCAAGCAATGGCAAGAAGCCATGCAATCTGAATTAGACTCCATGTCTGAAAACCAAGTATGGGATTTGGTCGATTTGCCAGATGGCTACCAAGCCATTGGAAGCAAATGGGTTTTCAAACTGAAAAAGGACAAGGATGGGAAACTTGAAGTTTTCAAAGCTAGATTGGTTGCAAAAGGTTACAGGCAAGTCCACGGTGTGGATTACGATGAAACCTTTTCACCAGTTGCAATGCTAAAGTCTATTCGGATAATGTTAGCAATCGCTGCATATTACGATTACGAAATATGGCAGATGGATGTCAAAACTGCTTTCTTAAACGGCGTTTTAACAGAAACTGTGTTTATGACACAGCCTGAAGGTTTTGAGGATCCAAAGAATGCTAAAAAGGTATGCAAGCTAAAGAAGTCAATCTACGGATTGAAGCAGGCATCCAGGAGCTGGAATATACGTTTTGATGAAGCAGTCAGTGACTTTGGTTTCATCAAGAACGCAGACGAATCTTGTGTATACAAGAAGGTCAGTGGGAGCAAAATTGCTTTCCTGGTATTATATGTCGACGACATATTACTTATCGGAAATGACATTCCTATGTTGAACTCTGTCAAGATTTGGCTTGGGAAATGTTTTTCAATGAAAGATCTAGGAGAAGCACAGTACATATTGGGCATCAAGATTTACAGAGATAGATCTAAAAAGATGATTGGACTTAGTCAAAGCACTTATATCAATAAGGTGCTTGATAGGTTCAAGATGGCGGACTCCAAGCGAGGCTACCTACCCATGTCTCATGGAATGACTCTAAGCAAGAATCAGTGCCCAAAAACACTTGATGAGCGTAGACGAATGAATGGGATTCCATATGCATCATTGATTGGTTCAATAATGTATGCTATGATATGTACACGCCCGGATGTTGCGTACGCACTCAGTGCTACGAGCAGATACCAGTCAGACCTAGGAGAGGCGCATTGGACTGCTGCCAAGAATATTCTGAAGTACCTGAAAAGGCACAAAGATGACTTCCTGGTCTATGGTGGAGATGATGAATTAATTGTTAAAGGCTATACGGACGCAAGTTTCCAAACCGACAAAGATGATTTCATATCACAGTCTGGGTTTGTCTTCTGCCTCAACGGAGGAGCAGTAAGCTGGAAAAGTGCTAAGCAAAGCACCATTGCGGATTCTACAACTGAAGCGGAGTACATTGCTGCACATGAAGCAGCAAAGGAAGCTATATGGCTAAGGAAGTTCATAGGTGAACTTGGTGTAGTCCCCTCCATTAAAGGACCAATAGCCCTGTATTGTGATAATAACGGAGCTATTGCACAGGCAAAGGAGCCTAGACACCACCAGAGAGTCAAGCATGTACTTCGTAGATTTCACCTTCTACGAGAGTTCGTTGAAAGAAAAGAAGTCGAGATAAGCAAAATTGGAACTGATGACAACATATCAGATCCATTGACTAAACCTCTGCCGCAGGCGAAGCACAACTCGCACACTGCAGCTATGGGAATCAAGCATATTGGAGAATGGCTTTGATGTCTCTGTTTAATGTTTTAAAGTTTTAGAGTTTAAATCTTTGTAAAACATTATTGGTTAATCATTCACAATAAATGAAGAGAATTCATTTTTCCATTTAATTTGTGGTTTATTAAATGATGAGTCCCTTCAATTTGACGATATATTCAAGATAGACTGTCAGGACCAGTCCTGTGACTAAGAAATGTCTATCAAGTGAACTTGAATGTCAAAGGTTGAAAATGGTCCCTAGTCGGAGTTTTCTATAAAATTGGACGCATAGAAAACGTTAGACGATTAGAATGCAAGATGACTAGTAGTTCTGTTTCTTGAACTATGTGGACATGGCAATGTCATAATCATTTGCATAGATACTTACTTTGTGAAGACTAGTATCGGACAAGACCTATGAAACTTTACTGTAAGAGATGAAAATCTGTCATAAGTAAATTTCATTAAAATTATTAGACACTAAATCCTCAATACCTGAGTGATTTGAGATTACTTGTTTGAGAACTGGTTGCTTTGACGTTGACCAACCGTCGCACCGTAAAAGGAGGCTATAAAGGCAACGCTCAGGTAATCACCTATCAAACGAAGTCTAATCTCAAGATCGCAAGATTGGGATTGTCCTCCCATAAATCGGGATGAGATGCTTAAAAGTTGTACAAGGCCACTCGGAGAGCTAGAAACTGAAATGCATGGCCGTGCTCGGATGAATCATAGGCTATGATTATCTGTTTATTTGATCAGTTGAACTCTGAAACCGAGAAACACCTCTGGACATAATAAGGATGACAACTCTTACCTTATGTTCAAGAGCAAGCATCGAGCGACAAAGGAATTAGGAAATGCACACTTGTCCCTAAGGACAAGTGGGAGACTGAAGGAAATAATGCCCTTGGCCCAAGTATGCATTCAATGATAAGTCTAATATATGCGGTTCAATATTAATTAACAAGTTAATAATTCAGTGAGATCAAGTGAGCTGAATGCCTAGCTAGAGGCCGCTTCAGTTCAAGTGGAATTAATGATATTAATCCACAGCTTACTCTTGACTGAACCCGTAGGGTCACACAAATAGTACGTAAACGGATCAAGTATTTAATGGCATTAAATACTCCATCTATGGATATTCGGAATCGACGGATCTTGGTTTCAGTGGGAGCTGAGATCGTCACAGGCAAGAAATGAATACTCCGGAAACGATGATATTGCCGGAAACGGAAATATGGATCGTATCGGAAATATAAATATTATCCAAGTCGTAGATGTTGCCGGAAACGGAAACATGGTACGTATCGGAAAATATTATCGGAAATGGAAATATTGCCGGAATCGGAAATATTGCCGGAAACGGAAATATTGTCCGAATCGGAAATATTATCGGAATCGGAAAATAATTCCGGAAACGGAAATATTAAATATTTGTTCGAAACGGAAATTGATTCCGGAATCGGAAATATTAAATATTGTTCGTATCGGAAATGATTTCCGGAATCGGGAATTTAATCGGAAGCGTATCGTACGAATTAGCATCGGACGAGGCCCGCTAGACGAAGGCCCAGCACGAAGCCAGGCCATCGCCCAGCGAGCCAACACGCACCATCGCATGCCAAGCCTCGACCAGGCCCAGCGCAAGGCCAGGCCCAGCCAAGGCCTATGGCGCGCGCGCGAGAGCACAGCAGTGGGCCGAGCGCTGTGCGCCTAGCGTGGGCCGCAAGGCTTGCGCGGGTGTACGGTGCTCATGCAATGCTTGTGCGGGAATCCTAAAGCAATCGGGATTCGAAATATGATTAAATCCTAAAACTATTAGATAATGATTATTTAATTAGAGTCCTAGTAGGATTATAATTAAATAAATTAGTATCCTAATAGGATTCCAAAACCTTTTCCATAACTCTATAAATAGGTGCCTAGGGTCACATATTTACATAGATTATTCAAGTATTCAAAGTGAGTTTTTGAGAGAAAAATTCAGTCACATACCTTGCCTAAAAGTGCCGAAAATTCAGAGTACCTTAAGGGCGATTCTAGTTGGTCAATCTTAAGGCGGATCCGGACGTGCTGTGGACTATCTACGGAGGGACGACACTTGGAGTCCTAAAGACTTGTTCTTGTTCGGTTCGGGCGCAGCTAGGGAAGGCACGCAACAAAGAGTATGCTTCTAAACTATGCTATATGATTATGTGTAAATAATATGTATTCCTGGCTAAATGGTTTTTCCGCATGATTTATGAATTGTTATATGTATCATAACCTAACAAAAATATACTACAAGTTAATTACAGAAAAAACAAATATCTTGTCATTGTCAACTTAATATAAAAAAAATATGAACTTACCATATATTCCATATATCGTACTACGTATATTTTTATATCATATATATCATACATTTTTATCTTCATTAGAGGAAAGAAATAATTTACCATACTTCATATATTATCCATAGAATATTCCAAAGTTTAACATTTATATACTCTGACCAATTTTTATCAAAATTTAAAAATACGTATTTTAGCAAATTAACAATATATATAGGGACCGTGCAATTACTCTGATTAACTTTGGTGTAGAAGTACCACAAACTTGTCCGTACAACATCCCTACGTAAAGTGATCATATATATATATATATATATAGAAGGATTTAATTTACATATTTTCTATAGCTAAAATGGAATGATTTGAACTGTTATTGCGTTAAAAAAAATATAACTTTTTATGTGCTCTTTACAATTCCTATATTATTATTATATAAATACGAATATATATTACATCGCATATACTTGCACTATATACTTAAACGTTATCTTTTTAAATATTTTGGCAGTATTGCTGATGTGGATGATTGTCATTCATAAAAACTCAATTATTTGTCAAATAAAATTCACATTCTATATCTAATGAGGTTTGATAATGTTTAAAAGAGTACAGTTAGAGGAGATATGCGAGAAAACTAAGGTATTAGATTCCAAATTATCCACTTTACAACATCCTAACTCCTAAGTAATATTGATTTTTATATATATTAGATTGGTAAAATTATAACTCTTACTTACAAATTCACCAAGAACGCTTTTATGTGCACTTGCTATAATAGTCGGTATCGAAACTAAAACCAATTGGCAATATAATTCATGCAAAAATTGTAAGAATTGAAGAAAGTTGAGTAATAAGGAAATTAAAAGGAAGGTCTTGGTGCTAAAACCTTACCTGTTAAATTTGCACCACCAAGGTATGAAGTATCTTTTTATTTTTTATTATTAAATATATATTATTTATTGTGGTATGCACATTAATGCATTTTTAAAATAAATTAAATATATGGACGACAATTACAAGGTCAGAATACATTACCGTAATAGATGAAAGCGGAAGTCCATATTGTTATATATGATCGAGAAGTTTTTCAAATCCTTCGAATATTGACAATTGATTTAAAATAAAAGTCTATTAAAGGTAACTAATATACGGAGTATCAATTTATGGCAATATTGAATAGTGAGTATGGAGTACTCCGTAATAAGGGATGAAGGATACAAGTATAAGCCATTATGCTAATAATAATAATACAAATATAAGGCATTATGCTAATAATAATAATAATAATATTATTATTATTATTATTATTATAATAATAATTATTATTATTAATAATAATTAAAAAAAAGGTATTCTTTATATCTTTGAAATTTTCTAAATGAAAAATTTTATGAAAGTCAGGAAATTAGTTATTTTATTTTATTTTTTGATAGGGGAAGAACAATATCATTAATAATCAGCCATACTACATATATAATGATAAAATATATCTGCATACCACAGATTCAAACAAAATACATAATTGTTACAATAAAAACAATGACTATTTTGCATCCTAAAGCACATCTCATACGTACTCCACCGCTTATAACTTGACACGAGTAGTGATTTTCGATGAATTCACATCTTTCCAAGTAGAGCCCTTCGCAATCTGCGCACCGAATTGTTCTGATCGACGAGTTGATGATAAACCCTAAACCTATATGAATCCAATTCTCCTTCCCAATTATTGAAACCCTAAAATAAATTCCATCCATGGATGAGAAACAATAACCTAGAAAACTCTGTGAAAAACCCAAATAAATTGGGAACAACTCAAGAATAAATTGGGAACAAATCAACAAAAAATAAACCAAAACAAGGGAAAACATGAAGAGAAAACAATGAAAAACAAGAAGAAGGATCGGAAATAGTCTAATTTTTGAAGAAATTAGAATACTTTCGGCCTAAACGGCCAAGAAAACTAAATCCCTACAAGATGAGAGAGAAGAGAGAAAAAGGAGAGAGAGAGGAGCAGCTAATGTCGTGAGTGATACGAGCATACCTTTACACTAACCCTTTATTTTATTACTCCTTCATATTAATAATTACGGAGGACTACGTAAGTTATAAAATTATGAGAATAAAGCATTCTCATTTGACCATATACTTAACTTATTTTACTTACATAAGCAATTTTAGTTTGCAAGATGATAAGAGTGATTTGTTTCCAGAAAAATTGAATATTCTTTTTACTAAAAGATATTTATTCAGGATTCAAATACCAAGTACAATCTTGCTCAATATTGTGAAAAGTATTACTAGAATTAACAATGATGATCAATTTATCAATTAATTAATTAAGGTTGGAAATGTCGCGGAGATAATCTAAGTTGCACGCAATTAAGTAAACCCAAATCTTACCATCATTTATAATTTACTTTGCAACAATTCTCAAGTGGACCTGGTCCACACTAAATTTATTCTGGACCATGCCTAAAAAAATTCAACAATTTGTTCCTAATTTATTTTGGCATGTTTATTATGATTATGAAAAAAATATCAAATTGGTGTCGCTGATACATGTTGTGCTTGAATTATTTGATTCTATGTCACAATTTACTTTTAAAAAATAGGGTTACCATGTCTAAGAATTTTGGTGTTTAACCTATCATAGTCACTATATGAACAATAAAGGTCTCTATGTATCTAAAAAGAGTTATGGAGAAAATTATTGGTTTTGGGTCCGCATAATAACACAAGTATAATCCTTTACCTTGTGGGAAATTAATTTTTTTTATTGCAGGAATATATATGATAATGAAATTGAGTCTTATTGTGAATTAGTGAAACCTACGACTTTGAAGGAATATCAACTTATTTTGGCTCTCACGTGAAGTAGGTTCTCTGCACACGAACCATTAGAGGTGTCTGAACCATTCAAAAATTATTTGCCATTAACCATTAACAAAATTGGAAAAATCAATCAATAAAAAGTTAAACAAAACAATGTCACTAATATCAAATTTGTAGGATCGTAATGATCTGATATACCGATTCGATCATACCCCATCAGCGATTTAAAATAGGATATCAATCCTAAGAATCTTGATGTTGATTATCGATAATAGTTCTAGATGGTGCTAAGGTAGTATATTAAAAAGAAAAAGTAAAACAAAGCGCTAGATGACATCTTATATATGTAACCTTTATGCAATCCGTCACTTTTAAAAATTATATGCAATATGTCACTTTGTAAATAAAAGAGTTAGATAACATCACACATTCAAATTGTTTGATTTAAAATATTAATATAAACTTATATATCCGTGCAATTGCACGGATTCTATACTAGTTTAGATTAAAATACATGTTACATATGATGTTTTTTTGTTGTTGAATGAACTCTTTGTCCAAGAAAAAAAGAAACCTTTGGCTTTCAATCTTTCCGGCATAGCTAGCCAGCAAATGAAACTATTCTTGGGGCCATTAGAGTTTGCTCCAAGCCCCTCTATACCATCCAAACTTTTGGATGATCTTGGGCTAACCACGTACACTACCTTTTGATAGGGTTAGAAATCCACTTATACCATAACTAACTACTCCGTAAATGGTATACAAATTTCAAACTGGTGTGGCAGTGTGGCACTGGACAACTGTTTCAAGGGTGAAAGAGAGATTGAGCTAGTATCTTTGTCCTTTTTCTAAACTAAATCTTAACTTAATTTCAACCAGGATATTTTGATATTTATCACCTTTTAAATTTCAGCTTTATATATTTATCACCTTATAAAATGTAATTTCATATATATATTTTTTTATTATTTTTTTATTGTTAATTAACCCACTTACATCATTTTAGGTCAAATTCAATTATATTTCTTTAATACTTGTGTCGGACTGTCGATCAACATGTGACTCTTAAAATAATACAGATGGAGCTGTACATACTTCCTCCGTTTTGATTTTGGTTCCATTTATTTAAAAGCAAAAACTATGTAAAATAATTTCCATGAAAAAAGATGTTCAATGAAAACACAATTGTAATTTTTTTTTTTTGTTTCCTTACAAATATAAGTCATAACAGTCATCAGACAACAGATCAAACACCGGAAGTATTAACCTTGTGCATTACTCCTTATTCAACATTCACATACTTATCTCCGACCATCAATTGCATGTTAGTTCAGTGATGATTGAGGCTAAACTTGGTAGGAATGACCCGTGTTCGATCCCCACAACAACAATTAGGAGGAGATTGGAACCTGTCCACTCAGAATTCGACTCTAACCCAGATTAGCCCTAATGGTGAACCGTTTGATACACACAAAAAAACATACTTTCATATACTCAAAATATGACCACTAAGATCTTGTTAAATTCGTATTAACATATATTTTCAAAATATGAGCGACAAACCTGTCATGTCAATACCGCATAACTTAAAAAACAGTGAAAGTAGTTGATTAGAATAACAATGTTGACTTGTGTAACTTACAAATCAACGAAACAATATTCAAGTGCCGTTCAAACAAAGCACGCTTGAATCTTCAACATATTACTTTCATTTTTCCAAACCTTGACAAACAGAATAATTTTGTCATCGTATAGCAGGCGACTTGGTAATACTTTATAGAACGCCGTTCCAAGCAACACTGCATACCAAACATGAATATGTTGCACTATACTACGTATTAGTCAATTTAGTTGGGCTCTAAATGTATAAATCAATTATGCAAATAATTCCATATAAATTCAATTTAGTATGTAGTTGCTGAAAATCAAACCATTTTAGCTTAGCATGGAGTTTAGTATGTCCATGATGGAAGAGTTAAATTGGTTCACTTGGGCAATCACACTGTCAATTGTTTTGTTAGTTTATATATTATTTTCGATAACTTGTAAGAAAAACAAGAAAAAACTACCTCCAAGTCCCCCATCTCTTCCCATAATTGGGCACCTTCATATGATAAAACGACCCCTACACCAAACACTCCATGAAATATCAACAACTTACGGAGAAATCTTACTCCTCAAGCTTGGGGTGCGTAAAGTCCTCCTTATCTCCTCCCCCTCAGCAGTGGAAGAATGTCTGGTAAAAAACGACACTATCTTTGCTGATCGACCAGATACCCTTGTTGGGAGGCTCCTGCATTACAACAACACATCAATTGCCTTTTCACCCTACAATGATCATTTCCGGACTCTCAAAAGGCTCATGACCCAAGAAGTGTTTTCATCTACAAAGATCCCCCTTTTTTCTGGGATTCGCCAAGATGAATGCAACTTCCTAATTCGGAATTTGTTCCAAGAAACTGCTTCTGATGAGCCTGTAAAAGTCAATTTAAATCAAGGGTTTAATCACTTGGCGCTCAATATTATGACAATGATGACTGCTGGCAAGAGGTAACATGCTTTAAAGTTTAAACCTTTAAGAGTTTGTACCAAATATTTTACCACCACCTTCATACTGGATTACTTGATTATTGTGTTAACTATGATAATACTTAGGCTTTTCCTTTGTCTTAGAAAACTACGGAGTAAGGTTTAAGAAAAATATGTTCAAATTAAGGCAAATAAGTTCTAGTAAGTTTCGATTGGTTTGTTAAGGAAGATGAAAACTGTGAATCTGTTGTCTGCAAATCCTGTTTACCAATAACTAGACACTTAACATTCTCAAATTTAGCTTTAATTTACAAACCTAGAACTAGTAGTTAGTATAATAATAACCAAAAATAAAAGGGATAATAACTAATTGAATTTCAGATTTAACTAATTGGTTTCAGTGGTTAACTAATTAGTTAAAGTGCATAACTAATTGGTTCCGGTGCATAAAAGTGGTCTAATCGTCAGGCCGTCTTTCCTAAAAGTTTGTATCAAATATAACTGTGTAACAGGGACCGGATGTTAATTTTGTGAGCGTAAAAATAATTTCCAACGTCTTCTATTATTTTAATGAGAATGCTATAATTTGTTGTGGAAAATTAGTAAACTGGCTAGCTTGACTATACTCTTCATGTATAATGACCCCGTTGGTATGGTTGTTCTGTTTCAGGTACTACGGAAAGGATATTGAGGATGCAACTCAAGCAAAGCAGTTCAGCGAATTACTAAGGGAGGGATCAGTGTTGAGTGCAGCTGATAATCCAGGAGATTTTCTACCTATACTAAAGTTTCTGTTTCGAGGTTTGGAGAAACAAATGGTGGCATGGATGGACAAAACGGACAGTTTCTACCAACAGCTCCTAGACGAACGAAAGAGCAAAGTCAATACGGATGGTACCAAGGCTATTATTGATGTTCTTATTTCAGCACAAAAACAGGATCCAGTCTTCTTTACCAACGAAGTCATCAAGGGTATGATTATGGTAAGTACGATCATTTTAAGACACGACTTCAACATAAATATATTAAATTGAGTATTGAAAAAATATTACTTCAAATCTAATATTGGTTTTTATAAATTCATACATTGAGATTAATACAACAAAATTCACAAGACTATATTTATCCTCAGCTGTTCATAAAACTTTAGAGTCAACTTTTGTAAAATTTGACCATCAATTAGCATGTGGAACTTATTTTAGTATGGAGTAATATCTATTTTGGGCACTGCAACATAACAAACCAATGATTACTACTGATCAGCAATTCAGCAGCCATTCAAACAATATTACCATTTGATTATTTGATCATTTTTTTCGATTTGGACAGAACTCAAATTAGCCAAAACGATATACTTTTTATATTTTATACTAGAATTTTGACATAGACCAAATGAGGGGAAAAAAATAATGTTTTGAATTTTGACTATTTCTGAAATTCTGATTAGTAGAAATGTGTTTTACGAGTGTAGGTACTAGTACTTGCTGGAGCAGACACCACAGCAGCTACTATAGAATGGGCAATGTCACTTCTCCTAAACCACCCAGAGGCTATGAAGAAAGCACAAGAAGAAATAGATGATGTAATAGGACATGATCGCCTATTGAACGAAGAGGATATATCAAAACTACCATACCTCCAAAATGTCATAAACGAGACCCTCCGCTTGTACCCACCAACTCCGCTTCTTCTCCCACATGAGTCATCAGAGGACTCTACTATTTGTGGTTACGATGTCCCCCGAGGAACCATGTTAATGGTTAGTCTATGGACTATACATAGAGACCCAAAGATATGGATGGAGCCTGAAAATTTTAATCCAGAGAGATTCGAGGGGAAGGAAGGGGAATCTCTATACAAGCTTTTGCCATTTGGGCTTGGAAGGAGAGCTTGTCCTGGCTATGCTATGGGTAAAAGATCAGTATGTTTAGTGTTAGGGACAGTGATTCAGTGCTTCAACATGGAGCGAGCTAGTAAAGAAATGGTCGATATGTCACAATCCACTGGACTTACTATGCCTAAAGCTAAGCCATTGGAAGCCATGTGCAAAGTTCGTCCTTGCATGGCAACCTTACTTGCTACAGAATTCAATGTATAGGCATAATGGATGTTGTACTATCTAAACAATGAATTAGTCGTCCCGCCCCCTGTTTCTGAATAATTTTTTGAGTTTCATATTGAGCTTCTTCCAGTTTTCAACTATGAGGCCCATGTTTCTTGTGCTTGGAGTCCACTTTATACTTAGCATGATTGCATTTATTTTCACTGTTGTAACAGGTGCAAGAGAAACACAGAGAGAATCCCACTAATAAACCCCAAAGTGAGGGTCCTTCTAAAGCTAATTGTTAAATAGAACAAGTAGCCAAATTTTGTTTTATCTTTCAATGTGCTACACACAATACTCACACTTGCACTTGCCCACTTGGTAATCTCCTCATCAAGTGCTAGTCAATACACTCTTCCTTCAACTGAAACACATACAGACCCAATAGAGCTTTGCTCTAAGGACACACAACCAGATGATGTCAATTAGATGGTGCAAAGACTGCAAAACCCCTAGTTGACAGACTCGTAGACCAATTTGTTATAAAGGATAGAGAAGAAACAAGATCCCAAAGTGAGGTTCATTCTAAAAAAATTGGTAATAGAAAGAGTATTCCACTTGGATATAAGCCAAAAACTCTTTGTTTTATCTTTCAACACGAGACATAACACGAGACATATTAGAAGGAGGTTACTATTATTAACTATTGTATTAGCATTGTTATTAGTGCCATTTAGTTCCTTATGTTACTAGCTAGTACTATTGCCATTTAATTTTATGTTACTAGTATTATTGTCATTAATTGCCATAGGTTACTAATCTCCTAATAGATTGTTTAAATATCTTATTGTGATTGTTGAGAAACCAATGAAATACAAAAGACTACCACTTCTCAAATAGTCTTTATTAATTTATCAAGACACACAATAATCACACTTGCGCTTAACAATATTCCCCTCAAGTGTGAGTCCTTACACGCACAAATTAGGTTCCGTAATGGTGGACTGATAATTGGTGATTACGAATTAAAATAAAATCGTTTTCCCACTTTATTTTACTGAACACAATATTAATTAATTAATTAATTCCCAAATTCAATTCCCATAGAACAATGTAAATTAGGTCCTGTAACAATCAAATACCGCGTTAAAAAAAAATACAATCAAATACCGAAATTTCACAAAATATAAGCAGCTAAAGGGTCACAGTTAGGGTGTTCATAAATTGCACGTACAAATTACTAAAACAGGTTCAATTTCGAAACTCAATGCAAAATCCAAAATGTCATTAACATTCAGCTTGAAGCAAATGATTAATTCAATCAACTTAAAAAGCAAGGAATATAATTACTTACCTTGAATCTGTTGAGACCACTTCTAATTGTACAATACACCTCCCCTTTCTTCAAATTACTCAAATCGGAAAAGGCCCCGAATTAGATAAACCCTAAGTTCCGATAATCAAAAATCACATTGGAGCTCGAAATTCGGATTAATTCTGATTTATTCAAGTAGAAAATTCAAGAGCAAACCGAAACCCACGAAATTGGGGCGCCATATTAAGTCAGAAAACGAAAGTGCCATCGTTAATTAGAGACGATTGTGACTGTGATTATGATGAGAACGAAAGGTAAAGAAGGAAGCCACAAAGAGCAAATAGCCGTGAGAAACGAAGCCCAGAAGAAGATTAGAAGAAATGAAAAGGAAAAAAAGGAGAGAAAAAGAAAAGACTTTTGGAAATACTGCTTGGATTTGATCACGAGAAATTACGAGTTGATACTCCGTATAAGTGATTGGAAAGCTTCCGATGAGTTTCGTAAACATTTTCTTCGTGACTGTATTCACAATTCACAACGGTAAACCAAATAAGATTTCCTTCAAGGCTTCAACATTGCTTAAACTTTCAATAATTCCCAAAATACTTTGGTCCTCTTAGGTTAAGAGTTGTTAGTTGTTACTCCTTTGTCCCTTAATACTCACACCGTTTTGACTTTTTACACTATTCACATAATTCATTTTGACCCTATTTTATTTGTATAATATGAAAACAAATGTTAGTATATATATAATACTTCGTATATTACTAGATTTCAGCCCGTGCGATGCACGGATTTTATTAAATTGTTATGTTTAAATAAAAATCCTATGTATATACCACTTTTATATATTAGATTAGATTAGTTTTTGATTTTGCAATGAATTTCATTTTAGATTTTTTTTTATATTATGAAAGTGTTTGTTTTTGGATGAAATTGTATATGCGTAATATTAATAAATAATTAATAAAAAAATATCTACGTGAAAGTTAATCATTTCTTTACGTGGCACTCGACTTTTTTAAATTAATTTTGAAATCTTATTTTTCATTGGCCGAAATCATTAGATTTTTCTATGTGGCGCTCTAATATTGGATTAATGTTTGATTTTAAATTGAATTTTATTTATTTTATTTTAGATTATTGTTTGATTTTGGATGAATTTTATTTTAGATTTATTTTTTAATTATTAGAGTGTTTGATTTTAGATGGAGTTGTATATATTAGTAATTAATTAATTAATTAAAATATCTATGTGGCACCTAATTAATTATCTACGTGGCAATCGATTATTTTTTAATTATTATATTATTTGATTTTCGATGGGATTGTATATATTAATAATTAATTAATTAAAATATCTATGTGGCACCTCATTAATTATCTACGTGGCACTTGATTTTTTTAATTCAAAAATAAATTAGAAATCTTATTTTTCATTGGCCGAAACCATTAGTAATCCTAGGTGGCGCTCTAATAATCCAGCAAATATGCCTCCTATATATATATATATATATATATATATATATATATATATATATATATATATATATATATATATATTAGATTGGCTTTATCTTAATATATATTTTCAAAATATTAATATATTTATAAGTTTTTATAATATGTAGTTAGAGATATTGGTGGTCAAAATTGTGCATTGGCAAGCGTGTCCAGTCAAAACGGTGCGAGTATTAAGGGACGGAGAGAGTAGCTCATAGCTGATTTGACTAGCTGTTAGCGATTAGTTGTTTACATTAGCTGATTTGACTAGCTGGTTGCATTAGTTGTTTGTGTAAAAGTGTTTGGTAATTAGCTGATAGCCGTTAGCTGTTTAATATGTAAAATGACCATTAAGGACATACTTTGTGTTTTATTAACATTAGAGAAATATTTTATTGTATTAATTTTCTCTCTCTATATTTTTCTAATAAACATTGACTTAAATAAAGTATTACTAATGAAATTTAAAGCATGATTGCAATATACTTCAATTGCTTCAAAGTACTAATATAAAATTTATTACAACAAAAAACGAATCTAGTAAATATGGTGAAATGGAAAAGAAAGTGTAAGTAATGTTTTTAGGAGAAAAATATGTAATGTACGAAGGTTGATAGTGGTTGTAATAATAGGCAATAATAGGACAAAATAGTCATTTTCATCCACTTTCTCAAACTTCTAATTGGAAAAAGCTCTTATATTGAGCTTTTTTAAATTTAGCTTTTTCATCCCAAAACTCTCTTCCAATCATTTCCTAACCAAACACTCCCAAGTAACTTTTTCTAAAGGCAACCCTCTAATTCAACCCCAAAAACTCATTTTTCCTCAAACTTTTCCTAACCAAACACCTCCTAAATTTCAACAAGTGTTGTCCAACAAAACCAAATATAATGAACACTCCGTGTTTATTTCGCACCGAGTAGCTGTTTTGGATCGGCACTCAGTTTTGGATTCTTTCCCATTATCGGTATGTTTTGAGGAGATGTCACGCGGCAAAGTGTTGGATGTTTCGAGAAGTTTCATACACTTTCTAGCCTATTTCTAGAACCAATCAAATAGATATGTACTCCACAATCGTGTATATTTTACTCCACGTGTTATCAAAAGTGGTGAGAAAAAGGTGAAAATAGTATATTAGTAATTTGGTGGATAACAACGAAGAATTAATGAGAAAATCATGAATATGGTATACTATGGTAGGTGCTTGAAGAGTCGTATAACATTATAAGATGCCGACTTCCATATGTATTTGGCAATTTAGGATAAAGATAACTATGCAGTATACAAGTACAGTTGTATTGTTTTCTATTACGTAGTAGGACCCTATTTTAGTACGTCACTCTCTAATAGTGAATTAAATCATGATCCAGGTCGACAAAAATACCTTCAATGAGAAAATTTGGACAGTATCTAACTCGCTCGAATGAGATAATTTGTATCTAGAGATGATCATCATAAACATTTTCAAATCATGCTTAGACCACGTTTGTCAAGGAATTGTTTCCGGGGGTAATTACTACGTAGTATTAATTTTTTGATATTTAAAGAGGTAGTTTCTTGTTTGGTTGACATCTAAAAATAGGGGAAGTAGAAATTAATGGGAATTTATAGATTGGCTAGTTGTTTGGTTGACATAAAAAAGTAAAAAATGGAGGAAGTTGGAATTCATGGGAATTAAATTTCCATGTCAACCAAACAAGCCCTTAGTTTGTTGGTTAGAATCCTCTAGCAATTTGAGGTCTCGTATTCAAAGAGAAAGAGTTAGGGCTTGTTTGGTTGACATGGGAATTTAATTCCTATAGGAAGTTGTAATTCAAGGGAAATTAATTTCATTGTCAAATTCATGGGAATTTCTCTAAGTTGTTTGGTTAACAACATGGGAATTAGAAATTCTCATGAACTTTGATTGACCAGGGGGATAGGTAATTTACTTTCCATATTTTGTAGAATTAAAACTTCCCATGAATTCCAACTTCCTCCATTTTTACTTTTTATGGCAACCAAACAACTAGCCTATCTGGATTCCCATAAATTTTCACTTCCCCCATTTTTTGATGTCTACCAAATAACCCCTTAGTATATTAAATAGTTGAGCAATAAATACGAACGGAGGACCTCCAAGTTGCTATGGATAGAAACTGTTTAAATAGTTACTTGAAACATCGATAATGGTGTGTAGGTTTTGGCAGGGTAATTAAGGCTGGCAGTAACGTTTGAGTAGCTTTTATCAAACGTCAAAATTAGTAACTTTTAAGGTAATGGTTAGCGTTTGACAAATTTAAACTAAAGTTGTAAACAATATTCTAGCTCTTTTATTTTATTTTACAATATCCACCGCTACTTTACCAAACACTCACATTAATTACCCACTACTTTAACAACTAACCGTTACCTGCTATTATTCACCATTATCCGACATTCTACCCGCTACTCGCTACTAAACCATTAACCGCTATCTACTGCCCCTAATTTTGCCAAACAATTAAGGGCTTAGAATAAAGTAGGACATGGCACAGAATAGAGCAATTTGGCATCACTCATTACTATTAGTGACACAATGCTTATGTAAACGTTGTAAACTTTAACGCCAAAGAAAGGAAAGGGGGAAGAAAGGGTGGATTATCAGAGCAAAAACGGTTGGGACGTTGCCAACTTGATATATCCAAGTGGGTTTGGCAAAGAATGGATCAACTACCACAAATGGCCGAATATTATTCGTTATATCTATATGACTCATATTATTATTAAAGTATGTGATTTAGATATTTAGATTAGGTAAGTCAAATAGTAGCAAGCCCAACATATACGTCTTTTTGAGAAGTCAATATAGTTCATCCATCCAACAAGCTTATGCTGATCTGGAGTAATCTCTTCTAGTAGCTATTCTTCTTATTTATATATATTTTTTCTTTTGGTTTTCCTTTATTTAATAGGGTTGCAAAGATACGTCGTACATGGTACACATCCCATTTTCCTCCTACCAAAGGCGGAACACTATTGCTTCAACCGTTAATAACTTAATATACTACTTCCTTTATTAATGAGGTAGATTACTTGTGTACAAAAAGTAACCTGTTTTAAGGCCCTGTTCTTGTGGTAGTTAATCCATTCTTTGCCAAACCCAGATGAGGGAGTCAAGGAGGAAATAAAAGCCCACTAACATAACCCAAGTGAGATTCCATCCTAAAATCAATTGGCAATAGGAGGAGTAGTCCATTTAGGTTATAAACTAGAAGCTCTTTGCTTAATCTTCCAATGTGGGACACAATACTCACACTTACTTTCTAACATATTGCACTACACAATTCTCTTCTCACTTCTCAGAAAATGATACCTTACATCGATGTGCTTAGTCCTCTCATGATGGACTTGATCCTTAGCTAAACAAATTGCATTGAGACTGTCACGGTACACTATAGCATGATCATGATGTAGATCAAAATCACTGACCAACCCTTTCAACCATATTCCCTCTTTTGCTGCTTCTGTCAATGCCATGTACTCTGCTTCTGTAGTAGACAAAGTCACCGTAGGTTGCAAAGTAGCTTTTCAACTAAAAACTGAACCACCAAGAGCGAAAGCATAACCAGTCATAGATCTTCTACTGTCAACATCCCCAGCATAATCAGAGTCTGAAAACCCTGTCACCAAATACTCTGTATCACCTCCATAAATAAGACCAACATCAGATGTACCTTTTAGGTAACGAAAATCCTCTTCACAGCTTGTCAATGCTCATTTCCAGGTTCATCCATAAACCTACACTAGTAAAAAAATGCTCATTTGCATCGGCACTATTGCGTCGCTCATTTTGTTCTGTGACGCAAAAGAAGTTATTTCAGTTTTAAAATATAACTTGCGTCGGTTATTTATTAACATGCGAGGCAAATATATCTCACATAGTTCATTTTTATCATTTGCGTCACAGAATAACCAATCTGCGACGCAGTTGAACAAGCGTTGCGTCGCACAAATGTTAACCAGTGACGCAATTATCCAAGCATTACTATTGTCGTATTCCGGGCCCACCACATTTCCGCGACCCCTTTGTTTCTCTCTCATCCTATTCTTTCCAGATCTGAAACCTCAAAACTTCTACCCCTTGAAAATCGATCTTGTGCTTTCAGTCATCATCTCCTATAACCAGCAACCCATCCAAATCCTTCGATTTTCTCTGAAACATTAAGCTCTACGAAAATGGCTTGGTTCCGTCACGAACAAGGAGAAATCTAAGTAAATCTCGATTTCCGGTGGGCTGTATTTTGCGTTGTCGATCCGATAATATGGCTCTAATATTTCTAGGGTTTATCTTTCTAATATTATTTCCCTCAATCTCACGATCCACAGTCACGCACACAATCAAAAGATCTACAACTATGGCGACACCAAGAAACTCAAGCAGATCTGGTAAACTTCATTTCATCCTTTTTTCTTATTCAATTTCGTATTATGTACACAATTGTTAAATTAGAATCTGGATTGAATATTGATTGATTGTGTACAATATTCTGATACATACTTAATTTGTATTGTATTGAAATATTTTCTTGATTGACCGGTTAAAATGTTAGTTTGATCTGTTAATTTTTTTGGTTGCTTTAAGTATAAATTAAAGTATTTTTTTTTATTTTTTTGCCATTGAAATTTCCTTAATTGAGTTATTTTGAACCAATATTTAGTCCAACATTCGAGTAATTTTAGCTTTGGAATTAGTGGGACGAAATGTACAGTGCCGACAGAGTCCCGGCTCCCTCCCAATTTTTGGCGTTTCTTAAAAATATGATGTTAAAGATGATGAAAATAGGGTGAAGTTTTGGAAGGACATTGAATACATAGCAGTGTCATTTATTCATCTGTACATATTTTGTTAACTGGTTTGTTTTGTTCTTGGTTTAGTTTTGACTCGAATTAGCCTAGGTCCCTGTTGACTATAAGATTAACTTTCTGCACCATATAAATTTTAGGTATTAGATGGTGGGAAAGTTGGCAATTTATTTATTCAATTAGTTAATGGTTCTTGTCGGACCGTCTGTAAGTAAAATTTTGCAGATAGATGTGAAGCCATGTACAATATGGCAACAACTGATTTTAATGCTTAGATAATTTATGGGGAAATATCTTTCCCTTGTTTGTAGTTGTAGATTATGCATCTGTTTAGACTGCTTTTTTCATAGGCAACCTCTTGGTTCTGTGAAAACTGGCTTATCATGTTGGTTCTGGTTGATTTGTGTTAATGTTTTTGCCGTCAATGGATCGATATCTGGCGGGGCTATTTTGTTAATTGGATAATTTTTTGTGATGTCTTTATGTCCCTCAATCTTGCAATCATATTCTATGAGTTTTTCATCTTCATCTGCCACTATATGTGGATATGAGTATATGACTATCGTAGTCATTTTTAATTCAAGAGCTGTCTTGTTTCTCTGGACGATCCTCTACTAGTCTTTCAATTTCCACCTCATGCTAGATACATGGATGCATTCCTTGACTCTGTAGATATGGTTCAATTTCATATTCTGCATTCATTACGAGATTCCTCTAATATATAATTCCTTATCGTGTCCAGTTTTCTTCTTGGTAGTTGCTACTCATATTTTCTTATTTCAGTTTCATGGGTGGGAGTTTGAATTTGGGTGACTTTCTTCATTGTTTAGAGACTTTAGACTTGTGAATGTTGAATTTAAAATGAGCGATAAAGATACTTGTTGTTAGACAGTATCCTGAGGGGTTTATGAGAGAAAAAAGTTCATTAAGAAATACAAACTGACGAGAAAGAGGGATTGTGAAAATAATAGGGAGGATCAACTAGTTTCGTTCTCTTCAACATTTATTTGCAACTTGCAAGTCGAGGCTTATGGAAGAGAAGGTGGAGGGGTTAGTTATCTTCTTTTGGAGTCTAGCCCAAAACTATAACTTAATCTATATACACAATTTTTGAATTTTGGATCATTTTCTATCTATTATCAGAGACTCTTCTGCCCTATGACTATGAGATGGGTTATTGTAGTTGATCCAAAGAAGGTTTGGTTATGGATGGACATGGAGACTAGTAGGTACCACAGTATATCACACGGTTATCTAAATCCCCTCTAACATGGGAGAGGAAAATAGAATGTTTCTAAAAGTACTTATTCTAAATAAGATATAAGCTCATTTATAAACTCCTCATATAGAGCCTTGGTGATAGATAGTAATGAGATAGAATAGATAGTGTAGAGTAGACCACTGCCTTGAAGCTTCTGTAAATTGTGCTCTTTGGCACTAATCTCAATTATACCATGTTTCCAGTTTGAATTTGTCTTTGCTAGCCATAGGTCATTTGTTCTCGAACATTCATAGTGTGGTCTGTTTGAGATTGTGTTACCCTTTCTAATGTCTCAGACTGGCAGTTATCTAACATTGATGGTAATTTTGTGACCTTTGCAGTTGAGGAATGTCATGGATCCACAACGGCATTATAAAAAGGGTGATTGAAAATCGAAGACATTGCCCAAATATTTCCAGGTAAATATCCTATCCTATCCCCTGAAATTAATGTCAATGAGGTTGCTTTCCTTTTAAAAAAAAATTGTTTAACTATGTAGGTGGGTACTGTAGTGGAGTCAGCATCAGATTATTTTTCTAGTAGGCTCAATAAAAAGGAGAGGAAGAGCAGAATTGCCGATGAGGTGCTTGCTGATGGCTCCCTTGCTCAATACCGGTAAGTCACCAAAATTTTACTCCGCTCAAAACTTGAATCTTATTAGTTTGCTGATACATTATACATTATACATTACCATTTGATTTGTGTGCTCATTTGCTTAAATAACGGCTTCGTTTTTCGGAAAGGATACAAATGTTGCCTTTCAAGCCTTTGTCCATGAATCTTCTTAACACTCCCTCAATCCCTGAATAATGTGACACATTTGATTTGCGGTCACTATCAAGGAATCAAAAAATTACCATTAATGTCCTTCAGTTTTTAATTTTTTCTAATCTTCACCTTACCAATGTTGTCTTTATGAAATTTGTAGTTATGTCTATCATTAAGGTATTATGGTGCAGTTCAAATTTTATCCACCAGAACTAGATATAGAAACTCTAGAAAGTGGGCTTTTCTTTTTCCCCTTCTTCTGGGAATGTACTAAAATAGGAATGTTATTATTCTAGGACGGATATAGTACATGTTTCATTCTATTAGAATCTTCTAGATATCAACCCTTTGTTGTTTACCTCGTTTTGTTGTTTTCATAGGTCTTCTCTGCCGTTTTTATGGCTTACAATCTCTTTACATGATTTCTTATTTATGGAAATTTTGATCTATATTGTACATGTCAATCTTAGGTTGATTTTCTCCATTGAAATTTCCCATGCATTGGGAGCTAAACCAGTGAACAACCATTTTTTGTTATAAAACAGACAAGTACATCTATTGCCGGAAGGGACATTATTTAAAAACTACGCTCTTAAAATTCCTCATGGTTTGTTTTCTTTGGATTCATAAAGGTTCTCGTTTTATTTTGACCTGTGCAGTTTTCAGTACTGAACCTCTTGCTTGTGATCCATCAACGCTTCCAAAATATCCACCAACTAAGGAGATGGATGCCAAACGACGTGCTGACGAAGCACGAAGGTAAGTAGCAAGCATTATTTATATGTTGTATGATTGGCCCAAGTGTCATGAGAAACTATGTATTTAGCATGTCAATCATCATATCTCTTCTTTTCACTTTCTTATTGGAAGAATGGTCTTAAGTTCTTCTGTTAAGTTCATTCTAAAATTTTGAAAAAGGGATATTTAGTACGAAGTATATATTTTTTGTCAATTTCAAATTAATCTGACTTGTATTCACACCTTGAAAAAATAGAACAGTTTTCTGCCTCTGGCCGGACTCAAACGTACATTTTCTTTTCTAGTCCCAAATGGGTATAATAGCTTATTGAAATGTTAGATTATCTGACATATTTCTCTCCTAATTCTTCACTTCTTCCTTTGGCCGTCCATGATCGTGCATTAGACAATGACAGCCCGAACCACCACAAACAGATGATTATTATAAGCATATTTTGATGATCAATTTGATAAATTAAACTTGAAAACTAATATCACTATAACCTTATCAGCTTCTGGAAAAGATGGTTTCTGGTAGATATTTGGGAGAAATTGTGAGGAGAATTTTGCTACAGGTAGCTGATGATGCTGCACTTTTTGGTGACAATTGTACCTCCCAAACTTCAACAACATTATGTATTGGGGTATGAATGAGAATTCCAATCAGTCTTCTTTTGTAGATAATTTGTAATGTTATGTTGTTGCAAGTAGCAATGCATGCTTGAGGCCTAAATCAATATGGAATTTGCAGGACGGATATTGTTTCAGCGATGCATGGTGACAAATCCGCTGACTTAAGTGTGGTTGGAAAATGCCTAGAGAAGGTTTTAGAGGAGTCTCGTTTTACGAATAAGTTTGTGCTACCATATAAGGAAGTCCATGAAGACTCCAGTAACACTTTTTTTTGGGATGGGTCCTTGCATGGATTTCCCCTATAGAATATTATAACCGTAAGGTCTAGATGTTGGTGCTCCGGTATATCTTTCCGGCTTCGATACCATATTTTTGTTCTTTTGATAATTTCTCTAACTTTTAACATTCTGGAATTGTATTTAAATTGAATATCACTATATTTGCATTTTGTGTTTTGGTAGTATTAAAAGCTGCTTATTTTATTTAATCCGTAGATTAAATAAAATCAGCAGCATTTTTTTTTAAATATCCAAAAAGTCATTTGCATCGCTCTTTTAGTAAAACAGCGACGCAAATGACTTTTCAGCATTTTTTCAAAAATGTCATTTGCATCGCACTTTTAGCTATTGTGCGTGGCAAGTGACTTACTTTTTTGGCGCTCAAATTGTCATTTGCGTCGCACATTTAGCTATTGTGCGTGGCAAATGACTTATTTTTTTGGCGCCTGAAAAGTCATTTGCGTCGCACATTAAGCTAATGTGCGTGGCAAATGACTTTTCAACATGGTGCCTGAAAAGTCATTTGCCTCGCACATTTGCTTAATGTGCGACGCAAATAAGGGTCATTTGCTACGCACAAATGTGCGACGCAAATGACTTTTAGTCATTTGCGTCGAGAGCTTTTTCCACGCACAATGTGCGACGCAAATGCACTTAAATGTGCGATGCAAATGACCCTTTTTCCACTAGTGCTACTAACAACACTAACAGACTGTGCCAGATCAAGTCTTGCATACATCAAGTTTCCTACTGCACTAGCATAGGGAACTCGAGACATGTACTCCTTCTCCTTAGCAGACTTAGGTGCAAAAGCAACAAACAGATGTGCATTTGCAGCACTAAGAGTATTTATGGGCTTTGCTGTAGACATGCTAAATCTTGACAAACTCTTCTGAATATATCCCTTATGTGATAACAAGAGCTTCTTTTTTGCTTCTATCCCTATAAATCTCCATCCCCGGAATTTTCTGAGCCGCACCCAAATCTTTCATCTCAAACTCAACACTAAGGAGATCCTTCAACTTTGGAACATCAGACTTGTTCTCTGCAGCTAACAACATATCATCTACATACAGGACCAGATAAATCAATGAACCATTTGATGCCTTGCTATAGTAAACACATCAATCATACAGACTCCTGGTGTGGCCAATCTCTATCATTTAGATGTTGAATCTCTTATACCACTGCCTCGGAGACTACTTTAGTCCATACAAGGACTTCTTCCACTTGAAAACATAATCTTCCTTACCATGAACCTGAAAACCATCTGGTTGAGTCATGTATATCTCCTCTTCCTGCTCTCCATGCAGAAAATTTATCTTCACATCTAGTTGTTCAAGCTCCAGATCCTGATGTGCAACTATTTCTAGTAGCACCCTGATGGAAGTGTGTCTGACTACTGGTGAAAAAATATCATTGTAGTCTACTCCCTCTCTCCGAGTGATCCCTCTAGCTACTACTCGAGCTTTATACTTGATACCCTCAACGGATGTTTCTCCTTCCTTTTTCTTGTAGACCCATTTACAAGTGACGATATATCTTTCTCGAGGTCTCTTGGTTAATTCCCAAGTCTGATTCTTATGAAGTGACTCCATCTCATCTCCCATTGCAGCAAGCCATTGGGTAGACCCAGTACATGTAACTGCTTCTTTGTAGGTGGATGACTCATCAGAGTCAGGATCCACCTCTTCAGCAACCTGTAGTGCATAGGCCACCATATCTTCAAAACCATATCTCTTGGAAGGCATCCCATAATTAGCTCTCTTTGATCGATCAAGAGCCAAACTGTGCTGATTCTCTACTGGTAATGAGGAACCTGATGGTTCTTTCTGACTGTGGTTGTTGACCTTCATCTTGTGGTTCACTCTCATCTAGAGTGACTTGCTGCTCCACCTGTTTCTCAACACTACCACTTTCTGACACAATAAACCTCACAGTAGGTTAAACATAGAATTTTCATAAAAGACTACATTTCTACTTAGTATAATCCTCTTTTCAGATGGGGACCAGATTCTATACCCTTTAACCCCATCCCCATAACCTACAAATACTCTCTTTTTAGCTCGTTGCTCTAAATTACCCTCATTTACATGATAATAAATAGTACAACCAAAAGCTCTTAAACTAGAGTAATAAGCAGGCTTACTAGACCACACCTCAATAGGAGTTTTGAGATGTATACCTGTGTGAGGTCCATAATTTATCAGATAACATGTTGTACTAACCGCTTCTGCCTAGAATCTTCTAGTTAGTCCAACATTAGAAAGCATGCACCTAGCTCTATGCATAAGTGTTTGATTCATACGTTCTGCTACACCATTCTACTGTGGGGTATCCCTGACTGTATGATGCCTTGCAATCCCTTCATTCTTGCAGAACTCATCGAACTCAAACCAGCAAAATTCCAAACCATTATCAGTTCGCAACATTTGATCTTCTTCCCTGTTTGATTCTCCACTAATGCCTTCCACTGCCTGAAATTCTTAAAGGCTTCACTTTTATGCTTCATAATGAACACCCAAGTCATCCTTGAGAAATCATCAGTCATTGACACAAAATATATGTGACCCCCTAAAGACTCCACCCGGAAAGGACCCCAACAATCAGAATGGATGTAATCAAGTGTGTCTTTTGTTCTGTGTATAGCTTTAGGAAACTTGTTGTGATGTAGCTTCCCAAAAATACAATGTTCACAGAATTCAAGATCTGTGACCTTGTGATCACAAAGAAGATCCGCTTTTGACATAGTTTGCATCCCTCTTGCACCCATGTGACCAAGTGATGAGTGACATTTATGTCACTCCTAGGATAGTATTTCGTATCTTTTTTTATTCTTTTTTTTGTTTGTTTTCCTCCCCTTTTATGCTCATTTTAGTCCTTTTGCTCTTATATGTTAGTTGACTCGGTTTTCCCCTAATTACCGCCCTTTCGCCTTGTTTTTCTTAATTTTTGTCAAGCTTTTGCTTTTCACGGGTTTGTTAATGTGTAGGGAAGCAAGAAAAATGGACGGAATAGTCAATGGAAGTCAACGGCATCCAAGGAAAGCTCGAAGTGGAAGGGAGGAGTCAAAAACTCTAGATGTTCGGCCGAACTTCAGAGGTGTTCGGCCGAACCAAAGCAGGACAGCCTGAAGATTTAAGCCCAAGAGTTCGGCCGAACATTCACAAAAGTTCGGCCGAACTTACCTATGTTCGGCCGAACCTCCCCTATTGTTCGACCGAACTTCGCACTCAGTAGCTCCTGTCTCTTCCTAGGTTCGGCCGAACCTGCATTATGTTCAGCCGAACTTTCCTCTTAGTTCGGCCGAACTTCATTTATGTTCGGCCGAACCTGCTGCCAGCGCTGAGCCACTTTTCGGGACTATTTAAAGCATTTTAGGAGCTTTTAGAAAACCTAGTTTTTTTACAAAAGTAGTTTGAAATTAATTTTAGAGAGAGAAAGGAGGAGAACTTCATTCATTGCTCATTGTATTGCTTGGGATTCTCCCTAATCTTGGATTTTGAAGCTTCATTGTAAAAATTCTCAACTCTTATTTCTATTCAATGTCATTAAGTTCTGATTTTTCTTATTTTGTCTTTTATTTTTCTCATTAATCAAAAACCCCAAAAATAGGCACTTTTATATTTTTCCTCCCTACTTGTTTGATTGTTTAGTTCTTCCTAATCCTTTATGATTAGACTTATTAGTTTCCTTGCTAATCTCTTGAGATTTGGTGATTTTGATTGTATTGTGGTTGATGGTTTTGCCTATAGATTTGATTCCCATGATGAAACTAGCTTGAACTCTTTGGTTAGGGATATTTTCTTTGATTATTCGGAAATGCATACTTCCATTGAATTCATCATGTTGAAATTTGTAGTCAAACCCATGAGTGAGTAGTTCTCATCTAGGGGTTTGGGTGTAGCCTAGGGTTTTCATGTGTGGGGTTTTAAGGTAGGATTTGCTAGTTTTGCAATTAAATGCATAAGTTGGGGGGTCCTCGTTGCTCGCTTGGTTAGACGTAACTTTGCTTGGTCAATGGAACGCGATGCATTGATTTGGCAAGGGATTGTAAGTCATTGCATTGTATGATTTCGATCGGATTTATTTTGATTAGTTCTTAAGCTTTGGGTTGATTGCGGAAGCATGATTCGTTGCTTGAGGATTTTAAAGATCGATTCCCCTTTCAATTTGTCTTTGCAAGTTTAGTTAATCCCCAAATCCTTATCCCCCCCCCCCCCCCCATTGCATGTATCCCTTGGTGAATCCCAATCCCCTAGTGTTTTTTAATCCTTGTTTAACATTTTAATCGCTTAGTTTGAATCTTCTTTCTTTTTCAACAACCAATCCCTTTTCGAATTAGCTTATGTTAGCATTTCTAGCTACGGAACTCGCAATTACCTGTGGATATCGACCCTTTGCTTGCCACTCTACTTGATTCTTGTGGTTAGTTTAGGTATTTAAGTTGGTTTAGGTGTAAGACTAGTAACGACCTAGTTTTTCCCTTTATCAAATTGGCGTCGTTGCCGGGGATTTGCGGCTAAGTTTAGTAGCTTTTAGTGTATAAGTCTAGTTCTTTTAATTGCTTTCTTTTTTTTCTTTTTGATTGTCAATGCTAATGTTTGCTTGAGTGTGCATGCCAAGAATTCCTAGAGCATCTCCCCTCATTCCTCAAGATCTGGAAATTGAGCGGACATTTCGTGCTAGGCGTCGAAGCTTGCAACGAGCATCTAACAACATAGATCATCAAGAGGAACCCATTTTTCCTTTTGAGCACGAAGAACTAGAATATTCGGACGGAGAGACGGAAAGTCTCCGATCTTTCAAGAGTAGTTCAAGTGATACATTCCATATGGCGCATGATTTGAGGAGTTATGGTGCCCCCGGGGCCTATGAGGCAAAAAGTGCCATCTCACTTCCGGCCTTGGAGGCTACCGATTTTGAGTTACGGCCCGCACTTATTGGGATGGTTCAAAGGAGCCAATTTACCGGGTCGAGACTTGAGAGTCCAAGGGAGCATCTAAAGACTTTTGTCGATTATTGCTCCACGGTGAAACACAATGGGGTAACCCAAGAATACATTCGAATGGCACTCTTCAAGTTCTCTTTGATCGGTAATGCAAGAAAGTGGCTCGATGACCTCAAGCCAAACTCATTGACCTCTTGGAATAGGTGACGGAGGCATTCATCAACAAATATAGTAGCCCCGCACAAACCACGGACTACCGGTCCAAGATGATGACATTCAAGGAAAGGACCGATGAAACCCTTCAAGAGTCATGGGAAATGTTTAATGAGCTTCTTCGGCAATGCCCACATCATGGCATAGAGATGGGGGTGCTTCTCCATTGCTTCTACCACGGACTTTCTAAGGCTTCTAGGACGGCCCTAGATGCGGGAGCCGGGGGGCCAATCATGAAGAAGAGCTTAGAAGAAGTTTTTGACATCATTGATGATGTGGTCCGAAATTGTGAAGATTGGAATGATAATAGAAGAGAATGTGACAAGAAAGGAGGAAGGTACGACCTTGAGCCGATCCATGCATTGAGCACCAAGTTTGATTCTCTCGTTACACAACTTCAAAGGTCGAATTCTATCCCTTCTTGTCCTTCTACTCCCCAATCCCCTTCTAGTGTGATGTCTTGTGCTTTGTCTTGTGATTATTGTGGTTCATTTGAGCATCCCTCTTCATATTGCTATCCCTTCGACCAACCCATGGAACAAGTTAATGCTTTTAATAATGCAAACAACCAACGGTTTGATCCTTATTCCAACACCTATAACCCCGGTTGGAGGCACAACCCAAGGTTTAGTTGGAAGGATGATCAAACCCAAGGTCAAAACCAATTTCAAAACCATGGGAATGGTCGAAATCAAGGCAACTATGAGGGTGGAAGTTCAAGCTATTATGGGGGTTCAAGGAATCAAAACTATGGCCAAAATTTTCAAAATCAAGGCCAACCTTCAAACATCCAAAGACCACCACAAAGTTATCAAAGTCAAGGGAGTTACCAAGGTCAATCCTCTTCTTCTTCTCAATTTCAAAAGCCACCTCCACCACAAAGCTTTCAAAATCCTCCTCCCGGTTTTCAAAGACCACTCCTCAATGCCCCACCTCCCCAAGAGTCAAATATTGAAACAATGTTGAAAACTTTCATGACTCAAGTCAACCAAAAGTTTGATTCCATGGCCACCCATAATAAAATGCTTGAAACACAAATTGCGCAATTGTCATCCTCTAATGCTTCAAGAGTTCCCGGTTCTTTGCCTCCTCAAGGGGTAAGTCCCGGTGAGACCCATCAAGCTAATGCTATTGTGACAAGAAGTGGGAAAAACCTTGTGAATTCAACTACTAAGAGTCCAACTCAAGGAGAGAGTGAGCCCATTGATGAAAGTGAGCCTATTGTCGATACCACCATAGATGAGGAAGAGGTTGTGGTGAGTGAACCAATGGTTGTTGAAGTTCCAAAGAGAGTGGTCCCTCCTTACAAGCCCAAATTTCCTTTCCCATCTCGTTTTGCCGGATCTAACCTTGATGATCAATTTGCAAAATTCCAAGAAGTCCTCAAGAACCTCTATGTAAACATTCCTTTTGCCGAAGCCCTTAGGCAAATGCCCACTTATGCCAAGTTTTTGAAGGAGATTCTAACCAAGAAGAGGGTTGTGGATGTGGTTGAGACTATTAGCCTACCCGAAAGTTGTAGTGCCATTATCCAAAACAAGTTGCCCACCAAATTGAAAGATCCCGGGAGTTTTTCCATCCCTTGTGCAATTGGGGAAATTGTCATAGATAAAGCCCTATGTGACTTAGGGGCAAGTGTGAGTGTAATGCCATTCTCTATTTTTCAAAGGTTGAATGTGGGAGAGTTGAAGCCTACCCAAGTGTCCCTCCAATTAGCCGACCGTTCGGTGAAGCTTCCATTGGGAAAGGTAGAGGATGTGCCTATGAGGATTGGGAAGTTCTTCATTCACGTTGATTTTGTGGTCTTAGAAATGGAAGAGAACCCTAATGTCCCAATCATTTTAGGAAGACCTTTTCTTGCCACCGCGGGGGCAATCATAGATGTGAGAGGGGGTAGACTATCCCTTAGTGTGGGGGATGAGAAAATTGAGTTTCAACTTAACCAAATCATGAGATGCCCCTCCCATATGGATGATTGTAAAAGAATTGATATCCTTGATGAAATTGTCAATGAGTCTATGAGCATGCATATGCATTCTACTAACGATGTTCTTGAGTATGTTCTTGTGCATGATTCCAATGAATGCAATGACACCATGGAGACCCAAGAGATGCTTTTAGCAATGGATTGTGAAGAGCCATTGGTGTCCGTTGAGACCACCAAGGAGGTAAGCAAGCTTGAACTCAAACCCCTCCCCTCTACTCTCAAATATGCTTACCTCGATGATGCAAGTCCGGTAATCGTCAATGCTAAACTCAATGATGAAGAGCTTTCCAAACTCTTGAACGTTTTGAGAAAACATAGAAAAGCCATTGGGTATAGCATTGGTGATTTGAAAGGGATTAGCCCGGATTTTTGCATGCATCGTATTGTTCTTGAAGAAGGTCATAAACCTTCTATTGAGCCTCAAAGGAGATTGAATCCCAATATGAGGGAAGTGGTATGGAAGGAAGTGGTGAAACTATTGGATGCGGGAATCATTTATCCGATTTCGGATAGCAAGTGGGTCTCCCCCGTCCAAGTAGTACCCAAAAAGGGGGGAATGGCCGTCATTAAGAACAATAATGATGAGTTGATCCCCACTAGGGTTGTCACCGGTTGGCGCATGTGCATAGATTATCGCAAACTAAACACCGCACCCGGAAAGACCACTTTCCTCTCCCATTCATTGATCAAATGTTGGAAAGGCTTGCCAAGCACACATACTTTTGTTTCTTGGATGGATATTCGGGATTCTTCCAAATCCCCATTCATCCAAGTGATCAAGAAAAGACAACATTCACATGCCCAATTGGCACCTTTGCATATCGAAGGATGCCGTTTGGGTTGTGCAATGCTCCGGCAACCTTCCAACGATGTATGATGGCAATATTTTCGGAATTTCTTGAGAAAATCATGGAAGTCTTCATTTGATGTATTTGTATTTAATTTATTACTCCGTAATTCTAACTTTTTCAAATACGTTTTATATCTTACCCTATACATTTTAGGATCTTACTATCTTACTATCTTATCCACTCACACTTTTTCATTTACCTTTATATATTTTATTCAACATTTTCTATACGTACTCACCCCTTTCACTGTAATTTTTTTATAAAAAATTAATTACAAAAGTCATACGGTATCCACAAATAAGTATCTTACAAATACATAAATATTAAATTAAAAATAAAAATTACACTATTTCAACAAAGCTATTATCGTTGCACATTGAACTTGTTTTGTGTGATCTTTTATATGGTTGTGTTTTATAACCTTAAAAAGAATGAGGGAGTCTATTAGACATGTCAAACGGGTCAGGTTGCAATAAATTACTTTAGGTTATGGTTCACTCAATCAATCACTTTCGAGTTCGGCATGACAAACACTTGTTCATGACATAAAACCTATAATACTCCTACTATAATTTCACCAAATAGTATGATATATAACCACATCTCGATAAAATATGCAAAAAAAAACGCGTATAAAATACCAAAATATTATACACAAGCTCATATGTAGTCAAATTCAACCACAAAAATGTCATACAAGTAAAACCAAAATAATATTATACCCACTAATAGTAACAATAAAATGTTTATTGTGCTTAAAAATCCTCAGAATTTCATTTATTACGATGAATATAATGATAATTCGATCGGTCAGGATGAAAATGAGTTTGGTCGGAATTTGACCCATTGTATTTCAGGTTGTTCTGGTTCAAATAAATTTGGGATTCGGGTATATATCTATTGTAACCTTGATTAATAACGTTTCCAACTACTTCGTCTGATTGAACTTGAAGGGTTGAGCTATTTTTCGAGACTTACACCCCCCAACCTCTGTTAGATAATTCCAATTAATATTAGGAGATATCTAAATAAGGAGTAGCTTATTTAGAGATCAGGATTAGGAAAAGGAAAACCAATTAAAATATGGAAATAGGGAGTAGCCTAAATTCTATATAAAGGGTTGATGAGGAGATGTCTCATACAACCGAGATTAAGAGAGAGATTTAGTTTTGAGAAGTTTCTAAATCAATAAAGAAGAGAAGTTCTTTATACAAATTGATCTCTATTTTCTTTATTTGGTATCAGAGCGGCGAAGAATTAAGTCTCGAGAAGGAGACAACGATCCGGGGAAAAGACAGAGCCGCAACCGTGAAAGACGAGCTAGGGCTTCGATTCAATGACAAATCCAAACGATGAGGCGACGCGAGCTCCACCGATTAAGAAAGATCTGCAATGTCCGATGCTTACATCGACAAATTACACCGTGTGGTCGATGAGGATGAAAGTGATATTGCGCGTATACCAAGTCTGGGAAACGATCGAGCCAGGGTCAACAGACACAAAGAAAAACGACGTAGCAACCGCTCTTCTATTTCAGTCGATATCTGAAGCGCTGATTCTGCAGGTTGGAGAGCAGGGTACGGCCAAAAAGATATGGGATGCGATTAAGGCAAGACATCTAGGAGCTGATCGCGTGCGAGAAGCAAGGCTCCAAACTTTAATGGTGGAATTCGACAATTTGAAGATGAACGATGATGATAAAGTGGATGATTTTGCTGGGAAAATTTCTGGTCTAGTGTCACAATCAGCATCACTAGGAAAAGTTATCGAAGAACCGAAAATTGTGAAAAAGTTCCTCACCGGACTTCCCATGGAAAAATACATCCAAATCGTGGCGTCTCTCGAGCAAGTGCTGGACTTAAATACAACACCTTTTGAAGACATTGTCGGAAGATTGAAAGCCTATGAAGAACGGGTCAAAGGCAAGGTGAAAGAACCCGAGCAAGGGAAGCTCATGTATGCGAGCAATAGCAAACCTAATCGAGAAGGACATGGTTTTGGTCAAGAAGGAAGTTCCAGCAACTCCGGTGGCCCAAGTAGAGGTGGCGGAGGCTATAGAGGAAAAGGTAGAGGCGGAAGAGGCAGAGGACGAGGAAGGTCTAATGGCCAATATCGAGAGAAAGAAGGAACAAATAACCAAGACAAAACAAAGAAAGATCTCTCCAATATCCAATGTTGGAGGTGTGATAAGTTTGGACATTATGTGAACAAGTGTCCATTGAGACCACAGCAAGCTCACGAAGCTAACATGGTAGAGACGCAGGAAGCGGATGCGTTGTACCTACACGAGGTGGTGTTCTTGAATGAAGACAAACTGTTTCCAAAAGAACTCGAAGAGAATGCAAGAGATGATTGTATTTGGTATCTAGATAACGGTGCTAGCAATCATATGACAGGAAACAAAAGTTTCTTCTCTACCCTAGATGAAAACGTTAAGGGTAAAGTAAGATTTGGAGATGGCTCGCAAGTGGATATAGTAGGGAAAGGATCGATTACCGTTGTAAGCAAGACAAGGGAACGAAAGCTGCTTAAAGATGTCTACTATATACCGAATCTGAAGCACAACATCATAAGTCTTGGTCAAGTAACAGAACATGGTTGTGAAGTTAACATGAAGGGAAGTATCTTGGTGTTAAAGGATCCTCAAGGAAAATTACTTGTAGAAGTTACAAGGTCAACAAATAGACTGTACAAAACGCCAATGGAGGTTTACATTCCCAAGTGTTTTCAGATCGAGAGTGAGGATCCTACATGGTCTTGGCATGCGCGGCTAGGACATGTAAGTTTCGGTGTAATGAAGACCATGGTGGACAAAGAGATGGTAACAGGTATACCAAAGACTATTCAAGACAAACAAGTATGTGGAGTTTGTCAAGTTGGGAAACAAGCAAGAAGTCCTTTTCCTAACCAGTCACAGTTTCGCGCTAAAAAGTTGCTGGAATTGGTCCATGGTGACTTGTGTGGACCAATCACGCCTCCTACACCATCTCATAAGAGATACATCTTTGTCTTAATTGACGATTTCTCGAGATATATGTGGACCATGTTACTTAAGGAGAAAAGTGAAGCTTTAGAACGGTTTAAGGATTTTAAAGAATATGTTGAGAATCAAGCTAAGACGACTTTGAAGACTTTTCGAACTGATAGAGGAGGAGAGTTCACATCATTGGATTTCACACGATATTGTGAAAGCCATGGCATCATTAGGCATCTAACAGCTCCATATACACCACAACAAAATGGCGTAGTGGAAAGAAGAAACCGGACATTGATGGAAATGACAAGAAGTTTGCTCAAGGGGATGAAGGTACCTAATCACATGTGGGGAGAAGCGGTGAGACACACAACCTACATCATAAATCGCGTATCAACTAAAGCACTAGATGGAAAGACACCATATCAGGTCTTCTTCACCAAGAAGCCAAATATCGAACACTTGAGAGTCTTTGGGTGTATCGCATATGCAAAAATCAATGGTCCAGGTTTGAAAAAGTTAGATGATCGATCAAAGGTTGTGATCAATCTTGGAACAGAACCAGGTTCCAAAGCCTATAGACTATATGATCCAAGCGCAAACAAGATAATAGTAAGTAGAGATGTTATCTTCGATGAGAAGAAAGGTTGGGATTGGGAAACGAGGATGGAAGGAAGAGACGAGGAACCAGGAACATTCACTGTCTCGCAAGGTCTAGGTACTGACGTAGAGGAAGATGATGAGACCGTTAATGAAGATGACCACGAAGAAACAGGGTCAAATCATGACGAGGGGGCCGAGGTTCAGGGCTCACCTCAAACTCAGCAGAACACGACGAGAATAGGTCGTGTTATAAGGAAACCAAGTCGTTTCGATGATTATGTTATGCTAGCTGAATACGAAGGAGAAAGCCTGCTGTTTACTATTGATGGTGAACCAGAAACTTATATAGAAGCGGCAGCTATGCAAGAATGGATCAATGCTATGATAGCTGAGCTAGAATCCATCATGAAGAATAAAACGTGGGAGCTTGTTGAAAAACCTGCTGGAGTTAAACCTATAGGGCTGAAGTGGATTTACAAAATCAAGAGGAAAGCTGATAGAACAGTGGTGAAATACAAAGCAAGGCTTGTAGCAAAAGGCTATGTACAACAACAAGGTATCGACTTTGAAGAAGTGTTCGCACCTGTTGCTCGAATAGAAACCATTCGGCTACTCATATCCTTAGCAGCGAGTAATGGCTGGGAAATACACCACCTAGATGTTAAGACAGCATTTCTTAATGGTGATTTGTGTGAAGAAGTGTATGTAACTCAGCCTGAAGGTTTTGAGAAAAAGGGACAAGAAAATCGGGTGTACAAACTGAGTAAGGCTTTGTACGGATTACGTCAAGCTCCTAGAGCGTGGAACCTAAAACTCGACAACACTCTCAAGGAGATAGGGTTTGTCAAATGCAAGAAAGAACCAGCGGTTTATCAAAAGAAGACTAAGGGGGATATTTTGATTATTGCAATATATGTTGATGACTTGTTCGTCACAGGAACATCAGTCCAAGTTATTAAGCGATTCAAGGAAGACATGTCAAGAAGATTTGAAATGTCTGACCTTGGAAGATTGTCATACTACTTGGGAATAGAAGTAGTGCAAGGAGCTGATGGGATCAGGATAAAACAGGAAGGGTATGCACAAGGGATCCTAAATGACAACAAGATGGAAACATGCAATTTGACTCATGTACCAATGGAGTCAAATCTGAAAATCTCAAAGGCTGAAGAAGAAGAAGAAATCAATGCTACTGCTTATAGAAGAACAATCGGTTGCTTGAGGTATCTGCTTCATACACGACCTGACTTGTCCTACAGTGTTGGAGTTTTGAGTCGTTATATGCAGAGTCCAAGAACATCTCATGGACGAGCACTCAAGCATGTTCTGAGGTATGTGAAGGGGACAACAAAGTTCGGATTATTCTTTAAGAAAGATGGAGCAAGAAGGGTGATTGGATATAGTGACAGCAGTCATAACATAGACGTTGATGATGGTAGAAGTACATCAGGCCATGTTTTCTACTATGGTGCATCTCCAATCACGTGGACTTCGCAGAAACAACCAACGGTAGCATTATCATCATGTGAAGCAGAGTTCATGGCTGCAACAGAAGCTGCAAAGCAAGCAATATGGCTGAAAGAACTGTTGAAAGAGATCCTAGGTAAAGAAGACGAGAATGTCATACTAAGGGTAGACAACAAATCAGCTATTGCTCTCACAAAGAACCCGGTGTTTCATGGAAGGAGCAAACACATACTCTCAAGATATCATTTTATACGAGAGTGTGTGGAGAACCTGCAAATCGAAGTCGAGCATGTTCCAGGCGTAGAGCAGAAGGCGGACATTCTAACAAAGCCATTGGGAAAGATCAAGTTCAGAGAAATGAGAAGCTTGATTGGAGTTCAAGAGATTGAAGTACCCGAAATTCATGTTGGAATTAAGGGGGAGAATGTTAGATAATTCCAATTAATATTAGGAGATATCTAAATAAGGAGTAGCTTATTTAGAGATCAGGATTAGGAAAAGGAAAACCAATTAAAATATGGAAATAGGGAGTAGCCTAAATTCTATATAAAGGGTTGATGAGGAGATGTCTCATACAACCGAGATTAAGAGAGAGATTTAGTTTTGAGAAGTTTCTAAATCAATAAAGAAGAGAAGTTCTTTATACAAATTGATCTCTATTTTCTTTAACCTCCCCTCCCCCACTTAAAACCCAAGCAAATGCTTTGGGGAAGGAATCAAAGCCTAGACTATGCTAAGGAAGAAGTTAAATCTCATCACTTGATCCAACCCCAATTCCTTTATTACACTACTATTAGTGAATAAATTTTATAATATCCGCAGTATGAAGTATTTGTTAGTTTTTCATTTTCTCTAAACTGTTTTATTAGTGTACTTTAGTGGGACTAAATTATTGTTGGAAAAATAAAGAGTTGCACGAGTTGTAAACATGTAATCTTAATTACAAAACTACCACTGGACTTAAGAAATGCCGGCGGCTTTCGTTTTTATTTTTAGACTTTTTAGTAAGAGCAACGCGTTTGGGTAGAAGAGCTCATTATTGACTTGGAAAGAGTCTTTTTTTTCCACTTCAACAATTCACAAACCTTAGCCAAGTTTCCTTTCGTGGTCCCCACGCTACTTCCATTGACCGACCTTGGCCATCAAGAAATGTCTACCTTTTAAGTTTTAACTAAACGAAACGTGCTCCACCGTTCCACTCTTTCACTATTCTTAGCTCACTAAAACTCTTCCACCTTTTAATATTCCTTATTTTTTTATAATATAATAATTATTCATATTCATATTCATATTCTACCAAAAAAAGGAAGAGTATTCTCAGTAAATCCTTGGGCTACTTTCCTACCACTTGTCACGCAACTTCTCCCACCCCTTCGGCTTCGGGCCTCACTTTATATAAACACCTCTTTCACTCCTTCACTCATCCAAATTCACTCATTTCTCTGGATTACCAAACTCAACAACAACAACAACAACAACACATCTACTGCAACAAGTTTCAACTTCCTTTTCTTCTCTTGTTCAATTTGTATGTGCAAAATCCAATCTCGATCAAATAATGGCACTTGAAGCTCTTAACTCTCCTACCACACCACACGCCCCTTTCAAATTCGAGGAGCGCTCTTTTGATCACTGGGTCAAGAAGAAGCGATCAAAGCGGTCTCGTAACGAGATGTCTCCACCGTCTACTACTACTACCACCACCGCCGCCGCTGACTCCCCTTTATCTGAGGAAGAGTATCTCGCCTTTTGCCTTCTTATGCTTGCAAAAGGCGGCGCAGCTCCAGTAACTACTTCTTCTAGAGTTACTCCTACACCGCTTAAGACTGAAAGATTATTTCTAAGCGGTGGCGACCAGAGTAATCGATCACTTGTGTATAAGTGCTCTGTTTGCGGGAAAGCTTTTGGGTCTTACCAGGCTTTGGGAGGCCATAAGGCTAGTCACAGGAAACCCGCTACAGAAGACGATAAGCCGTCGGCTGCTGTTACCTCCTCCGCCACTACCACCACATCTGCCGGCGCTGGTGGAAAGACTCATGAGTGTTCGATCTGTCACAAATGTTTTCCTACTGGGCAGGCGTTGGGAGGTCACAAGAGGTGCCATTACGAGGGTAGTATTGGCGGTGGGGCCGCCAAGAGTGGAAGCGGGGTTACCGGTTCAGAAGGGGTTGGATCTTCTTTGACCATGAGCCATGGCGGCTCAGAGAAGCGGGACTTTGACCTGAACTTGCCCGCCTTGCCCGAGTTCTTGCCTGTTGACTTTTTCAAAATTAGGGGGCAGACTGTATTTTCAAGGGATGAAGAGGTGGAAAGTCCTCACCCTTTGAAGAAGCCTCGCCTTGTTTTGACTGGACCAAAGCAGTAAAAAAATATATCCGGTTTATTATGGTATAGGAAATTGAATTAGTTCTTTTGTGCTAGCCATTTCCATCCTACAATTGGTTGTTTAGGTTTTATTTTAAATATCTTTTTCTTATTTTGAATTTGGATATGGGAGGTGGAAATAGTGATATAGTTGTATATTTCTGTTACTGGTGTATATAATATATACTCCTACAACTAAGTATAACTGGCTATTGAGCTAGTATTGTTGGTAAATAGAATGTAGTGGTAGATTACACTGTACCATTACGAATCCAGTTAATACAAATTTGTTCATTCTTTGAATTTTGCTGAATGTTTCAAGTAAATCAGTTTGTTGTTGTTGTTGTTGTTGTTGTTGTTGTTGTTGTTGATAACTACTCCCTAGAATGTAGTGGTATAGTGTACAATCATGAATTCAGTTAATATTTTATTTTTCCTGAAGGAATTCAGACATTCAGTTCATACAATTTGATCGATGGAGTACTTTATTTTTGTTTAAGTATTATGTGTTGTTTTATGCCCCTTTAATAGGAAATTGATACCTGAAAGAGATAAGTAGTATCTTTCCTAACTAACTAGGATATTATTCACTGTCAAAAAAACTACGATATTAATCAGAAACTAGGTTGCACCAAATCGGACATGGACACAATACGGATACGGGGATACGCCATCTTAAAAATGACGGACACGGGAAATAATAATATTAAAATAATATATCAAAAATAAAATAAAATTAGAATCATTAATAAAATAATATGCAAAAAGTAATTAAATTTATTAACGACATTTAAATAAGAAAATAGATCTATTCTACCCAAAATGATACGATAACGACACAATAATCATCTCCTCCTACATCCCACACTCCTAGAAAGTAGACGGAGATTGTTGTGAATGAACACCAAGCCTTCATAAACATAAGATCAGATTCACATGATGGATGGAGAAACCCACAAAGGAGACCTTAATTAATGTCATGGTGGCTTGTGAATCTGGTCATGTGTTTATGAAGGTTGTTGGTTGCTCATGAGGCCTTAATAGTAATAATTGAAATATTAATTAACAATGAAATTTGTGTTCAAGACGTGTCCATCGTGTATCCGGCCGTGTGTCTCGTGTCCTAATTTTTCGAAAAAATCCGGATACGTAATTTCGCGTGTCGGACACATATTTTCGCGTGTCCAAGGCGTGTTGGTGTCCAATACGTGTCGGACATGAGACACGACAGCCCAATGGCGTGTCCGTGCTGCCCAGCTCAGAAATTGATAATATCTTGTGCATATACTACAAGTCTACAATACCTAATCAACGAAGGTTGCTACATTTACTCAACGGGTAGATAACCAACTGTTAATAGAATATTAACAGATTATTGAAATTTTGATGGGTAATTTTTTTCTTAATTATTGAATATAAATTACTTCAATAAATTATAGGATATTATTGGTCACCCATCTAACCACATCATTTAATAAAAACATAGACCAACTCAAAACTTAAGTTTTGTTTTTCATTCTCACGCAACTACACAAGCATGACGGGCCATTCTGCATAGCCCAATCGCCCCCAATGCCCCATGGCCTGTGCCGCTGTGCGTGGCTTGTGTGTATGGCTATGAGGCCTTGCTCGGTACCTTGGGCCATGCACTGACATACAATTTTACGGAGTTTATTCCCGGGCCGACAACTTATTCATGATCCAATTCGTACCTTACATAGTTACATGTATAATTGTATACCTGTATAGTTAAAGTTAGACTGTTATTAGATTAGGCCCGTAAACGCACGGATAATCTATAATTTTTACCTAACCATTTTGTTTAATACTAAAAATATTCCTCTCCTGAAACATAAGTAATAAATCTTGAATAATATTCATTTAATCATCTAATATGCCTTTTTGTATCCTACTACGTATTACATATTTATATGCTTAATGCTAGCAAATTTGACCAATTCGATACTTAATATGCTAATTGTAGACGCCAAATATAATACGAAGTAAAACATAATCAGTTTATAAAGGGGGATAAAAGAACCGTTTCCCAATCTAGTGTTAGAACTTAAACATATTCTCATTCTAGTGTTTCCCTAAAACTAATTCCATAATCTAGTGTCCGCATAGGATTGGGAATTACAAACCTAATATTATTTCTCCTAGTCCTACCCAAATTGTAAATAAAGAATAAAAATTCAAGATTTGCCGCTCTTTTTCAAAAAGTGAAAAATATAACCCATTTCATTGGCTGAGATTAGTTCCCTCTACTATATTTTAATTTAACGATTATAGTTCCCTCCACTACCTAAACTCACCAAGTTTGCTATCATAGTTCAGTAGGAACACTTGACAAGAGGGGGGGTGAATTGTTTCTTGGGAACTTGAGTAAGTTTCTTGCGGAATTTAAACAATAAAGAGACTGAGAACAATGAGCGAAGAAAGATATAAAACGGAGGAACCTTCTTGACCCTAATCAAGAAGAACCTCACTACTCTTTTGTATTAATGCAATAACTCTATTACAAATACACTCTTTAACTCGAGTTCCTCTCGAACACGAGTTCCCCACAGCAATCCCCTTCGATTACTGTGCTACTCTTTCTCTCTCTGACTTAACTCTAAGTCGCTCCTTTTCTCTTTGACTTAACTCTAAGTCACTGTTTCTCTCTTTGACTAAACTCTTAGTCGCTCTTTCTCTCTTTGACTTAACTCTAAGTCACTCAAGGATCACTCAATCCTTAAACCCAAAATACAATTTGATATAAAACTCTAGTACGTAATAAAGCTTATAGTAATAAGGAACTCAAGGAACACTCTATTTTGCCAACTGATTCTTTTAAAACGTTTAAGCTCTTTAAGATAGATTTTGTAGAAATCAGTTGTGTATTTTGAAAAGCTAAAACTCTTCTCCTTTTATAGGAGAGTTTTACTTAGGGTTTGGTACCCATGTTTCCCTCAACCACCCACTAACAGTTACTGCTCAGTAACATGGGCATAGTTGGAGAGAAACAAGGGAGACCAAATCAAAACACTAAATGTACGTTGAACAGAAATACGTGGGGAGAGTTTCAAGGAACGTGGAAAAACTTTTACTTGAGAAACAAGGAGAGTAAATCAGAATCCTATGTTTCATTTATTAATTAAATACATTTTATTTATTAAAAAGATTTTCCAAGTTAAAACTCTTTTATAATTACAGTTAACATATTTCATTTAAAACGTACCAAAATACTATGTCCCTTTCATACCAAATTACTTATAAACTTTATTAAATACTTACATAAATCCTAAAACATAAACTCATATGTTGTAGTCTTCATGTTGCACCTTTAGAAGCTTCACTCGAAGACTTCCCAATTTGTTCCTTCTCTGGAACGCCGAGGATCCACATAATATATGAGGATCTCGCCTTAGGAACTCGCCTAAGGATCTCGCCTTGCTTAATGATTATTTCTTCAATGTAGTGTCTGATATGGATCAATTACTTGCTTATATTCCACGTTGCTTAGTTTATCCAACTCAGGATCTCCTTAACTTAGCATTATCCCTCTAAGGATCTCGGAACCTATTATGCAACATAACTTAACCAATTGTCAGGAGTTTGCTTTGTCATCATCAAAACTTTAGGGTCAACAATATTCCCCCTTTTTGGTGATGACAACAAAAGCAAACTTTCACTAAATGCAGCAATAATCAATTAGCATAAATATAAAGCAATAAATTAAATAAATTATTTTTATAAAAATTAATCTAAACTTCCTAAATGAAATTAAGGAAAATTGAAATTAATTTTAATAAACGAAAATAAAATTAAAAACGAGAAATAAAATTTTATAAACTTACATCGAGAAGAGAGTAGTGAGACGGATTCAAGTGATCAATTTAAGTTAAGTTTGCATTCATTTCCCCCTGTTGGCATTAACAAAAAGTAGAAATACACAATACTAATATATACCGATTAGAGCGCCCTCCGATCAACGGTTGGCAAACTAAGTTAGCCTCAAAGTTAAGTTCCAACGTACTAGATTTGAATAGAAAACATAATAAATAACTAGTCATGGTTTTAGAGATACGTTTGTTTATGAGTTCCACAGAAATAAAAGAATAAAAATCGTTATGTTTCCCAACAGAGGGTTACATACCAAAAAGAATATAAAAAATAAAATAAAAAGTTCCAAAAAAATCAAAAGCGTAATGTAACACAAATGGATAGGATCAGGAATGACGGCTTGGGTATGTAGCAAGTTTAGGTTGTTCCTGTTTCAACTGCATATAGATACATATCCTTTCTCAATTTCCATTGCGTCTTTTCATTCTTCCACTTTCTCATCATCATTCTCATTATCATAATATATATCAACAGACAACAGAGAACTGTTCACCTTAGGAACCACGTTGTTAACCCATAATTTTTTTTTTTTTTTTTTTTTTTTTTTTTTTTTTTTTTTGGGTAACAACTGCATCCCTTTAATATAATTCACAACCCAAAAAAAAAATTCTCATAAACCAAATTTGCATCATCAACCGAAGGAACACGGAATGAGGTAAGTTCCCCCTTAGAACAATCCGTCTTATTTCTTTTTCGTTTTCCTCTTTCTTTTTTTTTTTTTTTTTTTTTTTGGAGCCCTTCCTTGCTGTTTTGCGTCGAACAGAAACCCAGAGGTGGGTGGGTGGGTAGGATCGCAATCGGGTCTGGGCGACAGATATGGGTTGCGAACGGCAGGGTGGTTGGTTTGTTGGGTTCGCGAACAGGCTGGGGGCGAGTGGATCTGGGTTTGGGTTGTGGGTCGCGAACAGGTTTTGGGCGATATGGTTGGTGGAGTTGGACGGTGACGGTGAATGTGGGTGGCCGGCGTCGAGGGCAAGCTGGACGGTGGTTCTGGGCTGGGCGGAGATGGGTCGCGAACTGGGTGGTGAAAGGGTGTTCGCGAGCGGGTGTGGGTGGAAGGTTTTGGGGGGTGTTTGTCGGAAGTGGTGGTGTGGGTTTCGGCGACGACGGTGCTGCGATGCTTAGGGTTGAGCCGCTGCCGCCGGTGGTCGAGGCTGCTTGAGTCCGGCCGCCGGTGGTGGTGGTTATTTTCAATTTGGGCATTTTTCATGGCTAGGGTTTGAATTTGGGGATTTTTAATTTTTAGGGTTTCTTGTGTTTTGAATTGGTGAGATTGGTGTGATCCATAGGTGTGAGAGATCCATAGGTGTGATCCATTTGCTTTTAATTTTGGAAAAGATAAAATTTAATGGAATAAATGAAAAGTTGAAGGATATATTTATAAGAGAAAAAAAAACTTAATTTGTGGAAAAATAAAATTTGTGGAAAAATAAAATAAAATGAGTAAATAGAAATTTGTAACAAAAAAAATAACCATGATCCTCCTAGATTAGTGGAACTTTGTGAATTACGTATCTCATATTACTGACTAATTAAATACACATTTTTAATTCGAAATTTTTAGTTGTTCCTCAACGATGGTAAACTTCAGTTATGCTTTACGCACATGTATTTATAATGGTATACAGTAGTAATGCATAAATCTAAAAGAGTCATACCTCATGAGGATCTGTCAGCTTCCTTATCTTATTTTGATCATCCCGAGTTCCATTCTCATTTTCTCATGCTTCTCTCTGCTTAAAGGTTTAGTCATAATATCTGCAATTTGATTCTCAGTTTGACAAAAGTCCAACTTGATTAAACCTTTTTCAACATTATCCTTAAGAAAGTGATGCCTAATATGAATATGCTTAACCCGGGAATGATGTACCGGATCCTTAGAAATGCAGATTGCGCTAGTGTTATCACAGTAAATAGGAACACAATCATATATGATCCCAAAATCCCTTAACTGTTGCTTTATCCACAATATTTGAGAGCAACATGCAGCAGCTGCCACATATTCAGCTTCTGCTGTGGATAAAGCAACGATATTCTGTTTCTTGGAACCCCAAGAAACCATGCAAGATCCTAGGAATTGAACCATACCTGATGTGCTCTTTCGGTTTACTAAATCACCTGCATAATCTGCATCTGCATATCCTTTTAAATCGAAAGTTCCACTTCTTGGATAAAACAGACATAGATCGTCTGTTCCTTTGAGGTATCTGAATATCCTCTTCACTGCAGTCATGTGGGACTCCTTTGGGTTTGATTGAAATCTTGCACACAACCCAACACTGAATGATATGTCTGGTCTGCTTGCGGTTAGGTATAGCAGAGATCCAATCATTCCTCTGTACGTCGTTTGATTCACACTTTTTCCGGTGGGATCCTCATCTAGTCTTGTGGCTGTTCCCATGGGAGTGTGATTTGTTTTCACTGAATCTAGCTCGTACTTTTTGAGGAGTTCCTTCACATATTTTTGTTGGTGGATCATAATTCCTTCCTTAGTTTGTTTGATTTGCAAACCAAGAAAGAAATTGAGTTCCCCCATCATACTCATTTCAAACTCACTGCACATTAAATTAGCAAAATCCTTGCACAAATTTTCGTTAGTAGCACCAAATAATATATCATCGACATAAATTTGTACAACTAATAAGTCAGATCCTTTTGATTTTAAAAATAGAGTTTTATCGATTCTTCCACGTTTAAAATCATTTTGTAAAAGAAACTTTGATAATCTCTCGTACCACGATCTAGGAGCTTGCTTTAACCCATAAAGAGCTTTATCAAGCTTATAGATGTGGTTCGGAAATTTGGGATTCTCAAAACCAGGGGGTTGTTCCACATAGACGTCTTCCTCAAGAAAACCATTTAAGAAAGCACATTTGACGTCCATCTGATACAACTTGAATCCCATAAAGGCTGCAAAAGCAATTAGAATACGAATAGCTTCTAATCTAGCAACAGGAGCAAAGGTTTCTTCGAAATCAATACCTTCCTGTTGATTGTAGCCCTTGACTACTAACCTTGCCTTGTTCCTGATGATTGTAGTATGTTCATCGAGCTTGTTCCTGAACACCCATTTTAATCCTATGACTTTCTGATTCTTTGGCTTGGGTTCCAGATGCCATACCTTGTTCCTTTGGAACTCATTTAACTCATCTTGCATGGCAGTGATCCAATCAGCATCTTCCAAAGCTTCGGTGTGGTTCCTTGGCTCGATTGTGGAGAGGAACGCATGAAAAGCACAGAAGTTCCTTAGTTGAGACCTTGTTTGAGTTCCTTTCCTAATGTCACTGATAATCAGATCCATTGGGTGGAACTTTGATGTTTCCAGGGCTTAGGTTGAAATTGTGCCACTGGAACATCTAAGGTCTCTTCAGTTCCTTCTGTTTCCTGAGATCCTTGTTCCTCTGCATCAGAGGTCTCTTGATCTTCTTCTGGTTCCTCAGAATCATCATCTTCTGGTTCCTCAGGATTTGCATTTTCTGGTTCCTCATGATCAACATTTTCTGGTTCCTCAGGATCAGGGGTTCTTCTTCCAGGAACTCCTTGGTTAGTAGCAGTTTCTTGTGTTTGTGGATCTGCTATTCCATTTTGCTTTCTTCCAGGAGAGATTTCCTCATCATAATCTGTAAAACGAGTTAATCCAATTTCGAAATCTTCCTGTTCCTGAATCTCATCAACATTGTTAGCTTCATCAAATATTATATGTACACTCTCTTCAATACACATCGACCTTTTATTATAAACTCTATATGCTTTACTGTTTAAGGCGTATCCTAGGAACACGGCCTCATCACTTCTTTCATCGAATTTCCCTAAGTTTCTTTTGCCATTGTTGTGAACAAAGCATTTACACCCAAAGGCTCTAAAGTAAGAGATATTGGGTTTGTTTCCTTTTAATAACTCATAGGGAGTCTTGTTTAAAATGGCCCTGATCATTACTCTATTAACAATATAGCAAGCTGTGTTTACTGCTTCAGCCCAGAAGTTCCTTGGTAAGGAACTGGCAATTAACATGGTTCTAGCCATGTCTTCCAAGGTTCTATTTTTTCTTTCAACGACTCCATTTTGTTGTGGAGTCCTAGGTGCAGAAAAGTTGTGATCCATACCTTGTTCCTTGCAGTATTCATCAAACTTGTGATTCTCGAATTCAGTTCCATGATCTGACCTTATATGTATTAGCTGACGTCCTGTGGATCTTTGTATTCTCTTAGCAAAATCAACAAATTCATTAAACGTTTCATCTTTACTTGCTAAGAAAATAACCCAGGTAAATCGAGAAAAATCGTCAACAATAACCAAGACATAGCGTTTTCCACTTCTACTTTGAATTCTCATAGGTCCACACAAATCCATATGGATGAGTTCCAATGGTTTAGTTGTTCTGACCATTTTCTTAGGCTTGAAAGAGCTCCTGACATGCTTTCCTTTGGCACATGCTTCACAAACTTTGTCTTTAAGGAACTTGATGGAAGGTAGACCTCTCACTAGTTCCTTTGATCTCAGTTTGTCAAGCAATGAAAAGCTAGCATGTCCGAATCTCTTGTGCCATAGAAGTGGATCCTCCTCAATAACACTAAGACAGGTTAAGTTGTTCCTTGGAACTTTGTTGAGATCCACAGTATATGTGTTCCCTTTGCGAGTTCCTTCCAAAATAACTTCCTTACTGTTATTGTTAATAATTCGACAACTTTCTGAAGTAAAGCTTACCGAGTTTCCTTTGTCACAGAATTGTGAAATACTAAGCAGACTGTGCATTAAACCTTCTACCAGGAACACATTATCAATTGAATGGGAACTTGACCTTCATACTTTTCCAATGGCGATGATTTCACCTTTCTTGTTGTCTCCAAAGGTCACAGTTCCTCCGTTGTAGGCCTCTAGTGAGAGAAATTTGGTTTTATCTCCTGTCATGTGCTTGGAACACCCGCTATCAAGATACCACGAGTTGTTCCCCCTCACTAGGACCTGCAATATTATCAATTGTTAGATACAGGAACTCGGGTTTCCTCGAGTTCCTTTTCTACTAAAGGTTCATCTTTCTTAATCCATATCTTCTTGACAATGTTCTGGTTTTTATTGAATAGATCCTTCTTTTTGGAACACTCAGTCACAACATGATCACCAATACCACAAAAGGAACAAACTTTGACACTAGGCAGTTCCACATAATTTTTCTTTTTACCATTGTTCCTTTTATAGTAAAAACATAGGCCTTCAGTTCTCTTAGATTGAGCCTTCTCAATCCACTTAGGCGTGATTCTAGGAGATTGTTTATGTGCATTTGCTAAGGCTAGTTCCTTGGTTAATTTCTCCTTTTGTTCCTTTAATGTGACCAACTCACTGTTTAAGTTTTCCAAATCAACGTTAAAGACCCCCATGCTAATCTCAGTGGACTTGCTAGGATCTAGGCTTAAATTAAACAGTTTATATTGACTGAGTTCCACTTTGAGAAGAATGTTTTCATTTTTGACTCTCTCAAAGGAGTTTTGAAGAGCAGTGTTTCTATCAAGCAAGTCAAAGAACCTACCCTGTACATCAGATCTAACATTATTAAGGTAGGTCATGTGTCCCTTGGTGAGTTCCAAGGCTTTGTCACTTTGAGCCTTTATTACATTGAGCTTTTTAAAGTTATCTAGAGTTTCTATCAATAATTCCACTAACTTATTTTTAGACAGAGATTGAAGAGTTGAGGAACTTACTTCTTTTGATGGATCTTGGGTTGTTCCATCAATCTTTGCCATAAGACAAAGGTTTGCTGTTTCTTCATTTGGTTGATCCTCATCTTCTTCCGAGTCAGTAGCATCTCCCCAAGCTGCGATCATAGCCTTCTTGAAGTTGGGTTTGGCAAAGGTTGATTTGTTGAATCTTTCCTTGGACAGATCCTTTCCCTTGCCTTTCCCTTTTTCATTTTCCCACTGAGGGCAGTCTTTGATTAGATGGTCTGATTCTCCGCACTTGAAACATCCTTGGTCAGGCTTGGAACCGCTTGGTTTTCTCATTGAGTTCCTTCCTCTTAGATTTCCAGGTTTAGAGTTCCTGTAAAATCTTTTCATTCTTCTGACCAACATGGCAGCTTCTTCTTCATCAGGATCCGAGTCCTCCTGTTCCTCAGCCTTAAGAGCAAGGCCTCGATTCTTGGGATTCTCAGGAACAGCTGCTCCTAGATGTAATTCATGCGTCATCAAGGATCCCGCCAATTGTTCAATGTTGAATTTGGTGAAATCCTTTGTTTCGAACAATGCCGTGACCTTGGTTCTCCATCTATCATCCTGTGGCATGCTCCTTAGGATCTTCCTAACCTGTTCATCAGAGGGAATATTTCTTCCAAGAGAAACTAGTTCATTAGTGATATTAGTGAAACGAGTAAACATTTCCTGTATTGTTTCTCTTGGTCGCATTTCAAAACGTTCATACTTAGACATTAATAAATCAATTTTTGAACGTTTGACCTCATTAGTTCCTTCATGAGTTATTTGAAGGAGATCCCAGATTTGCTTTGCGCTCTTGCACCCCATAACTCTGTTATGTTCATGAGGTCCAAGGCCGCAATGCAAGATTTTCACAGCCATTGTGTTGATTTCGAATTTCTCAAAATCTTCCTTAGTAAAATCAGACATGGGTTTAGGAACTACCTCATTTTGAGCATTGGTCATTGTTACCTCGAAATCGCCGACTTCTATGACTCGCCAGACTTGATAATTCTCTGCCTTGATGTAGATCTCCATCTTGTTCTTCCAGTAGGTGTAGAATTTTCCGTTGAACATTGGAGGTCTTTGAGTGGAATAACCTTCCTCGAGTTTCTCGTAAGCGTTCATATTTTCCAGGAACTTTTTCTCAACAGGGTTTCCTGTATTTTTGTGAGATCCTGCTCTGATACCAACTGATAGTTCAGTAGGAACACTTGACAAGAGGGGGGGGGGGGTGAATTGTTTCTTGGGAACTTGAGTAAGTTTCTTGCGGAATTTAAACAATAAAGAGACTGAGAACAATGAGCGAAGAAAGATATAAAACGGAGGAACCTTCTTGACCCTAATCAAGAAGAACCTCACTACTCTTTTGTATTAATGCAATAACTCTATTACAAATACACTCTTTAACTCGAGTTCCTCTCGAACACGAGTTCCCCACAGCAATCCCCTTCGATTACTGTGCTACTCTTTCTCTCTCTGACTTAACTCTAAGTCGCTCCTTTTCTCTTTGACTTAACTCTAAGTCACTGTTTCTCTCTTTGACTAAACTCTTAGTCGCTCTTTCTCTCTTTGACTTAACTCTAAGTCACTCAAGAATCACTCAATCCTTAAACCCAAAATACAATTTGATATAAAACTCTAGTACGTAATAAAGCTTATAGTAATAAGGAACTCAAGGAACACTCTATTTTGCCAACTGATTCTTTTAAAACGTTTAAGCTCTTTAAGATAGATTTTGTAGAAATCAGTTGTGTATTTTGAAAAGCTAAAACTCTTCTCCTTTTATAGGAGAGTTTTACTTAGGGTTTGGTACCCATGTTTCCCTCAACCACCCACTAACAGTTACTGCTCAGTAACATGGGCATAGTTGGAGAGAAACAAGGGAGACCAAATCAAAACACTAAATGTACGTTGAACAGAAATACGTGGGGAGAGTTTCAAGGAACGTGGAAAAACTTTTACTTGAGAAACAAGGAGAGTAAATCAGAATCCTATGTTTCATTTATTAATTAAATACATTTTATTTATTAAAAAGATTTTCCAAGTTAAAACTCTTTTATAATTACAGTTAACATATTTCATTTAAAACGTACCAAAATACTATGTCCCTTTCATACCAAATTACTTATAAACTTTATTAAATACTTACATAAATCCTAAAACATAAACTCATATGTTGTAGTCTTCATGTTGCACATTTAGAAGCTTCACTCGAAGACTTCCCAATTTGTTCCTTCTCTGGAACGCCGAGGATCCACATAATATATGAGGATCTCGCCTTAGGAACTCGCCTAAGGATCTCGCCTTGCTTAATGATTATTTCTTCAATGTAGTGTCTGATATGGATCAATTACTTGCTTATATTCCACGTTGCTTAGTTTATCCAACTCAGGATCTCCTTAACTTAGCATTATCCCTCTAAGGATCTCGGAACCTATTATGCAACATAACTTAACCAATTGTCAGGAGTTTGCTTTGTCATCATCAAAACTTTAGGGTCAACAATATTCCCCCTTTTTGGTGATGACAACAAAAGCAAACTTTCACTAAATGCAGCAATAATCAATTAGCATAAATATAAAGCAATAAATTAAATAAATTATTTTTATAAAAATTAATCTAAACTTCCTAAATGAAATTAAGGAAAATTGAAATTAATTTTAATAAACGAAAATAAAATTAAAAACGAGAAATAAAATTTTATAAACTTACATCGAGAAGAGAGTAGTGAGACGGATTCAAGTGATCAATTTAAGTTAAGTTTGCATTCATTTCCCCCTGTTGGCATTAACAAAAAGTAGAAATACACAATACTTATATATACCGATTAGAGCGCCCTCCGATCAACGGTTGGCAAACTAAGTTAGCCTCAAAGTTAAGTTCCAACGTACTAGATTTGAATAGAAAACATAATAAATAACTAGTCATGGTTTTAGAGATACGTTTGTTTATGAGTTCCACAGAAATAAAAGAATAAAAATCGTTATGTTTCATGCTTCTGAAAAATTCACCCATTTTACTGCATTTATTTCAAGCCAATTCTCTCAAAAAGCACATTTTCATGCTTAAACTCATTTCGTTAATCATAATTCATCATTCGTCCATTATGCGACTATGCCCTCTGTACCATGGCTTGTGCTTGCCTAAACCAAAATACTAGAGTCAAGTATAATAAAACATCATCAATTTATAAAGGGTAATAAAATTATAAATAAGAGCAATCATAACTTCAGCCGTGAAAAATCTATTTTCTACCGCAAATCTAACATTAGATTGCATGTGGAATCTACGCCTATTTGTAGGGGGCTGAGAATTTCGAGGGGGCTTTGTGTTTCTCTCGTATTGTATACTTGTATGTTCGAATTTTTGTAATGTAGGTTTTGGGAGCTTGACGAATCCCATTTGGAAAACGCCAAGAACCTAAGCTTGGCCAATTTATTAAAAAATCCGACCATTAGATTTGACTTGAGTTTTTACAATCCCGCCCTCACGGGGAGCCAAATTCTAAGTTCGGATTAGTGACTTTAATTGCTTTGAACATTTTCAAAATAGAAATTCAAATTACGCAAAATACGTTAGAAATCGCCCCTACGACTATTGAATATTGAATTCCGATGGAGTCGCCACCAAACAAGTTTATGGGTCTGGTTTGAAAAGACCAAATGACTCGGCATAAGACTAGGACTTGAAACCGTATAGAGACTTGAGTAAGGGAACGAGACACTTATTTTGAATGGTTTGACAAGTTTGGTTCAATCAAGACAAGGATCATTTCGTGCACAATCATAATCATGAAACTACGTTTAGGTTGGTAGGCATGCATTTTTAGAACATTGAATTTGCTAATGTGTATGTGATCACTTCGCGTTAAGTCCAACTTAAGGGAACCTAGTCCAGTTGTCCAATAATTATCTTTGTTAAGCGTTATTAGAACTTGTATATCGTTAATTTAGCATGTTGGGTGATGAAAGCAATAACAAATAGAGAAAAGCATCACAATAGAAAATAGAGGGTGCAATAAGTAAAATTATACATCACCACCTAGAATGGACTAGGTGTAAACCAAATTGAATGAATGGTAAAGGTGCAAAATTAAAAGGTGTAATATTTAAAGCAAGCAATATTAGCAATGTAATCATAAAGAATAGAAAGCAATAAGGTAGTGTTTGGTTACGTTGATTTCATTTCAATTTCTGCATTTTAAATTCTGGAAATTGAAATCCCTCCATTCAATTCCAAATTACATGTTTGGGAAAAATAAAGAATTCTAAATCCATAATTTAAAAATCACCATGGTGTTTCAAAATAGTTGGAATTTGAATTCCAAAATTAAAAACATAATTCCATTTCACAATCCAACACCAATAATATATGTGATTGAAGAGATAATCGCAATCAAATAATACAAATTCAACCTCAACTCCTCTCCTACATTTTCTCTTCCCTTATAATCCTTCTTCTTTGATAAATCAACATATATAGAATAACAATTTAAAATTATCTTGTTAATTAAGTTAATTAGGGAAAGCAATAAACCCTAACTTATTGATTTTCGTTGCCTTCAATCTTGTTGTGACGTGGGCAAGCGGCGACATCAATTCTTTGATCTTGTTGTGAATTGGCGGCGGAAAACAGGCCTTAGGGAGGCGACACTATCATTTTTCTTCAATCATTCAACATAATCTTCAATTTCCCACAAACTATTTCTAAAATAATCGTCCATTTTCTCCCTTTATAATCCCCCGAATCACACAGTAACAATCCCCCAAAAAATTTCAGACTATAACCCTAACCTCGAGGTCTCAAACCACAGTTCTTCGTCGGAATCCGATGATTTCAAACGCTTTCTAAAGGATATTAACAAATCAAATTATTCGTAGAAAATAAATTCAAATTTTCAGATCAAAGTTCGGTGCCATTGCAAGGCCTTCGAAGAAGCATTTGTGCTCTATTTTAGCAAAAATCAAGGAGAGAGAATTACACATGAGAGGTTGTTGAGATAGCAGAAGCGAATTGGAAGGGAGGAAGGTGGCGGAGGAGGGAGAGAGAAGCTCAAAGTCTTAGGGGAGAGAGAGATAAAAAAATGTCGAGGAAGCTGTGTGGGAGGAGAGAGAAAAAAATAAACACTTAAGTTGTTGGAAATGGGCTTTGGGCTGAGAATTTCAAATGACATTGTTTAACTTGTAATTTCAAATCCTTATTTTGATGGGCTCTCCTTGGCTATTTTAGAATTTGGGTCAATTTTGAATTTCAAATTCCAAATCATCCAAATAGTGGAATTGGCTTGTAGACACCTAATTCGCGTCTCCCGTAATCGGATAATGACGAAACCATTACCCTTGCAAAGGTGGTTGGTACAGTTCCATGAAGAAGTCACAATTGCTAAGATATATTCCAAAATCCAAAGTCCAAATTCCCGAGCCCGTTCCCATCTCGGAGCTTAGTACAAAATTCAATTTCTAAAAACCAAATTCAAAATCCAACACAATCTCACCCAATGGACCTCTCCATTGGTTTTACAAGGCCGTTTCCAGTCGAAATGACATTAAGAAATCAAATATTCGGGCGCCGACCCATAAAACCGAGCATGCCGGGCCCCGTCCCGTAAAACCGAGTTCAAAATACAAAGCCCGGAAGTGAAAAGTTGTGTTTTTAGTCGCAAAATGACTTAACCACCAAGAAAAGCTATGCTCCAAATTCGTACAAATTCTTACAAGGTACAAAGCTACAAAAAAAAGAAGGGAACGGTGTCATCGTCCTTGTTTGGCGGGACCTGAGACACGTCACCAGCTCCAGGCGCTGGCCTTGCGCTGGGCGCTGACGTGGCTTGGCGTTTAGCCGCATAATCTTCTATTTAAACCCCTCATTTTCATACAAATCAGGGGGAGGAACAATTAATACAACGTCGTAATACTAGTTTTTCCTCTCAAATTTCAAACACTACACTAGTAGAAAAATATTGATTTGCTGCCATGACTTAGCGGCGTTAATTTTAGAACGCCTCTAACTAAATGACAAAATAGATGAATTAGGTGAAAAAAACTTGCTTTGCAGCGTTATCTTGAATTATGACGCCTCAAACCATTTTAGTTTGCGGCGTCATCACGTTTAACGTCGCAAAGTGTTGTCCCCATACTTCTCTTATTCACCCGCGTTTAGCTTCTTTCTTTTGCTTCTCGTCCTTTCACAAAACCACATTGTTCTTCCTTCAACCTCATCTCTAGCATCGCCGTCTGTCCTTCGCCTCATCTCCACCACCGAATTCACCGAGAAAGTGAAGCTCATATTCATCTCCACCGTCACTGTCTGTCCTTCGACCTCATCTCCACCATTGCCGTTCTTACTTAAGGTAAATTATGCTTCCACTGACTCCTCCTCATCCTTGCCGTTTTTTTGGTTCAATTACTCTATTCCCCTCGTTTCAGTCTCTCAATTAACATGAATTGTGTATGAGTTATCGAATCTCTCTTGCTCTCTCCTCTCCTCTCCTCTCTCCACCGAAAATGTAAACCCTAATTATCAAATTCAAATTTTGGCTTAGAAGAACCTTAAAATTGCTTTGAATTTGAGGTAAGGTAATGTCGTATGTCTAATTTATTTTGCAAATTTGATGTTTAGATGAGGTGCTTCGAAGAAAGAAGTTCACAAATTTGAGAAAAACACAAGTTTTATTACAGTAAGACATATTTTTTCTTGCTGAAATTCTACTTAATTTTGTGAGTTTTACTTTAATTGTTGAATTGTCAATTTCAAATCCCTAATTTCACAATCAAAAACTCAAAATTCCGTAATCACAACCAACCAATGTCTTGAATTATGGATGTGAATATTGTTGAATTGAGAAGCAATTGTAGAAAAAGTAATCGAATTTCAATTGATGAGCTGTTCGATGAAATTCCTGTTTCAGAAGTAATCGAATTTCTCGAATTTATTCCAAATTGCATTCACTCACTTATTTTAATACTTGATTCTTCTTTATTTTGAGTATTGAGGGTGTAAATTATATATATATATATATTATATATATATATATATATATATATATAATATATATATATATATATATATTATATATATATATATATATATATATATATATATATATATATATAGATTGAAGGGGCTGAGGCCTTGGAGGTATGAATTGAAGAGTAGGCCAGAAGAGTGCAGCATTTTTCTAGGTTTGTTTGGAAATCCCTGCTTGAATTATGTATTGAGTGATAACTAATTACTTACTGTTTTGCTGGTAAATTTGTTCCCCTAAGGTGATTTGTTAGCGGTAAGATTTTCAGCATTGAGTAAAACTGATATGTTAGTGGGAAAAGATGGGAGATAGATTCTCGGTTATCTATTCTAGGAGTAAGGCTTTGGTTTGGTTGTTGTAGTCTTAATTGCAAGACAAGTCTCAGTTGAGTGTTGATGTAACCTGATAATGTCTACAAGTTGAGAGCTTGTAACATTCTCATATCCTTTAATTGAAATGGAACTCTGAGTCCGATCTCTGTTGCTTTCTGCTACCAACTAGCATGTTTGATTGACCTTAGTATGAATCTGTTCTAAGCAACTTTAATTTGGTGGAGCTTATATCATATGGTGTCTTGCCAAATTTCATTTGTTCACTTATGAGCTATTTGTTCACTTTAATTTCTGTTTTGCAGGGCTTTGATGATAATGTTCAGCAGGCTGATGTTTGTATAAACAATGATTCCCTCTTTTTTTTTTTCTTCTCTACACCCCCAGCAGGCTGTAGGCTGTTATGATTACATTGAATGAGATAAAATGCAACATTCCTCCAGGACAGTGTAGAACAGTTTCATTTCACATGGAAATTTGAAATTATCTTGTTTCTGGTTGTATCCACTTGAGGAAGCACTAGAACTAACACCTCTAATAATATATGGCTTGAGCCCTTTACCTGGGAGGTTAGTTATTTTGTAACCTTATTTTCTTTTGCTGATATATTTTCCACATTTTATGGGAAAGCTTGCGAAGTTAACTTCTCGTTCCGTTAATTTCTTATACACAAACTTGCAACTGAATATTTCGACTTCTTTTTTACAAGGTTTTTTTTACTTATTACTGTCACATTTGGTCACTTGGGATTTGATTATTTCTTTGCCATAAGAGAAAGAGTGCAATAAGACGACAAAAGAAAGTGAAGGGATATGACCTATCCCACCCAAATGAGTTCTTGCCCGAGCTGAAAGAAGAACAACAACTTGCTCTTCCACCTAACGAAGTGAACTGCAAATCCAGACAAAACCTATTGTAAGGGCTACTTTAAAATTTTCATATTTCATCTTCGTCTTTTTAATTTTAGTTGATAAACTTGATTGTTGATGTTTCAAATGTGGGGTTTACATGTCGTACCAGTTTGTGATATGTTACACGGGGATGCTGCTGTTTTATGGTGTTGATTTGTGTGTTGGTATGTATATGCTGGTATGCAGTTAGGTGTTATGCATAATGGTTGATGTGTGTTCTGTTTGTATAGTCCAATTTTGTATAGTTCAGTTCTATTTCGTGAATTTCAGTTAAGCATATAAACAACCTGTCATATAAATTTGGTTATGTTTTGGTTTTGTCCGTTCTGTTTGCTTTTGTTCTGTTTTGGTTCAGTTACTTTGCTTATAAATTTATTCTGCTTTTGGAACTCTAGCATGACTTTAATACATTTGCAAGTGTTGTTATAAGTGCCTGCATTGCTTTCATATCAAAATCACTATTATAAGGTAGACACCACTTGAAGTAACCTGATCAAGGCTCTGGTTTTGCATGCTGGTAGTCCATGCCAAAGCTGTCTAAAACTGCAGTTTTGATGAGGTGGAGACTTCAGATTATCAAATTGGTAGCAACTCGCTTTGGGTATTGGCATTAGAACTGGGAAGCTATGTGATATCCTATTGAGTCCCTTTTCTTTTTCATGCTTTCCAGTATTTACGGAGCTTTGTACCATTTTCTGCAGGTACAAATGGAAGTGTTTCTTTTGACCCATCTCTTGATATAAGAAGACAGAAGAACGACACCACGCTGTCAAACTTAGGATCTGTGAAGGATAACGAAAGACAAGATCTTAACTGTGCTGTGAAGGAATACTTACTCTTGGCAGGGTATCGTCTGACTGCAATGACATTCTATGAAGAGGTAATGTAAAATTCAAGATATTTCTTCGTGATTTCTTCAAGAAAAGAAGTAGTTGGCCAAATATATTTCTTCTTGATTTCCAGTATAGCATAAGATGAATATATTTTCTTTTGCGTCACAAGAACCTAAAATTTTATCCTACAGATTCGTAAAAATCCTACAAAATTATCTTGAATTTTCCCCTATGAATGTAACAGATGCCTATTGTAGAGGGAGGGTTGTGGTTTTGACACTGAACTGAAGTACTGAACTTAACTTAATTGTAGCTGACCCTTTAGATATTATAATTGACCGACTTTGAATTGTCATTATAAGTTTGGCTTAAGCAATATTGTCCTCAAAACTGCAGGTTATGGATCAGGAAAATAGATACACCATGTAACTTTGTTGCCTTGTTTCATGGAATGCATATGTATGATTGTGTGATGCTATCACTGCCTTACTTGGTAGCTTCAACTTGCCACTCAGTACTTCGGATCTTGCCGCCGCCAAACTAATAAGGTAAAACCCTTGCCTTTCCTTTCCTATCCTTCAGTTGTCTTCTTCGATCTTGCCTTTCTTTTGAGTGCTTGTATCCTTCTCCCTTCTCCATTCTCCCTTCTACCTTCTTCTTTCATTCTTATTTCACCACCGAGTATCTCCTCTTTAATAGATTTTGGGACTGATCTCCACCGTCGTCGTCTCACTAAAGGCTACAGATCGACTCATCTCGACCGCGAATCACAAAACTCTTCAGACTCGTATCCACCGTGTCGTCTCACTAAAGGCTACGTGTACTTGACAAATTAGTATGTGTCACTCCTCCTTCGTCCTCCTTGTCGTTTTGTCTATTTGAATTACGGTCATATTTTGACTGTTATAGTCGTTTTGTCTATGTGTGCTTGCTATTTGCTAGTATCATAGTTGAGTAATTCTGTAGTAAATATAGTTGTCGTTTGATCGAATAGAACCTATATTGTTATAAGTGAAATAAACCCTTATCAATTGTCAAATCTGTGGCACATATCCATTTGTTGCTATGACTAGTGCAGAATTCTGCACCATTCTTGGATGAGTTACTGGTCACATAATATCGAGGGTGTCAGCTTTTTGAGATGATCCTAATTATCCTATAGAGTACAGACTGAAGCTAGTATATCAATGGGTACGGTGATCTGATTCCTTTTAGTATACACTGCTATAATTTTAAGTGTTTGACCTTGATGCAATCAGATTGGTTGCTTTGTTTTTTGGTAACTTCTGTTTTGGACTTTAATAGAAAAGCTCCCTTTGCCTTTTGACTTAGCGGGCTGGTTCTGATTGAAGTTGTTGCATAACTGTTGTGCATGCTCTGCCTTGATTGCTTAGCTTGATTAGGAATTGCAGGCTTGTGGGCTGATGTGGCATGTTGAATTGTTGCATATACTCCAACACTAATGCTGCATCACTCAGTGTGTGTTCTACCCTTGTTTTAGGAAATATTCTCTCCGTGGATTAATAAGGATCCACAGAATACAGAAGTTGGAGGTGAATTATTTTCGACGCCATTGACCTGAAACACCATCTAGGGGATCATACTTATGTCTCAGTAACTGATAGTGGTTACTGGCAGGTCAGTAAAGCTTTTAATTTACGAACTTGATATCTCCTTTTTGTAGCTTCCAATACATGAAACTTGAATCATGCATGATCTTGCTGTTGTGTTAACAGATAGAGCTAGAAGGTCTTGACATTGCAAACAGTTCAACAGGTAAAGTCCCTGACTGCACATTCTCTATATATGTTGAAAGTATTTTTCATACTATTACAATGATAAGTGGAAAGCAGGATTCAAATTTCCTTACAATTTACAGGTCACTGTTCGGCAGAATACTGCATCATGTGAAGAGATGGCTACAACAATGTCTACGGCAGAATCTGTAGCTCTTAAAGGACTACCTCAATGCATTGTTACTGTGATAGCTGAGGTCTGATACCTGATCCATGATTAAAATTCTATTTTCAAACTTTAAGGGGGGCTTTACTTCATGAACTTGATAGATTTAAATACATACTTATTTCGTAGTTCAAATGTTCAATGTGGCTTTATTTTCTAGTTTGCCAGATTCAGCAAGACTTTGATATTATACTGGAGCCATGTCCCATGTTTGCTGAAGCCATCCTTCAAGTCAGAATCAGTACCCTGGGGTGCTCCTAATAAGCTTCTTGGAGCTGATGGCAGCTGGATAAGGTATGGATGACTTCATGCTATATTTTAGAGCATTTTTTCTCTCTGAACAAGACATTCACTTAGATTAATTTTTTGAAACTCACTATTATGGTGACCTTTAATTTGTCAGGCGTACATTAAAAAAATTACAAAATATATTTATCAGCCGTAAGAAATGTTACTGGTGTATAACCTTGAATTATATCTGTTAAACACATACATCTGATTAGATGCATCCCATTGTAACTTTATATGGTATTGTGACTAACTGATTTCAAGTTGTTGGCCCTCTTGTATTTTTTTAGTTATGGCTTTCAGGCAAACATCTTTCCGAGTTGCCTTCCTTCTTCTACTTGTGTTTAGTTAGTGTCCTTTTCCAGTCCGTTTCCTGTCTACCTCCCCTCATTCTCTCCCCTCCCCCATGTTACTTGTCATCTACTATGTACTATGCTACTTTAAGAAATACGAAATCTATATGCAATAACAAGCATTTTCACACGCTCCTTGGATTAACAGGCACTGTGTCATGTTCCTGAGTGGCTGACCTCATGAGATAATAAAATCAACCTTCAGAAGTGACAGAGATGCCAGCTGCTCCTGTACACCCTTTCCACTCCAAGATGAACATTCGAAGAGGGGTACTAGAAGAAGAATGTGCAGACATAATGCAGCACTTCTCCCGACTCAAAAGGAGGAAGGCAAAGGAAAAGGAAAAGGAAAAGGATATATCGTCATCTGATGAATCAGGCCAACGGTTTAGGTTTGCTTGAAAGGTTAAACCTGATTTATATTCTTGTCTGAAGATATTGGGATTATGTGTGTCTGCTATATAAGTTGTCAAATGTTTTCGGTTTCGCGTGGAAAATATCAAATGTCTGCTATATAAGGTAGCTTATTGAATGTTTGGCACGGCAGTTAACCTGTCCTATCACTATTTAGGTGGTTTGTTTTTGTAAACATATGATGGTTGATTTATATGTGAAAATCAAAGTTTCTTGGAAGTTATTGGTGGTTGATGATATTTTTGGACATTGTATAAATATGGCGTGAGTACAGGTTCTATATTTTTTGGGATTGTAGAATATAAAAAAATAAAATTATTTATAAAAAAAAATTACACATTATTCGCGGCGTTTAAACTCACGCAATTTTACAATGTTTGAGGCGTTTAGGTAGAAAACGCCGCTTTACAATATTATTCATTTGAGGCGTTTTTTCTACCTGACGCCGCAAATGAATGATTAATTTGAGGCGTTTTTTAACGCCGCAAATCAATCCTATTCATTTGCTGCCACTCTATTTGCTGCTACGCCAAAAACGCCGCAAATGAATATAAAAGTGACGCCTCAAATGAATGTTTTTCTACTAGTGCTAATTCAATCTTCAATTTTCAATCTTCCTACACTTTTCTAAAATATCAAAGTAATCGGGAGTACAAATCGGAAAATTAGCCTAAACCTAGCAAGGTAATCCGAATCCCTTATACAAATTATCATGATTCAATCAAAATTTCTACCTTTCTAATTTCAAGTTTACTAATGCTATGATGTTCTGGTGTTGATTCTTACACACTTGAACCAGGAAATGCCAAAAAGGAGTAATCTTTGAGGGGATTTCATACTTGAAACCCCCCCTCAAATGATCATCCAAACTCCTTCTATAAGTTTTAAGTTTCAATCTTTATGCTTTGTTTTAATAAAAAAACATGATTAGTAACTTGAAGCTTTCATCCTTGAAAGTATTCCTTACAACAATCATCATCAAATCTTCAAAAACCTCAACTTTATACAAGTTCAAGGATGTTTGGGAAAGTGCAAACCCTTTTCCAAACTAGAACACATGAGCATTTCAATTTCTATCATCAATATTCAAGTTCTATATTCAATATTCAATGATGTTTAAGTGAGATCAACTTCTCCTTAAACTAGAATCAATTTCAAGTTATGGAGCATATTAAAGGTGAGGCCTTTTAGCATGGAAAGGTCTAATCTTTAAGAGTCAAGACTCATAATTTCAATATTTAAGTTCAATATTCAAATTCAACATTCAAGTTCAAGTTTCCTTTCAAATTCTATGTTCAAAATCAATGATGCTTTTAGATGAGCAACTCATCTAAAGTTAAGATTTTTAGAGAATTGAATCCGTGTCGGGCACACTTATTATTAACTAGTTGTTTGGCGTTCGGATTTCAAATACAATAATACAACTTCAATATCGTCATTTCAATATCTCAATATCGCACTTTCAATACCGCACTTTCAATACCGCACTTTCAAATATCGCAATTTCAATATCGCACTTTTAATATCACAATTTCAATAACGCACTTTCAATATCGCACCTTTATTTCCTATGCTTGCAATTTCAATTCCGCACTCTTTATTCACCTTTTTAAGGTGATGTGGTCTTGTACACCTTTCAATAATTCCTTTATTTTTGTGATGATACTTTACATGTTTATCGCTTTCATCACCTAACATGCTAAATACAACAAGATACAAAGGTTACATCACGCTTAATAAAGATAATTTTTTGACAAACCGGCTTTAGGTTCTCTTAATTAACTTTAAAGTAAAGTGACCACGTACAAGTAGCAATTTAAATATTCTAAATTGCAAAATTCAACCTAGTGCATGATTAGGATTTCACGAAAGATCCTTGTCTTGTATTTGAATGTATTTTTAAATCTTGCCAAAATAAGCGGTTTGTTCCCGTACCCGAATCTCACACATTCGGTTTCAAGATTCAATGCCTTATCCAAAAGAGTCAATTTTTGGTCCTTCCAAACTGGACGCTTAAAAATGTTTGGTGGCGACTCCTTCAAGTTTAAAATTTCAAAAACTGTAGGGATTGTCCTATAATTATAAAAAAAATAACACCCTACAATCCGACGACTCCACTAGGGAGTTCTAAATTTCAAATTCGAGTATACGAGCAACTTATGAGAAATCTTCCACTGCTACGCTCAAGTTCTGGATGCCAGCAGTAGCGCCAGGCGCAGGCCCTGCGTCTGGCGCTGCTGCCTGCTTTCAGCGTAGTGGCTTCTAGTGGCTGGTTTCCCATTCTGCCCAAATATTCGAGTGGGAGTTTAACTCAGATTTTGAACTTCGAAAGAGCGCTCCCAAACTCCGAGAACGAACGAAAGGTAAGCTTTTCAAGTACAATATTCAAATACAATTGTGATTCTAGGCATCTCATGCATGATTTCAAAAATACTATTTGTGCAAAATGAATTTCTACCTTGCCCAACATAAATGTGTTCTACATTCGGGTTAGCCCCGGGGGTAAAGGAGTGGTCACTCTCCATACGGTTCCTGACCAAAGTGTTTGACCACTTCTGATCCCACCGAACCTTGACATTTGCTTGATGTTCCTGACATCTTGCATGGAGGTCGTCTGCCGAAAATCACTTCCCCTAAGTGGAGGTGAAACGGTTGTTACCAGATCCGCCTCTTAGTCAAGGACCCTTTTTCCGCCTAAGCCGACTACCTGCATCATACAAAACTTAGACCGACCTTAGGTTGAGAACTTTGCATGTCGCATTCATATTCATGTTAGTGTGACAACGTGCTATTTGTGCATTGTGCAGGCGTCTTTGCACGCGTGAATGAGTAACCCCGAGTTCTAGCTTTGCCAAAACCATTAGCCTCCAACTAGGAACCTAGGAGCATCATTCAAACCTCATGCATCTAAAATCGCCGATTTAGGGTCTTCTAGGAGTGCCACTCCATTTGATTCAAAACCCCTAAACACGCCTCACGCACAAATCCCAATCTAACGGCGTCCTAATGCCGGATTTCCAAATCCAAGTTTTGAAATTCCAATCCAACGGCGACATAATGCCAGATTTCAAGTCAAATTCCCAAATCCAAGTCACAAAATCCCAATCCAACGGCGTCATAATGCCGGATTTCCAAATCCAAGTTTCGAAATTCTTATCCAACGGCGTCATAATGCCGGATTTCCAAGTCAAATTTCCAAATCCAAGTCTCAAAATCCCAATCCAACGGCGTCATACTGCCGGATTTCCAAGCCCAAGTTTCAAAAATCCAATCTAAACGACGTCGTAATGCCGGATTTTTGAGTCAAATTTCCAAGTCAAGTCCTATGTTCAAAATCCTAAGCTCAAATGGCCAAATCTATGATGTCATAATGCCGAATTTTCAAACCCTTATTCAAAGTCTTCCAAGAATCAAGTTCCAAATCCAACTTCAAATACCTCAAACCTATGACGGCATAATGCCGGATTTTCATGTTCAAAAATTCCAAATCCTTTAAATTCCAAATTCAAGGCCTCATCTTCTATACAAAATGTAACACTCTAATAATTCCTTATTTTTTATAAAACATTTTCCGACTCAAAACAAAGGAATTACCAAGATATTACCGCCACCGTGATAACGGCTAAGGCTATTTACCAGAATTACGCAGCGGAAATTAACTAACTTTCAAATATAATAAATAGTTAATGGTCATAAAAAAACTTGGAACCATTAAGGCCCAAAACAAAACATTAAATAGTTTAGGAAATCCATTAACTAAGGTTTTAATTCAAACTGTAGTCATGACTAAAATAAAAGTAGAGTTTATAAAATACGGAAGTAGAAATAAGCTCTCAACCACGATTCCCATGATAACTTCTCCCGCAAGTTATCTCTACAAACCTGTTTTATTAAAATCTACTCCCCAACAACGCAAATGCAATGGTGGATCATCATAGGGTCATTAAGGCGAAGGCTATGACCGAAAGTCATAAAGCACGAAGTCAGCAAAAGCTGAGTATGAACAAGCTAGAATAACATTCTATCCTAACATGCTTCACTAAACGAATTAATAATCCACATGCAAAAGCCATTTAATAAACAAGTAAACATGGAGACAAGACTCGACACTTGACACGACTCTTGAATCACAGTTTAATTAAGAAGTAGCTTCGAACGGTTAAAATAAAGTATCCTCAAAAGGAAAGAAAAGGGTGATGGGAGCCAACCATCAATCAAATAATAATAAGTCAGACTCCTACCGACAGTCGGGCCATACCGACAGGAATTCCTGTGCATAGAAGCATAAAAAGAAGAATGAAACAACGTCTTGTATCATTCAAGGAGTACAAGTTTTCCGGCAAGACTCCCCCCATTGTTCATACTCAAGGTATATACGTTCCAAGAGTTTTGAAGCTCATTCTGAGTTGCACTTTACGTTAATTAATATCTTATGTACAAGGAAACTCAAGACTCAACAACAAAGCAAGCAAACAATCAAACACAGACACTTCATTTTAATCCTTTAGGACTTGTGACCAAACATAGGACTCAAGTGATATTACTCCCATTGTTCCTTCTCAAAAACATTGTTTGAGATAACCCGACATTGCCTGTTAACAAGCGGGGTGTGCCCATAGCACGAATAATCCTTAGTTCAATTAACATAGACTTCCCTAACATATTCTACATGGCGATAGAATAAATGATGCACTGAGGCATAAACACTTGGCTCAAAGTATGCTAGACATTCCGTACAATAGCATAAACATAACTTGCATGCGAAATACTCATACATGCATATCAAATTGAACAACATGCTTGACATAATTCAACGATTATTAAAGATCACAACATGACTGTCCACAAGGCTTCATAAAGCATTAACAATCCATAACATGCTCGTTCACATAGAATACATAGATTCAATAATAATTCACAACATGCTTGTACACACATTAAACATGAAATCTCAACACTTTAAGTTCACATGATTCACCATCAATACACATCATATAATCCTCATGGAATAGGTGGTCACCCTAGTCATGTACGTACCTGGAATTCCTAAGTACGGGGCCAATTCGCGAATCAAGACTCAAGGCTAGAAATCACCTCCTATGATAAAAATAGGAAAACCTAATTTTTATCCGTGTTTACTAAATTTCCAGCAACTTTTATAGATTCTAAAACCCTTGTTTTAGTTAGGAAATAATCGTTATCTATTAAATTAATAGTCTCAAATAGTCAACTCAAGCCCTAGAGTAAAACATTGACTTTTTGACCTTAAAATCATTAAAAATCAACACTTCAAATCCTTTTGACAAATCTGAAAATTTAAATTGAATCCCATAATTTATTTTGACATTAAATTATGTAAATCGATTGCCTAATAGGTCGAGGTTAATACCCTAACAATAATTAAGCATAAAAATCATGTTTTGGTCATAAAAATCGACACTTTAATCAATTAATGAATCTGAAAATACATTTAATTAAATTCATCCTTATGAAATCAAATATGAAAATCATCACAATATGGTGTTCATAACCGTTCCCAGCAATATGATAATTAAAGATCAATAACAATACTATAATAATTTAAAATCAATAATAATAATATAATAATTTGGATATAAACTTGAAAAAGAGATAAAAATATACGAAGTATACGGAATAACAATGGCACACAAACACACGTGGCCGTGTGTTGGGTGCGAGCAAGGGAGGCAACAAGCAGCAGGGGCACAACAACGCAGCACCAACACGCAGCAGGGGTGCTCGTGTGTGGGGCGGGTGAGCGACAAGGGGCGAGGGTGTGCGGGCTGGCTGGGCGCGGCACACTCGGCAACAACAACGAGCAACGCAGCAACAACACACGAGGTGCGCGCTGTGCGACGGGCTGCGAGGGGCGAGGCAAGAGAGGGAGTGAGGGTGTGATCAGTTCGTGCGCGAGAGGCAGCAACAACACGACGAGCAGCGAGGCTCATGTGCGCGGGCAAGGGACGGACGAAGAGAGAGAGAGCAAAAGAGAGGAGAAAGAGTATTAATGAATATTTGTGGGGGATTTTCAATGCAAGGGTTTGTATTTATAGTTACCTAGTTCCTAGTGGGCTAGGTTTTAGGAACTTAATTGGGCTTGGAGTTTGGGCTAGCTTTTAATTGAATGCTTTAATATTAGTTGGGTTTGCCAACGGAATTGGGTTAAAATCAATTCAAACTGTCTGAAAAATGGCCCAATAAATTCCCGATAATAAATAATAAATTTATTTAAAACATTCTGGGCTTTATAAAAATATTAAATATTTTATTTAAATAAAAATACATTTAAATTAACATTAAATGTAATTTAATTTCTGAAAATCCCAAAAGTACTTTATAAATATAATAAAATATATTTATAATTTCAGAAAAATATGAGGTATTACACAAAACTTCTGTTGTAGAATTCCAAATTCAATTTTCAAATCAAACTCAAGTTTCAAAATTCAATGTTCAAACTACAAAAATCCTTGTCTATCATTACTCTCAAATACCAATTCCAAAAACAAATCCAATGGGTTGAAATTCCCTTGAAATATTCCTAGTTCTATTGCCTGGTTAAAAATCCCTAGAAATAATACAAAATTCAACTTCCTTTCCAACGGGTTGAAAATCCCTAGAAATAATACAAAATTCAATTTCATTTTTAACGATTTGAAAATCCCTAGAAATAATACAAAATTCAATTACATTTCTAATGGGTTGAAAATCCCTAGAAATAATACAAAATTCCAAAAACATTTCCAATGGCTAGAAAATCCCTTGAAATAAGAACAAAACCTTTGGGTTGAAAATCACTAGAAATAATACAAAATTCCACATTTCCAATGGGTTGAAAATCCCTAGAAATAATTCCAAAACCTTTGGGTTGAAAATCCCTAGAAATAGTACAAAATCAAAAGGGTTGAAACTCCCTTGAAATAATCCAAACCCCTTTTCTAATTCAAAAAACATTTCCAATGGGTTGAAAATCCCTAGAAATAATACAAAATTCAAAAACATTCCTATTGGGTTGAAATTCCCCTAAAATATTCCGAATTCTATCTTGGGTTGAAAGTCCCTATAAATAATGCAAATTCAATTTCCAAATCCAATGGGTTAAAAATCCCCTAAAATATTCCAAATTCTATCCCGGGTTGAAATCCCCTGAAATAATACAAATTCAATTTTAAAATTCAATCCCGGGTTGAAAGTCCCTTGAAATAATTCAAATTCAATTTCCAAATCCAATGTCGGGTTGAAATTCCCTTTAAAAGTCCTAATGCCGGGTTGAAATCCCCTTAAAATACTTCAAGTTCCAAGCCGGGTTGAAATCCCTTTGAATATTCGAAGTCCTAATGCCGGGTTGAAATTCCTTTTAAATATTCCAAGTGCTTATTCAAAAGAAGGTAATCTCCACAAAAGAATGAAGCTCCTTTTCAAATATTTCCAACGGGTCGTAAATCCCGATACAAGTACAAATTCTAATACAAAGTCTCAATAGGTTGAAATTTCTCTGAAATATTTCCAATGGTTTGCAAATCCCAATATAAAGTACCAAAATCCAAAATACCGAGTCTTCGGAGTGGCACTTAGAGTCAAGTCTAGGTCTCATTCATCTGCATGCATATCATATCATGTGTCGCGAAGTCTAAGTTCTAAATCCAAGTCATGTGTCTCATAGGTGCTCGGACTCATTCTCTCAGAATACAATTCAAGATGACGTCATTAGCAGCCGCTATATATCGCCGAGCTCTATGACCGCATTGATGAAGCCGAAGCTCGGATAAGGGCTCTCGAAGACAATCAAAAACTCTTTTCAATGATTCTCATACCCCTGTGAGCTATCTCAACAACATGGAACCTACACTTGACCCTGTGCAATCTAATGTGGCAAATGAAGATTCGGAGTCTGGGTTCATTACTAGGTTTCCTTAAGAGGATATATGTGGAATATGGGATAGTGACGACGAAGATGTATACCATTGCCCCCCTATCGAGAACATCTCTGATGATGAATGTCAAGAAATTGTGAACGCCGATTGGTACTTGGGCACAAAGGTAGAAAACAGTTTTCAGGTCATGACTCAATCCGGCATAATTCAAGAACCAGTCAACAGGGTTGTCCCAACAACTAATATCCCTCCATTCATTGAGGAGAATCCCCTGATCAAGCAATTGAAGCGTACAAAAGCGGAAGTTAACATTTGGCAGCTCATAACGTCCTCCGTCGAGGATCACACTACCTTGATTAATGCTCTAGTCAAATTGAACATCACCCCGAGGTTACCCCTGATGAATTGGTAGGGTTGGTAGAAAATTTAGAACATGGGATTACTTTCACAGATGAAGACCTTCCACCTAAGGGGGCGAGCCACCATAAGGCACTCTATCTGACTGTTGAATACAAAGACAAAATCATCCCTATGACTCTAGTGGACAATGGATCGACCATCAATGTGTGTCCACTTCACACTGCTGAAAATTTGGGTTTCACTCCAAGTGACTTTTCTAGTTCCTCCTAGGGAGTTCTGATAACACTCTTCGGGAAGCATTGGGACCCCTCACCCTTCTACTACGAACAGGCCCAATTGAGCGCAAAGTGATCTTTCAAGTGCTCAACATTAAAGCAAGTTTCAATCTCCTTCTAGGTAGACCCTGGATCCATTATCTCAAGGCTGTGCCTTCTTCACTCCATCATAAAGTTCAAATGAAATTCAAGGGGAATATCATCACCCTGGATGCATCCCATCCAAGGACCAAGATAGCTGACAAAGCCCTGATACTGATAGAGCATGATTACAATGATGAAGACCTTTTGGGGTTCAGTGTCGAGGTAGGAGCCATCGAGTCCGAAATGAACCCCATGGAAAGGCATATAATGATAAAACGTGGACGCTTCTTGGGCACCACTCTACTACCACCTATCGAGTCTCATTTCAAGACTTCGGGACAGACCAATTGCTTTAGTCTGGGTTACAAGCCAACTAAGCACGACGGCAAACAACAAGAGGCTAAGCTAAGGGCCCGTCCAGCTGATAACGATCAATTAAAGCTACACCCCCACCGGTGCACTCTCAATGAGCAATTCATGATGGAAGGAGAAGATGACTAGTACTTCGACTTTCCGGAACCTTTCTATGTGTAGGGGGTATTTTTCGCCCTTCCTTGGCACATTTGTATTTCCCCTACGGAAGGCTTTAGAACTTTTGTATATTTTTGGATTTCGAAGGAGTCCCCACCAAACATTTTTTAGGGTCCCGTTTGGAAAGACCAAGATTTACTCTATGTTGGATAAGGCATTGAATCTTAGAAACGGATGGGTGAGATCCGGGCAAGGGAACGAGATGCTTATTCCACGAGCTTTAGAAATTATATTCTAATGCATGGCACAAAACATTTTCGAATAACCCTAGTCATGACACTATGTGGGTTTGCATTTAGTACTTGAACAAATAGAATTTCTACTTTGTATTATAACCACTTCGCTTTGAAGTTAATTTAAGGGAACCTAAGACCGGTTTGTCCAAGAAATTATCTTTGTTAAGCGTGGTGTAACCTTGCATTTGGTTGTATTTAGCATGTGAGGTGATGAAAGCAATAAAAAAGTAAAGCAACATCACAATAGAAAATAAATGCGTAATTAGTAAAAATACATCACCACCTAGAAAAGGACTAGATGGAAAACCACATTGCCTAGAAGGACTAGGCAAGTAAAGTTGCATAAATAGTAAGTGCGGAATTGAAAGGTGCAATATGTAAAGGCGTTATTGAAATTGCGATATTGAAGTGCATAATTGAAAGGCGTTATTGAAATTGCGATATTGAAGTGCATAATTGAAAGATGCGATATTGAAATTGAACTATTGTATTTGAGATCCGAACGCCAAACGACTTCTTAAGAATAAGTGCATCCGACACAGATTCAAGTCTAAAAATCTCAACTTTAGTACAAGTTGCTCATCCTAAAGTGTCTTAGATTTTGGACATAGAAATTGAACTTGAAATGTTGAATCTTAAATATTGAACTTAGGAGTCTTGAATCTAAAAGATTAGACCTTTTAATGTTGAAAAGGCTTCATCTTTGATATGCTCCATATATTGAGATGATTCTAGTTTAGGGAAGTGATTACAAACAACCCTAAACATCATTGAATCTTGAAACTTGTACTTGAATATTGAAATGAGGAGTCTTGAATCTAAAAGACTAGACCTTTTAATGTTTAAAAGGTTTCATCTTTGATGTGCTCCTATTTTGAAGTGGTTCTAGTTTAAGGAAGTGATTACAAACAACCTTAAACATCATTGAACCTTGAAACTTGAACTTGAATTTTGAAAAGTGGAGTTTTAAATCTCAAAGATTAGACCATTAAACATTAGAAAGGCTCACCTTTGATTACTCCATGTTTTGAAAATGATTCTAGTTTAAGGAAGTGATTACAAACAACCTTAAACATCATTGAATCTTGAAACTTTGTATTTGTATCATAGAAAGTGTTGTTTTTGTAAAAATATGTGATTGTTGTAAATGACACTTTTAAGAATAAAAGTGCCAACTTTACTAATCATTTTGAAAGACAAATTATGGAAACATAGTAGATTAGGATTGGGATTCGGAATTACCTAGGTAGGTTTAGGTTAGAATTCCTCATGGAGCTCCCAATTGCTTGAATATTTGAAGTTTGTATGGGATTTTTGAAGAGTTTGTATTTTGATGTTGAGAGGCAATTTTGTATTACGACGTTCTGTTTTTCAATTGCTGCCCTAAAGTGCTAGAAATTAGGGGTTTAAATAGGAAAATGAGAGGCTGTACGCCAGCTGACAGCTGCGTCCAGCGCATCAGCTGCGCCAGGCGCCGCTGACGTGGCACGGAAGATGCCAAGCAAGGACGATGATGTCGTCCTTGCATTTGGCTTGTAGTGGGGGTACCTTTGTACGAATTGTACGTTTTTGGCACGTAGCTTTTCTTGGGAATTAAGGAAGTTTGCGACTAAAAACTTGCCGTTTCGGTTTTTTGAATTCGGTTTTACGGGACGAAGTCTAGCTTGCTCGGTTTTGTGGGTCGGCTCCCGAATTTGGATTTCTTAGTGTCATTTTTAAGGGAAAAGGCCTTGTAAAACCAATGGAGTGGTCCATTGGGTGAGATTGTACTTGGATTTTGAAATTGACTTTCGGAAATTGAATTTTGTACCGAGTTTCGGAATGGGAACGGTCTCGGGAATTGGACTATGGATCTTGGAGTTTGGAATATGTTTTAGCAACCGGGACTTCCGCACGGAGTTGTTCCAACCACCTAGCAAGGAAAATGGTGTCGTCATCATCCCAATGGGGAGACACGATTTAGGTGTCTACAGAAGACCCCACTTTGACTGAGCGTCCGGTTAGGAAAGCGCAAGTCAAAGTTTTTGACTCGGGACGGAGAACGGTCGAGATGTTCTGCAATAAGACCATTCTTTGTACGTCGGTACCTGCACATGACAAGCGTTAGAAAGAAGGATATAGTCTACCTCCGTGCGGTTGTGACGACTCTGATTTGTACTTGTATTTCTTTTCCGCCTTTGGTTTAGGACGGAGCTTGACATCGAAAATTTTGAATCTTGAATTCTTGAATTTTGAATTTTTGAATACCCGGAGTTGATCCGCTGGGGATATGCTTCACTGGGGAGAAGAGCTTTTTATTGGCTCTTAAAATTTTGAAATTTCGGCTGACTTTCATGGAGTTTGGGTCCGTTTGGAGTCGAACGCCTGAATTCTTGTATTTTTCGGACTTTTTATTCTTGAGATATCTATCTGTTGGCGTTTGGAGACACAGGTATATACCCGTAATTTCGGAGGATAGCATGATTTAAATGTTTGAGGCCTGGTGCAGAAAATCGTAGCAGCAAAGAACGTGCAATCAGCACGGAGGACCTCGCGCTAAAGATTTCGCGCATGCAGCGCCTTGGCTCCCAACGCGCTTCCCGGAGTTTGGCGCAGGGGTTGGCTATAAATGCCCCCTTTGCCGTGCCATTTTGAAGAGAAAACAATCTCATTTTCTTGCTTTTTCTCTCTCAAAGGTCGACTACTCTCCCTTGATCTTGTTGTTCTTGCCTTGTCCATGTGAGTATTTCATGCTTTGTTTATGAAATAATCTCTAGGATTGCATGTAGCTTTGATTTTTGTACATTGAAATGCTTGTTGATATGATGCTTGTATGATAGTAGGCTTCTTGAATCTTGTAGAAAATTGTTTGGTATCCACTTGAACTTGAACTGCTGGAACTTGTAGAATTTTGAACTTTTGTAGAATCTTGAACTTTGAATTTTTTGGAACTTGTAGAATTTCGAACTTTTCCTTGAACTTTGTACTTGATATTTGTAGATAGTGATTTCACTGGTGACCTTGTCTGGTCTCGCGGGAGAGTAGGCTAGGATGCCCAGATGTTGGCGTAGAACTTGTATTCCTGCTTCGGCATGGATAGCCTAGGCGTTGGTGTAGAACTTGAATACCTGCTTCGGCATGGATAGCCTAGGCATTGGTGTAGAACTTGAATAAATGCTTCGGCATGGATAGCCTAGGCGTTGGTGTAGAACTTATATGTTGAAGTAGAGGTCCCTGGCTGAACTTGTATTGCCACTGGGGATTTTTAGAACCTTGACTTTTGTACGGGCTAGTATAAGATAGCCCCCAATCTTGAATGTTGATATTTTTGTATTTCGAATGACTTAGTATGCCTCGTCACACCCGGAGAAAGCTTGCTGAATGTTCGGCTGTTCGAGCTGCTAGGGAGGATGCTTCGGATGACGAAGCGGCCGCGACGAATGTGCCGGAGCCAGGCATGGTACCGCGAAGAGTCCCTACCTTTGACGGCAATGGTTGGCGGTCTTTTGATCTTTCGTTTTGACCAGAGTTTCATTTGTCCCAGTGGCCTCGCGCTGGTTTGGTGAGTCTTGTACCGTGCTTTGAATTTGTCTTTTGAACTTGTACAGGTTTTGAATTGATCCTGCTCATTTGTAGGCCGACGGGGAGCCGTTGCGCACATTTTGTTCTCTGAAGGATCTTTACGATGTTTTCCCGGCTGTCTATGAAAACGCGGAGGCTCGAGCGATCTGGTTGCAGACGGGCCTGGTTGATTTCTGGCATGCTTTGGGAGATGCTCAAGAGAAGACGGGCATCAAAGCCCGACTACAGGCCCTGCTGGAGCGGTGGTGGGATACCACCAACACTTTTCATATGGTATGGGGGGAGATCACCATTACCCCTTTCGAGTTTTCCATGATTACAGGCCTCCCCTTTTTTGAGAGGAACGTGACTTTCAATTCTGAGATGACATGGATTCAAACGGTGTCAGGGAGTTGATTGGCCCTGTTGTTGACTTGATGACGGATGACACCCATGCTCCTGTGACGGTGATCATGGCTGGGATCCGCAGTGCGGACATATCTGCGGAGTAGAGGGTTTGGCTCTTCCTCTTGGCTCTTGTGAGTAGAGTGATGGCCCCGTGCAGGAGTAGCCAGGTGCTGATTGGCTTCCTGGGGGCTTTGAGTGACTTGAGGGTTGTTTCAGTCCTCAAGTGGGGTGGTCTGGCATACAGCCACCTTTTGTATGAAATAAAGAACGACTCCGGGACTTCACCGGAGAGCATGGCGAGTGTTGCTGCTTTGTGGAGCGTGCTGGAGGTATTTGAGACTCCTCATACTTTATATTTTGTACTTTTATGTTTGTATCTTGAATCTTGTACACATAGGATTTGCCCGATGCTTTTTGAAGATCTGGATGTACGAGCGTTTTCCGTCTTTGGCGTCGGCTCGTACTAGGGTTGCGGCTTACCCGTATGCTGCCTCTTGGGTAGGAGCGGTGCGCAGGAGGGTGTCTTTTGGTGACCTTCCGCAGAGCTTTGCGGGTTTTTTCTTGTTGAGCAGGTATGCCTTTGTACTATTCTGGTTTTTTTGTATCTATTGCATTTGTATACTTGTGTGAGTTGTTTGTTCTGTAGGTGGTTTGGCGTCCCTTTGCTGGTGCAATTATACCTGCTTCGGTCATGGAGGCCCACTTCTTGTCTGAACGACGGGTCTTGCTCCCGGGGGTGTATCGCCATATGTGGTACTTAGGGGAGCGAGTGTCCCTTTAACATAGTACGAGGGGCAGGCTTGTCCTTAAGGACTCACCGGAGACCATGCTGGCAAGGATTGAAGATGTTGTCCGGCTCTATTTGGATGCCATGGAGGCTGAGGGCGATGCCGTTTGTCTCCCTTGGGAGAATTTTGTAGATAGGAAAGGCAGTCATGAGGGCCTTTTGGCGAGACTTGCTCCACCTGTATGTACTGCCAGTGAGCTTTTGAATTTGTATCTTGTACTCTTGTATTCTTGAATTCTTGTATTCTTGTATTCTTGTATTCTCGTATTCTTATATTCTTATATTCTTGTATTTTTTATCATTTTATGAATGTGTGTAGGAGGAGGAGGTCGACCCCGAGGATATTCCCTATGCTGATAGGGACGTCTGCTATGTTGACTCGGACGGAGAGCAGGTGGAGGTGACTGTTCCTATAGCTTCTCCTCCACATCGGAGGTCGTACGATGCTGTACCGGAGCATTATGCAGCTGTAAGTACCGTTGTATTTTCTCGGAGTTGATTGTAACCTTGTATCTGGAAATTGATTTTGAATCTTGTATGCAGGCGCCTCGGGCGAGAGTGCGTCGCTGGATGCTTGTAGTTGATTCCCTGAAGAGGCAGTGTGCAAATCTGTCCAAGAAGCTTACTGGCCGGGATAGAGAGGTGCATTCATTGGCTGTGAAATTTTTGTATTCTGGACAGACTCTGGACTTGAACATAAGAAACTAATCATAGAGATAGTTCTCGAGGTACTCCCAAACATCCACATCGCCATCATCGTCATTGACAAGGTTGCATCCACAAACTTTTGAGGCTTAATTCCAGACTTGATTCCATGTACTGTATGGAAATGCAGCAAAGCGACTCTTGCACTGAGCATTGAGGCATAGGAGAAACATCCTCACTATCTTCCCTTCTGGTAGCTCAGGTTGAATTTCACGAGCAGAGGCGCTCCACCTATAGTAATATTCTTGGACACACTCATCCTTATCTTGGCGCAGGGCCGGTGCATGCTTGACAGAAGTGCTATTGTAGCTGGAGCCCTTGAGTGTGAGACAGGCAAGGCCATCTAACAGCTCCTCAAACCAAGATTCCCCGAATAGGAGATCGAAACTAGCCGGTATATCGACGACTAGGAACTCAGCATTGTTGTAGTAAGTCTCGAAGGAGAAAATCAAATCGAGGACGCCAGGATCTTGTATGTGATGCCATGGAATTTGACGGTCCGCTCTGCGGTCAGCATCAGGTTGTACTCAAAGAAGCCCAAAGCTTTCAAGGTCGCTAGGGGAAAAATGTTTTCTTGGATGTCAGTGGTTACCCTGGGTTCGGGGATCACCCAATCTTGAGCCCGTGGAATGAGATGGTAGAAGCTCGGAATGATCAGCTCGAAGCTTGGCTTGTACATTATGGAGATTAGGTTGCATGGGAAGTGCTCCTATTCATCCTCATAATCGTAGGAGATAGCTTGTACCGAGGGTGATTTTTTTGCTCCAGGACGTAAGGGCAGAGTCTTGTTGTCCACCATATTCTTGATTAGATGTTTAAGTTTGAAGCAGTTTTCGATGTCATGCCCGTTCCCCTGGTGGAACTTGCAATAGGCCTTGGGGTCCGAGCTTTTGGACCTCTTGTCAGTTGGGGGATCCGAGGTTGGACAAATAGGAGTGATGACTTGCTTCTCAACTAGTCTGTTAAAGGTGTCGCTATAGGACATCCCAAGGTTGGTAAAGACCCTTTGAGGCCTGCTCTGGAAATCGCGTTGATTAGCATTATTCTTGAAGTTGCTTTATTTTGGACCCTGAGGAGCTTCTGAAGCGTTGACCTCCTGGACCTTATGTGTTGCTTCAACCTTCTTACCCTTCCACTTCTCAGCTTGTGGAGTTGGTGGCACGGGTGCTTTCATGAGGTTATCTTCTATATCAACCCCGATATCATATGTTCTCTTGAAACTCTCCAGGCCCAGGTACTTCATGTTAGTGTTGTACTTTGGAAGGAGCCCAACAATGAAAATCTTGACCAGTTCTCTCTCGGAGGGCCGAGTAACCATTTGTGATGCCATTTCTCTCCACCAGTTGAGGTAGTTAGTGAAGCCTTCTTGGGGTCCTTGCCTGAGAACCTCTGATTCTCGAAGAGTGGTTTGAAGTTGAATGTTGGGTTGATACTCCTCCATGAATGCTTGAGCTACTGCTTCCCAAGTGCTAGTTTGATGTTCCTTGAGGGAGTAGTACCATTTCTGATAGACTGGTTCCAAGGACATAGGGAACACCACAGGGTAGAGGCTGTGATCAACTCCTTTGATTGCCATGGTGGCTCTGAAGTTCTTGAGATGGTACTTAGGATTTTCGATTTTCTTGAACTTTGGAATATCATTGGCAGAGAATATGTCTGGAAAATTAGCCTTCCCCTCGAGACTTTCCACCATCGAAGTGTCGAAATAGTTCTATTGATTGGTAACCTTGTTAACCATGCTTTCGATCTTTTTGGTCAGATCGACCGGAGGTGTAGCTTTCTCTACCACACCCAGGCGGTTGCTCACGCTCTCTAAGTTGGTGTTAAGGTTGGCTACAACGTCCATGAGCTGGGTGATTTGGTCTACGGTGGCCATTTGAATGGGTTCTTGAGTGGAAGTTTGATTTGTAGAAGACGGACGTGCTGCATGTTCGATGCCGGCTATAAGGGAGGCTAGGACTGATGGAGCTCTCTTCAACCTTTCTCCTCTTCGGCAAACCCACATGATCTTTGGACTCTTATTTAGGACACACGACATGTCTTTAGAACTTGGACTTCCCGACACATGGTATGATATGCATGCAATGAATGAGACTTAGACGTGACTCTAAGTGCCACTCTGAAGACTCGGGATTTCGGATTTTGTACTTGTATCCGGGGTTTGCAACCCGTTGGAAATATTTTGGAGGAATTACAACCTTTTAGGACTTGTATAGGCATTTGTACTTGTATCGGGACTTACAACCCGTTGGAAGTATATTTTTTGAAAGGAGCTTCATTCTTTTGTGGAGGTCTCCTCCTTGTACTATTTGCAACTTAGAATTAGAACTTGGGTTTTGACAAGGGATTTTGACCCAATCGGATTTTGTACATTTGTTCCGAGGTTTGCAACCCGTTGGAACTATTTCGGGAGAATTGAATTTGGAATATTTTAGGGGATTTCAACCCGGTAGAATATAGAAATTGAATTTGTATTATTTCGAGGGATTTTCAACCCGTTGGAAATGAAGTTGGATGTTGTATTATTTCAAGGGAATTTCAAACCGATAGAAGTGAAGTTGAATTTTGTATTATTTCAAGGGAATTTCAACCCGTCATGGAATGTGGAAATATTTTAGGGAGATTTCAACCCATGATAGAATGTGGAAATTGAACTTGTATTATTTCGAGGGGATTTTCAACTCATTGGAGTTTTGGAAATTGAATTTGTATTATTTTAGGGGATTTTCAACCCATGAGAAGGGAAATTGGATTTTGTATTTGAGAGCAATGATAGACAAGAATCTTTGTGACTTGAAAGAGAATTCGAAACTTAATTTTGATTTGGAGCTTGAACTTGGAATTTGACAAGAGGGGTTTTGTATAGAAGATGGGGCCTTGAATTTGAAGTGAAGGTGTTGGAATTTTGGACTTAAAAATCCGGCATTACGCCGCCATGGACTTGGAAATTTGAGGCCTTTAACATAGAATTTGGAGATTCGAAAGGTTGAATTGCAAAATCAGTATTACGCCCTCAAGGATTTGGAAAATTGAACTTGAGGTTTTGAACATAGAATTTGAAACTTGAAAGATGGATTTGGAGATTCAAGCTTGAGGTTTGAAAGGTTGAATAGAAAGTTCAACATTATGCCGTTATGAGTTTGGAAATTTGAACTTGATGTTTTGAATATGGAATTGGAGGTTTGAATGATTGAATTGGAAATCCGGCATTATTCCGCCGTTGGATTTGGAAATTTGAACATGAGATTTTGACTATAAGACTTGGACTTGAAAGTTTGAATCGAAAATTGGGCATTATATCGCCGTTGAATTTGGAAATAGGACTTTGAAGATCCGGCATTATGATGTCGTTGGATTGAATTTTGAATTTGGAGTTTGGAATTCGAAATTGGAAAATTCGGCATTATGATGCCGTTGGATTGAATTTTGAATTTGGAGTTTGGAATTCGAAATTGGAAATCCGGCATTATGATGCCGTTGGATTGAATTTTGAATTTGGAGTTTGGAATTCAAAATTGGAAAATCCGGCATCATGGCGCCTTTGGATTGAACTTCAATTTGGAATTTGGAAATTGGACTTGAAAATCCAGCATTATGACGCCGTTGGATTGGATTTTGAATTTGGTATTTGTGCGTGAGGCGTGTTAAGGGGTTTTGAATCAAATGGAGTGGCACTCCTAAAAGACCTTAAATAGGCGATCTTAGATGCATGAGGTTTGAATGATTTCCTAGGGGTTAGGTTCCCTAGTTGGAGGCTAATGGTTTTGGCAAAGCTAGAACTCGCGGTTAGCCATTCACGCGTGCAAAGACGCCCACACAATGCACAAATAGCACGTTGTCACACTAACATGTATATGAATGCTACATGCAAAGTTCTCAACCCTTAGGTCGGTCTAAGTTTTGTATGATGCAAATGGTCGGCTGTGGGTGTCGAAAGGGTGCTTGACTAAGTGGCGGATCCGGTAACAACTGTTTCACCTCCTCAAGGGGGAGGTGTTGGTTGGCGGATGACCTCCATACTTGACATCAGGAATGTCAAGCAAATGTCAAGTTTTGGTAGGCGCGGAAATGGTCATACACTTTGGTCAGGAACCGTATGGAGAATCACCATTTCGTTGCCCCTGGGGTTAATCCGAATGTAAAAAACATTCGTATTGGGCAAGGTAGAAATTCGTTTTGCACAAATATGGTTTTCGAAAACATGTATGTCATGCCTAGAAATTGAAAAATTGTACTCGAATATTGTATTTGAAAAGCTCGTTTTTTGGCATTCGTTCTCAAGTTTTGGGAGCGTTCTTCGAAATTCAAAATCTAAACTGAACTGCCACTCGAAAACTTGGGCAGCATGGGCAACCAGCCACTGGAAGCCACTGTGTTGAATGCAGGCAGGGGCATGTGCCTAGCACGATTGCTGGCATCCAGAACTTGAGCGTGGCAGTGGCAAGTTGCTCAAAGTTTGCTCATATAATCGAATTGAAAGTTAGAAGTCCCCAGCGGAGTCGCCAGAATTGTAGGGGTTTTTATTTTTGCACGTTTTGATCTCCCTACGGGGTTTGAAAGATTTTGTATTTCGAAGGAGTCACCACCAAACAATTTTTAAGGGTCCGGTTTGGAAGGACCAAAGTTGACTCTTTGTGGATAAGGCATTGAATCTTGGAAACGGAAGGGTGAGATCCGGGCAAGGGAATGAGATGCTTATTTTGCGAGCTTTAGAAATACGTTCGAGTGCAAGACAAAGATTGTTTTCGGATAACCCTAGTCATGACACTATGTTGGTTTGAACATGCATTTAGGACATGAAAATTGCTACTTGTGTGTGATCGATCACTTCGCTTTAAAGTTAATTAAAGGAACCTAAGGCCGGTTTGTCTAAGAATTATCTTCTTTAAGCGTGATGTGACCTTTTGTATATTGTTGCATTTAGCATGTGAGGTGATAAAAGCAATAAACAAGTAAAGCATCACCAAAACAAAGGAATTATTGAAAGTGCGTACAAAACCACATCACCTTAACAATAAGGTGAGTAAAGAGTGCAGAATTGAAATTGCAAGAATAAAGGTGCAATATTGAAATGCGATATTGAAAGGTGCGATATTGAAATGCGTTATTGAAAGGTGCGACATTGAAATGCGTTATTGAAATGTGCGATATTGAAATGCGTTATTGAAATTGCGGAATTGAAATTGTATTATTGCATTTGAGATCCGAACGCCAAACGACTACTTAATAATAAGTGCGCCCGACACGGATTCAATTCTAAAAATCTCAACTTTAGATGAGTTGCTCATCATAAAGCATCATTGATTTTGGTTATTGAAATAGAACTTGAATATTGAACTTGAAATAGAACTTGAATATTGAACTTTGAACATTGAGATGAGGAGTCTTGAATCTCAAAGAATAGAGCTTTTAATGTTAAAAAGGCCTCACCTTTAATATTCTCCATAACTTGAAATTGATTATAGTTTAAGGAAGTGATTACAAACAACCTTAAACATCATGGAATCTTTAAATGTAACTTGTATTTGAATCATGAAAGATGAACATTCATGGGTTCTAGTTTAGAAAAGGGATTGCACTTTTCTAAACATCATTGAACTTTTTGAAAAGGTTTTGATTTTGTAAAAATGTGTGATTGTTGTAAGTAACACTTTTGAGAGCAAAGGTGTCAACTTTACTACTCTTTTTTGGAATTAAAGATTGAATCTTGTATGACATATTTGAAGTGGTGTTTTGGACAATCATTTAGAGAGGATGTCAAGAGTGAAACCTCCCAAAGATAACACCTTTGGCATCATTTTCCTAGTTAATCAAGGGTGTGAACCCTAATGATAACATCATTGGATTTTGTAATTAGAAAGGTAGAAGAGTAGAAAGCATTGTAGATTTGATTAGGGATTCAGAATTACCTGTTTAGGGTTAGGCTAGCTTTCCGATTAGTGCTCCCGATTGCTTAAATTCTTGAAATTGTATAAGAATTTGTAGTTTGAGATTTGATTTTTGTATTTGATTTTGAGAGCGTATTTTGAAATTACCACGATGTGTTTATTATTTGCTTCCCCGAATGCTTGGAAATCGAGGGTTTAAATAGGGGATTAAGCGGCTAAAATCCAAAAGCCAGCTGCGCCTGGTGCAAGGCCTGCGCCTGGCGCAGGTGACGTGGCCCAGAATCCGCCAAAGCAAGGACGATGACGTCGTCCTTTCTTTTCTCTTGTATAGTTGTACCTTGGTACGGTTTGGTACGACCTTGGAACGTAGTGATTTCTTGGGGATTAAGACTTGATTTGCGTCTAAAAACAAGCCGTTTCGATTTCGTGTTTGAACTCGGTTTTACGGGACGGGGCCCGACATGCTCGGTTTTGTGGTTCGGCGCCCGAATTTGGATTGCTTAATGTCATTTTGACTGGAAAAGGCCTTTTAAGACCAATGGAGAGGTCCATTGGGTGAGATTGTGTTTGGATTTTGAAATGGATTTTTGGAAATTGAATTTGTACCGAGTTCCGTAATGGGAACGGCTGTAATAACTCGTATTTTTCTATATTTATAAATATATTTTATTATATTTATAAGGTATTTTGTCGTATTTATAAAGTATTTTTATAAATTAAATTCCATTTAATGAGAATTAAATGCATTTTATTTTTAATTAATTTAATTATTAATCAATTACGAAAACCGTATTTTTATTAAATAAATTTAACGAATTTATTTAATCGGGATTTGTTGGGTCGTGTTTTGAAAACGAATTTGATTTAATTAAAGCCTAGCTAAATTTCCATGATCAAACCCAAAAAAGCTTGCAAGGATTAATTTTAATTGAGCCCGGAAATAAGCCCAACTCAAACTACCAAAACCTTGCCCACGTGGGAGAGAAAAACTATAAATACACCCTCTCATTAAACCCTCACAAAAATTTCAGCACTCCCTCTGTCTCCTCTTTTTCTCTCTCCTTGCGGCACCCTCACACTCCTCCTCTTCCGCCAGCCTTGCTTGCAGCCCAAGGCACACTCGTGCCCGGCCCCGTGCGCGCACATCCCTCGCCTTGCCTCGCAGCCGCAACGTAGCACTCGTGTGCCTGCTGCTGTGTGGCCTTGCGCTCCGTGTGCCCGCACTCCCTTCCTCGTCTCACCCCGCAACGCCCCTCGCTGCTGCTGTGTCGAGTGCCCCATAGCCCAGCGCTCTCTCTCTCTCGCCCCTCGCTGCGTCGTTGCGTTGTTGTGCCCGCGTGCCTACCGTGCGACGTGGTGCTATTGTTGTTGTTGCTCGACGCCACACACACACAACACATCAATTGTTGTGCGTGTGTGTGTTGTTGATTGGTGATAATAAATTGTATACTTTTAAACTTTAATTTTCAGTTTTTAAATTGTTTTAATTATTATGATTATTTAATTATTTGGGTTATTTAAATTTATTGAAACGGTTATGAACACCGTATTTTATTATTGTTGTATTTAAATTAAAGAGATTGATTTTGATGACTTAAATTATTATTTTCAGATTTAATGAATTAATAAAGTGTCAATTTTTAAGGTCAAAACATGGTTTTTATGATGACCTATTATTAGGGTTTTAATTCCAATTGATTAAGCGATTGATTCACATAATTTAATGACGATTTAAATTATGGGAATCAACTTAAATTTTCAGATTGTTTATAAGCTTTTAAAAGTTGGTTTTTAATGATTTTAAAGCTAAAAAGTCAATGTTTTTATGCTAGGACTTGAGTTGACTATTTAAGACTATTAAATTAACGAATAACGATTAATTTCTAATTAAACCAAGGGTTTTAGTTTCTTAAATAGTTGCTGGAAATTTAGTAAGCATGGATAATAATTTAGTTTCTCCTTTGTGTTTATATGAGTTGATTTCTAGTAATTCGCACAGTGGCCCCCGTACTTAGGTATTCCAGGTACGTACAAGACTAGGGTGACCACCCATCCCTTGAGGACTTTGTGAAGTGTATTGAATGAGAATCATGTGAACTTAAGTGTTGGGAATTCATGTTTGATGTGTAGAAAATCATGTTATTATTATTATGGAATCATGTTTTATGTGTGAACAAGCATGTGATTATAATTATTGAATCTATGTGAATGAGCATGTTATGGATTGAATTATGCTTTATAGATTCTGTTGAACTATCATGTTATGGACTTTTATAATTGTTGAATTATGTCAAGCTTGTTGTTCAAGTTGGACTGCATGTATGAGTATTGCGCATGCAAGTTATTATTATTATTATTATTATTATTATTATTATTATTATTATTATTATTATTATTATTATTATTATTATTATTATTATTATTATTATTATTATTATTATTATTATTATTATTATTATTATTATTATTATGCTATAGTACGAGATTTCTAGCATATGTTGAGCCTATTGAATATTGCCGGAGTGCATTTTTTTTATTCTACCAAGGGGTAGAATATGTTTAGAGCGTCTATGTGAATTGAACTAAGGGCAATTTATGCTACGGGCACACCCCGCTTGTTAATGGGCAATGTCGGGTTATCTCAAACAGTGTTTTTGAGAAGGAACAATGGGAGTAATTTCACTTGAGTCCTATGTTTGATCACAAGTCCTAAAGGATTAAAAATGAAGTGTCATTGTTGAGTTGTTTATTTGTTTAATTGCTTGCATGTTATGTCTTGTTTAGAGTCTTGAGTCGCCTTGATCATAACATACTAATTAACGTAAAGTGTAACCCGAATGAGCTTCAAAACTCTTGGAACGTATATACCTTGAGTATGAACAATGGGGGGAGTCTGGTCGGAGAACCTGTACTCCTTGGATGATACAAGACGTTGTTTCATTCTTTCGTTTTGGCCGTTGTGCATTGGAATTCCGTCGGTATGGTCCGTCTGTCGGTAGGAGTCCGACTTGTTATTATTTGGTGTCTGGTGGGCTCCCATCACCCTTTTCTTTCCTTTTGAGGATACTTATTTACCCGTTCGAAGCTACTTTCTTTATTAAAGTTTGAGTCAAGAGTCGTGTCAAGTGTCGAGTTTTGTCTCCATGTTTACTTGTTTATTAAATGGATTTTGCATGTGGATTATTAATTCGTCGAGTGAAGCATGTTAGGATAGAATGTTATTCTAGCTTGTTCGTACTCAGCTTTTGCTGACTTCGTGCTTCATGTCTTCTGGTCATGGCCTTTGCCTTAATGACCCTATGATGATCCATCAATTGCATTTGCGTTGTTAGGGAGTAGAATTTAATAAAGCAGGTTTGTAGAGATAACTTGCGGGAGAAGTTATCATGGGATTCGTGTTGAGAGTTTAATCTTCCGTATTTTATAAACTCTACTTTTATTTAGTCATGACTACTACTATTGCTACTATTTATAGTTAATGGATTTTGAAATATTTAATACTTTGGTTTTGGGCCTTGATGGTTCCAGTTTGTTTTAATGACCATTAACTATTTAATTCGTTTTGAAAGTTAGTTATTTCTGCTGCGTAATTCTGGTAAATAGCCTTAGCCGTTATCACGGTGGCGGTAATATCTTGGTAGTTCCTGTGTTTTAAGTTGGAAAATGTTTTATAAAAAGCAAGGAATTGTTAGGGTGTTACAAAGTGGTATTTGCAGAGCTCTAGTTTGAGAGCTGCTTTGCATTAATTAATAGTGCAAAGTGGTAAATCCTTAAACTACGATTGCAGAACTTTAAGATTTTCGAAAATTATTTTCCTAAAGTCAAAATGTTATTTTTGAGTACTCAAAATTTTGAAAAGCCAAATAACAATTATTTTAAGTATTTGAAAATTTATTGATTTTATTTTAAATTGTTCGAATTTATTAAATTCGAATGAATTCGAATTATATTTTTCTAAATTCCGAAAAATAATTCCTTCTTTCGGAATTTCCGGATTTTTTTTTTTAAAATAAAATAAAATAAAAATAAATTCTTTCGGATTTTTCGGAATTTTTTTTTGTTTTTTCGGAAAATAATCGAATTAATAAATTATATTATTCGATTAATTATTTTAATTTTCAATTTTAATTTTTAATAATTTCGTGTATATTTGAAGTTATTTATTTAAATTAATTTCAAATTTTTTTATTTACTCTAAGTGAGGAAAGGGTAGATTAAGAAGGGCATATTTAGACTAAGTATGCATTTAATCTAAGTATGCATTTTAATCAAGTGTTTGTGTGATTATGTCTTGATTATGTGATCTTTATTTAAAGTTGATCATGTTTTGTTTTGCTTTATGTGATTAATTGGATCACGATGCATGATTAAGCATGTACTTGTGCATTGAGATTGTATGGCTCAACGAACTTACTTTGTTTTTGGAACACTTTAGTAAGACTTTGTAGTTGCTAATTTTCAGGATTTAAGATGTTGCTTTCAAAGTACACAAACCTAGGACACCTAGAGAAGCTAGATTGTGAAACCCCGCACATCTATGTGAAGAAGATCGAGTTTGCTTGCAACTATTTTGCTACAGTGCAGAACCTGCCTGAACTAAGGAAAAAGGATGTTATGGCCGAGATGGTTATTCATTTCTTGCCTTCTAGGAACCCATACATAGAGCTTAAGAATCGATTTCGTGATATGCATTTGGACAATGGTATTCCTAACTATTACAAGTATGGTACTCCAGATGGTAGATGGAGATATGACTTGGAGATTATGACCACTATTATAGAGCTTGCGGAGGAATGTTTTGAGGATGGTAAAACAGTGGAAACATCAATCTTACAGGATTAGATAATGAGACGGAAACCCAGATGGATGAGGATAGTGATGATGATGTTGTTGAGATTGAAAACACTAATCCTATCATTCCTGAGCCTACTATTGAGATCTCTAGTGACACAGAAATTGAGCCTGACACTAACAATGATGAAGTGAACAGTGAGCTACAACAGAATAATGAGGATATGGAGTATGAGTCTGATCCGGAGGAAGACTTTCACGACTTTGAAGGCCATGAGCACTCTCCACCAGTTTGTAGAGGAGGATGGATAGTAGAGTAGTATTTTAAATACTTTTCTAATTTAATAGCTAGTGCTTAAGTTTTAGTGAGGTAATAAAGTAGTAAACTACTATTTATGGTTTTAGTAGTTTATTTTGTGGTTTCTCGAATAAAGTACGATCAAAAGGATGTATTATTTTTCTCATTGAAGTAATAAAAGTTTAGAGTTCTTTCTTTTACCTCTAATTCCAAGTTTACGTTCTCTTTGAGCGATAATCGCAAAAGAATTTCATGTATTTCTTCAATGAAATTGTACTAGCAAGGTGGTTCAATTTTTCACCACTTAAACGTTATGATGCGGACTAAGAGAGAAAGTGGCCCAATAATAGGCGCCTATCTTGCTTAAGGGTCCGAAATTTTCATGCATGTTGTGCTAATTGTGTGGCTTGTTAGTGCAATGCTTTAGTAAGGCAGTGTCCAAACCCAGTTGTTAAAGTAGTCTTTTGTTTTATTCCGGAGAAGGGAAATGACTACCCAAGGGATTGCCGATGTGGTTAGGCAACTAGCTGAAGTAGTGCAGAACTTAGCACAGAATAAGAATAACCAGGGACTTGATCTAGCTGGTGAGATGTTTAAGAAGGTGGCCCTAGAGTAAGCCTCCTTTGTATCAAGGGGAAGTAGACCCAACTGTACTTGAGAACTGGCTAAGGGAGTTTGATAAGCTTATCCTAGCTGTGAATTGCCCAAAAAACCTTAGGGTTAATAGTGTTGTGTATTACCTTAGGGGAGAAGCTGATTTGTGGTGGAAAAGGTGTGAGAATGCTTTGAGACCTACACCTGGATTTGGATGGGAATCATTCAAGGTAGCCTTAAGAAAAAAGTTTTACCCACCATATCTGAAGAAGAAGAAAGCCCAAGAGTTCATCGAGTTGAAAATGGAAGGAATGTCTGTAACTGAATACTATTCCAAGTTGATAGAGCTATCTAGATTTGCACCTGAAGTGGTGGCAACGGAGGAGCTTAGAGCCCAGAGATTTGAAAGTGGATTGACTATGGATTTGCAATTGATGCTTGCTGGAGAGACCTTTACATCTCTTGACACCCTGTACGGGAAAGCTACCCATTTGTATGGTCTGCAGCAAAGGAAGAAAGGAACTGGTGAAAAGTGAAAGGATGTTGGTAACCAAAACCAAGGTGGTGGCCAACAGAATCAAGGGAACTTTAAGAGAAACAAGGGAAACAACCATTTCCAGTTCAGGGGAAATCAGGGTGGAAACAGAAATAATTTCCACAATAGCAATGGAGATAAGAACCAGTCTGCAGGGAATGGAACGAGATTCTACGAGTGTAGACGTTGCCATACTAATCACCCAGAACGAGACTGTAATGGAAACTAAGTTGTCTGTAGGTTTTGTGAGAAGCTAGGCCATAGAGAATTTGAATGTTGGGCCAAGAATGGGAAACCCAACCAAGGCAACCGCCGGAACAACAATCGAAATTACCAGAACCAGAATGGAGGAAACAATGGTGGAAACCAAAAAGGTTACTAGAATGGTAATAATGGCAATAATGGCCATGGTAATGGAAAGCCTGGAGGAAACTATCAGCAGAATGAGAACCGAAATGCCAATGGGAATGCCAATGAGGTGGCTATAACAAGGGAGTTGCCCAAGGGAAGCTGAATGTGATCACTAGGCAAGAAGCCGAAAACTCGTCTGACGTTATAGCTGGTACTTTTTCTATTAACTCCATTTTAGTTAAAGTACTATTTAATTATGGTGCGACTTATTCATTTATATCGAAGGGTATCTCAGAGAAGTTAGGATTGAAAGAACCCGAAGAGATAGAAGTACCCATAGTGATACCAACCGGTGAGATTGTGAAATGCACTAAGATACATAGAAATGTACCTTTAACCATAGCCAAGACCATATTATTGTCTAGCCTAATTGAGTTTGAGTTAGGAGACCTAGATGTGATTTTGGGAATGGATTGGTTGGCAATGTTCAAAGCCAAGATTGATTGTAAGAAGCAGAAGATCCACTTGAAGTCTAGTCTAGGAAGGGTTGTATCATATCGCCGTTTTGGGAAACCTAGGAGAGTGGGAATCATCATGGCAATGGAGCTCGTGAACTTAGTACATAAAGGGAACCCTGTTTTCTTATGCAATGTAAGAGACCTAAAACATGTGATGAAAGAGCAACTAGAGGACATTGCAGTGGTAAATGAGTTCCTGGACGTGTTTCCGGAGGAGATCCCGGGAATGTCGCCTAATCGACCAATTGAATTTACCGTAGACCTAATACTCGGAACTGCACCTATCTCGAAAGCCCCATACCGGATGGCTCCGGCGGAAATGAGTGAGTTAAAAGGTCAACTTGAGGAATTACTAGGGAAAGGTTATATTAGACCAAGTGCATCGCCTTGGGGAGAGCCAATCATGTTTGTGAAGAAGAAGGAAGAAAGTATGAGACTCTGTATAGACTACAGGGAGCTTAATAAGGTCACAATCAAGAATAAGTATCATTTCCCTAGGATAGATGATCTGTTCGATCAGTTGAAAGGAGCGGGAATGTTTTCGAAGATTGACGTGAGGTCAGGTTATCATCAGTTGAGAATCGGAGAGCACGATATACCAAAGACTCCATTTAGAACTAGATACGGTCATTATGAGTTCACAGTTATGCCTTTTGGATTAACCAATGCGCCTGCAATCTTTATGGACTTAATGAACCGAGTATTCCATGCATTCTTTGACAAGTTTGTAGTGGTTTTCATAGATGATATTCTGGTATACTCCAAGAGTGAGGAGTATCATGCGGAACAGTTACGGTCAGTGTTGAGTACCCTGAGAGACAACCAGTTGTATGCCAAATTCTCGAAGTGTGAATTATGGCTGGAGAAAGTTGCATTCTTAGGACATTTTGTATCCAAGGAAGGAGTTGCAGTGAATCCTGCAAAGATAAAAGCTGTTAGTGAGTGGCCTACACCTAAGAGTGTCATCGATATTCAGAGTTTTCTTGGTTTAGCGGGTTATTATAGACGCTTTGTGCAAGACTTTTCTAGAATCTCCAAACTAATGACAACCTTGATGAAGAAGGAAGCGAAGTTTGAGTGGAATGACTAGTGTAAGGAAGCATTCTAAACTTTGAAGACGCGATTGACAACCGCGCCGGTGTTAACTTTTCCAAATGAGAGTGGTACCTATGATGTATACAGTGATGCCTCTAAGAATGGTTTAGGGTGTGTATTGATGCAGAACGGGAAGGTGATTGCGTATGCTTCAAGGCAGTTGAAACCATATGAATCTAATTACCCTACCCATGATTTAGAGCTAGCCGCCATAGTGTTTGCGTTGAAGATATGGAGACACTATTTGTATGGTGTGAAATGTAGGATATTCGCGGATCATAAGAGTTTGAAGTACATTTTCACACAGAAGGATTTAAATATGCGCCAACGAAGGTGGTTGGAGCTGATCAAGGATTATGATCTGGACATTCAATACCATGAGGGATAATCCAATGTAGTTGCATATGTCTTGAGTAGGAAATCAAGTCATAGTGTGAATGCGTTAGTAGTTGCTAACGAGCTGTGTAAGGACATGCAACGATTGAATCTGGAAATAGTGAGTGGAGAATATCTTGAGGGAATGATGAATGCCTTAACTATCCTGCCGTCAGTATTTGGTGAAATCAGGGAGAATCAGGCTGGTAATGTTAAGTTAGAGCGGATCAAGGAAAAGATTTCGCAAGGAAAGGAGACGGATTTTAAGATCCACGATGATGGAAGTTTGAGGTACAAAGGATGATGGTGCGTGCCTCAAAAGTGTAGTGAACTAAAGGAAAAGTTGATGAGAGAAGGTCACAACACACCATATTCTTGTTCACCCGGGAGGTGATAAGCTGTATAAGGATCTGAAAAAGGTCTATTGGTGGCCAAGAATGAAGAATGAAGTGGCTGAATTCGTGGCAAGATGTTTGACTTGTCGGAAGGTTAATATTGAGCATAGGAGACCTCAGGGAAAGGTCCAACCTTTAGAGATTCCAAGTTGGAAGTGGGACTGTATCTCAATGGACTTTGTCACTTGTTTACCCAAGTCGAAAAGTGGAAATGACACCATTTGGGTAGTAGTGGATAGGCTTACTAAGTCGGCAGTGTTCATACTAATGAAAGAAACTTGGAAAATGGAACAACTTGCTAAAGCTTACATCAAACATGTAGTGAGATTACATGGAGTTCCTAAGGATATCGTATCAGATAGGGATTCTAGGTTCCTTTCGAATTTCTAGAAGAGTGTGCAGAAGAACTTTGGTACGACATTGAAAATGAATACAGCATTCCACCCAGCCACAAATGGACAAACCGAAAGGACTATCCAAACCTTAGAGGATATGCTAAGAGCTTGTGTGATTGATTTTCAAGGTGGATGGGAAGATAGCCTAGATCTAATTGAGTTTTCATATAACAATAGCTATCATGCTAGTATTGGAATGGCACTATTCGAAGGCTAGTATGGGCGAAAATGTAGAAGTCCATTATGTTGGAGTGACATAAGTGAAACCGTTGTACTAGGTCCCCAAATGATAGAGGACACTATGAATCAGGTTAGGACTATTCAATCCAAAATTAAAGCCGCGCAAGATCGCCAAAAGAGCTACGCAGACTTAAAGCGTAGGGATGAAGAGTTCCAAATAGGCGACAAAGTGTTGCTTAAGGTTTCACCAATGAAGGGTGTAATGAGATTTGGGAAGAAAGGAAAGCTAAGCCCAAAGTATATAGGCCCATATGAGATCCTAGAACGGATAGGGAAGTGTAGACACCTACTTTTGTCCCCATTCCCGAAAGGGAAGGTTCGATGATGAGAACATAAATCTCCACTTGACAACGCATCTCCTATAAAATAACGAATCTCAATTCCCCTTTTCATTTCACCCGAAACCTGCTATTTATGGAAACCTGCTAAAAATAGTAACTGCCGTAATGGGTAGTTGTTAAAAGTGGCAAGTCATAAAAGATAGAAACCTGTCAGAATTAGGTGTTGCACTCCAACATAAATCCTAAATGAGATGGAGATTACGAGAGAATCCTATTCCGAATATGATTCGAAAATAAGAGTCACGTATTAATTAAAATCCTAACGAGCCTAGAGTTCGTAACGGGCCCAGACGCATTCCGTCACAAGGTTAATACGCACTAAAAGACTCGATTAAGTCTCAAACACTTCGGATTCTAGGAATCCGAATCTGACTAAAAAAACAGCCCAGATCCTATTTTCAACGCCTGGCTTTGGGCGCCGAAGCCTGGGCGCTGAAATTACCTGGGACGTATTCTTTCCTACTTCCTCGTGGATTAGAGCTCTACAAATTCTATCTTTCCACGAACTCTTTTCTATAAATATAGCCCAAGTTCGACGTGAACAACAACACACAATTATTATTCTGAGTATTGAATCTAAACCCCTAAGCCTAAGCCTCACGCTGCAAAAACTGATCACGCGTTCTGTCGCAATCGATCCATAAATCGAACAAAACGTATCATGTCCCATAACTTGAGATTCGTTAAATAAAAGGAGAAATAGCAAAGTTAAAGTGGTTAGTTTTCTGAGAACCGTGACGCACCTCTCAAGGGTGCGTCGTAATGTGTCCCTTTTCTATGATTTAATTGCTTTCCTCGCCCTTTTTATGAACTGTTAAACTAACTAAATCTGATTATTCTATCACGCCTAATAAATATGATATTTTTGGGAAACTGGATTATCATGCTAGGTCCCTTAATACAATCTAAATCAGATAATCGCGCTCGATCTAGTACTATATGTTGCATATTGTTAAAATCAACTCAGATTAGTTTAATAGTTAACACATGTCCCTTCAATTATTTATGCTGAGCTAGTAAGGATATCCTGCCTCTGGAGTTATCGAAGAGCGAGTACTCCTTTCGGTAGTTACAGTCCCCCGAACCCTCAATCTCTACCTTGCGGGTGTATGTTGAGAGATCCCCACACCAGGGATCACAAGGGAACCTACGGCCGTCGTGGTCAAACATAATTGCACTCCCTTTATGTCACGATAACCGGGTTTTGTCAGTTTTTCTCATTGTCGTTAAAAACTGAATGGCGTCTCCTATATTACTAGTCAATTGGGTGTAAACTCACAGGAAATCCAATTACACTTGATTTGACAAAAAGAAACGTCACACCCACGAGGGACAAGGTCACGCATTAGCCTCGTGCTTTTTTCGACCCCCTCACAGTGGCGACTCCACTGGGGATAGTGAAGGAAATACTCGTGCTCGTAGGTAATCAAAATAGCCAAAGGGTGAAACGATCCTACCCCGCTTTTGTTTCCCCATCAAGTTGGGACGACCTGAAAATCAGCATATTAATGTGAACGGACAGAACCGCATAACGAATCTTGGCTCCCTCAGGGAGTTAGGACTAAGGATACCCATCGCCAACCGGGGGGTGCATACGCTTCGAATATTGTCCACTCGGCACTTTCGCTAGTTGTACACCCGTCCCAAACCCAATCGCTCGCCCATTAGGTCCCTCTCATTGATGCATGCCCCCTTGGCTTAGATCGTGATTGGCCTCTTGGGCGAAATTCGTCTGTTGAAGGCACTACCTCGACCGGGGCATGTGTTGGATCTGCGATAGAAGCGGTACCAAGCCAGGCGCAAATACTACCCATAGAAGCCTATCATAAACTACATGACATATTATTATTGCCTCATGATGTAATGTTAGTTATGTGTAGCGAAATACGTGATTGTGTGTGACAAATAATTCTAGAATACCAACGACCTTAAAAATTGCCCAAACATTCTTAAACCAATTGGCCAAAGAGTTATACCAAGATACGTGTTCCGCTAACCCGAACGATCGCCACAAAAATAAGCGACGCTCGGGATGGCCCGTAACGAATCCCACAAACGCTACACAACGCGTAAAGGCCGTTATTAGGGAAGCACGCAAAATCAAAGTCGCATAAACAAAAAGTATACGCAAACGAGAAACGAGAATCAGCCAGGGACGCATTTTCAACGCCCCTGGCCGGGCGCCAATATTTCTCACGTCCTTTACTGGGCGCTGAAGTCGCTGCCTGGCCTTTTGGTCAGGCGCTGCAGCCTCGGTGCCCGCGTAAAAAAAATATATGTAGCAAAAAAAACCTTTCGTAAAAATTGCTGCAAGAGCGTATGAAAAGGCACTCGATTTTAAAAGCGACTTGTAAAAAAAAAAAATAACTCTTTGTGTCGTTGTTAGGCCTCTTATGACGACAATGTTCGGCTCCAAAACCGAGCACGCTAATTGAAATGACCTTGAATGTCACATGGGCAAAGTATTCAAAAAAATAATGTTCAAATGAAGTTTTCAAAGAAAAATAATGTTCAAAATAAATCCGAGTCTAGACTAGGCTATGCCAAAGTACAATCTAAACCCTAAGTCTTAGTTTTCTTATCCATAGAATCGGTCCTAATGCTTGGTGTCGCTCTGCAAGTTAAAAGGTTAAACCATATTGAGTCTCCCATCCTAACATTTAAGTCAATAAGAACCCATATGTAATTGTCATCCCTTGCTAAGAATCTACGGCCTCAATACTCTCTCTCACCGATAAAAAGAATAATATTATAGTATTTGCAAAATGGAAACAGTCACATTCTGAAAATCATTCCCCCATAGTCGCACAACCCCCAAAGTGAACCTAAGGTGTCAATACCATTAGCAAAAATTAATGGCCTCAAGGCTTATGATCACATTGGGTCACGACTATCATAGTCCCCTCGAGCCACTCGCTCCTTTAAATACTCCTAAGTACGGACTAAAAGATTTTCCATGAATGCAACATGACCAACCATAAAAATACCCAAATCGGCATACCATAAGGCTACCATTGGGGTAAAGCAATACACACTAAGAGGGAAGCCGCACTAATGATTCTAGTCTTGCAAAAATAAAAATTCGATCTCCCCAACTAACTACCTTGCCAACATTAAGCTAAATGGCGCATGACAATGAACACCCAAGGGTTAAAATCTAAAGTGTCCACCCACGAAAGTTATGGTCCAATTAGCCTAAGTCTGAGAGTCGCTTGGTCAAGTATTATAGGCTTACGCCACGTCATTATTTTGAGTCTAGGCCACCTCCTTGTATTCATACACGGGTTATAATAAAAAAGATTAATGAAAGTTCGAGTCTAAATCACAACTTCCAATTAAATCCCAGAAACTGGAATCTGAAAGAAGCAAAAAAGTTATTTTCGATGCAATTCTTTCGTTAAATTTCAATAAGGTAGAAGCAACATTTTGAATCTACGCTATTTGGACATTTTAAGAAACGACTAAGTACGCTTGCAAAGTAAGACAATTTAAAGGTCCACCCTAGGCCCGCTAAAATTAAAGGTCCACTATAGGCCTACCAAACGAGGCTCACTCAGCCTCGCCTCGTGACTCAAAGACCACAATCATCTACCTCTTAGCCCAAATAAAATATTTTGAAGGATTTATGTTGGGGAGAAATCCCAAAGCAAAAAGAAAAAATAGAAAGAGAAAAGGAGAGCGAAAAGAGCAAGCCATGAAATACTTAAAAAGAAAGAGAAAAGGGAGAGCGAAAAGAGCGAGCCATGAAATACTTAGCCCGTACCTCCCAAAGTGCAAAATTTACCCAAGTAAACGAAGGAAAAGAATTGAGTCAACCAATCCAAATCATAAAATTCTACGATGTCTACCCTTTCCAATCCTTATGTTCTTAGGCGCCTTCGCTCTGGGGCCCCTGTTCAGCTCATTTAACCCATCCATATTCTCATTGCCATAACCCAAGAAACCATTACCTCGACTCTTGTTCTTGAACTTGTTGTCAATCGCAAACCACGCACGGCCATTGACACGTGCGTCATACCCATTATTTTCAAAGCCCAAACCTGCTCTTACACCACCATTAGCATAAAACTTGTTTGGATACATCCTGTTGATATACCCTTGAGCCCTCCCCATGCTACTCATTGGCCTTGGTTGATGTAAACTCATGACACTAGCTTGAGGCTGCAAATTGTGAGTCCTAGCAGATATAATCCTCGTGCTTACCTATACAAATTATCCTATCTCATTCAACTCATCTTTCAAACCGTCTTGAGTCACGAATAAAAAAGAAAACAAATGAAAAGTACAAAAAATAATAAATAATAAAAAAGCAAACTTTGCAAAGCGCCTTTAAAAGTTCGTCTAAAAAGAAAAAGAAGCATTTAGCGCACCAAAAAAAAAAAGATCCGCCTAGAAGTCATTTTCAGCGCCCAGAGCTGGGCGCCGAAATCTTTAGCGCCCCAGCCTAGGCGCTGAATCTCTCTGCTTGCTAAAATTTGTCCAGAAGTGCTCGTCATTTTATCCGCACATACACGGAACAATAACGAACACTTGGGGGGTACAAACGTATTCAGATATACGTACCACCAAAAAATACATGTACTCAAAAAAATTTGTCCAGAAGTGCTCGTCATTTTATCCGCACATACACGGAACAATAACGAACACTTGGGGGGTACAACACGTATTCAGATATACGTACCACAAAAAAATACATGTACTCAAAAAAAAAAAAAATATAAAATAAATTTTTGGCTTACGGTAAGGCAGCAGATTAAAATAATAATAAACTTCACTTATTCTACCGTTTCAAATAATATGTTTCCACCTCAGAACGTACTTATTTAATATCAGCATTCTAAGAAACCATTTTCTAGACTAATTAAGAACTACGCAAGACCTGATTCCAAATTAAATCTATTTAAGGCGGATACGTAGGCAATCCATGATTCGGTCCCGCCAATTTGCAAAAATGTTAAGAGCCTATAGAATAACAAGAATATGAAATAGAAGTCCCTTATTGAAATTTAATTACTTGCAATCCAAGTCGAAAGAAAAATTGAAAGCACGAAGAAGAATCCAAGTCATCAAGAGGCCAGAACGAGCACACATCGAAAAATAATAAGGGCACGTACCCTTGCCAGAAGGAGCACTCACACTCCTAGGCACTTAGCCAAGACTCAAAAGATCGCTTTGCCTCAATTGAATGGGGGCTAGCGCAAGCGTCCATGACCTCTAAAGTACTCGACTTGACCCTCCCTAAAGCGAACTAACTCACTTAAAAACCTTCTTTCACCACTAGACATAAGTCGTTCGCTTAAAGACCTTCTTTCACCACTAGACACAGTCATAATCGCCAACAAGTAGTAAAGGCAGTAATCTTGCAATAAAGAGAATTGTTCTACGGCATCACCCCATCGTTCCTTCGAACTCAGGGCACCCGTTCATGGTAATTCAAATGCTTGCGAATCCCCTTTGAAAAAAAAACAGACATTGTCAATAGGACTTGGCACTTAACCAAGGCTCACCCTACTCAGACATATGACACAGGCATCTAAAATCGAAATCTAAAAGCATCGTTAATGGGAAGACATAATAGCAACTAGGGGCTAAAAAATTGAAATGAAAGAGCTAGGGAAAGAACTAAGTATACCTTGACCTTTTGTGCAGACATACACCAAGTAAATCTAAATCAATTTGAAAACGGTTTATATTCCCGCAATTCTGGAAAAGATGGCCCTAAAAGCCTAAAGCATATGTCAAACAGGCACAAGTATATCTTGACGCCTGCACCCTGGCTTCCAGCGAATCCTTAGACAACATTCCAAAAATCGTAGCAGTATTTTAATTCACTCATGTAATCCTGTACGAACCCTTCTATAAGTCAACCTACTTAGGACACTTCGGATTGTACAACAGTAGGACTCGGATTTCAAATAATTTTCAAAGGCTTCTTCGAACATAATAAAGTGTCATTGGTTTAAGCTAAGTATGCGTTTATCTCGATGTTGCAAGTAAGTCAGAAAGATTTCTAAATATGATTATGGGTAAAGAAAGGCACCTAGGTTTTGGTCAAGGCACCCTTCAACATGTGACTACCTTGACCATGGCAATGTCGCACAATACGACATTTACAAGAGAAATAGCAAATCACTACTCGAACGTACCTCGCACTAAACGAGTCTGGTTCAAACTATTCATGATCCAACTCACCATGAACGTATAAAAACGTATGCCAAGCATTATAGCACCAAGCCAATCCCGTAACTACAGTTGGGGGCTTGAGAAAAACACTCTAAAAATGCTCGAAATGACGATTTTGTGGCAAATTCTCGACGCTAATGCTATACACACGTCATAGGGGCACAATCCTAAGGTCTAATCATGTAAAACGAACCTTAGAATGGCTACAACCCCTCTCAAATTCTAAGCACTACTTAGAATATATAAAGTCACCCCACTAACAAGGGTAACTGAAAATCACGAGTCACCAAAACTCCGATCAAACTACTGCACATAACGCTCGCCCCACAAGCGCCCGTTACACAGTCTACGTCGTTCCAAAGCAAAAGCGAAAGAAAAATCAAGGATAAGAACTGTCAAAATATACCCAGAAATCATTTTCGACGCCCAGAGCTGGGCGCCGATACCTTTAACGCCCCAGCCTGGGCGATGATTCTTTCTACTAGCCATGTTTTGCCCAGATATAAAAATAAGAAAGAAACACCTACGAATCCTCGCATCGAACGAAGTAAAAATCCGTGCACACCCACGCAGAAGGTGCTACACTTGCTCGAGCACCTGAACGAGGCGTGATGAAGTACTCCAAAGCAAAAAATAATAATGATATCCCAACACCTGGAGAAATGTTATAATACATGCGGTTAGGTCACACAAGCCTACGTCGTACCATAAGGTCAACCATCCCACGGTACAAGTCTAAAAAAAAAAGAGGAGAGAGTAAGGCATATTGCACTAATGCGGGCACGACCAAGAGTAAGAGGCAAAGACTACTTATCGCCCAAAATTCAAAATGCAACCCCCACGACTCCTACATTAAGGATTAAAGGTAGCAAAATATTACCTACCACGGAAGGGATAGCTCGCACCTACACGAGTGAAACCCCAAGGCTTCTTTCTCGAAAGAACCTACAAGAATCGTACGCCAAAAGGAAGCATCCCAACATGCATACTTGGGGGCTCCAAGCTACGAAACAACCATAGCAAAATAAAACTCAAAAATCTCGAAGCAAATGTTTGAACAATCGAAAGGGCATGATGCTTGAGCCCACTTCATGAACGGGCCTGAACCCTATCAAGCCTCTAAGCAAATTATTCAAAATCAGTCATTGCTCAAAAAAATTATTCAAGCGAACTGATTAATGGACCGGACGCAACTGCCATCCTATGAACGCTCGTTCGCACATACATGTTGTTATAAATATCGAACATTCACGAACGCGTTCAAAAGAAAAAAATATATACAAGAGAGATCAAAATCTTACGCCTCAAGGTATGTTCCTCGGGCCATATAGGCTCGCCCAACTATTGCAATAACTGCACGCCTTAAGAGTGACAGTCCCTTTAAGTAATCGCCCAAAAACGACAAACACCATAGTCCACCAATCGGCTACGACTTCTCGAGAAATAATTGTTATTCACCAATCAACGGTGATCTCAAATGAACGGTTCGTTCCAAAAATAGAATCTCTAGACGAAAAGAAAAAAAACGAACGAACAAGAGGCCAAATGTGTCATCAAGAAACCTCGCCAGAAATTATTTTCAGCGCCCAGCGCTGGGCGCCGAAATCTTTAACGCCCAGGCATGGGCGCCGAAAATGATCCCAGACCCAAAAAAAAAGAGGACCCTGACTTCTATAGGGCCCTGCTGTATCCGTTCAACTCGAAAATTTCCGATTTCTGAAATTCGCACCTCACGGCTTTGTTAAGAGTAGCACACCACTACAAAGATCTCTCGCACTTACGAGCACAATCCCAAACATGATCAAGGACATTACAGAATGTGTATCCCCAAGGAACCTCTTTGACAAGAAATGACCGTCAAGCACGAATGCTTGGGGGCTCGAAAGAAAATATATTTCAAAAGAGAGTATGCAAAGTTAAAACAATATTCCCAGACTACGCTATAAGAAGTCCCGTGTTTGGATGTCTCAAAAAATAAAACCGGTTTACGACCTCAAGACAAAGGTCGCCGTTGATACTTATACATAGTCCCCTAATCAAGGACCCAAGTAGTGGGAAAATTGAGCCGTAAAAACTAGCTCAAAACCATGAAAGATGATGACCACGAGACAATGGTCCGTCTAAGCACGTTGTCAACCCACATTCAGGTTGCAACTAAATCCGAGCATCCCTCGAAAGAAAATAAATTCTTCAAAAAACAAAAACAGGCTCGCCCACCTTCAGCGGGCGGGGTCTGCGTCACTAACCGCGCAGGTCCTTAGTCGCTGCAGCAATAACTTTTTCTGGTTTTCCGTTTTTTCCAAAAAAGAACGAGTGAGTAGTTTTTCCTTTTTTCAAAAGTTAAAGGATTGGTTTTCCGTTTTTTCCAAAAAAAAGCGATGTGAGTAGCTTTCCCTTTGTAAAGGATTGGTTTTCCGTTTTTTCCAAAAAAAGCGATGTGAGTAGCTTTCCCTTTTTTAAGGATTGGTTTTCCGTTTTTTCCAAAAAAAAGCGATGTGAGTAGCTTTCCCTTTTTTAAGGATTGGTTTTCCGTTTTTACCAAAAAAGCGATGTGACTAGCTTTCCCTTTTTTTTTTTAAAGGATTGGTTTTCCGTTTTTCCAAAAAGAACGATGTGAGTAGTTTTCCTTTTTTCCAAAAACTAAAGGATTGGTTTTCCGTTTTTCCAAAAAAGAACGATGTGAGTAGTTTTCCTTTTTTTCCAAAAATTAAAGAATTGGTTTTTCGTTTTTTCAAAAAAGAACGATGTGCTGGATTTTCCTTCGTTTTACGTCCCATAAAAACAAGGGGGTTTTCTCGTTTAGCTAACCCTAAAAATGAGAATCTTTAAAAACATTTTTACCTCGTGGTTGGGCTTGGCCAGGCCCAATTACACTTTATAGTTTTGATTTCGAAAACATCTGTAGCTACTCCCAATGACAAAGTGAGGGAGTTTCTACGTCTCTTTAGATACTTCCAATGACAAAGTGAGGGAGTTTCTATACTATCCGTTGACAAATCCCAATGACACGTGAGGGATATGTCGACACTTCAAGTGATGACCCTTAAGTCAAATGTTATCACTCGGGGGCTCGTGAGACCCTCGCAAAAACAGGTCACCATGGCTTGTGCGACGCACTCCGTCTAATACTTTGACCATCGTCTTACTCCAAGACTCAGTCAAAGTGGGGGCTAATTGTAGACACCTACTTTTGTCCCCATTTCCGAAAGGGAAGGTTCGATGATGAGAACATAAATCTCCACTTGACAACGCATCTCCTATAAAATAACGAATCTCAATTCCCCTTTTCATTTCACTCGAAACCTGCTATTTATAGAAACCTGCTATTTATGGAAACCTGCTAAAAATAGTAACTGCCGTAATGGGTAGTTGTTAAAAGTGGCAAGTCATAAAAGATAGAAACCTGTCAGAATTAGGTGTTGCACTCCAACATAAATCCTAAATGAGATGGAGATTACGAGAGAATCCTATTCCTAATATGATTCGAAAATAAGAGACACGTATTAATTAAAATCCTAACGAGCCTAGAGTTCGTAACGGGCCCAGACGCATTCCGTCACAAGGTTAATACGCACTAAAAGACTCGATTAAGTCTCAAACACTCCGGATTCTAGGAATCCGAATCTGACTAAGAAAACAGCCCAGATCCTATTTTCAACGCCTGGCTCTTGGCGCTGAAATTACCTGGGACGTATTCTTTCCTAATTCCTCGTGGATTAGAGCTCTACAAATTCTATCTTTCCACGAACTCTTTTCTATAAATATAGCCCAAGTTCGACGTGAACAACAACACACAATTATTATTCTGAGTATTGACTCTAAACCCCTAAGCCTAAGCCTCACGCTGCAAAAAATGATCACGCGTTCTGTCGCAATCGATCCATAAATCGAACAGAACGTATCCTGTCCCATAACTTGAGATTCGTTAAATAAAAGGAGAAATAGCAAAGTCAAAGTGGTTAGTTTTCTGAGAACCGTGACGCACCTCTCAAGGGTGCGTCGTAATGTGTCCCTTTTCTATGATTTAATTGCTTTCCTCGCCCTTTTTATGAACTGTTAAACTAACTAAATCTGATTTTTCTATCACGCCTAATAAATATGATATTTTTGGGAAACTGGATTATCATGCTAGGTCCCTTAATACAATCTAAATCAGATAATCGCGCTCGATCTAGTACTATATGTTGCATATTGTTAAAATCAACTCAGATTAGTTTAATAGTTAACACATGTCCCTTCAATTATTTATGCTGAGCTACTAAAGATATCCTGCCTCTGGAGTTATCGAAGAGCGAGTACTCCTCTCGGTAGTTACAGTCCCCCGAACTCTCAATCTCTACCTTGCGGGTGTATGTTGAGAGATCCCCACACCAGGGATCACAAGGGAATCTACGGCCGTCGTGGTCAAACATAATTGCACTCCCTTTATGTCACGATAACCGGGTTTTGTCAGTTTTTCTCATTGTCGTTAAAAACTGAATGACGACTCCTATATTACTAGTCAATTGGGTGTAAACTCACAGGAAATTCAATTGCACTTGATTTGACAAAAAGAAACGTCACACCCACGAGGGACAAGGTCACGCATTAGCCTCGTACTTTTTTCGACCCCCTCACAGGAAGGTAACGTATAGATTAGCCTTTCCCATGGACTTGCATAGAGTGCATAATGTGTTTCATGTATCTCAATTGAGAAAGTATGTCCCGGACAAGTCTCATGTACTGCAACCGGAGACCATAGAGTTAGACCAAAGTTTGACATTTGAGGAAAGACTTGTCAAAATCCTTGATAGTAAAGTGCGTAGTACACGAACTAAGGATGTTAAGATTGTTAAAGTGTTATGGTCTAACCAAGAATAGGAAGAAGCTACCTGGGAAACCGAGGAAGAAATGAGAAAGAAATATCCCGAGCTTTTTCTCGAGGTTAGTTGAGTTACAGGGACGTAACTCGTTTTCTTTAAGGAGGGTAGAGTGCGGTAGAATTTCGCGCTTTTTTCCCTTATTTACCTAATTTGCCCCTTACGATATGCCTAATTTGTTGTTTTTAGTAAAGTCTCATTGTTTATTGTCATGTTGAATTACTTAAAGAGTACAGCAACTAAAACTTGTTACGAAGAAAACGCACTAACGTCTCATAAAGTATCAAGTCTAGTTTTTGAAATTGTGATTTCCGTGCCCAAGTTTCGAGACGAAACTTCTTTTAAGGAGGGTAGACTGTACTACCTCGTATTATATTTATAAAGTATTTTGTCGTATTTATAAAGTACTTTATAAATTTAATTCCATTTAATGAGAATTAAATGCATTTTATTTTTAATTAATTTAATTATTAATTAATTACGAAAACTGTATTTTTATTAAATAAATTCAACGAATTTATTTAATCGGGATTTGTTGGGTCGTGTTTTGAAAACGAATTTAATTTAATTAAAGCCCGGTTAAATTTCCATGATCAAACCCAACAAAGCTTGCAAGGATTAATTTTAATTGAGCCCGGAAATAAGCCCAACTCAAACTACCAAAACCTAGCCCATGTGCGAGAGAAAAACTATAAATACACCCTCTCATTAAACCCTCACAAAATTTTCAACACTCCCTCTCTCTCCTCTTTTTCTCTCTCCTTGCGGCACCCTCACACCCCTCCTCTTCCGCCAGCCTTGCTTGCAGCCTAAGGCACACTCGTGCCCAGCCCCGTGTGCGCACATCCCTCGCCTTGCCTCGCAGCCGCAGCGTAGCACTCGGGTGCCTGCTGCTGTGTGGCCTTGCGCTCCGCGTGCCCGCACTCCCTTCCTCGTCTCGCCCCGCAGCGCCCCTCGCTGCTGCTGTGTCGAGTGCCCCAGAGCCCAACGCTCTCTCTCTCTTTCTCTCTCTCTCTGTCTCTCTCTCTCTCTCTCTCTCTCGCCCCTCGCTGCGTCGTTGCGCTGCTGTGCCCGCGTGCCTGTCGTGCGACGTGGCGCTGTTGTCGTTGTTGCTCGACGCCCCACACACACAACACACATCAATTGTTGTGTGTGTGTGTGTTGTTGATTGGTGATAATAAATTGTATACTCTTAAACTTTAATTTTCAGTTTTTAAATTGTTTTAATTATTATGATTATTTAATTAATTGGGTTATTTAAATTGATTGAAATGGTTATGAACACCGTATTTTATTATTGTTGTATTTAAATTAAAGAGATTGATTTTGATGATTTAAATTATTATTTTCAGATTTAATGAATTAATAAAGTGTCAATTTTTAAGGTCAAAACATGGTTTTTATGATGACCTATTATTAGGGTTTTAATTCAAATTGATTAAGCGATTGATTCACATAATTTATTGACGATTTAAATTATGGGAATCAACTTAAATTTTCAGATTGTTTATAAGCTTTAAAAAGATGGTTTTTAATGATTTTAAAGCTAAAAAGTCAATGTTTTTATGCTAGGACTTGAGTTGACTATTTGAGACTATTAAATTAACGAATAAAGATTAATTTCTAGTTAAACCAAGGGTTTTAGTTTCTTAAATAGTTGCTGGAAATTTAGTAAGCATGGATAATAATTTAGTTTCTCCTTTGTGTTTATAGGAGTTGATTTCTAGTGAGTCGTGATTCGCACAGTGGCCCCCGTACTTAGGTATTCTAGGTACGTACAAGACTAGGGTGACCACCCATCCCTTGAGGACTTTGTGAAGTGTATTGAATGCGAATCATGTGAACTTAAGTGTTGGGAATTCATGTTTGATGTGTAGACAAGCATGTTATTATTATTATGGAATCATGTTTGATGTGTGAACAAGCATGTGATTATTATTATTGAATCTATGTGAATGTGCATGTTATGGATTGAATTATGCTTTATAGATTCTGTTGAACTATCATGTTATGGACTTTTATAATCGTTGAATTATTTCAAGCATGTTGTTCAAGTGGATTACATGTATGAGTATTGCGCATGCAAGTTATTATTATTATTATGCTATAGTACGAGATTTCTGGCATATGTTGAGCATATTGAATATTGCCGGAGTGCATTTTTTATTCTACCAAGGGGTAGAATATGTTTAGAGAGTCTATGTGAATTGAACTAAGGACAATTTGTGCTACGGGCACACCCCGCTTGTTAATGGGCAATGCCGGGTTATCTCAAACAGTGTTTTTGAGAAGGAACAATGGGAGGAATTTCACTTGAGTCCTATGTTTGATCACAAGTCCTAAAGGATTAAAAATGAAGTGTCATTGTTGAGTTTTTTAATTGTTTAATTGCTTGCATGTTATGGCTTGTGTAGAGTCTTGAGTCGCCTTGATCATAACATACTAATTAACGTAAAGTGTACCCCGAATGAGCTTCAAAACTCTTGGAAAGTATATACCTTGAGTATGAACAATGGGGGGAGTCTGGTCGGAGAACCTGTACTCCTTGGATGATACAAGACGTTGTTTCATTCATTTGTTTTTGCCGTTGTGCATTGGAATTCCATCGGTATGGTCCGACTGTCATTAGGAGTCCGACTTGCTATTATTTGGTGTATGGTGGGCTCCCATCACCCTTTTATTTCCTTTTGAGGATACTTTATTTACCCGTTCGAAGCTACTTTCTTTATTAAACTTTGAGTCAAGAGTCGTGTCAAGTGTCGAGTCTTGTCTCCATGTTTACTTGTTTATTAAATGGATTTTGCATGTGGATTATTAATTCGTCGAGTGAAGCATTTTAGGATAGAATGTTATTCTAGCTTGTTCGTACTCAGCTTTTGCTGACTTCGTGCTTCATGTCTTCTGGTCATGGCCTTTGCCTTACTGACCCTATGATGATCCATGAATTGCATTTGCGTTGTTGGGGAGTAGAATTTAATAAAGCAGGTTTGCAGAGATAACTTGCGGGAGAAGTTATCATGGAATTCGTGTTGGGAGTTTAATCTTCCGTATTTTATAAACTCTACTTTTATTTAGTCATGACTACTACTATTGCTACTATTTATAGTTAATGCATTTTGAAATATTTAATACTTTGGTTTTGGGCCTTGATGGTTCCAGATTGTTTTAATGACCATTAACTATTTAATTCGTTTTGAAATTAGTTATTTCCGCTGCGTAATTCTGGTAAATAGCCTTAGCCGTTATCACGGTGGCGGTAATATCTTGGTAATTCCTGTGTTTTAAGTTGGAAAATGTTTTATAAACAGCAAGGAATTGTTAGGGTGTTACAATGGGCTCGGGAATTGGACTTTGAATTTTGGATTTTGGAATGCATTTTAGCAATTGGGACTTCCGCACGGAGTTGTACCAACCACCTAGATAGGATAATAGTATCATCATCATCCCGTTAGGGGAGACACGATTTAGGTGTCTACAATAACACTTCCCGAACTCATACTAATTGGGCACAATACACGTAAATGTTAACCCAAGTTACTGAAACAAGCTTGCGAGTGCCTAGAATATGCTCGTTAGCACGTTTAGCAAGTGATACGTCCTTACAAAATCAAAGTATGTATTATAAATTATGATTTGGATCATGCACATCACAGATTGTATAGGCCTTGGAATAAGCTTTTCATAGACCTATCATAAGCCCAAATCCGATTTAAAACGAATAAGCTATAAGGCTTTTACTTGGGCTTTGCCAAAACGTATTGAGCTCCACTCTTTGGGCCATAACTCGATATTTACAAAGCCCATTGATACAAGACCGGCGATATTGAAAAGCTGGAGCTTTCCAACAATATATCATTTGCAAGAGTATGAGTTCGTATGAAGAAGTTATGAGTTGTTAAAGACCAAATTTTCTTGAAATACGCAGATCTGCCTGAAAGCGCTGGAATATTCTTGCGCACACATGGCATGCACCACTTTTTTCTGGCTCTGATATTTGATTCTCACTGAAATTCCAACTCCTTGAAATTCTATCTGGTTCTAATTTCTAGCGCTTAAGTGGCATACGCCACTTTATTCTGGCGCATCCATTTGATTTTCACATAAACTCGAACTCTTCAAATATCTATCTTATTTCGACTACCTACACTATAAATACAGCTATTCTGCACCCCGATTTCCATCATCGATTCAGTCTCCCTCCTATGATATTCTGACATCTCTCTTCCCTTTCTGGTATACTAAATCTCTGTTGAATTCTCGTCCCGTATTCGTAATAGTTCTGCCGTATTAACTCTTGTTAAGCAGAACTTTGTCCGTATAAGTATTCAAGCCATCCCAATTACTACCGAATTTTTAGCCAATTCATAAGCCAAAACCAAGGAATCTAAGAGGAAACTCTACCGAGATTGAAGGAAGGATAAGGATCTGAAAGTTCATATAAAGGTTGTTCTAAGGCTAAAAGGAGGCTCTGCTAAGGCAAGTGGTAGGTGTTCCTGAGAACCGTTGTATAGCCTACGCTATACTGTAACCTGAAATCTACCTTTTTATCGCTTTCCTCACCATATAAATCTGTTCACATAATTTAATTTATTAACCACACCTAAATAAAATAATCGATGAAAAACCTGTTTATGGCTAAGCACCTTAAAACAATCTAAATCACTATTTTGACGTTATTTTGTTAATTATCTGTGCATTAAAATCAACTCAGATTAGTAATATAGTCTAACGCATGTCCCTTTCGTCATCGCAGTGAACTAGTAAGAACCGCCACGTGGGCTAATGCTGGGCACTCCCCGTATTAGTAAACGTCCCCCCCAACTCTCAATCTCTACTCCGCTGGATGTACGTTGAGCGATCTCCACAACAGGAATCACAAGGGAACCTATGGTCATCGTGAATCAAATATGTTTACACTCCATGCATATCACGATAACCGGGTTTTGTCAGTTTTTCTTCAATGTAGTTGTAAAACTGAATGGCGACTCCTAAAGGCTAGTAAAAAGAGGCTAACGCCCACAGTTAGTTCCTATTTACTTAATATGATTGCCACATCCATAGGGGAAAATCGTCCGGGCCATTTTCTTAATGCCCATCCTGTTTTTTCGACCCCCTCACATGTACTCATAAGTATTTTTGTACCTAAGGCTTTCTGCAAACTTTGCCAAAATTTGGACAAAAATCTGGAATCCCTATCCGAGATAATGTCACTTGGAACTCCATGATACTTCACCACAAACTTCACATAGGCTTTAGCCAACTGTTCCATGGTCTATACACTCTTCATTGGTATAAAAACTGTTGATTTTTTCAATCGATCGACTATCACCCAAATAGTATCATTTCCACTTCGAGTATATGGTAGAGCACCAACACCAAATCCATTAAAATTTAATCCCATTTCCATTTAGAGACTTCTAATGACTGAACTTTCCCTTGCGGTTTTCGATGTTCCATCTTGACCTTCTGACATGTCAAACATTTAGCCACAAATTCAGCTACTTCACGCTTCATATTGGGCCACCAAAATGTTTTCTTCATGTCCTTATACAACTTATCCCCACCTGGATGCATTGAATAAGGCGAGTTATGCACCTCCCCCATCAACTGTTGCTTCAAATCCTCGTTTTTCTGCGGAATGCACCATCTTTCTTTGAATCGAATACTCTCATCCTCAACGATCTAAAAGTCCATAATTTCCCATTTCATAATCTTTTCCCTTTTTTTCACCAACTTCTCATCACTTGGTTGACTTTTCCGAATTTCGTCAAAAATCAAAGGTCTCACCGAAATAGCATTCCACATTTTTTTCCACTTCTCCATGCTCCAGGACTTCCAAATTCATCTTCTAAAAGTCTTTACACAACTGATCTGCCATAATCAATGCATTCATCGAATGGCTAGACTTCCTACTTAAAGCATCTGCCACCACATTGGCCTTCCCTTCATGGTACTCAATGTCAAAATCATGGTCTTTATCAATTCTAGACACCTTCTCTGGCTCATATTTAAATCTTTTTGGGTGAATATGTATTTCAAACTCTTATGATCCGTAAAAATCTTTACTGTTACCCCATAAAGGTAATGTCTCCAAATTTTCAATGCAAACACGATATCAGCTAATTCTAGATCATGTGTTAGATAATTTACTTCATACGGTTTCAATTGCCTTGATGCATAAGCTATAACCTTCCTATTTTATTGCAAAACACAACCCAAACCATACTTCGAAGCATCACTGAACACCTCATAAACTTCACTCCCATCCGGTAATGCTTAAATCGGTGCAGAATTCAACCTTTCCTTCAATGTTGCAAACACCTCCCTGTACTCTGAAGTCCATACAAACTTACTTTCCTTTTTCATTAAACTCGTCATAGGCCTTGAAATCCTGAGAAGTCCTTCACAAACCTTCTATAGTAACCTGCCAAACCCAGAAAGGTCCTTACATCTGACACGCTTTTTGGGGTTGGCCATTCGCTGACTGCTTGAATTTTTGTTGGATCTATAAATACCCCTTCCTTAATTATGACATGTCCTAAAAAGGAAACCTTCTCCAACCAAAACTCGCACTTTGAGAGTTTGGAATACAATTGATTTTTCCCTTAAAGTCACCAAAACTTCCCTCAAATGCTCCTCATGGTCCTCCTTATTTTTCGAATATATCAAGATATCATCAATTAAGACAACTACTAACTTATCCAAAAACGGTATGAAAATCCTATGCATCAAATCCATAAATATTGCAGGTGTTTTAGTCAATCCAAATGGCATCACTGTGAATTCATAATGACCATAACGCGCCATAAATGCAGTTTTAGCAATATCTTTATCTCCAATCCTCAACTGGTGATACCCTCACCTCAAATCAATCTTTGAAAATATTCCCGCCCCTTTTAGCTGATCAAACAAGTCATCGATTCTTCAAAGTGGATACTTATTCTTGATTGTCATATTATTTAGCTCACAATAATCCATGCAGGACCTCATACTCCCATCCTTGTTCTTCACAAGTATATAGCCTTTTTCCAACAAACCCTCCAACTGTTTCTTTAACTCTTCTAACTCTGTTGGGGCCATCCTATATGGTGCTTTTGAGATTGGGCTAGTACCAGGTACTAGGTCAATATTAAATTCTACATCCCTTAGTGGAGGCATTCATGGAATTTCTTCCCGAAATACATCTGAAAACTCATTCACTACCGAAATATTCATCATCCCATCTTCTTCTTCCCCACCCAAATGTTGAACACTACACATGAACAATGGATGTCCCTTTCTCACACAGGCTTGGAGTTGCAAAGCTGACACTATCTTGAACCCATCTTTCTTCTTCCCCAACTTTCTATACGAAATTCTTGTTCCTCCTAGGCTTACCAAGGTCACTTTTTGGGCTTCACAATCAATTTGGGCTTGGTATCTTCCCAACCAGTCCGTACCAAATATTACGTCTAAGTCTTCCATCCCAAACTCTATGACATCTGACATAAATTTTGACCCCGAAATAACTAAAGGAATATTACGATGCAACTTAGAACAATTAAAAACTTCCCCACTAGGTATAGTAATATCTAAGGAAACATGTAATGGACTAGCTAAGTTTAGACTCTTTGCTAAAGTTCTAGAAATGAAAGAATGAGATGCTCCACTATCAAATAATACTTTAGCAGGTAGGTCACAAATAGAAAAAGTACCAGTTACTACTTCAGACGCATTTTCGGCTTCGCATTGATTCATAACGAACAATCGTCCTTTGGGTTGGTTGGTGCCGACCCCACCCCTTGGCTTGGTGTTGCTGATTCCCACCTGTTGGCATGGTGGTTGTTAGCTTTAATAAGGACCTTTCCCGTTCTAGTCGGGATTAGATGACGATCCTCCATATGCCTTCTTGTAGCACTCAAATTCCCTATGTCCTTGCTTCTTACAGAAATAGCAAGTAACCAGGTTCCCCTCATAGTCTTTCCCTGGGTGATTCTTTTCACACTTTTTGCAGAAATAGTTTCTCTTGGGCTTATCCCCATTTGCATTCCCAGAATTCACATTCCTAGCACTTTCATTCCATAAGTTTCCTTTCCGTTTCGGTTGAAGTCACTATTCTCTCCCCTATTTTGGTTGTAGTTTTCATTATTTCCATGGTTGAAGTCTCCATTTAACTTAGGTTTCTTCTTACCCCCTTGGAAGTTTCCATTCCCATTCACCTTCCCCTTTTCCGCATAATTCCCCTCAAGTTCCCTTCCCTTAATCCCATACAAGTGAGATCCATTCCCATAACCATCATCTAGGGATTCAAAGTTAATTCCCCCAAGTTTCCCTTGCAAGGTTGACAGGCTAAATCGCACTCCTATCAAAGATAAACCTAACGTTCACCAACTAAAAATATAGCAAGGGAAGCAAGGATCGTATCCACAGGGAAACAATGTTCTTTCTACTATTAATCGGCAATTCTAGACTATTGGGAAACAAGATTATAGGTTGATTTGTATAATGAAACTAGGACGATAATAAAATAGGGTATAATCAGATATTAAAAAGGTCTAGGGCATAGGTTCACCAATGAACAATATTCTAGGATGACAATAATCAATAATAATCAATAAAACAGTTAATTAGACTAGCATGCTCTCTCGAATCGATACTAATCATAGGCTTAGAATTAACGGGCTTTCGCTACGTATTAATCCCAATTCTACCTATTGACACAAGCCTAAACATCAAATTGCATCTCTCGAATCTTAATTTGATATTGCGAAACTAATACAATCAAACCTGCGCAAATCTAATTGCAAAGTAAATAAGGGCAATCAATAGGAATTAACAGCTAAACCAACAATCAACAACAATTAATCATCCCTTCACATTCGTTCATGGATTCCCAAAACCCTAGAAAATCAACTACTCACACATATTTGAATTCAAACAAATAAACATATTAAATAAAAACATGATTGAAATTGAATAATAACAAAAAGGAATAAAGTAATACCTAAAACGAAGAACGAAGGATTAACTGAAAGTTTGAATCTTTAATTAATTAAAAGCTGAGTGTTTGGAGAATAAAAATTAAAGTTTTAAGCTAAGCAATAATAATAATACGAAGTTCGGAGAGGAAGAACGTACTAAAAACACTAAATATATATATAAGCCTCCCCCTTAATCCTACGGAGTAACTAAGCAAAAGAAAACGCAATGGGACCGAAAACCGGGCACCCCGGTTTCCAGAAACCGGCCGGTTTTCGGCCCAGTTAGGCGTTCCAAAAGTATCAGGTAGCGAAAACTGGGGCCACAGGTTTCTCCAAACCTGCCGGTTTCGCACCTAAGAGAGATTTCCTTCCATTCTCAAAACCTGCCGGTTTCCGAAAACCGGGGACACAGGTTTTGAGCTCAAATTGACGCATTTGCCTTGAGTTTGAACTTGAGGCCCATGCCCAACTCCCTTGGGCCAAGTTTGACGCTCGTGGCCCCTTTGAAGCTAGCTAGATCATCCCGCAATGCCTCGGGATCCGTGTAGTCATCCAAGAGTGATAAGAAACGGGCCCCCAAAGATCAATTATCATAAAAAACAGCCCTGCAACTAACAGACACTACACAACACACATTAGCACTAAAATAGGCTCCGAAGAGCTCAAATGAGATAAAAAGTGCATACGGGACGGGGGTAAAAACTATATAAAATATGAGTGTATCAAATTCCCCCAAGCTAAAACCTTTGCTTGTCCCTAAGCAAAAAGCATCAATGAGACATAAACGATTAACTCACCCCAAAATCTATGCAAAAAGGTTGGTGATAAAACAAGAGTCAAATCAAAGCAAGCAATTATCATGACCGAAATCTCTAATCCCCACAGTCACACATCAAACCAATACAAAGCTCAAGCAAGGCTCACAAGACATACGTATAAAACCAAGATCGGGCCTCACCAAGTGAATCACTCCTCTTGTTATGTGGCGGGCTAAGCGAACCAATTGTGGCCCGTTCACTCACCTTCCCATTATGAGCATGCATACTACCGAATGAGTAGTAGCCCCTCCCAACTCACAACACTAGTGTGTTTGAAGGTTCTCCTAAACACTCAACCTACACCGGGGTCGACTCGAAATGCGCATATGCTCTTTAGCCCTTGATAAACGACTATTTTCAACCTATTGTTATACACACATTGCACGATAATCAAAAAGGTCTTTATATAGGATTGTAACGTTGGCCGGGTATAAACAAGGGGTAAGGAATATTCTGGATATGTGAGTAATAAAGTCTAACTTGGGGAGCAAAAACAACCAATGATACCAAAGAAATCATCTCTGAAAACTAACTCATCAATAACCAAAACATAACCATAAGGGAGGAAGTAACCAATATATTTCGTAGTATGAACCAACTTCTACCCTTTTCCTTGCTTTTCTAATACTACAAAATAAATGACATACTTTTGGCTTTTTTTTTTTTTTTATTTTTTTTTTTTTTTGTTTTTCTCTATTTTTTTTTTCTTTTGTATATAACGACGAAAATAACCAACTAGATATGTACAAACTATAATACCCGTAACCACAAACTTTTAGGTGCCAACTAATGAATACACCTCTTTCTTTGCTAACTTCCCGAGTACATGGAAACACAACCTTGAGTCACATAGGCCTTTAAAGCCAACCATCTCAACAAAATAAACCGATACTAACAAATGATAGCTCCCCCAAGCTAGACTCGGGATAAGTAACCAACGGGGCTAATAGGGCTATTTTGTGGAGTTAAATGAAGAAAACGGTCAAGGCTAAACATGGGAAAGAAAAAGCAGGAACAGATGTATCTAAGATCGTCTGAAAGCTTCCTAAAGAATGGCCTTTCATCATGCGCAAAGTGCAAGTGTGTTAAGCATACTAATAGTCGAAAACCAAAAACTCAGATCAATGCAACACCAGGAATTAAGCACTCTGAAAAATCAAGGCTCAAGACCTCACAGCTAACCACAATCCAGCATTATACATATGAAAAGTGGGACAAAGTTGACATTTGACAAGAGTCAATACAACTGTAGTTCATACATCAAACAGTCAATCCAATATGCTCACCTGTCTTATCAGCTTGAATCATCAAAATACAATTTCGAACCAAAGGGGCACAGGGAATTAATTGTCTAAATCTCATTGATCAACACGTATTTTTGTATTTTTAATTTTTTGTTAAAGCAAAAATTATCAAAGCATAAACTATCCTAAAGAAGCAAGCAAACACACACACACAAAAATAATAGAAAAGAGAAAGGGAAAACATACCAATATGTACAAGAAGCAAATACTCCCCCAAGCTAAATCGGACAATGTCCTCATTGGCTCAAAGGGGTATGGAATCATCAAACAATATCATCATCATCACCATTATCATCGCCTCCCACCTGTCCACCACTCGGACCCACACCAGAACTCCCTTGCCCACCGTCATGGGCAAATCGACTCGCCAGTTGGCTCTCAAAATGATCAAACCGGCTCTCGAAGTGACTCTCAAGCCGGTCAAATCGGCCCCATAATTGACTCTAAAATTGATTGAAATGGGAAGTGAGAGCCTCTGTGTTGACCTCGAGTTGCCGGAATCTAGCATATATGATCTCTGGGTCTAGGGGGCCGGGCTCACCAGGCTGGCCTGCAGCCCGTGCTGCTTCTCTGAAATAGGCTTGCTCATGTATAGGTTGCTGAACAGGAACCTGCTGAGCGGGGATGTCATAAAGATAGCTAGCCTGATCGGGGATAAAAGTTGTGACAGCAGTATTAGGTTGTGTGAAAAGAGGCCTCCCATTAAACATCCATTTAATCTCTCCAGGCACTAGACTATGGTTTAAAGGCCTAATCCACCCTTGCCTCTCCATGTAGAGAAGTGTCATGGCATTACCACCCTCAACATGCCCAGTCTCTGGCTGAACAAAATTTGCCACACTCATAGCTAGGTGTGTGATCATGCCTCCTAACACAATGGGACGGGTGGATGACTGCTTCCCGAGAGCCTGAAAATGTAGGGCCATGTGGTGGGCTTCATTGATCTTGTAAGAATTAGCTCCCCTGTACACCCAACTTCCCAAAATCATCAACTCAGTACTCCGGACATTATTAGGCTCAAATCTCCCATAGAAAGTCAACCCGAAGAACCGTTGGCCTACCCTAAGCAAGGGGTGTTGGAAGGAAGTGGCATGGAGATGTTGCACATCCTCTTTTATCTCCCCTGTTAAAGCGGTCCACAATTCCAAAACATTGTAGGGAGCGGGGGGTTCCTTAGGTCCGCCTACATTCATACCATACACTCGGGCAAAATCTCTCATAGACATGCGGTAATTCTGATTGAACATTCGGAAAGATACATGCGTAATTTCACTACCACGCCCCTTTTCTACATTGAAACTACTCAGACATTCAAGGGTAAGACGTGCATAGGTTTTTCTACCACAAATATCATACATTCTACCTATACCAACATGTTGAAATAGTTTTTTCAATTCTTTATCAATCCCTAACTTGTTCAGACTTTCCTTATGTAACCAACGAGTGGGATGGATGGGTTTACCTTTGAGTAGCTTAAACCGGCGTTGTTGATCGTAGGACTCGAACACCACATCCGGGTAAGTTGTGTCTTGCTCAAGCTGCACTTCGGGAGGTGGTGAAGGTGCCCTACTCGTACTTGCCTCTGCCCTTGACCTCTTAGTTGGAACCATTGATGGATTTTCAAGATTTTTGGGTGAAATCCCTCTTTCAAGAATCTGAGTGAAAAACAAGGAATTGATACTAAGAGATGAAAGAGGGAAGGATGAGGATGATTTTGATGTAAGAAACTTGTAATTTGGTGGAGTAATGAAGGTGGTATGAGGATTTGAAGAGTTAGGGTTTTGAGGTTTAATGGAGTTTTGGGCAAAAAATTGAGGAAGAAGATGAATTGAGAGAGTGCGACCCGTGGGAAACTGCTGCTGCTGCTATTCTGTTTCGGAATTTTTCCCCAAAACCGGCCGTTTTCACAAACCTGCCGGTTTTCGCGAAAAGGGGAGGTTCTGATTTGCTCGAAACCGGCCGGTTTCGCAAAACCTGCCCCCCAGGTTTTCGCTGAAATCATACTTGGGTTGCTTCATAATCCCGAAAACCGGTTGGCCAGGTTTCCACAAACCGGGCGGTTTTCGGTTTTGCTCCTTTCTTCTGTTCCTTGCGAAACCGGCAGGTTTCTGGGAACCTGCCACCCCGGTTTTCGCTCTTTTTCCCTTCTTTTCCTTCAATAATCCCCTTGGGCGCTGAATTCTTGTTGTGCTTACGGAACCGGCAGGTTTTGGTGAAACCGGCCGGTTTTCGCTATGAATTTTCACTTACGACCAACAGCACCCCAAAAATTTCTAAGGCATGAATAAAGGTTTAAGCTCGAAACCGGCAGGTTCCCACGAACCGACCGGTTTCCCTGCCTTTTAATACGACCATAATCCTCCAAATTGCTCATACTTGGTATTAAAACCTGCACAATACTCAAACGACGAAGTGGTAAAATTCCGCTCTCCTCACCTCTCTAAAGCTATAGAACTTAAGCTAAGAACACAAGAAAGCAGTAATAAACAAAATTAAAGGACATAAACTAAAATTCAAACCAAAGTAAGCAATAAAATACGGGATGCCTCCCGCAAAGCGCTGGTTTATTTCTAGGTCCCGCTCGACCTTGTTACCTCGAATATGCATCTCATGGGGCGGAGGGATTGAGGTGATGAACCTCAACCACTCCTACAGTAGCCCCATCATGGTACAACTTCAGACGTTGCCCGTTAACTTTGAATCGCTCCCCATTATTGTTTTCTACTTCAACTGACCCAAACTTGCTTACCATTGTCACGGTGAACGGCCCAGACCACCTAGATTTAAGTTTTCCAGGAAATAACTTAAGCCTAGAGTTGAAAAGTAGAACCTTGTCGCCCACCGCGAACTCTCTATGCAGAATGTGATTGTCGTGCCACCTCTTGGTCTTTTCCTTATAAATCCGGGCATTATCATATGCTTGTAATCGGAATTCATCGAGCTCACCCAATTGAAGTAACCGCTTCTCACCGGCTAGCTTTGCATCCATGTTGAGCTGTTTGATTGCCCAATAAGCCTTGTACTCCATTTCTGCTGGTAAGTGACATGCCTTGCCATACACCAACCAATACGAGGAGGTACCAATAGGTGTCTTAAAGGCGGTTCTGTATGCCCATAGAGTATCACCCAGCTTATCGCTCCAATCCTTCCTAGACTTCGCCACCACCTTCTCAAGGATAGATTTGATCTCCCGGTTGGAGACCTCAACTTGACCACTCGTCTGAGGGTGGTAGGCTAGCCCGGTGCGGTGATAAATCCCATACTTGCGCAGGAGCGCATCCAGATGCTTCTCATGGAAGTGCGACCCTCCATCACTAATCAAAGCGCGTGGAACCCCAAATCTAGGAAAAATGATCTTCTTGAACAGGGAAATGACTGTCTTAGCATCGTTAGTAGGTGAGGCAACGGCTTCCACCCACTTGGACACATAATCTACAACAACAAGGATATACAAGTTACCCTTGGACGATGGGAATGGTCCCATGTAATCAATTCCCCATACATTGAAAACTTCAACCTCAAGGATCCCGTTCTGTGGCATCTCATACCTCCTCGAAATAGTGTCGGCCCTCTGGCACGCATCACAAGCCATAATAAAAGCCTATGCATCCTTGAACATAGTAGGCCAGTAAAAACCACATTGTGACAGCTTAGCGTTTGTTTTAGACGGTCCATGGTGACCACCATAAGGTGAAGAATGACACCTACTGATAATACCTTGGACTTCCCATTCCGGAATACAACGCTTGTACAACCCTTCCGCAGTCTCGCAAAACAAATAAGGGTCATCCCAAAAATAGAACCGAACATCATGTAGGAATTTCTTCTTCTGTTGATATGTAAGATCGGCCGGAAGAATACCCCCCACAATGTAGTTAGCAAAATATGCGAACCATGGTGACTGACTGGCAAGTGCAAGTAAATGATCATCCGGAAATGAATCATCAATCGGTGTAGATCCCTTACCATCATCATACCTCAATCTAGACAAGTGATCTGCAACCACATTCTCAGCCCCTTTCTTGTCGCGGATCTCTAGATCAAACTCCTGTAGCAGTAGTATCCATCGAATAAGCCTAGGCTTGGCTTCCTTCTTAGAGAGCAGATACTTAAGGGCCGCATGGTCAGTATAGACTATCACCTTGGATCCAATCAGATAGGTGCGGAATTCATCCAAGGCATAGACTATGGCAAGAAGCTCCTTCTCAGTAGTAGCATAATTAACTTGAGCTTCATCTAAGGTCTTACTTGCATAATAGATAGCATGTAAAACCTTCTCCTTTCTCTAACTCAAAACTGCCCCAACTGCATAATCACTTGCATCACACATTATCTCGAATGGAAGATCCCATTCGGGAGAACGAATGATGGGAGCCGAAATCAGTGCATGTTTAATCCTGTCAAAGGCCTCAAGACAAGCATTAGTAAACACAAACGGGGCATACTTGAGGAGGAGCTGGGTAAGTGGTTTAACAATTTTAGAAAAATCCTTGATAAAGCGGCGATAAAATCCCGCATGACCAAGAAAACTTCTAACACCCTTCACATTAACTGGAGGGGGCAATTATTCAATCACTTGGACCTTAGCTCGATCCACCTGAATGCCCTTATCAGATGTCAAATGTCCCAAAACCACCCCTTCAGTAACCATGAAATGACACTTTTCCCAGTTCAAGACTAAATTACACTCTTCACATCTTTTCAAGACTTTAGTCAGATTTAGCAAGCAGGAATCAAAAGAAGTACCATAGACGCTAAAATTATCCATAAACACTTCCATGATAGACTCAATAAAATCAGAAAAGATACTCATCATGCAACGTTGGAAAGTAGCGGGTGCATTACACAGACCAAAAGGCATCCTACGATATGCAAAGGTACCATAGGGACATGTGAAGGTGGTCTTTTCCTGGTCGTCTGGATGTATGGGAATTTGAAAGAAACCAGAATAACCATCTAGATAACAGAAAAACTTGTGACAGGCCAGCCTTTCTAACATTTGATCAATGAAGGGAAGGGGAAAATGGTCCTTTTTAGTAGCAACATTAAGACACCTATAATCAATACACATGCGCCAACCTGTGACTACCCTAGTTGGTATCAACTCTTTTTTTTCATTTCTCACCACAGTTGTCCCCCTTTCTTAGGCACTACCTGAACAGGACTCACCCACTTAGAATCAGACACAGCATATACAATACCCGCATCAAGCAATTTCATAACTTCAGCTTTTACAACATCTTGCATGACAGGGTTCAAACGACGCTGGGGTTGGATGCATGGTTTATGATTTTCATCTAGATGTATCCTATGCATACAAAAGTCAGGGCTAATACCCTTTAAATCATCAATATTGTACCCAATGGCCTTTTTGTGCCTTTTCAACACAATAAGAAGTTGGGATAACTGGTCTGCATCAAGTGCAGTACTGACGATCACAGGGCAAAATTGTTCATCATCTAAAAACGCATATTTAAGGTTAGCAGGAAGAGGCTTAAGTTCGGGTTTCTTTACCTCTTTAACAGAACAAATCGGCCGAACTAACCTCTTCAATTTGGTGCTCTCCGGCTCAGATTCTCCACCATTAAGAGCCAACTCCAGAGCATCCACTTCAGCACTCCAAGAACTGCTATCACCTGCAGAAGACTCACAACAAAGCACTGCCTCCAAGGGATCTCTTTTGAGAAATTGGGAGACGTTATCACAAGTAATAAAATCAACTACATCTATACGATAGCATTGTTCCTCCTCTAGAATGGGACTTTTTAAGGCACTATTCAGATTAAAAGTCACCTTATCATCCCCAACAGACAAAGTCAATTTCCCACTTTTAACATCAATGACCGCCCCCGCCGTGTGAAGGAAGGGTCTACCTAAGATTATGGAAATTTGAGAATCCTCTTGCATGTCTAGTACTACAAAGTCTACATGTATATAGAATTTACCTACTCTAACAGGGACGTCCTCTAAAACACCTAAGGGGTATTTGACAGAACGGTCGGCCATTTGTAGAGTGATATTAGTAACCTTAAGCTCACCCATATTCAGTTTAGTACAGACAGACAAAGGCATGGCAGACACACTACCACCTAAATCACATAAAGCCTTATCAATAAATACAGTGCCAATGTTACATGGGATGGAAAAACTCCCGGGGTCTTTAAGTTTAGGTGGGGACTTGTTTTGCAAATAAGCACTACATTCCTCAGTAAAAGCTACAGTCTCTACCTCACAAAAAGCACGTTTCCTGGTCAAAATATCTTTCATGAATTTAGCATAAGCAGGAACCTGTAAAATTAATTCAGTAAAAGGAACCGTTACCTGCAAATTTTTGACCACTTCCAAGAATCTGCCAAACTGCTTGTCTAGCTTATTCTTGAGTTTTCGGTTTGGGAAGGGGAGTGCAATAGGTGGTACTTGAATATCTGCCCCCTTCTTAACCTCAGTTGTAGCCTCATTCTCATTGACTACCTTTTCAGCTTCCTTTTCATCCATAACTATCTTCGGGATTTCCTCACTGACCAGATCACTAGCAGACACCCCGGAATCAACCTCAACCGGCATAGAAGGACCATCATAATCCCTACCACTCCTCAATGTAATTGCATTAGCAGTCTCCCTATTTTCGGGCTGTGAAGGAAATTGGCCTGGTGGCCTCCCTGCAATAGTAGTAGCCATCTGTGCCAACTGTGTATCAATGATCTTGTTGTGAGCAGTAAGAGCATCGATATTTGCATCCTTTTCACTTAGAGATTTTTGCATTTGTAGCATCATGTTTCTCATCTCTACTAGCATCGGGTCAGGCTGTGTGGCTTGAGGTTGTGGTGGTGGAGGTGATGTGTGTTGTCTAGGGAACCCAGGTGGTCCACTAGACTGTTGGTTGTAGTTGTTCTGTGGTTGGTAGGATTGTTGATGTGGGGTTTGGTATGGCTGTTGTGGTGGATGTTGGACTTGGTGGGGGTTCTGGATATTGTTGCTCCTGTAGGATAGTAGAGGGTTGTTTTTGTAGCCCTCATTGTAAGAGTTGGAGAATGGGTTATTTTGTTTGTAGGATTGAAATGCGTTACACTATTCAACAGAGCTCTTACATTCCGGTGCATAATGACCAGACATTCCACAACTTTCACAAACAGTAGCAGGTTGGGCACTCATAGCAGCTACACTAGCAGGTTGGGTAGGTTGAGCATTGGCTGCTTGCATATTATCAAACTTATAGTGTAAAGCAGTCAATTGGGCAGTTAATTGTTCAATAGAATTTAAATCATGCTTACCACCCCTATTAGATAGACCTCTAGAATTTCCATACTGGGCATTGTGAATGGCTATGTCCTCAATCATCTCCATAGCTCTAGGCACCTCAAGTTGCATGAACCTCCCACTGGAAGCCGAATCTAACAAACATCTAGACTCATTGCCCAGACCATTATAAAACTGCTGAATCAAGAACCAATCTTCCAAACCATGGTGCGGGCATTCTCTTTGCAAATCCTTGAATCTCTCCCAGACCTCGAACAAACTCTCATCCGCTTGTTGCGAGATACCTAATATCTGACCCCTCAGACGAGCCGTTTTCTCAGGTGGAAAATATTTAACATAAAAAGCAAGAGCCAAGGACTCCCAATTAGTGATTTTCAAAGCCGCCCGATTCAACCCATTAATCCACAGTTTAGCTTTCCCACTCAAAGAGAACGGGAAAAGTATCTCCATAGTCTGCTCCGGAGTCAATCCCTTTTGCTTGATGGTGGAACAATATTGGATGAAGGACTGAATGTGAAGATTCGGATCTTCACCTGGTTCCCCACCGTACTGGCGTCTCTTGGCCATGTTAATCAATGCAGGCTCAATCTTGAAGGTCTCAGCTGCAATAGAAGGCATGATCGCCTTTGGTAGCACGGACAGACTAGGCTTAGAATAGTCTGTAAGCCGTGGGGTAGGTGGCGGTAGCAGATTTTCGTCACCCATCTCTATCTCTGAAACTGAATCTGTATCTGAAGGAAAAAGATCGCCAATATTATGATCAGAATCAGAGTAATTCCCACACTGTGCAATGAAATTTCTTCGTCTACAAAAGGTTCTTTCGAGCTCAGGATCGAATGGAGTAAGATTACTAGTACCTACGGTCCTGGGCATAGACAAAGACTACAAAACAATGTGAGATCCGGTCTCAAGGAACGTGAGTTCCTTGAGTAGTAACAAACAATAATCTAGGATAAGCAATCAACAACAGAAAATAAAACCGTTTCCCCGGCAACGGCGCCAAAATTTTGATCAGGCTAAATCGCACTCCTATCAAAGATAAACCTAACGTTCACCAACTAAAAATATAGCAAGGGAAGCAAGGATCGTATCCACGGGGAAACAATGTTCTTTCTACTATTAATCGGCAATTCTAGACTATTGGGAAACAAGAATATAGGTTGATTTTCATAATGAAACTAGGACGATAATAAAATAGGGTATAATCAGATATTAAAAAGGTCTAGGGCATAGGTTCACCAATGAACAATATTCCAGGATGACAACAATCAATAATAATCAATAAAACAGTTAATTAGACTAGCATGCTCTCTCGAATAGATACTAATCATAGGCTTAGAATTAACGGGCTTTCGCTACGTATTAATCCCAATTCTACCTATTGACACAAGCCTAAACATCAAATTGCATCTCTCGAATCTTAATTTGATATTGCGAAACTAATACAATTAAACCTGCGCAAATCTAATTGCAAAGTAAATAAGGGCAATCAATAGGAATTAACAGCTAAACCAACAATCAACAACAATTAATCATCCCTTCACATTCGTTCATGGATTCCCAAAACCCTAGAAAATCAACTACTCACACATATTTGAATTCAAACAAATAAACATATTAAATAAAAACATGATTCAAATTGATAATAAAATAAGGAATAAAGTAATACCTAAAACGAAGAACGAAGGATTAACTGAAAGTTTGAATCTTTAATTAATTAAAAGCTGAGTGTTTGGAGAATAAAAATTGAAGTTTTAAGCTAAGCAATATTAATAATACCAAGTTCGGAGAGGAAGAACGTACTTAAAACACTAAATATATATATAAGCCTCCCCCTTAATCCTATTGAGTAACTAAGCAAAAGAAAACGCAATGGGATCGAAAACCGGGCACCCCGGTTTCCAGAAACCGGCCGGTTTTCGGCCCAGTCAGGCGTTCCAAAAGTATCAGGTAGCGAAAACCGGGGCCACAGGTTTCTCCAAACCTGCCGGTTTCGCACCTAAGAGAGATTTCCTTCCATTCTCAAAACCTGCCGGTTTCCGAAAACCGGGGCCACAGGTTTTGAGCTCAAATTGACGCATTTGCCTTGAGTTTGAACTTGAGGCCCATGCCCAACTCCCTTGGGCCAAGTTTGACGCTCGTGGCCCCTTTGAAGCTAGCTAGATCATCCCGCAATGCCTCGGGATTCGTGTAGTCATCCAAGAGTGATAAGAAACGGGCCCCCAAAGATCAATTATCATCAAAAACAGCCCTGCAACTAACAGACACTACACAACACACATTAGCACTAAAATAGGCTCCGAAGAGCTCAAATGAGATGAAAAGTGCATACGGGACGGGGGTAAAAACTATATAAAATATGAGTGTATCAAAGGTCAAAGTTAACCCTTGTTCAAACCTTTGAGCTTTCATGGCTTCCGTTGGGACTATTTCAGGTTAAAACCTCATTAGCTCTATGAACTTGGTGTAATACTCATTCACAATCATGGTCCCCATTCTAAGGTTTGTAAATTCTAGGTATTTCTGCTTCTTCGGGTAAGGAGGATAAAACTTGGCTCTCGAGGGTTCTTTCATGGTTTCCCAATCAAAATCAGGTTTGGCCATTAAGTCTTTCTTTCGTTGTGACCACCATAGGTCAGCTTCTTCCCTTAGATAATACACATCATTATTGATTTTTAGCTCTTCAGGGCAGTTGATAGCATCAAAAAGTTTGTCAAACTCTCTAGTCCAGTTTTCTAGGCTTGTAGGGTCTTCCTTTCCAGCATAGGTAGGTGGCTTACTAGTTTTCACTTTCTTAAAGACGTCACCAAAATTTTCAAGATCACTATAGCGAGTTGCCTGGGTTGTCATAGCCTGAGTCAAGTTATGAGCTATGTCAATTAGGCTTTCAATCGTCTTTCCAACTTTCCCTGATGTCTTTCTTCTCCGGTTATGAACTCTCCCTCTCATCATCTTCCCTGGATAACAAAAATGTACTTAAATAAAGGAATTGCAACTGGATGTTAATTCAACAAATAATGCAATTACTAAAATTGCAACATTTTATAAAATCAATCCAAAATTTATTAAAGAAATTGAGAAATCCAACAAAAGGTTCTAACTATTACATGACTTAGCCACACAAAAATGGCTTTATTCAAAATCAAACACTCCTTAAACAAACACTGAAATTTAAAAGACAAATCTAAGACTTCTTCCTTTTGCCCCTGCTATCATCCGAATAATACTCTTCTTGGGAATCATACTAAGAACCGAATCACAATTCTTATGCTTTAAACATGGTGTTTTCCTTGAGCATCCTGAAGTAGAAGAACCCTTGGAAGATTCAGATGTTTCTGGATAAGGAACAACATTAGAAAAATGGTTTCCTGGGGATTCTGGTTTGGATGGAATTGAAGTATCCATGGAATATGTTTTGGAGTTAGAATCAGTTGTGGACTGTGAGGGGGTCGAAAAAGCACGAGGCTAATGCGTGACCTTGTCCCTCGTGGGTGTGACGTTTCTTTTTGTCAAATCAAGTGTAATTGGATTTCCTGTGAGTTTACACCCAATTGACTAGTAATATAGGAGTCGCCATTCAGTTTTGAACGACAATGAGAAAAACTGACAAAACCCGGTTATCGTGACATAAAGGGAGTGCAATTATGTTTGACCACGACGGCCGTGGGTTCCCTTGTGATCCCTGGTGTGGGGATCTCTCAACATACACCCGCAAGGTAGAGATTGAGGGTTCGGGGGACTGTAACTACCGAGAGGAGTACTCGCTCTTCGATAACTCCAGAGGCAGGATATCCTTACTAGCTCAGCATAAATAATTGAAGGGACATGCGTTAACTATTAAACTAATCTGAGTTGATTTTAACAATATGCAACATATAGTACTAGATCGAACGCGATTATCTGATTTAGATTGTATTAAGGGACCTAGCATGATAATCCAATTTCCCAAAAATATCATATTTATTAGGCGTGATAGAACAATCATATTTAGTTAGTTTAACAGTTCATAAAAGGGCGAGGAAAGAAATTAAGTCATGGAAAAGGGACACATTACGACGCACCCTTGAGAGGTGCGTCACGGTTCTCAGAAAACTAACCACTTTGACTTTGCTATTTCTTCTTTTATTTAACGAATCTCAAGTTATGGGACAGGATACGTTCTGTTCGATTTATGGATCGATTGCGACAGAACGCGTGATCAGTTTTGCAGCGTGAGGCTTAGGCTTAGGGGTATAGAGTCAATACTCAGAATAATAATTGTGTGTTTTCCTTTTTTCACGTCGAACTTGGGCTATATTTATAGAAAAGATTTCGTGGAAAGATAGAATTGTAGAGCTCTAATCCACGAGGAATTAGGAAAGACTACGTCCCAGGTAATTTCAGCGCCCAGTTCTGGGCGCCGAAGATTTCGGCGCCCAGAGCCAGGCGTTAAAAATAGGATCTGGGCTGTTTTCTTATTCAGATTCAGATTCCTAGAATCCGGAGTGTTTGAGACTTAATCGAGTCTTTTAGTGCGTATTAACCTTGTGACGGAATGCGTCTGGGCCCGTTACGAACTCTAGGCTCATTAGTATTTTAATTAACACGTGACTCTTATTTTCGAATCATATTAGGAATAGGATTCTCTCATAATCTCTATCTCATTTAGGATTTATGTTGGAGTGCAACACCTAATTCTGAAAAGTTTCTATCTTTTATGACTTGCCACTTTTAACAACTACCCATTACGGCAGTTACTATTTTTAGCAGGTTTCCATAAATAGCAGGTTTCGGGTGAAATGAAAAGGGGTGATCGAGATTCGTTATTTTATAGGAGATGCGTTGTCAAGTGAAACTTGCAGTCCGTCTGACTAAGAATTAGGAAACCTTTTTTAAACCCCTAAGCCTAAGCCTGAGTATTGACTAACAATCAGCATAAATAATTGTTAAAATCCAATTATTATTCTGAGTATTGACTCTAAACCCCTAAGCCTAAGCCTCACGCTGCAAAACTGATCACGCGTTCTGTCGCAATCGATCCATAAATCGAACAGAACTTATCCTGTCCATAACTTGAGATTCGTTAAATAAAAGGAGAAATAGCAAAGTCAAAGTGGTTAGTTTTCTGAGAACCGTGACGCACCTCTCAAGGGTGCGTCGTAATGTGTCCCTTTTCCATGATTTAATTGCTTTCCTCGCCCTTTTATGAACTGTTAAACTAACTAAATCTGATTGTTCTATCACGCCTAATAAATATGATGTTTTTGGGAAATTAGATTATCATGCTAGGTCCCTTAATACAATCTAAATCAGATAATCGCGTTCGATCTAGTACTATATGTTGCATATTGTTAAAATCAACTCAGATTAGTTTAATAGTTAACGCATGTCCCTTCAATTATTTATGCTGAGCTAGTAAGGATATCCTGCCTCTGGAGTTATCGAAGAGCGAGTACTCCTCTCGGTAGTTACAGTCCCCCGAACCCTCAATCTCTACCTTGCGGGTGTATGTTGAGAGATCCCCACACCAGGGATCACAAGGGAACCTACGGCCGTCGTAGTCAAACATAATTGCACTCTCTTTATGTCACGATAACCGGGTTTTGTCAGTTTTTCTCATTGTCGTTCAAAACTGAATGGAGACTCCTATATTACTAGTCAATTGGGTGTAAACTCACAGGAAATCCAATTACACTTGATTTGACAAAAAGAAACGTCACACCCACGAGGGACAAGGTCACGCATTAGCCTCGTGCTTTTTCGACCCCTCACAGTGGCGACTCCACTGGGGAAAGTGAAGGAAATACTCGTGCTTGTAGGTAATCAAAATAGCCGAAGGGTGAAACGATCCTACCCCGCGTTTATTTCCCCATCAAGTTGGGACGACCTGAAAATCAGCATATTAATGTGAACGGACAGAACCGCATAACGAATCTTGGCTCCCTTAGATGTTTCATCTCGGGAGTTGGGACTAAGGATACCCATCGCCAACCGGGGGGTGCATACGCTTTGAATGTTGTCCACTCGGCACTTTCGCTAGTAGTACACCCGTCCCAAACCCAATCGCTCGCCCACTAGGTCCCTCTCATTGGTGCATGCCCCCTTGGCTTACATCGTGATTGGCCTCTTGGGCGAAATTCGTCTGTTGAAGGCACTACCTCGACCGGGGCATGTGTTGGATCTGCGATAGAAGCGGTACCAAGCCACGCGCAAATAACTACCTATAGAAGCCTATCATAGACTACATGACATATTATTATTGCCTCATGATGGAATGTTAGTTATGTGTAGCAAAATATATGATTGTGTGTGACAAACTATCCTTGAAAAACCAACGACCTTAAAAATTTCCCAAACATTCATAAACCAATTTCCCAAAGGGTTATACCGAAATACGTGTTCCGCAAACCCGAACGATCGCCACAAAAATAAGCGACGTTCGGGATGGCCTGTAACGAATCCCACAAACGCTGCACAACACGTAAAGGACGTTATTGGGCAAGCACGCAAAATCGAAGTCGCATAAACAAAAGTAGACGCAAACAGAAAACGAGAACCAGCCAGGGACGCATTTTCAACGCCCCTGGCTGGGCGCCAGAATTTCTCACGCCCTACACTGGGCGCTGAAGTTGCTGCTTGGCCTTATGGTCAGGCGCAGCAGCCTCGGTGCCCGCGCAAAAGGAAAACACGTAGCACAAAATAACGTTTGTAAAAAAAAAAAATTGCTACGAAGCGTAAGAAAAAGCACTCGATTCTAGAAGCGACTTAAAAAAAAAAATTAAATAACTCTTTACGTCGTTGTTAGGCCTCCTACGACGACAATGCTCGGCACCAAAACCGAACATGCTAATAATTATGAATGTCACATGGGCAAGTGTTTCGAAAATCCAAAGAATGACCAAAAGAAAGAACTAAAAGTGTACCAACAAAAGAAAGAGTGAAAAACCAATAAAGAGAGTCGAAGTCTAGACTAAGTAATACTTGAAACTTTGGGGCCTAAACTTTAGCTTATCTTATGCATAGGACTGGTCCTGCCACTTGGTGCCGATCAGGAAATAAACTGTTAGTGCGTCTCGAAGATACATCGCCAACACTAGGTTTAGTGACTCCAAGCTCCGTCCGTCATCCCTCATTTCAAGGATCTCCGCTTCCCCAACCTCGATTCGCACCCTCAAACATGTCCGTCGAAGAATTGCGAGACCAGATGGCTCAAATGACTCAACTCATGGGCCAACTGAAAATGGAAAACGAAGCCTTAGCGGCTGCACAAGCCAAAAATGACCTCGATAACGAGAAGAGGATTGAAAAAATGGTCCTACAGCAAACCATGGGGAGCAAATACTTCTCCCTCGATCCTAAACCTTTTCCTGGCAAACTACCAGAAAAGTTTATTTCATCTGATTTACCAAAGTTTAAAGCCACGGACAATCCTCGTGATCATCTATTGAGCTTTGTGAATGCCATGAACTTGAAAGGCGTGGATAAGTCCATGTATTTACCTGCCTTTCCTTTGTCCTTGGAACCTGTGCCGCTCAAATGGTACTATCACCAGGACCCTAAGCTCTTCCCCACTTGGGAAGACTTTGTCAATGTCTTCATCAAGCAATACTCGTCGAACATGGATTTTCAAGTCACCATGCGCGAGCTGGAAGTTCTCTTCCAAAAGAAAAATGAGGGTTTCACAACCTACTTTGCTAGATGGAGGGATCAGGCGGCCCAACTAATCAATAGGCCTCCCGAAACAGAATTAGTCCAAAAATTCATTGACAACCTGGACCCGGCTTACAGACAACACCTTAGGTACCTGGGACTTGACACTTTCAAAAGAGTTTATGATGTGGGAATAAAGATCGAGGATGATCTCGCAAAAACAATACAAAGTAAACCCGCATACAAAAGCAACACCTACAACAGGGGCAACACATCCCAAGCCCAAGAAGTCCATGCCGTAGAGGAGACTCCCGCCCGAAGAAGCCCTGGAAGATGGGTCCGAGACCGAAAGTTTGCCCCACTCGGGTCGACTTTGGTACAAGCCTTCGAAAGACTAACCAATCAAGGAAAGTTGAGACCTATAGGCCCCACCCGTGACCCTCCTGTCAAGAGCAAATATTGGGTCGAAGGTACTTATTGCAAATTCCATCAAGGAAATGGACATGACACTGAAAACTGCTGGAACCTAAAAAATACAATCCAGGACATGATAGAGGATGAAGTGATACCTCTCCCTAAAGTTGGCAAACCCAACAACAACAAGAGCCCACTCGGCTCTTGTCACATCTCTCTCGACCAACCAGAAAATGAGAACTTTGACCCTACGTTGTACATTACACCTCAAGGTGCACCACTCGCTGTGGTCCCTGTGGATCGAATCGAGAGAGAAGTGTGCGGTGTGTGGGATGATGATGCTGAAGATATTTACCTATCTCAAGTGCCGGGCCAGGACCTCTTTACTGAAACTTGGCCCGAGTATGCTCTCATTGACACCACCCCTCAGGAGCCCGAGGTCGACAACCTCACCCGATCCGGGACGATATACCAACCGGATATTCGCCCACCTCCTATGGACAATATCCCAGTTAGGCAAACTCCTGAGAATGGATGGCACACCACCGTCGCGGAAGTCATTGAAAATCCTCTCTTGAAACAACTAAAAAGAACCAAAGCCGAAATTACCATCTGGGATCTCATGTGTACTTCAAAGGAACATCGCGAAAAGCTTATTCGCTCACTCGACCTCATCTCAGTACCTACAGACATCATACCTGACTCATTGGTTAACCACGTCACGAGAGATGCCGGAGAAAAGGCCATAGTTTTCACTGACAAAGACTTGCCCAAAGAGGGGGGTGCTCACAATAAAGCCCTCTATCTAGTAGTTGGATGCAAAGGACAAAACATCCCCCTAGCGCTCGTAGATAACGGTTCGGCGGTTAATGTTTGCCCATTACGAACCGCCCATTGCTTGGGGCTAGGAAACGATGACTTCCAAACCTCCACGCAAGGGGTACGAGCTTATGATAACTCACGAAGGCCTGTGTTAGGAAAAATCAACCTTACCATACAAACCGGGCCTGTGGCACGCACCACGGAGTTTCAAATAATCGACATCAAGCCCACTTTCAACCTCCTCTTGGGGAGACCTTGGCTCCATGACTTAGGAGGTGTGGCTTCTACCTTGCACCAAATGGTTAAACTTAACCATAACGGGGTAATACTAGAAATCCGCGCCCCTCCTCTCGACGTCAGTTGTACTATGGTTGGAACGGCCGAAACTGCAGACGACCTTTACGGGTTTCAAATGGAAGAAGCAATCCAGTTCATCGAAGACTATGATCCAGCATTCCTAGACCCGCACGCATCCCGAGTCATCCCTGAATGCTGTTAGCTCAAGGTTATTTCCCTGGAACCCCATTGGGCATAAGGAAGAAGGAATGCACATTCCATCCTTTACCCAACAAATCTACTCCCTTTGGCTTAGGCTATGAACCAACGGAGGAAGATATTGCTGACCGCTGTGCGGGGGTCGAAAAAGCGCGAGGCTAATGCGTGACCTTGTCCCCCGTGGGTGTGACGATACTTTTTATTCAATCAAGTGTAATTGGATTTCCTGTGAGTATACACCCAATTGACTAGTAATATAGGAGTCGTCATTCAGTTTTTGACGACAATGAGAAAAACTGACAAAACCCGATTATCGTGACATAAAGGGAGTGCAATTATGTTTGACCACGACGGCCGTAGGTTCCCTTGTGATCCCTGGTGTGGGGATCTCTCAATATACACCCGCAAGGTAGAGATTGAGGGTTCGGGGGACTGTAACTACCGAGAGGAGTAATTCGCTCGTCGATAACTCCAGAGGCAGGATATCCTTCCTAGCTCAGCATAAATAACTGAAGGGACATGCGTTAACTATTAAACTAATCTGAGTTGATTTTAGCAATATGCAACATATAATACTAATTCGATCGTGAGTATCTGATTTAAATAACATTAAGGGACCTAGCATGATAATCCGATTTTCCAAAAATATTATATTTGTTAGGCGTGATAGAACATTCAAATTAGGTTAGTTTAACAGTTCATAAAAAGGCGAGGAAAGCAGTTAAATCATCGAAAAGGGACACATTACGACGCACCCTTGAGAGGTGCGTCACGGTTCTCAGAAAACTAACCACTTTGACTTTGCTATTTCTCCTTTTTATTTAACGAATCTCGATTATGGGACAGGATACGTTCTGTTCGATTTATGGATCGATTGCGACAGAACGCGTGAACAGTTTCGCAGCGAGAGGCTTAGGCCAAGGGGTTTAGAGTCAATACTCAGAATATATTATGTGTTGTTGTGTGTTGTTTCACGTCGAAACTAGGGGCCTATTTATAGGGAAGAGTTCGTGGAAAGATAGAATTGCAGAGTTCTAATCCACAAAGAATTAGGAAAAGAGACGTACCCAGGTATTTTCAGCGCCCAGGCCTGGGCGCCGAAGATTTTGGCGCCCAAAGCCAGGCGTTGAAAATAGGGTCTGGGCAGTTTTGTTTAGTCAGATTCAGATCCCTAAAATCCGTAGAGTTTGAGATTAATTCGAGTCTTTCAGTGCGTATCAATTTTGTGACGGAATGCGTCTGGGTCCGTTACGAACTCTAGGCTCGTTAGGATTTTAATTAATACGTAACTCTTATTTCCGAATCCTATTAGGAATAGGATTCTCGCGGTTTTCTATCTCATTTAGGATTTATGTTGGAATGCAACACCTAATTCTGACAGGTTTCTATCTTTTATGATTTGCCACTTTTAGACGCTACTTTTTACGGCAGTTACTATTTTTAGCAGGTTTCCATAAATAGCAGTTTTCTATAAATAGCAGGTTTCGGGTGAAATGGGGAATCGAGATTCGTTTATTTTATAGGAGATGCGTTGTCAAGTGGAGTTTTTATGCCTTCATCATCGAACATTTCCCTTGCGGGAATGGGGACAAAAGTAGGTGTCTACAGTTAGCCCCCACTTTGACTGAGTCTTGGAGTAAGACAATGGTCAAAGTATTAGACGGAGTGCGTCACACAAGCCATGGTGTATGTGACCTGTTTTGCGAGGGTCTCACGAGCCCCCGAGTGATAACATTTAACTTAAGGGTCATCACTTGAAGTGTCGACATATCCCTCACGTGTCATTGGGATTTGTCAACTGATAGTATAGAAACTTCCTCACTTTGTCATTGGAAGGATCTAAAGATGCGTAGAAACTCCCTCACTTTGTCATTGGGAGTAGCTACAAATGTTTTCGAAATTAAAGCTATAAAGTGTAATTGGGCCTGGCCAAGCCCAATCACGAGGTAAAACGTTTTTAAAGATTCTCATTTTCCCCTAGCTAAACGAGAAAACCCCCTTGTTTTTATGGGACGTAAAACGAAGGAAAATCCAACACATCGCTCTTTTTTGTAAAAACGAAAAACCAATCCTTTAATTTTGGAAAAAGGGAAAACCAATCCTTTATTTTTCGGAAAAAGGGAAAACCGATCCTTTGATTTTCGGTAAAAGGGAAAACCGATCCTTTGATTTTCGGAAAAAGGGAAAACCGATCCTTTGATTTTCGGAAAAAGGGAAAATCGATAAAAGTTATCGCTGCAGCGACTAAGGACCTGCGCTGTTAGTGACGCAGACCCCGCCCGCTGAAGGTGGGCGAGCCTGTCCGCTGAGGGTGGACCCCCCGTCCGATAGAAGTGGACGAATATGTTTTGATGTTTTTGAAAATAAGGACCCACGCGGTTTGTGACGTAGACCCCGCCGGCTAAAGATGGCGAGCCTGTCCGCTGAGGGTGGACCCCCCGTCCGATAGAAGTGGACGAATCTATTTTGAATTTTTTTTTTTTTTTGAAAATAAGGACCTACGTGGTTTGCGCCGTAGACCCCGCCGGCTGAAGATGGCGAGCCTATTTTAAATTTGAAGACTTTATTCTTTGAAAACTGAGGACCTGCGCGGCTAGTGACGCAGACCCCGCCCGCTGAGGGTGGGCGAGCCCATCTTGAATTTCTTATTTTGCCTATGTAGAAGAGCTTTTGGTGATTACAACCTGTTGGTGGGTCGTAAAATTTCCTGATTAGATGTGTCCTATAAGTGGGTCCACACTGTGTATATTTAAAAATATATTTTTTGAGATATCCAAACATGATATGGTGCGTGGCGCAGTCTGGGAATGTGATTTTGATTGCGCGCTCTTTGTTGGAGTCCACTTTTCGCGAGCCCCCAAGTGTTGGGGTCGTCGGTTGTTTTTCGCGCCTTGTAATCATGTTTGGGGTCACGCTCGTATGTGCGAGCGACCTCCTATAGTAGTGTGCTATTTTAGTGAAGCCGTGGAGTGCGACTTTAGCTTTCAGGCGACATCCGGTTTGGCTTGGCCCGGATTATCCCTCTGACAGACAGACATTTTCTATTTGGAAAACCAATGACTTGACGACACATATTTTTGGTGTTTCGAAGAATGACCATGATATTTAACTTGCTTTTTTTGAAAAGTGTACATGAGCGTTTTCTGAGATGAGTCTAAGTTTCGACCAAGTTTCAATGTTATTATTATTTTTTGCTTATTTGGGAGCTAAAGGTGCTTTGGGCTTGATCTTACATGTAATAGGGCCTCGTGTTTTAGCAACACGGTCTTAAGTCCTTTCTTATTCCGTGTTTTTGTGAAATCTGGGCCTTGGGCTGCATTTTCAGCGCCCAAGCTCAGGCGTTAAAAATTTCGGCGCCCAGAGGTGGGCGCTGAAAGTTCTTTCCTGGTAATATTTGATTTTCGGATTTCTAAACACGTTTCCGAATGGGATCAGGATGTTTATTGGGTGCGTTCAGCTATATATAGGGGGTAGGTACGTCCTTATTTTCCACCACTCTCAAATTCTTTCTCTCTTTTTTTGCTGTGCTCTAATTATTTACTGCTTTTGCCATGTCGATCCCTACTTTCTCACTCCAACGGACTGTTAGGCGTTGGCTACGAGCCCTTACTCCCACAGAAAAAGCTTTGTTAAAAGAATACCACTTAGAGGCACTTTTAGGCTTACAACAAATTAATATTGATTATAATTTTCTGCATGCTGCCCTAAACTTTTGGGACTCCGATCATAATGTTTTTTCCTTTCGGGGCAATGAAATATGTCCTTTGCCTGATGAATTTGCTGCGATCCTTGGTTATCCTACTAATTCTACTCCTGTTACTCCTGGCACTATTGAAGAGGGTAAAACAACCATAAGGGCTTTCCTAGGGCTAGATGATAACATGTTTGCTGAACTTGTTGTAGACGATAAGGTTAAGTTGGCAAACCTCGTAAAACATCATTTTAGGCCTAGTAAGAATATGACCGAACAAAAATTGAACATTTGAGCCCTTGTATTTTTCTTGTTGAATCATTATTTGCTGTCGAATAATAATGGTGAGTTCGGTGACATAAGGCTGATCCCCTTGATTAGCCAGATGGAAAGTTGCTATTCTATTATGCCGTTGGTTGTTGCTGAGACTTTGCTGAGTGCGGATGAGCTGAAGAAGGATGCCAAATCCGAAATTTTTAAGGGAAGCCCCCTATTACTGCAGGTAATCTATTTTTCCCTTTGCGCACACATACGCCACTTTTATATATTTTTTGCCTGGGGCTGAGTTTCAGCGCCCGGGGCTGGGCGCTGGAATATTCGGCGCCTGGTCCTGGGCGTTGAAACTGCGCCCCAAGAATCTTTTTTCTTTCTTTTCATTCTTTTGATTCGATCGTACCTGTTTTTGCAGATTTGGCTTGCGGAACGGCTTAGACTTTTGGAAGCTCCTACCGATCCTAAACATTATCGCCCTATAGCTTTGGGTAACCGAAAATACTTGCACCAAGGCCAGGACGAGGCCGAATGGACCTCCTTTTTTACTTATGGCATTTGTTCTATTAAGTGGGTGGTACCATGGTGGGGCTTTGACTACTATGACAGGGGGGTCTAATGTATCGGTTTATATTTCTTTGTTGGGGCTATCTTGTCCCATTTATATTTTCCCTTACCGAGTCATGCGTCAATATGGTTTAAGGCAGACTATCCCTTTTTCTGATACGGTACCACCTAAGGTAGCGACCTTTGCACAAACACGGGTCTTAGCGTGGGCTAGGTATTATGATGGTCTCCCGCGCTGGGCTGTAGCTACAAATGGGTTTGTGGGTCTTTCTGAAAACTATAAGTTGTGGATGAGTTCCGATGACAAGGATGTGAGGACCGAGGCTCGTAATGGGGAGCCGGCTGAGCTTTTGATACCTCGTATTCGTGTTAAGTATGAGGGTCCTGATTCTGCCAGACCTCGTACCTATAATTTTAAGCCTCTGAAAGCTCGTCCTGATCGAAAGCAAAAGGAAATTCTTCCCCGTTCCAGTGTCAGGCCTAAAAAGATGCCTAACATGAAGGGGCCTGCTGTTGTTAAAAGAAATGCAAGCTCTCGCGGAGATCGTCGCCGGAACAATGTATGGGTTAGGAAGGCTCAGCCGCCTGTAGAAACAGTGGCTAGTCCAGTTGATGATAGTAATCCTTCTCCCACCACTGTTTGTGCCCTTGAGGCTGAGCGGGCTATAACTGAGAATGTTTCTAAAGCTTTAGCATCTTTGGAAGTTAGTGTCCAGGAGCCAGTTCTTATGGAGATTGATATTGGGGCAGCGCAGAAGACTATGGGGGTGGATCCTGCGAACATTGCTCTCTTCAAGACATTATTTGATGATCCGGAAGAACTAGAGTAGTGTAGTTCTTTGCTAGGGTGTAGGTGCCCTCTATTTATTTCAGTTGTGTTTGTTTTTATTCCTAGCACTTTGTTTTCCTTCTTATTATATTTTAATAAAGGCGTATTTTTAGTTTCCATTCAATTTTGTTTATATGTCTAACACTTTTTTACACAAAGAATATAATTTTTTATTATTATTTGGACCGAATTCTTGGTAAGGATTGCCTACGTATCTTGTCAGAATCAGGTCGCGCGTAGTTCTTAGCTTTAGAATAAGTTCTAGTATGCCGGATTTCGGTAGATATGTCCTGAAGTGGAAACATATTACTTAATCGGTCAAATGAGTGAAGTATTTGCCATTTTCATCTGCCGTTTTCCATAGGTTGCGTAAAATTCGACCAATTTTCGTAAAATTCGACCAATTTGTTGGTAAACCTATTTGGATACGTACTGTACCCCCCAATTGTTCGTTATTTTTCCGTTGTGTGCGGATAAAATGACGAGCACTTTTCGACAAAAAGGAAAACTTTTGGCAGGCAGAGAGTTTCAACGCCCAGGCTGGGGTGTCAGAAATTTCGGCGCCCAGCCCTGGGCGCTGAAAATAACTTGGGCGGTCAATTTTGACGTTTTTGCTTCACATGTTCTTGCGTTTATTTCTATTTCGTTTTTTGTGCCTTGATATTTTGCTTCGTAGTTAAAGTTAATTTTGAGGCTATTTTGGAGGCTTTTTTGACTGTTAGCGTGAAACGCGTTTTTGTCCAGATTAATTTTTTCTATTGGTGACTCAAAACAGTTTTGAAAATGGAGTTAGGGTGCGGAACTTATGAAGATCTTTGTGGAGGGTATGATGGAATCTATGTGAAACCGCTGTTGGTGGATTCTATGTTTTATGAATTTATTTTTTTGGTAACATTTGCATTTGTTTTAAATTTTTGATTTCTTTTGGATTTTGGGTTGCATGGATTGGCTCTTATGATGACATTGGTTGGCTTTTTAGGTTTTGAGGATGGGATAGTGTGGTTTATTTTGTGGGTTTCGGGGACTGGTTCACATGGCATTATTTCAAAACCGAGTGGGCTTTGTTTGTTGGGCCTATAGTGGGCCGCTTCTTTATTATATATATTTTTTTATTTTGCAAGTACATTTGGTGTTTATTTAGTGTTAGAATAAAATTTTTAGGAAAAATATTACGCCTTTATTGATTTGGAAAGTAAGGAAAACACACTGAAATAAAACTGACCCATATTCTAAAGGGCCTTAGGACCATCTAAAGTCTCTATTATTTTTTCTATCAATCTAAAGAACTACTAATGGTGCTCTATATGGCTCAAGCCTGGGGTTTAGTCTCACAAAACTTCGGTCCTTCACCGGTACTCATCTTGAATCCTATTCCTTTTGCGTTGACCCACTGATATGTCTTCACCCATCCGTTCCCGACCTCTTCTAGTGTTGATGCAGGAGAGATTAACCGGGTTGGATCGAAACCTTCATCTTGTAAAGCTAGGGTAGTCATCACAGTCTCGTTCTCCATAGGCCTCGATTCGTTAAACAATGTCCATAGAGCCTGGTTGTCCAATATTTCAGCTGTTTTAGTCTTGGTGAGGTGGGGTGCCTCATCCAAGGTGTGGCAGTCATGGAAAATTTCAAATCCGGGTTTTAGCAAGCCATCCTGAACGAAGGGTTCAGGGAAATCACAGCATGGGTGTTCTTCTCCTTCCCGAACAAACATCCCGTTAAGGGTCCTTTGATATGGGGGAAGGAGGGTGGTTTGTTTGGCTTTGTTAAGGCGTAGCCTAGATAGGCGGTCAGCAATATCTTCCTCCGTTGGTTCATAACCTAAGCCAAAGGGAGTAGATTTGTCGGGAAAAGGATGGAATGTGCATTCCTTCTTCCTTATGCCCAATGGGGTTCCTGGGAAATAACCTTGAGCCAACAACATTCTAGGGATGACTCGGGATGCATGCGGGTCTAGGAATGCTGGATCATAATCTTCGATGAACTGGATTGCTTCTTCCATTTGAAACCCATAAAGGTCATCTGCAGTTTCGGCCGTTCCAACCATAGTACAACTGATGTCGAGAGGAGGGGCGCGGATTTCTAGTATTACCCCGTTATGGTTAAGTTTGACCATTTGGTGCAAGGTTGAAGCCACACCTCCTAAGTCATGGAGCCAAGGTCGCCCCAAGAGGAGGTTGAAAGTGGGCTTGATGTCGATTATTTGAAACTCCGTGGTGCGTGCCACAGGCCCAGTTTGTATGGTAAGGTTGATTTTTCCCAACACAGGCCTTCGGGAGTTATCATAAGCTCGTACCCCTTGTGAGGAGGTTTGGAAGTCATCGCTTCCTAGCCCCAAGCAATGGGCGGTTCGCAATGGGCAGACATTAACCGCCGAACCATTATCGACGAGCGCCAGGGGGATGTTTTCTCCTTTGCATCCAACCACTAAGTAAAGGGCTTTATTATGAGCACCCCCCTCTTTGGGTAAGTCTTTATCAGTGAAAACTATGGCCTTTTCTCCGGCATCTCTCGTGACATGGCCAACCAATGAGTCAGGTGTGATATCTGTGGGTACTGAGATGAGGTCAAGTGAGCGAATAAGCTTTTCGCGATGTTCCTTTGAAGTACACATAAGATCCCAGATGGTAATCTCAGCCTTGGTTCTTTTCAGTTGTTTCAGGAGAGGATTTTCAATGACTTCCGCGACGGTGGCGTGCCGCCCGTTCTCAGGAGTTTGCCTAACCGGGATGTCGTCCATAGGAGGTGGGTGAATATCCGGTTGGTATATCCTTCCAGATCGGGTGAGGTTGTCGACTTCGGGCTCCTGAGGGGTGGTGTCAATGAGAGCGTACCCGGGCCAGGTTTCAGTGAAGAGGTCCTGGCCCGAGACTTGAGATAGGTAAATATCTTCAGCATCATCGTTCCACACACCGTACACATCCCTCTCGATTCGATCCTTAGGTACCACATCGAGTGGGGCACCTTGAGGTGTAATATACACCGTGGGGTCGAAATTCTCTGGTTGGTCGAGAGAGATGTGACAAGAGCCTAGTGGGCTCTTGTTGTTGTTGGGTTTGCCAACGTTAGGGAGAGGTATTACTTCATCCTCTATCATGTCCTGGATCGTATGTTTTAGATTCCAGCAGTTTTCAGTGTCATGCCCATTTCCTTGATGGAATTTGCAGTAAGTACCTTTGACCCAATATTTGTTTTTGACAGGAGGGTCACGGGTGGGGCCTATAGGTCTCAACTTTCCTTGATTGGTTAGTCTTTCAAAGGCTTGTACCAAAGTTGACCCGAGTGGGGCAAACTTTCGGTCTCGGACCCATCTTACAGGGTATCTTCGGGCAGGAGCCTCTTCTACAGCATGGACTTCTTGGGCTTGGGGTGTGTTATCCCGATTATAGGTGTTGGTCTTATATGCAGGTTTGCTCTGTATGGTTTTGGCGAGGTCGTCCTCGATTTTTATTCCCACATCATAAACCCTTTTGAAAGTGTCGAGTCCCAGGTACCTAAGGTGTTGTCTGTAAGCTGGGTCCAAGTTGTCAATGAATTTTTGGACCAATTGTGTTTCGGGAGGCCTATTGATTAGCTGGGACGCCTAGTCCCTCCATCTAGCAAAGTAGGTTGTGAAACCCTCATTTTTCTTTTGGAAGAGAACTTCCAGCTCGCGCATGGTGACTTGGAAATCCATGTTCGACGAGTATTGCTTGATGAAGACATTGACAAAGTCTTCCCAAGTGGGGAAGAGCTTAGGGTCCTGGTGATAGTACCATTTGAGCGGCACAGGTTCCAAGGACAAAGGAAAGGCAGGTAGGTACATGGACTTGTCCACGCCCTTCAAGTTCATGGTATTCACAAAGCTCAGTAGATGATCACGGGGGTTGTCCGTGGCCTTGAACTTTGGTAAGTCAGATGAACTGAACTTTTCTGGTAATTTGCCAGAAAAAGGTTCAGGCTCGAGGGAGAAGTATTTGCTCCCCATGGTTTGCTGTAGGACCATTTTTTCGATCCTCTTCTCGTTTTCGAGGTCATTTTTGGCTTGCGCAGCCGCTAAGGCTTCGTTTTCCATTTTCAGTTGGCCCATGAGTTGGGTCATTTGGACCATCTGGTCACGCAAATCTTCGATGGACATGTTTGGAGGTGCGAATCGAGGTTGGGGAAGCGGAGATCCTTGAAATGAGGGACGATGGACGGAGCTTGGAGTTACTAGACCTGGTGTTGGTGATGTATCTTCGAGACGCACTAGCCGTTGATTCCCTGATCGGCACCAAGTGGCAGGACCAATCCTAGGTATAAGATAAGCTAAACTTTAGGTTCCCAATGTTTCAAGCATTACTTAGTCTAGACTTCGACTCTCTAAATTGGTGTTTTCTTTTCGCTCTTTCTTCTGTCGGTACACTTTTTGGGGTTTTTTTTATTTTGGTCGTTCTTTGGATTTTCGAAACACTTGCCCGTGTGACATTCATAGTTGTTAGCATGTTCGGTTTTGGTGCCGAGCATTGCCGTCGTAGGAGGCCTAACGACGACACAAAGAGTTATTAATTTTTCGCGAGTCGCCTTTTGAAATCGAGTGCTTTTCTTACGCCCTCGTAGCAATTCTTTTGATGAATATTTTTTGTGCTACGTACTTTCTTTTTGCTTGGGCACCGAAGCTGCTGCGCCTGACCAGAAGGCCAAGCAGCAACTCCAGCGCCCAGCAGTGGGCGTGAGAAATTTTGGCGCCCAGCCAGGGGCGTTGAAAATGCGTCCCTGGCTGGTTCTCTTTTCTGTTTTCTGTTTATGCGACTTCGATTTGCGTGCTTGCCTAATAACGTCCTTTACGCGTAACAGCGTTTGTGGGATTCGTTACAGGCCATCCCGAGTGTCGCTTATTTTGTGGCGATCATTCGGGTTTGCGGAACACGTGTTTCGGTATAACTCTTTGGCAAATTAGTCTATGAATGTTTGGGCAATTTTTAAGGTCATTGGTTTTCTAGGATAGTTTGTCACACACAATCACATATTTCGCTACACATAACTACATTACAAACATGGATTTGAAAATTAAATATGCCACGTAGCTTATGATAGGCTTCTATGGGTAGTTTATTTGCGCCTGGCTTGGTACCGCTTCTATCGTAGATCCAACACATGCCCCGGTCGAGGTAGTGTCTTCAACAGACGAATTTCACTCAAGAGGCCAACCCGCAAGTGCAAGCCAAGGGGGCATGCAGGCGAGAGGGACCTAATGGGCGAGCGATTGGGTTCGGGATAGGTGTACTACCTGCACAAGTACCGAGTGGGAAACATGCGCGGCGTATGCACCCCCCTATTGGCGAAAAAAGGTATCCTTAGTCCCAACTCCCGAGGGAGTCGAGATTCGTTATGATGTTCTGCCCGTTCACATTAATACGCTGATTTTAAGGTCGTCCCAACTTGATGGGGAAATAAACGCGGGGTAGGATCGTTTCACCCTTCGGCTATTTTGATTACCTACAAGCACGAGTATTTCCTTCACTATCCCCATTGGAGTCGCCACTGTGAGGGGGTCGAAAAAGCGCGAGGCTAATGCGTGACCTTGTCCCCCGTGGGTGTGACGATTCTTTTTATTCAATCAAGTGTAATTGGATTTCCTGTGAGTATACACCCAATTGACTAGTAATATAGGAGTCGCCATTCAGTTTTTAACGACAATGAGAAAAACTGACAAAACCCGATTATCGTGACATAAAGGGAGTGCAATTATGTTTGACCACGACGGCCGTAGGTTCCCTTGTGATCCCTGGTGTGGGGATCTCTAAATATACACCCGCAAGGTAGAGATTGAGGGTTCGGGGGTCTGTAACTACCTAGAGGAGTAATTCGCTCGTCGATAACTCCAGAGGCAGGATATCCTTACTAGCTTAGCATAAATAATTGAAGGGACATGCGTTAACTATTAAACTAATCTGAGTTGATTTTAGCAATATGCAACATATAATACTAATTCGATCGTGATTATCTGATTTAAATAACATTAAGGGACCTAGCATGATAATCCGATTTCCCAAAAATATTATATTTGTTAGGCGTGATAGAACATTCAAATTAGGTTAGTTTAACAGTTCATAAAAAGGCGAGGAAAGCAGTTAAATCATCGAAAAGGGACACATTACGACGCACCCTTGAGAGGTGCGTCACGGTTCTCAGAAAACTAACCACTTTGACTTTGCTATTTCTCCTTTTTATTTAACGAATCTCGATTATGGGACAGGATACGTTCTCTTCGATTTATGGATCGATTGCGACAGAACGCGTGAACAGTTTCGCAGCGAGAGGCTTAGGCCAAGGGGTTTAGAGTCAATACTCAGAATATATTATGTGTTGTTGTGTGTTGTTTCACGTCGAAACTAGGGGCCTATTTATAGGGAAGAGTTCGTGGAAAGATAGAATTGCAGAGTTCTAATCCACAAAGAATTAGGAAAAGAGACGTACCCAAGTATTTTCAGCGCCCAGGCCTGGGCGCCGAAGATTTCGGCCCCCAGAGCCAGGCGTTGAAAATAGGGTATGGGCAGTTTTGTTTAGTCAGATTCGGATCCCTAAAATCCGTAGAGTTTGAGATTAATTCGAGTCTTTCAGTGCGTATCAATTTTGTGACGGAATGCGTCTGGGCCCGTTACGAACTCTAGGCTCGTTAGGATTTTAATTAATACGTAACTCTTATTTCCGAATCCTATTAGGAATAGGATTCTCGCGGTTTTCTATCTCATTTAGGATTTATGTTGGAATGCAACACCTAATTCTGACAGGTTTCTATCTTTTATGATTTGCCACTTTTAGACGCTACTTTTTACGGCAGTTACTATTTTTAGCAGGTTTCCATAAATAGCAGTTTTCTATAAATAGCAGGTTTCGGGTGAAATGGGGAATCGGGATTCGTTTATTTTATAGGAGATGCGTTGTCAAGTGGAGTTTTTATGCCTTCATCATCGAACCTTTCCCTTGCGGGAATGGGGACAAAAGTAGGTGTCTACAACCGCCTGTCTGGGCTACGCCTTAACAAGCCCAAACAAACCACCCTCCTTCCCCCGTATCAAAGAACCCTTAACGGGATGTTCGTTCGGGAAGGAGAAGGACACCCATGCTGTGATTTCCCTGAACCCTTCGTTCAGGATGGCTTGCTCAAACCAGGATTTGAAATCTTCCATGACTGCCACACCTTGGATGAGGCACCCCACCTCACCAAGACTAAAACAGGTGAAATATTGGACAACCAGGCTCTATGGACATTGTTTAACGAATCGAGGCCTATGGAGGACGAGACTGGGATGACTGCCCTAGCTTTACAAGATAAAGGTTTCGATCCAACCCGAATAATCGCTCCTGCATCTACACTAGAAGAGATCGAGAACGGATGGGTGAAGACATATCAGTGGGTCAATGCAAAAGGAATAGAATTCAAGATGAGTACCGGTGAAGGACCAAAGTTTTACGAGACTAAACCCAAGGCTTGAGCCACATAGAGCACCTTAGTAAAAAGCGCCTAGTAGTTCTTTAGATTGGTAGAAAAAAATAATAAAGACTTTAGATGGTCCTAAGACCCCTTAGAATATACGTCAATTTTATTTCAGTGTGTTTTCCTTACTTTCCAAATTAATAAAGGCGTAATATTTCTCCTAAAAATTTTATTCTAACACTAAGTAAGCACCAAATGTACTTGAAAAATACAAAAATAAATAGGCGGCCCACTCTAGGCCCAATAAACGAGACCCACTCGGTCTTGAAATCGTGCCACGGGCACCAATTCCCGAAATCCACGAAATAAACCGTACCATCCCCTTCATATCCCCAAAACATAAAGGTCATTAAAGTCAATCCATGCAACCCGAAGAAATCGAAGGAAATCAAAATCCAAAACAAATGCAAATGTTTCTTAAAAAGGGAATTAATAAAATGTAACCCCACCATACCCTTCAAAAATGACACGCACCTCAACCCACCCAAAAGCCTACACAAAGATCTTCATAACTCCCGCACCCTAACTCCATTTTCAAAGCCATTTCGAGTCACGAATAGAAAAAATTAATCCGGACAAAAATGCGTCTCACGCTAACAGTCAAAAAAAGCCTCCGAAATAGCCTCAAAATCAATTTTTATACAAGTAAAAAGCAAAGCACTAAAACGAAGAAAAAGAAATAAATGCAAGAACACGTGAAGCAAAGCGTCAAAAACGACCGCCAGAAATCATTTTCAGCGCCCAGGGCTGGGCGCCGAAATCTTTGACGCCCCAGCCTGGGCGTTGAAACTCTCTGCCTGCCTAAATTTTTTTTTAGAAGTGCTCGTCATTTTATCCGCACATAACGGAAAAATAACGAACACTTGGGGGGTACAACACGTATCCAAATAGGCTCACCAAAAAATATAGCCATACAAAAACTAGTCGAATTTCATTTTTTACGCGACTTACGGTTAAAAAAACGGCAGACGAAAATAATGATAATACTTCACTCATTTGACCGGTTAAGTAATATGCTTCCACCTCAGGGCATATCTATTAAAATCCGGCATCTTAGAATTTATTCTATCTAAAACTACGCGCGACCTGATACCGACAAGATACGTAGGCAATCCTTACCAAGGATTCGGTCTAATAAAAAAAAACATATATAAATTGTGCAAAAAGTGTTAGACATATAAAAATATAAAAAAGAGGAGAAACAAAAAATGAAAATGAAAAATAAAATACGCCTTTATTGAAAAATAATAAGAAGGAAAACAAAGTGCTAAGAAATGAAAAAACAAACACAACTGAAATAAATAAAGGGCACCTACACCCTAGCAAGAACTACACTACTCTAGTTCTTCCGGATCATCAAATAAAGTCTTGTAGAGGGCAATGTTCGCAGGATCCACCCCCACAGTCTTCTACGCTGCCCCTATATCAATCTCCATAAGAACCGGTTCCTAGACACTAACTTCCAAAGATGCCAAGGCTTCAGAAACATTCTCGGTAATAGCCCGCTCAGCCTCAAGGGCACAGACAATGGTGGGAGAAGAATTATTATCATCAACTAGACTAGCCAATGTTTCTACAGGCGGCTGAGCCTTCCTAACCCATACATTGTTCCGGCGACGATCTCCGCGAGAGCCTGCACTTCTTTTAACAACAGCAGGCCCCTTCATGTTATGCACCTTTTTAGGCCTAGAACTGGAACGGGGAGGAACTTCCTTTCGCTTTTGATCAGGAACTTCATCGGAGCTCATCCACAACTTGTAGTTTTCAGAAAGACCCACAAAGCCATTTGTAGCTACGACCCAACGCGGAAGACAATCATAATACTTAGCCCACGCTTGAACCCGTGCTTGTGAAAACGCCGCTACTTTAGGTGGTACCGTATCAGAAAAGGGGATAGTCTGCCTTAAACCGTATTGACGCATGACTCGGTAAGGGAAAATATAAGTGGGCCGAGATAGCCCCAACAAGGAAACATAAACCGATACATCAGAACCCCCCGTTATAGTAGTCAAACCCCACCACGGTACCACCCACTTAATAGAACAGATACCATGAGTAAAAAAGGAGGCCCACTCGGCCTCGTCCTGGCCTCGGTGCAAATATTTTCGGTTACCCAAGGCTATAGGGCGATAATGTTTAGGATCGGCAGGAGTTTCCAAGAGCTTAAGCCGTTCCACGATCCAAATCTGCAAAAAACGCGTACGATCAAAAAAAATAATAAAAAAGAAAACGGTTCCTGGGGCGCAGTTTCAACGCCCAGGACCAGGCGCCGAAAATTCTAGCGCCCAGCCCTGGGCGCTGAAACTCAGCCCCAAGGCAGGACGAATAAAAAAATATATATGCAAAAAAAACGTATACGTGCGCAAAGAAAAAAAATCGATTACCTGCAGTAATAGGGGGCTTCCCTTAAAATATTCAGATTTGGCATCCTTCTTCAGCTCATCCGCACTCAGCAAAGTCTCGGCAACAACCAACGGCATAATAGAATAGCAACTTTCCATCTGGCTAATCAAGGGGATCAACCTTATGTCACCGAACTCACCATTGTTATTCGACAGCAAATAATGATTCAACAAGCAAAATACAAGGGTTCGAATATTCAATTTCTGTTCGGTCATATTCTTACTAGGCCTAAAGTGGTGTTTTACAAGTTTTGCCAAATTAACCTCATCACCTACAACAATTTCAGCAAGCATGTTAGCATCTAGTCCTAGGAAAGCCCCTATGGTTGTTTTACCCTCTTCAATAGTGCCAGGAGTGGCAGGGGTAGCATTAGTAGGATAACCAAGGATCGCAGCAAATTCATCTGGCAAAGGACATATTTCGTTGCCCCGAAAGATAAAAACATGATGATCGGAATCCCAAAAGCTTAGGGCTGCATGCAGAAAATTATAGTCAATGTTAATTTTTTGTAAGCCTAAAAGTGCCTCTAAATGGTTTTCTTTCAACAAAGTCTTTTCTGTAGGAGTAAGGGCCCGTAGCCAACGCCTAAAAGCCCGTTGGAGTGAGAAAGTAGGAATCGACATGACGAAAGCAAGGAGTAACTAAAACACAGCCAAGAAAGAAGGAAATTGAGAGTGATGGAAAATAGGGACGTATCTAGCCCCTATATATAGCTGAACGCATCAAGTGACACCTTGATCCCATTCGGAAACGCGTTAAGAAATCCGAAAGTCAAAATTCACCAGGAAAGGACTTTCAGCGCCCGAAGCTGGGCGCCGAAATAATTAACGCCCAGCCTTGGGCACCGAAAGCGCAGCCCAAGGCCCAGATTTCACAAAACGCGGAACAGGAAAAGACTTAAAACCGTGTTGCTAGACACGAGACCCTATTGCAATTAAGATCAAGCCCAAAAGCCCCTTTAAGCTCCCAAATAGCGAAAATGAATGGTAAAACTTGGTCGAAACTTAGACTTGTCTCAAGGAACATATATGTACACTTTTCAAAACAAATATGAAATATCAAGGTCATTCTTCGAAACACCAAAAAAATGTTGTTAAGTCGTTGGTTTCTCAAATAAAAAATGTTTGTCTGTCAAAAGATTAATCCGGGCCAAGCTAAACCGGATGATATTAACCTTGTCGCCCGAAGACTAAAGTCGCACCCCATGACTTCGCCAAAATAGCACACCACTATGAAAGGTCGCTCGCACATACGAGCACGACCCCAAACATGATTAAAAGGCGTTATGAAGTATGCGAAAAATGACCAACAAAGCCCAAGTGCTTGGGGGCTCGCGAAACGTATACTCCAACAAAGAGTGCGCAATCGAAATCACATTCCCGGACTACGCTATATGCCGTCCCATGTTTGGATGATCTCAAAAGAACGGGTTCGACCTCAGAAAAGGGTCGTCATTGACACTCGGACATGGTCCTCTGATCAAAGACCAAGTGGTGGCAAAAATCGAGCCATAAAGACTAGCTCAAAACCACGAAAGCAGACGGTCGCAAGACAAAGGTCCGTCTGAACCCGTTGTCAACCCACGTTCAGGTTACAACTAAATTCGAGCATCCCTCGAAAGAATTCGCTCTTGCAAGAATGAACAAAAGAAATTCTCAAAAAAAGAAATCACGATGAAAAAATAGGAAACTTGCCCATCTCAGTTGGCAAGATCACGTCACAAACCACGCGAGTTCCAAAACGAAAAACGAATTCAGGGACGTCCACCCTCAGCGGACAGGGTTCGCCCACCCTCAGCGGGCGGGGTCTGCGTCACTAGCCGCGCAGATCCTATGTTTTCGAAAAATAGAGTCTTCAAAAAAAAAAAAACAAAAAACGAAATGAAACAGGCTCCCCATCTTCAGCCGGCGGGGTCTACGGCGCAAACCACGTAGGTCCTTATTTTCAAAAAATAAACAGAAAACAAATTTCAAAATAGATTCGTCCACTTCTATCGGACAGGGTGTCCACCCTTAGCGGACAGGTTCTCTATCTTCAGCCGGCGGGGTATACGTCACAAACAGCGCAGGTCCTTATTTTCAAATTTCAAAAACAGATTCGTCCACTTCTATCGGACGGGGTGTCCACCCTTAGCGGACAGGCTCGCCATCTTTAGCCGGCGGGGTCTACGTCACAAACCGCGTAGGTCCTTATTTTCAAATTTCAAAAACAGATTCGTCCACTTCTATCGGACGGGGTGTCCTCCCTTAGCGGACAGGCTCGCCATCTTTAGCCGGCGGGGTCTGCGTCACTAACCGCGCAGGTCCTTAATCGCTGCAGCGATAACTTTTTCTGGTTTTTCGTTTTTCCAAAAAAGAACGATGTGAGTAGCTTCCCCTTTTTCCAAAGATTGGTTTTCCGTTTTTCCAAAAAAGAACGATGTGAGTAGCTTTCCCTTTTTCCGAAGATTGGTTTTCCGTTTTTCCAAAAAAGAACGATGTGAGTAGCTTTCCCTTTTTTCAAAATTAAAGGATTGGTTTTCCGTTTTTTCCAAAAAAAAGCGATGTGAGTAGCTTTCCCTTTTTTAAAAGGATTGGTTTTCCGTTTTTCCAAAAAAAGCGATGTGAGTAGCTTTCCTTTTTTTTAAAAGATTGGTTTTCCGTTTTTTCCAAAAAAAGCGATGTGAGTAGCTTTTCCTTTTTTTAAAAAGGATTGGTTTTCCGTTTTTTCCAAAAAAGCGATGTGAGTAGCTTTCCCTTTTTTAAGGATTGGTTTTCCGTTTTTCCAAAAAAAGCGATGTGAGTAGCTTTCCCTTTTTTTAAAGGGATTGGTTTTCCGTTTTTCCAAAAAGAACGATGTGAGTAGTTTTCCTTTTTCCAAAAAAAAATTAAAGGATTGGTTTTCCGTTTTTCCAAAAAAGAACGATGTGAGTAGCTTTCCCTTTTTCCAAAAATTGGTTTTCCGTTTTTTCCAAAAAAGAACGATGTGCTGGATTTTCCTTCGTTTTACGTCCCATAAAAACAAGGGGGTTTTCTCGTTTAGCTAACTGTTTTGGACAAATTCGACTTAGGGACGAACTTGTCTTGATGATGGTGCTAACAATCGATCGAGCTAGATAATTGAATATGGTGAGAGCAAGTTGTAAAAGCATAAGGGAATTGTCAGTTTATTGCTTGAGAGTTGCGTATATAAAACAAACACGACTAAGCCATTTTATAGGCATTTACAACATGAGTGTAACGTTTATGGAGTAATTGCCCATAATTAGATAATAAATCCGTAATGAAATCCCGCTCCATCAACGGTTGTAACGTCCGTTTTGAGCCCAGCAGTTGGGAAGACCGTTCGAATAGTACCACCTCACGCCTTGTTGGCATCCACGCACAGAATTCTTGCCACGTATGCCCACGTCACCAAGAGGGTATTTTCCCCCCTAACAATTGTCCCCAAACCCATTTTGAATTTTATTCCGGGAAGTTCAAAAAGGAAAAATGGGTTTCATGAAATAGGAAAAGGAGAAACTGCCTCTTAACCTCCCCAACACTGACGGCGTTAGAGTCATGATGATCTTTGTCTTGGGGAAACCAACCGCCCAACTGCGCCAATAAATAAGGCTGTACTTCCAACCATCCGAAATCACTTCTGCAATCTCTCTCCTCTCTTTCCTAGAAAAAATGATCGGCGCCCTTTCTCTCTCCTTTCCTCGGGTAACTGCTCAATTCTTCTTCTTCTTTACTTTCCCTTTTCTTCTCCGATTTTCCTCATGTCGCAGCGAATGGGAATGAAATCCACTCGCGCGAAGAACAAGAAGGTGGTGGTGGAGTGCGATCTGGTTGAGGGCCCAATTTTCGCCCCTACCCATATACTGGACAAGAAGAATGCTCGGCCGGCCACTTGGGGAAAGCAGAATGTGGAGGCACTTAGGGAGGAGTGTGGATTTCCTCCGTCGGCGGTAATTCGGTTGCCGCAGCCCGATGAACGGGCCGACTGGGTATCGGACGGTTGGGTGTGCTTCTACGAGTACCCCTTCAAAATTGGATACACTTATCCTTTCTCGCCTCTGGTGAGAGGAGTTCTGAGGGCGCTGGCGGTGCCGCCGGCGCAACTGATGCCACAGGTCTGGAGGGTAATGCGCCTGGTTGACCATTTGGCGGGCCAACTGGACATGGAGTTCCGGGTCGAGGACCTTGTGTACACCTACAAGGTCCAGAATTATGGGGCTGGTAGGTACTTGCTGCATGTCAAGGATGACAGGGAGGCCCTTCTTGGTGCGGATAAGTCGAATGACCGCGGGTGGATGGGTCGGGTCTTTTTCGTGGAGTTGGCTAGTTTAGGGTCTGACTCCGACTTTTTGACGGGAGAGTGGATGGCTAGAGGTATTTGTTTGTTTTTTGGTGTTTTTGGGCTTGTTGATTTGACTTTGTCTCACTTTTTTGTTTTTGTAGGTGCATCCTTCGACACAGTTGGTGTCGGTGCTGAAGCCATAGAGAAGACTGTTGTGCTGCTGGGAATTCCTCTAAAGGACAGAGCCTTTGTCGGCACCAAGTTCGAGCGCGAAGAGCCTCAGGAAGAAGAGATCTCTGAACCTGTGAGCATGTCGACATCAACAGGTAAACATGGGTTAGGATTAGTTTACAACTTCGTGTTCGTTGCCCTTTTTCAAATTACAATCGTTGAGACGAGACTAAGTCGTCAATAAATATTGTTTAACAGGAACTGGCCCCTCGACTCGTTCTGGTAAGGCTCCCTCTGCGGATGCACTGCTGAAGAAGCGACTCGAGTCGCTAGGGAATACGTCCCGAGCCAAAACCATCACCATGTTGTCACCTCCGAAGCCGCCAAAGACTTCAACGGACACCACGGTGACAGGGGAGACGAGCTTGCTCATGCCTGCAGAGAACAACCTGCCACCTCCGCCCCGGAAGAGGAAGTTTGCAGTGGAGTTCCCTAACGACTATGGGTCGACAGACGCGCCAAGGGTTCAGCTTTGGCCCGAGGTTGATCATCTGTGGATGCCGTCAAGCCGGGAGCGTCAAGAGACCTTGTCCCCAGTTGATGCAACTGTTGAGAGCGTCTCGGATTCCTGGAGGGTATGTCTCAACTCCCTTTGTTATTTTATTGTAATTTCGTTCCCTGCATGCCATCTTCGTCTCGTCAGTGTAGTGACTCTTGAATTTTTTTTTTTTTTTTTACTCGAACAGTCCCTGCAATCTGCTTTAGCCACACGTCATCATGTCATAATGTTAGAAGATCAAATAGTAAAATTGAAAAACGACATGAAGAAGGCAAAGCAGGAGGCTGGTCGTCTTGGCGATGTGGCCAAGGAGGCGACGGCAAGGGCTGAGGTGCTGCAGGTGAGTTAGGAGAAGGGGGCTGTTGAGGTCGCGCAGCTGAATGCTGAGAAGGAGACGCTGGTTGTCCAAGTTGACAAGCTGAAGACGTCTCTCTCCAAAGTCAAGGCGAGGATTTACGAGTATGCTGGTTACTACACTTGGAAAATGAAGGCCGCGATGATGGAGGAGTTCAAGGCGGGCGAACATGTGAACTGGACTCCTGACGAGGTCATTGCTCAGTTTAACACTGCATTCCCCGAGGACTATATCCCCCTGGTGCCGTTAGCGATGAAGAGGACGTCGAGGAGGGTGCGACTGCAACCAGCCCCGATGTCGAGACGATGGCGGCACCAGGCGATGGCGAACAAGGGGAGAATGCAGGCCCAGCAGACCATCAGGAGTAGTTTTGTCCCCCCTCCTTAAAAGTTTAAGTATTTGAATATTGTGTTTGTCAAACAATGGTTTCGTTTGTTTTTTAAACAATGTGTTTGTGTGTTCGGCCTTTGGGAAGGTCGAAAAAATATTTGTGGCTGTGTTTCGCCTTTAAGGCGGCAGTCTTTTGGATGTTTTTGGGCTGTCCAAGGGGACAAGTCATGTAAATATTTGTGTGGATTTCCAATCTTGTGTTTGCTTGTTTGTGTTTGGAAAAAATGTGTTTTGTTTTTGCAGGTTGGGCACATACCTCAAGATTGACTTTGGCGACGCCTCCAGCCTGTCAGAGAAGAATCTGCAAGATGTAAACTGTAGAAAATGTATAACTGTATTCCATTGTATGTGTATTGTACATTGTAGTGTACCAGGCGTTTTTGTAATGGCCTAAATTGTGTTTTGTAATTTGTACACTTGTTTTTCAGGCATTTTGTATGGCCCAACTCGTAAGATGTAAATTGTAAATGTAAGCTTCGTAACATGTAATGTATATAATCAAGTTTGAATAAAACAGGCGTTTATTTCTCATCACTTTGTGTCTCTGAATACGCGTACACAATTTCAATTATGTTCTCATGTATGTAGTACTGCATATTTTTGTTTCATCTGTTTTCTCCTTGTTGTACCTTCACCATGTGGGCATCATACTGTCAACATAGCAGAGCGTGAGGATTGGCCGTTGGTGGAGCCAACGGCCCTCCGATGCTTAAGTCAGTATGGAGCGACATGAAAATGAAAGCAAATTACGACAAGGAGAAAAATGAGAAAGAGGGAGTTCGAGGAAGAATACTGGACGAGGTCGAGTCGAATCCTTATGTTTGCTGTTCCTCCCAAGTATACACTTATGATGTCGTCATGATGTTGTCTGCAAAACGAGATGGTGGCGTGAGGATTGGGCGTTGGTGGTGCCAACGGCCCTCCGATGCCTAAGTCAGTAACGGTGATATCATGTAAAAAGGAAAGGAAAAAGATAGAGGGGAAGAACTTAACTTCTGATTGCCTATAAGTGCATACAACCCGAGATATTCTCGATTCCACAATATGCCGTGCGCACCCTATCTCGGGGATGTCGACATAATGGTGACGACTGCTAGAGTACCTGTTGCGTTTAAAAAGAAACTAGAAAGCAAAAAACATGTGAGTGTTCAAAAGTGGTATAGTTTTAGGTGTGTTGCATTCCAACTTCTTGGGATGGGTGTGTCATCCTTGTCAACCAACTCATACACTCCATGACCTGTTCGTCTCACGATCCGGTAGGGACCTTCCCATGTCGGGGCCAGTTTACCGTGTCGAGGATCCTTTTTGTTTGGGAAGACCTTGCGTAGAACCCAATCTCCCTGTTGAAATACTCGAACCCTTACATTCTTATTGTAGCTGTTTGCTACTGTTTGCTGGTAGGATGCCATCCTAACCAATGCTGCTTCTCTGAGTTCGTCAGCGGTATCGATGTCGTAATCCAAGACTGAGTCGTTCATCCCTGGAGTCATGAAGTTACTTCTTGCTATGGGGAGCTCGACTTCGGGAGGAATGACTGCTTCGCAACCGAAGACCAAGGAGAAAGGAGTGTGATTGGTCGCCGTCTTGGGTGTCGTCCTGTCGGCCCAGAGGATCATAGGTAACTCGTCTGCCCATCTCCCTTTGGCGTCGTCGAGACGTTTCTTGAGGTTGTTGATGATGATTTTGTAACTGGATTCGGCTTGGCCGTTTGCTTGAGGATATCTCGGTGTTGAAGTGTGCAGGGTGATGTTATATCTGCTGCAGAATTCCTTGGTTTTGTTACTGATAAACCGAGAACCATTGTCGCAGACGATCTCGGAAGGGATACCGAACCGACTGAGGACGTTGCGTTTGATGAACGAGATGACTTCAGTATCTCGAATTCGCTTGAAAGCTTCTGCTTCGATCCATTTGGAGAAGTAGTCAGTCATTGCCAGCATGAAGACGCGCTGCCCTGACGCTTGTGGTAATGGCCCCACTATGTCCATCCCCCATTTCATGAAGGGCCAAGGGGATAGGATGGGGTGGAGTACTTCACAAGGTTGGTGAGAGATGGATGCGAACCGCTGGCAGGAGTCGCACTTCATAGCAAAGGTGATTGCGTCCTTCTTCATGGTGGGCCAGAAATATCCCATGGTAAGGGTTTTGTGGGCTAAGCTTCTTCCTCCGGCGTGGTTTCCACACTCGCCATCATGTATGTTGTGCAGTGTCGACTCGATCTCGTCATGATCTAGGCACCTCAGGTATGGTCCTGCAACTGATTTTCTGAACAATACTCCGTGGATGAGGATGAATATGGAGGCTTTCATGCGGAAGGACCTTTCGTGGGTAACTCCAGGTGGGATGGTGTTGTGTTTGAGCCAGTGTATGTATGGGTCGCGCCATGAGGGCGTTTGAGTGGGTTGGGGCTGTTCGGTGATGGGCAGGTTATCTTTGGTGATGGCTGGATACATTAAGTGGACTACGGGGATAAAGGTGAGTTTAGGTTTGATGTTGGGGCCGAGATTGGCTAAGGCGTCGGCCGGGGTGTTTTGATCTCTTGGTACTTGTTGTAAAATGCATGAGTCAAACTTGTTCACGAGCCTTTTTGCTATTTCCAAGTAAGCCTGCATCTTTGAATCCTTTGCTGCATACGAACCATTAATCTGACTGATAATTAACAAAGAGTCACAACGTACCTTAAGTCGGCGGATGTTCATGTCGAGCGCCAGTGATAATCCTAGGATCATAGCTTCATATTCTGCCTCGTTGTTGGTAGCTTTGAACTCGCAACAGACAGACTGCACTATGGTGTCCCCTTGTGGTGATTTCAGCACGATGCCGAGGCCTGTTCCCCGTATATTCGAGGAGCCGTCGGTGTGTAGGGTCCATGTTGAGGAGGATCCAGCGTCGGTTAGTGTGTTTACTTCAAGATCGACTTCGAGTTGTAGGTTCGGGCTGAAGTCGGCCACAAAATCTGCTAGAGCTTGTGACTTGATGGTTGTGCGAGGTTCATACCTGATGTCGTAACAACCTAATTGAATCGCCCATTTGGACATGCTGCCAGATAACTCGGGTTTCCTCATGATTTACTTCATGGGATAGTTAGTTCTAACAATAACAGGATGGCATTCAAAGTAAGGATGTAATTTAACGGAAGCAACAACAAGTGCAAGGACAAGTTTTTCGAGATGAGAGTACCTTGTTTCGGCGCTAAGTAGAGACTTACTGATGTAATAAACAGGTAGTTGTTTCCCGTCTTCCTCTCGTACTAATACTGCACTGATGGTCGACTCCGTCACCGCAAGGTACACCTGTAATTCTTCATTGTCTTTTGGTTTGGATAGCAGGGGAGGGTTCGTCAGGTACCGCTTGAGTTGCTGTAAAGCGGCTTCGTGGCGGTCGGTCCAGCCGAACTTCTCATTCTTCCTAAGAATGTCGTAGAACAATTTGCATTTGTCGGACGACCTGGAGATGAAGCGGTTGAGGGCGGCCACTCTGCCTGCTAATTTTTGCACGCCTTTCTGGTTCCGAGGTGATTGTAGGTTGATGATTGCACGGATCTGATCAGGACTTGCTTCGATCCCTCTTTGCGTAACCATGTAGCCTAAGAACTTTCCAGAAGAGACCCCAAATGAGCACTTGGTGGGGTTGAGCTTCATGCTGTATTCTCGCAAAACGTCGAAAGCTTGTCGGAGATGTGTGATATGATCCGAGGCTTTTTTGGATTTTACGAGCATGTCGTCGATGTAGACTTCCATTGTGTCGCCTAGCTGGTTTCTGAACATTTTGTTGACTAAGCGTTGGTAGGTGGCGCCGGCATTCCTTCAGCCGAATGGCATGACCTTGTAACAATAAGTACCCCGCTCCGTGATGAAGGCGGTTTTCTCTTGATCTTCTGGATGCATCAAAATTTGGTTGTACCCACTGAACGCGTCCATGAATGAGAGCATCTCATGTCCTGCAGTAGCATCAACCATGGCGTCGATGTGGGGTAAAGGAAAAGAATCTTTGGGGCATGCTTTGTTGATGTCGGTGAAATCTATGCAGACTCGCCACTTCCCGTTCTTTTTTCTTCCTACGACGACATTGGCTAGCCAGTCCGAATACTTCACTTCCCTGATCTTCCCTGTATCTAGCAGTTGTTGAACTTCGTCATTGATAATTTGGTTGCGCTCAAGAGCGAACTTTCGTCGCTTCTGCTTGACGGGCTTATGATTGGGGTCGACACTGAGCTTGTGAGTGATGACGTCTGGGCTAATGCCGGGAATATCTTCATGGGACCATGCGAAACAATCTGCGTTGGCTTTGAGAAAAGCGACAAGTTCCGACCTGATGTTGTCAGGAACATCGCATCCAATAAAAACAACCTGGTCTGGCTTTGCGGGATCCAGGATGACCTCATCGAGCTGTTCGGACTTGGGCTCGTTGTAGCTTACCGGTTCAGAACTGGACTGTAATTGCTATAAAGAGGATTTGTTAGTGGCCGAAGGCTTCAGGGCCGCTTTGTAGCACTCTTTGGACTCTTGTTGATCTCCCTTGATTTCTTGAACTCCCCATCGAGTTGGGAACTTAATGGTTTGGTGATACGTCGAAGGGATGGCCTTCATGTCGTGGATCCATGGCCTGCCCAAGATAATGTTGTAAGATGAAGGGCAATCAATAACACAAAATTTTACCTGTTGGTTTATCCCTTGAGTGTAAACAGGTAAGGTGACTTCTCCGAAGGTAGTCTTTGCTTCGCCGCTGAACCCTATCAACACGGTGGATTTTTTAACGACGTTCGTATCTGGGTTAAGCCCCATCTCTTTTAGGGCATCAAGCATCATCACATTAGTTGAGCTGCCGTTGTCGACGAGGACGCGTTTGATCATGCAATTCCCAACTGGAATGGAGATCACTAGGCCATCGTGATGTTTATCCGAGATGTCCCCTGCATCAGATTCGTCAAAGGATATAGGGGTTAGATACTTGGCGGCTACGGCTCGGGCCGGTCTATCTATCTCGTTCTCTCGAGCGTGTCTCTTCGCTGCGGAATAAGTTAAACCACAAATGTCAGAACCTCCAGCAATAAAATTCACAGTTTTAGTATGAGGAGGAGGTGAAGGAGGTCTAGATGGAGAGTTAGAATTGTTTTTGTTGACGACTCCACGGGCTTAGTCTGACATGACGCCCTTTAGCTGTCCGTTCTTTAATAGATAAGCCACTTCTCTCCTTAATGCGACGCAATCATTGGTTGTGTGGCCGATGTCAGCATGGAAGTCGCACCATTTCGAGGGATCCTTCTTCGACTCAGGTTTGCTAGACTTTGGAAGCCATTGCACTACTTTCCCCATCTTTGAAAGGTGGTTCATTAGACCTACAGTGTCAACACAAAAAGAGTATTCGTTAATTTTTGGAGGTAGATCCGGGCTGTTCTTCCAGTCGGAGTCGTCATCATCTTCCACCACTGCTACGTGCTGAGGTCGGGAATAAGGGAGGACATTGTCCAGTCGGGAGGTAACGGTCGGGATGATGGAGCGGAGGTAGGGATCGACATCATGGCGGATGTCGTCGTGCCGGCCTGAGATGGGATGACCCGAGCAGCCGTCGTGGTGACGGTTGTCGTCGATGTTCCTGCGGAAAATAGTTGAGTTGGGGGTGGGGGAAGCCACCTCGGGTTAGAGCGGGGATGATTTGGTAGTGGATCGAACTCGCGGATCTGCTGGAGAACAGGACCTCCAGGTTCGCCAAAGGGTACGTGGAGGGGGTGATCCGGGGCAGCATCGAGGTCCAAGCGGCGGTTCAGCCCGGAGGTGTCGCGTCGGTATTGGAGCCTGGATCTGGTGGCGATGGAGGCGGTAGACCTGACTTGGGATTGCAGCGCTTCGTTTTCCCTTTGGAGGATGCTGATGCGCTGCTCCATGGCTTCGAAGCGGCGAGTGATGTCGTCGGATGAACTAGCGTTTCCGGCCATGGTGATTGGAATGGTATTATCGAGCTACTTTTGATTGTCAGCCCCACGGTGGGCGCCAAATTGTTTTGGACAAATTCGACTTAGGGACGAACTTGTCTTGATGATGGTGCTAACAATCGATCGAGCTAGATAATTGAATATGGTGAGAGCAAGTTGTAAAAGCATAAGGGAATTGTCAGTTTATTGCTTGAGAGTTGCGTATATAAAACAAACACGACTAAGCCATTTTATAGGCATTTACAACATGAGTGTAACGTTTATGGAGTAATTGCCCATAATTAGATAATAAATCCGTAACGAAATCCGGCTCCATCAACGGTTGTAACGACCGTTTTGAGCCCAGCAGTTGGGAAGACCGTTCGAATAGTACCACCTCACGCCTTGTTGGCATCCACGCACACAATTCTTGCCACGTATGCCCACGTCACCAAGAGGGTATTTTCCCCCCTAACACTAACCCTGAAAATGAGAAACTTTAAAAACATTTTTACCTCGTGATTGGGCTTTGCCAGGCCCAATTACACTTTATAGCTTTGATTTCGAAAACATCTATAGCTACTCCCAATGACAAAGTGAGGGAGTTTCTACGCCTCTTTAGATACTTCCAATGACAAAGTGAGGGAGTTTCTGTACTATCCATTGACAAATCCCAATGACACGTGAGGGATATGTCGACACTTCAAGTGATGACCCTTAAGTCAAATGTTATCACTCGGGGGCTAGTGAGACCCTCGCAAAAACAGGTCGCCATGGCTTGTGCGACGCACTCCGTCTAATACTTTGACCATCGTCTTACTCCAAGACTCAGTCAAAGTGGGGGCTAACTGTAGACACCTACTTTTGCCCCCATTCCCGAAAGGGAAGGTTCAATGATGAAAGCATAAATCTCCACTTGACAACGCATCTCCTATAAAATAACGAATCTCGATCACCCCTTTTCATTTCACCCGAAACCTGCTATTTATGGAAACCTGCTAAAAATAGTAACTGCTGTAATGGGTAGTTGTTAAAAGTGGCAAGTCGTAAAAGATAGAAACCTGTCAGAATTAGGTGTTGCACTCTAACATAAATCCTAAATGAGATAGAGATTATGAGAGAATCCTATTCCTAATATGATTCGAAAATAAGAGTCACGTATTAATTAAAATCCTAACGAGCCTAGAGTTCGTAACGGGCCCAGACGCATTCCGTCACAAAATTAATACGCACTAAAAGACTCGATTAAGTCTCAAACACTCCGGATTCTAGAAATCCGAATCTGACTAAGAAAACAGCCCAGATCCTATTTTCAACGCCTGGCTCTGGGCGCCGAAATCTTCGGCGCCCAGGCCTGGGCGCTGAAATTACCTGGGACGTGTTCTTTCCTAATTCTTCGTGGATTAGAGTTCTACGATTCTATCTTTCCACGAACTCTTTTCTATAAATATAGCCCCAAGTTCGACACACAACACACAATTATTATTCTGAGTATTGACTCTAAACCCCTAAGCCTAAGCCTCACGCTGCAAAACTGATCACGCGTTCTGTCGCAATCGATCCATAAATCTAACAGAACGTATCCTGTCCCATAACTTGAGATTCGTTAAATAAAAGGAGAAATAGCAAAGTCAAAGTGGTTAGTTTTCTGAGAACCGTGACGAACCTCTCAAGGGTGCGTCGTAATGTGTCCCTTTTCCATGGTTTATTTGCTTTCCTCGCCCTTTTATGAACTGTTAAACTAATTAAATCTGATTGTTCTATCACGCCTAATAAAGATAATATGTTGGGAAATTGGATTATCATGCTAGGTCCCTTAAAACAATCTAAATCAGATAATCGCGATCGATCTAGTATTATATGTTGCATATTGTTAAAATCAACTCAGATTAGTTTAATAGTTAACGCATGTCCCTTCAATTATTTATGCTGAGCTAGTAAGGATATCCTGCCTCTGGAGTTATCGAGAGCAAGTACTCCTCTCGGTAGTTACAGTCCCCCGAACCTTCAATCTCTACCTTGCGGGTGTATGTTGTGAGATCTCCACACCAGGGATCACAAGGGAACCTACGGCAGTCATGGTCAAACATAATTGCACTCCCTTTATGTCACGATAAACGGGTTTTGTCAGTTTTTCTCATTGTCGTTAAAAACTAAATGGCGACTCCTATATTACTAGTCAATTGGGTGTAAACTCACAGGAAATCCAATTACACTTGATTTGACAAAAAGAAACGTCACACCCACGAGGGACAAGGTCACGCATTAGCCTCATGCTTTTTCGACCCCCTCACAGTGGCGACTCCACTGGGGAAAAATTCATCATTGAACCTTCCCTTTCGGGAATGGGGACAAAAGTAGGTGTCTACAGTTAGCCCCCACTTTGACTGAGTCTTGGAGTAAGACGATGGTCAAAGTATTAGACGGAGTGCGTCGCACAAGCCATGGTGACCTGTTTTTGCAAGGGTCTCACGAGCCCCCGAGTGATAACATTTGACTTAAGGGTCATCACTTGAAGTGTCGACATATCCCTCACGTGTCATTGGGATTTGTCAACGGATAGTATAGAAACTTCCTCACTTTGTCATTGGAAGGATCTAAAGGGGCGTAGGAACTCCCTCACTTTGTCATTGGGAGTAGCTACAGATGTTTTCGAAATCAGAGCTATAAAGTGTAATTGGGCCTGGCCAAGCCCAATCACGAGGTAAAAATGTTTTTAAAGATTCTCATTTTCAGGGTTAGCTAAACGAGAAAACCCCCTTGTTTTTATGGGACGTAAAACAAAGGAAAATCCAGCACATCGTTTTTTTTTTGAAAAAAAACAGAAAACCATTCTTTTAAATTTTGGAAAAAAGGAAAGCTACTCACATCGTTCTTTTTTGGAAAAACGGAAAACCAATCTTCGGAAAAAGGGAAAGCTACTCACATCGTTCATTTTTGGAAAAACGGAAAACCAATCTTTGGAAAAAAGGGAAGCTACTCACATCGTTCTTTTTTGGAAAAACGGAAAACCAGAAAAAGTTATCGCTGCAGCGATTAAGGACCTGCGCGGTTAGTGACGCAAACCCCGTCGGCTAAAGATGGCGAGCCTGTCCGCTAAGGGTGGACACCCCGTCCGATAGAAGTGGACGAATCTGTTTTTGAAATTTGAAAATAAGGACCTACGCGGTTTGTGACGTAGACCCCGCCGGCTAAAGATGGCGAGCCTGTCCGCTAAGGGTGGACACCCCGTCCGATAGAAGTGGACGAATCTGTTTTTGAAATTTGAAAATAAGGACCTACGCGGTTTGTGACGTAGACCCCGCCGGCTGAAGATGGAGAACCTGTTTCATTTCGTTTTTGTTTTTTTTTTTTTTTGAAGACTCTATTTTTCGAAAACTAAGGATCTGCCGGCTAGTGACGCAGACCCCGCCCGCTGGGGATGGGCGAACCCTGTCCGCTGAGGGTGGACGTCCCTGAATTCGTTTTTTCGTTTGGGAACTCGCGTGGTTCGTGACGTGATCTTGCCAACTGAGATGGGCAAGTTTCCTATTTTTTTATCGTGATTTCTTTGTTAAGAATTTCGTTTGTTTATTCTTGCAAGAGCGAATTCTTTCGAGGGATGCTCGAATTTAGTTGTAACCTGAACGTGGGTTGACAACGGATTTAGACGGACCTTTGTCTTGCGACTGTCTGCTTTCGTGGTTTTGAGCTAGTCTTTACGGCTCGATTTTTGCCACCACTTGGTCTTTGATCAGAGGACCATGTACAAGTGTCAATGACGACCCTTTTTCTGAGGTCGAACCTGTTCTTTTGAGATCATCCAAACATGGTACGGCGTATAGCGTAGTCCGGCAATGTGATTTCGATTGCGCACTCTTTGTTGGAGTATACTTTTCGCGAGCCCCCAAGCACTTGGGCTTTGTTGGTCATTTTTCGCATATTTCATAACGTCTTTTAATCATGTTTGGGGTCGTGCTCGTATGTGCGAGCGACCTTTCATAGCGGTGTGCTATTTTGGCGAAGTCATGGGTTGCGACTTCAGTCTTCGGGCGACAAGGTTTAATATCATCCGGTTTAGCTTGGCCGGGATTAATCTTTTGACAAACAAACATTTTTTATTTGAGAAACCAATAACTTAACAACATTTTTTGGTGTTTCGAAGAATGACCTTGATATTTCATATTTGTTTTGAAAAGTGTACATATATGTTCCTTGAGACAAGTCTAAGTTTCGACCAAGTTTTACCATTCATTTTCGCTATTTGGGAGCTTAAAGGTGCTTTTGGGCTTGATCTTAATTGCAATAGGGTCTCGTGTCTAGCAACACGGTTTTAAGTCTTTTCCTGTTCCGCGTTTTGTGAAATCTGGGCCTTGGGCTGCGTTTTCGGCGCCCATTGCTGGGCGTTAATTATTTCGGCGCCCAGCTTCGGGCGCTGAAAGTCCTTTCCTGGCGAATTTTGACTTTCGGATTTCTTAACGCGTTTCCGAATGGGATCAAGGTGTCACTTGATGCGTTCAGCTATATATAGGGGCTAGATACGTCCCTATTTTTCCATCACTCTCAATTTCCTTCTTTCTTTGCTGTGTTTTAGTTACTCCTTGCTTTCGTCATGTCAATTCCTACTTTCTCACTCCAACGGGCTGTTAGGCGTTGGCTACGGGCCCTTACTCCTACAGAAAAGACTTTGTTGAAAGAATACCATTTAGAGGCACTTTTAGGCTTACAAAAAATTAACATTGACTATAATTTTCTGCATGCAGCCCTAAGCTTTTGGGATTCCGATCATCATGTTTTTATCTTTCGGGGCAACGAAATATGTCCTTTGCCAGATGAATTTGCTGCGATCCTTGGTTATCCTACTAATGCTACCCCTGCCACTCCTGGCACTATTGAAGAGGGTAAAACAACCATAGGGGCTTTCCTAGGACTAGATGCTAACATGCTTGCTGAAATTGTTGTAGGTGATGAGGTTAATTTGGCAAAACTTGTAAAACACCACTTTAGGCCTAGTAAGAATATGACCGAACAGAAATTGAATATTCGAGCCCTTGTATTTTGCTTGTTGAATCATTATTTGCTGTCGAATAACAATGGTGAGTTCGGTGACATAAGGTTGATCCCCTTGATTAGCCAGATGGAAAGTTGCTATTCTATTATGCCGTTGGTTGTTGCCGAGACTTTGCTGAGTGCGGATGAGCTGAAGAAGGATGCCAAATCTGAATATTTTAAGGGAAGCCCCCTATTACTGCAGGTAATCGATTTTTTTTTTCTTTGCGCACGTATACGTTTTTTTTGCATATATATTTTTTATTCGTTCTGCCTTGGGGCTGAGTTTCAGCGCCCAGGGCTGGGCGCTAGAACTATCGGCGCCTGGTCCTGGGCGTTGAAACTGCGCCCCAGGAACCGTTTTCTTTTTTATTATTTTTTTTATCGTTCCCGTTTTTTGCAGATTTGGCTCGTGGAACGGCTTAGGCTCTTGGAAACTCCTGCCGATCCTAAACATTATCGCCCTATAGCCTTGGGTAACCGAAAATATTTGCACCGAGGCCAGGACGAGGCCGAGTGGGCCTCCTTTTTTACTCATGGTATTTGTTCTATTAAGTGGGTGGTACCGTGGTGGGGTTTGACTACTATGACGGGGGGTTCTGATGTATTGGTTTATGTTTCCTTGTTGGGGCTATCTCGGCCCACTTATATTTTCCCTTACCGAGTCATGCGTCAATACGGTTTAAGGCAGACTATCCCCTTTTCTGATACGGTACCACCTAAAGTAGCGGCCTTTTCACAAGCACGGGTTCAAGCGTGGGCTAAGTATTATGATGGTCTCCCGCGTTGGGCCGTAGCTACAAATGGCTTTGTGGGTCTTTCTGAAAACTACAAGTTGTGGATGAGCTCCATGAAGGAAATAATGCCCTTGGTCCAAGTATGCATTCAATGTTAAGTCTAATAAATGTGGTTCAGTATTAATTAACAAGTTAATAATTCAGTGAGATCAAGTGAGCTGAATGCCTAGCTAGAGGCCGCTTCAGTTCAAGTGGAATTAATGATATTAATCCACAGCTTACTCTTGACTGAACCCGTAGGGTCACACAAATAGTACGTAAACGGATCAAGTATTTAATGGCATTAAATACTCCATCTATGGATATTCGGAATCGACGGATCTTGGTTTCAGTGGGAGCTGAAATCGTCAAAGGCAAGCAAATGAATACTCCGGAAACGATGATATTGCCGGAAACGAAAATATGGATCGTAGCGGAAATATAAATATTATCCAAGTCGTAGATGTTGCCGGAAATGGAAACATGGTACGTATCGGAAAATATTATCGGAAATAGAAATATTGCCGGAATCGGAAATATTGCCGGAAACGGAAATATTGTCTGAATCGGAAATATTATCGGAATCGGAAAATAATTCCAGAAACGGAAATATTAAATATTTGTTTGAAACGGAAATTAATTCCGGAATCGGAAATATTAAATATTGTTCGTATCGGAAATAAATTCCGGAATCGAGAATTTAATCGGAAGCGCATCGTGCGAATTAGCATCAAACGAGGCCTGCCAGACGAAGGCCCAGCACGAAGCCGGGCCATCGCCCAGCAAGCCAAGCGCAACAACCACACGCCAAGCATGCGACCAGGCCCAGCGCAAAAGCCAGGCCCAGCCGAAGCTTGGGCGCGCGCGCGGGGCTGCGACGAGTGGGCTGGCGCTGTGCGTGGGCCGCAAGGCCTGCGTGCGGTGCTAGCGTATTACTCGAAGTGTGTTACTCGAATCCTAAAGCGAATAGAATTCGTTTGATGATTAAATTCCTAATCCTAAAAGATAAATTAATTAAATAAGAGTTCCACTAGGATTCTAATTTAATTAATTCGTATCCTAGTAGGATTCCAATTCTCTTTCCATACCCCTATAAATATGTGGCCTGGGTTCACAATTTATAACGAGTTTTCAAGTATTCAAAGTGAGTTTTTGAGAGAAAAATTTAGTCACATACCTTGCCTAAAAGTGCCGAAATTATTAGTACCTTAAGGGCAATTCTAGTTGGTCAATCTTAAGGCGGATCCGGACGTGCTGTGGACTATCTACGGAGGGACGACACTTGGAGTCCTAAAGACTTGTTCTTGGTCGGTTCGGGCGCAGCTAGGGAAGGCACGCAACAAAGAGTATGCTTCTAGACTATGCTATATGATTATGTATAAATAATATGTATTCCTGGCTTAATGGTTGTTTCCGCATGATTTATGAATTGTCATATGTATCATAACCTAACAGTGGTATCACGAGCCTCTTATTATTTTCATAATCTAAATTGCATAAACATGATTAAATATTAAAAATTTGCAAGAATTAAAAGGGGTGATTAATTTTCGTAATTGTTAATTAATCGCAAATTGCGTTTATTTAATTATACGTACGTAGTTTTTCGGCAGTTTCTTCGTTACTCATCCAAAATGAGTGATTTTTGTGTCAATTCCGCATGTAAAAGGCAGTTTCGGCCGAACCCGGAATTCTCAAATTCGAAGCCTAACTATGACTTTTCGAAGGTTTTAGTTTTTCGAATGCAAAATTTCGTAAATTTAAGATGTTAATTAAATATTTGCAATTCTTGTTGGTAAATCTTGAATTTTTGATTGACCTACTGTATATGTTTAACAAGTTTGAATGCCTAGCCTTGTTAATTATGCAATCTAATTTGTAATTATGATTAATTTGTTGAAAATTAGAATAATTTAGAATTAATTTGATTTTCATAATTAATTATAATTAAATTAGATACCTATGATTAAAAACCACCATAAAAATTGTAAATTTATGATAAATTTTAAATTTTTATGACCTAGACTTGAATCCATGATAATCGGAAATCAATTGAATAATAAATTTTCGATTTTTCGCCCTAAAATTATTAAATTAATATTATTTATTAATTTGTCATTAATTTTAAGTATAATTTTTTTTAAATTTTATGCGATTCGTTCATATAACTTGCACGCACAAAGCAATGGACGCTACGTGTTACCCTTAAGGGGTGTTGTATAGTGCGGGCATGTGACGACGAGCAAGGGAGCTCGTCGCCCATGCGGCACGAATGCAATGAGCAAGGGCATGGTGCACGAGCACAAGGCAGGAGCCTTGCCTTGTGTCGTGGGCTATGAGCAATGAACGAATGGGCATGGGCGAAGGCAAGGCACGGCAGTCGCGTGTGGGCAGCAAGCGAGCTGCGCCACAACGTGCACTGCCTCGCGCAAGCGCGCGCAGCCTCTCGCGCAGCGAGCGCAAGCTCGCGTGCCACGAGTGCTGCGCCCAGCGTCGATGCCGCGCGCAGCGAGCGCTGGCTCGCACCAAGCGAGCGCTAGCGAGCGCGCACAGCATGCGCTGGCGAGTGCACGAAGCGAGCGCTGGCCCGCGTGCAGCGAGCGCTAGCGAGCGAACGCAGCGAGCGATGGCTCGCGTGCATCGAGCGCTGACGCGCGCGCAGCGAGCACATGCTCGCGTGCATCGAGCGCTGACGCGCGCGCAGCGAGCACATGCTCGCGTGCATCGAGCGCTGGCGCGCGCGCAGCGAGCACCAGCTCACGCGATGGCTTGCGAAGGGTAGAAGCAGCAGCTATGCGACGCAGCGCATGGGCTGCGCGCACATGGCCAGCGATGGCTGTGTGCGTGTGGCCCATGGGCGTGTGATGCGTGAGGTGTTTGCGTTGCGATTAGATCGTTTTGAAATTTTAATTTGAAATTTTCAGTTTACGTAATTTTAATTAATTTTAAAATTAATAATTTAAATTATTTTCTTGGATTTTAATTTTGAATATTGTAATTATAATAAATTTTGTTTATTCTAATTATTTTACTAAAATTAAAATCATGAATTAATTTGAATACGACTGAAAGTAAATTAAACTTTTTGGATTCAATTATAAATTTATATGAGCTTTAAATTTTAATTAAATTTGTATGTTTCCGGTTAGACTAGAAATACATTTTTATGTTTAAAATTAGTAAAGCATATGAATTTATTGGTTTAAGTGGGAGCCCTTTTTAGTCATAAACTCTTGATTAGGTCTACAAATCCTTAAGGTTAAAACAACTTGATTAGAATTAATAAGGACTGGATAATTTGTAGATTATTGGTGCCTTTGATTAATTGCTGCAAATGTTTATGTGATGCATAATGTGTTTTACTAACCAGCTATGTGGGCCATTCATGTTAATGAATGGGTGAATGGTATATATTGTATATGTACTGTTTTGCAGGTTATGAAGTGACTAGTATGGCCCAAATAGGATAGAAAATATGGTCTGCGTACCATTAATTTGAATGTAATTGGTCTAAAGTACCAAAATTGTTTTTCAATTCAAATATGGTCTGCGTACCATCAAATAGTTGTAATTAGTTTTAATTATAGCTTATCCTATTTGAAGAAAATGGTGCCTCCCACGGAGATTTTCAAGACGGACTTTGAAGTTAAAGCTTCAAGATGAAGTCGGGCCATACTAGATCACATTTATCTTATGCATGCTTTAAGTTATTTATTGCTTTAAATATGTCTTAATTATGCATGAGATTGTGGCTTGATTATGTTGCATGATTAAGGATTTTAGTTCACTTAAAATCTAACCAACATAGTAAAAGCCTTAAAGTTCCAAACTTAAAAAAAATTGAGTTATAAGGTGCCATGCCAAAATATACACTTGCTTGGATATCCTTTACATCAATCTAGTAATAGTTTTCGCTCAGCGAGGTGTTACTTATTGGTCCTAAAGGGGCAAGGTACACAAATAATTGTGAGTACATGTTAGTTTTGGTGAAACTCAACTATATAAGTAGGGAGTCCTTTTATGTCGTGGCAAAATCGATAGGTTTACCTAATAAGTTCTTAGACGTACCTATCAACCAAGAATAGTTTCTAGACTATTAGCAAAAGGCTTTTGCTTACCTAAGATGTTTTAGGATTAAGTCGACAAACTGTGCTTAGTTCTTCAATGATTTTAGGATCTTGGAATCATTTTATTAACACCTGCCGGAACACATAACTTGAATAAAATGCTTAATAAACATTGAATTATGCATGTATGCTAGAATTTAAGTTTATTAAGAGAAAATGTGAATGGTTATTTATTTGTTTATTCTTTTCAATTGTAGTTTTTAATATGGCAAACAACAATCAAAACATCATCATAGGTTCTGAGCTTATGGTCAAGGTGAACCTGGCAAATTTTCTTGAATGGGAAGCTAAGCTAGTTGAAATAGTCAAACTCAATGGACTTGAGTATGTACTGTCACATCCCATGCCAAGCTACTATGCCAGAGACATGACCCCTGAGAGATTTTACGCCTGGGATGCGGATCTGAAAAAAGTTATGAGTCTCATGCTGAACAATATCCCTGATGATTGGGCTAGAAGGTTTGTAGCCTATGAACCTTTTACGCTCATTAAGAATCTGAGGGATATCTGTCGTGGAAGCACGGAGGACAGGGACCTGAATGTCCATGAGTTGATTGAATCAATGTCTGGTCTAAAGGTTAGTTCTCCCAACAGGTGTTATAGGATGGAGGTCCAAGAAACACATGTTCAGCTCCTTCGCACTAAACAGAGGGTAGGCGTCCCACTGAGGTTCCATGTGGATCTTATGCGTTCATACTTTGATCGCCTAAGTCTACTAGGAACACCAATAAGCGAAAGGATGGCAGTCTTTATCTTGCTCAATTCACTACACAGTGGGTTTGGTCTCTTCAAGCAACTATACCTAAGTGAACCAAGAGAAGAAACAGTTGCAGAATTTGTTCACCTTGTCAGAAAGTCTGAAATAATACTGGACTGTGAAGCCAAAGATTTACTCAAGGCTAGAAGGAGACCGTTCAAGAAAGGTGGAAAGTCCAAGGGCAATGCTAAATCAAAGCAGGACAAATCCACATCAAGCTGTCTTTATTGTGATGGAATAGGTCATTACAAAAGAGAATGTCCAAAGCTAAAGGAAGATCAGAAGAACGGAACAGTCGTTCCATCTTCAGGTATTTTCGTTATAGACTGTATACTTGCTAATTCAACTTCTTGGGTATTAGATACAGGTTGTGGCTCACACTTATGTTCCAATCCACAGGGACTAAGAAGAAGTAGAAAGTTAAGCAAGGGTGAAGTCGACCTACGAGTGGGAAATGGAGCACGGATTGCTGCATTAGCTGTAGGAACTTACTATTTGTCGTTGCCCTCCGGGCTAGTTTTGGAACTGGAAGAATGTTTCCATGTTCCAAGTCTTACTAAAAACATCATTTCAGTTTCTTGCTTAGATGCTAAGGGATTTTCCTTTTTAATAAAAGACAATAGTTGTTCGTTTTATTTTAAAGAGATGTTTTATGGATCTGCTAGATTAGTCAATGGACTTTATTTATTAGATCACGACAAACAAGTATATAACATAAATACCAAAAAGGCCAAAAAGGATGATTCAGATCTCACCTATCTGTGGCATTGTCGATTAGGCCATATAAACTTGAAACGCTTAGAAAGACTTCAAAAGGAAGGAATTCTAGAACCATTTGACTTAGAGGATTATGGTAAATGCGAATCACGTTTACTTGGCAAAATAACAAAGCAACCTTTCTCTAAAGTTGGAGAAAGAGCAAATGAACTATTGGGTTTAATCCATACAGATGTATGTGGACCAATGAGTACAAATGCTAGAGGTGGTTTCAGCTACTTTATCACTTTCACTGATGACTTCAGTAGGTATGGTTATGTCTACCTAATGAGGCATAAGTCTGAATCCTTTGACAAATTCAAGGAATTTCAGAGTGAAGTAGAGAATCAATTAGGCAAGAAGATTAAGGCACTACGGTCTGATAGAGGCGGTGAATATCTGAGCTATGAATTTGATGACCATCTGAAAGAATGTGGAATTCTATCAGAATTGACTCCTCCTGGAACACCACAATGGAACGGTGTGTCGGAACGGAGGAACAGAACCTTGCTAGACATGGTCAGGTCGATGATGGGTCAGGCCAAACTTCCATTAGAATTTTGGGGACATGCACTAAATACAGCTGCACTCACTATAAATAGAGCTCCGTCTAAAGCTGTCGAAAAGACTCCATATGAATTATGGTTTGGAAAGCCTCCAAATGTGTCTTTTCTTAAGATTTGGGGATGTGAAGTATACGTCAAACGATTAATTTCAGACAAACTTCATCCAAAATCGGACAAATGTATCCTTGTGGGCTATCCAAAGGAAACAAAGGGGTATTACTTCTACAATACATCTGAGAACAAGGTGTTTGTTGCTCGAGATGGTGTCTTTTTGGAGAAAGATCACATTTCCAAAATGACAAGTGGGAGAAAAGTAGACCTCGAAGAAATTCGAGTCGAACAACAAACTCTAGAGAATGCTCAAGATGACATTCAGGATGAAACTCAGAGATCTTTAGAAGAATCTGGTGAGAATCATGGTCAAACTAGAAATGTTACCCCGCGTAGATCGCAAAGATATAGATCTCAACCGGAAAGGTACTTAGGTATTTTGACGAACGAGAGCTATGACGTTCTATTACTTGAAAGTGATGAACCTGCGACTTACAAACAAGCTATGACGAGCCCTAGCTCCAAGCAATGGCAAGAAGCCATGCAATCTGAATTAGACTCCATGTCTGAAAACCAAGTATGGGATTTGGTCGATTTGCCAGATGGCTACTAAGCCATTGGAAGCAAATGGGTTTTCAAACTGAAAAAGGACAAGGATGGGAAACTTGAAGTTTTCAAAGCTAGATTGGTTGCAAAAGGTTACAGGCAAGTCCACGGTGTGGATTACGATGAAACCTTTTCACCAGTTGCAATGCTAAAGTCTATTCGGATAATGTTAGCAATCGCTGCATATTACGATTACGAAATATGGCAGATGGATGTCAAAACTGCTTTCTTAAACGGCGTTTTAACAGAAACTGTGTTTATGACACAGCCTGAAGGTTTTGAGGATCCAAAGAATGCTAAAAAGGTATGCAAGCTAAAGAAGTCAATCTACGGATTGAAGCAGGCATCCAGGAGCTGGAATATACGTTTTGATGAAGCAGTCAGTGACTTTGGTTTCATCAAGAACGCAGACGAATCTTGTGTATACAAGAAGGTCAGTGGGAGCAAAATTGCTTTCCTAGTATTGTATGTCGATGACATATTACTTATCGGAAATGACATTCCTATGTTGAACTCTGTCAAGATTTGGCTTGGGAAATGTTTTTCGATGAAAGATCTAGGAGAAGCACAGTACATATTGGGCATCAAGATTTACAGAGATAGATCTAAAAAGATGATTGGACTTAGTCAAAGCACTTATATCAATAAGGTGCTTGATAGGTTCAAGATGGCGGACTCCAAGCGAGGCTACCTACCCATGTCTCATGGAATGACTCTAAGCAAGACTCAGTGCCCAAAAACACTTGATGAGCGTAGACGAATGAATGGGATTCCATATGCATCATTGATTGGTTCAATAATGTATGCTATGATATGTACACGCCCGGATGTTGCGTACGCACTCAGTGCTACGAGCAGATACCAGTCAGACCCAGGAGAGGCGCATTGGACTGCTGCCAAGAATATTCTGAAGTACCTGAAAAGGCACAAAGATGACTTCCTGGTCTATGGAGGAGATGATGAATTAATTGTTAAAGGCTATACGGACGCAAGTTTCCAAACCGACAAAGATGATTTCAGATCACAGTCTGGGTTTGTCTTCTGCCTCAACGGAGGAGCAGTAAGCTGGAAAAGTGCTAAGCAAAGCACCATTGCGGATTCTACAACTGAAGCGGAGTACATTGCTGCACATGAAGCAGCAAAGGAAGCTATATGGCTAAGGAATTTCATAGGTGAACTTGGTGTAGTCCCCTCCATTAAAGGACCAATAGCCCTGTATTGTGATAATAACGGAGCTATTGCACAGGCAAAGGAGCCTAAACACCACCAGAGAGTCAAGCATGTACTTCGTAGATTTCACCTTCTACGAGAGTTCGTTGAAAGAAAAGAAGTCGAGATAAGCAAAATTGGAACTCATGACAACATATCAGATCCATTGACTAAACCTCTGCCGCAGGCGAAGCACAACTCGCACACTGCAGCTATGGGAATCAAGCATATTGGAGAATGGCTTTGATGTCTCTGTTTAATGTTTTAAAGTTTTAGAGTTTAAATCTTTGTAAAACATTATTGGTTAATCATTCACAATAAATGAAAAGAATTCATTTTTCCATTTAATTTGTGGTTTATTAAATGATGAGTCCCTTCAATTTGACGATATATTCAAGATAGACTGTCAGGACCAGTCCTGTGACTAAGAAATGTCTATCAAGTGAACTTGAATGTCAAAGTTTGAAAATGGTCCCTAGTCGGAGTTTTCTATAAAATTGGACGCATAGAAAATGTTAGACGACTAGAATGCAAGATGACTAGTAGTTCTGTTTCTTGAACTATGTGGACATGGCAATGTCATAATCATTTGCATAGATACTTACTTTGGGAAGACTAGTATCGGACAAGACCTATGAAACTTTACTGTAAGAGATGAAAATCTGTCATAAGTAAATTTCATTAAAATTATTAGACACTAAATCCTCAATACCTGAGTGATTTGAGATTACTTGTTTGAGAACTGGTTGCTTTGACGTTGACCAACCGTCGCACCGTAAAAGAAGGCTATAAAGGCAACGCTCAGGTAATCACCTATCAAACGAAGTCTAATCTCAAGATCGCAAGATTATGATTGTCCTCCCATAAATCGGGATGAGATGCTTAAAAGTTGTACAAGGCCACTCGGAGAGCTAGAAACTGTGAAATGCATGGCCGTGCTCGGATGAATCATAGGCTATGATTATCTGTTTATTTGATCAGTTGAACTCTGAAACCGAGGATCACCTCTGGACATAATAAGGATGACAACTCTTACCTTATGTTCAAGAGCAAGCATCGAGCGACAAAGGAATTAGGAAATGCACACTTGTCCCTAAGGACAAGTGGGAGACTGAAGGAAATAATGCCCTTGGTCCAAGTATGCATTCAATGTTAAGTCTAATAAATGCGGTTCAGTATTAATTAACAAGTTAATAATTCAGTGAGATCAAGTGAGCTGAATGCCTAGCTAGAGGCCGCTTCAGTTCAAGTGGAATTAATGATATTAATCCACAGCTTACTCTTGACTGAACCCGTAGGGTCACACAAATAGTACGTAAACGGATCAAGTATTTAATGGCATTAAATACTCCATCTATGAATATTCGGAATCGACGGATCTTGGTTTCAGTGGGAGCTGAAATCGTCAAAGGCAAGCAAATGAATACTCCGGAAACGATGATATTGCCGGAAACGGAAATATGGATCGTATCGGAAATATAAATATTATCCAAGTCGTAGATGTTGCCGGAAACGGAAACATGGTACGTATCGGAAAATATTATCGGAAATAGAAATATTGCCGGAATCGGAAATATTGCCGGAAACGGAAATATTGTCTGAATCGGAAATATTATCGGAATCGGAAAATAATTCCGGAAACGGAAATATTAAATATTTGTTCGAAACGGAAATTAATTCCGGAATCGGAAATATTAAATATTGTTCGTATCGGAAATAAATTCCGGAATCGAGAATTTAATCGGAAGCGCATCGTACGAATTAGCATCGGACGAGGCCTGCCAGACGAAGGCCCAGCACGAAGCCGGGCCATCGCCCAGCAAGCCAAGCGCAACAACCACACGCCAAGCATGCGACCAGGCCCAGCGCAAAAGCCAGGCCCAGCCGAAGCTTGGGCCCGCGCGCGGGGCTGCGACGAGTGGGCTGGCGCTGTGCGTGGGCCGCAAGGCCTGCGTGCGGTGCTAGCGTATTACTCGAAGTGTGTTACTAGAATCCTAAAGCGTATAGAATTCGTTTAATGATTAAATTCCTAATCCTAAAAGATAAATTAATTAAATAAGAGTTCCACTAGGATTCTAATTTAATTAATTCGTATCCTAGTAGGATTCCAATTCTCTTTCCATACCCCTATAAATATGTGGCCTGGGTTCACAATTTATAACGAGTTTTCAAGTATTTAAAGTGAGTTTTTGAGAGAAAAATTCAGTCACATACCTTGCCTAAAAGTGCCGAAATTATTAGTACCTTAAGGGCGATTCTAGTTGGTCAATCTTAAGGCGGATCCGGACGTGCTGTGGACTATCTACGGAGGGACGACACTTGGAGTCCTAAAGACTTGTTCTTGTTCGGTTCGGGCGCAGCTAGGGAAGGCACGCAACAAAGAGTATGCTTCTAGACTATGCTATATGATTATGTGTAAATAATATGTATTCCTGGCTTAATGGTTGTTTCCGCATGATTTATGAATTGTCATATGTATCATAACCTAACACTCCGATGATAAGGATGTGAGGACCGAGACTCGAAATGGGGAGCCGGCTGAGCTTTTGATACCTCGCATTCGGGTCAGATATGAGGGTCGTGATTCTGCCAATCCTCGCACCCATGGTATTAAGACTGTGAAAGCTCGTCCTGATCGAAAGCGAAAAGAAGTTCCTCCCCGTTCCAGTTCTAGGCCTAAAAAGGTGCCTAACATGAAGGGGCCTGCTGTTGTTAAAAGAAGTGCAGGCTCTCGCGGAGATCGTCGCCGAAACAATGTATGGTTAGGAAGGCTCAGCCGCCTGTAGAAACAGTGGCTAGTCTAGTTGATTATAATAATTCTTCTCCCACCATTGTTTGTGCCCTTGAGGCTGAGCGGGCTATAACCGAGAATGTTTCTGAAGCCTTGGCATCTTTGGAAGTTAGTGTCCAGGAGCCGGTTCTTATTGAGATTGATATAGGGGCAGCGCAGAAGACTGTGGGGGTGGATCCTGCGAACATTGCCCTCTACAAGACTTTATTTGATGATCCGGAAGAACTAGAGTAGTGTAGTTCTTGCTAGGGTGTAGGTGCCCTTTATTTATTTCAGTTGTGTTTGTTTTTTCATTTCTTAGCACTTTCTTTTCCTTCTTATTATTTTTCAATAAAGGCGTATTTTATTTTTCATTTTCATTTTTTGTTTCTCCTCTTTTTTATATTTTTATATGTCTAACACTTTTTGCACAATTTATATATGTTTTTTTTTTATTGGACCGAATCCTTGGTAAGGATTGCCTACGTATCTTGTCAGAATCAGGTCGCGCGTAGTTCTAGCTAGAATAAATTCTAAGATGCCGGATTTTAATAGATATGCCCTGAGGTGGAAGCATATTACTTAACCGGTCAAATGAGTGAAGTATTATCATTATTTTCGTCTGCCGTTTTTTTTTTCCGTAAGTCGCGTAAAAAATTAAATTCGACTATTTCTTGTATGGCTATATTTTTTGGTGAGCCTATTTGGATACGTGCTGTACCCCCCAAGTGTTCGTTATTTTTACGTTATGTGCGGATAAAATGACGAGCACTTCTAAAAAAAATTTAGGCAGGCAGAGAGTTTCAACACCCAGGTTGGGGCGTCAAAGATTTTGGCGCCCAGCCCTGGGAGCTGAAAATGATTTCTGGCGGTCGTTTTTGACGCTTTGCTTCACGTGTTCTTGCATTTATTTCTTTTTCTTCGTTTTAGTGCTTTGCTCTTTACTTGTATAAAAATTGATTTTGAGGCTATTTCGGAGGCTTTTTTTACTGTTAGCGTGAGACGCATTTTTGTCCGGATTTAATTTTTTCTATTCGTGACTCGAAACGGCTTTGAAAATGGAGTTAGGGTGCGGGAGTTATGAAAATCTTTGTGTAGGCTTTTGGGTGGGTTGAGGTGCGTGTCGTTTTTGAAGGGTATGGTGGGGTTACATTTTATTAATTCCCTTTTTAAGAAACATTTGCATTTGTTTTGGATTTTGATTTCCTTTGATTTCTTTGGGTTGCATGGATTGACTTTTTATGATGACATTGGTTGACCTTTATGTTCTGGGGATATGAAGAGGATGGTACGGTATATTTCGTGGATTTCGGGAATTGGTGCCCATGGCACGATTTCAAGACCGAGTGGGTCTCGTTTATTGGGCCTAGAGTGGGCCGCCTCTTTAGTATTTTGCAAGTACATTTGGTGCTTACTTAGTGTTAGAATAAAATTTTTAGGAGAAATATTACGCCTTTATTAATTTGGAAAGTAAGGAAAACACACTGAAATAAAATTGACCTATATTCTAAGGGGTCTTAGGACTATCTAAAGTCTTTATTATTTTTTTCTTCCAATCTAAAGAACTACTAGGCGCTTTTTACTAAGGTGCTTTATGTGGCTCAAGCCTTGGGTTTAGTCTCGTAAAACTTTGGTCCTTCACCGGTACTCATCTTGAATTATATTCCTTTTGCATTGACCCACTGATATGTCTTCACCCATCCGTTTTCGATCTCTTCTAGTGTTGATGCAGGAGCGATTAACCGGGTTGGATCGAAACCTTCATCTTGTAAAGCTAGGGTAGTCATCACAGTCTCGTCCTCCATAGGTCTCGATTCGTTAAACAATGTCCATAAAGCCCGGTTGTCCAATATTTCAGTTGTTTTAGTCTTGGTGAGGTGGGGTGCCTCATACAAGGTGTGGCAGTCGTGGAAGATTTCAAATCCTGGTTTGAGCAAGCCATCCTGAACGAAGGGTTCAGGGAAATCACAGCATGGGTGTCCTTCTCCTTCCCGAACGAACATCCCGTTAAGGGTTCTTTGATACGGCACTACTACAAAAATGGGCTATGGAACCATTCCTATAGTACCATATATGTCACATATTAGGTTTCTTAGATAAAAAGACCAATTATGTAAGAAGTGTGGTTTCTTAGAAAAAATATAAGAAACCATAACATAGAAAAATATGGTTCCTCATACACAATGGAATTTAGGTGGAAGTCAAAGATATCAAATTTGTATGAAAACTGGTCTCTTATTAATTTAAATTTATATAGTAAATAATAAGAAAACTAAAAATAAAAAAGTTTTGTATTGCAGTTAAATATTTTCTTTTCAATTTTAGGGAAAATAAATAAACCAGGCCTATAAGAGAAAAAAAAAACCTATCTTCCGCCCCCATTCTCTCTTTCACTCGCCTGACTCCATTGCCGCCTTCGAATCACCGAGCCAATTTCCACAACGCCAACAACCCAGAAGTTTGCTGCTTAAACAAAACCCAAATTCTAATTTCCCAGCAACATCGACCCAGAAGTTTGCTGCCTAAACAAAACCCAATTTACCGAAAACCCCACCGAAATCAACACTGAAGAAACCACGCAAACTGATTCCAAGCAAGATAGAAATGCGTCCAAATTGAACAATTGAATCGAAGTCCCTTGTTCTTCATCAAAGGAAGAAATAGAAGAATTGTGCGCTTTGATTAGAGAGAGAACGCAACAAAGATAAGTTTTTAGGAAGTGGGTATGCGTTAAATTGCAAGAATTTGTTATGGAGGATAGAGAATTTGAATGTTTTGGTGGGATTCAAGTGGGTGGTGGTGACGTTGCATAAGGAATTTTGAAGAATTGGTGACATTTTTTTCACTTTGATTTGTAAGTTTTGTTAGGGTTTATTTGGGGATTCTTAAATTATCTCAAGGTTCAAACATTGTTAGGGGTCCGTTTGTGTGAATTTAAACGAGATCGGCGGTGATATATGAACGTCCGTGAGCATGGTACGGCGGCGGAAGGCATTGCCCATGCTTCTTTTCTGAGAAGAGATACAAAGATATTCAATGAATGTCAGGGTCTGTTTTTGAAAGGAAGCACCAAAAACACTCATTGTACAAAACTAAAATTTTCCTAAATCCTCCATATTTTGTACGGGACCTTTTTATTGTTGTAATCGAAGGATCTATTTTTATCCCAATATGATATCATTGGTTGTTCTTGATTGATTCATATAAGTGATATGAGTAATTATTTTGTGTTTGAAATTCAAATTAAGATGTTTAATTAATATGCAAAATTTATTTGGGCAATAATTTTCAATGGCGGCAAACCAGTTGCTATGCTGGTGTTTTTAAAGTAGAAAAGAGACCATATATCTTTCACATAATGTTTCTTAAAATTAAGCTAAGATACCATATTTCTAACAAAAAATGTGTTTTAATTTAACATAAGAAACCATTTTTCTTATAATACAGATTTCTTTGTTTGTAAATTTAAATACTATATAACGTATCCAAGAAACCATATTTCATTAATAATTGGTTTCTCTATTCAATTTAAGACACCACACCAAAATTATGGTTTCTTAGGCTAAGAGACCGGTGAGATAGACACCATACCTTTTAAGGTCTCTTAAGCTGGTTTGGTATGGTTTCTTATCCCATTTTTGTAGTAGTGCGGGGGAAGGAGGGTGGTTTGTTTGGCCTTGTTAAGGCGTAGCCCAGACAGGCGGTCAGCAATATCTTCTTCCTCCGTTGGTTCATAGCCTAAGCCAAAGGGAGTAGATTTGTTGGGTAAAGGATGGAATGTGCATTCCTTCTTCCTTATGCCCAATGGGGTTCCAGGGAAATAACCTTGAGCTAACAGCATTCTAGGGATGACTCGGGATGCGTGCGGGTCTAGGAATGCTGGATCATAGTCTTCGATGAACTGGATTGCTTCTTCCATTTGAAACCCATAAAGGTCTTCTGCAGTTTCGGCCGTTCCAACCATAGTACAACTGACGTCGAGAGGAGGGGCGCGGATTTCTAGTATTACCCCGTTATGGTTAAGTTTAACCATTTGGTGCAAGGTAGAAGCAACACCTCCTAAGTCATGGAGCCAAGGTCTCCCCAAGAGGAGGTTGAAAGTGGGCTTGATGTCGATTATTTGAAACTCCGTGGTGCGTGCCACAGGCCCGGTTTTTATGGTAAGGTTGATTTTTCCCAACACAGGCCTTCGGGAGTTATCATAAGCTCGTACCCCTTGCGTGGAGGTTTGGAAGTCATCGTTTCCTATCCCCAAGCAATGGGCGGTTCGCAATGGGCAAACATTAACCGCCGAACCGTTATCTACGAGCGCTAGGGGGATGTTTTGTCCTTTGCATCCAACTACTGGATTGAGGGCTTTATTGTGAGCACCCCCCTCTTTGGGCAAGTCTTTGTCAGTGAAAACCATGGCCTTTTCTCCGGCATCTCTCGTGACGTGGTTAACCAATGAGTCAGGTATGATATCTGTAGGTACTGAGATGAGGTCGAGTGAGCGAATAAGCTTTTCGCGATGTTCCTTTGAAGTACACATGAGATCCCAGATGGTAATTTCGGCTTTGCTTCTTTTTAGTTGTTTCAAGAGAGGATTTTCAATGACTTCCGCGACGGTGGTGTGTCGTCCATTCTCAGGAGTTTTCCTAACTGGGATATCGTCCATTGGAGGTGGGCGAATATCCGGTTGGTATATCCTTCCGGATCGGGTGAGGTTGTCGACCTCGGGCTCCTGAGGGGTGGTGTCAATGTGAGCATACCCGGGCCAAGTTTCAGTAAAGAGGTCCTGGCCCGACACTTGAGATAGGTAAATATCTTCAGCATCATCATCCCACACACCGCACACTTCTCTCTCGATTCGATCCATAGGGACCACATCGAGTGGTGCACCTTGAGGTGTAATGTACACCGTAGGGTCGAAGTTCTCATTTTCTGGTTGGTCGAGAGAGATGTGACAAGTGCCGAGTGGGCTCTTGTTGTTGTTGGGTTTTCCAATGTTAGGGAGAGGTATCACTTCATCCTCTATCATGTCCTGGATTGTATTTTTTAGGTTCCAGCAGTTTTCGGTGTTATGCCCATTTCCTTGATAGAATTTGCAATAAGTACCTTCAACCCAATATTTGCTTTTGACAGGAGGGTCACGGGTGGGGCCTATAGGTCTCAACTTTCCTTGATTGGTTAGTCTTTCGAAGGCTTGTACCAAAGTCGACCCGAGTGTGGCAAACTTTCGGTCTCGGACCCATCTTCCAGGGCTTCTTCGGGCGGGAGTCTCCTCTACGGTATGAGCTTCTTGGGCTTGGGATGTGTTGCCCCTGTTGTAGGTGTTGCTTTTGTATGCGGGTTTACTTTGTATTGTTTTTGCGAGATCATCCTCGATCTTTATTCCCACATCATAAACTCTTTTGAAAGTGTCAAGTCCCAGGTACCTAAGGTGTTGTCTGTAAGCCGGGTCCAGGTTGTCAATGAATTTTTGGACCAATTCTGTTTCGGGAGGCCTATTGATTAGTTGGGCCGCCTGATCCCTCCATCTAGCAAAGTAGGTTGTGAAACCCTCATTTTTCTTTTGGAAGAGAACTTCCAGCTCGCGCATGGTGACTTGAAAATCCATGTTCGACGAGTATTGCTTGATGAAGACATTGACAAAGTCTTCCCAAGTGGGGAAGAGCTTAGGGTCCTGGTGATAGTACCATTTGAGCGGCACAGGTTCCAAGGACAAAGAAAAGGCAGGTAAATACATGGACTTGTCCACGCCTTTCAAGTTCATGATATTCACAAAGCTCAATAGATGATCACGGGGATTGTCTGTGGCTTTAAACTTTGGTAAGTCAGATGAACTAAACTTTTCTGGTAGTTTGCCAGGAAAAGGTTCAGGATCGAGGGAGAAGTACTTGCTCCCCATGGTTTGTTGTAGGACCATTTTTTTAATCCTCTTCTCGTTATCGAGGTCATTTTTGGCTTGTCCAGCCGCTAAGGCTTCGTTTTCCATTTTCAGTTGGCCTATGAGTCGGGTCATTTGAGCCATCTGGTCTCGCAATTCTTCGATGGACATGTTTGAGGGTGCGAATCGAGGTTGGGGAAGCGGAGATCCTTGAAATGAGGGATGACGGACGGAGCTTGGAGTCACTAAACCTGGTGTTGGCGATGTATTTTCGAGACGTACTAACCGTTGATTTCCTGATCAGCACCAAGTGGCAGGACCAGTCCTATGCATAAGATAAGCTAAAGTTTAGGCCCCAAAGTTTCAAGCATTACTTAGTCTAGACTTTGACTCTCTCTATTGGTTTTTCGCTCTTTCTTTTGTTGGTACACTTTTAGTTCTTTCTTTTGGTCATTCTTTGGATTTTCGAAACACTTGCCCGTGTGACATTCATATTTATTAGCATGTTCAGTTTTGGTGCCGAGCATTGTCGTCGTAGGAGGCCTAACAATGACGCAAAGAGTTATTTATTTATTTATTTATTTAAGTCGCTTCTAGAATCGAGTGCTTCTTCTTACGCTCTCGTAGCAATTTTTTTACGAACTTTTTTTTTGTGTTACGTATTTTCCTTTTGCGCGGGCACCGAGGCTGCTGCGCCTGACCAGAAGGCCAAGAAGCAACTTCAGCGCCCAGCGTATGGCGTGAGAAATTCTGGCGCCCAGCCAGGGGCGTTGAAAATGCGTCCCTGGCTGGTTCTCGTTTTCTGTTTGCGTCTACTTTTGTTTATGCGACTTCGATTTCGCGTGCTTGCCTAATAACGTCCTTTACGCGTCGTGCAGCGTTTTGTGGGATTCGTTACAGGCCATCCCGAGCGTCGCTTATTTTTGTGGCGATCGTTCGGGCTTGCGGAACACGTATTTCGGTATAACTCTTTGGCAAATTGGTTTATGAATGTTTGGGCAATTTTTTTAGGCCGTTGGTTTGCTAACATTGTTTGTCACACAATCACATATTTCGCTACACATTACTAATATTACATCATGAAGCAATAATAATATGTCATGTAGTTTATGATAGGCATCTATGGGTAGTTTTTGCGCCTGGCTTGGTACCGCTTCTATCGCAGATCCAACACATGCCCCGGTCGAGGTAGTGCCTTCAACAGACGAATTTCGCCCAAGAGGCCAATCACGATGTAAGCCAAGGGGGCATGCACCAATGAGAGGGGCCTAATGGGCGAGCGATTGGGTTTGGGACGGGTGTACTACTATCGAAAGTGCTGAGTGGACAACATTCGAAGCGTATGCACCCCCCGGTTGGCGATGGGTATCCTTAGTCCCAACTCCCGAGATGAAACACCAGGGGAGCCAAGATTCGTTATGCGGTTCTGTCTGATCACATTAATATGCTGATTTTCAGGTCGTCCCAACTTGATGGGGAAATAAACGCGGGGTAGGATCGTTTCACCCTTCGGCTATTTTGATTACCTACGAGCACGAGTATTTCCTTCACTATCCCCAGCAGAGTCGCCACTGTGAGGGGGTCGAAAAAGCACGAGGCTAATGCGTGACCTTGTCCCTCGTGGGTGTGACGTTTTTTTTTGTCAAATCAAGTGTAATTGGATTTCCTGTGAGTTTACACCCAATTGACTAGTAATATAGTAGTCGCCATTCAGTTTTTAACGACAATGAGAAAAAATGACAAAACCCGGTTATCGTGACATAAAGGGAGTGCAATTATGTTTGACCACGACGGCCATAGGTTCCCTTGTGATCCCTGGTGTGGGGATCTCTCAACATACACCCGCAAGGTAGAGATTGAGGGTTCGGGGGACTGTAACTACCGAGAGGAGTACTCGCTCTTCGATAACTCCAGAGGCAGGATATCCTTACTAGCTCAGCATAAATAATTGAAGGGACATGCGTTAACTATTAAACTAATCTGAGTTGATTTTAACAATATGCCACATATAGTACTAGATCGAACGTGATTATCTGATTTAGATTGTATTAAGGGACCTAGAATGATAATCCAATTTCCCAAAAATATCATATTTATTAGGCGTGATAGAACAATCAGATTTAGTTAGTTTAACAGTTTATAAAAGCGCGAGGAAAGATAAATCATGGAAAAGGGACACATTACGACGCACCCTTGAGAGGTGCGTCACGGTTCTCAGAAAACTAACCACTTTGACTTTGCTATTTCTCCTTTTATTTAACGAATCTCAAGTTATGGGACAGGATACGTTCTGTTCGATTTATGGATCGATTGCGACAGAACGCGTGATCAGTTTTGCAGCGTGAGGCTTAGGCTTAGGGGTTTAGAGTCAATACTCAGAATAATAATTGTGTGTTGTCCTTTTTTCACGTCGAACTTGGGCTATATTTATAGAAAAGAGTTCGTGGAAAGATAGAATTGTAGAGCTCTAATCCACGAGGAATTAAGAAAGAATACGTCCCAGGTAATTTCAGCGCCCAGGCCTGGGCGCCGAAGATTTCGGCGCCCAGAGCCAGGCGTTGAAAATAGGATCTGGGCTGTTTTCTTAGTCAGATTCGGAGTCCTAGAATCCGGAGTGTTTGAGATTTAATCGAGTCTTTTAGTGCATATTAACCTTGTGACGGAATGCGTCTGGGCCCGTTACGAACTCTAGGCTCGTTAGGATTTTAATTAACACGTGACTCTTATTTTCGAATCATATTAGGAATAGGATTCTCTCATAATCTCTATCTCATTTAGGATTTATGTTGGAGTGCAACACCTAATTCTGACAGGTTGCTATCTTTTATGACTTGCCACTTTTAACAACTACCCATTACGGCAGTTACTATTTTTAGCAGGTTTCCATAAATAGCAGGTTTCGGGTGAAATGAAAAGGGGTGATCGAGATTCGTTATTTTATAGGAGATGCGTTGTCAAGTGGAGATTTATGCTTTCATCATCGAACCTTCCCTTTCGGGAATGAGGACAAAAGTAGGTGTCTACATGGACTCCTTAGGAGAAGAAAATGGAAGGTCATGGCCGGGGAGATGGGTTATAACCAGGACTTTTTGGGTTAGAATCGTCCTTCACATGTACTTTAAAATGGTCATTGCCCCCACCCTTGTTCTTCCATCTATTATCTAGCAGAATTAGGTCAAGTGTAAGGAAATGTGGGGTCCCAATCAAGTATCCATTCGTACCAAAAAAGTTTTCGTTATAATGGTATTCATGTGTCATAATTTCTCCATACTTGGCAATGATAGGTTCATATTTTGGATTTTGAGGTAGATGAGCAACCATAAGTAGGACAATGAACCCGTGAGTATAATAAATTCGTGACATCTAGGTTAATTATCAGCTCTAATTTTCCCAAGTAGTTCATATATTTTCTTAGTGTAGTCTTCAGCCAGTTGGTCTTCCCTCTTAACATAATCAAGACTATAGAAACGGTTTCTTACAAATTCAAGCATCTGCAAAGTACTTCACCATAAATCACAACAAATCATAAATTTCACCAAATTCCATAGAAGGAAAAGTAATTCAACCAATTCCAAATGTGAGAAAATTCATCATAAGTTAGCAAATTGCCATCAAAATTTCCAGGTATGCATAATCAATTAATTAAAAATTTATGCACAAAATTCACATAAATAATGACTAAATTCACGAATTTTTTTATTTATTTATTCTTTTGAAGAAAAAAAATTCGGACCTGTCACTTAATGCACGAAATTTATCATGCAATTCTAGTAAATGCATAAATTAATTTATTAAATAGACTTTCAACAAATTCTTTTGATCTTTTTCTAAAATTTGTATAAGTTCAAGTACTCGATTTTTAGTGTGAATACATCAAAACAACATCTTCCCAAGTAGTTAGAAAATTATACACAGCATCGGTATGAGCTCCTTTTATTCAGCCTAGGCAGGAGACATTACGAGTGATGGATTCACACCAATCATCTTTTCTCAAAAGATAGGAAAATAGTTTTTATTAAAAATATAACTTTCATTGAAAATAGATATGACCCATAAATTATACCCTTACTCTCAAATTTACTTAAGTTTTAATCCTAGGTTCTTTCATGCCTAAACTGATACCATTTTGTAACCGCCCCAAATTTCTCTCTTTTTAAAATCAACATTTAATTAAATAAAACCAAACTTGAGAGAAATTTAGGAGTATTACTTTCACGTGATTACGTTCAAGGCTAATTAACTCAACTAATGCAGCGGAAATAACTCAAATACTTTTCTTTATTGAATAATAGTAATCGAAATAATAATAGTGTATATTCGATAAACCCTTGAAATTAAAATACTAAAATATGAACTCACAAATGAAAACCAACTTAGAAATAAATCCTAACTAGATAGTGAACTCTCCATTAATTCCGTATGCAAGCATGTCACATCATCACATCAAGTTCATGAAAACTGCTCACCAAAAGGTAAACAAGGCCAAGCCAAGCCAAAAACAAATAGGAAATACGGATTAGCAAAAGCTAAGTACGAATATATGAAAAACATGTAAAACATTTATATATAGTTGAACGTAGTTTCACAAACCATTTAATTCAAACAAGCTTAATTGAAATCATAGAAGATTCATTTCCCAAAATTAGGAACTTTCCAATTCAAGCAACTTTCCAAAAATTGATTTCAATTAGAATATGGAAATCCAAAATTTCTTATTATCTCCCCTTCCTTTCTAAATGTGCACACCACCAAGCTAGTATTCCATCACAAATCTATACATTGGGGTACTAACTAAATAATCGCCAACAAGTGACCATTGACTTACACAACAAGTGACGCTATGAACTTTAATGTTCCATGAAATCCATTCCACTTTGAGACTTTAAAAAAAGTATAATAATGTCACGAAAGACTTTTCAATTCCATACCATATCTCCTTTTATTTAATCAAACATAAAATTTTAGATTAAATAAAATGTGTAAGTAAATGATTAATTATTAAATCATTAAAATCTATCAACAATTTCGAAGCGCCCTTTTATTGAATCATTAACACTTGAAAATCAGTATATTAAAATTCGAAATTCATAAAACATTAATCCATAAATTCAAGAATAAAATCAAAATTCTACGTTTAATTGAAAATCAATTAATCAATTAGAATATACCTATTCAAATCATACATATATTTAACACGTACATAATTTATCAAGCCACATACACGTACCTTGTTTAAATAACACCTCACATAAAGATTAATTTGATCCTGCTACGGATCACTCACGAGTTCCTAACAATTAATAAATAAAACCCTAATTAATTCCTAATTGAACAATTAAATTAATAAAATAAATCTAATGGACTTAAATTTAATTCATGAGTTATGCATGCATAATAAAAGTATTATTAATCAAACTTTCGAACTCATTGTTTAAAAATACACTTTTAAAAATTACGGCATTAATTTAAAAGAGTTTAAATAGTAAAAACTGACCGTAAAGAGAGAAGGCTTTGAAACCAATTGGGGAGTGGAAGTCACGACGTCAAGGGATAGACTTCAGCGGCAAGGAATGCACGACAGAGGTGTCGTGGTGGTAGTATAGGGGTTTTAGGTAAGAAGGTTTAGAGCCAAATAGGGAGAAGAAGTTTAAGAGTGGCTTGGAAAAGCTCTCAACTTTTGATGTGAATAATAATAATGAATGAGGGAGGGGGTATTTATAGTTGTAGGATTAGAGTTAGGGCCAGAATTGAACACGAAGAGGTAGATTCAGAGTTGGTGTATAAGTTAGGGTAGGATTTTGAATCTAGTCATAATTGTGGTGGTTTTCGGTTTAGAGTAAAATTGATTTTAAATAGAAATACGAAAGATAAAGTCACGAAAATTTACACAGAGTCTTGAATAATTATTTAAAGAATCCGGGTTTTTAGGGAATTTTCAATTGGTAAAACTCTTAAAATCCAATTTTAAATAGAGTTTATTTTTCCAAAATAAATCTGAAATATTTTTTCATAAATATATTATTACATAAAAATGATTTTATAGAATACTATACATAATTTTCGAATTTATAAAATAATTTAAAGTTGATTAAAACTCTTCTTCTCCAAAATTGATTCCTAATAGAATTATGAATCTATATCCAATTCAATTAATTTAATAAAATAAGAAAATAATAAATATTTTCCCTCCAAAATAATTTAATATCTAATATATATTAAAAAAATGCATAAAGTGATTAATAAAATGCCTAAAAAATATGGGGTATTACATAATAGATCTCTTATATTAAAGAGACCCGTTATGTCGATCAAGGGGTCTCTTATAAAGGGTCTCTTTGCCCATTTTAATTTGTAGTAGTGTGAGGAGGATATTGGACTGTTTAGACAGATATCATTGAGCAGGAGAAGGCCAACCGACACATTATATTGGTGGCCTACACCTGATGGCATTTACACGACTAGATCGGGCTACTGGTTAGGCCCTCTAGGCCATATTCAGGGTTGGTCACAGAGATATGCTGGAACGTGTGGGAGCATGGAAGGAAATATGGAGCTTATGGGGGCCCCTAAGCTAAGTCACTTTCTATGGAGAGCTTGCACAAACTCCCTTGCGACCCAGGGGCGATTGAAGGAGAGCCATGTAACCGATACTGGGATATGTGACAGGCTAAATCGCACTCCTATCAAAGATAAACCTAACGTTCACCAACTAAAAATATAGCAAGGGAATCAAGGATCGTATCCACAGGGAAACAATGTTCTTTCTACTATTAATCGGCAATTCTAGACTATTGGGAAACAAGAATATAGGTTGATTTGTATAATGAAACTAGGACGATAATAAAATAGGGTATACTCAGATATTAAAAGGTCTAGGGCATAGGTTCACCAATGAACAATATTCCAGGATGACAACAATCAATAATAATCAATAAAATAGTTAATTAGACTAGCATGCTCTCTCGAATCGATACTAATCATAGACTTAGAATTAACGGGCTTTCGCTACGTATTAATCCCAATTCTACCTATTGAAACAAGCCTAAACATCAAATTGCATCTCTCGAATCTTAATTTGATATTGCGAAACTAATACAATCAAACCTGCGCAAATCTAATTGCAAAGTAGATAAGGGCAATCAATAGGAATTAACAGCTAAACCAACAATCAACAACAATTAATCATCCTTTCGCATTCGTTCATGGATTCCCAAAACCCTAGAAAATCAACTACTCATACATATTTAAATTAAACCAAATAAACATATTAAATAAAAGCATGATTGAAATTGAATAATAGAATCAGAAACAAAGTAATACCTAATAACGAAGAACGAACGATAACTGAAAGTTTGAATCTTTAATTAATTTAAAGTTGAGTGTTTGGAGAATAAAAATTGAAGTTTTAAGCGAAGCAATAATAATAATACGAAATTCTGAGAGAAGAGGCTACTAAAACATTAATTACTTATATATAGTGCAAACTAAGCAAAAGAAGACGAACTGGGACCGAAAACCGGGCACCCCGGTTTCCAGAAACCGGCCGGTTTTCGGCCCAATCAGTCATATCAAAGTCATCAGGTAGCGAAAACCGGGGCCACGGGTTTCCCAAAATCTGCCGGTTTCGCACCTAAAAGATCTTCTCTTCATTCTTCAAAACCTGTCGGTTTGCGAAAATCGGGGCCACAGGTTTTGAGAACATTTAGACGTATTTGCCTTGAGTTTGAACTTGAGGCCCATGCCTAACTCCTTTGGGCCAAGTTTGACGCTCGTGGCCCCTTTGAAGCTGGCTAGATCATCCCGCAATGCCTTGGGATCTGTGTAGTCATCCAATAATAATAGGAAACGGGCCTCCAAAGACCAATAATCATCAAAAACAGCCCTGAAACTAACAGACACTACACAACACACATTAGCACTAAAATAGGCTCCGAAGAGCTCAAATGAGATGAAAAGTGCATACGGGACGGGGGAAAAACTATATAAAATATGAGTGTATCAAACACCCCCAAGCTAAACCTTTGCTTGTCCCTAAGCAAAGAGCATCAAAGAGACATAAACGATTAACTCACCCCAAAATCTATGCAAAAATATTGATGATAAAACAAGAGTCAAATCAAGGCAAGCAAATATCATGACCGAAATCTCTAATCCCCACAGTTACACATCAAATCGGTACAAAGTTCAAGCAAGGCTCACAAGTCATACGTATAAAATCAAGATCGGGCCTCGCCAAGTGAATCACTCTTCTCGTTATGTGGCGGGCTAAGCCAACCAATTGTGGCCCGTTCACTCACCTTCCCATTATGAGCATGCATACTACCGAATGAGTAGTAGCCCCTCCCAACTCACAACACTAGTGTGTTTGAAGGTTCTCCTAAACACTCGACCTACATCGGAGTCGACTCGAAATGCGCATATGCTCCATGGCCCTTGATAAATGACTATTTTCAACCTATTGTTATACACACATTGCACAATGATCAAAAAGGTCTTTATATAGGCTTGTAACGTTGGCCGGGTATAAACAAGGGGTAAGGAATATTCTGGATATGTGAGTAATAAAGTCTAACTTGGGGAGCAAAAACAACCAATGATACCAAAGTAATCATCTCCGAAAACTAACTCATCAATAACCAAAACATAACCATAAGGGAGGAAGTAACCAATAGATTTCGTAGTATGAACCAACTTCTACCCTTTTCCTTGCTTTTCTAATACTACAAAATAAATGACATATTTTTGTTCTTTTTTTTTTTTTTTTTAACTGTATATAACGACGAAAATAAACAGCTAGATATGTACAAACTATAATACCCATAACCACAAACTTTAGGTGCCAACTAATGAATACACCTCTTTCTTTGCTAACTTCCCGAGTACACGGGAACACAACCTTGAGTAACATAGGCCTTTAAAGCCAACCATCTCAACAAAATAAACCGATACTAACAAATGATAGCTCCCCCAAGCTAGACTCGGGATAAGTAACCAACGGGGCTAATAAGGGCTATTTTGTGGAGTTAAATGAAGAAAATGGTCAAGGCTAAACATGGGAAAGAAAAAGCAGGAACAGATGTATCTAAGATCGTCTGAAAGCTTCCTAAAGAATGGCCTTTCATCATGCGCAAAGTGCGAGTGTGTTAAGCATACTAATAGTCGAAAACCAAAAACTCAGATCAATGCAACACCAGGAATTAAGCACTCTGAAAAATCAAGGCTCAAGACCTCACAGCTAACCACAATCCCGCATTATACATATGAAAAGTGGGACAAAGTTGACCTTTGACAAGAGTCAATATAACTGTACTTCATACATCAAACAGTCAATCCAATATGCTCACATGTCTTATCAGCTTGAATCATCAAAATACAATTTCGAACCAAAGGGGCACAGGGAATTAATTGTCTAAATCTCATTGATCAACACGTATTTTTGTATTTTTAATTTTTTTAAAGCAAAAATTATCAAAGCAAAAACTATCCTAAAGAAGCAAGCAAACACACACACACAAAAACAATAGAAAAGAAGAAGGGAAAACATACCAATATGTACAAGAAGCAAATACCCCCCCCCCCCCAAGCTAAATCGGACAATGTCCTCATTGGCTCAAAGGGGTATGGAATCATCACCAATATCATCATCATCACCATTATCATCGCCACCCACCTGTCCACCACTCGGACCCGCACCAGAACTCCCTTGCCCGCCATCATGGGCAAATCGACTCGCCAGTTGGCTCTCAAAGTGATCGAATCGGCTCTCGAAGTGACTCTCAAGCCGGTCGAATCGGCCCCATAATTGACTCTCAAATCGATTGAAATGGGAAGTGAGAGCGTCTTGGTTTACCTCTAGTTGCCGGAATCTAGCATATATGATCTCTGGGTCTAGGGGGCCGGGCTCACCAGGCTGGCCTGTAGCCCGTGCTGCATCTCTGAAATAGGCTTGCTCTTGTATAGTTGCTGAACAGGAACCTGCTCAGCGGGGATGTCATAAAGATAGCTAGCCTGATCGGGGATAAAATGTAATACCTCGTATTTTTCTATAATTATAAATATATTTTATTATATTTATAAAGCATTTCGTTGTATTTTTTATAAATTAATTTCATTTAATGAGAATTAAATGCGCTTTTTATTTTTAATTAACTAAATATTAATTGTTTCGAAAATCGTATTTTTATTAAATAAATTCAATGAATTAATTTAATCGGGAATTGTTGGGTCGTATTTCAAAAACGAATTTAATTTAATTAAGGCCCAGTCGTTTGCCATAATCAAACCCAACAAAAGCTTGCAAGGATTAAATTCAACTAAGCCCAAAAAAGCAAGCCCAACCTTAAACCCTAATACCTAACCCATGAAGGGATGAGAACCTATAAATACCCCTCCCCTTCATGAGATCCCCTAACTTAAAAATTCTGAATTTTGCTCTCCTCTCTTACCTCTCCTCTTCGTCCGGCCCTTTCTTGAGCCACAAGGCACGAGCCGTGCCCTTGTGCTCGTGCCCAGCCGCGCCTCACGCGCACCCCTCTCTCTCCCTCTCGTCGCGTCGCAGCCCCGCAGCGTCCAGCACTCGTGCACGAGGCTGCTGCTGCTGCTGCTTGTTGTGCGCACTCGCGTGCTCGTCCCTTGCTCGCCCTCGTCTCGCGTTGCGTCGCAGCACAACAGCAGTGCTGTGTGTGCGCGCGTTGTGTCCCGCCTGTGCCCAGCACCTCTTGCCTGCCCTTGCGCGCACGCTGTGCCGCGTGTGTGTGCCTTGCGGTGCCCAGCGCCCTCGTCGCCCCTCGCCTGCCCTTGCGCGCGCACCACTGCTGCTTGCGGTGCGTGTTGTGTGTGTTGTTGTTGCGTTTTTCGTGGGACGCACACGCACACAACACGAATAATTGTTATGTGTGTGTGTGTTGCCAATTGGAAAGATCAAATTTTGTTTTCAAAAATATTAATTTTCAGTTTTAAATTGATTTAAGTATTGTGATTTAATTTAATTATTGGATTGTTTGGATTAATTAAAACGGTTATGAACACCGTATTGGGTTAGTATTGTGTTTTAATTAAAGAGATTGGTTTTGATGATTTAAATTATGATTTTCAGATTTAATAAGTTTATAAAGTGTTGATTTTTGAAGTCAAAACATGTTTTCGGATTAAACCATTGTTAGGGTTTCGGTTTCAAATCGATTGAGAGATTGATTCACATAATTTAATGACAATTTAAATTATGGGAATCAACCTAAATTTTCAGATTGGTTATAAGCTTTAAAAAGTTGGTTTTTAAGGGTTTTAAAGCGAAAAAGTCAATGTTTTTATGCTAGGACTTGAGTTGACTATTTGAGACTATTAAATTACCAATTAATGAATGAATTTTAATTAAACTAAGGGTTTTAGTTTCTTAAATAGTTGCTGGAAATTTAGTAAACATGGATAATAATTTAGTTCTCTTATTTTGTTTTATAGGAGTTGATTTCTAGTGAGTCGTGATTCGCACGGTGGCCCCCGTACTTAGGTATTCCAGGTACGTACAAGACTAGGGTGACCACCCATCCCTTGAGGACTTTGTGAAGTGTATTGAATGCGAAGCATGTGAACTTATATGCTATGAATCCATGTTTGATGATTGGGAATGATTATGTTGTTATGAATTCATGTTTAATGTTGAGAACGAGCATGTTATTATTATTATTGAATCTATATGAACGAGCATGTTATGAATTAAATTATGCCTTATAGATTTTATTGAACTATCATGTTATGGACTTTTATAATCGTTGAATTATGTCAAGCATGTTGTTCAAGTTGGTTTGCATGAATGAGTATTGCGCATGCAAGTTGTTATTATTATTATGCTATAGTACAGGATGTCTAGCATAATTATTGAGCCAGTCGAATATTGCCAGTGAGCAATATATATTCTACCAAAGGGGTAGAATATGTTAGAGAGTCTATGTGAATTGAATTAAGGATAATTCGTGCTAAGGACACACCCCGCTTGTTAATAAGCAATGTCGGGTTATCTCAAACAGTGTTTTTGAGAAGGAACAATGGGAGTAATTTTACTTGAGTCTTGTTTGATCACAAGTCCTAAAGAATTAAAATAATGAAGTGTCATCGTTGAATTGTTTAATTGTTTAATTGTTCAATTGTTTGTATGTTGTGTCTTGAGTCGCCTTGAACATAATATACTAATTAACGTAAAGTGTAACCCAAAGAGCTTCAAAACTCTTGGAACGTATATACCTTGAGTATGAACAATGGGGGGAGTCTTGCCGGAAAACTTGTACTCCTAGAATGATAAAAGACGTTGTTTCATTCTCTTTTATGCCGTTGTGCATTGGAATTGCTGTCGGTATGGCCCGACTGTCGGTAGTAGCCCGACTTATTTTGGTGTATGGTTGGCTCCCATCACCCTTTCTTACCTTTTGAGGATACTTTACTTTACCCGTTCGAAGCTACTTTTTATTAATCTGTGAGTCAAGAGTCGTGTCTCGTGTCGAGTCTTGTCTCCATGTTTACTCGTTTATTTTATGGCTTTTGCATGTGGATTATTTAATTGTCGAGTGAAGCATGTTAGGATAGAATGTTATTCTAGCTTGTTCGTACTCAGCTTTTGCTGACTTCGTGCTTCATGTCTTCTGGTCATGGCCTTCGCGTTTTTGGGGAGTAGATTTTCAATAAAGCAGGTTTGTAGAGATAACTTGCGGGAGAAGTTATCATGGGATTCGAGTTGAGACTTTTATGCTTCCGTAATTTATAAACTCTATTTCTATTTATAGTCATGACTAATACTACTAATACTACTATTTCAGTTAACGGATTTCAAATGGTTTGTTTTAGTTTGGGCCTCAACGGTTCCAACTTGTTTTAATGCCCATTAACTATTTATTTAATGTGTTTTGAAAGTTAGTTATTTCCGCTGCGTAATTCTGGTAAATAGCCTTAGCCGTTATCACGGTGGCGGTAATATCTTGATAATTCCTGTGTTTTAAGTTGGAAAATGTTTTATAAAAAGCAAGGAATTATTAGGGTGTTACAAAGTGGTATTTGCAGAGCTCTAGTTTGAGAGCTGCTTTGCATTAATTAATAGTGCAAAGTGGTAAATCCTTAAACTACGATTGCGGAACTTTAGGATTTTCGAAAACTATTTTCCTAAAGTCAAAACGTTATTTATGAGTACTCAAAATTTTGAAAAGCCAAATACCAATTATTTCTAGTATTTGAAAATTATTTTAAATTTCGAATTATTTTTCGAATTTCCGAAATATTTTCGGACTTTTCAAAAAAAAAAAAATATTAATTTTATTTTCGGATTTTTCCGAATTTTCAAAATAATAATAATAATAATAAATTCTTTCGAAAATTCCGAATTAATTATTTAATTATTTATTTAATTCTTTTAAATTATTTTTGAAAATAATCGAATTAATTAAATTATTCGAGTTATTATTTAAAATTTTCGATTTTAATTTCTAATAATTTCGCGTATATTTGAAGTTATTTATTTAAATTAATTTCGAAAGTTTTTAATTCTTTTCTAAGTGAGGAATGGGTAGAATAAGAAGGGTTAATTAGTCTAAGTATGTGTTGTCTAAGTATGCCTTTCTAATCAAGTGTTTATGTGATTATGCCTTGATGTTGTGATCTTTTAAAGTTTGATCATGTTTTGTTTGCTTTATGTGATTAATTGCATCACGAATCATGATTAAGCATGTACTTGTGCATTGAAAATTGTATGGCTCAACGAACTTACTTTGTTTTAGAACACTTTTAGTAAGACTTTGTAGTTGTTAACTTTCAGGATTAAGATGTTGATTTCAAAGTACGCAAATCTAGGAAACCGAGAGAAGCTAGACTGTGAGACCCCACACATTTATGTCAAGAAGATTGAGTTTGCCTGCAATTACTTTGCTTCAGTGAAGAACCTACCTGAATTGAGAAAGAAAGATGTTATGGCAGAGATGGTTATTCATTGCTTACCTTCCAAGAACCCATACATAGAGCTTAAGAACCGATTTCGGGATATGCATATGGAAAATGGTATTCCTAATTACTACAAGTAAGGTACTCCAGATGGTAGATGGAGATATGATTTGGAGATTATGACTACGATTATAGAGCTCGCAGAGGAATGTTTTGATGATGGTAAGACGGTAGAGAACATCAACCTTACAAGATTAGATCATGATACAAAGACTCAGATGGATGAGGACAGTGATGATGACGTTGTTGAGATTGAGAACCCTAACCCTATCATTCCTGAACCCACTATTGAGATCTCCAGTGACACAGAAATTGAGCCTGAAGTCGACAATGATGAGGTAAACAGTGTGTTACAGCAAAACAATGAGGATATGGAGTATGAGTCTGATCTAGAGGAAGATTTTGATGACTTTGAAGACCATGAGCCCTCTTCACCTGTTTGTAAGGGTGGCTGGATAGTTGAGTAGCATTTTAAGCTTTTGTAATAGCTAGTGCCTAGATTTAGTGAAGCAATAAAGTAGTACACTACTATTTATGGTTTTAGTAGTTCAGTTTTGTGGCTTTCCGAATAAAGTACGATCCAAAGGATGTATCATTTTTTCCATTGAAGTAATAAAATCTAGAATTCCTTCTTATATCCTTAATTCTAAGTCTATACAATCTTTGAGCGATTATCGCAAAAGGAATTTTATGCATTTCTTCAATGAAATTGTACTTGCTAGGTGGTTCAATCTTTCACCACTTGAACTTTGTGATGCGGACTAAGGGGAAAAGCGACCCATAAACAGGCGCCTATCCGGCCTAGGGTCCGAATTTTTGTGTATGTGCACCAATTGAATGACTAGCTAGTGCAATGTGTTAGTAAGGCAGTGTCCAACCTCAGTTGTTAAAGTTAGTCTTTTGTTTTATTCAGGAGAAGGGAAATGACTACCCAAGGAATTGCTGACGTGGTCAGGCAACTGGCTGAAGTAGTGCAGAACTTAGCACAGAATAGGAATAACCAGGGAGTTGATCCAGCTGGTGAAATGTTTAAGAAGGTGGCCCAAAGTAAGCCTCCTTTGTACCAAGGGGAGATAGACCCGACTGTACTTGAGAACTGGCTAAGGGAGTTCGATAAGCTTATCGTAGCTGTCAATTGCCCAGAGAACCTTAGGGTTAATAGTGTTGTTTATTACCTTAGGGGAGAAGCCGATCTATGGTGGCAAAGATGTGAGAATTCTTTGAGAGCTACACCTGGATTTGGATGGGAATCATTCAAGGTAGCCTTAAGAAACAAGTTTTACCCACCATATTTTGAAGAAGCAGAAAGCTCAAGAGTTCATCGAGTTGAAAATGGATGGTATGTCTGTGACAGAGTATTATTCGAAGTTCATCGAGTTGTCTAGGTTTGCACCGGAAGTGGTGGCAACGGAGGAGCTTAGAGCCCAGAGATTTGAGAGTGGATTGACTATGGACTTGCAACTAATGCTTGCTGGAGAGACCTTTACATCTCTTGACACCCTATATGGAAAATCTGCCCATCTGTATGGCCTGCAGCAAAGAAAGAATGGGATTGGTGAAAAGAGGAAGGATGTTGGCAACCAAAACCAAGGTGGTGGTCAGCAGAATCAGGGGAATTTTAAGAAAAACAAGGGAAACAACCATTTCCAGTTCAAGGGAAACCATGGTGGAAATAGGAACAACTTCCACAATAACAACGGAGATAAGAATCAGTCTGCAGGGAATGGAACGAGAGTCTATGAGTGTAGACGTTGCCATACTAATCACCCAGGTCGAGACTGTAATGGAAACCAAGTTGTCTGTAGGTTTTGTGAGAAGCTAGGCCATAGAGAATTTGAGTGTTGGGCCAAGAATGGGAAACCCAACCAAGGTAACCAAGGCAACCGCCAGAACAACAACCGGAATAACCAAAACCGGAATGGAGGAAATAATGGTGGAAACCAAAGGGGTAACCAGAATGGTAACAATGGCAATAGTGGCCAGGGTAATGGAAAGCCCGGAGGGAACTATCAACCAAATGGGAACCGAAATGCCAATGGAAATGCCAATGGAAGTGGCTATAACAAGGGAGTTGCCCAAGGGAAGCTAAATGTGATCACTAGGCAGGAAGCCGAAAACTCGTCTGACGTCATAGCTGGTACTTTTTCTATTAACTCCGTTTTAGTTAAAGTACTATTTGATTCTGGTGCGACTTACTTGTTTATATCAAAGGGTATCTTAGGGAAGTTAGAACTGAAGGAACCCAAAGGAATAGAAGTACCCATAGTGATACCAACAGGTGAGATCGTGAAATGCACTAAGACCCATAGGAATGTACCTTTAACCATAGCCAAGACCATATTCTTTTCTAGCCTAATTGAGTTTGAGTTAGGAGATTTAGATGTGATTATGGGAATGGCCTGGTTGGCCATGTTTAAAGCTAAGATTGACTGTGAGAAGCAGAAGATTCACTTGAAGTCTAGTCTAGGAAAGGTGGTACCGTATCGCCGTTTTGGGAAGCCTAGGAGTGTAGGAATCGTCACGGCAATGGAGCTCGTGAAATTAATACACAAAGGGAACCCTGTCTTCTTATGCAATGTGAGAGACCTAGACCATGTAATGAAAGAGAAACCAGGGGATATTGCAGTGGTGAGTGAATTCTTGGACGTGTTTCCGGAGGAGATCCAGGGAATGCCGCCCAGTCGACCAATCGATTTTACCATAGATTTGCACCTATGTCGAAAGCCCCATACCGAATGGCTCCAGCAGAAATGAATGAGTTGAAAGGTCAACTTGAGGAATTTCTAGAGAAAGGTTATATTAGACCAAGTGCATCGCCTTGGGGAGCGCCAGTCTTGTTTGTGAAGAAGAAGGACGGTAGCATGAGACTCTGTATAGACTACAGGGAACTCAATAAGGTCAAAATCAAGAATAAGTATCCTTTGTCTAGGATAGATGATCTATTTGACCAGTTGAAAGGAGCAGGAATGTTTTCGAAGATTGACTTGAGGTCAGGTTATCATCAATTGAGAATCGCAGATCACGATATACCAAAGACTGCATTTAGGACTAGATACGGTCATTATGAGTTCATTGTTATGCCTTTTAACCAATGCACCTGCAATCTTTATGGACTTAATGAACCGAGTATTCCATGCATTCTTGGACAAGTTTGTAGTGGTTTTCATAGATGATATTCTGGTCTACTCTAAGAATGAGGAGGATCATGCGGAACACTTAAGGTCAGTGTTGAGTACCCTTAGAGACAATCAGTTGTATGCCAAGTTCTCGAAGTGTGAATTCGGGCTAGAAAGAGTTGCGTTCGTAGGACATTTTGTATCTAAGGAAGGAGTTGCAGTGGACCCTGCAAAGATAAAAGCTGTTAGTGAATGGCCTACACCTAAGAGTGTCACCGATATTCGAAGTTTTCTTGGTTTAGCAGGTTATTATAGACGCTTTGTGCAAGACTTTTCTTGAATCGCCAAACCAATGACAACCTTGATGAAGAAAGAAGCGAAGTTTGAATGGAATGACCAATGTGAGGAAGCGTTCCAAGCCTTAAAGACGCGATTGACAACCGCGCCAGTGTTAACTTTGCCAGATGAGAGCGGTACTTATGATGTGTATAGTGATGCCTCTAAGAATGGTTTAGGGTGTGTGTTGATGCAGAACGGGAAAGTGATTGTGTATGCATCGAGGCAGTTGAAGCCATATGAATCCAATTACCCTACCCATGATTTAGAGTTAGCCGCCATAGTGTTTGCATTGAAGATATGGAGACACTATCTGTATGGTGTGAAATGTAGGATATTTACGGTTTATAAGAGTTTGAAGTACATTTTCACACAGAAGGACTTAAATATGCGCCAACGAAGGTGGTTGGAATTAATCAAGGACTATGATCTGGATATTCAGTACCATGAGGGAAAAGCCAATGTAGTTGCAGATGCCTTGAGTAGGAAATCAAGTCATGGTGTGAATACGTTAGTACACTAGAGGAAAAAACATCATAAGTTGCCCTTAAAATAGGCTTATAAGTTGCCAATTGTAAGGGCAACATATGGGGGGGTCACTTTTGTGAAATTATCAAAGGTTGCCCTTAACAAGGGCAACTTATAATCTTATAAGTTGCCCTTGTTTGCAATAAGGGCAACTTATGTGAAACTTATAAGTTGCCCTTGTTGCGTACAAGGGCTGCAACAAGGGCAACTTATAAGCTTCACATAAGTTGCTCTTGTTGCAAACAAGGGCATCTTTTGAGTTTTTTTTAAAAAAAAAAAAAATCAGCAATATAATTCCTGATATTTTGCAATATAAAAATATGCATTATAATTTATAGAATACTGTTTCACCAAAGATCATCTTGACATTCTTCAAAAACGATATAAATTTCAAATTTCCAATAATATTTCCGAATTAATTCAAATGTAATTAATTAAATCGATAAATAACAAAATAATGTAAGAGTCACGGATAACTACAAGTCTGCTCTAATTCTAATTATTACACTGAGGGTAATTCACAATCGTTGAAGTAAGTAGCCCACTTGTCTCGAACTTCATCCAACTCCTCTTTGGTGAAGAACCCCTCCCTTGGAGTTGTGAAAACCTTTAAAAGAACAACGTACATGCAAACCAATAAATTAAATTAAGTTTCATATGCGAAAACATAAATTATATTGGTCGCAAAACCAACTTTTTGAGTGTACTAAGATTCATTTCAAGTTCTTTATGCACATCTAATGCTCATCAGGCTCGATATAGATCATATTTGGCCAAAAATGGCATTTTCGATCCCAAATATTAACAAATGAACCTAATGAAACTTTCTAAATCTTTTTCATGATTCATATAATTAGTTATATATTTATAAGACTCATTTAAAGTTCGTTATTCACGCCTATGGGTCATTTGGGTCGATATAGGTCATTTATGGCCAAAAATGGCATTTTTGATCCCAACTACCAACAAACGAACCTATTTCCACATTCTAACCCTTTTTCATGATTAATATTATTAGTTATATGTTTATTAAACTCATTTCAAGTTCGTTATGCAATCCTAAGGGTCATTTGGGTCGATATATGCCATTTATGGTCAAAAATGACATTTTCGATCTCAACTACCAACAAACGAACCTATTTCCATATTCTAAACGTTATTCATGATTCATATGATTAATTATATGTTTATAAGACTCATTTTAAGTTCGTTATGCACGCCTACGGGTCATTTGGGTCGATATAGGTCATTTATGGCCAAAAATGGCATTTTCGATCCCAACTACCAACAAACGAACTTATATCCACATTCTAAACCTTTCTCATGATTCATATGATTAGTTATATGATTATAAGACTCATTTCAAGTTCGTTATGCACGCCTATGGTTCATTTGGGTCGATATAGGTCATTTATGGCCAAAAATGGCATTTTCGATCCCAACTACCAACAAACGAACCTATATTCAAATTCTAAACGTTTTTCATGATTCATATGATTAGTTATATGTTTATAAGACTCATTTCAAGTTCGTTATGCACGCCTAAGGGTCATTTGGGTCAATATAGGTCATTTACGGCCAAAAATGGCATTTTCGAACCCAACTACCAACAAACGAACCTATTTCCATATTCTAAACGTTTTTCATGATTTTTATGATTAGTTATATGTTTATAAGACTCATTTTAAGTTCGTTATGCACGCCTATAGGTCATTTGGGTCGATATAGTTCATTTACGGCCAAAAATGGCATTTTCGAACCCAACTACCAACAAACGAACCTATTTCCATATTCTAAACGTTTTTCATGATTTTTATGATTAGTCATATGATTATAAGACTCATTTCAAGTTCGTTATGCACGCCTAAGGGTCATTTGGGTCGATATAGGTCATTTATGGCCAAAAATGGCATTTTCGATCCCAACTACCAACAAACGAACTTATATCCACATTCTAAACCTTTTTCATGATTTATATGATTAGTTATATGATTATAAGACTCATTTCAAGTTCGTTATGCACGCCTAAGGGTCATTTGGGTCGATATAGGTCATTTATGGCCAAAAATGGCATTTTCGATACCAATTACCAACAAACGAACCTATTTCCATATTCTAAACGTTTCCATGATTTATATGATTAGTCATATGATTATAAGACTCATTTCAAGTTCATTATGCACGCCTAAGGGTCATTTGGGTCGATATAGGTCATTTATGGCCAAAAATGGCATTTTCGATCCCAATAACCAACAAACGAACCTATTTCCATATTCTAAACGTTTTCATGATTCATATGATTATTTATATGATTATATGACTCATTTCAAGTTCGTTATGCACGCCTATGGGTCATTTGGGTCGATATAGGACATTTATGGCCAAAAATGGCATTTTCGATCCCAATTACCAACAAACGAACCTATTTCCATATTCTAAACGTTTTTATGATTTATATGATTAGTCATATGATTATAAGACTCATTTCAAGTTCGTTATGCACGCCTAAGGGTCATTTGGGTCGATATAGGTCATTTATAGCCAAAAATGGCATTTTCGATCCCAATTACCAACAAACGAACCTATTTCCATATTCTAAACGTTTTCATGATTCATATGATTAGTTATATGATTATATGACTCATTTCAAGTTCGTTATGCACGCCTATTGGTCATTTGGGTCGATATAGGTCATTTATGGCCAAAAATGGCATTTTCGATCCCAACTACCAACAAACAAACTTATATCCACATTCTAAACCTTTTTCATGATTTATATGATTATTTATATGATTATAAGACTCATTTCAAGTTCGTTATGCACGCCTTAGGGTCATTTGGGTTGATATAGGTCATTTATGGCCAAAAATGGCATTTTCGATCCCAATTACCAACAAACGAACCTATTTCTATATTCTAAACCTTTTCATGATTCATATGATTAGTTATATGATTATAAGACTCATTTCTTGTTCGTTATGCACGCCTATGGGTCATTTGGGTCGATATAGGTCATTTATGGCCAAAAATGGCATTTTCTATCCCAACTACCAACAAACGAACTTATATCCACATTCTAAACCTTTTATATGATTAGTTATATGATTATATGAATCATAAGCTACACATAAGCTACACATACTTCAATTTATATGAAACTCAATGCGCGGAAAAAAAATGAAGAAAAACTCAAAACCAGTTGGAGGGAAAAAACTACAAGATTAACAGCGGGATAACAATAAATCACTTATGAATATAGTACCTGTGCGCTAATTTCAACCTGGCCATTTCTTATGTTACGAACAGGGTGATTTCCTTCATGATGATCAAACTTCATTTTATAAGTTTTACCACCCAATGCTTGACCCGGTAGTTGGTACAGCCGACGGATCTCCAATATCGGGCCTGTCCAATTAAGGAGTTTAATATACTTATTTTTATGTTTGTAAGACTCTTTCACACCTATTGTGGTCTAGTTATCTACATTTAGGGCTCATTCAATCATTATAGGTCATATTTTGTCTAAAATAGGTTATTGCGTTCCTAACTTTGAAAAAAATGGACCTAAAATATGAACTTTTAAACCTATTCACGTTATATTCTTATTTTTATGATTGTAAGACGCAATCTTAACTACTTTTGTCTAGTTATGCATATTTAGGGCTCATTCGATCTATATAGGTCATATTTTGTCTAAAATAGGTTATTTCGCTCATAACTTTGGAAAAATGAATCTAAATAATGAACTTAAAACCTATTCATGTTTTATATTCTTATTTTTATGATATTACGACTCCATCTCACCTAGTTTGGTCTAGTTTTGGACATTAAGGGTTCGTTTATCATTATAGCTCATATCTTGTATAACATGGGTTAACACCTACAATCCTTCAAACCAAACAAAATCCAGCATACAAGCTAAACAAAAAAAAATCAGAAAGTCAATTGTGGTCAACTCTGACCATAAATTACCACCTTGGTGCACGAAGAAGCAAAACATAAGCATATCAGAACAAAAACACAGGATCATAATAGAAGAAGTAGAACAAAAGAAGATCAGACACAGAAGATCAAGTCAAAAGTATGCAGATCAGGTCAAATAGAAGAAGCATATCATAATTAAAGCAGGTATAGCAGAATAGCAGCAGGCAGAATCACATCGCAGCAGGCAAAGCAACAAACACAAACGAGCTCAGCTAAGGACATAATGAATAGATATTGATTATAGCTATATATACACCAACATATAACTTCTTTATTGAATAGACTTTAGCTACTGCATTAACTGATAAAAGAATAAGCAGCATACACGTTTCCCTTAATGTGTGAATGAAAGTAAAAGAGAGGAAGCAGAAGAGCTCACCGGGTGAACTAATTTGTTTGAATACTTTGAACCGGCAGTGTGTATGTTCTTCCTGTCCAATAATAAAGTGTGCCAGAGCTGTTACAAGAAACCAGAACACAAGGATCCTGTAATTACTACTAGTATAAAAAAAATTACTAAAATAAATGAAAGTGAAAAAATAATTACCTAGAATCTGATTACTACTAGTATATACAAAAATGTATTTAAAATAAAAGAAAATGAAAAAATAATCACCTTGGATCTGATGAATCTACAACAACTACAATCATGTCAAATTTCCGGACAGGCTGGTGTCCCAAATTAGATGCACCAGAACTACTACTCTAGTACTCTCCATGGATCCAGTGATATCACCCCCTTCTTGGAGACCAGGAATTGTAAGATTTTAGAGAACCTGAATCCCATCAGCAAGGTGAACGTAAGAACCATCACAAAGAAGGTAACACAATTTATAGCAAATAGTAGGAGGAAATCAGCGAATGGGACACAAATAGACTCAAGAAAACCATCATATGGGAAATCATGGGAAATTGGAATAAACAAACTTTTTAAACACTGCAGCCTTAGGACAATAATACTCTATCTTAAACTTCATAAGGAAAACCTGAATGTAAAAGTAATTCTTAACCTCTATAAATTACCTTCTTTACAAAAGAAACTCTATACTAGAGTAAGAAGTAAGAAGATGCTAGACAAGTATATGGTGATTAAGCCACCCCGGCATAACAAAAAACAAATAAAGTTGTAGTAGAATGACATTGCCGAAGGAGTTGAGTAACTAGGTTCAACAACTTAACTAATGCAATTTATAATACACATGAGCATGCACAAGAAACAAACTATTAAAAAAAATGTTATAGGGGCCTGATCTGAAATCTGACATATTTATATTGGATAAACACGATCCTCGGTTTTCCTTCCCCGACCCTCCAGATTAACCTAAAGGCCTTATCTAACACAACAGCAACAAAGAAGAGCAGGTCATCCAGCCCAGCAAAGTGCAGCCAAAAGCAAACTTCTCACAACAACAGCTGCTACCAGAGAAGAAGACAACATCTTCACTCCAGGAACTGCACTAGCAACATCTAGGCTACAGTAGCCAGCAGCAACAAAACAGAAAGCCCATAACAAACTAAAGAGTGTAGCAACGATGACCTGCAAATCATGGACTAGAACCCTTGAAGATAAGAGTACAAATCTACGCTTGAAGTAGAAATAAGACGGAGTCTTAAAGTACTAATAAAGAATGATCGTCCAAAGGCAAGACTTGCAATAGTCTGATAGATAACGACACTTAGCATTTTACTATATCTGATCTCTACAATTTCTATTTCCGCTGTCATGATCACTTATTCCGTTGAAATTATGAACTCGCTCAAAGAAGATTTACAGTTTCTGGTTATAGTTTCTAGAGTGCAACTTAGAACACTGACACCAAGCTTGGTAAGAAGAACCACGCTAAACTAAATCATAATCATAACTCCTATCTCTTTTTTCACAACTAAATCATAATATAGGAAAAGGTTAGCCCTTGAACTCACTTAGGTAGGAATCAGGCAGTCTTCCATATAACTATTATTGAAAATGCCTCCACAAACAAGTTTCACACTGCAGATATGAACTAAAGTGTAATAAGATGAACTTTTAAATAGGGGGAAGAAAATGATAAACAACTACGGAAGCCTATACAAACATAAGTCACACAAATGTTATGCCAGCCATCTATTTTGTATGGGGGACATAATGGCAAATTAAACATAAAATCAGAGGAGTGGGTGAAGGAAGGATAAAGTACAACTATAGGTGTTTCTGCAGACACAACATTTGTACGTGACTTTTAATGCTACTATTCCTAACACCTATCAGAAAGAATGACTGCAATGCCAATCAGTCATTGAGCCACATAACAAGCCACAATGCAAGATCAACATAGCATAAAGTGAAGGAAATAATGCCCTTGGTCCAAGTATGCATTTAATGTTAAGTCTAATAAATGCGGTTCAGTATTAATTAAACAAGTTAATAAATCAGTGAGATCAAGTGAGCTGAATGCCTAGCTAGAGGCCGCTTTAGTTCAAGTGGAATTAAATTAATCCACAGCTTACTCTTGACTGAACCCGTAGGGTCACACAAATAGTACGTAAACGGATCAAGTATTTAATGGCATTAAATACTCCATCTATGGATATTCGGAATCGACGGATCTTGGTTTCAGTGGGAGCTGAGATCGTCAAAAGCAAGAAATGAATACTCCGGAAACGATGATATTGCCGGAAACGGAAATATGGATCGTATCGGAAATATAAATATTATCCAAGTCGTAGATGTCGCCGAAAACGGAAACATGGTACGTATAGGAAAATATTATCAGAAATGGAAATATTACCGGAATCGGAAATATTGCCGGAAACGGAAATATTGTCAGAATCGGAAATATTATCGAAATCGGAAAATAATTCCGGAAACGGAAATATTAAATATTTGTTCGAAACGGAAATTAATTCCGGAATCGGAAATATTAAATATTGTTCGTGTCGGAAATGAATTCCGGAATCGGGAATTTAATTGAAAGCGTATCGGACGAATTAGCACCGGACGAGGCTCGCTAGACGAAGGCCCAGCACGAAGCCAGGCCGTCGCCTAGCAAACCACACGCAACAAACCACACGCCAAGCCTCGACCAGGCCCAGCCAAGGCCTTTGGCGCGCGCGCGGATCACAGGCAGCGAGCCGGGCCGAGGCGATGTGCGCTCAGCGTGGGCCGCAAGGCCTGCGCGCGGGTGTACGGTGCTCGTGCGATGCTCGTGTGCGTGCTATACGAATCCTAAAGATATCGGGATTCGACATATGATTAAATTCTAATCCTAATAGATAAAGTTTATTTAATAGAGTCCTAGCAGGATTCTAATTAAACTAAATTAGTATTCCAATAGGATTATAAGTCCTTTTCCATAACTCTATAAATAGGGGCCTAAGGTCACAAATTTATATACAACATTGAAGTATTCAAAGGTAAGATTTTGAAGCAAAAATCAGCCAAACACTTGCAACCTATTTAGCCGAAATTCTTAGAACCTTAAGGGCGATTCTAGTTGGTCAAGCTTAAGGCGGATCCGGACGTGCTGTGGACTATCTACGGAGGGACGACACTTGGAGTCCTAAAGACTTGTTATTTTTCGGTTCAGGCGCAGCTAGGGAGGGCAAGCTACAAAGTGTATGCACCTAAATTATTCTAAATGATTATGTGTAAATAATATGTTTCCTGGCATTAAGGTTTTCCGCATGATTTATGTTTTGTCATATGTATCATAACCTTGAGTTTGCAATTTGCGATTCTTGTTGATAAATCTTGAGTTTTTTTATTGACCTACAGTATATGTTTAACAAATTTGAATGCCTAGACTTGTTAATTATACAACCTAATTTGTAATTATGATTAATTTGTTGAAATTCGAATAATTTAGAATTGATTTGTTTTTCATAATTAATTAATAATTTAATTAGGTATCCATGATTAAAATCCACCATTAAAATTGTTAATTTGTGATAAATTTTAAAATTTTATGACCTAGATTTGAATCCATGTTAATCGGAAATTAATTAATTAATAAATTTTTGATTTTTCGCCCTAAAATTATGAAATTAATATGTTTTATTAATTTGTCATAAATTTTGAATTAAAAAATTTTAAAATTTTATGAAAAACGCTCATAAACGTTGCACGCACAAAGCAAAGGACGCTACGTGTTACCCTTAAGGGGTGTTGTATAGTGCGGGCACGCGACGACGAGCAAGGGAGCTCGTCACCCGTGCGGTACGAATGCAGCGAGCAACCAAGGCATGGCGCGCGCACGAGGCAACGGAGCCTGGGCGTGTGTGATGTGTGCTATGGGCGAAGGGCGATGGGCGTGGCACATGACGAGGCGCGCGCGCGAAGGCGAGAGCTGGGTCGCTCAGCGATCGCTGCTATGCGCACCAACGAGCGCTGCCTCGCCACGAGAGCTTGCTTGCGCCTAGCGAGCGAGCACTCCTTCGGTAGCTGTTGCGATGCATGCGGGCGAGCAGGCTGCGCGCAAGCGTGGCTTGGCTTGCTGCGTTTGCGCGTGGCTGCTGCTGCGATGTGCCATGGGCGTGCGATCGGTCGTGCACACGATGGGGCTTGGGCGCAAGCCCAAGTGCTCGCCGTGTTACGATTGAGTCGTTTTGAATTTTAATTTGAAATTTTAAGTTCGGAAATAATTTTAATTAATTTTAAAATTAATTATTTAAATTGTTTTCTCGGATTTTAATTTTGAATATTATAATTATTATAAATTTTAATTTATACTAATTATTTTAATAAAATTAAACCTTGAATTAATTTAAATTCATTTAATTCAACTGAAAAATAAATTAAATAAATGGATTCAATTATAATTTTATATGAGCTTTAAATTTTAATTAAACTTGTATGTTTCCGGTTAGACTAGAAATACAATTTTATGTTTAAAATTAGTAAAGCATATAAAGTTATTGGTTTAAGTGGGAGCAATTTTTATTCATAAACTCTTGATTAGGTCTACAAATCCTTTAAGGTTAAACAACTTGATTAGAATTAATAAGGACTGAATAATTGGTAGATTATTGGTGCCCTTGATTATTTGCTGCAAATATTTAAGTGATGCATAACGTGTTTACTAACCAGCTATGTGGGCCATTCATGATAATGAATGGGTGAATGGTATATATTGTACATGTACTGCTTTGCAGGTTATGAAGTGACTAGTATGGCCCAAATAGGATAGAAAATATGGTCTGCGTACCATTAATTTGAATGTAATTGGTCTAATGCACCAAAATTTGTTTTTCAATTCAAATATGGTATGCGTACCATCAAATAGTTGTAATTAGTTTAATTATAGCTTATCCTATTTGAAGAAAATGGCGCCTCCCACGGTGAAATTCAAGAAGTTTCCAATCCATTTTCAAGACGGACTTTGAAGTTGAAGCTTCAAGATGAAGTCGGGCCATACTAGATCACATTTATCTTATGCGTGCTTTAAGTTATTTATTGCTTTTAAATATGTCTTAAATATGCATAAGATTGTGGCTTGATTATGTTACATGATTAAGGATTTTAGTTCACTTAAAATCTAACCAACATAGTAAGAGCCTTAAGTTCCAAAGTTTAAAATTGAGTTAAAAGGTGCCATGCCAAAATAACACTTACTTGGATAACCTTTACATCAATCTAGTAATAGTTTTACGCTCAGCGAGGTGTTACTTATTGATCTTAAAGGGGTAAGGTACACAAATAATTGTGAGTACATGTTAGTTTTGGTGAAACTCAACGATATAAGTAAGGAGTCCTTTTATGTCGTGGCAAAATTGATAGGTTTACCTAATAAGTTCTTAGACGTACCTATCATCCAAGAGTAGTTTCTAGACTATTAGCAAAAGGCTTTTGCTTACCTAAAATATTTTAGAATTGAGTCAAAATACATAATGTGCTTAATTCTTCAATGATTTTAGGGTCTTGGAATCATTTTATTCACACCTGCCGGAACAATAAATTCGAATAAAATGCCAATAACTTGTTTAAATTGCATGATTGCTTTAATTTCAAGTTATTACTCATGATAAATTTTTGGACTTTGCATGCTTCAATGTATGTTTTAATTATTGTTTATAATTAAATATCTTGCACTGCAGTAAATCCTTTTAGAAAGGTAACAGTAAATTTCCTCGATTGGTAGTGAATCCAAGAACGATTCACGGAAATGAGAGAAAATGAGCAATTTAAAATGTACGTTTCTTATAGAGACTTTTATGGTTGTTTTCGAATATCAAAGTCGAATGGAAAACCGATTGGTGCTTTTGAATTCAAAATACAATGTAGTTTTGAGATCATAAAGCATTGAGTTTAAACGCTCAGCCTTACCAATGGTTAACAACCTAATATCTTTGTCCATTTAATTCTCGAATGAGTCTAGTCCTTAGACATTCGAATAGATCGATGCTTAGAGAACTTTAGAAGCTTCTGGTAAGATCATCTAGTTGAAACTTAATATTCAACATAAAATGGTAAGAACTTTGTTGGAATGACATTGGATATGTCTAAACAAAGTATAAAATTCAACACTAGAGAATGCAATTCTTAAGGCTATTAGAAAAAGTACAAGAAATAGGAAAACAAAGGAACAAATGAAAGGAATTTACAATTCCGTTTCTACCTATAAGTTTATGTTTAAAGAAAAGTAACCTAGCAATCGAACTTCCTTGGTATCATATACCGCTTGAGGTTCTTACTTCGGTAATAACTCAAACAATGGAAGCTAGGCTACACTAATGGCCTACAAGTGGGAAATGAAGCATGGAAATGCTACATTAGTTGTAGGGTCATCTAGTTTGTTTTAAGTCCTTTCAAGGCTGGAACTTAATGGCTATTTTGTTCCATAATCAGCATACCTAAAAATCCGCTTCAAACACAGAAAGACTCACATTCAAGAAAAACAAAAACAATGTTTGTTTGTTTATTTGAATGAAATGGTCATTTACGGGTTGAGTCAATATGCTTGATTAAAAACAAACAACTCTTTAACAATAAAACTCTAATAGGTTCAAATCAACCTCTTGATTTGAGTTCCACTAACCTTTAGCATTGTTGCTTAGACCATATCAACAAGTTAACATTCAAAATCTCTATTTTGATGGACTTTTGAAAGTTGATTGATTTCTAGATCATTCAAGACAAGCTAGTCTTACTTGTTGAAAGTAACAAAGGATATGAACTATTGTTAGAACGCCTAGACAATAGAGTTCAAAGCTAAAGAAAGAGATTTTATGACTTTATTATTTCACCTAGATTTGAGTGAATATTAGTTTATTTACTCAATGTGATATAAGTTTGAATCTGTTTGGCTAGTTCAAAGATTCAGAAGTATAAGATCCACTTGGCAAGAAATCATAGAGATCTATGTTAGATCATGACCATGATTACTTTAAGACCAAAAATGATCATCAATGATTGTGTGTAGTAATTTTCACGATCTAGCTCCATAAGATATGACATATCTAAGTTGGAATGATCGAAGTCAATAGTACTTGATTCGATCAATGATGATTCATAAAGACTTTTCCTATAATTTCTAAACAAAATGCTCAACTACCACTAAACTAAACCAAATTCGTCAAAGCTATTGAAAAATAATTTCAGAATATCTTTTCATAATATATCTAGAGAGTTCCTAAACACAGTGGGAGCTTAGTGTTTGTCATTCGACAAACTAAGGCCCAAGTATAGATATATGTTTCATTGTGATTTATTCAAATGAGATACAAGGGTATTGTTTCTACCACGAATTTTTTGAGAACATAATGTTTGTTTGCTCGAAATAATGTCCTTTTGGAGATTCGTTTCCAAAATGACAAGTGGGAGAAAATAGACCTCGAAAGTCTTCGAGGCGAACAACAAACATAAAACGGACATTCCGGAGGCTTTTCGAAGTTCTTTAGAAAATACGAACACGTATTCTTTGAGGACTTTAGAAGTGGCTTTTAAAGAATAGACATCTCTTAGAAGACTTTACAAGTGCTTCAAGGAGAATGGAATATTCAAAGGACTTTCAAGTGGCTATTGATATTCTATTGTTTGATGTTCTATACCCATGTAGGCATAGAGTTTAAGTCACTGAAACTATGAGATTCTTCTATTAGATAGTGAAGAAACATGGAGTTCATGTCACTGAAGCTATGCGATTCTTCTATTAGATAGTGAAGAAACCTACAACTTGCAGTCAAACTATTATCATGAGTTTGTGACCTGTAAGAAAGCTATGACGAAACCCAGATTCCCTAAAATGGTTAGAGGCCATATATAGACTCAAATGTTTTAAATGGTTAGAGGCCATAAAACATACTCAATGTTTTGATGACAAAATTGAAATTTTGTTGATTTGCAAGAATAGTTTTACACCTATTGGTTGCAAGTTTGTTTTAAGGATAAAAACCATCAAACATGAAATTGTGTTCACACACAAAGCTAGATTAGTTGCTAAAGGTTACAAGCAAATTAAGGGTGTGGATTGTGTTGAAACCTCATGCATAATTGTAATGCTCAAGTCTATATTCAAGCAATAATTGCATATTGGTACACATGGCAATTGGATGACAAAACGTATTCCTCAATCAAATGTTGAATAACTATGTACATGGTATGTCATAGGACTTGTGGATCCAAATAAATGCTTGAAAAGGAAAGCTAGCTTATGAAATCTAAGTACAGATTTAAGCAAGCAATTGGGAATTGGAAATGTATTTTAGTGAAGCTAATAAGTATTTTAGTTTCATAAAAGGTACATAATTCTTATAGATATATAAGAAGTTTAGTGGGAGTACATAAAACTTAATTGGTCCTATGTGTATCACACACATATCTCTCTATTGTGAAATAACATTCAAATGCTAATGACTTAGATTTGAAATTATTCATCAATTATGGACCAAGGCGAAACTTAGTGCATACTGGGTATTAAGATCCATTTACAAAGATCTTAGAATATTGTTTTAGATTAAGTAATGGCATTTACTAAATCAAACACGAAAGACTCCATTGAAAATATTCCACCCATATGAATAAATCTAAGTAATGAATGTTTGAACTATGTATAAGCATTTACTAAGTTAAACATCAAAGAATCTAATGAGATTCTTCACCTATATTATATGTCAAAGAATTTAGCTGGATTCAATATCTACTGAAACTGAATGAGCTAAAGTTACATGAATAGAATTCAATTGGGAATTATTCTGCAAAAGAATTTATCATGTATGATATAATATAAGGATCGCCAAAAACGTATCGTATGGCTTTAGGCATGTCGAACATATACCAATCTCTATTGATCTAAGTGAAGATCAACTAGATTAAGATCAAGAATACTTATGGTACTTGAAAAGTACATAGGAATAGTTCTTGATTCAAGGAAATAAATATATGCTAAATATTGATGCTACACGCATAAACACTGGCAAAGGATCAAGCCAGATTCCTTTGGAGTTAACCATTGACAAGGACGAGCTAAAGAGCATCGTGTTTTGAAATGGCAACATGGATTGGAGACCATGAGTTGTTGCGTGGGAAATTAAAAATTAATTTCTATGTTCTAAGATATAGCTGGAAAGTCTTCCACAAATCTGTGAACTGCTTGGATAAGTAAATCCAAACAAAGCATCACTAGCAACCTAAACAGTTGAAGTAAAAGTACTTATTGCCTAAGAAGCAATAAAATAGGGTTGTTTAAAGTTCTTCACTGAAATTGAGTAGATCACCTGTCTGCTGGCTTGATGGTTCTTCATTGCAAAATGCGTAGAACCACTCTTGAAGCAAGAAAGACGTCTGCTGACTTGATGGTTCTTTATTGAGAAATGCGTAGAACCACCATTGTAGCAAGAAAGACTAGATCACAAGATAAACATACTCAAAATATCTTATCATCCTATCTCGAAGAACATTCGATGAAAGGATATTAAGATTGGCAAAGCATAATAACTAAACCTATGCAACAAGTGAGAAGAACCACTCACATTGTAGCACTGGAAATCAAGCATAGCTTTGAATTCCATGAACTGTTTTAAAGATGGGTTTGAGGCCCATGGTTGTAAAACATTGGGTTGAACATTCATCATATATGAAATGTATTTTCATATTCCATTTAATCTTGGTTTAGTATTAAATGATGAGTCCCTTCAAATTTGACGATATATTCAAGATAGACTGTCAGGACCAGTCCTGTGACTAAGAAATGTCTATCAAGTGAACTTGAATGTCAAAAGTTGAAAAAGGTCCCTGGTCGGAGTTTTCTATAAAGATGGACGCATAGAAAACGTTAGACGACTAGAATGCAAGATGACTAGTAGTTCTGTTTCTTGAACTATGTGGACATGGCAATGTCGTAATCATTTGCATAGATACTTACTTTGGGAAGACTAGTATCGGACAGACCTATGAAACTTTACTGTAAGAGATGAAAATCTGTCATAAGTAAATTTCATTAAAATTATTAGACACTAATCCTCAATACCTGAGTGATTTGAGATTACTTGTTTGAGAACTGCTTACTTTGACGTTGACCAACCGTCGCACCGTAAAAGGAGGCTATAAAGGCAACGCTCAGGTAATCACCTATCAAACGAAGTCTAATCTCAAGATCGCAAGATTGGGATTGTCCTCCCATAAATCGGGATGAGATGCTGAAAGTTGTACAAGGCCACTCGGAGAGCTAGAGACTGTAAAATGCATGGCCATGCTCAGATGAATCATAGGTTATGATTATCTGTTTTATTTGATCAGTTGAACTCTGAAACCGAGAAACATCTCTGGACATAATAAGGATGACAAATCTTTCCTTATGTTCAAGAGCAAGCATCGAGCGACAAAGGAATTAGGAAATGCACACTTGTCCCTAAGGACAAGTGGGAGACTGAAGGAAATAATACCCTTGGTCCAAGTACGCATTTAATGTTAAGTCTAATAAATGCGGTTCAGTATTAATTAAACAAGTTAATAATTCAGTGAGATCAAGTGAGCTGAACGCCTAGCTAGAGGCCGCTTCAGTTCAAGTGGAATTAAATTAATCCACAGCTTAATCTTGACTGAACCCGTAGGGTCACACAAATAGTACGTAAACGGATCAAGTATTTCATGGAATTAAATACTCCATCTATGGATATTCGGAATCGACGGATCTTGGTTTCAGTGGGAGCTGAGATCGTCAAAAGCAAGAAATGAATACTCCGGAAACGATGATATTGCCGGAAACGGAAATATGGATCGTATCGGAAATATAAATATTATCCAAGTCGTAGATGTCGCCGGAAACGGAAACATGGTACGTATAGGAAAATATTATCAGAAATGGAAATATTACCGGAATCGGAAATATTGCCGGAAACGGAAATATTGTCCGAATCGGAAATATTATCGAAATCGGAAAATAATTCCGGAAACGGAAATATTAAATATTTGTTCGAAACGGAAATTAATTCCGGAATCGGAAATATTAAATATTGTTCTTATCGGAAATGGATTCCGGGATCGGGAATTTAATCGGAAGCGTATCGTACGAATTAGCATCGGACGAGGCTCGCTAGACGAAGGCCTAGCACGAAGCCAGGCCGTCGGCCAGCAAGCCACGCGCAACAAACCACACGCCAAGCCTCGACCAGGCCCAGCGCAAGGCCAGGCCCAGCCAAGGCCTAAGGCGCGCGCGCGGATCACAGGCAGCGAGCTGGGCCGAGGCGCTGTGCGCTCAGCGTGGGCCGCAAGGCCTGCGCGCGGGTGTACGGTGCTCGTGCGATGCTCGTGTGCGTGCTATACGAATCCTAAAGCTATCGGGATTCGACATATGATTAAATTCTAATCCTAATAGATAAAGTTTATTTAATAGAGTCCTAGCAGGATTCTAATTAAACTAAATTAGTATTCTAATAGGATTATAAGTCCTTTTCCATAACTCTATAAATAGGGGCCTAGGGTCACAAATTTATATACAACATTGAAGTATTCAAAGGTAAGATTTTGAAGCAAAAATCAGCCAAACGCTTGCAACCTATTTAGCCGAAATTCTTAGAACCTTAAGGGCGATTCTAGTTGGTCAAGCTTAAGGCGGATCCGGACGTGCTGTGGACTATCTACGGAGGGACGACACTTGGAGTCCTATATACTTGTTCTTGTTCGGTTCGGGCGCAGCTAGGGAGGGCACGCTACAAAGTGTATGCACCTAAATTATGCTAAATGATTATGTGTAAATAATATGTTTCCTAGCATTAAGGTTTTCCGCATGATTTATGTTTTGTCATATGTATCATAACCTAACGTAAAGAGTTGCAGTCTATAACTAAAGAGTGTAGAACAATGCCACAGTATATTGCCAGAAACAAAGTCCGAATAAAGGAAACCATGGAAAAGAACTTATGTTGTGGACTTGGTTTCAATAGGAAAGAGAAGATCTCAACTTAATAAGTTAATTACTAAAAAAAGCAGCTAGCCTAGCCCTAAAAATGGTTTTAATCCTGGTAAACAATAGTGCTTTAAAAGTTTGTGATGACAGTAACAGTAAGCAGTATAGATTACCCACCATATACATGACCAATGTGCAGATATATGAAGAGAGTATGTTAGATGTCAAATGACAGGGAAAAGGGGAATACAAATGGAGAGGTTTAGAGCCTTTAGCAGCAAATTAAACTTAACTCGGATTTTGAAGTCAGTGACAAAGAAGTATGACAACCACCAACTTTAATGAATACTCAATATCAAAGAAAATTATGTAGGCAGTAATTTAATAAACTTACATTGCCATTTGAATGAACAGGTCTAACTTGTTTTTCGCTTTCCTGACTACTAATGGGCGCACAAACCAGAAACAGAAGGTGCACTAAACACATCAGATTTACTTGAAGATTTGTATGAGCAGACAGGCAAACAAAAAACGCAATCTGCACAGATCAAGCAGCTGCAGCAACCACAAACAGCACACACCAATAGCAGAAACCTGCAAACATGGAAAACACACGTACAGCTGGCATTGGGATGAAAGTTCCAACTGCAAATGCTAATACCTCAGACAGACTAGCCATTGATATAGATGGTCCAACTTCTACTAGTGCATTACTTATGCGTTCCTCCAAGAGCAACTCTCGTGGTTGTCTCTTAACAGCATTGACTAAAATGCACATGTTGTCCACCCCAACCTAGTAAATACAATGCCATAACTTTGCAGACGAATTCTTCCTCGTCGCCCTCAAACTTAAGAGTATGAAGAAAAAACCACAATTCTCCAAATCTACGAAGTAATACAGATCTAACAGCATCTCTAATTGGCAGAAAAGACAGAATTTTAACACGAATTTCATCTGGTAATTCACTTAACCTGTTTCTGCATTTTCCTTGTTCATCAAAAACCTCTTGCTTCTTCTTTGAATTACTTTCCATGGTTCTCACTTCTCAGCTTTCAATCTACCACATAATTCAGTTTTAAAATTAAAACTAGGCTTAGAATTTTCATAAGATTACATAAAATACTTCAAAAAAAAGATAGCATGCAAGAACATAAATAAATAGAACAAAATTGAGAAAAAGGGGAGGGCTTACATTGTAAATAACAGATCTCTGAAGGGAGATCGATGAAGCTCAAAAACTCTTCCGCATTTCACGGCTCGTAAAATGGGGGTTACCTAGAAAATTTTGCTAACAGTGTTAGACTATTGGAGTTGAATGGGGTTTTGTGTAAGCAAATTGTTTTGCCAACTACTTCTAGATGGTTTCTAAACAGTGCGTCCGACCAGGTGCAAGAAATCAAAGAACAATCTTCAAGAACCCTAAAATTTAGGGAAAAACTCAAGAATCAAAACGAGAAATTACGAGAAGGAGGAGAAATTAAAGAAAGTGGGCGTGCTCGCCGGTGGAGAAGGAGGAGGGAGATGAGAGCTCGCCGGTACGAGAAGGAGCAGGGAGATGACAATGGGGTGCCCGAGCTGAACACGGAAGCTGACAAAACGAGAGTTTGGGTTTAATTACGTTAAAGGCTGCGCTTGTGAATCTTTAGGAAAATTTTCGTTTTTTTAAAAAAATAAATTAATTTTTTTCTCTCAAAAGTTGCTCTTGTTGTATAAGGGCAACCTTTGATGAGCCACCTATAAGGATTTTTCCTCTAGTGGTAGTTTCTAACGAGCTGTGTAAGGACATGCAGCGATTGAATCTAGAAATAGTGAGTGGAGAATGCCTTGAGGGTATGATGAATTCCTTAACCATCTAGTCGTCAGTATTTGATGAAATCAGGGAAAATCAGGCTGGTGATGTTAAGCTAGAGCGGATCAAGGAGAAGATTTCGCAAGGAAAGGAGGTTGATTTTAAGATCCACGAGGATGGAAGTTTGAGGTATAAAGGACGATGGTGCGTACCTCAAAAGTGTGATGAACTAAAGGAGAAGTTGATGAGAGAAGGTCACAATACGCCATATTCTGTTCACCCGGGAGGTGACAAGCTGTATAAGGATCTGAAAAAGGTCTATTGGTGGCCAAGGATGAAGAACGAAGTGGCTGAATTCGTGGCAAGGTGTTTGACTTGTCAGAAGGTTAAAATTGAGCATAGGAGACCTCAGGGAAAGGTCCAACCTTTAGAAATTCCGAGTTGGAAGTGGGACTGTATCTCAATGGACTTTGTCACTTGTTTACCCAAGTCGAAAAGTGGAAATGACACCATTTGGGTAGTGGTCGATAGGTTGACTAAGTCAGCAGTGTTCATACCAATGAAAGAAACCTGGAAAATGGAACAACTTGCCAAAGCTTACATCAAACATGTAGTGAGATTACATGGAGTTTCTAAGGATATCGTATCAGATAGAGATTCTAGGTTCCTTTCGAATTTCTGGAAAAGTGTGCAGAAGAACTTTGGTACCACATTGAAAATGAGTACAGCATTCCACCCATCCACGGATGGACAAACCGAAAGGACTATTCAAACCCTATAAGATATGCTAAGAGCTTGTGTGATTGATTTCCAAGGAGGATGGGAAGATAGACTAGAATTAATTGAGTTTTCATACAACAATAGCTATCATTCCAGTATTGGAATGGCACCATTCGAAGCTCTGTATGGACGAAAATGTAGAAGTCCACTATGTTGGAATGACATTAGTGAAACCATTGTACTAGGTCCCCAATTGATAGAGGGCACTATGAATCAGGTTAGGACTATTCAATCCAAAATCCAAGCCGCGCAAGATCACCAAAAGAGCTACGCAGATTTAAAGCGTAGGGATGAAGAGTTCCAAGTAGGTGACAAAGTGTTGTTAAAGGTTTCACCAATGAAAGGAGTGATGAGATTTGGGAAGAAGGGAAAGCTTAGACCAAAATATATAGGCCCATATGAGATCTTAGAACGGATAGCGAAGGTAGCGTATAGACTAGCCTTGCCCATGGATTTTCATAGAGTGCATAATGTGTTTCATGTGTCCCAATTGAGGAAGTATGTCCCGGATAAGTCTCATGTACTGCAACCGGAGACCATAGAGTTAGACCAAAGTTTGACCTTCGAGGAAAGACCTGTCAAGATACTTGATAGCAAAGTGCGCAGCACTCGAACTAAGGATGTTAAGATCGTAAAAGTGTTGTGGTCTAACAAAGAGTCTGAGGAAGCTACCTGGGAAGCGGAGGAGGAAATGAGAAAGAAATATCCCGAGCTTTTTTCCGAGGTTAGTTGAGTTACGGGGCTGTAACTCGTTTTCTTTAAGGGGGGTAGAGTGCGGTAGAATTTCGCGCTTTTTACCTTATTTACCCAATTTACCCTTAAGGATATGCTTGAATCGTTGTTTCCAGTGAAGTTTCACTGTTTATTGTCATGTTGAATTACTTAACGAGTATAGCAACTAAAACTTTTTGCAAATAAAACGCACTAAAGTCTCAAAATAGTCTCAAGTTTAGTTTTAAAATTGTGATTTCCGTGCCCAAGTTTCGGGACGAAACTTCTTTTAAGGAGGGTAGACTGTAATACCTCGTATTTTTCTATAATTATAAATATATTTTATTATATTTATAAAGCATTTCGTTGTATTTTTTATAAATTAATTTCATTAAATGAGAATTAAATGCGCTTTTTATTTTTAATTAACTAAATATTAATTATTTCGAAAACCGTATTTTTATTAAAAAAAAATCAATGAATTTGTTTAATCGGGAATTGTTGGGTCGTATTTCAAAAACGAATTTAATTTAATTAAGGCCCAGTCGTTTGCCATAATCAAACCCAACAAAAGCTTGCAAGGATTAAATTCAACTAAGCCCAAAAAAGCAAGCCCAACCTTAAACCCTAATACCTAACCCATGAAGGGATGAGAACCTATAAATACTCCTCCCCTTCATGAGATCCCTTAACTTAAAAATTCTGAATTTTGCTCTCCTCTCTCCTCTCTTACCTCTCCTCTTCGTCCGGCCCTTTCTTGAGCCACAAGGCACGAGCCGTGCCCTTGTGCTCGTGCCCAGCCGCGCCTCACGCGTACCCCTCTCTCTCCCTCTCGTCGCGTCGCAGCCCCGCAGCGTCCAGCACTCGTGCACGAGGCCGCTGCTGCTGCTGCTTGTTGTGCGCACTCGCGTGCTCGTCCCTTGCTCGCCCTCGTCGCGTCGCAGCACAACAGCAGTGCTGTGTGTGCGCGCGCTGTGTCCCGCCTGTGCCCAGCACCTCTCGCCTGCCCTTGCGCGCACGCTGTGCCGCATGTGTGTGCCTTGCGGTGCCCAGCGCCCTCGTCGCCCCTCGCCTGCCCTTGCGCGCGCACCACTGCTGCTTGCGGTGCGTATTGCGTGTGTTGTTGTTGCGTTGTTCGTGCGACGCACACGCAGACAACACGAATAATTTTTGTGTGTGTGTGTTGCCAATTGAAAAGAACAAATTTTGTTTTCAAAAATATTAATTTTCAGTTTTAAAATGATTTAAGTATTGTGATTTAATTTAATTATTGGATTGTTTGGATTAATTAAAACGGTTATGAACACCGTATTGGGTTAGTATTGTGTTTTAATTAAAGAGATTGGTTTTGATGATTTAAATTATGATTTTCAGATTTAATAAGTTTATAAAGTGTTGATTTTTGAAGTCAAAACATGTTTTCGGATTAAACCATTGTTAGGGTTTCGGTTTCAAATCGATTGAGCGATTGATTCACATAATTTAATGACAATTTAAATTATGGGAATCAACCTAAATTTTCAGATTGGTTATAAGCTTTAAAAAGTTGGTTTTTAAGGGTTTCAAAGCGAAAAAGTCAATGCTTTTATGCTAGGACTTGAGTTGACTATTTGAGACTATTAAATTACCAATTAATGAATGAATTTTAATTAAACTACGGGTTTTAGTTTCTTAAATAGTTGCTGGAAATTTAGTAAACATGGATAATAATTTAGTTCTCTTATTTTGTTTTATAGGAGTTGATTTCTAGTGAGTCGTGATTCGCACGGTGGCCCCCGTACTTGGGTATTCCAGGTACGTACAAGACTAGGGTGACCACCCATCCCTTGAGGACTTTGTGAAGTGTATTGAATGCGAAGCATGTGAACTTATATGCTATGAATCCATGTTTGATGATTGGGAATGATTATGTTGTTATGAATTCATGTTTAATGTTGAGAACGAGCATGTTATTATTATTATTGAATCTATATGAACGAGCATGTTATGAATTGAATTATGCCTTATAGATTCTATTGAACTATCATGTTATGGACTTTTATAATCGTTGAATTATGTCAAGCATTTGTTCAAGTTGGTGTGCATGAATGAGTATTGCGCATGCAAGTTGTTATTATTATTATGCTATAGTACAGGATGTCTAGCATAATTATTGAGCCAGTCGAATATTGCCAGTGAGCAATATATATTCTACCAAAGGGGTAGAATATGTTAGAGAGTATATGTGAATTTAATTAAGGACAATTCGTGCTAAGGGCACACCCCGCTTGTTAATAGGCAATGTCGGGTTATCTCAAACAGTTTTTTTGAGAAGGAACAATGGGAGTAATTTCACTTGAGTCTTGTTTGATCACAAGTCCTAAAGAATTAAAATAATGAAGTGTCATTGTTGAATTGTTTAATTGTTCAATTGTTTGTATGTTGTGTCTTGAGTCGCCTTGAACATAATATACTAATTAAAGTAAAGTGTAACCCAAAGAGCTTCAAAACTCTTGGAACGTATATACCTTGAGTATGAACCATGGGGGGAGTCTTGCCGGAAAACTTGTACTCCTAGAATGATACAAGACGTTGTGTCATTCTCTTTTATGCCGTTGTGCATTGGAATTCCTGTCGGTATGGCCCGACTGTCGGTAGTAGCCCGACTTATTTTGGTGTATGGTTGGCTCCCATCACCCTTTCTTTCCTTTTGAGGATACTTTACTTTACCCGTTCGAAGATACTTTTTATTAATCTGTGAGTCAAGAGTCGTTTCTTGTGTCGAGTCTTGTCTCCATGTTTACTCGTTTATTTTATGGCTTTTGCATGTGGATTATTTAATTGTCGAGTGAAGCATGTTAGGATAGAATGTTATTCTAGCTTGTTCGTACTCAGCTTTTGCTGACTTCGTGCTTCATGTCTTCTGGTCATGGCCTTCGCCTTAATGACCCTATGATGATCCATCAATTGCATTTGCGTTGTTGGGGAGTAGATTTTCAATAAAGCAGGTTTGTAGAGATAACTTGCGGGAGAAGTTATCATGGGATTCGAGTTGAGAGTTTTATGCTTCCGTAATTTATAAACTCTATTTCTATTTATAGTCATGACTAATACTACTAATACTACTATTTTCAGTTAATGGATTTCAAATGGTTTGTTTTAGTTTGGGCCTCAACGGTTCCAACTTGTTTTAATGACCATTAACTATTTATTTAATGTGTTTTGAAAGTTAGTTATTTCCGCTGCGTAATTCTGGTAAATAGCCTTAGCCGTTATTACGGTGGCGGTAATATCTTGGTAATTCCTGTGTTTTAAGTTGGAAAATGTTTTATAAAAAGCAAGGAATTATTAGGGTGTTACATAAAAGCTGTGAGAGCAGTATTAGGCAGTGTGAAAAGAGGCTTCCGATTAAACATCCATTGAATCTCTCCAGGTACTAAACTATGGTTTACGGGCCTAATCCACCCTTGCCTCTCCATATACAGAAGTGTCATGGCATTACCACCCTCAACCTGCCCAGTCTATGGTTGAACAAAATTAGCTACACTCATAGCTAGGTGAGTGATCATGCCTCCCAACACAATGGGGCGGGTGGATGACTGCTTTCCGAGTGCCTGGAAATGTAGAGCCATGTGGTGGGGTACATTAATCTTGTAAGAATTAGCTCCCCTGTACACCCAACTTCCCAAAATCATAAACTCAGTACTCCGGACATTATTAGGCTCAAATCTCCCAAAGAAAGTCAACCCGAAGAACCGTTGGCCTACCCTAAGCAAGGGGTGTTGGAAGGAAGTGGCAGGAGATGTTGCACATCCTCTTTTACCTCCCCTGTTAAAGTGGTCCATAATTCCAAAACATTGTAGGGAGCGGGGGGTTCCTTAGGTCCGCCTATATTCATACCAAACGCTCGGGCAAAATCTCTCATAGACAAGCGGTAACTTTGATTGAACATTCGGAAAGACACATGCGTAATTTCACTACCACGCCCTTTTTCTACATTGAAACTACTCAAGCATTCGAGAGTGTGACGTGCATAGGTTTTTCTACCACAAATGTCATACATTCTACCTATGCCAGCATTTTGAAATAGTTTTTTCAATTCTTTATCAATGCCTAACTTGTTCAGACTCTCCTTATGCAACCAACGAGTGGGATGGATGGGTTTACCTTTGAGATTCTTAAACCGACGTTGTTGGTCGTAGGACTCGAACACTACATCCGGGTAAGTGGTGTCTTTCTCAAGCTGCACTTCGGGAGGTGGTGAAGGTGCCCTACTCGTACTTGCCTCTGCCCTTGCCCTTTTAGTTGGTGCCATTGATGAGTTTTCAAGCTTTTTGGGTTTTTGGGTGAAATTCCTCTTTCAAAAATCTGAGTGAAATATGAAAAATTGATATCAATATATGAAAGAGGAATGGGTGGGGATGATTTTGATGTAAGAAACTTGCAATTTGGTGGAGTAATGAAGGTGGTATGAGGATTTGAAGAGTTAGGGTTTTGAGGTTTAATGGAGTTTGGGGGAAAATATTTGGGACGAAGATGAGTTGAGAGTGAAAAAAATCCCGTGGAACTGCTGCTGCTGGTTCCTGTTTAGCCAATTTTCCCAAAAACCGGCCAGTTTTCACAAACCTACCGGTTTTCGCGAAAAGAAATAACTTCTCTGTTGCTCGAAAGCGGCGAGTTTCCGCGAAACCTGCCCCCCAGGTTTTCGTTGAAATCCTCCTTGGCTCACTCCATAATTTCGAAAATCGGTCGGCCAGGTTCTCACAAACCTGGCGGTTTTTGGATTTGCAACTGTTCCTGTTCCATGCGAAACCGGCAGGTTTCTGAGAACCTGCCACCCCGGTTTTCGCTATTTTTCTCTTCTTTTCCTTCAAAATTTCCTTAGACGCTGATTTCTTGGCTTACATACGGAACCGGCAGGTTTTGATGAACCCGGCCGGTTTTCGCTGAAAATTTTCACTTACGACCAAAGGGACCCCAAAAATTCTAAGGCATGAATAGAGGTTTAAGCTCGAAACCGGCAGGTTCCCACGATCCGGCCGGTTTTCCTTGCCTTTTAACACGACCATAATCCTCCAAATTGCTCAAAATTGGTATTGAAATCTGCACATTACTCAAACGACCAAGTGGTAAAATTCCGCTCTCCTCACCTCTCTAAAGCTATAGAACCTAAACTAAGAACACGAAAAAAGTAATAATAAACAAAGGACATAGACTAAAAATCAAACCAAAGTAAGCAACAAAATACGGGTTGCCTCCCGCAAAGCGCTGGTTTATTTCTAGGTCCCGCTCGACCTTGTTACCTCGAATATGCAGCTCATGGGGCGGAGGGATTGAGGTGATGAACCTCAACCACTCCTACAGTAGCCCCGTCATGGTACAACTTCAGACGTTTCCCGTTGACTTTGAATCGCTCACCATTATTGTTTTCTACTTCAACTGACCCAAACTTGTTTACCATAGTCACGGTGAACGGCCCAGACCATCTAGACTTAAGTTTTGCAGGAAATAACTTAAGCCTAGAGTTGAATAGTAGGACCTTGTCGCCTACCGCGAATTCTCTATGCAGAATGTGATTGTCGTGCCACCTCTTGGTCTTTTCCGTATAGATCCGGGCACTATCATAAGCTTGTAGTCGGAATTCATCTAGCTCACCCAATTGAAGTAACCTCTTCTAAACCGGCTAACTTTGCATCCATGTTGAGCTGTTTGATTGCCCAATAAGCCTTGTACTCCATTTCTACTGGTAAATGACACGCCTTGCCATACACCAACCTATACGGGGAGGTACCAATAGGTGTCTTAAAGGCGGTTCTATATGCCCACGAGTATCATCTAGCTTATCGCTCCAATCCTTCCTAGACTTCGCCACCACTTTCTCAAGGATAGATTTGATCTCTCGGTTAGAGACCTCAACTTGCCCACTCGTCTGAGGGTGATAGGCTAGCCCAGTGCGGTGATAAACCCCATACTTGCGCAGGAGCGCATCCAGATGCTTCTCATGGAAGTGTGACCCTCCATCACTAATCAAAGCTCGCGGAACCCCAAATCTAGGAAAAATGACCTTCTTGAACAGAGAAATGACCGTTTTAGCATCATTAGTAGGTGAGGCAACGGCTTCCACCCACTTCGACACATAATCTATAGCAACAAGGATATACAGATTACCCTTGGACGATGGGAATGGTCCCATGTAGTCAATTCCCCACACGTCGAAAACCTCAACCTCCAAAATTCCGTTCTGTGGCATCTCATACCTCCTCGAAATAGTGTCGGCCCTCTTGTAACACCCTAATAATTCCTTGCTTTTATAAAACCATTTTCCAACTTAAAATAAAGGAATTACTAAAGTATTACCGCCACCGTGATAACGGTTAAGGCTATTACCAGAATTACGCAGCGGAATTAAATGTCAACTAACTTTTAAAAACCATAATTAATGAAATATTGAGGCCTCCTACAATTTGGAACCATAATGGCCCAAAACCCAAAATATAAATAATTCAAACATTTCATACGTAATTAAAATATTAAATAAAATAGTTTCAAAGAACGAAAGCATGCAACTCTCTCAATCATCCCAAGCCACATGATTTCGATCGTACTTGATCTACCAACCTTCTATATTAATCTACTCCCCAACAATGCAAGTGCAAATGATGGATCATCATAGGGTCATTAAGGCAAAGCCATGACCAGAAACACACAAAGCACGTAGTCAGCAAACGTTGAGTACTTACAAGTATAGAGTAAATGAAACTAAAACATGCATCACTCACTAAGTACTAATCAACATGCAAAAGCCATGTAATACTTAACAAACAATCATGAGACACAAGACTCGACTCTTGGCTCGACTCTTGACTCACAATTTAATTAGAATAAGCTTCGAACGGGCCAAAAGAATAATCCACAAAGGGAAAAGGTGATGGGAGCCAACCATACACCAAATATAATAATAATAAAATCGGGCCATACCGAGTGTCGGGCCATACCGACGGAATTCCTGCGCATAATATAAATGAAACAACGTCTTGTATCATTAGTAGGAGTACGAGCTTTCCGGCAAGACTCCCCCCATTGTTCATACTCAAGGTATATACGTTCCAAGAGTTTTGAAGCTTGTTCGGGTTGCACTTTACGTTTATTAATATTTTATTAAAGGCGAACTCAAGACTCGACAACATGCATACATACCATAAATAAACAACAACCAAAACAATCTTATTTTAATGCTTTAAGATTTGTGATCAACCAAGCAAGACACTTGTGATATTACTACCATGTTCCTCCTCACCAAAGTGAGACTCCACATCATGCATATTAACATGAGGGTTGTGCCCTTGCACGACAAATCCTAATTCATTTCATACATAATATTCCCAACTGAACCCTACATGTGCGGTGGCTTACGTGAGCTAACCCTTCACATGTGGTAAAATAAATAGTACGACGAGGTACAAATAAATGGCTCAGAGTATGCTAGACATCCCGTACAATAGCATACAAATAAATAATCCATCCCTTGCATGTGAAATAAACCATACATGCATAAATATTGAACAACATGATTGACAATGAAATCCATACTCATAATAATTTCAACATGCTTGTTCAACAATTAATCCAATAAATCCAACATCACAAAACACATGCTCGTTCACCAAAATAAACATGATTCCACATAATGTAATCCACATCATCAACAATCATGTAATGTCATTGACAAAAAGGTGTGGTCGCCCTAGACTTGTACGTACCTTGAATACCTAAGCGTAGGGGCCACTTTGCAATAACGAGCACTCAACTAGAAATCACCTCCTATCATCAAAATAATGAAACTTAAATTATTTCCATGTTCATTAAATTTCCAGCAACTTTATAAAAATTAAAACCTCCTTTAGACTTTAGAATTCAATCGTTTTTCAATAATAAAATCGTCTCAATTTGCAAAATCAATCCCTAGTACGAAAACATACTTTTTCCGCCTTTAAAATCAATAAAAATCGACACTTTAAACCTTTATTCAAATCTGAAAATATAATTGATTATCATAATTAAAATCATCACCTAATAATGCTAATCAATTGACTCATTAGGTCTAGGTTAAAACCCTAACTTGAAGATTCCAATAAAACTAGTTTGATATCATAAAAATCAATGCTTTATTAAATAAACAAATCTGAAAATTCCTCCTTTAATAATTAAAACAAACCTAATGAATCACAACACACAAATCCTCAAACCACGGTATTCATAACCGGTTCCCAACATTTTAATTACTCAAAACAATATTAATATAATAATTTAAAATATGGAATTTAAATAGAATAGGTAAGGAAGAAGAGAATTATACCACTCCGGCCTATAGCACGGAACAACCACGAATATAATGTGATTGGGCGAAAAGGATTGAACAACGAACGAACAACACACACGCACGACCGTGTGCATGTGTGCGCGCAGCAGCGAGGGGACGAGGCACAGGGGCGCGCGCTGCGACCAGGGGACGAGGGCAGCAGGGGCGCGCGCTGTGCGTGAGGAGAGAGCGAGAGAGGGTGAGAGTGTGGGCGTTGTGCGCGAGGGAAGGCGAGCGAAGCAGGGGCGCGCTGAGCGCGAGGGAGAGAGGGAGTGGGCGCTGGCGTGCGCGAAGAGAGAGCGAGAGGGAGTGCGCGCTGGGCGTGAGGCCGAGCAGCACGAGGGCACAGCAGCACGAGCACGGGGCTGTGTGCGTGCGTGCGGTGTGCCGAGCAAAGAGAGGAGAGGAGTGAGGTGCAAGAAATCAAAAAGGGCTTTATGAAATTTTAGGGGTTCATTTAATGATGGGGGAGTCTATTTATAGGCTCCCTAATTCCTTGATGGGCTAGGCTTAGGATATTTGAGTTGGGCTTAGGAATTAAATGAATTGGGCTAGCTTAGGATTTAAATTAAACTGTTTGGATTGGGCTCGTTTAATAAACGAATTGGACTTTTTATTTAAAACCCGAAGCCTTTAAAAATCATTTGCAACTCATTCAATTTCCCGACTCAAGAATTAAATTTGTTTCGTAATTAATTAAAATAATAAATATTCTAATTAATTAAAATACATTAAATAAAATGCATTTAAATACTATTTAAACGATAATAAATCGTAAAATGCTTTATAAATATAATAAAATATATTTATAAATATTAAAAAAATACGAGGTATTACACCTCTGGCACGCATCACAAGCCATAATGAAAGCTTGTGCATCCTTGAACATAGTAGGCCAGTAAAAACCACATTGTGACAACTTAGCATTAGTCTTTGACGGTCCATGGTGACCACCATAGGGTGAAGAATGACACCTACTGATAATACCTTGGACTTCCCATTCTGGAACACATCGCTTATACAACCCTTCAGCAGTCTCACGAAACAAATAAGGGTCATCCCAAAAGTAGAACCGAACATCATGTAGGAACTTCTTCTTCTGTTGATATGTAAGATCGGCCGGAAGAATACCCCCTACAATGTAGTTAGCAAAATCTGCAAACCATGGTGACTAACTGGCAAGTGCAAGTAGATGATCATCTGGAAATGAATCATCGATCGGTGTAGATCCCTTACCATCATCATACCTCAATCTAGACAAGTGATCTGCAACCACATTCTCAGCCCCTTTCTTGTCGCGAATCTCCATATCAAACTCCTGTAGCAGTAGTATCCATCGGATGAGCCTAGGCTTGGCTTCCTTCTTGGAGAGAAGATACTTAAGAGCCGCATGGTCAGTGTAGACTATCACCTTGGACCCTATCAGGTAAGTACGAAATTTGTCCAAGGCATAGACTATGGCTAGAAGCTCTTTCTCAGTAGCAGCATAATTAACTTGAGCTTCATCTAAAGTCTTACTTGCATAATAGATGGCATGCAAAACCTTTTCCTCTCTCTGACCCAAAACTGCCCAACTGCATAATCACTTGCATCACACATTATCTCGAACGGAAGATCCCATTCGGGAGAACAAATGATACGAGCCGAAATCAGTGCCTGTTTAATCCTGTCAAAAGCCTCAAGACAAGCATCAGTAAACACAAATGGGGCATCCTTGAGGAGGAGCTGGGTAAGTGGTTTAACAATTTTAGAAAAATCCTTTATAAAGCGGCGATAAAACCCCGCATGACCAAGAAAACTTCTAACACCCTTCACATTAACTGGAGGGGGAAATTGCTCAATCACTTGGACCTTAGCTCGATCCACCTGAATGCCCTTATCGGATATTAAATGTCCCAAGACCACCCCTTCAGTAACCATGAAATGACACTTTTCCCAATTTAGGACTAAGTTACAATCTTCACATCTTTTCAAAACTTTAGTCAGATTTAGCAAGCAAGAATCAAAAGAAGTACCATAGACACTAAAATCATCCATAAACACTTCCATGATAGACTCAATAAACTCAGAAAAGATACTCATCATGCAACGTTGGAAAGTAGCGGGTGCATTACACAGACCAAAGGGCATCCTACGATATGCAAAGGTACCATAGGGACGGGTGAAGGTGGTCTTTTCCTGGTCGTCTAGATGTATGGGAATTTGAAAGAAACCAGAATAACCATCCAGATAACAGAAAAACTTGTGACAAGCTAGCCTTTCTAATATTTGATCAATGAAGGGAAGGGGAAAGTGGTCCTTTTTAGTAGCAACATTCAGACGCCTATAATCAATGCACATGCGCCAACCTGTGACTACCCTAGTTGGTATCAACTCATTTTTCTCATTTCTAACCACAGTTGTCCCCCCTTTCTTAGGCACTACCTGAACAGGACTCACCCACTTAGAATCAGACACAGCATATACAATACCCGCATCAAGCAATTTCATAACTTCAGCTTTTACAACATCTTGCATGACAGGGTTCAAACGACGCTGGGGTTGAATGCATGGTTTATGATTTTCATCTAGATGTATCTTATGCATGCAAAAGTCAGGGATAATCCCCTTTAAATCATTAATACTGTACCCAATGGCCCTTTTGTGCTTTTTCAACACAATAAGAAGTTGGGATAGCTGGTCTGCATCAAGTGCAGTACTGACGATCACAGGGCAAAGTTGTTCATCATCTAAAAACGCATATTTAAGGTTAGCAGGAAGAGGCTTAAGTTCGGGTTTCTTTACCTCTTTAACAGGACAAACCGGCCGAACTAACCTCTTCAATTTGGTGCCCTCTGGTTCGGACCCTTCACCAACAAGGGCCAACTCTAGAGCATCCACTTCAGCACTCCAAGAACTGATATCACCTGCAGAAGACTCACAACAAAGCACTTCCTCCAAAGGATCTCTTTCGAGAACTTGGGAGACGTTATCACGCGTAATAAAATCAACCACGTCAATTCGATAGAATTGTTCTTCCTATAGCATGGGACTTTTTAAGGCACTATTCAGATTAAAAGTCACATTATCATCCCCAACAGACAAAGTCAATTTTCCACTTTTAACATCAATGACCGCCCCTGCCGTGTGAAGGAAGGGTCTACCTAAGATAATGGGAATTTGAGAATCCTCTTGCATGTCTAGTACCACAAAGTCTAAAGGTATATAGAACTTACCTACTCTAACAGGGACGTCCTCTAAAACACCTAAGGGGTATTTGACAGAACGGTCGGCCATTTGCAGAGTGATATTAGTAACCTTAAGCTCACCCATATTCAGTTTAGTACAGACAGACAAAGGCATGACAGACACACTAGCACCTAAATCGCATAAAGCTTTATCAATAAATACAGTGCCAATGTTACATGGGATGGAAAAACTCCCGGGGTCTTTAAGTTTAGGTGGAGACTTGTTTTGCAAATAAGCACTACATTCCTTAGTAAAAGCTACAGTCTCTACCTCACAAAAAGCACATTTCCTGGTCAAAATATCTTTCATGAATTTAGCATATGCAGGAACCTGTAAGATTAATTCAGTAAAAGGAACCGTTACCTGCAAAATTTTTACCACTTCCAAGAATCTGCCAAACTGCTTGTCTAGCTTATTCTTGAGTTGCCGGTTCGGGAAGGGGAGTACAATAGGTGGTACTTGAATACCTGTCCCCTTCTTAACCTCAGTTGTAGCCTCATTCTCATTGACTACCTTTTCAGCTTCCTTATCATCCATGACTATCTCTGAGATTTCCTCACTAACCAGACCACTAGCAGACACCCCAGAATCAACTTCAACTGGCATGGAAGGACCATCATAACCCCTACCACTCCTCAATGTAATTGCATTTGCAGTTTCCCTATTTTCGGGCTGTGAAAAAATTAGCCTGGTGGCCTCCCTGCAATAGTAGAAGCCATCTGTGCCAACTGTGTATCAATGATCTTGTTGTGAACAGTAAGAGCATCGATCTTTGCATCCTTTTCACTTAGATATTTTTGCATTTGTAGCATCATGTTTCTCATCTCTACTAGCATAGGGTCAGGCTGTGTGGCTTGAGGTTGTGGTGGTGGAGGTGATGTGTGTTGTCTAGGGAACCCAGGTGGTCCACTAGACTGTTGGTTGTAGTTGTTCCGTGGTTGGTAGGATTGTTGATGTGGGGGTTGGTATGGTTATTGTGGTTGATGTTGGACTTGGTGAGGGTTCTGGATATTGTTGCTCTTGTAGGATAGTAGAGGGTTGTTTTTGTAGCCCTCATTGTAAGAGTTGGAGAATGGGTTGTTTTGTTTGTAGGATTGAAATGCGTTAAATTGTTCAATAGAGCTCCTACAATCCTGTGCATAATGACCAGACATTCCACAACTTTCACAAACAGTAGCAGGTTGGGCACTCATAGCAGCTACATTAACAGGTTGGGCAGATTGAGCATTGGCTGCTTGCATATTATCAAACTTATAGTGTAAAGCAGTCAATTGGGCAGTTAATTGTTCAAGAATTCAAATCATGCTTACCACCCCTATTAGATAGACCTCTAGGATTCCCATATTGGGCATTGTGAATGGCTATCTCCTCAATCACCTCCATAACTCTAGGCACCTCAAGTTGCATGAATCTCCCATTGGCAGCTGAATCTAACAGACATCTAGACTCATTACCCAGACCATTATAAAACTGCTGAATCAAGAACCAATCATCCAAACCATGGTGCGGGCACTCTCTCTGCAAGTCCTTGAATCTCTCCCAGACCTCGAACAAACTCCCATCTGCTTGTTGTGAGATACCTAATATCTGACCCCTCAGACGAGCCGTTTTCTCAGGTGAAAAATATTTATCATAAAAATCAAGGGCCACACTCCCAATTAGTGATTTTCAAAGCTGCCCGATTCAACCCATTAATCCACAACTTAGCCTTCCCACTCAGAGAGAACGGGAAAAGTATCTCCATAGTCTGCTCCGGAGTCAATCCCTTTTGCTTGATGGTGGAACAATATTGGATGAAGGACTGTATGTGAAGATTTGGATCTTCACCTGGTTCCCCACCGTACTGGCGTCTCTCAATCATGTTAATTAATGCAGGCTCAATCTTGAAGGTCTCAGCTGCAATAGAAGGCATGATTGCCTTTGGTAGCACGGACAGACTTGGCTTAGAATAGTCTGTAAGCCGTGGGGTAGGTGGCGGTAGTGGAGTTTCGTCACCCATCTCTATCTCTGAAACTGAATCTGTATCTGAAGGAAAAAGATCGCCAATATTATGATCAGAATCAGAGTAATTCCCACACTGTGCAATGAAAGTTCTTCGTCTACGAAAGGTTCTTTCGGGCTCAGGATCGAATGGAGTAAGATTACTAGTACCTACGGTCCTGGGCATAGACAAAGACTACAAAACAATGTGAGATCCGGTCTCAAGGAACGTGAGTTCCTTGAGTAGTAACAAACAATAATCTAGGATAAGCAATCAACAACAGAAAATAAAATCGTTTCCCCGGCAACGGCGCCAAAATTTGACAGGCTAAATCGCACTCCTATCAAAGATAAACCTAACGTTCATCAACTAAAAATATAGCAAGGGAAGCAAGGATCGTATCCACAGGGAAACAATGTTCTTTCTACTATTAATCGGCAATTCTAGACTATTGGGAAACAAGAATATAGGTTGATTTGTATAATGAAACTAGGACGATAATAAAATAGGGTATAATCAGATATTAAAAGGTCTAGGGCATAGGTTCACCAATGAACAATATTCCAGGATGACAACAATCAATAATAATCAATAAAACAGTTAGTTAGACTAGCATGCTCTCTCGAATCGATACTAATCATAGGCTTAGAATTAACGGGCTTTCGCTACGTATTAATCCCAATTCTACCTATTGAAACAAGCCTAAACATCAAATTGCATCACTCGAATCTTAATTTGATATTGCGAAACTAATACAATCATACCTGCGCAAATCTAATTGCAAAGTAGATAAGGGCAATCAATAGGAATTAACAGCTAAACCAACAATCAACAACAATTAATCATCCTTTCGCATTCGTTCATGGATTCCCAAAACCCTAGAAAATCAACTACTCATGCATATTTAAATTAAACCAAATAAACATATTAAATAAAAGCATGATTGAAATTGAATAATAGAATCAGAAACAAAGTAATACCTAATAACGAAGAACGAACAATAACTGAAAGTTTGAATCTTTAATTAATTTAAAGTTGAGTGTTTGGAGAATAAAAATTGAAGTTTTAAGCTAAGCAATAATAATAATACGAAGTTCGGAGAGAAGAGGCTACTAAAACATTAATTACTTATATATAGTGCAAACTAAGCAAAAGAAGACGAACTGGGACCGAAAACCGGGCACCCCGATTTCCAGAAACCGGCCGGTTAATTTTCGGCCCAGTCAGTCATATCAAAGTCATCAAGTAGCGAAAACTGGGGCCACAGGTTTCCCAAAACCTGCCGGTTTCGCACCTAAAAGATCTTCTCTTCATTCTTCAAAACCTGCCGGTTTGCGAAAAACGGGGCCACAGGTTTTGAGAACATTTAGACGTATTTGCCTTGAGTTTGAACTTGAGGCCCATGCCTAACTCCTTTGGGCCAAGTTTGACGCTCGTGGCCCCTTTGAAGCTAGCTAGATCATCCCGCAATGCCTCGGGATCTGTGTAGTCATCCAATAATGATAGGAAATGGGCCTCCAAAGACCAATAATCATCAAAAACAGCCCTGCAACTAACAGACACTACACAACACACATTAGCACTAAAATAGGCTCCGAAGAGCTCAAATGAGATGAAAAGTGCATACAGGACGGGGGGAAAAACTATATAAAATATGAGTGTATCAATATGCACACTCTACGGTAATGAAAATGAATCCATTGTCCACACCCTATTCGAATGCCTAGAAATTCAGAAGGTCCGGGAGAACTCTCCCTTCGTTGATGTTATGCAAACTGCCTCGAAGTCAATGTTCATGTATGTGTTTGTGTGGCTTATGGGGAAGCTAACTAAGGTGAGGTGTTGTCTTGTGCTACTATTGCATGGGTGGCTTGGGCTTTTAGAAACTCACTGGTCTTTAATTACCCTTGGATAAGCTTACATAGCGGGGCGGGCAGTTTTCTAAGGCTGGTGGAGGACTACAAATCTTATACTACTACGGTGTTTAGCACGGTCAGAGAAAGTGGTAGTGTCACCTCTCGCACAAGCTGGTGTGCGCCGAGGAGCGACATTCATGGTTAAGGTGAATATGGATGTGGCGATCTTTGCAAAGGGATGGGTGGGGCCGGGTGTAGTGATTTGATCGGATGTGGGACAAGTGCTGGCTGTTGGAGTGAAAAGGCACGATGCTAGCTGGGATGCACGAATGGGGGAGGCAATGGCCCCACGGTTTGGCTTGAGTATGGTTGTAGAGTTGATATACAATGAAGTGGAACTGGAAGGGGATGCTCTTGATGTGATCAAGGCGATTCGAACACAACAATTTGGTAGAACGCCTATGGGATTAATGCTTGAAGATACTGATTAGTAGACAATTTGATGCTTTTAATATTGGCATGTTCACAGGGTCGGGAACTCGGCTGCACATCTAGCAGGGAGACTTTTACCCTTTAATGGGGTGAAGTAGATTTTTTAAAACTCTTCCGCAAGACATTTTAGCCTTGGTGGACCTTGATTTGATTAAAATAAGCTCCCCCTCCACGGTCTTTCCCTCAAAAATATCATCACTTTATCTTAACTTATTTTATCTGGGATATTTTTTGTGTGCACCTGGTCCACAATAATATTAGGGTGAACCCAAAATCAATAATTTTTCTCAAGCATTCTTTTTACATACATAACGACCTTTATGTTCATATAATGACGATAATAAATTAAACACCAAATTTCTTAGATATAGTAACCATTTTATAAATCATAGTAACCCTATGTATTTATAAGCGAATTGTGACTTAAATAACATTATCAACAACACCAATTTGATATGTTTATCCATAATAATCCTAATAAACATGTCAAAAAAAATAAGGAACAAGTTGTTGACCTTTTTAAGTGTGTTCTAGAACAAATTTAGTATGGACCAAATTTATTTAAGAATTGTTGTTTTATCTGAACAAATCAAAGTAAATCTAAGAAAACAAGATTATGTACATTTGTACTACAACCTCGAAACGAGTTCATCCGAAATCATGCAATTAGCTAGAAACTCATTTTAATTTCTCAATTAATTAGAATTAGAAAAGAATGATCATCAAATCTAATCCACATGGGCATTGTGCAAAGATTAAAATAAATAGTCTTCCCTCCCAAGTCCCAACCTACACACGAGGGAGGCTACATCGCTGGTTACCAGCGGTTTTTTTGCCCATACCCAGGGGCAAAATCGTCTTTTCACTCAATTAGTTGAAAAGTCAAACAAAGTACTAAGTATCGAAAATAAATGACAGTATTCAATATAACAATGACAGTATTCAATACAACAATGACAATATTTATACAAACAATGACATAGTATATGTAACACGTTTATCCAGTCATTTAAGTGGTCCCTTTACTATTTTTGTTTCATTTCGTTTTCTTCTTTTTGGATGATTATGACAGAGAGTATATGTAACACGTTTATCCAGTCATTTAAGTGGTCCCTTTACTATTTTTGTTTCATTTCGTTTTCTTCTTTTTGGATGATTATGACAAATTTTAATACAACAATGACAGTATATACACAATAATGACAGTATTTATCTAACCTTTGACAGTATATAGCAAGTTCGCAATATTTTTACCATTTATTTAAGGGGTGGACCATCATTGCAATTTATTTTCTTTTCACTGTTTTTTTGGTGGGTTTACCAGCGATGTAGCCTCCCTCCAAAGTTTATCTCACTCAAATTACGGAATACTTGAACTTTAAAATATGAGCGCAAAATAGCCCGCCTAATCACTAACAATTCAGCCGAATCCTAAGTTTACAAACTCCAGAAATAGTATGCCGTACTACTTTTTAAAAACATTTCGCAAAGACCGCGCATTTTCATTTTCATTCCAAAACCCAAACCTGAAATACCCAAATTCTCAATTTTTAAAATTTGAAAGAATCCCTGAATATTTCCCGAACCGGACCGAAATAGAAATTAAATATATTCCAAGAACCGCGAAACTTTCACATTTTTGAAACAAACTCTAATGGCGCCTTCTTTCATATCCCACTACAAAGACTCTCTCTTCTCTCACCTCCATTTCCATCTCTCTCAACCTTCCTTCCTTTTCTCTCTCTAACTTGTTCTCTCCTCTTTCCTTTTCCCTTTACCAAATGGCAAACCAGGAGAACTGCATGAGGGTCACCAGGCAGTCGGCCAAGCGGAGAGCGGCTGAAGCTATGGCGGAGAACCCACAGCATCCACCTCCTCCCAACAAAAGGAGGGTTGTTTTAGGTGAAATTTCTTCAAACGTTTTGGGTAATCCAAGCTTGAGATCTTGTTCTGACCCTCGTGCTCGAGGTCGTTCCAGGAATCCGGCTAAACCCATTGGCAGTTCGTCGATTCCGGCGTCGGAGAAAACGCCAGAAGAGGATGTTGTTGGCGTCGGAAAGGTGGTTTCTGATGATATCGATGCAGGTTCAGATGATCCTCAAATGTGTGGGCCTTATGTTGCTGGGATTTATGAGTATCTTCGTAACATGGAGGTTAGATTGTTTAATTCCTTTCACTTTTCTGTTATTTTTAGTTTAATTATTGGGATTTTGGAAATAATGGTTTATTTTTCTGAGAACTGGAATCTTTTTATATATTTGGTAATTTTTGGGGAGTAATTGATTGTTAGGTAGGGTTTTCGGAAATTAGGGTTTATGATTGAAATTGATTTGGGGTTAAATGAATTGTATAGCAAGAGGAGAAGAGACGACCACAGGGTGATTACATGCAGAGGATGCAGAAAGATGTGAGTGCAAATATGAGAGGAATTTTGGTGGATTGGTTAGTAGAGCTTGCTGAAGAATTCAAGGTTGTTTCAGACACACTTTACTTGACAATTTCCCATATCGATCGATATTTGTCGCTGAAACCAATAAATCGACAAAAGCTTCAGCTTCTGGGTGTTTCTGCAATGTTAATTGCATCGTATGTTTTCGATCTCTTGTTTCTGTGTTTTTAATTTCCTTTTTAGTTTCATTTATTGAAGTCCTCTGTTCTTAATTGCAGGAAGTATGAAGAGATAGATCCCAAACCTGTGGAGAAATTTTGTGATATGACAGAAAATACTTACACTAAACAAGAGGTCAGTTCTCAATTCATTTTGTATCTGAATAATTGAATCTGAATCTGGGGGTTTTTTTTTATTGGTTTTGAGAATGTTGCTTTTCATTGAATTTGAAGGTTGTAGATATGGAGGCTGATGTGCTCAAAACCCTTAGCTACGAAATGGGGAATCCTACTGTGAAGTCGTTTCTAAGGTGCGGATCTGGAGTGTGTTGCATCATTTGTTTGATGTTTGATCTGTTTGTTATTGGAGTGATGTTGGTGGATACATTACTGATTGGTGTTTCTATTTTTTTGTTCTGTCTGTAGGAGGTTCACCAGGGTTGCTCAAGGAAATTCTAAAGTATGTTTGCTTGCTATGACACTGTTTTTGTATGTTTGTTTTATCTTTTAAGAAGGATTGACTAATTAAATTTCGTTGTATATTGTGATTGTACAGAATCCAAATCTGCAGTTTGAATTTTTGGGGTACTACTTAGCTGAACTCAGTTTGCTAGACTATGGATGTGTGAGGTTCTTACCGTCTATGGTAGCAGCATCAGTTGTTTTTCTTGCAAAGATCACAACTCATCCCAAAAAGCACCCCTGGGTAAGTATTTAACCTTCATTTATTGTTAAGTAAAGTCCTGAGATCTGAAATGGGAGTGTAACATAATTGATTATGCATTTTACAGAATTCAAGCTTGCAATCTTACACTGGATATAAGCCATCAGATCTAAAAGAATGTGTTCTTCGGATCCAAGACTTACAACTAGATCGACGAGGAGGGTCCTTGGTCGCAATAAGAAACAAATACAAGCAGCATAAGGTATAAATTCTCCTGCTTCACCGCCTTTTATTGTTAGATATGATGATGGGTTTTCTAAATAGATTTGTCTGATATCAATCTTTATTTTCTGTGACAGTATAAATGTGTTTCGACATTGACATCTTTATCAGAGATACCCGCTTCTTACTTTGATGACGTTAGGGAGAGATAGATGACTCGGATAGCAGATCTTGCTTATTTTGCCACAGTCAAAGCTCTAATTGTTTAGTGCTGATTAATGCTGCCAAGGACCAGTACTACATATTATTTCTGCAGATCAGTAATTGAACGGCTGGACTTGAATTTTGCAAGCAATTTTTGACATGAATTGGAAGCCATGACACCACCTTATGCTTGTACGACTGATAGCTAATGAAGTTGGCGGAGCACTTGTGTGCAGTATATAGGCATGTAACTTAGGGAAAACTAGAATGTCTGTAGATTATTAGTCTAGTCAAGTGGGTCAAGGTTGATGAAATTAGCACTTGCTGGAAACTTCTGACTAATAAGAGTTACATTTTTTGCCACATGTTACCTTTTGTTTTTGTATGCCTTAATTGATCTTTCATATAATGAGTAAGTTTAGGTGCATGTGAACTTTTTATACATTATCTGATGTATATAAAATTGATGGGAAGTCAAATGCTCAGATGAGGCAGAGAAAATTCATGTAAATCAATCTGAGTCAGTAATACCATTTGCACTTTTAGAGTGAAAGCTGACTGTTCTCTGTGGTTACTAAGTTCACTTGAAAAGATTTTCTTATAGTTAAGCTAAAATTGATCTTCATCAACAAATCAAGAAGCAACAGTGTGTTAGTTTTTCTGAGGCACGACTTGGAGGAAGCTGTATTACGCAAGTTGAAGTTATTCATTTGATATTTTACAAATTCTTCTGAAGTTGTAACTTGTGCCAATTCCTTGTGTGACTTTACAGGGTTAATGATGCAGATTGCAAAAGTGAGAGGCTTGTATGTTTTCGTTGCTGAATGCTGATTGCTGCGCTTTTCGTATGCAACTTGAGTTCCTGTGGCATAAATATTTCCAGGCTAGACCACAAGCTAGTTGAGCTTTGAGGACAGTCCAACGATAAAAATGGTTATATGAGCAAGTACAAATGAAATAACACCCCTTTTTATTAAATGAACTTTATTAAATAAACTGCAAGAATTTGCAAGTCTAAGTCTAATGACCAAGTCTGGCTTGCCAAATCTGTTGGCACTTAGTCTCCTAGAGAATGCAGGAAGCATAGCGCAATCCAAACAACGGATCTCTTCGTGTGTACAAGGATGCCACTTCAGTGCTAGATTTCTACATCATCATCAACAAATAATCTCACTTACAACAAACTTCTCGCTAGTTCAAAAACTCCTCCCAGGTTTATACTTCCTATAATATTAGACCAATACATTCATTTACTCGGAATCCGACCCAAAATAAAGGAATAGTTCAAAAACCGACCAAATTAAAATAAAATAATAACAATTAGTAAGTACGAGTAATATATATATATGCATGCTTTGTTTGTATAAATTGATTAAATAACATTATTGTTGATAATATTATTAATGTAAACGATAGTAACCGTCAAAGATGTACATTGCAAAACTTAAAATGCCGTGAGATGAAAGGAAAAAAAAGGGGAAGAAATAAAAGAAAATATTTTGATAACCATTAACAACATATTGTCCTACATTTTTGGTTAAAACATCTTGGGAAATATGGACCCGTAAAGTTGGCTTGAAAATTTCCAAATAATCAGAATTTTAGGGGCTATCTAAGGTCCTATCCTAAATTTGGTGACACTAAGGTGAACCACAAATTAAATAGAAAATAAAAACAAACCAAAAGAAGAAAGAAAATTCAAAAGAAAAATGCAGCCACCTTACCAGTTATGGACCCTGATGAAAATGAAGCAGAAAACAGTTTTATCGCAGATGACGAATCCTGTGAGTCGAATCAACTTTTACCATCACATGTTGTGTGTTGTTCTCCATCATACTCAGAAGAAGAGAAAGATATAGAAGGTAGAGCATATTTTAGCCAACAAGTATATGGGGTTATAGAGGTGGAAGCATTAGATGATAATCAAACACCTCCTTTTTCATGGAAGAAGCTATGGCTATATACAGGTCCTGGTATTTTAATGAGCATTGCATTTTTGGATCCAGGTAAATGAATAAAATTATAAATAGAAAATAGTAGTAGGTTATTGTATGTATTAGCCTTTAAAATTGATGAGATGAGTTTGTTAATAATATAGGAAATATAGAAGGTGATCTACAAGCAGGAGCCATAGCAGGATATTCATTGCTATGGTTGTTATTATGGTCAACAATAATGGGATTGTTGATACAACTCCTATCTGCACGAGTTGGAGTGGTAACAGGGAAGCACCTAGCTGAGTTATGTAGGGAAGAGTACCCTCCATGGGCTAGGATTTTATTATGGGTTATGGCCGAGGTAGCCGTTATTGCTGCTGATATTCAAGAGGTTGTTGGTACAGCTATTGCCATTCAGATTTTAACCAATGGTGTTTTTCCTCTTTGGGCTAGTGTTGTTATTACTGCAGCTGATTGGTAAGCCCTGCTAGTCTACGTACTTAACCTTTCTTTGTTTAAAATAAAATGATAAAATTCTAATACTTTTGATGTTGTTGCATGGACCAAGCAGTTTTGTGTTTTTGTTTCTGGAAAGTTATGGAGTTAGAAAAATGGAAGCTGCATTTGCAATCATGGTAATGACAATGGCAATCTCCTTCGCATACATGTTTGTTGATGCTAAGCCTAGCGGAAAGGAACTGCTAGTAGGTAAACAATATTTAATTTCTTATATACACACACTTGCATTGTTAAGTATTCTATATTTTAATAAAAAAATAAAATAAAAATAAAAATCAGGCGTGTTAGTTCCAAAACTCAACTCAAGAACAATTCAACAAGCAGTAGGAATATTCGGATGCATCATCACCCCACACAACATATATTTACATTCAGCTCTAGTTCAATCAAGGAAAGTAGATAAGAAGAAAATAGGTCAAGTTCAAGAGGCAATCAACTATTACTCCATTGAATCATCAGTTGCACTTGTGGTATCTTTCATGATAAACCTTTTTGTTATGACTGTATTTGCAAAAGGATTTTATGGGACAAACAAGGCAAATAGTGTAGGACTTGAAAATGCAGGAAGATACCTTGAAGAGAAATACGGAGGAGGTCTTCTTCCAATTCTTTATATTTGGGGTATTGGTTTATTAGCAGCAGGACAAAGTAGCACCATAACTGGAACTTATGCAGGCCAATTTATCATGGGAGGTTTTCTTAACATTCAACTAAATGAATGGCTTAGAGCTGTTATAACAAGAAGTTTTGCCATTGTGCCTACCATTATTCTAGCTATTCTATTTGATACATCGGATGGGGCTATGGATGTAATGAATGAATGGCTCAATGTACTTCAGTCCATTCAAATTCCGTTTTCTTTAATACCTCTTTTTACAATGGTGTCAAGGGAGGACATCATGGGAATTTTCAAGATAGGACCTACACTTGAGGTTCGTTCGTTCATATATATATATATGATATACCATTCCACTTATATTATCTGAACTTATCTGAACTTATCTTAATACTGTTCTTACTTGTATTGCAGAAAGTGGCGTGGACAGTTCTCGGTGTAGTAATGCTGATTAACGTCTATGTTTTATTGGATTTTTTCTTGAATACAATTAACGGACTATTACCCGGACTTCTGTTTTGCATTTTATCAGCAGCCTACATCGGATTTATCATTTATCTTATTGCTCGAGATGCTTCCCTTCCAATAACTTTGCGTACCAGAACTAGTAAAATTGAACGTCTCAGAATTCCTCAACATCAAGACTTGTGAAATTCACAAACAACCATTTCACAGATAGTTGGAAGGCCGTAACTTCAACAATATCGGGAGATATTGCTTGCACAAACAAGTGATTTGTTATGTAGAATTTTTTGGCTCATATCTTTCAGTAGAGAATTACCTGAAAAACGTTTTGTATCAAGTTGAACTTTCAGATCCAATATGTTAGGCACATACGGTAGTAATATGTAATTTTACTGGTTATATAGTATGTCCCGTAGTTCACAACTGAGAGTATTGAGAGATTAGGCTCTAATTAATTAGCATAAATTAAAGTTTTGAGTATTGTATTTCTTTTCAGAAGATTTTGTTCTGTTTTTGGTGTCACTCTGTCATGTGAAGGCATCCTCTTTTTTTTTTTTGTTTGTTCTCAAGGTGCTATGTGCTGGCAGCTCGTAATTTGTTGTGGTTGGACTAAAACCTACGTTGTAAAGGAGCACCTCCATATAAATGCATGGCTGCTGGGCTCATTTGTGAGGCATCAAAAAATTAAAAGGAAATATTATCTCAGCAACCTACTGTTTCATCAAATTGCATCATACTTACTGAAACTTATTTCTGATCTTGGGTTGTTCTATCGATCTTTGCCATAAGACAAAGGTTGGTTGTTTATTCTTCTGGTTGATTCTCATCTTCCCCCTAGTCTGTAGCTTCTCCCCAAGATGCGATCATTGCCATCTTGAAGTTGGGTTTGACAAAGGTAGATTTTTTGAATCTTTCCTTGGGTTGATCTTTTCCCTTGCCTTTTCCTTTCTCATTTTCCCACTGAGGGCAGTCTCTGATTTGATGGCCAGGATCACCGCACTTGAAACATCCTTGGTCAGATTTGGAACCACTTGATTTTCTCATTGGGTTCCTTCCTCTTAGATTTCCATGTTTAGAGTTCCTGTAAAATCTTTTGTTTCCTCAGGGATGGTGGATAAAACTTATCTCTTAGTAACTTTTGCAGTTCGGTCCAACCAAATCTAGGCTCATTCTTCCTTTCCTTATTAACTTTCCACCATAAACTTGCTTGACCCGTTAAGTAAAACACGGCGAAATCGACTCTCCATTCCTTAGGACATTGCAAGGTTTCAAACAACTGATCTATGCGATTAATCCAATCCTCGAATTCTACAGGGTCGGGTTTGCCATCGTAAGATGGTGGGTTTAGGGATGAAAACTTATTGAACATTGATGCATTTTCGTTTGCATTCGTCGATTTCTTTTTCTGAGAATCTTTGATTAATTCAGCTAACATCGTGCTAACGGTTTCTAATCGTTCCATCCTTTCTTTGTGATCTTCGATAGGTTGATCGTCATAGGGATCATCGTGGGCAACATCCTCGTAGATAGTGTCATCGTTGACATGGACGTTGTGCTGGTTGTGAGCTCCATCGTTAATATCGTTAGCAGCCTCGATAGTCGACATTCTGCATAATATACTCGATTAGGAACATAATCAATAGGAAAATAATCCCTTTTTAGCCCGTTCCTACACTCACACTCATTTTATTTTAACTTAACATGATTTTAACATTTTCTTTTTAACTTATTCCTTAAAACTCTTTGCTTAAAGCCTATTGAATTCTACTACGCGCAAAACCCGTAAGGTTTAGCACTTATGGTCCAGAACCTTGGCTCTGATACCAAACTGTAACACCCCGACCTCTAATTCACTTAATTAACATACTTAGCAGCGGAAACATCCTAATTCGGTCGGGACATTACCTGCCGTAACTCCCTTTTGGGAATTACAAGGCAACTATCAATCATAAGCTATTAAACTCCAAAAATAACATAATAATCCTTATTAGTTCCTTAAGAAAAGTACGTAACTTAATCAAGAATCTTTACTTAAACTTGTTACAACTTAACATTAACTTAGGTGAACTTTGTAATAGTGAAATCCTCGCCACTATTCGTTTCCGTTGTCCCCAGCAGTACCTAAAACGGAAAACAAAACGGTGAGCCGAAGACTCAGTAACGAGTTACCCTAGCATCGTAACATCATTTCAATTCATTTTATTTAATAAACAAGGAGAATAGAATATAGCACTAGTGGAAAAAGGCTTATTTGCATCCCCGCATTTGCCACGCCATTCTGAACATGTGATGCAAATAACAAATTTTAGCATAAAATTTACTCATTTGCGTCGCAGCTTTGTTAAACTGCGAGGCAAATGACTCTAGGATGCCCCCCAGAGTCATTTGCATCGCAGATTTACAAAGCTGCGAGGCAAATGACTCAATCAAGTGCATCGCAGATTTACAAATCTGCGTGGCAAATGACTCTAGGAGCATCCTAGAGTCATTTGCCACGCAGATTTGTAAATCTGCGATGCAATGCGTGTCCACCTAGGAATGTACTTTCTCGCTTTGACCCAGCACACCACACCAACACCGCAAACTTTCCGCCTCTTCTATCTTTCTCTCTCATCTATTCTTTTAGAATCTCCATTGTTGGTACTCCAACACCTCTTCATCTCTCCTCCAACAACACAATATCAACCTTATTTTTCGACATCTCCTCTCACCAAAGTTGTCACAAATATAGTCAATTGGGTTTCTCTGAAAATTCAAGATCTGCGATGTCAAGAAGAGGCAAACCCTAGGTGTCGGCGCCGCGAAAAAGGCTAAGAAACATGCCGAACTGCCGCGAAAAAGGCTAAGAAACGCCGAATACGCCGAACTGCCTCTAAGAAACATGCTAAACTACCGCGAAGAGGCAAACCCTAGGTGTCGGCGCCGCGAAAATGTCAATACGATTGGTTTGCATTTTCCGGCGGGTCATATTGCTTGGTTTTTGAAGGGTAAGAAACACGCTGGGTCATATTGCTTGATTTCCAAATTCAATTAGTTTTGCACATTTTAAAAAAAATCTTATGAATCTAGGGTTTAATTATTTTGGTTAATGTGTGAATTTGAGTATCTTTTTGCCCAATTGTTTGGATTGTTAATTTGAGTATCTTGAT